>NC_069501.1:578495295-579910295 GCF_027579735.1 Bombina bombina | reverse complement strand
TCGAGTCAAAACGGGATGAGAATCCTAATGTTAAGTTTAAAGAATCCTCCGGTTTCTGTGAAGATCTAGATATTATGCCCTTCATAATTAATTATGCGAGCTTGTCTGGCTGCTTGGAGGATCATTTCTTTTATATGAAAGTAGTGTAACTTAACTACAATATCTCTTGTTTTGGATTGTGAGGGTTTGGTCAAAGCTCTATGTACTCTGTCCATCAAAAGCATGGGGGGGTTCTGTGTCTGGGATAAGTTGGTGAAAAATCTCGGTTACATCTGTTTGCAAATTTTTGTACTCTTCTGGAAGATTCCTTATTCTGAGATTTGAGCGTCTCGATCTGTTCTCCAGATCTTCCACTTGATCCTCAAGCTTCTTGATGTATATAGTATGATCCAGTAGAGTTTGCTTAATTTGAGGAATATCCTCTGAGATATCTTCAGCTTGTTTTCTATCTCTGTTGTTCTTCCTCCAATTTCTTTGATATCCTGTTTGAGGTTATATACAGCTGTTTTTAGTTCTTCATGGAAGAAAGTTTTAATTTGAGTCAGGAGCTCATTATTTGGTATATCTCCAGATTGTCCCACCTCCTCATCCGAGGTTTCTGCTGGGGTGTTTTGTTTCGGTGAGCTGTTAATTTTGTCTGCAGCTTTTAGTTTCAGTTGTGACTTGGAAAGGCACTCTTTCACAGATTGGTTTCTGCTTTTCATTTTGTAAGGTTATTCAAATCCTCTTGTTGCTGATGCAGTGGATTTCTTTCCATATAATTCAGTGATCTCTTTAATATGCAGCTTATTTATTATGAGTAAGGGTCACAATTATGGTCTTCAATCTCTCATGTTACATTTATTCATGGATCATGACTGCTCGTAGTTGTTCCAGGTTGACAGTTGATGTTTCAGCCTTGTATCTGCTTACTGCATATTCTGATGCCGGCCATTATTGTTGGTTATTGTATAGGGAATTTTAGTACCTCTGTCTCGTGACTTTTAGGGCCTTGAAAGGGAGCTCTAATCGTGTCCTGAGAGTGGCTCAACAGTTACACCTCCAGGTTAGAGAAACTTAAAGTTGTTATCTGTAATGACCCTGATTAAAGAGGTACCAAAAATGTCCAAATTCCCTATCTATTCTCCTTCATCTGTTCATAGACAGTTTTCAGAGGAGTAGAGAGTCCATTATTAGTGTATGTTCTTGCTGCTATGTCTCTGGTGCGTGTTCTTGATTTTGCAGTATAGTTTATGACCAATGCTGCCTTAAAATGGCGTCTCAGTGTTAGGCCTTGCAGCCTCTGTATAATTAGTAGTGGTGGCTTATTAAAATGATTTTAGGCCAGTGTTAACACCCAATTCAACATGAAGACTCCCCATAGGAAAATTTAGCAATCACAGATATATCTCTCTTGCTGTATTTTGCTACTTATATATTACTCACAGTCCTTAGAAAGGTCTTTCACGTCTGTGTACGTTTCGGTAAATCTCTGCTCAATGCTTGGGAGTTTTCTCTCTTCAACCCTATATATATCCTTGTCGGACAAATCTGCTTCTGCTTTTGTGCTTTTCAGCTTTGATGAGCTGATTATGGCGGCACTCGTTCTCCGCTGTAGGCCGCAACCACGGCCTTTCCTATGAATTCTTCCGGTTCTCCACACTGGTCCGTTGCCGCCTCTTCTTTTAACCTCCTCAACGGATAGTGGCTAAATTGTAGGGCTCACAATCACCCCTCTCTTGGTTTTCGGGAATTAGGTAACTTTTTTAAAGGTTTTTTAAGGGTTTGTATGCCTCTCTTATACAGAGCTATGTGAAAACATGTCTTCTCCCTCAGGCTGTTGGCTCCACCTCCCGAGACTTGTACATTTTTGAGGGTAAGGAACCCAAGGGTGCCCATTTTCCATAATTTCCCCAAGATACACAAGTCTTTAGAAAATGTTCAGGGATGACCCATCATTTCAGGTATAGGGCCCCTACTTGAACACTTGGGGAAATGGATTGAAAGGATTTTGCAACCCTTGGTGAGAATTATTCCATCCTTTTTGAAAGATACCAAGGAACTGTTGACAATGTTGGAGAATATTGAATGGGAACAGGAATTTATATGGATGACTACAGATGTAGTAAGCCTCTATTTCAGTATTCCACTGGATAGAGGTATGGAGGCTATTAAGTTCTTCTTAGAGGAATTCACAGAATATTCGGCAGAACATATAAGTTTTATCTTGAGAGTACTGATTTTCCTTCTAACACACAATTATTTCTCCTTTGGGGGCCAGTTCTATCTCCAGAGACGTGGGACAGCAATGGGGGCAAATTTTGCTCCAGCTTTCGCCAACCTATATATGGGTTGGTGGGAGCTGTCCCACGTCTTTGGAGAGGAGTGCCCCCAGAGGGGAAAAATTATGATGTATAAAAGGTTCATCAACGACCTCCTCTTTATTTGGAGGGGGTCAGTGTTGGAAGGAGAGAATTTTGCACGTGACATAAACATAAATACAGTGGGTTTGAAATTCACTAGTGTGATTAGTACTGACCGAATAGAATATCTGGATTTAGTACTCTCGGGGAGAGGTAACACTAGAACTACTACATTACAAAGGAAACAAATAGCTGGAAACAGCCTACTCCATTCAAGGAACATGTACCCCAAGCATACACATTTTTGTAAGACATGCATTACTTTATAGAAGCAAAAATGTTAATATAAATAAGTTTCATGATATGCCCTTATTTGTAACAGATTACAGCAATCCATTTGATGACATTACCAAAATTGTCAAAAAATGCTTTCCTATCCTACAGGGGGACCAGGATCTTTATCCTTGGGTCCAGAAAGGCTGCAAATGCGTTTCAAGAAGGAATAAGACCATTGGAAATATCCTGGCCAGTGAGATAAAAAACAAGAGGGGACAAGGTAGAATTTGGCTACAATGTAAAGGACATTACAAATGTGGATATTGCAGTTGCAAGGCATGTATATACACTCAAATAGGAAAACAATTCCAGTCAGCAGTGACACAGAGGGTCTTTTCCCATAATAAATGTACCAACTGCCGTTACACATATGTTATTTATTTGGTTACGTGTACCACATGCAATGTGCAATATGTGGGACTCACCACAAGGGAGGCTAGAGAACTGGTTAAGGAACATCTTAGGGATGTAAAATCAGACTTCCCAGATTCCCAGGTAGTGCTTCATTTCAAAAATATTCATAACATAGAAACTGTAATGGGGATATGGACTAGCGCCTATTCAATACCCTTGGAGCTTAGGGGGGAGGTGAGAGCTAGTAACCACCAATAGAATTGAGTGTATAATGGGGATCCCCCAAGCGCCTACCAAACCGGAGGCAAAAAAGTGATAATAAGGTGTAATCTGGTAGATAAAAATGTAGATATTTATTACATAATCTAAAAACATATATTTCAACTCATGGATCCATGAAGAATAATAAAACAGAATGGTGAATAAAAGCTAATAAAAACACATATAGAGGTAAAAACAATGAATGGTCACAGGTAAGTGGCCTATCTCCTGCGTGGACCTGGGTACAGAGTTTAAGGTACCAATGTGATAAATACAGCAAATAACAAGTGTCGAAAAATAACAAGTGTTGAAAAATATAAAAATCAACGGGATAAAAGTCTCAATGAAAAACCTCAATAAAAAATTCCAATAAAAAATTGTGTCAGTGAATGTCAGTTGAAAAACATCTTATGAATTGCAATTCAGATCCAAAATTTAGGTGAAAATAGTGAAAAAAATAAAGGTGAAAAAAATTAAATGGTGAAAAAAAATTAATTAATTAATTAATTAAATGGTGAAAAAAATTAAGTAGAAATAGTCACCCAGACCTAAATGGATATTCCTTGCAGAAGTCCCATATGTAGATATATCCTTGGGGTGTGGAAAGATGAAGAACAGTGCCCACAGACGTGTGGAACAAGAAATCAGATATCGGTGTAGAAGTCAGATTAACTCAAAAAACGATATCCACCTAAAAATATGTGAAAAAAAGGAAAATATAGTGCAGATTTTATCACACAATATTGCATAAATGAAAATAGGCTTACCAATACTCAGTTGACTCGTTTCGGCCCTAGTATAGGCCTTTATTAAGACTGAGTTGACTAAGGAGATTATGTCCTTATAAAGGGTATTGTAGCCAATAGGTGTGTCAAATTTTTGCGCCAAAAAATAAACTCCACCCACTTCCTGTTAGATGAATTGTGGGTATGGGCATTGTTGTCATGGGTAAGGGCATTCTTAGCAGTAGTAATTCTTTAATCGATTTTGGCCAAGTAATCAGGGGTTCTAGATATACTTGGTATAGTGTGTGTAATATATAATGTAGGGAGACTATTTGCCTAACTTATATTTGTGATTAAAATTGAAATAAATTTTGTTTTTAAAACTGATACCGGAATCTGACTTCCGGTTTATGATGTCACTTCCTGTGCAGTGGCATATCGTGACATACTCTATCTAACTTCACTAATTCTCAGAAGACAAGTCCTAATATCAGATGCCAATGGCAGATCCTAATATAACTGTCAGAGGATAGGTTCTGAAGTTGACTTAAATTAAATAAAATTAAATAATGCCCACGGAGTTTTACTTCCGATTACGGCAAATTCTGACGTCACTTCTGGTTCAGGAGTGCTTGCTGAGTATCACTTCCGGTTTCGGAAGATCGTGACGATATTTCTGTTTTCGATGTTAAATACATAGGGCGGCACTCTCTCATGAGGAATCTGATGTAGATTGTCATAGCACAAGTAGTCCCATCGAATTACTAGAGTACTTGACAGAACTTTAAACCGTATCAGGACCAGTAATAAGAAGATATATAGAAAGATATATAGGAAATATATAAAAACATTTAGCATAGCTTGCAATTGTAAGATATAACCTTATAGTTAGTGGAAACATTGTGAGGGATGTAGCTTACAGAGATAACACTTGTTGGTGTATCACTTGTGAGCATATAATACAGTATATTCAGAGACAATAGAAACTGTTAATAGCTACACATAGCTTATAATATACTTAGGAACTCAAAAATCAATAGTGTTATAGCAGAGACATATTCCAAAACATATCATAAATAGATACTTAATTGGCTAATCTTAGCAACGTCAAATATAAGTAGTACCATATAAAGGAGTAGAAGATAGCATATATACAGATATACAGATGTGGGCTATTTATATTGGAACTAATAAGCTGTGGATACAGTTCAAAGCTTTCGTATTGCATGGAATAATAGAGTTACCAATAATGGTATATCAAACTTTACTAGAGAATATCATATAAGGGACATCAGTCCTCATATGTTCTGTAATAGTATCACCCAGGATCGTGACGACACTAACAGACTTGAGCTTTAATTTAAGTCACTCTAGCTGGTAGCTAGAGTGGGCGAATAAGCCGGGGAACTGGTGGATACCACCTCTAAACCAAAATAGATATTAACTACGCATCAAGACTAAATTTCGATAATAGTGGTGTAGCAATAGGTTAAATTGAGACGATGAATAGCTCTGACTGGGTGTGGCATCATGATAGTACAGACAACGCCATTGGTGGTTGATATAATTTTAGATCACAGGGGGCTAATTCATAGGCTTAAAAATAAATAAACATAAGTCTTAGTATAGTTGTAAGAGATTACGACCTTGTTTAGGTCTAGCAATGTGGAGACAAGGTTACTGGCATAGCACTGTAGGGGACTGGTGTAAATCTAGGGTCGGTTATAACCGATGGGTCAATGTATTCTCAAAGAAATCAATCCACAATATTGTGTGAATATCAGGATAATGTATCCATATCAGGATAGGATATAGAGGTGGATGTGCACGTAAATAACAGCTATTTACTTAGAGGAGAAAGAGGACTTGTATCATAGGGCTATCACATAGTGGATTAGTCTGATGTTAGATAAAAACTACTAATGTAATTAGACAAAAGTAATGTGCTAATGGTGATGATCATATTCAGTGGACTGCAGAGGGCTGCATATATCATAACGGGTATGTTCTCTAAAAAAGAACCCTTCAATGGGTACCCAGTCGAAGGGAGGAACACACACATAACCAGAGGTTGGAGATGATTAAGATATACAGGTGCTCCTAGAGATTTAGGAGGAGAGGGGAGAATATTTAGGGGCAGGATTTAGGTAATTTTAAACAGATGGGAAAAATCCTCTTTGTTATTTAACCCCTTAGGATGAAGGCAGTCCAGAGTAAAAATCCATTTGGATTCTTTAATAAGTATTTTTTTCTCAAAATTACCTCCTCTCCATCCTTTGTTGACTTTCTGAATGCCCATAAAGCTCAGATCTCTAATATTACCATTATGTTTTAGGGTAAAATGTTTGTATAGTGATGTTTCCATGCTGCATTTCTCAATTTGTAACAGATGCTCTCGTATCCTGTCTCTTAAAAATCTCGACGTTTGGCCCACATATTGTAGACCAAATGGACATTGCAACATATATATAACCCCTTTATCTTGACAACGTATCATATCATGGATCTTATGTGTCACTCCTGTGTTGTGGCATTTGAAAGTTGCAGATTTTATTCCACATTTGCAGGCTTTGCAGGATGGACAGGGAAAGAATCCTCTAATCAACTTTCCAAATACATCTTTTACTCTGACCGTCTCCTTTTTAGATATGCTAGGTGCAATTCTGTTCCTTAAGTTCTTA
Source organism: Bombina bombina (assembly GCF_027579735.1). Taxonomy (NCBI): domain Eukaryota; kingdom Metazoa; phylum Chordata; class Amphibia; order Anura; family Bombinatoridae; genus Bombina; species Bombina bombina. The sequence goes on along the minus strand of NC_069501.1, from coordinate 579,903,596 downwards.
GTTTTCCTATATATAAATCTAGGTTTGGGAGGTAGTTTCTCACCGATCAATTCATCCTCCTTCAGAAGGGGCCAATGTTTATTGAAGATGTTCTCAATAATATCCCTATTTTGACTATATTCGGTAATCATTGGGATGTCTAGAAGGTCACTCTTCTCCTCTTTTATCTTCCTCTTGTATTTGATCAGGTCTGAGCGTTCAATCTTTTCTACTTCAGATATTTTTTGATCCAACATCCTTTCAGAGTATCCTCTCTCAAGGAATTTCGATTTGATCACTTGGGCCTGTTCTTCCCATTTTTCATGGTTCGAGCAATTCTTTCTCATCCTCAACAGCTGCCCTTTTGGTATATTGGTCTTCCAGTTGTTATGGTGGCAGCTCATCATGTGGATATAGTTGTTGCTATCCACATCTTTGAAGTATGTGGAAGTTTCTATCTCTCCTTTGTTGATCTTTATCTTTAGATCCAGGAAGGTTATTTCTGTAGTGCTACACTCATACGTGAATTTCAGGTTGTTTAAGTTGTTATTCATCACTTCAATGGTGAAATCCAGATCCTCCTTCGTCCCCTTCCATATCATTAGGAAATTCCTTGAGAGAGGATACTCTGAAAGGATGTTGGATCAAAAAATATCTGAAGTAGAAAAGATTGAACGCTCAGACCTGATCAAATACAAGAGGAAGATAAAAGAGGAGAAGAGTGACCTTCTAGACATCCCAATGATTACCGAATATAGTCAAAATAGGGATATTATTGAGAACATCTTCAATAAACATTGGCCCCTTCTGAAGGAGGATGAATTGATTGGTGAGAAACTACCTACCAAACCTAGATTCATATATAGGAAAACTAAGAACTTAAGGAACAGAATTGCACCTAGAATATCTAAGAAGGAGACGGTCGGAGTAAAAGATGTATTTATAAAGTTGATTAGAGGATTCTTTCCCTGTCCGTCCTGCAAAGCCTGCAAATGTGGAATAAAATCTGCAACTTTTAAATGCCACAACACAGGAGTGACACATAAGATCCATGATATGATACGTTGTCAAGATAAAGGGGTTATATATATGTTGCAATGTCCATGTGGTCTACAATATGTGGGCCAAACGTCGAGACTTTTAAGAGACAGGATACGAGAGCATCTGTTACAAATTGAGAAATGCAGCATGGAAACATCACTATACAAACATTTTACCCTAATACACAATGGTAATATTAGAGATCTGAGCTTTATGGGCATTCAGAAAGTCAACAAAGGATGGAGAGGAGGTAATTTTGAGAAAAAATTACTTATTAAAAAATAAATAAATTACTTATTAAAGAATCCAAATGGATTTTTTCTCTGGACTGCCTTTATCCTAAGGGGTTAAATAACAAAGAGGATTTTTCCCATCTGTTTAAAATTACCTAAATCCTGCCCCTAAATATTCTCCCCTCTTCTCCTAAATCTCTAGGAGCACCTGTATATCTTAATCATCTCCAACCTCTGGTTATGTGTGTGTTCCTCCCTTAGACTGGGCACACATTGAAGGGTTCTTTTTTAGAGAACATGCCCGTTATGATATATGCAGCCCTCTGCAGTCCGCTGAATATGATCATCACCATTAGCACATTACTTTTGTCTAATTACATTAGTAGTTTTTATCTAACATCAGACTAATCCACTATGTGATAGCCCTATGATACAAGTCCTCTTTCTCCTTTAAGTAAATAGCTGCTATTTACGTGCACATCCACCTCTATATCCTATCCTGATATGGATACATTATCCTGATATTCACACAATATTGTGGATTGATTTCTTTGAGAATACATTGACCCATCGGTTATAACCGACCCTAGATTTACACCAGTCCCCTACAGTGCTATGCCAGTAACCTCGTCTCCACATTGCTAGACCTAAACAAGGTCGTAATCTCTTACAACTATACTAAGACTTATGTTTATTTATTTTTAAGCCTATGAATTAGCCCTCTGTGATCTAAAATTATATCAACCACCAATGGCGTTGTCTGTACTATCGTGATGCCACACCCAGTCAGAGCTATTCATCGTCTCAATTTAACCTATTGCTACACCACTATTTTCGAAATTTAGTCTTGATGCGTAGTTAATATCTATTTTGGTTTAGAGGTGGTATCCACCAGTTCCCCGGCTTATTCGCCCACTCTAGCTACCAGCTAGAGTGACTTAAATTAAAGCTCAAGTCTGGTAGTGTCGTCATGATCCTGGGTGATACTATTACAGAACATATGAGGACTGATGTCCCTTATATGATATTCTCTAGTAAAGTTTGATATACCATTATTGGTAACTCTATTATTCCATGCAATACGAAAGCTTTGAACTGTATCCACAGCTTATTAGTTCCAATATAAATAGCCCACATCTGTATATCTGTATATATGCTATCTTCTACTCCTTTATATGGTACTACTTATATTTGACGTTGCTAAGATTAGCCAATTAAGTATCTATTTATGATATGTTTTGGAATATGTCTCTGCTATAACACTATTGGTTTTTGAGTTCCTAAGTATATTATATGCTATGTGTAGCCATTAACAGTTTATATTGTCTCTGAATATACTGTATTATATGCTCACAAGTGATACACCAACAAGTGTTATCTCTATAAGCTACATCCCTCACAATGTTTCCACTAACTATAAGGTTATATCTTACAATTGCAAGCTATGCTAAATGTTTTTATATATTTCCTATATATCTTTCTATATATCTTCTTATTACTGGTCCTGATACGGTTTAAAGTTCTGTCAAGTACTCTAGTAATTAGATGGGACTACTTGTGCTATGTCAATCTACATCAGATTCCTCATGAGAGAGTGCCGCCCTATGTATTTAACATCGAAAACAAAAATATCGTCACGATCTTCCGAAACCGGAAGTGATACTCAGCAAGCACTCCTGAACCGGAAGTGACGTCAGAATTTGCCGTAATCGGAAGTAAAACTCTGTGGGCATTATTTAATTTTATTTAATTTAAGTCAACTTCAGAACCTATCCTCTGACAGTTATATTAGGATCTACCATTGGCATCTGATATTAGGACTTGTCTTCTGAGAATAAGTGAAGTTAGATAGAGTATGTCACAATATGCCACTGCACAGGAAGTGACATCATAAACCGGAAGTCAGATTCCGGTATCAGTTTTAAAAACAAAATTTATTTCAATTTTAATCACAAATATAAGTTAGGCAAATAGTCTCCCTACATTATATATTACACACACTATACCAAGTATATCTAGAACCCCTGATTACTTTGCCAAAATCGATTAAAGGATTACTACTGCTAAGAATGCCCTTACCCATGACAACAATGCCCATACCCACAATGCATCTAACAGGAAGTGGGCAGAGTTTATTTTTTGGCGCAAAAATTCGACACACCTATTGGCTACAATACCCTTTATAAGGACATAATCTCCTTAGTCAACTCAGTCTTGATAAAGGCCTATACTAGGGCCGAAACGCGTCGACTGAGTATTGGTAAGCCTATTTTCATTTATGCAATATTGTGTGATACAATCTGCACTATATTTTCCTTTTTTTCCACATATTTTTAGGTGGATATCGTTTTTTGAGTTAATCTGACTTCTACACCGATATCTGATTTCTTGTTCCACACGTCTGTGGGCACTGTTCTTCATCTTTCCACACCCCCAAGGATATATCTACATATGGGACTTCTGCAAGGAATATCCATTTAGGTCTGGGTGACTATTTCTACTTAATTTTTTTCACCATTTAATTAATTAATTAATTAATTTTCACCATTTAATTTTTTTCACCATTTTTTTCACCATTATTTTTTTCACTATTTTCACCTAAATTTTTGATCTGAATTGCAATTCATAAGATGTTTTTCAACTGACATTCATTGACACAATTTTTTATTGGAATTTTTTATTGAGGTTTTTCATTGAGACTTTTATCCCGTTGATTTTTATATTTTTCAACACTTGTTATTTTTTAACACTTGTTATTTTTCAACACTTCTTATTTGCTGTATTTATCACATTGGTACCTTAAACTCTGTACCCAGGTCCATGCAGGAGATAGGCCACTTACCTGTGACCATTCATTGTTTTTACCTCTATATGTGTTTTTTTTAGCTTTTATTCACCATTCTGTTTTATTATTCTTCATGGATCCATGAGTTGAAATATATGTTTTTAGATTATGTAATAAATATCTACATTTTTTATCTACCAGATTACACCTTATTATCCCTTTTTTGCCTCCGGTTTGGTAGGCGCTTGGGGGATCCCCATTATATAGGTAACATAGAAACTCTTAAGGGGCAGGTGATCGAACAGGTTAAGATGCCATGGAGAGGAGAGGACAGAGACAAGCTGTTACGTACCAGGGAGGCCTTCTGGATATTTAAACTTAAATCTGGGGCACCAGATGGTCTCACTATACAGATTGGCCTTATAAATGGTTGGAGATAAGTCTCCTGATATCAATATTTAATTGTAAAGGTACCAAGGTCGTGAAGTCTTTATTGCATCTTTTACCATAATTTGTAAATCTGTTGCATAAAGTATTACCACATAAATGTTACTTTTTCGCAATGTACTGTAACTTGTATATTTATTATTCCAAAACTTTGGGTACATGAATTCTGTTGAAGACTTTATGCATCCATGTACGTCTAAAGTATCTCACAAAAGTGAGTACACCCCTCACATTTTTGTAAATATTTTATTATATCTTTTCATGTGACAACACTGAAGAAATGACACTTTGCTAAAATGTAAAGTAGTGAGTGTACAGCCTGTATAACAGGGAAAATGTGCTGTTCCCTCAAAATAACTCAACACACAGCCATTAATGTCTAAACCATTGGCAACAAAAGTGAGTACACCCCTAAGTGGAAATGTCCAATTTGGGCCCAAAGTGTCAATATTTTGTGTGGCCACCATTATTTTCCAGCACTGCCTTAACCCTCTTGGGCATGGAGTTTACCAGAGCTTCACAGGTTGCCACTGGAGTCCTCTTCCACTCCTCCATGATGACATCACAGAGCTGGTGGATGTTAGAGACCTTGCGCCCCCCACCCTTCCGTTTGAGGATGCCCCACAGATGCTCAATAGGGTTTAGGTCTGGGGACATGCTTGGCAAGTCCATCACCTTTACCCTCAGCTTTTTAGCAAGGTAGTGGTCGTCTTGGAGGTGTCTTTGGGGTTGTTATCATTTTGGAACACTGCCCTGCAGCCCAGTCTCCAAAGTAAGAGGATCATGTTCTGCTTCAGTATGTCACAGTACATGTTGGCATTCATTGTTCCCTCAATAAACTGTAGATCCCCAGTCCCATCAGCACTCTTGCAGGCCCAAATCATGGCATTCCCACCACCATGCTTGACTGTAGGCAAGACACACTTGTCTTTGTACTCCTCACCTGGTTGCTGCCACACACACTTGACACTACCTGAACCAAATAAGTTTATCTTGGTCTCATCGGACATGGTTCCAGTAATCCATGTCCTTAGTCTGCTTGTCTTCAGCAAACTGTTTGCGGACTTTCTTGTGCATCATCTTTAGAACAGGCTTCCTTCTAGGACGACAGCCATGCAGACCAATTTGATGCAATGTGCGGCGTATGGTCTGAGCACTGACAGGCTGACCCCCCACCCCTTCAACCTCTGCAGCAATGCTGGCAGCACTCATACGTCTATTTCCCAAAGACAATCTTTGGATATGACGCTGAGCACGTGCACTCAACTTCATTGGTCGACCATGACGAGGCTTATTTTGAGTGGAACCTGTCCTGTGAAACCGCTGTATGGTCTTGCCCACCGTGCTGCAGCTCAGTTTCAGGGTCTTGGCAATCTTCTTATATCCTAGGCCATCTTTATGTAGAGCAACAATTCTTTTTTTCAGATCCACAGGGAGTTTTTTGTCATGAGATGCCATGTTGAACTTCCAGTGACCAGTATGAAAGAGTGTGAGGGCGATTACTTCACATTTAACACACCTGCTTCCCATTCACACCTGAGACCTTGTAACACTAACAAGTCACATGACAACAGGGAGAGAAAATGGCTAATTGGACCCAATTTGGAAATTTCCACTTGGGGTATACTCACTTTTGTTGCCAACGGTTTAGAAATTAATGACTGTGTGTTGAGTTATTTTGAGGAGACAGAAAATTTACACTGTTATACAGGCTGTACACTCACTACTTTACATTGTAGCAAAGTGTAATTTCTTCAGTGCTGTCACATGAAAAGATATAATAAAATATTTACAGATACAGGTATAGATATATATTGTACCAAAATACCATCAGATGTATGTAGAAATGTATATTTATTAGAACAAATTCTGCTATCTGATGAACATTGGAATGTGAAATATTAAAATTGCAATTGGATTTACACGCAAGTAAGGGTGTTAGGTTTTCACCCCACTTTTTTGCTCCATGGACTTCTATGGGGCAATAGGTTAACAGGATTGCGAAAGCAGAAGTTCATCTTTTTGTACGCATCAAGTTAGCGTACAAGCAAAAACTTTTAACTTTCAACTTGTAATATAAGTGCTTCACAACTCACGCAAAATACTTCTAGCAGAGTTAGCCCAGCAAGCAGGAGTATTAAATATTGCTCCACTATCTGACTCATAATATTTTAATCAAATTTGTATTTCAAGCAAATGTTTATCAAATTTAGGGAGGCTATATTCTTATAAAGTGATGATGATATATTAAATAAATAAGTAAAATAATAAATATATATATATATATATATATATTTATATTTGTCAAGCTAGCTTTAAAAAGAAAAATAATAACAAAAGTATACTATTAGCTTTAGTCAACATCTTTAAGCTGTTCTAAAAATCAACAATGATTTATTACATTTTATTAACAGTATGTGAATCATTGTAATTTAATTATTTATTCCATTGCTTATATAATATTATATAATATTTTTTTTCCAAGAATTATTTAAAATAAATGCAATATTAGCAGCAATGTCACCATTTATGACAGTCATTATTAGCATTTACTTTGCCTTTAAGGAGACATTAAACTCAACATTTAACCATGCATAATTTAATTTATTTAATTAATACAAATAAACTAACGTTGTATTATATATTTGATATTTATTTTGCTTGTTTGTTTTTCTTTTGCTGTAAAATACTTCTGAAAATTGTGAAGTTCAAATTCTGTAAGCTAAGCATGCTGCAAAATATTGCCTGAACTGGATACATACTACACAGTGATTGCTAAGTACAGTGCACAAACTAATTTACATATCCACCACGGTTTTAAGTAGTTTATTACTGTTTTTTAAACCACTATGGGCAAGATTACAAGTGGCGTGCTGAAGATATCTCAGGTTGAGATAAGTAATATTGTGACCGTGTTAAGTTGCATGTGTATTTCAAGTTGCAAGTAAATGGGTGCATTCAAGCACAAACAGACCTAGGGGCCCATTTATAAAGCTCTGGATGGAGCTTGAGGGCCCTTGTTTCTGGCGAGCCTGCAGACTCACCAGAAACAACAGTTATGAAGCAGCGGTCTAAAGACCACTGCTCCATAAACCCTGTCCGCCTGCTCTGAGCAGGCGGACAGACATCGCCGCAATTCAACCCGATCTAGTACGATCGGGTTGATTGACACCTCCCTGCTGGCCGCGAATCTACAGGGGACAGAGTTGCACCAGCAGCTCACAAGAGCTCTCCGCATTCAGCGAGGTCCGCCAGACCTTTGATAAATATCCCCCCTAGCGTAAAGTGTAAGCGTTAAAAAAGAAATGTGCACCAAACACAACATAAATATATTAAAATAAAGTGTTACACTCATATTTATACTTTATGGTACAAATTATTCATATAAATATTAATAAAAAATGTTTATGAGGGTTACAAGGTATATGTTAAATGACAAGGTAGGTATTTGACTGGAAAGGGCTGCAATGTGTGTGTATATACATGTCTAAATATGTGTATGGGTTTATATATATATATATATATATATATATATATATATATGTATATGTAAGCTGTGTCGTGTTAGCGCACAAGCGATAAGTGTAAGGTTTATTTCTTCAGCGCACTCCATTGAGGGAAGAAGAGGGAACACAGTGCGATATCCGAAGTCATGAAGTTATCATGTATTGGGTTTCACTCATGCTCAATTTACTTTTAACTTGTAATATGATAACCTGCTTACATTAATGTTTACTTTACAAGTTTTTGCTCGAGTGCAAACACAGCTCAATCTGGCCCTATATATTGTGCTAACAACATTACATTTTAAATTTTTTAAGCATTTACAAAAATGTATTTTATATTTAGATCTTTTACAAACAAGTGTTTAGTTGATTCTGTCTATCTATCTATCTATCTATCTATCTATCTATCTATCTATCTATCTATCTATTTATCTATTAGTCTGTCTGTCTGTTTTACCTTAAAGTCTGATTTTTTCCTTGGGCGTATGAATTTAATAAATATGTTTCTTTAATGCATATGATAGATAAGACTTTAACCACTCAATCACAATACAATCTAATATAAAGCTTTATAGAAATGTATTTAAATCTTTTGGGGCCGATTCATCAATCTCCATATGGTGCTGTATACAGCTGTTTCTGTGCAAGCCTTCAGGCTCGCTGGAAACAGGAGTTAAGAAGCAGTGGTCTTGAGACCCAATCGCATATGATCGGGTTGATTGACACCCCCTGCTAGCGAACGATTGGCCGCGATTGGCCGCGAATGTGCAGGGGGCGGCATTGCACAAGCATTTCTTGTGAATTGCTTGTGCAATGATAAATGCCGACAGCGTATTCTGTTTGCATTTATCAATGTGCGGCGGATATGATCCGCTACAGCGGATCTTGTCCGCCCGCACATTGATAATTCGGCCCCTCCGTGTTTTCATATTTTACTCTATTCCAATCCACTAAAAAAAAAAAATATGTTTGAGGCTAAAGATAGCCGGAAAGTTTTATAAGCATAATAGACAGCAGGTCAATATGAGTCTTTTGAAGTTAGTCAGCTGCTAATATTTATTAAAACTTAGCTGCAGATTGTAAGAAAAATGTATACTGTTTTTAGTGTATTTTTGTAATAAATAAAAATATAATTAGCATCCTAGATCAGAGCTTCTAATCACCAGTTTAGTAATCATTTTGGACATAATTTTGTATAGACTGTTAACAGTGACAAATGTCACAGATATCATGAGAATCTGGCTTTATAGTGAACATTGAAAACAAATGCTGGATCAACCCTGCTGTCAAACTAATAAAGATACACCAACCAACTCACAAAAAAAATCTAAATATATATTCATAACAGACCCTAAGGTAACATCGATACACGATTGTCACCTTATTTTATTAAGTCCAGCTAGCTCATTCAACCAAGGTTGTATGCTGTTATAACACTGGTCTAAATGCAGGTTGAAGGATTACAAAAGAACAGAAAAACTCTGTGATATACATTACAAATAGGCAGGGGGAGGGGGCATCACCTAAGGCAAGGCTTAGACTTTGCTATTTCCAACTGCACAAATCCAGTAATAATCTCAACAGTGGAAATCCTACTATTGCTGAGCCTCTCCGGTTATTATGAGGGCATAAAAAGAAACATAAACATAAAAAGAAACAGATTGTGTTAAAAAAACGTAAACAACTTTTTTTTGCTAAATGAACTCTTAGAAATTCTCAGTGTAGACCGTCTACAGCTAGAAAAGTGAGCAGACATGCTGAGAACTTATGTTGCATTGTGAACATGGTCAGAACCTGTCTCTCTAGCTTTCACTGATTAGTAAACCAGCTCATCTTGCTCTAGAGGATTTGTAACATCATCACACTAGGGGCGAGATTACATATGTGGCACAAGCATCAGCGCAACTGCTTAAACCCACGCCGCTCTTAATTTCACCTTGCACATCGGGGTATTACATAAACCCCGCCAGCAGTTCATAAAGTGCCTTAAGAAAAAAAAAAAGTCAAATCTCCCGTTAAAGTCTAACCCTTACCCACCTCCCAAGAATAAACCCGACACATAAAACCCCTATATCCACCATCAAACCCACATCGGAACTAATAATAAAAGTTAAAGTATTAATCCCTAATCCAACAACCCCCCACAACGCAATAAGCGTTTTAAGGGCTATTTGTAATTTAGTATAGGGTAGGGCTTTTTATTATTTTGGGGGGCTTTTTTATTTTATTAGGGTGATTAGATTAGGTGTAATTAGTTTAAAAAACTTGTAATTATTTTATTATTTTCTGTAATTTAGTGTTTTGTTTTTTTTGTACTTTAGTTTATTTTATTTTATTGTAATTAATTTAATTTAGGTAATTAATTTAATTATAGTGTAGTGTTAGGTGTTAGTGTAATTTAGGTTAGGTTTTATTTTACAGGTAAATTTGTCTTTATTTTAACTATTTAATAACTATTGTACCTAGTTAAAATAAATACAAATTTGCCTGTAAAATAAAAATAAACCCTAAGATAGATACAATGTAACTATTAGTTATATTGTAGCTAGCATAGGGTTTATTTTATAGGTAAATATTTAGTTTTAAATAGGAATAATTTAGTTAATTGTAGTTATTTTATTTAGATTTATTTAAATTATATTTAAGTTAGGGGGTGTTAGAGTTAGGGTTAGACTTAGATTTAGGGGTTAATAACTTTAATATAGTGGCGGCGAAGTTAGGGGCGGCAGATTAGGGGTTAATAATTGTAGGTAGGTTGCGGCGACATTGGGGAAGGCAGATTAGGGGTTAATAAATATAATGCAGGTGTCGACGATGTCGGGGCGGCAGATTAGGGGTTAATACATATAATGTAGGTGGCGGCGGTGTCCTGAGCAGCAAATTAGGGGTTAATAAATATAATGCAGGTGGTGGCGATGTCGGGGTGGCAGATTAGGGGTTAATAAATATAATGTAGGTGGCAGCGATGTTGGGGGGGGCAGATTAGGGGTTAATACATATAATGTGGGTGGCGGCGGTGTCCAGAGCGGCAGATTAGGGGTTAATAATATAATGCAGGTGTCGGCAATGTCAGGGTGGCAGATTAGGGGTTAATAAGTGTAAGATTAGGGGTGTTTAGACTCGTGTTCATGTTAGGGTGTTAGGTGTAGACATAAATGTATTTTCCCCATAGGAATCAATGGGACTGCATTAGGACCTCAACGCTGCTTTTTTGCAGGTGTTAGGTTTTTTTTCAGCCGGCTCTCCCCCATTGATTCCTATGGGGAAATCGTGCACGAACACGTTTAGCCAGCTCAACGCTACCGTAAGCAGCGCTGGTATTACAGTGAGATATAGAGCTAAATTTTGCTCTCCGCTCACTTTTCTGTGGCTAACGCCGGGTTTAGAAAAATCTGTAATACCAGCGCTGTCTGTAGGTGAGCGGTGAGTGAAAACTGCTCGCTAGCACCGCACAGCTTTACCGACAAAACTCGTAATCTACCCATTAGTATTTTTTAAGAAAAAGAGCTGTTTAACTTAGGGCAATGTCCTACAAAGGCCCTTTTAAGGGCTATTGGTAGTTTAGTATTAAATTAGGGGGTGTTTTTTTTGGGGTGGGGGATTTTTTATTTTCATAGGGATTAGGTTTATTTTTTTATTTTTGGTTATTTGGTTTATTATTTTATGTAATATTAGACTTTTTTTTATTTTTTTGTAATCTTTAAATGTAGTTTTTTTATTTTTAAGTAATGTTAGCTTTTTTATTTTTATTGTAACTTAGTATTTTTTAATTTAGGTAATTGGGGTTAATTTAGGGGGTGTTAGGTTAGGGAGCTTAATAATTTAATTAGTTATTTGCATTGTGGGGGTTTGGCGGATTAGGGGTTCATATACTTTATTAGGTTTATTGCGATGTGTGTTAATAGCGGATTAGGGGTTCATATAATTTATTAGTTATTGTGGTGGGGGATTGCGGTCGACAGGTATATAGATATTGCGCATGCGTTAGGTGTTAGTTAATATTTTAAGATAGTTACGGTGCTCACATACTCAGCGCAAGGCTGCTGTGCCTGTCTATGTGTGGCGAGGTGAAAATTGAGTAAAATATCTCCATTTTCGCCCTATAAGTCCTTGCGCTGAATATGTGATATCGATTTGCAACGCGGTTCTATGTAACTTTATGGGAGTAAAAATTACGGCCGACAGGTGAAATATTTGTGCCGCATTTATATGCGGTGAAATATACGTGCCGCATTTATATGCGGCTCTGTATAAGTGATACCAAAACCGTGTTTTTCTGTAGAGAACCCAGGCCCCTTGTAGGGCTGTGACAGGAAGTAATGGACACTGCAAAAATGAAGTTAAAAAAGTACAAGGTAAAATCATATTAAAATTATGAATAATATATATTAAAGGGACATGATAGCCAATTTTTTTCTTTCATGATTTAGAAAGAGCATGTCATTTTAAACAACTTTCTAATTTACTTCTATTATCTAATTTGCTTCATTCTCTTGATATCACTTGCTGAAAAGCATATCTAGATATGCTCAGTAGCTGCTGATTGGTTGCTGCACCTAGAGGCCTTGTGTGATTGGCTCACACATGTGCATTGCTATTTCTTCAACAAAGATATCTAAAGAATTGAGCAAATTAGATAATAGAAGTAAATTGGAATGTTGTTTAAAATTGCATGCCCTATCTGAATCATGAAAGTTTAATTTTGACTAGACTGTCCCTTTAAGTATAACCCGTTGCTTAGTGCTTGTTTACTACAGAAATGAAACAGACTGTTTTATATGACTTTGCAGTAATTAAGCTAACTGATTAAGAGGTCACACTGCAAACAGGTCTAGTAGACATTTCATTTGACAACATTTATTAATTGCTATTTTCATTTGTAAAAAATTGACAAAGTAGAGATGAATTTAAAAAGATGAATGTATCTTATATGATTTCATTTTACAACAGACATTGGGGCCTAGTTATCAAGCCGTCAACCTCAAATACGCTGGAATTCCGCAGCGTATTTGTGGTGAGGCTGATTCGCCTTAGTTATCAAAGGCTAGATCCCGGCAAAAGTAGAATTTTGTGACGTAAACTTCGATCCGCCGGACTCAGTCCGACACAGATCGATTCTTACGTTACTCCAGATGTTCCGCACACAAGTGCGGCACAATCTGACTACTTTTTCTAGTTATCAAAAAACTAGCAGGTACGCTCGGCACTTTTACGGCCCAGCGTACCTGGTTTTCAAACCGCCACCCTGGAGGCGGCAGATCCCATAGGAATCAATGGGAGTCTGACCATAGCGAAAGTACAAGTTCGCTGCTGACAGACATCCCATTGATTCCTATGGAAGCTGTCTACACCTAACACCCTAACATGTACCCCGAGTCTAAACACCACTAATCTGTCCCCCCCTACACCGCCGCAACTAAATAAAGTGTTTGACCCCTAAACCGCCACTCCCGGAACCCACCGCAAGCTACTCTATACATATTAACCCCTAAACCGCCGCTCCCAGAGCCCACCGCAACTATAATAAATGTCTTAACCCCTAAACCGCCACTCCCGGACCCTGCCGCAACCTATATTAAATTTATTAACCCCTAATCTGCCCCCCCTACACCGTCGCCACCTATAATACATTTATTAACCCCTATCCTGCCCCCCACTACACCACCGCCACTGTAATAAATTTATTAACCCCTAAACCTAAGTCTAACACTAACCCTAAATATTAATTAAATAAATCTAAATAATATTTATATTATGAACTAAATTAATCCTATTTAAAACTAAATACCTACCTTTAAAATAAACCCTAATATAGCTACAATATAAATAATAATTATATTGTAGCTATCTTAGGATTTATTTTTATTTTACAGGCAAATTTCAATTTATTTTAACTAGGTACAATAGCTATTAAATAGTTATTAACTATTTAATAGCTACCTAGCTAAAATAAAGAGAAATTAGCCTGTAAAATAAAAACTAACCTAAGTTACAATTACACCTAACACTACACTATACTTTAATAAATTATTCCTATTTAAAACTAAATACTTACCTGTAAAATAAACCCTAAGATAGCTACAATGTAATTAATAATTACATTGTAGCTATTTTAGGATTTATATTTATTTTACAGGTAACTTTGTATTTATTTTAGCTAGTTAGAATAGTTATTAAATAGTTATTAACTATTTAATAACTACCTAGCTAAAAGAAATACAAAATTACCTGTAAAATAAATCCTAACCTAAGTTACAATTAAACCTAACACTACACTATCATTAAATTAATTAAATAAATTAACTACAAATAACTACAATTAAATACAATTACATAAACTAACTAAAGTACAAAAAATAAAAAAAGCTAAGTTACAAAAAATAAAAAAAATAAGTTACAAACATTTTAAAAATATTACAACAATTTTAAGCTACTTATACCTAATCTAAGCCCCCTAATAAAATAACAAACCCCCAAAATAAAAAAATGCCCTACCCTATTCTAAATTAAAAAAGTTCAAAGCTCTTTTACCTTACCAGCCCTTAAAAGGACCTTTTGTGGGGCATGCCCCAAAGAATTCAGCTCTTTGCCTGTAAAAGAAAAAAACAACCCCCCCCAACATTAAAACCTACCACCCACATACCCCTAATCTAACCCAAACTCCCCTTAAAATAACCTAACACTAATCCCCTGAAGATCATCCTACCTTGAGTCGTCTTCACTCAGCTGAGCAGCGATGGAACCGAAGTGGACATCCGGAGCGGAAGAAGTTATCCTCCAAGCGGCGCTGAAGAAATCTTCCATCCGATGAAGTGATCCTCCAAGCGGCACTGAAGAAGTCTTCGATCCGGGCGATGTCATCTTCCAAGAGGCGCTGAAGAAGTCTTCTATCCGGGTGATGTCATTTTCCAAGCCGGGTCTTCAATCTTCATCCCGCCGACGCGGAACATCCTTCTTTACCGACGGACTACCGACGAATGAAGGCTCCTTTAAGGGACGTCATCCAAGATGGCGTCCCTTCAATTCCGATTGGCTGATAGGATTCTATCAGCCAATCGGAATTAAGGTAGGAAAAATCTGATTGGCTGATTGAATCAGCCAATCAGATTCAAGTTCAATCCGATTGGCTGATCCAATCAGCCAATCAGATTGAGCTCGCATTCTATTGGCTGATCAGAACAGCCAATAAAATGCGAGCTCAATCTGATTGGCTGATTGGATCAGCCAATCGGATTGAACTTGAATCTGATTGGCTGATAACTTGGAGGATAACTTGGAGGATAACAATCCTATTGGCTGATGCAATCAGCCAATAGGATTGAGCTTCAATCAGCCAATAGGATTGAAGCTCAATCCTATTGGCTGATTGCATCAGCCAATAGGATTTTTTTGCCTTTAATTCCGTTTGGTTGATAGAATTCTATCAGCCTATCGGAATTCAAGGGACGCCATCTTGGATGACGTCACTTAAAGGAACCTTCATTCTGGAAGAAGACTTCGATTGAAGAGGATGCTCCTCGCCGGATGTCTTGAAGATGGAGCCACTCCGCGCCGGATGGATGAAGATATAAGATGCCGTCTGGATGAAGACTTCTGCGCGCCTGGAGGACCACTTCTGCCGACTTGGATGAAGACTTCTCCCGGGATCGTTGAGGATGGATGTCCGGTCTTAAAAACTGTAAGTGGATCTTCGGGGGTTAGTGTTAGTTTTTTTAAGGGTTTATTGGGTGGGTTTTATTTTTAGATTAGGGTTTGGGCACTTGAAAAAGAGCTAAATGCCCTTTTAAGGGCAATGCCCATACAAATGCCCTTTTCATGGCAATGGAGAGCTTAGGTTTTTTAGATTAGGATTTTATTTGGGGGGTTGGTTGTGTGGGTGGTGGGTTTTACTGTTGGGGGGTTGTTTGTATTTTTTTTTTTACAGGTAAAAGAGCTGATTTCTATGGGGCAATGCCCTGCAAAAGGCCTTTTTAAGGGCTATTGGTAGTTTAGTTTAGGCTAGGGTTTTTTTTTATTTTGGGGGGGCTTTTTATTTTGATAGGGCTATTAGATTAGTTGTAATTAGTTTAAATATCTGATAATTTCTTTTTTTATTTTGTGTAATTTATTGTTTGTTTTTTTTGTAATTTAGTTAATTGTATTTAATTTATGTAATTTATTTAATTGTAGTGTAAGGTTAGGTGTTAGTGTAAGGCAGGTAAGGTTTTATTTTACAGGTAAATTTGTATTTATTTTAGCTAGGTAGTTAGTAAATAGTTGATAACTATTTAGTAACTATTCTACCTAGTTAAAATAAATACAAACTTAGCTGTGAAATAAAAATAAACCCTAAGCTAGATACAATGTAACTATTAGTTATATTGTAGCTAGCTTAGGGTTTATTTTATAGGTAAGTATTTAGTCTCAAATAGGAATTATCTAGGTAATGATAGTAAGTTTTATTTAGATTTATTTTAATTATATTTAAGTTAGGGGTGTTAGGGTTAGACTTAGGTTTAGGGGTTAATATATTTAGTATAGTGGCGGCGACGTTGGGGATGGCAGATTAGGGGTTAATAAATGTAGGTAGGTGGCGACGATGTTAGGGGCGGCAGATTAGAGGTTAATAATATTTAACTAGTGTTTGTGATGCGGGAGTGTGGCGGTTTAGGGGTTAATATGTTTATTATAGTGGCAGCGACGTTGGGGGCAGCAGATTAGAGGTCAATAAGTATAATGTAGGTGTCAGCGATGTTGGGGTAGCAGATTAGAGGTTAATAAGTATAATGTAGGTGTCGGCGATGTCGGGGGCAGCAGATTAGGGGTTAATAAATATAATGTAGGTGTCAGCAATGTTGGCGGCGGCAGATTAGGGGTTAATAAGTGTAAGATTAGGGGTGTTTAGACTCAGGGTTTATGTTAGGGTGTTAGGTGTAAACATAAATTTCGTTTCCCCATAGGAATCAACGGGGCTGCGTTACAGAGCTTTACGCTGCTTTTTTGCAAGTGTTGGACTTTTTTTCAGCCGGCTCTCCCCATTGATGTCTATAGGGAAATTGTGCATGAGCACGTAAAACCAGCTCACCGCAGCTTTCAGCAGTGCTGGTATTGCCTGATAACGCCGAGTTTTTATAAACCTGTAATACCAGCGCTGTAGGGAAGTGAGCGGTGACAATAACTTGTAAAGTTAGCACCGCACCCCTCATAACGCAAAACTCGTAATCTAGCCGAGAATGTTTACTCTTTCTTTAATGGACACTGTTCTCAAAAATGTTCTATCATCCAAATGAAAGACCAGCATTTAAACATGTTGTAGTTTTTATTGCAGTTATAAAGTAACTGTTGTTTAAATTAGTATTAAAGATTAGGAAGAAGTACCAATAAACTAATAAACATTAGGAGGACGTATCTGCCAGTCACTTAACATAAGCAAGAAGTACCTAACAGCCAATAAGCATTAACAGGAAGTGTCTACTAGCCTTTGAGCATTAGCAGGAAGTGCTTACCAGCAAATGAGAATTAGGGACCGATTTACTAATGTCTGGCGGACATGATACGTTGAATGCCGACAGCATACGCTGTCAGCATTTAGCATTGCACAAGCAGTTCTAGTGAACTGCTTGTGCGATGCCCCCCCCTGCAGATTTGCGGTCAATCGGCCACTAGCTCGCTCGGAAACGGGGATCAGGGGCCATATGGCCCTTGATAATTTGACCCATTAGTATGAGTTACACAGCTGATACTGATGTATTAGTTTTATCTATATTTAAACACATTTTTTTTTATTTATAATCCTGCATGAGAAGACAGGGTCATGTCCCTGGTTGTCTTATTGGTTATCTGTTTTATTTCCTGTCTACTGTACCCTGTGCATATCCAGATTGTCCCCTCTTTCTCCAGAATACACCCTGTGAATTAGGTTGTATAGTACTTTTGTTTATAAGAATTTGGATATAATTTATATACATGTCTTTTTCAGTGTTGTATTTGTTCTGGCCTTTGACTGTTTCCACAATTCAACATTGGTGTCTTCTTAAATTTTAAATGTTTGGTATGTGCAATTTAGACACAGTTTAAAAACGGTATTTGTATGCAGAAATTGCCTGTGCAGTAACTTTACTGCTATTGTAACTCTGTTGTAAACCTATTGTTTTTAATATGGTTCCCAGGACCCAAAGGGAGTAAGTTAAAGGAAGCGCTTGTGACATTCTAAATGTGTTCTATAACATAATTCTTTTTAGAGTTACAAGAAAAAATATTAACAATTTTCAACCTCTGCAGCCTCCCATGACTCATTCCAGCTGTCACTAAGCAGTAAGCACAAAAGAAACACAGAGTGTACAATAATGTAAAAGAAAATTAAAAAGTCTAATACTGTAATCAGAATTTAACTATGTTGTCTTTAATTTACATGTAAGTTTTAACAGCTGAAACGAGGCTCATTAATAAAGTACTACAGTATTCTAAAGAGATCCTGTTCTAGCCACAGAAATTGTACCAAACACAGAATGGCACTGTAATGGACTATGACACCATTTTTTTTTTCCAAAATATTTTTTATTTATTGAGATCATGTATGACACAGCTTACATTAATTAAAAACATTACTTTTCTTACATAGATTATTATACAAATATATTAAACCATCATCTTTAAATAAGTACCTCTATTCCGTTTACATAGTTTCATTTCGCCATCTCTAGGTATCTCATCTTATAACTTTATAATCGTAGTCTCAGTCATGTCTGGGGTGAATCCCCATAAGATCTCAAAAGAATTTTCCTTTTTTTTTATAGATATGTGAAAGAGAGAAAAAGTCACAGATAGAAGAAAAAAAAAAAAAAAAAGAAACCAGTGTATGATTATCAGTTTGAGTTGTTTTACCACCTATAGGTAATAATTCATGAGTCACTCATGGTCAGACGTATTGTGCACCGTTTGTACCAAGTCCCTTTCTCTATTTATTTGTAGACTCTTACTATTTTGCATCCTTTGTATGACACAATTTTTTAACGCAAACACATTGAACTGGCTGAAAGTGCAGCCACCTTGCATAACCATCTGCTGAGGATTACGACGCAAGGCTCATAAAGATGCAACCACCTAGAAACATGGACCTGAACTGTTTTCTATAAGCCTCCAGGAACACATCGTATTGGCTAGGAGATTGGTTAAACCCCTTCCTTCCCTCTCCAAAAATGTTCATGTGTGGCTATAAGTGAATTAAAATCTAAGACTAGAAATTTTATAAAACATTAAACACCATACGCGATTTAAGCACAGAGGCGTATACGCAAGGCTTGGACAAGCTCAAGATAGATAGATGATAGACAGACAGACATTTAAATAAATGCTTCATCTATAAAAAAATACCATGGTCTCATTGTTATCCTATCCATATTGTTCTTAAACTGCATTATCATATAATTTCTACACATTGTGATGAGAAACTATCGGCTAGATTACGAGTTGTGCGTTAAGGTTAAAAAGCAGCGTTAACAGGTCCTAACGCTGCTTTTTTACGCCCGCTTGTATTACGTGTCTTGCAGGTTTAGGGGCACCGCACACTTCTTTGGGCTTACCGCAAAACGACGCGTAAACTTCGTAAAGTCTTTTTTCTATGGGACTTCCATAGCGCCGGTATTACGAGTCTGTCCTGGGAGGCCAAAAAGTGAGCGGTACTCCTTACCCCGTCAAGAGTCCTAACGCATTTAAAAGTTAGTAGTTAAGAGTTTTATGGTACAACGCCATAACATAAAACTCATAACTAAAGTGCTAAAAAGTACACTAACATCCATAAACTACCTAATAAAATAAAAATTTTAACCCCTAATCTGCCACTCTGGACATCGCCGCAACTATGATAAACATATTAACCCCTAAACCACCGCACTCCCGCCTCGCAAACATTAGTTAAATATTGTTAACCCCTAATCTGCCGTCCCTAACATCGCCGCCACCTACCTACATTTATTAACCCATAATCTGCCACTCCAACGTCACCACCACTATACTAAATGTATTAACTCCTAAATAATTACCTAAATTACCTAAATAATTCCTATTTAAAACTAAATACTTACCTATAAAATAAACCCTAAGATAGCTACAATATAACTAATAGTTACATTGTAGCTATCTTAGGGTTTATTTTTATTTTATAGGCAAGTTTGTATTTATTTTTACTAGGTAAATAGTTATTAAACAGTTATTAACTATTTAATAACTACCTAGCTAAAATAAATACAAAAGTACCTGTAAAATAAAACATAACCTAAGTTACAATAACACCTAACACTACACTATAATTAAATAACTTAACTACATTAACAATAATTAAATACATTTAATTAAATTAGCTAAAGTACAAAAAACCCCACTAAATTATAGAAAATAATAAAAAAATTACAAGATATTTAAACTAATTACACCTTATCTAATAGCCCTATCAAAATAAAAAAAGTCCCCCCAAAATAAAAAAAACCCCTAGCCTAAACTACCAAAAGCCCTTAAAAGGGCCTTTTGCGGGGCATTGCCCCAAAGAAATCAGCTCTTTTACCTGTAAAAAAAAAATACAAACAACCCCCCCAACAGTAAAACCCACCACCCACACAACCAACCCCCCAAATAAAATACTATCTAAAAAAAACTAAGCTCCCCATTGCCCTGAAAAGGGCATTTGGATGGGCATTGCCTTTAAAAGGGCAGTTAGCTCTTTTGCAGCCCAAATCCCTAACCTAAAAATAAAACCCACCCAATACACCCTTAAAAAAACCTAACACTAACCCCCTGAAGATCGACTTACTGTTCTGAATACCGGACATCCATCCTCAAGGAAGTGGCAGAAGTCTTCATCCAACCGGGCAGAAGTCCTCAACGAAGCCGGGAGAAGTCTTCATCCAAGCCGGGCAAAGTGGTCCTCCAGACGGGCAGAAGTCTTCATCCAGACGGCATCTTCTATCTTCATCCATCCGATGTGGAGCGGGTCCATGTTCAAGACATCCGATGCAGAGCATCCTCTTCAAATGAAGTCTTCTTACTGAATGACGGTTCCTTTAAGTAACGTCAACCAAGATGGCGTCCCTTAGATTACGATTGACTGATAGAATTCTATCAGTCAATCAGAATTAAGGTAGAAAAAATCCTATTGGCTGATCCAATCAGCCAATAGGATTGAGCTCGCATTCTATTGGCTGTTCTACCTTTTCTACCTTAATTCTGATTGGCTGATAGAATTCTATCAGCCAATCGGAATCTAAGGGACGCCATCTTGGGGTTAATACATTTAGTATAGTAGTGGTGGCGGCGTTGGGGGTGGCAGATTAGGGGTTAATAAATGTAGGTAGGTAGCGGCGATGTTAGGGATGGCAGATTAGGGGTTAATATTTTTTAACTAATGTTTGTGAGGCGGGAGTGCAGCGGTTTAGGGGTTAATATGATTATTATAGTGGCGGCGACGTTGGGGGCGGCAGATTTTGGGTTAATAAGTGTAGGTAGGTTGCGGCGAAATTGGGGGTGGCGGATTAGGGGTTAATAAATATAATGTAGGTGTTGGCGATGTTGGGGGCAGCAGATTAGGGGTTCATAAGTACAGGGAGTGCAGAATTATTAGGCAAGTTGTATTTTTGAGGATTCATTTTATTATTGAACAACAACCATGTTCTCAATGAACCCAAAAAAACTCATTAATATCAAAGCTGAATAGTTTTGGAAGTAGTTTTTAGTTTGTTTTTAGTTATAGCTATTTTAGGGGGATATCTGTGTGTGCAGGTGACTATTACTGTGCATAATTATTAGACAACTTAACAAAAAACAAATATATACCCATTTCAATTATTTATTTTTACCAGTGAAACCAATATAACATCTCAACATTCACAAATATACATTTCTGACATTCAAAAACAAAACAAAAACAAATCAGTGACCAATATAGCCACCTTTCTTTGCAAGGACACTCAAAAGCCTGCCATCCATGGATTCTGTCAGTGTTTTGATCTGTTCACCATCAACATTGCGTGCAGCAGCAACCACAGCCTCCCAGACACTGTTCAGAGAGGTGTACTGTTTTCCTTCCTTGTAAATCTCACATTTGATGATGGACCACAGGTTCTCAATGGGGTTCAGATCAGGTGAACAAGGAGGCCATGTCATTAGATTTTCTTCTTTTATACCCTTTCTTGCCAGCCACGCTGTGGAGTACTTGGACGCGTGTGATGGAGCATTGTCCTGCATGAAAATCATATTTTTCTTGAAGGATGCAGACTTCTTCCTGTACCACTGCTTAAAGAAGGCAGTAGGACTGGGAGTTGAGCTTGGCTCCATCCTCAACCCGAAAAGGCCCCACAAGCTCATCTTTGATGATACCAGCCCAAACCAGTACTCCACCTCCACCTTGCTGGCGTCTGAGTCGGACTGGAGCTCTCTGCCCTTTACCAATCCAGCCACGGGCCCATCCATCTGGCCCATCAAGACTCACTCTCATTTCATCAGTCCATAAAACCTTAGAAAAATCAGTCTTGAGATATTTCTTGGCCCAGTCTTGACGTTTCAGCTTGTTTGTCTTGTTCAGTGGTGGTCGTCTTTCAGCCTTTCTTACCTTGGCAATGTCTCTGAGTATTGCACACCTTGTGCTTTTGGGCACTCCAGTGATGTTGCAGCTCTGAAATATGGACAAACTGGTGGCAAGTGGCATCTTGGCAGCTGCACGCTTGACTTTTCTCAGTTCATGGGCAGTTATTTTGCGCCTTGGTTTTTCCACACGCTTCTTGCGACCCTGTTGACTATTTTGAATGAAACGCTTGATTGTTCGATGATCACGCTTCAGAAGCTTTGCAATTTTAAGAGTGCTGCATCCCTCTGCAAGATATCTCACTATTTTTTACTTTTCTGAGCCTGTCAAGTCCTTCTTTTGACCCATTTTGCCAAAGGAAAGGAAGTTGCCTAATAATTATGCACACCTGATATAGGGTGTTGATGTCATTAGACCACACCCCTTCTCATTACAGAGATGCACATCACCTAATATGCTTAATTGGTAGTAGGCTTTCGAGCCTATACAGCTTGGAGTAAGACAACATGCATAAAGAGGATGATGTAGTCAAAATACTCATTTGCCTAATAATTCTGCACTCCCTGTATAATGTAGGTGGCGGCAGTGTCCGGAGTGGCAGACTAGGGGTTAATAAATATAATGCAGGTGTCGGCGATGTCGGGGGCGGCAGATTAGGGGTTAATAAGTGTAAGATTAGTGGTGTTTAGACTTGGGGTTCATGTTAGGGTGTTAGGTGTAAACATAAATTTTATTTCCCCATAGGAATCAATGGGGCTGCGTTACTGAGATTTACGCTGCTTTTTTGCAAGTGTTAGACATTTTCTCAGCCGGCTCTCCCCGTTGATTCTTATGGGGAAATCGTGCGTGAGCACGTATGACCAGCTCACCGCTGACTTAAGCAGCGCTGGTATTGGAGGGCGGTAAGGAGCACAATTTTGCTCAATGCTCACTTCATGTCTTTTAACGCCGAGTTTGTAAAAACCCGTAATACCAGCGCTGCAGGTAAGTGAGCGGTGAGAGAAAACTGCTCGTTAGCACCGCATAGCCTCTAACGCAAAACTCGTAATCTAGCCGTATATAATTTATCATCCTTTTTGTATAATATATATTTTTTCACATTTATTTGTTGTTTTTCTCGCTACTGCTTATTAAAAATATCCTTATTCTAAATCTTTGCTTTCACTTGGATGTTTTCCATTTAATGCATTACATTAAAAAAACAAACAAACAAAAAAAAAAACAATCACTCTAAATGATTTTATGTATTTAGTTGAAAATGCATTTCAGTCCTCTTTGGTGGCTAAAAGTTTAAATACGACCATTTCTTCACCAGGTTGGATAGCAAATCTACATAAATACAGTAAACATATCAACAAAATTCCCAATACAATGTGCCAGAGACTTTGTTCAAGCCTAATAGATGTGCCTGTCACTTCCAATATTATTGTAATATCAAGCAAGCCAGCCATTGCTTTTAAATGAAATTTATCTTTGCCTGCTAAAGTAAAATAAAGTTTAACGTGCGACTAAACAGCTATCACGCCAGAATGATTTTCTGTTGTCACTGACCAAGAACTTGAGTTAAACCAGTTACATTTAAATAAAACACTTTCTCGATAATAAACCACTGTACAACACAGGCTGCTCTGAGGTTTTTTTTTTTTACTCTGAGTATGTGGTTTCACAACATTTTTGTGTGTGCTTTTTCTTGTTCTACATTTTTACTATGTCTGTATTTCGTTTTATGAGACTCTTAAAAATACAGTCACTCTAATACAACGATTAGATGTAATACAAAGGCAAACCATTGTACTTACTACAGATTACAGAAAATGTATTATCTGTAATGTAATATATATGTATTTGAAAGCTCAGAGAGGAAGGTGACATGCACCATATGTGATAGAGTTGTTCAGTTCTAAAGACTCACTTTAAAGAAATACACAGACTTTTCTTTTAAATGGAGCGATACTTGCCTTGCTATATCCATGTAGTTTGTATCGGTTAAAGGGACACTAAACCCAATTTTTTAATTTCGTGATTCAGATAAAGCATGCAATTTTAAGAAACTTTCTAATTTACTCCTATTATCAATTTTTCTTCGTTCTCTTGCTATCTTTATTTGAAAAAGAAGGCATCTAAGCTTTTTTTTAGGTTCAGACCTCTGGACAGCACTTTTTTATTGGTACATAAATTTATCCACCAATCAGCAAGGAAAACCCAGGGTGTTCACCAAAAATGGGCCGGCATCTAAACTTACATTCTTGCATTTCAAATAAAGATACCAAGAGAATGAAGACAATTTGATAATAGGTGTAAATCAGAAAGATGCTTAAAATTTCATGCTCTATCTGAATCACAAAAGAAAAAAATTGAGTTCAGTGTCCCTTTAATAAATCATACTGAATTGCTAAATACTTCTAGCAAATGGTGCTAAGCATATCTTTTTATCAGCCACAAAAAGATCTGGCCTATAAAATCCTAACTCTCAATTCCAATGATTTTTTTAATATAGTTTCTGGCTGTTTAGTATGACCAAACTAGTATTTACTATAAAAATAGGGCTGTGGAAATTATAGAAGACATTATAGCAATGTTGAAGCTATAGCCAACTTAATGCAACACTAATTCCTATCTCTCCTTTTAACTATTAATCCTACTCCCCAAACTAAACTGTAAATATTTGTCAACATTATCAGATACATTATTAGGATGCCAATAAAATGCTATAGACAACATTTTTAGGTCACAATAATAAAATGCGTTATAACAGCTTCATGCCTTCACAATGAATATTCTTTGAAGGGTCACTAAACCCCCAAAAATGTTTCATGAGTCAGAAAGAGAATACAATTTTAAACAATATTTCAATTTACTTCTATTATTTAATTTGCTTAATTTGTTAGTAGTCCTTTGTTGAAGAAATAGCAATGCACATAGGTGAGCCAATCACAGGAGGGATCTATGTGCAGCAACTAATCAGCAGCTACTGAGCCTATCTAGATATGCTTTTCAGCAAAGTATATCAAGAGAATGCAACAGATTAGATAATAGAAGTAGATTAGAAAGTTGTTTAAAATTGCATGCTCTTTCTAAATCATGAAATAAAAAAAATTGGGCTTCATATCCCTTTAACTATGGTCATTGCATAATGCCTGAAAAATATAGATTACAAGTGGAGTGCTAATTAATTGCGCGCCTGTAAATATGCAAATGCGCCCGTTTACGGGGGCGTGATAAATAACCAGCCATTACAAGCCTTTACTGCAGCCCAGATTGTGATGTCATCAGTTGTCAGAGCTTGGCAGCCATTTCAAAGTGACCAGAAACAATATTCATTTTAAAATAACTTTTTTTAGTGTTACTGCTGCATGATATAGAAAGGGGCGCAGAAGGATATTTGCAGCTTAATCTAAAGTAAGACTTTAAGATGACTAAGGTGTAGACTGTCCCTTTAAGTAACATTCACACTGTTGTGATTGTCACTGGCAGTACTGGCGTCTTTAAAACACAGTTTTAAAAAGGGGGATCCCAGAATCACAACTTTCATAGGAACCTATTGTAATCTGTTTCCATCTGCACCACTGCTAAACCATCTGAATGCATCTTTTATGTTGCCAGGATGGGCAAACTATGCCACACTTTTCAATCGTTACACAGACACTTTTAAACTTTGACAAGTATTGTTTTGGACAATATCTATTTCTATTGTTTGTTAAATAACCATTTCTATTTTGGCTAGATCTGAAAACAAGATGGCAACTATTGAAAGGATTTATAAATCTTCTTATACTGGATTTTAACATTTCTGAATTTCTAAATCTTGAACCTGCTGCCTTGCATCATTGTATATGCCTAGGAAATAAATAATTGGAAAGTCGTTTACAAATTCTGAATCTTGACTGTGATTGGACTTAGTGTGCATGAGGTAGGGGCGTGTCTCCTATAAAAACCCGGTCACAAAAGCACAATCTCATTTAAGGCTCTCCTTGAAAGAGATAAGATGTTGGTCCACCTCCTATATAACTGATCTAGAAATCAAATACAAAGTTGTCACATGGGATGATAGTAGAAAATGGATAGTAATGTAGAAAGTTACACTCATATATGTAGAGCACCCAAGGTGTTGTATCCACAGTCTGAGAGTCCCATTGTTCCTCTTAAGAATCCATTCTTGAATATCGAAATTCAATAGCAAGAACAGACAAAAAGTTTGTGTTAACCCCTTAAGGACCGGGCATTTTAGACAAAAACTTCCCCAAAAGACAAGAGCATTTTTAGCATTTTTAGCATTTTTGCCATCACTACATTTAAACAGAAATAGAGCCTTTTTTATATTTACCTATCAAAACTATATATTTTTTTAGCAGACATTTTGGTATATTTTGGTATATTTCATGCCACCATTTCACAGCCAAATGCGATCAAATAAAAACAATTGTTAACTTTTTCACAATTTAAGGTTTCTCACTGAAAATATTTACAAACAGCTTTTGCAATCGTGGCACAAATGGTTGTAAATGCTTCTCAGGGATCCCCTTTGTTCAGAAATAGCAGACATATGTGGCTTTGGCATTACTTTTTGGTAATTAGAAGGCTGCTAAATGCCGCTGCGTACCACACTTGTATTATGCCCAGCAAAGAAGGGGTTAATTAGGTAGCTTGTAGGGTTAATTTTAGATTTAGTGTAGAGATCAGCCTCCCACCTGACACATCCCACCCCCTGATCCCTCCCTGACACCTCTGAAACAGCTCTCTTCCCTCCCCCACCTCACAATTGTCACCACCATCTTAAGTATTGGCAGAAAGTCTGCCAGTACTAAAATAAAATACTTTTTTTCCATATTTTTTTTTATATATTTTTTCTGCAGTGTAGGATCCCCCCTTACCCCCCAACCTCCCTGATCCCCCCAAACAGCTCTTTAACCCTCCCCCCTCTACCTAATTACCGCCATCTTAGATACTGGCAGCTGTCTGCCAGTACCCAAATTAGGCATTTTAAAAATAAAATAAAAATTTTTCTGTAGTGTAGCTGCCCCCCCCCCCTCCCAGATCGACTTCCCACCTTCCTATTCCCATCACTAAGCAATATAACAAGGATCCCCCCTCTCCCCCTCCCCACTCCTTCCTTCCCCTCCCTGCTGCTTTCAGTGGGGTTTTTTTTCTAAATCATCACGTGCAACTCCCACCCACCTCCCAGCTCCCTCCAGCGATGGGCAGCCCACCTGCCTCCCACCTTAGCCTCCCATCCACCAACGATCGGCACCACCACTTTGCAATGCATAGAGGGCCACAGACTGGCCCTCTCTGTATCGATAACTCTGCAAATCTATTTCTGCAGTGCCCCACTCGTGGGGCATGCAAAAATAGCGCAATTTCGCTATTTTGAGCTAGATTGCGGCAGAGAGAAGCCCAGGACTGCAAGGGCATAACGACCAGCATCGTACAGGGTACAATGCTGGTTGTTAAGGGGTTGAAAACAAAAATTTAAAACCAGGGATGCATTTCTCAGCCATCCAATAAGCTGTTTCACCATGCTTCTATTTATTTGATTTTTAGATACATATATCTGGGTTTGGAGCACAACAGGTTAATTGTGCACATCACCTACTAGCATCACTACACACTATTAAAAGGGGCACTCAACATACAGGCCCTTCAACCTATGATTTAATCTCTAAACCCACAAAATTGCCATTTTGTTTATCATTAAACATCTCTGTATTTTGTGTGAAAACTGTATTTGTCCCACACTCCCTAGAGAGACCAAAAGCAAATTCTCTAACCTACCAATGTTGCCAATGAAGTAGCTAGTTTAGGCCTAGTTTACAGGTTTTCCTTTTTGGCCTCTCTAGGGATCATGAGACAGGGTACAATTGTCACACAAAAGTAAAATGTGTTTAATGTCCCATGTAGACATAGAAAGGCCAAACTTTAAATGTGCATGGATGCATTTTAGTTTGAAATAGAAGCATGTTTGCTATATGCTTGCTTTAGCAAAAATGCTTCATGTAAGAGTTACTACTGTTTCAGATGCATAAACCACATGCCTGTTCAAAAAGCTGCTGCTGATGTTTATTGCATCAGTGACTTGTTTCATACGAGTTAGTACTACTGTACACTCTCTGAGAAGGTGTTGTGTTTGAATGCTGTGCATGGGGCACTAACAGAATATATAGCAGGGGAATCATCCTTTTTTTTAGTAGTTTTTCTAATTCTTTGAGTAGATTGAGTAGAATCATTCTTTTTTTGTAAATTGTAAGTTCAGTTTTGGGATAAATTGTCATTTTCCATTTATATTGAGGATATAAATCCATATTAAAGGGACATTATACACTCATTTTTTCTTTGCATAAATGTTTTGTAGATGATCTATTTATAAAGCCCATAAAGATTTAAAAAAAAAAAAAATGTATAGTTTTGTTTATTTTTAAATAACATTGCTCTGAGTTTCAGACTCCTAACCAAGCCCCAAAGTTTTATGTGAATACTGTCAGTTACCTTCTCCAGCTTGCTCCTGTTTGTGTAAAGGATCTTTTCATATGCAAAAGAAGGGGGAGGGGGGGAGTGTCTTATTTGCCACTTGCAGTGGGCTTTCCAGCTACCTTTTTAACATAGCCAAACTGACAGCTTCTAAGTAAGTTTTTAAACAGTTTTATACTGGATTTTTATATCAGTATCTGTGCATCTTATTCTTTATAGTAGTGTCTATTACATGCAGTTATATGAAAATGAGTGTATACTGTCCCTTTAAATGTAAATTCTATACTTTCATATTTTATTCTTATTTTACGTATCTGTAATTGTTTATTTTTTATTTTATTTTTTTACTATGAAATAGTGTCCTTGTGTATGCCTACTCATGTACCCAACTCTGTGAAAAATTACAATTCTTTATATTTAACCCCTTAACGACCAGGGACGTGCCTGGCACGTCCTCAGGGGTTTCAAGCGCTGGAAGTGATCTTGATCGCTTCCAGACGCTTTCAGGGTATTGCAGTGATGCCTCGATATTGAGGCATCCTGCAATACCCTTTTTTTAAGCAACAGATGCAATGAAAACCACTCTGTGGCCCTTTCTGCCTCGGCCAGCGATGGTGCAGATCGTTAGTGGTGTGGGAGGGATTGCAGGGAGGCGGGTGGGTGGCCCATCGCTGGTACAGTTCCTACTTCCTTCCTGTTAGAGGGGATGATGGGTCTAGGAGCGCACACGAGGGGGGAGGGAGCGGACGGGAAAGCCACACTATGGTACATATTTAGTCAAAGGGATGGAGGGAGAGGGGGGTATATAAGTATTCGGAAAGGGATCTGGGAGGGGGAAGAGTGGAAGGATATTGAGGGGGGGCAGCTACACTACAGAAAAATTGTGTGTTTTTTTTTTTTTTTTTTTTAAAAAAGCAAATTTTTTAGCAAATAGGTAGAGGGTGGGGGGTTAGAGAGCTGTTTGGGGGGGGTCAGGGAGGTTGGGGGCTAAGGGGGGGATCCAACAATGCAGAATATATATATATATATATATATATATATATATATATATTAATATTAAAAAAGCCTTTTATTTTAGTACTGGCAGACTTTCTGCCAGTTCTTAAGATGGCGGTAACAATTGTGAGGTGGGGGAGGGAAGAGAGCTGTTTGATAGGGGTAAGGGAGGGATCAGGGATTGGGATGTGTCAGGTGGGAGGCTGATCTCTACACTAAAGCTAAAATGAACCCTACAAGCTACCTAATTAACCCCTTCACTGCTTGGCATAATACAAGTGTGGTACGCAGCGGCATTTAGCGGCCTTCTAATTACCAAAAAGCATTGCCAAATCCATATATGTCTGCTATTTCTGAACAAAGGGGATCCCAGAGAAGCATTTACAACCATTTGTGCCATAATTGCACAAGCTGTTTGTAAATAATTTCAGTGATAAACCTAAAGTTAGCGAAAAAGTTAGCAATTTTTTTTATTTGATCGCATTTAGCAGTGAAATGGTGGCATAAAATATACCAAAATTGGCCTAGATCAATACTTTGGGTTGTCTACTAAAAATATATATATATATATATATGGGAAGGGTATAGCTATAGTGTTACAATGTAACTATCGCTAATTTTGAAAAAAAAAAATGGTTTGGAAATAGCAAAGTGCTACTTGTATTTATTTCCCTATAAGTTGCAAAAAAGCAAAGAACATGTTAACATTGGGTATTTCTAAACTCAGGATAAAATTTAGAAACTATTTAGCATGGGTGTTTTTTTGTGGTTGTAGATGTGTAACAGATTTTGGGGGTCAAAGTTAGAAAGGTTTTTTTTTTTCAATTTTTTCATCATATTTTAGATTTTTTTCATAGTAAATTATAAGATATGATGAAAATAATGGTATTTTTAGAAAGTCAATTTAATGGCGAGAAAAACGGTATATAATATGTGTGGGTACAGTAAATGAATAAGAGGAAAATTACAGCTAAACACAAACACTGCAGAAATGTAAAAATAGCCCTGGTCCTTAAAGGGCCACTAAACCCAAAATCTTTCTTTCATGTTTCAGATAGAGAATAGAAATTTAAACAACATTACAATTTACTTCCATTATTTATTTTGCTTCATTTTTTAAATATCCTTAGTTGAAGAAAAAGCAATGCACATGGTGAGCCAATCACACGAGGCTTCTATGTGCAGCAACCAATCAGCAGCTAGTGAGCATATCTAGATATGCTTTTCATCAAAGAATATCAAGAGAATAAAACAAATTAGATGATATAAGTAAATTAGAAAGATGTTTAAAATTGCATTCTCTTTCTAAATCATAAAAGAAAAAATGTGGGTGGCATGTCCCTTTAACGGTAAGAAAATTGAAAAATGGTCTGGTCACTAAGGGGTTAAACACTGCCTGTACAAATGAGTAAATAATACATAACATAAGTGCAATCATATAGTGTCACTTAAGTGAGGAAAGGCCACCTGGTGGGCTTTGGGCTACATGGGGCGCTTTGCACTAATTTTATGGCGCCTGAAAAAAAAAACAGAACTATGAATGTATGCCACAGTTTTTGTGGCCCCATGGAAATGTAGAACAAAACAAATGTATGCCACAGTTTTTGTGGCCCCATGGAAATGTAGAACAAAACAAATGTATGCCACAGTTTTTGTGGCCCCATGGAAATGTAGAACAAAACAAATGTATGCTTTGGGGATTTCTGGCTCAGAAGAGTCCTCTTGCGAGGAGAACAAATGGCAGGGGCTTCCCTGCAACCTTACCTAAAGGTGAACTTCTGCCACTGAACATTTTTATATTATTATTTAAAAGTTTATTAGCCATACTTTTATCTATTAAGCTGTGGCCCTCATGTGTTAGTTAATTGGCCCTCTTGACTTGGTGCATTACAAATTTAACACTGTTTACAATGAAAATATTGTCACAACAATTTTTTTTTTTCTCACTCATTCTATACCCATCAGGAGGAATGATAGCTTTCCAATTGCTCACTTGAAAAGTGATATGGATTACAATGGTGTAACATTAAGAATAGGATACATGCCACAATCCAGAGGCATACAAATTACAATTTATTTGTTATTTTTTTGGCTTTACTATTTAGCTGTGGATGTTATTCCATTTTGCCTGAAGAGAAACCAGCTTTCTATATATTGTGTGAAACAGTATGCGTAGCCCACTTAGCACCTGCACTAATTGATAAGTCGGGATCTTTGTTTGAAAAAAAAGTAGGCCTAGATTTAGAGTTTGGCGTTAGCCGTGAAAACCAGCGTTAGAGGCTCCTAACGCTGGTTTTAGGCTACCGCCGGTATTTGGAGTCACTCAAAATAGGGTCTAACGCTCACTTTTCAGCCGCGACTTTTCCATACCGCAGATCCCCTTACATCAATTGCGTATCCTATCTTTTCAATGGGATCTTCCTAACTCCGGTATTTAGAGTCGTTTCTGAAGTGAGCGTTAGAGCTCTACCGACAAAACTCCAGCCGCAGGAAAAAAGCAGGAGTTAAGAGCTTTATGGGCTAACGCCGGTTCATAAAGCTCTTAACTACTGTACCCTAAAGTACACTAACACCCATAAACTACCTATGTACCCCTAAACTGAGGTCCCCCCACATCGCCGCAACTCGATTACATTTTTTTAACCCCTAATCTGCAGACCGCCACCTACGTTATACTTATGTACCCCTAATCTGCTGCCCCTAACCCCGCCGACCCCTGTATTATATTTATTAACCCCTAACCTGCCCCCCACAACGTCGCCGCCAGCTACTTACAATAATTAACCCCTAATCTGCCGACCGCAAAGCGCCGCCACCTACGTTATCCTTATGCACCCCTAATCTGCTGCCCCTAACCCCGCCGACCCCTATATTATATTTATTAACCCCTAATCTGCCCCCCTCAACGTCGCCGACACCTGCCTACACTTATTAACCCCTAATCTGCCGAGCGGACCTGAGCGCTACTATAATAAAGTTATTAACCCCTAATCCGCCTCACTAACCCTATCATAAATAGTATTAACCCCTAATCTGCCCTCCCTAACATTGCCGACACCTAACTTCAATTATTAACCCCTAATCTGACGACCGAATTTCGCCGCTATT
Organism: Bombina bombina; assembly: GCF_027579735.1. Classification (NCBI taxonomy): domain Eukaryota; kingdom Metazoa; phylum Chordata; class Amphibia; order Anura; family Bombinatoridae; genus Bombina; species Bombina bombina. The sequence continues at coordinate 579,870,485 of NC_069501.1, read as the reverse complement.
CTAATAAATGTATTAACCCCTAAAGCTAAGTCTAACCCTAATACTAACACCCCCCTAAGTTAAATATAATTTAAATCTAACGAAATAAATTAACTCTTATTAAATAAATTATTCCTATTTAAAGCTAAATACTTACCTGTAAAATAAATCCTAATATAGCTACAATATAAATTATAATTACATTGTAGCTATTTTAGGATTAATATTTATTTTACAGGCAACTTTGTAATTATTTTAACCAGGTACAATAGCTATTAAATAGTTAAGAACTATTTAATAGTTACCTAGTTAAAATAATAACAAAATTACCTGTAAAATAAGTCCTAACCTAAGTTATAATTAAACCTAACACTACCCTATCAATAAATTAATTAAATAAAATACCTACAATTACCTACAATAAAACCTAACACTACACTATCAATAAATAAATTAAATACAATTTCTACAAATAACTACAATTACATAAACTAACTAAAGTACAAAAAATAAAAAAGAACTAAGTTACAAAAAATAAAAAAATATTTACAAACATAAGAAAAATATTACAACAATTTTAAACTAATTACACCTACTCTAAGCCCCCTAATAAAATAACAAAGACCCCCCCAAAAAAATTCCCTACCCTATTCTAAATTAATAAATTTAAAAGCTCTTTTACCTTACCAGCCCTGAACAGGGCCCTTTGCGGGGCATGCCCCAAAGAATTCAGCTCTTTTGCCTGTAAAAAAAAACATACAATACCCCCCCCCCCAACATTACAACCCACCACCCACATACCCCTAATCTAACCCAAACCCCCCTTAAATAAACCTAACACTAAGCCCCTGAAGATCTTCCTACCTTGTCTTCACCTCAACAGGTATCACCGATCTGTCCTGGCATCCGGTGCTGAAGAGGTCCAGAAGAGGCTCCAAAGTCTTCCTCCTATCCGGCAAGAAGAGGACATCCGGACCGGCAAACATCTTCATCCAAGCGGCATCTTCGATCTTCTTCCATCCGGTGCGGAGCGGGTCCATGTTGAAGCATCCGACGCGGATCCATCCTCTTCTTCCGGCATCTCCCGACGAATGACGGTTCCTTTAAGGGACGTCATCCAAGATGGCGTCCCTCGAATTCCGATTGGCTGATAGGATTCTATCAGCCAATCGGAATTAAGGTAGGAATATTCTGATTGGCTGATCGAATCAGCCAATCAGAATCAAGTTCAATCCGATTGGCTGATCCAATCAGCCAATCAGATTGAGCTCGCATTCTATTGGCTGATCGGATTCGTCGGGAGACGCCGGAAGAAGAGGATGGATCCGCGTCGGATGCTTCAACATGGACCCGCTCCGCACCGGATGGAAGAAGATCGAAGATGCCGCTTGGATGAAGATGTTTGCCGGTCCGGATGTCCTCTTCTTGCCGGATAGGAGGAAGACTTTGGAGCCTCTTCTGGACCTCTTCAGCACCGGATGCCAGGACAGATCGGTGATACCTGTTGAGGTGAAGACAAGGTAGGAAGATCTTCAGGGAATTTTTTTTTTGGGGGGTCTTTGTTATTTTATTAGGGGGCTTAGAGTAGGTGTAATTAGTTTAAAATTGTTGTAATATTTTTCTTATGTTTGTAAATATTTTTTTATTTTTTGTAACTTAGTTCTTTTTTATTTTTTGTACTTTAGTTAGTTTATGTAATTGTAGTTATTTGTAGAAATTGTATTTAATTTATTTATTGATAGTGTAGTGTTAGGTGTAATTGTAGGTATTTTATTTAATTAATTTATTGATAGGGTAGTGTTAGGTTTAATTATAACTTAGGTTAGGACTTATTTTACAGGTAATTTTGTTATTATTTTAACTAGGTAACTATTAAATAGTTCTTAACTATTTAATAGCTATTGTACCTGGTTAAAATAATTACAAAGTTGCCTGTAAAATAAATATTAATCCTAAAATAGCTACAATGTAATTATAATTTATATTGTAGCTATATTAGGATTTATTTTACAGGTAAGTATTTAGCTTTAAATAGGAATAATTTATTTAATAAGAGTTAATTAATTTCGTTAGATGTAAATTATATTTAAGTTAGGGGGGGTGTTAGTGTTAGGGTTAGACTTAGCTTTAGGGGTTAATCCATTTATTATAGTAGCGATGAGCTCCGGTCATCAGATTAGGGGTTAATAATTGAAGTTAGGTGTCGGCGATGTTAGGGAGGGCAGATTAGGGGTTAATACTATTTATGATAGGGTTAGTGAGGCGGATTAGGGGTTAATAACTTTATTATAGTAGCGCTCAGGTCCGCTCGGCAGATTAGGGGTTAATAAGTGTAGGCAGGTGTCGGCGACGTTGAGGGGGGCAGATTAGGGGTTAATAAATATAATATAGGGGTCGGCTGTGTTAGGGGCAGCAGATTAGGGGTACATAAGGATATTGTAGGTGGCGGCGCTTTGCGGTCGGCAGATTAGGGGTTAATTATTGTAAGTAGCTGGCGGCGACGTTGTGGGGGGCAGGTTAGGGATTAATAAATATAATATAGGGGTCGGCGGTGTTAGGGGCAGCAGATTAGGGGTACATAGGGATAATGTAAGTTGCGGCGGTTTATGGAGCGGAAGATTAGGGGTTAATAATATAATGCAGGGGTCAGCGATAGCGGGGGCGGCAGATTAGGGGTTAATAAGTGTAAGGGTAGGGGTGTTTAGACTCGGGGTACATGTTAGAGTGTTAGGTGCAGACGTAGGAAGTGTTTCCCCATAGGAAACAATGGGGCTGCGTTAGGAGCTGAACGCTGCTTTTTTGCAGGTGTTAGGTTTTTTTTCAGCTCAAACAGCCCCATTGTTTCCTATGGGAGAATCGTGCACGAGCACGTTTTTGAGGCTGGCCGCGTCCGTAAGCAACTCTGGTATCGAGAGTTGCATTTGCGGTAAAAATGCTCTACGCTCCTTTTTTGGAGGCTAACGCAGCATTTTTTTGGACTCTCGATACCAGAGTTAATTTTATGGTGCGGCCAGAAAAAAGCCCGCGTAGCGTTAACAGCCCATCTACCGCCAAACTCCAAATCTAGGCCGTAGTTTGTTATCATTGAGACCAGACTGAATGGGGATGTCATTTCTGAAGGGGGAAAAAAAGCTTTAAAACAGCTTTACATGGGCATTAAACTAAAAAAAGAAAACATGTTCATTAAAAGTTACTGTTTAAAAATCTTTAAAAAAGTTAAAGCTATTTAAATATGATTTTAACCTAGCAGGAAATGCATGTACATTCGGACCTTAGAAACGAATTGTTCTCTGGTTGATAAACAGAACTCCCACTGCTTTATTAACACCAACACACCTCAAAAGCATAAAAAAGAACAATAAAGGATTGTAATACATTTTAAAATGCATTCTTTTAGAAAGAAAAAATCACTTAACTCTCAAAAATATTTGTAACTTTTAGGGCAAAAGCTTACTTCTAGCAGAGTTAGCACGCGAGCAGGAGTGTTAAATACCGCTCCACTTGTAATCTGACCCTTAATCAGTAAACACTTTGAGATTGTAACATAAAATGCTTAAAGGGACAGTCTACACCAGAATTGTTATTGTTTAAAAAGATTGATAATCCCTTTATTACCCATTCCCCAGTTTTGCATAACCAACACAGTTATATTAATATACTTTTTACCTCTGCAATTACCTTGTATGTAAGCCTCGGCAGACTGCCCCCTTATTTCAGTTCTTTTGACACACTTGCATTTTAGCCAATCAGTGCTGACTCCAAGGTAACTCCACGGGCATGAGCACAATGTTTATCTGTATGGCACACATGAACTAAGGCCCTCTAGTTGTGAAAAAATGTCAAAATGCATTCAGATAAGAGGTGGCCTTCAAGGGCTAAGAAATTAGCATATGAGCTAATACCAAGAGAACAAAGCAACATTTATGATAAAATTACATTGGAAAGTTGTTTAAAATGACATACCCTATCTGAATCATTAAAGTTTATTTTTGACTAGACTATCCCTTTAAGTATGCATAGTAAAACTAACACAACTTTGCAATATATTTGCATTATTTATTTTGCTCCCTTTTCCTGTAATTTAAGTCTGAAGATTTTCCAGTCATGAGTCTGGATTGTCTCCTCCAACTAAAAAAAGTGGTGGGTGAAGATTGATCATTGAAAAGCAATTACAGCAAACAAGGGCATTTGCTGATATATTAATCTATTGGAAGACTGCAGAAAAATGTAATTACAAGGTGCTGTCTCTTTAATTTGTGAGCTTTAATGTGCATAACATAATTTTAATCTCCCTTTAATGATGGAAAAAGTACTGCAGTGAAGAGAAATGTGTATTGTAGAATTGTATCTAAAATAATACACCTAGTAGAAATTCTAGTTTTAAAAAGTAATAGATTACAGATATGAAGTTGTTCTGATTGTCTGTTGCAAAATAAAATCTGCATTAATTGCAACAACTGATCATCTTTATCTCAAGTATGTAAGAGGGCATCGCGCAAGCAGGCAGACATAACACAGGCACTGACTGCGCTTAATGCTTTCCATCTACTACACAGCAAAAAGAAAAGAAAAAATGTTTTAAAAAAAAGTTCAATTTCCCCAAATCTTTAAATAAATAGTCAAGTAGATAAACATTCTCTGCTTGTTGAAACGCAAGAGTTGGTTAGCACATCAGCAGCTTCAAGCCTTGCATAATAAACATTTTCAAGTGTTTAAATATGATTGTTAAATGTTTATCGAAGATGATACAACCCGCATGTTGTGACCCAGTTCTGCAATTTTGATTGTTTTACAGACAACACACTTTATTACTAGAATCACTGAACACCATTTCCTGATTGATATAAAAAGAGATGCAGACACAAGCTTTCGGGAATAAAATCAATTAAAGAGACATTCTATTGTAAATATAAAAACTTAAATGATGCTTACCTGATCATTTTCTTTTCTTCAGATGGAAAGAGTCCACAGCTGCATTCATTACTTTTGGGAAATAAGAACCTGGCCACCAGGAGGAGGCAAAGACACCCCAGCCAAAGGCTTAAATACTCCTCCCACTTCCCTCATCCCCCATCATTCTGCCGAAGAACAAGGAACAGTAGAAGAAATACCAGGGTGAAAAGGTGCCAGAAGAATAAAAACTAAGAGGCGCCCCACAGAAAAAATATACGGGTGGGGAGCTGTGGACTCTTTCCATCTGAAGAAAATTATCAGGTAAGCATAATTTAAGTTTTTCTTCATAAATGGAAAGAGTCCACAGTTGCATTCATTACTTTTGGGAAAACAATACCCAAGCTATAGAGGACACTGAATGCAAATGACGGGAGGGTACAATAGGTGGCCCATTCTGAGGGCACCAGGCCTGAAAAAAAACACAAACTAACCAAACCCCGCTTCGTCGGAGCCGGGCAAAAGAACTAGAAGGAAAAGGCCCCAAGGACACTGACCCGCAGATTGTCCGAAGGCCTAACTAGAGATTGCAAGCAGACTCACAGAGCCAACACTCCTCAAGGAGAACCATCGCCCAGCAGTCGGTCCCCATACTAGTACAGTACCAAAATCCCCCAAAAAGGAGAGGACAAGGGTAAATCAAGGGATACCCAAAAGGTACAGCAAAATCCATAAAGGAAAAAAAATAATCTCAAAGGAAGGACAAGTCCACAGAGACCTGAATGGATCCCGAGAACAAGGGGAGATGACACACAACCCACAAGGAGCAACCGGGCATCAGCAGGAGAAGAAACATCTTCCAAACATTGTGCAACAGCACCGAATAAAGATTGCTGAAGACAAAGTCCTCAAAACATCAGAACTCAGAGACTAAGCAAATAGAAAATTACAAGCAGCAAACTCAGAAAGAAACATCTGAGACCAGTAACATGCTACCATCCATAGGAAGACACGGAAAAAACACTATCCTTAAGGAAGAAGTGGCCGAAGACAGAGATTGCCCAACCTCCAAGAAGAGGACACTCTCCAGCCAATCTAGGCCGCCAAGCCTACTCACAGATCTCAGAACCTCTAAAAAAGAAGGTCCACTGTCACCCCTAAGACCTGAAGAGGAACAACAGATCTCAGATCCTACACCTAGCCAGACCAGCCCATGCAACGGCAGATCTGAAGTAAGGGAACCGAAAGGAACCCCAAGACAGGCCCTCAAAAGGGTGGAAGAATGGACACAGCCACCTCAATCTAAAGACAAACGAGCAGACGTTAGACCCAAGGAGATCTAGCAAGGCCACCCGACTAAGTCTCAATGCGGAGCCAGCAGCTCCCCAGATGGAAAGGAACAACTCAAAGAGCAGACCAATCCCCGAACCAGATAAACATCTTTTCCAACCTCCCGAACACAGGAGAGGCCCCCAAAAAGGGAAGCACACCTCCATAAGGAGGACAAAGAGCCCCCTGAAGAGAAGAGTGTAGATAAACACCTGCCCATAAGACAGGAAGTCGTAGGAAGAACTGAAAGGACACAAGGCCACGTCACTGATGAACACGGAAAATACCTAGCACACATAAAAGGCCAGTCCTAGGATCATAAGGTCCGCTAACATCCCACGGTGGGATCCCCAAAGAGAAAACGCAGAGTAAAACCCTTGACAACTGGAAGATCAGGACAAGAAGCCCGGGCCCCACAAATGTTTGGATTAAACAATCTTCCAGGCACATAAATTCCCCATCTGATATAAAAAAAAAACAGACTTCCCAGGGTAAAATCTAGAATAAACCGGATAACAAGAGCAAGAAGCCCTTGCAAGTCCCTAACCAAAGGGAAGAGACCACCCCTTGCAGGTGCCCAACACTCCAAAGAACCAGGGCCATAAAAGGACAGTAGAGCTAACTGATTGTGCTTGAAAAGGGTGGCTAATCCCCCTAAGGGACACAAGGCGCTGCTCATTTTATCAACCTCGAAAGGAGGAAAGGCTGAGTTGACCTCGCCGGGGTTCAAACTAGCAACCCTCGGTTTGCAACATCACCCCATATTCGAAGTCAGAGGGCAGTAAAGCATGGGTTTGGATGCCACCAGGATGGCAATACCTAAACCATAGGAGTGGAAAACCACTAGGAACTCTTCTATCCCAAGAAGGAGATGCAGAACATTCCCAACACTGGGGAAGGACCCCTAACCGGAGCCCAAAAAAGACCTCACTGTCTAAAGTCCCGAAAAAGGAACAACCAACTCCCGAAGGGAATCCACGTCCCCTAAAGGCGACCCATCCACAAGGAGAAACAGACAATCCAAGAGGTCTCAATGAAGAAGAGAACCACTAAAGGAACAAGTCCAAAAAGGACAACCGGCGGAAAAGAGGTGCTAAACCCTCTAATTTTCCCACCACATGGGAAGTAATACTCTAGGTTCCAAGGGTATGGGAAGCAACAGAGAGTGACACAGCAAAATTCACTGACCCAGTCACCAGAGAAACAGTGAGAGCCGCATGGACCCGCAAGTCCTCTTGAGAATGCTCAGCTGAAACTTGTAAAACAAATAACAAGAAACATAAATAATGTTAAAAGCACTCAGCACCCCAACCTGACCAGCAAAGTATATTAGGCGCCAAATGTCTGAGTCCCCAAACAGCTCAAAAACGTGTAGAACACGAAGGCGAGCCAGCCTGTAACAAAAGGCACAACACTCAGGAACAGTTACACCCGCAGGGAACTGCATATGCCCTCCTGTGGCCGAGAGAACTGGGTCAACCGGGCACGAACACAATCGCAAATAAACATCTGGACCTTGTTGACGCGGAAGCACCATAAGTATGTAAAAGCGAAAACGTGCCACAACCTCCGGGGGGAACAATCCCAAACATAATCTGGGTTACCCGCATGTGTAGTAGTAGGGAGTGGTAGGGAACTCGTCTCCCGGAGGACAGGGTCCCCTGAGGCAGATGGCTCAGCAGTCTCTTGAATCCCCGAGCCTGAGGAACAAGGCGCCCTAGAATGGCCTAAAGAACATAACTGACTGACCTGAGTCAATGGGGCCAATTAGTATTCTTCACAGGATGAAGAATCTAAATCAGAAAGTTGACCAAACTCAACATCAGTATCCTCCATAACTGGATCAAAGATACCCAAAAATGGACTATGTAAAAAAAAACTATTTAAACGGCACTTGACACCCACAATGGCTGGGGTACTCACCACCTCCTATGTACCAGACACCAGCGGACTAGAATTTTCGATCGCCACACAGTCAGAAATGGGAGACCAGAATGTAAATATGCTTGGTCACAAGGTGAATCGTACAGTGCAACAAAAATGCACCCAACCGTAAGGTCACGACACTTTGAAAGGCCGTTATGTTCTAAGCCACAAGCTCAGTTAACACTACACATAAGCAGGTTGAATCACATAACAAACATGATTAAAAAAAACCCTGTTCAATAATCCCCCTCAGGAGATATTAACCCTTGATTCCAAGATACTAAAGGAGTCCCACTGAGACCCTGTATTTTTCATGTGAGTTTGCAGGAACAAATGAGTTACAGTACATTCATGAAGAAGTAAAATGAAACAATCTTACCGGAACAGGAACACGGAACAGGAATAGTAAAACTCTCTGGCAAAGTTAAAGGGACAGTCTAGTCAAAAATAAACTCCAGATTCAGATAGGGCATGTAATTTTAAACAACTTTCCAATTTCTTTTATCATTAATTTTGCTTTGTTCTCTTGGTATTCTTAGTTGAAATCTAAACCTAAGTAGGGGCATATGCTAATGTCTTAACCCTTGAAGGATGCCTCTTATCTGAATGCATTTTTACATTTTTTCACGAATAGAGGGCGTTAGTTCATGTGTGCCATATAGATAACATTGTGCTCACACACGTGGCGTTATCTAGGAGTCAGGATTGGCTAAAAAGCAAGTCTGTCAAAACAACTGAAATAAGGTGGCAGTCTACAGAGGCTTACATACAAGGTAATCACAAAGATTAAAAGTGTATTAATATAACTGTGTTGGTTATGCAAAACTGGGGAATGGGTAATAAAGGGATTATCTATCTTTTTAAACAATAAAAATTCTGATGTAGACTGTCCCTTTAACTAGTGCTGTATAGCTAGAAGTAATGTTAAATAAAGAAGATTAAAGTGATAGTGCATCTATCTTTGGAAATTAGATATTGAAACAGTTTGTGTGAGTGGTGTTAAGTGAAGGCAGACCTTTGCCACATCTCGCCAAGTTTCAACCCGGGAAACCAAAAGAAATGGGTACATTTGCTAACAGAAGTAAACTGTATTTATTTATTTTTTTAAAACATGAAAGATTCATTTTTACTTCCACCTGTGTACATTTGGTGGTATAGAAGTATCCCCATAATATCACTCGCACCAATGATGTCCTAATGATATTTAAATTTGCCTTTCATCATAAAACAAATGAACTATTCTCATTGCAAATTCATTTAGTTTTCATCTTTTTTGTCTATTTCAACTCTAGATTGTAAATGTTTGGTGCAGTTGTTTGCTCATTCTCTATTGGTATATATAATTATTGTGCTATATTTGATTTCTTTATTTCTATTGTTCTATGAAATATGTTCTGTAAAGTGTGTTGGCACTTTATTAATAAATGTCAACGATATTAATGATCAGAATATGTGAGTGTAGAGTAAGAAAAATCACTAATGTCCATAAAGCAAAAAGGTTGATAAGCATAAAATCTATTTTCTATTAAAAAATAAATAAATAATCTAACATTATATTTCTGACTTTCTCTATATTCAAGACATTTAAATAAATGTATCTTACCTATGAACTGGTAATAATGACATTTACTCTGTAATGTGTATGAAACCTACTAAAGTAAATTCGGAATCTCCTTGTTTGCATACTTTTTCACGACATTTTAAATGCAGTTTGCATACCATCAGAGTTTAAATTCTTTCAGTAAATCTTGTAATTATTTTCTATCACCCAATCGATATTGCATTATAGCATCACACCTAAGTGTGGGAAAATCCCCTAGACCACTTAAAGGGATGTAGACATTGAAAGGTCTTTATCTGCCGTTCAGGAATATTGAGAGGGAACACTTCGGTTTTATCAATGTGAAATTTCAATATGAAAGAGATTCAAAAAATGTAAATAAATTAAATAAAACTGGAAGAGACTGTTCAGGGTCCATAAGGAAACCGTAAAGTTATCTGCGAATGAAGCTAATTTCTGATGCATATCATGTATAATAAGAGTTCTTCAATTTGTGGATTCTTTCTGATTGCTGCTGCTAAGGGTTCGATAAAAAAAGAGCAAACAGTAAGGGGGAGAAGGGACAGGTACCGTTACTAATAAAGAAAGATTGGGAACAGAACCCTACTGCCCTAACTCAGGTGGGCGCAAGCATAAAGCACCTATGGCTCTCCGGAATATTTTTAATTTACTATTGTAGTTATTAAAAATACACAAAGCCCCAACATACTAATCTGCTTTGGCATTTTCTTCTCTCAATGCCAAGGTAGGTACCATGTAGATGCACTAGGTTCCCATCTCTGTGTTTTCCCAGGTGTTGAACTCCATGCACTGTGCAAGGATGTATGATTGCAAGGGGTCAAAATAATTATAGTTCATAAGCATGAGCAATAAACATTACTGTAAGGATTCTTTAAGGGACACTAAGGTAAAAATATTTCATAATTCAGACAGAGTATGCAATTTGTTTAAATTTACCAAATTACTTATATTATCAATTAATCTTTATTCTCTTGGTATCGTTTATTGAAGGAGCAGCAATGCACTGCTGGGAGCTATCTGAACACATTAGTAAGCCAATGACAAGCGTTATATTTGTGCAGTTACCAATCAGATTCCAGCTCCTGAGCCTACCTACAGTGAGGGAAAAAATTATTGGATCCCCTGATAATTTTGTACGTTTGCCCACTGACAAAGAAATGATCAATCTATAATTTTAATGGTAGGTTTATTTGAACAGTGAGAGACAGAATATCAACAAAACAATTCAGATAAACGCATTTCAAAAAAGTTATATATATTAATTGCATTTTAATGAGTGAAATAAGTATTTGATCACCTATCAATCAGCAAGATTTCTGGCTCCCAGGTGTCTTTTATGCAGGTAACGAGCTGAGATTAGGAACACTCTCTTAAAGGGAGTGCTCCTAATCTCAGCTTGTTACCTGTATAAAAGACATCTGTCCACAGAAGCAATCAATCAAATTCCAAACTCTCCACCATGGCCAAGGCCAAAGAGCTGTCAAAGGATGTCAGGGACAAGATTGTAGACCTACACAAGGCTAGAATGGGCTACAAAACTAGTGCGAAGCAGCTTGGTGAGAAGGTGACAACAGTTGGTGCGATTATTTGCAAATGGAAGAAACACAAAATAACTGTCAATCTTCCTCGGTCTGAGGCTCCATGCAAGATCTCACCTCTTGGAGTTTCAATAATCATGAGAATGATGAGGAATCAGCCCAGAACTACAAGGATCTTGTCAATTATCTCAAGGCAACTGGGACCATAGTAACCAAGAAAACAATTGGTAACACACTACGCAGTGAAGGACTGAAATCCTGCAGTGCCTGCAAGGTCCCCTGCTCAAGAAAGCATATGTACAGGCCCGTCTGAAGTTTGCCAATGAACATCTGAATGATTCAGAGGAGAACTGGGTGTTGTGGTCAGATGAGACCAAAATCAAGTTTTTTGGCATCAACTCAACTCGCCATGTTTGGAGGAGGAGGAATGCTGCCTATGACCCCAAGAACACCATACCCTCCATCAAAAATGGAGGTTGAAACATTATGCTTTGGGGGTGTATTTCTGCTAAGGGGACAGGACAACTTCACTGCATCAAAGGGAGGATGGACAGGACCATGTACCATCAAATCTTTGGTGAGAACCTCCTTCCCTCAGCCAGGGAAATGAAAATGGGATTGTGGATGGGTATTGTAGCATTACAATGACCCAAAACACACGGCCAAGGCAACAAAGGAGTGGCTCAAGAAGAAGCACATTATGGTCCTGGAGTGGCCTAGCCAGTCTCCAGACCTTAATCCCATAGAAAATCTGTAGAGGGAGCTGAAGGTTTGAGTTGCCAAACGTCAACCTTGAAACCTTAATGACTTGGAGAGTATCTGCAAAGAGGAGTTGGACAAAATCCCAAACACTAGATAGGGACAACCTTCTCAAAAAGTCAAAATGTCAGCAGAGTAGTGAATCAGAGAGGCATAGCAACAAGATATTATTTACCACTGAATACTCCCGTCAATATACCCAGATTTGCGAAATAGTGAGGAAGCATTTCCCTTTAATTGCAGAAGACGATGGTCTACAGGGAGCAGTTGAAGGTGGATCTAGATTTACCTACAGGAAGGGTTTGACTATTGGAAACATTGTGGCACCCACGAGGCTTAAGAACACGATTGTAGACAATTCAGCTTGGCTCAGAATGAATGGAATGTATCGTTGTAACAACATGACCTGTGTGGCTTGTGCCAAAGCATCTATTGGCAACAGTTTTAAATCATTGGTTACAGGAGAGACATTCCACATAAAAAGCTGTCTTAACTGTCATTCCACTTCCATTGTATATGTCATCGCTTGCTTACAGTGTGGCCTTCAATATGTGGGTTTGTCCACCCGAGAAGCTTGGGTTAGGATTAAGGAGCACCTAGGAGATATAAGAGCAGGTACCCTTACCACCCCCTGGTAAATCATTTTGCTAGGTTCCATGGTAAAGATGTGGCTCACTTTAGATGGAATTTAATAGAGAGAGTCCAGAAGGTGAAGCCAGGAGTCAATAGATCAAGAAAATTGGCAGAGAGAGAGGCCTTCTGGATATTCAGAATGAGGACTAGAATTCCAGAGGGTTTGAACTCTGAATTTGACTTCATTCATTTTTGGTAATATTCAAAGGATATAGAGAAGGGGCCCAACTGCAGTAAGAAGTGTTACTAGAGTCCCCCTCTTTAATTTAATTTAATTCAATAAAGTTAATGTTCATATCGGGTTCTTTAAGAGAGTTGCTAATAGAGCAGAATCCTTTGAAGTGTCAGGTCCTATCATGACCCATATGTGTGCCTTCTGTGGCAGATTTTAGATCATTATACAGATTAACTAGCGTTCTTTATATTTATGTATCAAGCATGCTAGGTGTCAGTTATGGATATGAATATGTATGTATCAAGCATGCTAGGTGTCAGTTATGGATATGACTAGTTACCATTGGGCACACACCATTGAGGTGTAACGGTTTACCTCATTATTTTAATTTCTAATATCGGGTCAATATTTAGATTAACAGACAGAGGTTCCTTTAAGTGAATATTGGAGCACTTGGTTTCCCGTACACAGAGTAGGGTTTAGTTTAGTTGTAGTGACATAATTGCTGATATTCGCATCCCTCCAGGCAGCTGAAAGTATTTATTTGAAATAGTACAGGCATGTAAGCTGTGTAATTGAAGCTGGAGGAGAGGAGCGAATACTAGCGATAAACGGAAAAGCAGGGCTGATCGAGAGGAAGGGAGAGCTTTGACGTCATAAGGGACGTTTTGATAGGAGGAAGTGTTTAGAAGGTGTGTTCTTTTGCAAAGGGGTCAAATACTTATTTCACTCATTAAAATACAAATCAGTTTATAACTTTTTTGAAATCTGTTTTCAGGATTTTTTTTTTTGTTATTCTGTCTCTCACTGTTCAAATAAACCTACCATTAAAATTATAGACTGATCATTTCCTTGTCAATGGGCAAACGTACAAAATCAGCAGGGGATCAAATAATTTTTTACCTCACTGTAAGTATGCATTTCAACAAAGGATACCAAGAGAACTAAGCAAATTAAATAATAGAAGTAAACTGGAGTTGTTTAAAATTTTATTTTCTATCTGAATCATGAAAGGAAAAACTTAGGTTTCATGTCCCTTTAAGAAATTAAAAATTTATCAGAAAAAAAAACTACTGCTTATTTGAAATTCAGCGTAAGTGCTATTGCATTTTCTTTGTATTATGCACTTGCTGATTATGTAATTCTACTGTATTTAATGGTTCTTTAACTGGAGTGAATTGCATATCATTTATTAAACTGGACACCATTTTTATAGTTATTTTATTTATAGTTTTATATATATATAATTTTCTCCACAATATTCATGCTGTTTTTCTTTTAGCTTTAAAGGGACATGACATTTTCTGTCATGATTCAGCTAGAAAATACCATTTTAAAGAACTTTTCAATTTATGTCTATCACCTAATTTGCTTTGTTTTCTTGGTAATTTTTGTTGCAAAGTATACCCAGGTAGGCTCAAGAGCTGGGAGCTAGCTGGTGATTGGTGGCTGCACATATATACCACTCATTGGCTTACTGGTGTGTTCAGCTAGATCCCAGTAGTGCATTGCTTCTCCTTCAATAAAGGATACCAGAAGAATAAAGGAAAATTGATAATAGAAGTAAATTGGAAAATTTTTACAATTGTATGCTCTATCTGAATCTCGAAAGATACATTTTTGGTTTCATGTCCCTTTAACTCCCTTTTTTTTTCTTTCAAGACTCTATTTTGAATTGATTGATCACAGGTACATACTGTGCATACAGAATCTTTACACTGTATTCAATTAAGCAACTAAATTGACAATCCCTAAGATACTGTAAATCATAGTGATAGAAATCAATAGTTTCTCTTAAAGTGCCTAAATCCCAAGCTAATTTTTCTACATAAATAACACTATATAGACTTATGAAACCAAACATTCTATTTCCCCAAGTAATTCCAGAGTAATGGTCATGTTTTTCTCTCCTGCCTTAAAGGGGCAGTAAACTTACAAACTAATGTTATATAATTGTGCACATAGTGCAGAATTATATAACATTAGCTTACCGGCAGATGTATACATTAAGGACACAGAACCCAAATTTTTCTTTTGGGATTCAGATAGAGCATGAAATTTTAAGCAACTTTCTAATTTACTCATATTATCAAATTTTCTTCATTAGATTAGATTAGATTAGATTCGTTTTATTGTCATTGTACAAAGTAGGAAAACAGAGACAACGAAATTATATTTGAAAATCTAACCAATCCTATACACAGATAGCACTATAATGGTAAAAACTAATAAATAGCAAAAAATTCAAGTGACTTGTGCAGAAAATTTCTATACCACAAAAGTAAGTACAATGTAAGTGTAATAAAGTGCAAGTGCAAAAGAAAATCAGTTCCATACAAAAAAGTATATATATGTGTAAAAAAAAATATAATAAAAAATTAGTCATCTTGCACACATATGTGTACATTTGCATTATATATGTGATGTGAATCATGAGTGTTTTATATGAATCATATGTGTATTTATATAATATATGTGTTATGTGAATATAAAGTGAGGTGAAAAAGAACCATTAACAGGATAATCAATAAATTAAATTAAAAACATTAATTTAGCACTTTCTTCAATATAATAAAAAGATCTAATCATCAGAAGGATAAAAAATTAAAAAATTAAAAAAGGCTATGAGCATAAGAGAGATTTTTAAAAGTTATTATTTAGCAGAGTAATGGCTCTTGGGAAAAAACTATTCCGTAATCTAGCAGTTTTTCCTTTTAACCCCTTAATGACAACTGACGTACCAGGTACGTCATGCATTAACTTACAGTTAATGACAATAGACGTACCTGGTACGTCAGTTGTCTAAGAGAGTGCTGGAAGCGATCGCAATCGCTTCCAGCAGCTCTCAGGGTATTGCAGTGATGCCTCCATATGGAGGCATCCTGCAATACCCTTTCAGAAGACTCCGATGCAGAGAGAGCCACTCTGTGGCCCTCTCTGCACCGGTAGCGATGGTGCCGGTTCGTTGGTGGGTGGGAGCTTACAGGGGAGGCGGGTGGGCGGCCCATCGCTACCCGGCATCCGGCTCCTGTAAGTGCAATGTGCACGCCGGGTGCCGGGAGCGTGCGGGGGCGCGCATGCGCGTGCACGCGGGTGCGCGTGCGCGCGCGCGATTAGCTACCCACTGACACCAATGAGGAGGGAAGAGGGGGGAAAAAAAGAATAAAGTCAATAAATATATAAGGATCTGGGAGGGGGTTGGGGTATTGTGGGGGGCTGCTACACTACAGAAAACATTTTAAAATGGCAAAAAAGATAAAAAAAACACTTGTTTTTGGGGCAAATTGGGTACTGGCAGACAGCTGCCAGTACCCAAGATGGCGGCAATTAGGTAGGGGAGAGGGTTAGAGAGCTGGGGGGGGGGGATCATGGAGGTTGGGGCTAAGGCAGGGGTCCATCACAGCTAAAACATTTTATTTATTTTTATTAAAAAAAAGAAAAACTCCTTTTATTTAGTACTGGCAGACTTTCTGCCAGTACTTAAGATGGCGGGGACAATTGTGGGGTGGGGGAGGGAAGAGAACTGTTTGGGAGGGATCAGGGGGTGGGATGTGTCAGGTGGGAGGCTGATCTCTACCCTAAAGCTAAAATTAACCCTGCAAGCTCCCTACAACCTACCTAATTAACCCCTTAACTGCTGGGCATAATTTACGTGTGGTGCGCAGCAGCATTTAGCGGCCTTCTACTTACCAAAAAGCAACCCCAAAGCCATATAAGTCTGCTATTTCTGAACAAAGGGGATCCCAAAGAAGCATTTACAACCATTTGTGCCTTAATTGCAGAAGCTGTTTGTAAATAATTTCAGTGGGAAACCTAAAGTTTGTGACAAAATTTGTGAAAAAGTGAACTTTTTTTTTTATTTGATGACATTTGGCGGTGAAATGGTGGCATGAAATATACCAAAATGGGCCTAGATCAATACTTTGGGTTGTCTTCTAAAAAAAAATATATACATGTCAAGGGATATTCAGGTATTCCTGACAGATATCAGGGTTCCAATGTAACTAGCGCTAATTTTGAAAAAAAGTTGTTTGGAAATAGCAAAGTGCTACTTGTATTTATGGCCCTATAACTTGCAAAAAAAGTAAAGAACATGTAAACATTGGGTATTTCTAAACTCAGGACAAAATTTAGAAACTATTTAGCATAGGTGTTTTTGGTGATTGTAGATGTGTAACAGATTTTGGGGGTCAAAGTTAGAAAAAGTGTGTTTTTTTCAATTTTTTCCTCATATTTTATATTTTTTTTATAGGAAATTATAAGATATGATGAAAATAATGGTATCCTTAGAAAGTCCATTTAATGGCGAGAAAAACGGTATATAATATGTGTGGGTACAGTAAATGAGTAAGAGGGAAATTACAGCTAAACACAAACACTGCAGAAATGTAAAAATAGCCATTGTCATTAAGGGTAAGAAAATTGAAAAATGGTCCGGTCATTAAGGGGTTAAGCTTCTATAACGTCTCCCAGATGGTAAAAGGGCAAATAGTCTGTTGCTAACATGGAAGGGATCATGAATAATTCGATAGGCCTTTAAAAGACTACGTCTGCTTTGAAGATCTTCAATGGTAGGTAACTGAGCACCTATGATATACTGGGCGGTTTTAACAACCTGTTGCAGAGCTTTGCGATCAGAATTAGTACAGTTTCCATACCATACTGTAATACAGTTGGTGAGAATACTCTCAATAGTACAGCGATAAAAATTAATTAAAATCTGAGTAGATAAATTAACTTTTTTCAGTGTTCTTAAAAAATAGACGTTGTTGTGCTTTTTTCACTAAAGTTGAGGTGTTCAAAGACCAAGTCAAATCCTCAGAGATGTGTGTGCCCAGAAACTTGAAACTTGGTACACGTTCAACCTCAGTTCCATTTATATGAATGGGCAATTGTAGACATCGATTTGATTTCCTAAAATCAATAATAATTTCTTTAGTTTTTTTTAGTGTTTAGGTCCAGGTTGTTCTCAGCACACCAAATAGCCAGTTGCCTTATTTCTTCTCTATAAGCTGATTCATCGTTGTTACTGATCTGGCCTATCACAGTGGTGTCATCAGCAAACTTGATAATACTATCGGATACATACTTAGGCAAACAGTCATGGGTAAAAAGAGAATATAGCAGTGGACTCAATACACACCCTTGTGGAACACCAGTATTAAGGGTCAGAGTAGATGAGGTGTGATTACCAATTTTTACCAATTGCGGTCTGTTTGTCAAGAAGTCCAGAATCCAGTTGCATAATAAAGTATTTATGCCAAGATCATGGAGTTTGGCAACCAGCTTAATAGGAACAACTGTGTTAAATGCCGAACTAAAATCAATAAACAACATTCTAACATAGGTGTTATTGTGATCTAAGTGAGTGAGGGCAAAATGCAGAGCTGACGAGATAGCATCTTCTGTTGACCTATTTTGGCGATGCCTACCACCTGCATTGGATCCTAACCAATATGCGCAAGTTTTAAGATAGGCCATGACCAGCCTCTCGAAACATTTCATAAAGGCTGAAGTGAGTGCAATGGGGCGAAAGTCATTAAGACAGGCTGCTGTTGATTGTTTAGGCACAGGAATGATGGTGGTTTCCTTAAAGCATGTAGGAACAGTTGTTTGAGCCAGAGACAAATTAAAAATATCAGTAATTGCTGTAGCC
Source organism: Bombina bombina (assembly GCF_027579735.1). Classification (NCBI taxonomy): domain Eukaryota; kingdom Metazoa; phylum Chordata; class Amphibia; order Anura; family Bombinatoridae; genus Bombina; species Bombina bombina. Next base: position 579,852,018 of record NC_069501.1, on the reverse strand, counting down.
AATACTCCAGCACAGGATCTTAACACATGTCCAGGAATATCATCAGGACCGGCCGCTTTATATACATCCACCTTGGAGAGGATCCGATACACTTCAGCAACGGAAAAACCTCAGGGGTAGTTCATCTGGTGGATGCATAAGTTTATTAATTGATTCTTTGTTTTCAAATCGGGCATAGAAATAGTTAAGTTCGTCTGGAAAGGAAGCATGATTAATTATGGGGACTGTGCTTGTGGTTTTATAGTCAGTAATGGACTGTATACCTTGCCACATTCTTCTGGAGTCAGAGTTGTTATTAAAGTGCTCTTCTATGCGTGTTTTCAAGTCAAATTTAGCTCTTTTTATTCCTTTATTTAAATTGGATCGTGCTAAACTATAAGCCTCAGCATTACCAGTTCTAAATGCAATGTTACGGGCTTGCAATAAGAGGCGAACCTCTTTGTTCATCCAAGGTTTTTGGTTAGGAAAGGTTTTGATCCTCTTATAGGTGGTTTCCTTGCTGATACAATGACGAATATGATCTAGAACAGATGATGCATACAAGTCTAGATCAACTTGAGAGTCTCTTACAGCAAATGTAGTCCAGTCAGTAGATTGAAACTGTGCTTGGAGTTTTTGAGTCGCATCCTCCGGCCAAACTTTAACTATTCTTACAGAAGATTTTTCACTTTTAATTAGTGGAGAATACCTGGGGTATAAAAAAAGTGCAAGGTGATCAGATTTGCCCAAATGTGGAAGAGGTAGTGCTTTATAAGCATCAACAATGTTTGTATAAACATGATCTAATATTTTATTCTCTCTTGTAGCACAGGTAACATTTTGATGAAATTTCGGTAACACAGTTTTTAAATTTGCATGATTAAAATCTCCTGCTATAATGTAGCCTACATCTGGTTGAGCAATTTGTTGCTTATTTATCGCTTTTTGAAGTTCTTTCATTGCAATTTTTGCATTAGCATCAGGTGGAATATATGCTGCCATAATAATAACAGAAGTGAATTCCCTAGGTAAATAAAAAGGCCTGCACTTTAGCATCAAATATTCTGAATTAACAGAACAGTAGCTTTCAGTGATTGTAGAATTAGTGCACCAGTGGTGATTTATATAAATACATAGTCCACCACCTTTGGACTTTCCAGATTCAATACTACTCCTGTCTGCTCTGAAGATATCGTAACCCTCAAGTTTAATAGCATTGTTTGGAATATCATCATTTAACCATGTTTCTGTGAAAAGTAATATGTTACTGTCTCTGATGTTTTTGCATGCATGCATCCTTAATTTTAGTTCATCGATCTTGTTAGTGAGAGATCTCACATTAGCAAGAACAATACTGGGCAAGGGGACTCGATGGGGAGACGCTGACAGTCTATTGCGGATGCCTCCACGCTTGCCACGCCTCTGTTTACGATCCCTCCGCCATCTGCGCGCTCCTCGCCCTGACAATGCAGACACCGGAGGCTCCCCAGCAGTCCACGGCAAACTGACAGGCACATAGATGCTCCGGAGGTTAGTAGAAACAGTTTGTGAGTACTGAATTCTGATATCCAAAAGTTCCAGCCTGCTGTACCTAATATGTGCGGTACTGATCACAGTTAGCAGGCTTAAGACAACCAGCAAAGTAGCAACCTGTGTAGTAGGATTAGATAGACACAGAGCCTCGCGTTGTGCATGCGCCGCCATCTTGGATCTACAGAAAAGTCATTCTCTTGGTATCATTATTTGAAAAGCAAGAATGTAAGTTTAGATGCCGTCCCATTTTTTGGTGAACAACCTGGGTTGTCCTTGCTGATTGGTGGATAAATTCATCCACCAATAAAAAAAGTGCTGTACAGAGTTCTGAACCTAAAAAAAGCTTAGATGCCTTCTTTTTCAAATAAAGATAGCAAGAGAACGAAGAAACAATTGATAATAAGAGTAAATTAGAAAGTCACTTAAAATTGCATGCTCTATCTGAATCATGAAAGAAAAAAAATTGATTTCAGTGTCCCTTTAAAGTATTGCAGAATTTTTTTTCTAGTAAAATTAACGTTTACATATAATTTCTTTGCAATAATTTAGTGTATAAATCTGCTGGTAAGCTAAGGTTATATAATTCTGCCCTATGTGCAGAATTATATAACATTAGTTTGTAAGTTTACTGCCCCTTTAAGGCAGAATTTTTCAACTTCAGCCCTCAAGTACCCCAACAGGCAAAATATTCATGATATCCTAACTAGAGCACAGGGGAAATATTCAGCTGATGGATGAGAACAGGTTATTCGCCATTTTTACTGATCAGCTGATTATTTCAGCTGCACTCTAGTTAAGATACCATGCAAATCTGGCCTGTTAAGGGTACTTGAGTACTTGATGATTGGAGTTAAGAAACACTATTTTAAAGGGACAGTAAACCAAAATGTATCTTTCATGATTCAGATAAAGAAGACAATTTTAAACAACTTTCCAATTTACTTCTATTATCTAATTTGCTTTGTTCTCTTGGTAACCTTTGTTGAATAAGCATCAATGCACTACTGGGAGCTAGCTGAATGCATTTTGTGATCCAATAGCATGAGGCATATATGTGCAGCCACCAATCAGCAACTCCTGAGTCTACCAGGGTATCTTTTTTTAACAAAGGAAATCATGATAAGAAAACAAATTTGATAATATAAGTAATAAAAAAAGTAATTTCAAAGATATTTATCTCACTATGCAGGGTTCTTGATGTGGAGTGATGTCTACATTACAATATAAGGTGTAAAAAAATCCCAAAGATTTTACATGATTTCTCTCCATGCCGGCAAGCTTTTCTGAGTTCTGAGTCTCTGCCAGCAGGTCCTAGATTGGAGAAAAGGTAACAGTGAATCTGCTTATACAGTGAGTGTAACATGTCCCAATGTGACCTGCTCCATATGCTTGGTTCCTGACTTATTAATTAATTACCATAATGCCTGACTTGCAAGTAGACTAAATGTTGATGTCTAGGGATGTAAAATGTTTCTCTTACTTGCTCAAAAGTATTTACGTTCTTCAGACAATGATCTACTAATTTATTGACTATGATCATGCCCCAGCCTGCAGTACCTCAGTTTTTAAAGATTTTTTCCAGGCTACAAATGGTTTTCTAAACAGAAATATTTTCTGTTGGTTTGGGTAATGCAGGAAAATTAGAAAAGCCAGTGACAATGGTGCTGTCATTCGACTGTTCTAATCCAGGTTTTTTTTTTTTTTTTTTTTATAGTGCAGCCCAATTGCATATTTGGCAGCTGGAATCCACCCTTCAGGTTTATATTAAATAGTTTATACAGCCTTACTTAAAGGGACACTCATTCAAAAGTAAAATTTCATTATTCAGATAGAGCATGCCATTTTAAACAACTTTCCAATTTACTTCCATTAACTAAATGTGCACAGTCTTTTTATATTTAAACTTTTTGAGTCACCAGCTCCTACTGAGCATGTGCAAGAATAAGTGTATATGCATTTGTGAATGGCTGATGGATGTCACATGGTACGTGTATGCATTTGCGATTGGCTGATGGCTGTCACATGGTACATGGGGGAGTGGAAAAAGACATAACTTTTAAAATTGTCATAAAAAAAATCTACTACTCATTTGAAGTTCATACTAAGTGCTATTGCATTGTCTTGTTATCTTGCATTTGCTGATTATGCTAATCTACTGTGTTGACTGGTCCTTTAACTTTCTCTTTTAATACCATTGACTGTGAAATATTTATGCCTAAATTACAAGTGGAGCACAATTGAAAGCGTGCAGCATGTTATATTTGGTTTGGCTTTGTGCAAACAATAATGTACAATCTAGTTTTAAAAGTGGTTGGTTAAAAATGTTAACCGAATGTACTGGAACACAACAATAGTTATGTAGTACACCCTTAACTTTTAATGGATAGTGCCATAGGGTAGCAACGTACTCATTGGCTACGTTTTGTGCTTGTACGCAATCTGAAATACTGCTTTAAAAGCTGGTGTTAAATATTATAGCAGAAAATGCTTTAAAATGCTATGAAAATACATAATTGGAGAGGAATTTAGAATGAATACATTGGGAACAAAGGGTTAATAAAGAAAAAAGGTTTTGTTTATTTAAAGGAATAAGGTATATAGCAAAGGACTGGACCGGGAAGGGTTCAAAGGTGTGTTTGTGTGTATGTTTGTTTATATACAGTATCCCACAAAAGTGAGTACACCCCTCACATTTTTGTAAATATTTTATTATATCTTTTCTTGTGACAACACTGAAGAATTGACACTTTGCTACAATGTAAAGTAGTGAGCGTACAGCCAGTATAACAATGTACATTTTCTGTCCCCTCAAAATTACTCAACACACAGCCAATAATGTCTAAACCGTTGGGAACAAAAGTGACTACACCCCTAAGTGGAAATGTCTAAATTGGGCCCAATTAGCCATTTTCCCTCCCTGGTGTCATGTGACTGGTTAGTGTTACAAGGTTTCAGGTATGAATGTGGAACTGGTGTGTTAAATTTGGTGTTATCGCTCTCACACTCTCACATACTGGTCACTGGAAGTTTAACATGGCACCTCATGGCAAAGAACTCTCTGAGGATCTGAAAAAAAGAATTTTTGCTCTACATAAAGATGGCGTAGGCTATAAGAAGATAAGACCCTGAAACTGAGCTGCAGCACTGTGGGCAAGACCATACAGCGGTTTCACAGAACAGGTTCAACTCAGAACAGGCATCGCCATGGTCGACTAAAGGAGTTGAGTGCACGTGCTCAGCATCATATCCAGAGGTTGTCTTTGTGAAATAGACATATGAGTGCAGCCAGCATTGCTGCAGAGGTTGAAGGGGTGGGGGGTTAGCCTGTCAGTGCTCAGACCATACGCTACACACTGCATCAAATTGGTCTGCATGGCTGGCGTCGCAGAAGGGAGCCTCTTCTAAAGATGATGCATAAGAAAGCCTGCAGTTTGCTGAAGACAAGCAGACTAAGGACATGGATTACTGGAACCATGTCCTGTGGTCCAATGAGACCAAGATAAACTTATTTGATTTAGATGGTGTCAAGCCTGTGTGGTGGCAACCAGGTGAGGACTACAAAGACAAGTGTGTCTTGCCTACAGTCAAGCATGGTGGTGGGAGTGTCATGGTGTGGGCCTGCATGAGTGCTGCCGGCACTGGGGAGCTAAAGTTCAATGAGGGAGCCGTGAATGCCAACATGTACTGTGACATACTGAAGCAGAGCATGATCCCCTTCCTTTGGAGACTGGGCCACAGGGCAGTATTCCAACATGATAACTATCCCAAACACACCACCAAGACGACCACTGCCTTGAGCATCTGTGGGGCATCCATAAATGGAAGGCGGGGTAGCGCAAGGTCTGTAACATCCACCAGCTCTGTGATGTTGTCATGGAGGAGTGGAAGAGGACTCTAGTGGCCACCTGTGAAGCTCTGGTGAACTCCATGCCCAAGAGGGTTAAGGCAGTGCTGGAAAATAATGGTGGCCACACAAAATATTGACACTTTGGGCCAAATTTAGACATTTCCACTTAGGGGTGTACTTACTTTTGTTGCCAATGGTTTAGACATTAATGTCTGTGTGTTGAGTTATTTTGAGGGGACAGCAAATTTACACTGTTATACAGGATGTATACTCACTACTTTACATTGTATCAAAGTGTCATTTCTTCAGTGTTGTCACATGAAAAGATATAATAAAATATTTACAAAAATGTGAGGGGTGTACTCACTTTTGTGGGATACTGTATATATATATATATTCAAACTCCAAGCATAAATGTCCATAAAGCCAATTGGCTGGCAAGCAAACAAACAACTGTTGAAAATAAGATTATATCTTTCAATTGTCCCCTATACACGCTTCACAATGTGCTCTTGTCAGAAAACAGCATACTTCAGGGCTCTTAAGACTGTCAAGGAAATTCATGCATTTAAAACACACACAGACACTGGATCAAGATCAGGGGAAACCGTGTTCCCAAGAGGCACTACCGCCTCTACTCACCACCCCGGGGGTGCAACGATCATCCTTATTTCCTTGTGTGTTAGGTAAGCGTCCTTGAAGATCAAATTCCAGAGCCCACTTGTCAAAACGCTGCAGCGTCTTCGGTAAAGCGTCCCACTATGCGGGAGGGGTGTGTGTTCCGGTCCTCTCTCACCATGTGATGTCCATGGACCAATCCGGAGCAGGATACACGCTTGCCTGGAAATCCTCAAAGAACTTTGGAGCTAGTGTCCTGAGACCGTTGCTGCAGCCCAGAAATAATGAACAGCAAAGAAAGGATTTGTGCAGACAACGGTCAGTAGAAGTTTTAAAACTCAGTCTTTATTGTGCAAATAGAATAAAAACACACTCCAGGGGTCAGCACAGGCACACAACAAAAAATGTCAGCTAACATGTTTCGGCCTTCAGGCCGTAATCATAGCTAAAGGACTATTCACCTGAGCCACTTAAAAGGCATCAGGATTACCCTGATTGGGTAAAATCAAAAAATGTTGTTGTGTGAGAATTAACCCTATGGGAACCTGCATGGATTTACATATATATATATATATATATATATATATATATATATATATATATATATATATATATATATATATATATATATATATATATATATATATATATATATATATATATATACACAGCCTATTTTTAGTCTTAAATAGATCAGTACTTGCAATGAATGGCATAGTAAAAATATTACCATAGAATAGATGATTTCAAAGATTGAGCACAATAGAAATGTAAATGTAAATGTAAACATGTTCCATTCTAAATACACACTTAAATTAAATTAAATCAAATAAACCTCAATAATATTATTACAAGGTAACAGTTAGTCAATATCTCAAAAACGTTTTTCTAGTATGATAAATATCAATAGCATACATATTGTAACATAAGGGTGTATACAGCTCAAACGCCAAACCTTGGAAACCTAATAACAGCCTAAAAATCAGCATATGAAGTACTTAAATACATTTATAAAAGTTATATAAATGATGATGGACTGGAGAAAACATGATGACATAAGTACTTGAAAGTAGGACATAATATTTAATATTTAATAGGACTTAGTGATCAGCTTAAGGTGGTAAGGAATATATAGTAATAGTAAGAAGTGTTAATGTTATGAACATTAACAGTACATAGTAGTATACTTGCAGCCTACCCAACACCTATGATAATAATAACAGTATTAGCTACACATAGGTGATGTGCAGATAAAGCACAGAATTGGATTGGAACAGAGGAGAGACACAATTAGGAAAGCTAATATATAGATAAATAAATACAACTGATAAACAAAACTGATAAACAAGAGGACAGATGAGAACAGGCTACCACACAAGAGGGAAAAGTAATAACCCAATACAGTAGGTCAAGCTACTCCCAATAGTTAATAAGATCATATTCTGAATTTAAACCAGTAGGTACACGTGTTTGCAATTTAAAAATCCAGAACATTTCCCTCTTCTGTAGCAGCCTGTCTCTGTCACCTCCTCTAGGGGGGCAAAACACTCTCTTGATGGCCTGCCACCTAAGTGTATCCACACTTTTCTGATGACATTTCCCAAAATGTTGCACCAAAGGTGTTGAGGCAACACCTGCTTGTATAGTGGATAGATGATTCCGGATACGTACTTTTATCTCAGTGGTCGTGAGTCCAACGTACTGTAAATGGCACTTAATGCAACTCAGTACGTAGACCACATACGTAGAAGTACATTTAAGACAGGACTTTATGGAATAAATCTCTCCAGTGACTTCAGATTTAATGCTATCAGATGGTAAAACGTATTCGCACACCCTACATTTATTCAAACACTTAAAGATGCCTCTATGTGTTAGCCAGGAGCTCTGTCCCTGATCGATTTTAGGTAAAACGGAAGGTGATAGTAAATTGCCCAATGTGGTTGTCTTCCTATATGAGCAGCGTAAACCTTGAGCAATACAATGCTCAAGCTTATCATCAGCCGCCAAGAATGAAAAATGTTTTTTAACAATTTTACAGATTTCTGTGTATTCCTGACTAAACTCTGTAACAAAAGTTACTCCTTTATTTTCATTAGTGGCTCTAGACTTATTATTGACACCATCATTACTCAAAACTTTTGACCTATCAAGGACTTCAACCTGACTCCTGGCCTTCTTGATAACACTGGCACTATACCCTCTGTGTTTTAATCTGTTGGTCAAATCATCCGACTGCTCAGCACATTTATACGTCGAAGAACAGTTGCGTTTGACCCGGATAAATTGACCTTTGGCCACAGCAAAGGGTACATGCTTGGGGTGGCAACTCAGTGCATGGAGGAGGGTATTCCCAGTAATGGGCTTCCTGTAGATCTCAGTCTCTACTTTACCATCCCTCGTTCCTGTGATTGTAATGTCCAAAAAGTTGATCACATTACCTTGTACCTAACTGGTGAACTTAATTCCAATATTATTGGAGTTCAGGTATGCAATGAAAGCCGTGAAAAGTGACTCACACCCATTCCACACGAGGAGCAAATCATCTATGTAGCGGCCATAAAAATAGATATAATCTCTAAAGGGGTTCCCATCTCCATAGATGTGGGACAGCTCCCACCAACCCATAAAAAGGTTGGCATAGGAGGGGGCAAACTTCGCCCCATAGCTGTCCCACGCCTCTGGACAAGGGGTTGCAAGAGGCTATCCACCCACTGTGAGACATGTTCCATTAATGAACCTATTCCACTAACTATAGGATGCCCCCTGACGTCCTCAAGGGATTTGTGCACTTTTGGTAGATGGTGGAAGATGGGCACCACCGGATGGTCAACCACCAAAAACTCAAAAGTTTTCCGGTCGTAGTGCCCATCCTCCAACCCATCATCCAGTATGTCCAAAAGTTCCCTTTTAAAATCAGTGGTCGGGTCCCTAGGTAGTGGAATATAGTCATCAATATTGTTAAGCTGGCGCAAAGCTTCATTCACATATTCCAATCTGTCCAAAACCACTACCGAGCCCCCCTTATCGGCTGAGGTATGACTATGTCATGATTTTCTTGAAGCTCTTTAAGGATGGCCCTTTCTGGACTGAACAGATTGGGTACTTGATACCCAGCAGAATTTTTAAGTTTAACCAAGTCACGTTCTACACGCTTGAAAAAAGTCTCCAAGGTGTTACCCCTTGTCTGAATAGGGTAGAACAGTGACTTATTCTGAAAACCACTGGATGCATTAATACCTCCTCTATTTGTATCAGTCAAGGCATCCCTTGACAAACTCTCCATATTAATTACATCACAGGTATCACAGAATGTCAATTTATCAGTGTGTGATCTTTGTGTGGATAAGTGCATAATAGAATCCACTCTACTACCTGTATCATCAGGTGATTCAGTGTAAAAGTGTTTCTGCAATGTCATATTACGTATAAGTTTATTAACATCAAGGAAGGTATTAAAGATATTAAAGTGATTGGTAGGTGCAAAATTTAGGCCACGACTCAGAAGAGAAATTTGTGAATCAGTGAGTATAAATTTAGACAAATTTATAACATTACTCATTTGTACTTCTGTTTCCCTCTCTGGCCCCTCAATTGGTAGTGTCCCTGGCCTGTCTGTCCTATTCCGGTACGTTGGGGAGGGAGAGAAAAAACCTGTTCCATCTTCCTCTGATCATCTACAGAAACATGCGTTTGAATTGCCACAGCGCCAATATTTTCCTCAACATAATTTGAAGCAGAACTCTTAGGGACAACAGTCTGAGTTCTATTAGTGGCTGCTTGAAATTGATGATGATCTGAGGATGTTGGAGCCTGTGTATTCTGTGCTATTGCTAGATGGCCATTTTTAAGAATACCTCTAGGAAGCTCATCTCCACTAGAAGCACCAGTTTCTTCCCCTGACTCAAAATCTGTATCTGAGTATGTGACCCTTTTAGTTTCTGTGTTATGTGTAGGTGCTTGACCTTTAGCCTTATTATTACTATTGTTCCGTCTGTTCCTAGACCTCCCCCTGCCTTGTCTTCTAAATGTAGCCTTATCTGAACGTTTCCATATATAAACTGTGTTATTGCTGTAGTCATTCTGGTCCCTTACAAATTTTGTGTGTTTAATCTCGAGAACTGAATCTTTCACTTTAGCCACTACAGTTTTGAGTATACCATCAAATTTAGCAAAACTGGCTTCTAACTGCCGTGAATTCATTTCAATTTGCAGTTCCCCTATCTCCTCTCTGATGGTTTTGATGAGATTTGATTTGTAAGAGATTAACAATAGCATTAAACGTGCTGAACAATCAGACAAAATATCATTCCATGCATTAATAAACACAGTGTCAGTAACATCAAACGTGGGAAATTTACTCAATCTCAACCTACGTGGTATGATTTTTAATTTAAGATAAGTCTCTAATGTCCATATGTCCCACTGGAGCTTATGCTCCCTGATCAAAAGTTTCTCCATTTCTTCAAATAATGCTGATAATGAATAATTGGATTGATCTGTGGAGAAAATTCTCTCAATTTCATTAGAAGTACAGTCTCTTTCAGAAATAGGCAATAAAGAGTAAAAATGTGTGACCTCCATGGAGCCAAGGTAAAGGACTGCTCAGGTTAACGGATGGGAACAATAAAGTGCAACCGGGCAAAGCACTTAAAAAAGTAAAGTAAAGTAAAGTAAACTGTAACCATCCACAATGTCCATAAATTAAATTACAAAGTTCAAACTCCAAGGATAAATGTCCATAAAGCCAATTGGCTGGCAAGCAAACAAACAACTGTTGAAAATAAGATTACATCTTTCAATTGTCCCCTATACACGCTTCGCAATGCGCTCTTGTCAGAAAACAGCATACTTCAGGGCCCTTAAGATTGTCAAGGAAATTCATGCATTTAAAACACACACAGACACTGGATCAAGATCAGGGGAAACCGTGTTCCCAAGAGGCACTACCGCCTCTACTCACCACCCCGGGGGTGCAACGATCATCCTTATTTCCTTGTGTGTTAGGTAAGCGTCCTTGAAGATCAAATTCCAGAGCCCACTTGTCAAAACGCTGCAGCGTCTTCGGTAAAGCGTCGCACTTTTTATCTCCAGAGGTGTGGGACAGCTATGGGGCGAAGTTTGCCCCCTCCTATGCCAACCTTTTTATGGGTTGGTGGGAGCTGTCCCACATCTATGGAGATGGGAACCCCTTTAGAGATTATATCTATTTTTATGGCCGCTACATAGATGATTTGCTCCTCGTGTGGAATGGGAGTGAGTCACTTTTCACGGCTTTCATTGCATACCTGAACTCCAATAATATTGGAATTAAGTTCACCAGTGAATTACAAGGTAATGTGATCAACTTTTTGGACATTACAATCACAGGAACGAGGGATGGTAAAGTAGAGACTGAGATCTACAGGAAGCCCATTACTGGGAATACCCTCCTCCATGCACAGAGTTGCCACCCCAAGCATGTACCCTTTGCTGTGGCCAAAGGCCAATTTATCCGGGTCAAACGCAACTGTTCTTCAACGTATAAATGTGCTGAGCAGTCGGATGATTTGACCAACAGATTAAAACACAGAGGGTATAGTGCCAGAGTTATCAATAAGGCCAGGAGTCAGGTTGAAGTCCTTGATAGGTCAAAAGTTTTGAGTAATGATGGTGTCAATAATAAGTCTAGAGCCACTAATGAACATAAAGGAGTAACTTTTGTTACAGAGTTTAGTCAGGAATACACAGAAATCTGTAAAATTGTTAAAAAACATTTTTCATTCTTGGCGGCTGATGATAAGCTTGAGCATTGTATTGCTCAAGGTTTACGCTGCTCATATAGGAAGACAACCACATTGGGCAATTTACTATCACCTTCCGTTTTACCTAAAATCGATCAGGGACAGAGCTCCTGGCTAACACATAGAGGCATCTTTAAGTGTTTGAATAAATGTAGGGTGTGCGAATACGTTTTACCATCTGATAGCATTAAATCTGAAGTCACTGGAGAGATTTATTCCATAAAGTCCTGTCTTAAATGTACTTCTACGTATGTGGTCTACGTACTGAGTTGCATTAAGTGCCATTTACAGTACGTTGGACTCACAACCACTGAGGTAAAAGTATGTATCCGGAATCATTTATCCACTATACAAGCAGGTGTTGCCTCAACACCTTTGGTGCAACATTTTGCGAAATGTCATCAGAAAAGTGTGGATACACTTAGGTGGCAGGCCATCGAGAGAGTGTTTTGTCCCCCTAGAGGAGGTGACAGAGACAGGCTGCTACAGAAGAGGGAAATGTTCTGGATTTTTAAATTGCAAACACGTGTACCTACAGGTTTAAATTCAGAATATGATCTTATTAACTATTGGGAGTAGCTTGACCTACTGTATTGGGTTATTACTTTTCCCTCTTGTGTGGTAGCCTGTTCTCATCTGTCCTCTTGTTTATCAGTTTTGTTTATCAGTTTTATTTATTTATCTATATATTAGCTTTCCTAATTGTGTCTCTCCTCTGTTCCAATCCAATTCTGTGCTTTATCTGCACATCACCTATGTGTAGCTAATACTGTTATTATTATCATAGGTGTTGGGTAGGTTGCAAGTATACTACTATGTACTGTTAATGTTCATAACATTAACACTTCTTACTATTACTATATATTCCTTACCACCTTAAGCTGATCACTAAGTCCTATTAAATATTAAATATTATGTCCTACTTTCAAGTACTTATGTAATCTTGTTTTCTCCAGTCCATCATCATTTATATAACTTTTATAAATGTATTTAAGTACTTCATATGCTGATTTTTAGGCTGTTATTAGGTTTCCAAGGTTTGGCGTTTGAGCTGTATACACCCTTATGTTACAATATGTATGCTATTGATATTTATTATACTAGAAAAAAGTTTTTGAGATATTGACTAACTGTTACCTTGTAATAATATTATTGAGGTTTATTTGATTTAATTTAAGTGTGTATTTAGAATGGAACATGTTTACATTTACATTTACATTTCTATTGTGCTCAATCTTTGAAATCATCTATTCTATGGTAATATTTTTGCTATGCCATTCATTGCAAGTACTGATCTATTTAAGACTAAAAATAGGCTGTGTGTATATATATATATATATATATATATATATATATATATATATGTAAATCCATGCAGGTTCCCATAGGGTTAATTCTCACACAGCAAAGTTTTTTGATTTTACCCAATCAGGGTGATCCTGATGCCTTTTAAGTGGCTCAGGTGCATAGTCCTTTAGCTATGATTACGGCCGAAACATGTTAGCGGACATTTTTTGTTGTGTGCCTGTGCTGACCCCTGGAGTGTGTTTTTATTCAATTTGCACAATAAAGACTGAGTTTTAAAACTTCTACTGACCGTTGTCTGCACAAATCCTTTCTTTGCTATATATATATATATATATATATATATATATATATATATATATATATATATATATATATATATATATATATATATATATATATATATATATATATATATATATATATATGTGTGTGTATGTATGTGTGTATGTATGTGTGAAGTCTTTTATGTATAATTTACATTGAAAGTTTATAGCACTGAACTAAATAAAAAATTCCACTTCTTGAGCAGAATTTTTGTGCTTCATTGGCTTAGCACTCGAGTGCTATTCAAAAATAAACTTTAGTGCAGACACTATATTATATGAGAGAAATAACACTCATGCACTATCCACCATGATTATTTTAGCAAACAGCACCAAACAATTCACTAACAGCACCTTTTTTCCTTCTGTTTCTTGTTGCCAGTGCAACAGAGGAGACTACTTTCCTCTCCAATATCCTAATCTTGAAAGAATCCACAGCACCAAATTTTATAAACCAAACTTTTGGTATATAAAAATTGGTGCTGTGGATTCTTTCAAGATTTGGATGATTATTTTAGCACACAATATACTTCCGCATTTTCAATATACAGTATATTAACCATGGAATTGTAATATAAGCTCAAAAATGGAAGTGGTATTGATTTGCGATCTAGCGATAATGTATCATACAACGCGTTTTTTATGCTCCGCTTGTAATCTAGAACTATATATGTATTAGGTATGTGCATTCGGATACCTTTGTTAGGATCCAAATGCACAAGTATGCGATATAAGGCTTTTACGGAGCCAGACTGATTCTTGTGCAAGATCACCAGATCTTAAAGTAGCAGTCTTGCACAAGAATTAATCCGGCTCCGAAAAGAGCCAAATAGTGCATACTTCTGCATTTGTATCCTAATGATGTAACCAAATGCACATGTCAAATATGTATATGTTTACATTTGTCATAGGCAATTTAAAAAAAGTGTTTAGGGGTGTCATATTAATTTCAGATCTACATCAGTAAAGTTCTACAAAAATACATAAAAAGTGAGAGTTGATGAGTTAAGCACAGATACTTTGGGCATGTTTTTCTCTGATATTCCCAGTAGTTAAGGGGATAAATATATAGGATACAATTTCTGGGCCTCTGTTCATGCTATCCCTTTCTCTGGAAGCTGTTTCCCTCTCTAGAGTTCAATAGACAAGTCAGTGTTCCCTGGAAGCTATAGGAAACATCCTGCATTGTTAAACTGTTTATCATCATCAGACTTTTGAAGCCCACACAGTTTGGATCATAAGCATTACTGAGTTCATCTGAGGATAGGACCTGAGACAGTGAAACCTACTATTGTCAGGTGCTGGTATGATACAGACCATAACTTGGGCTGGAATGTATATAACAATAGTCTGGTTCTTATTTAATGTTCAGTTTGGTTGCTGCATTTTTGCATCAGAATGCAAGTATCTATCTATCTATCTATCTCTATCTATCTATCTATCTATCTATCTATCTATCTATCTATCTCTATCTATCTATCTATCTATCTATCTATCTATCTATATGTCTGTCTGTCTGTCTGTCTTTCTTTCCTCTATCTTTCTCTCAATCATTCTGTTATATCTTTTTCTCTACCTTAGCTATATTTGGTAAAAAATGACAGTATGATGTTTGTATTTGTCTGTTTATAGTAACTTGTTTTCTACATGATATAAATAACTATCTACAGTATCCATTTATAATCTCTGATTGTTTATATGTACATCTGTTTGTCTAACAATATCTATCTAACCATCTATGGTATCTAACTGAATTAAGAATGTCAACCATGTTTATTTGAAGTTTCATAGGCGAATATTTATTTCACTCACATGATGGGTGGGTGCATTTCAAAAACCTTGTTAATCAAAAGTAAAAAATGTATAGTTCTGTTTAAACAAATGATTAATTATTTAGTGAGATAAGAACTATAAATGCTCTCTATCTTTATCTCTTTCTGTATATGTGTGCTTATACTATATAGTCCATTAGTTTGTTGCATACTTATTTTGTTTTGTTTTTTATAAGTTGTACTATCTACTAGATGATAGAAAGTCAATTGAGCAAATGAAAGTTATACCAGTACTAAAATCTAATGTTTCAATATGATTGACCACTTGCTCTAGAAAATCCCCCAGTCAAACAGACAAGTTACATTGCACAGACACAGGAAGCAACACAAACCTGCATTTCTGAAACTAATTTAATGGATTAAACTTGATTTAGAGTAACAGTTTAAAATAAAAATTACCAGTATAAGGATAATTGTAAGATGTAAAAAGATTCAATTAAGATGCAGAAATTGCAAAGAAAAAAAGGTATTTATATATATATAACACTCATGAGATGTAAAATGGGAAAATGTTTCACTTAAGATGCAGAAATTATAAAGAGAAGTAAAAACTTTGTGGACTCCAAAAGAAGAAGATTTTTTTATGCAATAAAAAATGAGCAAAGTAATAGAAAATCTTTAAGATGTTTTTTTGATTATTCAAGACACATGAAATCCAACATTTTTCTTCATGATTCAAACAGAACATACAATTTTAAACAACTTTCTAATTTACTTCAAATATCAATTGTGCTTCATTATCTTGGTATTCTCTGTTGAAGGAGCAGCAATGCACTACTGGGAGCTAGCTGGGCAGATCCAGTGAGTCAATAATAATAGGCCTATATGTGCAGCCACCAATCAGCAGCTAGTTCCCAGTAGTGCATTGCTGCTCCTAAGTCTACCTATGAATGCTTTTAATTAAAAGATACCAAGAGTATGAAGCAAATTAGATAATAGAAGTAAATTGGAAAGTTGTTTAAAATTGCATGCTCTATCTGAATCATTAACCCCTTCACTACCGTGAATTTCAGAGAAAACTTGCCCAAAATACTGGTTCATTTTTAGCATTTTTGCTCTCACTCAGTTTAATCGAAAATAGAGTCTTTGTTTTGTTATTTTATTTACCTATAAAAACTATATATATTTCGAAAGTAGACAACCCAGGGTATTATTCTAGCCCCATTTTGGTATATTTGATTCCACTATTTAGCTGCCAAAGACAATCATATATAAAAAAAATATTGTTAACTTTTTTGCAAACTTTGGGTTTCTCACTGAGATTACTTACACACAACTACTGCAGTCATAAGACAAATGGTTCTAGAAGCTTTTCTGTGGCCCCCTTTGTTTAGAAACAGCAGACATGCAGGTCTTTACCATTGGTTTTTGGAAATTAGAAAGATGTTAATTGCAGCTGTACACCACACTTCTGAAATTCCTGGTAGTGAAGGGGTTAATTAGTTAGCTTGTAAGGTTAATATTTTCTCTACTGTAGGGATTACCTTCCCACCAGACACTTCCCACCCCATGATTCCTGCCTGAACCCTCCCAAGCTCTCTTCCCTCCCCCAAACTGGTCACCACCATCTTAGGTAAACCTTTACTGATCATCTCTTTCCGTGTTTCAGTAACTTCATATTCCTTTTTCCTCCACAGTACTGGTATAGACACTTTTGTAACAATATGTTGTATTATATGGTGGAAAGAATTTGTTTGTTTGATGATCCAATGAAACCAGGACATCCAGGGGGTCGATCCGATATAAAGCGTCGCCCGCAAAAGCCGGCGACGCCAATAATTGCGCGGATTTGGTATCCTATATACGGCGTAAGCTAGAAGTTACGCCCGTATATTTCTGCCGTCGCCCGCAGTTTTTTGGGCCATAGGCAGGTATACCAAACCCGCGCAATTTGGTATCCAATATGCAGCGTAAGGACTTACGTGGCGAAAATGGAGAAAACTTACTCCATTTTCACCTCGCCACAAAAAGCAGCCGTAAGAAGCCTTACGCTGACTATTGGAGCCCCGTAACTCCCTAAACTAGCTGCTAAAATAAACCTAACACCTAACGCATGCGCAATGTCTATCTCCCTGTCAACCGCGATCTTCTAAAATAAACCTAACACCTAACGCATGCGCAATGTCTATCTCCCTGTCAACCGCGATCCCCCCCCCCCCGAAATCCCTAATAAAGTTATTACCCCCTAAAACGCCGCTCCCCGACCCCGCCGCCATCTACATAAACTAACCCCCTACTGTGAGCCCCTAAAACCGCCGCCATCTACCTTATCTATCCCGTAATCTGACCCCTTACACCGCCGCCACCTATATAAAAATGATTAACCCCTAATTTAATCTACCTACCCCGCCGCCAGCTATGTTATCTATATTAACCCTAAGTATATTATAGTTAATATAGTTATTACATTATATATATTAACTATATTAACCCTAATTATATTAGGGTTAATATAGTTAATATAGTTACTATAGTATTTATATTAACTATATTAACTCTATCTAACCCTAACACCCCTAACTAAATTTATATTAAATTAATCTAATTCATTTATAAACTAAAATATTCCTATTTAAATCTAAATACTTACCTATAAAATAAACCCTAACATAGCTACAATGTAATTATTAATTATATTGTAGCTATGTTAGGGTTAATATTTATTTTACAGGTAAATAGTTAATTATTTTAACTAGGTATAATAGATATTAAATAGTTATTAACTATTTAATATCTACCTAGTTAAAATAATTACCCAATTACCTGTAAAATAAATACACCTACACTATCAATAAATGTAATAAACTACAAACATCTATCTAAAAATACAATTAAATTAACTAAACTAAATTACAAAAAATAAAAAAAAGATTAAAAGATTTTTAAGCTAATTACACCTATTCTAAGCCCCCTAATAAAATAATAAACCCCCAAAATAACAAAAATTCCCTGCCCTATTCTAAATTAAACAAATTTCAAAGCTCTTTACCTTACCAGCCCTTAAAAGGGCCTTTTGTGGGGCATGCCCCAAAGAATTCAGCTCTTTTGCATTCAATAAATACAATCCCCCCCCCCCATTACAACCCACCACCCACATACCCCTATTCTAAACCCACCCAAACCCCCCTTAAAAAAGCCTAACACTACCCCCCTGAAGATCTCCCTACCTTGTCTTCACCACACCGGGCCGAACTCCTGATCCGATCCGGGCGATGTCTTCCTCCAAGCGGCAAAGAAGAATTCTTCCTCCGGCGACGTCTTCCTCCAAGCGGCAAAGAAGAAATCTTCCTCCGGCGACGTCTTCCTCCAAGCGGCAGCAAAGTCTTCAGTCTTCCGGCGGCATCTTCAATCTTCTTTCTTCGCTCCGCCGCCGCGGAGCATCCATCCCGGCCGATCGCTAAACTTGGAATGAGGTACCTTTAAATGACGTCATCCAAGATGGCGTCCGCCGAATTCCGATTGGCTGATAGGATTCTATCAGCCAATCGGAATTAAGTTAAAAAAATCTGATTGGCTGATTGAATCAGCCAATCAGATTCAGGTTCAATCCGATTGGCTGATCCAATCAGCCAATCAGATTGAGCTCGCATTCTATTGGCTGTTCCGATCAGCCAATAGAATGCGAGCTCAATCTGATTGGCTGATTGGATCAGCCAATCGGATTGAACCTGAATCTGATTGGTTGATTCAATCAGCCAATCAGATTTTTTTAACTTAATTCCGATTGGCTGATAGAATCCTATCAGCCAATCGGAATTCGGCGGACGCCATCTTGGATGACGTCATTTAAAGGTACCTCATTCCAAGTTTAGCGATCGGCCGGGATGGATGCTCCGCGGCGGCGGAGCGAAGAAAGAAGATTGAAGATGCCGCCGGAAGACTGAAGACTTTGCTGCCGCTTGGAGGAAGACGTCGCCGGAGGAAGATTTCTTCTTTGCCGCTTGGAGGAAGACGTCGCCGGAGGAAGAATTCTTCTTTGCCGCTTGGAGGAAGACATCGCCCGGATCGGATCAGGAGTTCGGCCCGGTGTGGTGAAGACAAGGTAGGGAGATCTTCAGGGGGGTAGTGTTAGGCTTTTTTAAGGGGGGTTTGGGTGGGTTTAGAATAGGGGTATGTGGGTGGTGGGTTGTAATGGGGGGGGGGATTGTATTTATTGAATGCAAAAGAGCTGAATTCTTTGGGGCATGCCCCACAAAAGGCCCTTTTAAGGGCTGGTAAGGTAAAGAGCTTTGAAATTTGTTTAATTTAGAATAGGGCAGGGAATTTTTGTTATTTTGGGGGTTTATTATTTTATTAGGGGGCTTAGAATAGGTGTAATTAGCTTAAAAATCTTTTAATCTTTTTTTTATTTTTTGTAATTTAGTGTTTGTTTTTTTTTGTAATTTAGTTTAGTTAATTTAATTGTATTTTTAGATAGATGTTTGTAGTTTATTACATTTATTGATAGTGTAGGTGTATTTATTTTACAGGTAATTGGGTAATTATTTTAACTAGGTAGATATTAAATAGTTAATAACTATTTAATATCTATTATACCTAGTTAAAATAATTAACTATTTACCTGTAAAATAAATATTAACCCTAACATAGCTACAATGTAATTATTAATTATATTGTAGCTATCTTAGGGTTTATTTTATAGGTAAGTATTTAGATTTAAATAGGAATATTTTAGTTTATAAATGAATTAGATTAATTTAATATAAATTTAGTTAGGGGTGTTAGGGTTAGATAGAGTTAATATAGTTAATATAAATACTATAGTAACTATATTAACTATATTAACCCTAATATAATTAGGGTTAATATAGTTAATATATATAATGTAATAACTATATTAACTATAATATACTTAGGGTTAATATAGATAATATAGCTGGCGGCAGGGTAGGTAGATTAAATTAGGGGTTAATCATTTTAATAGAGATGGCGGCGGTGTAAGGGGCTTAGATTAGGGGTTAATAATTTTAATATAGATGGCGGCGGTGTTAGGGGCTCACTTTAGGGGGTTATAGATATAATATAGCTGGCGGCGGGGTACGGGAGCGGCGGTTTAGGGGTTAATAACTTTATTAGGTTGCGGCGGGGTAAAGGAGCGGCGGTTTAGGGGTTAATAGCATTTTTATTGTTAGGCTAGTGAGGGGGGATAGCGGATAGAGGGTTAGACAGTGCGGGCTATGTTAGGGAGGCGTGTTAGACAGTGCGGGCTATGTTAGGGAGGCGTGTTAGACAGTGCGGGTGTTTTAGACTTTAGTCAGGTTTTATAGGCGCCGGCAGATTCTAACGTGGCGCAAGTCACTGGCGACGCCAGAAATTTGTACTTACGCAGATTTCTGGACATCGCTGGTTTGTGAGACTTACGGCACGTTAGCATCTGACGGCGACCTATATGGGATAGCTCGAGTTGCGAGCTGAAACTGCGGGCGACGCCGGTTCCCTCGCTTGCGCCGCAAACTGCGATCGATATCGGATCGCGCCCCAGATATGAATACAAGTAGTTTGGATCATATGTTGAAACTGATTAGGAGCATGTTTAGTATCACAATGTTGTCATGAATGTTGTCTTCTGGAATTTATTGCATTAATTCCAAACATGCACTTCTAACAAAAAATGTAGGTACTTTCTTTCTTTGAGATATGTTTAACTGGGCTCTGAATTAGAAACTTACTTGCGAGTAGCCTCACATTTTTGCTTTTTGGACATATTTTTTCTGGGGAAGGATAAATCCCTTTCATCGTTATATTGGCAATTGGAAATTCAAAATCTAAGCACCATTCTTTTGAACCCTAAAACCATGTTTGTAACCATAAAGCCTATTGGAGGCATCAAAGTTGTATGAGATCCTTGCTATGAACCCATATAGCTCTTAAAAGAAGTCATAATTTACCAAGGGAACAAATACAATTTGATCATAGAAGTAAATTAGAAAGTTGTTTAAAATTGCCTGCTCTATATGAATCATGAAAATGTTTTGGGTTTTATGTCATGAAAAATGAGTATTCTCCTGTCGGGTATATGTGCGCAAACCCAACAGGAGTTTCCCTAATTTTCATTTGCGTTAACCAAATTGAATTAAGGTCCATTATGTATTTATTAAATATAAAATAATGGAAAAAAAATGTAAATAATTATTATAGATGTACTAAAAATTTTAAATATTCCATAGAATATATATTTTTTACAGTATCTGTTTTAATAATTATTTACATTCTTTACTATTTTATATTTAATATTTCCATAATGTGCCTTAAGATAACCAATTCTTCTTGTGTGCTAAGCTGACACCGTGTTTGACCTAAAGAGCAAAATTCGAAGGTCGTTACGAATATTTTATACCTATATAGATATATATAGAAATATGTACTTAAAATAAAAAATTAAACTTTCACGATTCAGATAGAGCATGCAATTTTAAGCAACTTTCTTATTTACTCATATCATCAATTTTTCTTCGTTCTATTTGTATCTTAATTTGAAAAAGCAAAAATATAAGGTTAGAAGCCGGCCCATTTTTGGTACAGCACCTGGGTAGCGCTTGCTGATTGGTGTCTACATTTAGACACCAATCAGCAAGCACTACCCAGGCGCTGAATCAAAAATGGGCTGGCTCCTAAGCTTACATTCTTCCTTTTTCAAATAAAGATACCAAAGGAACAAAGAAAAATGTATAATACGAGTAAATAAGAAAGTTGTTTAAAATTGAATGCTCTATCTGAATCATGAAAGTTTAATTTTGACTAGACTATCCCTTTATTAACTCCTATTGGGTAAGTGTGCAAGTGATAAGCGTTAGTTTTTTTCTTCTGCGCTCTTCATTGAAGTATATGAAGAGAAAAAGTTAGCACAGTCACAATATATCTGAGGTCCTGGGGTTTCGCTTCTGCACAAAAGTTTTACTTTCCACTTGTAATACGCACGCAAAAAAAATTACTTCTAGCGGTGTTTACACTCGAGTGGGAGCACTAAATACCTCTCCACTTGTAATCTAGCCCTTATTCAGTAAAAGGAAGAAAAGATACATGTAAAATGTCTATTAAAGGGACAGTCTACACCAGAATGTTTGTTGTTTAAAAAGATAGATAATCCCTTTATTACCCATTCCTCAGTTTTGCATAACCAACACTGTTATATTAATATATTTTTTTTACCTATGTGATTGCCCTGTATCTATGCCTCCGCAGACTGACCCCTTATCTCAGTGCTTTTGACAGACATACAGTTTAACCAATCAGTGCAGACTCCTAAATAACTCCACGGGAGTGAGCACAATGTTATCTATATGACACACATGAACTATTACTGTCTAACTGTGAAAAACTTTTAAAATGCTCTGAGCTAAGAGGTGGTTTTCAACGGTTTTAGAAATCAGTTTGAGCCTAGCTAGGTTTAGCTTTTCCCTTTGTAATAAGGGAACAAAGCAAATGTAATGATAAAAGTCAATTGGAAAGTTGTTTAAAATTGCATGCTCTATCTGAATCATGAAAGTTTAGTTTTGACTAGACTGCCCCTTTAATAACAATAATTCGCAGTAATCAGCAATGCAATAGGGAGAATTAAAAAATAACAACAGTGATTAAAGGGCCACTGTAAGTAAATATTTTCTATGCCTGTTACTAACTAACTACCCCAAATACGCTTTTTATCAATAGCATTTCATTAACATATCTCTACCGTATAGCAGAAATCTTGTCTGCAAATTTTCCAAACCCACTCCGTGGGTATCCTTTGCTCTGTACCAATCCGCTTACAATACCTAGGTTTCAAAATGGCGCTTTAAACACAGTTAAAGTTGGTTTAAGTATTTTGAACATGCAGTGCTGAAAATAGTGGGCAGGATAACGTGACATCATCGGGGAATAAAAGATATAACTTTTAGAACGTTATGAAACTTTGTTTTGGAGAAAATATAGGTCAGTAGGTTTTAATTAATGTTTATTAACTTTAATATGTTAGTTGTTTAGCTTAAAAATTATAACAGAAAGAAATCCTTTAATGATGAAGGAGAATGGCCTATGTGTATAATTAACCATTAATATAATTTGTGTTCTGTAATGTAACCTAGACAGAAAGGAAGAACGTCTTCTGCATGAGACATAATTGTGCTGGTAGTGAGGTTGAATAGATGTTCTGTTGAGAAAAAAGGGCAGAAAGCCTTCACAGACAGTTAAAGTATCTCTATTGTCTAGCAATGACCTGGCAGTTTGTATTAGTGAAAATGGCATATAACACCACGTGATAAATTGTAATAAAAAAACTGATAGTGATACTATGAAAAGGGAACTAATCCCCCCTCCCCTTTTCTACAGCTTTTTTTGCAGGTGCAGTCGGAGGTGGCTCTTAAAGGGACATTGAACCCAAATTTTTTCTTTTGTAATTCAGCAAGAGCATGCAATTTTAAGCAACTTTCTAATTTACTCCTATTATCAATTTTTCTTCGTTCTCTTGCTATCATTATTTAAAAAGAAGGCATCTAAGCTTTTTTTTGGTTTCAGTACTCTGGACAGCACTTTTTTATTGGTGGATGAATTTATCCACCAATCAGCAAGGACAACCCAGCTTGTTCACCAAAAATGGGCCGGCATCTAAACTTACATTCTTGCATTTCAAATAAAGATACCAAGAGAATGAAGAAAATTTGATAATAGGAGTAAATTAGAAATTTGCTAAAAATTTCATGCTCAATCTGAATCACAAAATAAAATGTTTGGGTACAGTGTCCCTTTAAGTAAAATGGCTTTCTTAGGATTGCTTGAAATTCTTTGCTGATCTCATTAGTCAATCTTTTCCTAGGTAAGACCTCAACCAGTTATTTTTGCTCCCAGTATTAGTGTGCTGTAGGACTTATAAAAATGGTGCCCCTTAAATAGTGGGGGCAAGATTGAATCCCCTTGTGGGAGGTTATGGCCTACATTTTTCTAGTGCAGTCCTTATGGGGCTGGCAGTTAAAATAATGGGAGGGACAATGTCCATAGGTTGTTACCTAGGGGTGCCCCTCATCGTGTGTCTGCTAAGTGCAGAAATTCTAGGGTATCTGCAGCTCAGATAGGGGCAGAGCCTCTTTAAGTTCCGTCAGCAGACATCCCAACTCTCCCTGAAGTTCAGGGAGTCTCCCTGATTGTAATAGCGACTCCCTGATGCCAGCAAATGGAGTGCAATCTCCCTAAAACTCCAAGTACCATGATCCAATGTGGCCCTAATCCGGAAAAAGTGTTTCTTTAAGGAAAGCTTTTAGTTGCTGGGACATTAAAGAACCCTCAAAGTATGCATCAGTAACCAAAAAGCCCCCACTGATTTAAAAAAAATAAAAACACAAATACTACCTTGTTTACTGCACGTAATTAAACTTCGTATTCTAAAATATTTAAGCATTCAACAAGCGTACAATCACTGAAAAATAGGTTTGTTGTATGTGGTTGTGCAATAAAGCTACTGGGAAGCTACTTTAATGATTCGTCTCTATCTTATTTAGGGTTTCAAGGTGTCCAATATATAACTGGGAGGGGGGGGGGGTAAGGGCGCAGTAGCGGGTGAAGCCACCTCCCTGAAATGAGTTTTTGCAGGTTGGGATGTCTGCGTCAGGGAGGTGCTAGGCTCTGACCTCTCTCCTGATTGGGGTTTTTACATATAGCAGTGTTTCTAAACCGCAGTCCTCAAGTACCCCCAACAGTCCTGGTTTTCATTATAGCTGAACTAGAGCACAGGTAAAATAAGCTGATGGATGAGAGCAGGTTAGTTACCATGGTTACTGGTCAGCTGATTACTTCACCTGTGCACTGGTTCAGCTATAAGTTAATAAAAGTGCCCATGTGTGGTCTTTTCTCCAGTTACATTTCTAATTGAGGATTTGTTGAGAGGAATTGCTTTGGGGTAAGAGGTTAAGATGTTTTTTGGACCAAGGAATATCTAATGTGGATTTTAACCTTTATGCTTTTTAAAAAAATAGAAATAATAGTCTGTGCAGGGAAATAAGCAGAAAGATAGTTTAGAATATTCACCTGTAATATGCCTAAAATTATTAAAAGTAAATAAATTAAAAAGGGACACTCAGGTTAAATTACATTTTCATGATTCAGATACAGCATGTCATTTTAAACAACTTTCCAATTTACTTCCATTAAAAAAAAATGTGCACAGTCTTTTATATTTACAATTTTTGAGTCACCAGATTCTACTGAGCATGTGCAAGAATTCACAGACTATACGTATATGCATTTGTGATTGGCTGATTGCTATCACATGGTACAAGGGGTGTAGAAATATACATAACTTTGAAATTTGTTATAAAAAAATATACTACTCATTTGAGGTACAGACTAAGTGCTATTGCATTGTCTTGTTATCTTGCATTTGTTGATTATGCAAATCTAATGTGTTGACTGGTCCTTTAAGTAATCTTTCTTGCATTGTCAAAATATTATTTTAACATTCTGCAAGACTGCAGTTTTTTTGTAAGTTGGATCATTATAATAAGGACAACACTCACTGTGTTTAACCCCTACTATGAAGCCACAACCATTGCAGCTCCTGAGCAGGACACAACCAATTAGTAGCAGCAGTCACATGTAAACACAAATCACTAATCTGTTTCCTAATTGGGATCTGCAATGCTTGCAGCTCCTTCTCAGGACTTTACAGATGCGCCACTTATCTGGAGTTTATTATGCGCATAATGCCTGCTAATCAGAATGTCTCCTTGATATTTTCTACATGTTAAAACTCCCTAACTTTTCATCTGAAACACAAAACCATATCCACATAACAGAAAGGTAAAATAGATAATGTTACCATCAGTTCCTCCAAGCCTCTGTTTGGTGCCCCAGATGTTTGAAAATAATATTCTGATATACTGATGTTATACTTCTTTTGACATATCAATAGGCTGACCATATTGCCGCTTTAAGAAGGAACACATATGAAAAATACATATGTGAGGGTTCTTATACAAAACCATTTCTTTAAACAGCCCTGAAAACAGCCCCGACATATGTATTTTTCATATGTGTCCCTTTGTAAAGCGGCAATATGGTCAGCCTACATATCAAGGTATCTGTTATATAAATGGGGATAAGTGAATGAAGGAAGACAAGATCCAGATGTGAAACATGTTTATGGGTCAGGTGGAAGAGGAATGGGTAGGAGTGGGAGGCAGCTTGACATTCATAGTGGGGGGAGGGGAAAGGAAGGTACTGATTTTCTTATTGTTGAGTTCAATATTTTTTAATAGAGTCTGTTTCAAAACTGATTTTTAGAAGCAAAAAGATAAAAGCATTAAAAACCCTATTTGAATATACTTATCCAGAATCATTTGCTTATGTAGTAAAATGTCACCTTAATTGTTGAAGTGCAGATGCACCACACAATTGATTATTTGGTGCCAGATTACACGTGGCAGTCTAGTTTTTTATCACTCATGAGCACTAACAGCACTCGAGGTAAAAATTTAGCTCAATCAGGTAAGCACTGGTATTACGAGTTGAAAGTAAAAGCGAAATTCTCAAGCACGCTAACTTCAAGACTTTGGATATCACAACCGCGCTATCTCCCTCTTGCCCCACATTTCTATGGGGCACACTAAAGAAAGCATTTTCCTTTTATCAATCCCGAAACTGCACTAGATCAACTGCGCTAAATCCGATTGTGCATTAGGAATACTTCACTTTCCTTATTCCTTATTATATCAGTATAATATTTTTGTAAAATATATATCTATACCTATATCTATCTATATGAATATATACATATATACTGTATATATCTATATCTATCTATATTGTATATACAGATACAGTATATATAAAAATATATATTTTAAAATAAAAATAACATTTGTTTCTAAGTGAAGAACATTAGGATGTGAAGTGTTTCTATTAAGATTACAAGTGGCACAGTATTTTGTGTTTTCGCTATAGTAGAAACTCATTTAAAATTTTTGCATATTTTTGCACTAGTCGGGTTGCGCTGGTATTACAAGTTAATTTTTATTTTTATTTTGCTCTACCGGTTACTCGACTAGCACAAAAATCTGAACTAACAATAGAAAAAAAAGTGAAAAAAAAAACACTCTTGCACAAACACGATTGCATATTCCAAACACCTGAGATCTCTTATCTTTGAACCTTTATAACTTTTGTGTGCAATATTTTTATTAAATCATTTTTATTACACAGTGTTATGAGTGTAAGTGTACTTTGCAATGTATGTTTTATGCGTTTTATGCAAATTTTTAATTTCGTAAAACAGTTAACCACAGCTCTAAAATCACGGTAAAGAAAACCCTCGCAAAATTGTTTGCACTCCACTTGTAATCCAGCCCTAAAATTGTTTAAAAATTATATTACATATTTCAAGGTGTTTGATTGGGAAGGGCTCAAAAGTATATATATATATATATATATATATATATATATATATATATATATATATATATATATATATATATATATATATATATATATATATATATATATAGTATATATATATATATATATATATATATGTGTGTGTGTGTGTGTGTCTATTTATGTGTTTATGTGTGTTTATGTGTATGTATAAACACAAATACACATGTATGCACATACATACACATATACACATATGTAGCCCAGCACACCAACCAGGTGGAGTAGTCAGGACCTGGGTGCAATCCTCAAAAGTAATAAATGTAGGAATCCATGTAGAAAAAGGGCACTCTCAGGATTTTTACAATAGAAATAATAGTTCATTTATTTAGTATAATCAATAGGACATGGTCATGTCCTATTGATTATACTAAATAAAGGAACTATTATTTTTATTGTACAAATCCTGAGAGTGCCCTTTTTCTACATGGATTCCTATATATATATATATATATATATATATATATATATATATATACTTTACAACTTGCCATATACCATATACCTTTTTAACCCTTTAAACCTTTTTTTTTACCAATATAAATGTTATGTTTTTTTATTTAAAAAGTATATAAATGAATGTAATACTTTCTTTTAATATTTTTTACATGTGTTTTGTGATTTATTTATTTTTAACCCTTACACTTTATGTCAGGTCTCAAGTTGTGCTAATTCTTCTAGCGCTATTTCTGCTTTTGCTAAAGCACAACCCATAACTTTCAACTTAATATCAACGCTATGTAGTGAGGTCACAATATCCTTTGAAATTGATGGGTGCGCTAGAGTGATGTCGGCTGCACTAAACCTTCTTTGGTTAATCTGATTTACCAACCTTGTAATATTCCATAACTTTCAACTTAATATCACTTACTAAGGCATATGCAAGAATTCCCAGTATATACATTGTGTGATTCGCTAATGGCTGTAACATGATGCAGAAGGGAGGGAAAATTTAACTAACTTTGAAACTTGTCAGAAAAAAAATATATTTATTTGAAATTCAGACTAAGGAGCCGATGTAGCTAGTGAAATGCTTGTTCAATGCCGCCCCCTGCAGATTCGCAGCCAATAGGCCGCTAGCAGTGGTGTCAATCATCCCGGTTGTATCTGAATCTATTTATTTGAAATTCAGACTAAGGGGCCGATTTATCAAGTGTCAGGTGGACATGATCCGCTGTAGCATACGCTGTTGGCATTTAACATTGCACAAGCATTTCTAGTGAAATGCTTGTGCAATGCAGTCCCCTGCAGATTCTGTCAATCATCTCGATCGTATCTGATCGGAATGATTGCTGTCCGCCGCCTCAGAGGTAGCGGATACGTTAAGGAGCAGCAGTCTTAAGACCGCTGCTTCTTAACTTATGTTTCCGGCGAGCCTAACGGCTCACGCGGAAACTGCTGCATTCACAGCTTGATAATTCGGCCTCTTAGTGCTTTTGCATTTTTTAATTATGCAATTCTACTGAATTTATTGGTCCTTTAATTTACAACTGTAACAGTGTGTGCTCTAATGTTAACAACAATGGGCTAGATTACAAGTGGAGCGCAATTTAGTGCTCCCGCTCTAGCGGAAAGTACGCTAGACTGACTTTTTTGCGCACATCGGGTTGCGCTCGTATTACAAGTTAAAAGTAAAAAGTTTGAGTGTGAGCAAAAACCTGACTCACGCTAAAAAACTGTCACCATAGACTTCCTTTGGAGAGAGAAAACTGAAAAAAAAAAGCTTACACCCATACTCGCGCGCTAACTCGATCCCCTTTATTTAAATGCACACAACTCGACATGAATTATGAATATTTAACATTCCAAAGTTCTTCACATAGAAGAATATGTTCTATTTATTCATAACCCGTTAACATTGCTGGTCTTTCTATGGGGGTGATGTTTTCAATAGCTATCTTAGCAAGCCTTCAGGAGGGAGAGAGAGTCGTATAGCATGGTCTTGCCCCTCGTGGCAAGACCTGCGCTATTATACCCATACAATCCCTTAATGACCAACGACGTACAGTGTACGTTGTGGTCGTTAAGGGGTTAAATACACTTTCATATATATATATATATATATATATATATATATATATATATATATATATATGATGGATTTGTGGTAAAATTTATATCTATTAAAATTTTGAAAAAAATAGCCTCTGCGCTGTGAGTATTTACACAAAGCTGCTAAAAATAAATATAAGGAATCCCCAAACTCCTTAATAAAATTAGGACTAGAGTAATCACTTTAACTACAAACTGTAGCTAAGTGATAAGTTATTTAGCTGCGCTATCCAAAGATAGCTTAATGAGTGTAGTATACTAATATCTAGGTAATCCTATATTAGCACAACTATATCAAATGTATTTAAAAATGTATTTATTACAATGCGAAAAAACAGAAAATTAAAATCAAATCAATGCAAGCATATAATGATTAGACCAATGCCTCTAATCATTATATGCTTGCATTGATTTGATTTTAATTTTCTGTTTTTTCGCATTGTAATAAATACATTTTTAAATACATTTGATATAGTTGTGCTAATATAGGATTACCTAGATATTAGTATACTACACTCATTAAGCTATCTTTGGATAGCGCAGCTAAATAACTTAAAATTTATATCTATACCTATATATATGTTATTATATCTAGGTATAGATAAATACGGATATTTATAGGAATATCTATTTAAAAATACATAGAACATTTTCTATTATGTGAAGAACATAGAAATGTGAAACATTTACTTTACATACACAATTAAGCACATTATTAAATAATATTAGTGAATAAAAATGTATTTTACATGAACATTATCAGATATATATTGAAATATATATTCAACAATAAAAAGCTATTTTTTTTTCTATTTGAAGAAAATAGGAATGTAAAATATGCATTTGCTCATCAGTTTTTACGATTTAGATTTTAAGTGGTCGGATTAGGGCACATGAAAATGTAGTAATCTTAAAACACATTATTGAAATATAGACTATAAAATCTTAAAAAATATCAATACAAATTATTAAAGATTATTAAACATACTGTAAAAAGTATAGATATTGTATACAGATTATTTTACAGAATGTTTAATAATTTTTTTAATATTTTTTTAATATTTATATTTAATATTTCAATAACACGCCTTAAGATATACAGGTATAGGTATATATAGATCTATCTAGAAATATATATTTACAATAAAAAGTAGATTTTCCTGTACGTGAAGAACATTGGAATGTTAACTATGTACAGTAAATATAAAGTAAAATACAAATGTTTAAATACATATGTACACACACACACACACACACACACACACATATATATATGTATGTATATACAGTATTTATATATGATATATATTGATATATATGTTAAAGCCCTTTGCAGCCCTTTTGCACTAAGTGGATGTGCATTAAATTAGATTGCACTCAAGCAAACATGTTTACTTTCAACTAGTAATACACTTGCTTTTTTCGTCGCGTTCAAAGTGCCGCAAAATACCCCATATCGCTTGTGCCCTATGTTGGATGACTTTCTTTATTAGTCCTGTGAAAAACTTTTCAACTCTATGATATAGGCTAAACATGTGAAAATTAATGATACATTGTTTAGTAAGTGGTATATATATATTGGAGCCCTTTGAACAACCAAAGCATGAAAAATCATATTCATGCAATATTCATATTTAATAAAGTGTTTAACTGTGTTTATACTGTAAAAATTTCACATTCCAATGCGCTGAAGTATTTTTAAATAGATATTCCTATATATGTAAATATATAAAATGTGTGTATGTATATGTATAGATATGTATTTAACCAAAATAAATCATATATATATATATATATATATATATGTATTTTTGAATAAATAGAACACATTTTGCTTTGCGAAGAACATTGGAATGTGAAATATTAATATTTAATGTCGGGTTAGCTCACATGAGAAAATGCAATCATGTTTCGAAACTTGTTGAGTGTTATTTTTTTTTTTCTATTTTCGCGCTCCATCAAAGTCTATTAGAGAATACATGAACGCATTTGCGATATTCAAAGTTCGTTTTTTTACGTGCATCATGTTAGAACGCAAGCGAAAACTTTTCATTTTCAACTTGTAATGCATGCGCAAACTGAAGCGCTAAAAGCTTACTTCTAGTGCAGTTAAAGGGATATGAAACACAAACATTTTCTTTCATGATTCAGATATGACATTTTAGAGCATGAAATTTTAAACATTTTTTAATTTACGTCTATTATAAATTCTTCTTCGTTCTCTTAGTATATTTTGCTGAAAATCAGGGATGTAAGCTTAGGAGCTGGCCCATTTATGGAGCACTATATGGCAGCAGTTTTGCAAGAATGTTATCCATTTGCAAGTGCACTAGATGGCAGCACTATTTCTTGCCATGAAGTGCTCCAAAAGCCTACCTAGATATCTTTTCAACACAGAATATCATTGGAATGAAGCAAATTTTATAATAGAAGCAAATTGGAAAGTTTTTTAAAATGGTATGTTCTGTCTGACTTACAATTTTTTTGGGGGGTTTCATATCCCTTTAATGCGCGAGCGGGAGAGCTAAATAGCGCTCCACTCGTAATCTAGCCCTTCATGGGAACACCACACGGCTGATTTTACTGACCACCTGGCTAAAATTTAAAACCAATATTAAACTAAAATATCTAAAAAATAATTCAATGCTTATTGCACAAATTATCATAATATTAATTTATTTTAAATTATGTAATTCATTTGTGCTTTGTATATCTTACGTAAACTTTACAAATGACTGTTTCTTTTTTGTTTGTTTCTTTAAACCATTGCAAAGTATAACATTGCCTTCTCCAGGTTACTTCTCGTTGCCACCTGGCTGGCAATATTTTCTGTTTCGAACATTAATAGTGTATTGTTATTATTTACGCAACAAACTAGCTGTGGTATGGTTTAGCTTTTTTTTTTTTTACATTTAGGGCTTCTACACACAATGTACAAATATACACCAAAGAAAGAACATCTTGGGCTTTTAGATGCTATTTCACCTCATCAATGGTGACCTACTTCTTTTTTTTTCCCAAGAGTAATATAGGAGTATTTACTGTACGAAAGAAAAAAGATATGACACAAATGTCCGTATATAGTTCAGAAAGGGATTTAACAATGAAAAAGACAGACACTTTTAAAAAAAGATGTGGTAAGTGCTTAACAAGAAGCTGTTTCTGATGGTTAGTAAATATTCTAAAGTAAAGGACAAATTGGTTGCAGTTTTTTATAGAAGTAATAGACAACAAATACCAATTTAAAGAGACACTCAAGTCAAAATTAAACTTTCATTATTCAGATAGAGCATGCAATTTTAAAAAACTTTCCAATTTACTTCCATTAACAAAATGTGCACAGTCTTTTTATATTTAAACTTTTTGAGTAACCAGCTCCTACTGAGCATGTGCAAGAATTTACAGAATGAGCGTGTATGCATTTGTGATTGGCTGATGGCTGTCACATGGTATGTGTATGCATTTGTGATTGGCTGATGGCTGTCACATGGTACAGGGGGAGTGGAAATAGACATAACTTTTAAAATTGTCAGAAAAATAATCTACTACTCATATGAAGTTCAGCCTAAGTGCTATTGCATTGTCTTGTTATCTTGGGTTTGTTGATTATGCAAATCTACTGTGTTGACTGGTCCTTTAAGGTCTGCATATGTGGGTGCCAAGGTGTTAAAGGGACACACTGAAAATGTGTGCAAATAACACTGATTACTTAAATGATTAATAAAAACAGTAGAATTGCACATTAAAAATGCAATGCAATAGAATTTACTCTGAATGTCAAATTATCAGTAGATTTTTTAAAGAAATGTCAGATTGCTTCCATTTCCTTGTCCCTTATATTATGTGACAGACATCAGCCAATTATAGACTCATATGTATACACTGTCAACTCTTGCACATGCTCAGTAGGAGCTGGTGTTTTAGAATGTGTGCATATAAAAAGACTGCTAAAAAATATATAACAGAAGTAAATTAGAAAGTTGTTTAAAACTGCATGCTCTATCTGAATCGCAAAAGTTAAAAAAAAATCTTTAGTGTCCCTTTAAGAAAGGCTCCAACTAATGATCATTCCTTTTACGTCAGGAAAAATGTTCCCGTTGATATTCATATCTTCCGTTTTAATATATCTATATTAAAAATGTACAATTTGAATATAACATTTAGATAATATATTTGATTATTTACCCT
The DNA here is from genome assembly GCF_027579735.1 of Bombina bombina. NCBI lineage: Eukaryota > Metazoa > Chordata > Amphibia > Anura > Bombinatoridae > Bombina > Bombina bombina. Next base: position 579,818,156 of record NC_069501.1, on the reverse strand, counting down.
AAAAAACCTGCTTTGAAATCTATTAGAATCAACATTTGAATATTTGTTACCTTCAATAAAGGGAAAGCTAATATCTGTTTCCATAGAAGAATGGCAAATAGTTGTCAAACAATAGACATGCATTTAGATGTTAGAATAGCTAATGTGCTGAAAAAAATTTGCTCATCCCTGCTCGAGTATACTCTGGACTGATATGGAAACACTATTGCTTTTGAAAGTGAATGTTAGCATATGTCTTAAGATATAAAAATTCTATTTACTTTTAAAATGACTGTTTGTTTTTTTGTTTCTCTCTCTTCAACACATCCACAAAGACTCACTGGTCTTATCCAAAGTGACATTTATTAGTGGCATGTGGTGTTTAGAGGAGAAGGAAGGGGAAATTGTCCAAGAAACGTCACATAACACTAATACATGTCACTTTGGATATGACCAGTGAGTGCTAGCCTTGTGGGTAGATAAAATAAATATATTTTACCTCTTTGCTAAGAGAAACTTGGGAAGCACAGTTGTGAAAGTGTACTATACCATTCCACTTACTATAACTTTAGACAGTGAAAGCTGCCAGAAGCCAGAAAATGAATGAAGCCTAATAACTAGTTAGCCATATACAAAGACTCCTTTCTTTCTGTCTTAAAGGGACAGTCAACACCAGATTTTTTGTTGTTTAAAAAGATAGATAATCCCTTTATTACCCATTCCCCAGTTTTTTGCAAAACCAACACTGTTATATTAATACACTTTTTACTTCTGTGACTAACTTGTATCTAAGCATCTTCTGACCGCCCCTAATCACATGACTTTTAGTTATTTTGCATATAGTTACATTTTAGCCAATTAGTGCAGTGTCTGCCACTAGCCACGAGCGTGATCACAATGCTATCTATATGGCCTACATGAGCTTGCTCTCCCCTGCTGTGAAAAGTAAATAAAATAGAGGCGGCCTTCAAGGGCTTAGAAATTATCATATGTGCCTTCCTAGGTTTGCTTTCAACTAGAATACCAAGAGAACAAAGCAAAATTGTTGATAAAAGTAAATTGGAAAGTTGTTTAAAATTACATGCCCTATTTGAAAAATGCAAGTTTTTTTTGGACTTGACTGTCCCTTTAAGTTTAATGGCCCTTAATAATGACCTAGATACAGGCTTCTAAATATCTCACTGAGCACTAAACAAACTGCTCTAATATACCTCCCTTTTTGAATTCGTAAATATGTGTTACTATTACTTAGCCTCAATGGTAACAGGTGTTACTGTATGCTGTAAACTAATTTACTTTAAATTTGTTTCTGGTTTATACAAGAGATTATTGTTTATTTTTTTTTATTTTTTTTGGAGTACATTTTAATGTTCTAAAAATGTGTAAGGTGTAAATCCTGTAGAAAAGATAGGCAAACAGTATTATTTTCTAATTATAGTCTAAGGAATTTGGATAAGTTTTTTTTTCTATTGATTGCAAGACAGCGATGTTACTGACAGGTATCATATTTCTTTAATAGGGCCAGTAACTTTACTGACCCTGCTCTAATCTTGCCCATTTCGTTATATTGTTAAAGAAGTGTATAGTAGATTAATTTAGATATCCTGGATTTTGTCATAAGCTATTCCACTCACATTTCATGACCTCTCTGTTATATTTAGTCTTATCAAAGTAACTATGAAATGTGGCACATTCTTAGAAATAAAAAAAAGTATGTAAGTATATGTGCAATATATAGCAAGGGTACTACACTCAAAGTAATAAAGCAACAACTCTTACATTTGCTAACTTTGCTATATGTACTGTGGGCCCTAGAGTCACCAAGCAAAATATTTGGGGAAGGGATACTCTCACAATGGATTAAACATAGACAGTGTTCAACTGGGATCAATAGTATAGCTTGTCCTTATGGAACAGTTCCATGCAGGGTACAGTTTCTGATGTGTAGTAGTCTGGTCTCATACAAAAAAGCAGTTCAGCCCACATAAGATTACCTTCACCACACAAAATGAGAAAAACCCAAGGGTCCTTTTCATGCTAGAATAAGCTAATAAACTATATTTCCCCATAGTCGATGGCTGACACTTTGGCTTTATACATCTTAGCAAATAAAGCATATCAAGTCCAGTGATGTGGACTAAAAACAAAATTGTAGATCTCTAGCAAATAACAATATGTGATTTTCTATGTTTTATGAGGAATTAAACACTAATTCAAGAGCTTTCTAGTATAATAATAATTTTGGCTACCACCAACTTTTCTTTTCTTTCCAAATACCCTAAAACCCCATTAATAAAATACAGAAACAGATTTGAAAGACAAGGAGATTTAATAATTCTGAAGCATAATAATATTATTAATTTTAGATTTTTATAGTGAGTCCCATTTAAAAATACTAGAATTAAATTATATGTAGGCTAATACTATTAATGTGAGAGGGGAAGCATTCCTGTAGTAGTGTGCACTGCAAAAGTACTATGGGCTAGAATACAAGTGGCGCTCTATTGTTAGCAGTGGTCACAATAACCAATATCACAACCGCGCTAACTTGTTTGCGTATTATAAGTTGAAAGTAAATGTGTTTGCTTGAGCGCAAACTAAATTAGTCGTGCGTCGTGTTTGCACAAGCGAAGACCTACCGTAAAGTGTAAGGGGTAAGAAACAAAAGTGCACCAAACACAACATAAATACATTTAAATAAAGTGTTACGCTCATATATACACTATCGGATAACAATTATTAATATAAATATTATTTTTTTTTATAAATGTATATTGTATATGACAAGGTGTTATAATAAAAATTTCTAAACATGTTTATGTGTGTGTATATATAAATATATATATATATATATATATAGATATATATATATATATATGTATTTATGTATTTATATACGTATATACACACATATATACACTAGTATATACATATATAAACTTTGTAGCCCTTTCCACTCGCATACCTTCAAACTTTAAAAATAATCAATATTTAAGAATGTTTAAACTGAGTATTTAATGTTTCTTTGTATTTTTAAATATATATTCCTAGTTATATCTGTATATATTTATACCTGTATATACACACACACACATATATATACTGTATATATACTGTATATATATATATATATATATATATATATATATATATATATATATATATATATATATATAAAGAACATTTTCTTCTATGTGAAGAACATTGGAATATAAAATACTTATAACTACTTTCGGGTTTAGTGCTGTAGGTCTAATGCAGTGCCGGGTTCATGCGAAAGTGATAAGTGTTAGGTTTTTTGTTTTGTTTTGAATATATGTTCCATTTTAGTCTATGGGGAGAAGTTAGTGTGGTCACAATATCCAAAGTAATGAAGTTAGCCCGCATAGGGTTTTCTTCGAAATGTACTTTCATCTTGTAATACTCGCAACAAACCGCCTGTGTTAAAAGTTTATTTTAAGCGGTGTTTGCCCATGAGCGAAAAAATTATTTAGCGCGGAACTTGTAATCTAGCCCTATATAGTGACAATTCATAGTGTGCTTGGAAAACCAAGTCAATGTGCCTAATTTATTAAGGGGTAGTTGGAACCTGCCCTCCTGAATTTGTGGCTAGTGTGGGGGTTATACTCAAAGTTCCATGTTCCCTCTCTAAATACAGAAGATAGACATAGCCTAGAACATTTTTTTTCCATCCCCCCAAAAAAAAACAGAAGGGGGGGAAGAGGAAGAGGTGTACAAGATGTCCACCAGGGACAGAACAGAAACCCAGTCAGGAGAGGAAGATACAGAAGCAAATACCAGTAAAAATGAATGTTATTAATTTGTCACATTATACATTATCGGATATGGAGTTAAAAGTATTAAGCCTGGGTTTGGGTTTTGTACACTAACACGTTCAACTTGTTTAACACACTAGTAGACGTGAATAAGTTGAACTAACATTGAAAAAATACTTTTATAACAAAGATAATACACAGGACACCGACACTAGGGATCAGACTATGCCAACTAACAGGCTTGAATCTAACGATGCACTAACTTTCAGTGAAGGTTGTGACCTGGCATCCATGGAGCAGTTGTTCCAGGAAGGCTCAACCTCAGATAATATACAAACAGCTAATTTCCCTAAGTTCAGAAATAAGTAAAAGTTTTATCCGATACAATGTAGAGGAACCACACTGGAAACTTTTCAGGAACCAGTGGAAAGGGACCTGACCTTATTCCTTATTACACCAGACCACCCCCGAGGGCTTGCATAATTTGAGTAAAGAGGAGAGATATGTCCTCTTTACAATACTGAGTTGGTAATAAGGAATGCGGACAGGGGGGGGGGGTCTGTTGCAGTGATGTCTAGGTCCCAATTCCTTTTAGAGACTATGTGGGGATCCCACATTAAAATATAAACGTGAGCTTACACAGATCTTTGATGATGGCAAGGACATGGGTTTCATTGATGGGTCTACCTGTGACTGCCTCCTGGTAGATAAACCAATAGTACCTATTTGCAATCATTTACAGAAAGTACACAAATCCCTGGAGGGGGTCGCAGGTAGACCCATCGTTAGTGGTATATGGTCCCTCTTGAAAAGACTGTTGCAATGGTTGGATAACATTTTGCAACTGTTGGTATTTAGACTTACCAGTTTTCTGCAGTACACCACACATGTACTCAACATGATGCATGATTTCAGTTGGGAGGAGGAAGACATGTAGCTCACTATAGATGTGAAGTCACTTTATACATCCATACCCCATAATAAGGGACTTGAGGCTCTTGAGTTCTTTCTCTCTAGGAATTCTAGGTATCAAAGAGAATTTGTGAACTTTATTCTAACTATTGCTGGGTTTCTCCTGACATAATTATTTCTCCTATGGGCGCAAAATTTGCGCCTTCCTATGCCAACCTCTTCATGGGTTGGTAGGAGCTGTCCCGCATCTATGGGGATGGAACCCCTTCAGGAAAAATATACACATATACAAGCGCTACATTAATGATCTGCTCCTGGTATGGAGAGGAACAGAGGAGAGAACCATAGAATTTGTAAATTGGATAAATACAAATGATGTCAGATTAGAGTTCACTTTTGAACTTAACCAACAAACTATTAACTTCTTGGATCTAACCCTAAGGGGTGTACCAGGAGTAGTAATCGAAACTGAGGTTTACAGAAAACCAATTACTGGCAAACCCTTCTCTATGCCAGGAGCAGTCACCAAAAGCAGGTATTTCAATCAGTTGCAAAAGGACAGTTCACAAGATTGAGGCGGAATTGTAGTACGCTGCAACATTATGAGACACATGGTAACCTTCTAACTGAACGCCTAAAGGTCAGAGGGTATAAACCAAGCATGATTCAAGGGATAAAAAAGGAGGTGGCTACAACTAGGAGACCGGATCTACTAACTAAATCCACTAAGAGGGGACAGAAACAGTCAAAAGACAGAGAAAAAGGGACATTTTATGTCACCGATTATAGTGAACAGTATCACAAGATTTGTGGTATTGTGCAGAAACACTATAGATTATTGGCAGCCGATGATGCCTTGGCAGAAACTATACAACAGGGCTGTAAATGTGCATTTAGAAGAGGACTTTCTTTGGGCAACATTTTGGCATCCACACAATTGAAAACCACACAGAGAGAGGACATGAGTTCATGGTTAAGATTTAAGGGGGTGTATAGATGAAGCAATTCTATCTGCAAGGCATGCAATCACCTCACAATAGGGGAAGGCTTCAAGAGTGAGGTTACCAATAAAGAGTATAACCATAAAAGTTGTATGAACTGTAGAACTGTGTATACAATCTATTTAATAAGTTGCACTAGATGTCATTTACAGTATGTAGGTTTGACGACTAGGGAGGTGCGTTCCCGTATCAGGAAGCACCTCTCCAATATAAAGGCAGGTATTCTGACCACCCCCCTAGTCCAACATTTCAACAGGGTCCATAATAAGGATGCTACAAGCTTTAAATGGACAATAATTGAATCAGTAAATGTTAGGAGAAGAGGGGGGGGGGGACAGAGACCATGTCTTAGCAAAGAGGGAAGTATTCTGTATTTTTCAGCTCCAAACTAGATACCCTAGAGGCCTTAACTCAGAGTATGATCTCATAAATTTTTGGAATTGACTAATATCAATTGAGGTCAAAGACAGATGCAGATGTATTGTACATATATGTATAAGTATCAAGTTGGTTTAATATTATTTCTTATTTAGTGTATATTTTCTATTATAATCTTTCCTCAATTTGGTTACTAATTTTCATATTGACTAAGGCAGAAAAGCATCTATACATATGTTTATAAAGGTGTTAAGGCTATGGATATATGAATGACATACAGATACAGTGGGAAATATTTACCACAGACATGGTGTATAATGTTTGCAGAATTTGAACAGCATATGAAATATGTATAAATGTGACTAATTTTTGTAATATTTATTACTGCAATAGTGCCCCGGAGACTTAGAGATAGGTAACTCACACTAGGGGTTAAGGAACTTAGATCACAGACAATATGTTAATGCATAGTTATGGGTAAAGTGCAATGACTATGGGATATGTAACTTATACAAATGTATCGTTAAACGTATGTATTGGTGAACTTTCAATATGAGGTTCAATCTCTATTATAATATTGGAATAGGTTGTAACATATGGAGGTAATATATCTTTAAAAGCAAGCCTCCAATAAGAACCTTTCACCATTCTGGCCCATCAGCGAATAGAATGATTTTAATCCCTTTTTAAAGCCTGTATGTTGAACGGAAATCTAGTAAGCTATGAGTACGGCACAACTGCCGAAACGCATAAGCTTTCCACTACACTAAAGGGCTTATGTTTGTTCACTGTACTTATGTATGTTTTTACGAAAGTAAAGGAAATACAAGTCAAGTTTTATTTATAGCTGCTGCATCTCCAAGTTCGTGATTTATTACTAGTGTGGGGGTTACACTGGCAAGAGCATGGCTGAGAAAGCAGCTCCGACTGAATGTTCCGTTCTCGGAACATTCAGTCGGAGTTATTTTCTCAATCTAGCAGAGAGGTTAAGGTACTTTTTTCATCTGCACAGCTTTTTTCATCTACACAGCTTTCATGTGCACAGCTGAAGAAAACAACACATTTTTTTGTACAAAAGCTTGCTCCCAATATACACACTATATAGCATTACCCTTATATAAATTACATTCCTTGTGAGCAGCTTGTCACACACTCTGGAGTCGCTCAATATACACTGCTGGAAATTTTGCTTGTCACAAGTCTTTATCACAATATCTATTGCCTGTTACATCTGTAACTTCGTAAATAAATCCCAATGTAGTAGATTGAGGAATGACATAATGCTTTTGGAAATAAATAGTTTATTGTCAAAGGTCTATAATAGATTCTGATGCATTGTAAAATTTACATTAATAGATATCACAAATATCCCAGAATATCTCAGATTAAATGTAAATTATACCATGTACTTGATTAAAACAGTCCAACATTTGCCATATAAAATCCCATTTAAGAAAGCCCAACATTTTAATTGTAAGCTCTAATTGTGAAAGCACATTAACATAAATATGTTAGAGTTTTGTATGATATTGAATACAAATCTATTTTGTACCTAATTGTAAACAGCTGGGAGACTTCAAAATGTACATCTCAGATTCCAGTTTTACTCTACAGACACCAGCAGAGCAGTGAGCTCTTTGAAGAAGGGTTACATTGTGTGTCCCTCCTGCTGTTTATTGCTGAGGAATGAACTCCCTGCTGCAGAAACATCACAATAGAGGTCAGTTCATTCAATTGTCTGTGGTTAATTAAAGTTTTTTTTTTTTTCTAATCCTACAATTTCATATTTAAAAAAACTAAATACTAAAGCAGGTCTATCAGCTAGTCTATACAGGGAGTGCAGAATTATTAGGCAAATGAGTATTTTGACCACATCATCCTCTTTATGCATGTTGTCTTACTCCAAGCTGTGTAGGCTCGAAAGCCTACTACCAATTAAGCATATTAGGTGATGTGCATTTCTGTAATGAGAAGGGGTGTGGTCTAATGACATCAACACCCTATATCAGGTGTGCATAATTATTAGGCAACTTCCTTTCCTTTGGCAAAATGGGTCAAAAGAAGGACTTGACAGGCTCAGAAAAGTAAAAAATAGTGAGATATCTTGCAGAGGGATGCAGCACTCTTAAAATTGCAAAGCTTCTGAAGCGTGATCATCGAACAATCAAGCGTTTCATTCAAAATAGTCAACAGGGTCGCAAGAAGCGTGTGGAAAAACCAAGGCACAAAATAACTGCCCATGAACTGAGAAAAGTCAAGCGTGCAGCTGCCAAGATGCCACTTGCCACCAGTTTGGCCATATTTCAGAGCTGCAACATCACTGGAGTGCCCAAAAGCACAAGGTGTGCAATACTCAGAGACATGGCCAAGGTAAGAAAGGCTGAAAGACGACCACCACTGAACAAGACACACAAGCTGAAACGTCAAGACTGGGCCAAGAAATATCTCAAGACTGATTTTTCTAAGGTTTTATGGACTGATGTAATGAGAGTGAGTCTTGATGGGCCAGATGGATGGGCCCGTGGCTGGATTGGTAAAGGGCAGAGAGCTCCAGTCCGACTCAGACGCCAGCAAGGTGGAGGTGGAGTACTGGTTTGGGCTGGTATCATCAAAGATGAGCTTGTGGGGCCTTTTCGGGTTGAGGATGGAGTCAAGCTCAACTCCCAGTCCTACTGCCAGTTTCTGGAAGACACCTTCTTCAAGCAGTGGTACAGGAAGAAGTCTGCATCCTTCAAGAAAAACATGATTTTCATGCAGGACAATGCTCCATCACACGCGTCCAAGTACTCCACAGCGTGGCTGGCAAGAAAGGGTATAAAAGAAGAAAATCTAATGACATGGCCTCCTTGTTCACCTGATCTGAACCCCATTGAGAACCTGTGGTCCATCATCAAATGTGAGATTTACAAGGAGGGAAAACAGTACACCTCTCTGAACAGTGTCTGGGAGGCTGTGGTTGCTGCTGCATGCAATGTTGATGGTGAACAGATCAAAACACTGACAGAATCCATGGATGGCAGGCTTTTGAGTGTCCTTGCAAAGAAAGGTGGCTATATTGGTCACTGATTTGTTTTTGTTTTGTTTTTGAATGTCAGAAATGTATATTTGTGAATGTTGAGATGTTATATTGGTTTCACTGGTAAAAATAAATAATTGAAATGGGTATATATTTGTTTTTTGTTAAGTTGCCTAATAATTATGCACAGTAATAGTCACCTGCACACACAGATATCCCCCTAAAATAGCTAAAACTAAAAACCAACTAAAAACTACTTCCAAAAATATTCAGCTTTGATATTAATGAGTTTTTTGGGTTCATTGAGAACATGGTTGTTGTTCAATAATAAAATTAATCCTCAAAAAATACAACTTGCCTAATAATTCTGCACTCCCTGTAGAAATAAAAAGAAAACAAAACAGTAGCTCACCACATAAATGCATGCTTATCACAAGTAAGAACTGTGGCTTACTATTAGATAAAAAACACTCCTGAAGTATAAATAATATACTTTTATTATCATTATTTTATTGTGCTCAAGTGCCTACTTGTGTCTTGACAGCAGTATTTGCATTTAAATGGGATAAGAAGTCATTTATATGATCACATGCATTCAGAGCCTTAACATATATGTATATTTTACATGACATCATTTAAACTATATTTTGTAAAGTAGATTCTTCAAAACTGTATAGATTTTAAATGCAGGTTTTAAGTTCCATTATAGTGAACAAATAAATGCTCTTGTTCATTAGAACATGTGGACCTGATTCTATACAAAATCTCACCAGTACGTTGAAGTAGGGATGGGCATATGTTTTGCAACATTTGAAAAATGTAACTAATTTTAACACATTCGTTTGTTTCGAATTTCGAATGTTTGTACGACATTCTAATATTCGTTTAATGTAATGGTATTTCTAATGGTATCTTTAAATGTAATATTCTATTCAAATTTTTCTAATTCAAATATTGTATAATTCGATTAGAGAAATTCAAATCTGTATATTTGTAATAGTATTTCTAATGCTCTCTTTGAATGTAATATTTGAATTGTGCAATATTCAAAATAAAAAATTTGAATCAATATATTTGTATCTATTATGGGGCATATTTATCAAGCTTGAGGTCCCTGTTTGAGGCGGGCGGACAGAAATCAACCCGATCGAATACAATCGGGTTGATTGACACCCCCTCCGCAGGGGGCGGCATTGCACCAGCAGTTCACAAGAACTGCTGGTGCAATGATAAATGCCGACAGCATATGCTGTCGTCATTTATCAATGTTTATCGATGTGCAGCGGACATGATACTCTACTTCCTATCATGTCCGCTCGCACATCAATTTACTAAATTCCTTACCACATGAACTATTGAACTTCTGAATAGTATTTGTTAAATTGAATGTTACATTCAAAATTTTGAATATGGATATTCAATCTAATTATGAACATTTGAAAACGAAAGTAACATTTGACAACCAGAAATAACATTTGATTACCTAATTTTAATAGATTTTAATTTGATTGTCCAAAACTAATGTCCACAGGACTATTCATTCTACCAAGCGAACTGCACTTTCACTACATTTGCTCAACTCTATTATGAAGCCTCTGTCCCAATTATTTAAAGGCAATTTTTACCTTGAGAACAATAGGACTCCCAAGAAAAAAATATTTTAAGTTAAAAACCATATAAAATGAATAAATTAAATATTGAAATAAAATAGTAAAAAACTGTATTGTTTAGTCACAATAAAGATTATAATAAAATTGTTCAGCAGAAATCTTACTTTTATTTTATGAAAAAACGAAAATTTGTATTCAAAGTGTGCAAAAACAAAACAATTTAAAGGGATATTAAACACTGAAGTGGTAATTAAAAATGATAAATCGTATAAATGAAAAAAAAACTCTACAATATGCTTTAATTATTCATTTTGTCCCCTTTTCCTGTAATTCCATTCTAAAAATGGAAGTGCAGAACATTTATATTTCACACAGTCATTGACTGCACAAGCTAGTGACCTATTTATAACCGTCTCTGTTTGTCCACAGTAGAGAAAGTAACCTAAGTTACAATATGGCAGCTCCCATTTTTTTTATAGATATTAAAACTTTACACTTATTTTGACACCATTTAAACAAATAATAATGCTTGGGCTTTGATTTACAAAAAGATACAAGATAAGGAAGCAAATGTGTATACTCTATACTCTAATAATGATATATAATTTTACCTGCAAGCTCAACCCATTGTAATAGGCTGTGATTTCAAAGCACAAAACCAGCAATTTCACATACACATATAAACCTGAAAATGCAATTTCTCATACAATCTATACTCTGCTGGTATAACAAGTCATTTGAAATACATTAAAGGGACAGTCTAGTCAAAATTAAACTTTCATGATTCAAATGTGTTTTTTTCTCTTGGTATTCTTTGTTGAAAGCTAAACCTAGATAGGCTCATATGCTAATTCCTAAAACCTTGAAGGTCGCCTCTTATCTAAGTGCATTTTAACAGCTTTTCAAAAGCTAGACAGCATTAGTATATGTGTGATCACTCCCGAGGAGTTATTTATGAGTCAGCACTGATTGGCTAAAATGCAAGTCTGTCAGAAGAACTGAGATAAGGGGACAGTCTGCAGAGGCTTAGATGCAAGGTAATCACAGAGGTAAAAAGAGCATTACTATAACAGTGTTGGTTATGTACAACTGGGGAATGGGTAATACAGGGATTATCTATCGTTTTGAAAGTCTCCAATTTTCAAATCTCTTCTACGCATATTATCCAAGATAAAGAATTTGAACCAAATACTACATATTAAAGGGACAGTATACTGTAAAATTGCTTTTCCCTTAAAGAGACAGTCTACTCCAGATTTTTTACTGTTTAAAAAGATAAATAATCCCTTTATTACCAATTCCCCAGTTTTTCATAACCAACACAGTTATATTAAGACTGCCCTCTTATTTCAGTTCTTTTAACAGACTTGCATTTTAGCCCAATCAGTGCCCTCTCATAAGTGCGCGTGAGCACAATGTTATCTATATGGCACATGTGAAACTAACACCCTCTAGCTGTGAAAAAACTGTCAAATGCAATGAGATAAAGACAGCCTTCAATGTAAATTTGGACTTTTATGCAGCTAGGGAGATCAAACTGCAGTTATTTTGTATCATTTTTTTTTTTTTTCCGTTTTAGTTCAGAGAGCTGTTGTTCAGCCAGCTTGTCAGTAGTGCATTGCAGCTTCTTCAACAAAATATATCAAAAGAATTAAGCAAATTTGATATTAGAAGTAAATTTGAAAGTTGTATCTGGATCATGACAGCAAATTTGAAGTTTCTTGTCAATTTAAGAAGGGCTTCATAATTTAGTTTTGATTAAGGCCTCCTTTAGCCTAGAGCCGCCTCGGAACCTGGGTCAGTGTAGAAAACAAATTCCATGGAAGATAAAATGTTTTCAAGAAAACAATGCAATCTGCCAATTTAACTATGCTCTACATAGTCATATTAATAAATCAAGGTGTATGTAGGGGAGAATTGGCAACCATCAGAATACATAAGCTCAAAGAGTTCAGTGTTCCAAGTGGTCTTATATAGGTAGTTTATATGGGTACACAGAACCATCGTACAAGGCAATAAACATCTTAATGGGCTAGTTTTTAAGGCTTTAGAGATATCCCTTGGAATGTTATCACTGCTTTTATGATACCTTTTTTTTTGTCCACACTTCTTGAGTGTCATCGAATTGGAGCAGGTGCAAAAGGGGAATATGCTCCATATGATCTAGTGTCATATGGGTAGGAGGCTCCATACAAAAGAAATGTTAATTTTCAAGGAAGCATCTCTTCAAATATATATATACAGGGAGTGCAGAATTATTACGCAAGTTGTATTTTTGAGGATTAATTTTATTATTGAACAACAACCATGTTCTCAATGAACCCAAAAAACTCATTAATATCAAAGCTAAATAGTTTTGGAAGTAGTTTTTAGTTTGTTTTTAGTTATAGCTATTTTAGGGGGATATCTGTGTGTGCTGGTGACTATTACTGTGCATAATTATTAGGCAACTTAACAAAAATCAAATATATACCCATTTCAATTATTTATTTTTACAAGTGAAACCAATTTAACATCTCAACATTCACAAATATACATTTCTGACATTCAAAAACAAAACAAAAACAAATCAGTGACCAATATAGCCACCTTTCTTTGCAAGGACACTCAAAAGCCTGCCATCCATGGATTCTTTCAGTGTTTTGATCTGTTCACCATCAACATTGCGTGCAGCAGCAACCACAGCCTCCCAGACACTGTTCAGAGAGGTGTACTGTTTTCCCTCCTTGTAAATCTCACATTTGATGATGGACCACAGGTTCTCAATGGGGTTCAGATCAGGTGAACAAGGAGGCCATGTCATTAGATTTTCTTCTTTTATACCCTTTCTTGCCAGCTACGCTGTGGAGTACTTGGACGCGTGTGATGGAGCATTGTCCTGCATGAAAATCATGCTTTTCTTGAAGGATGCAGACTTCTTCCTGTACCACTGCTTGAAGAAGGTGTCTTTCAGAAACTGGCAGTAGGACTGGGAGTTGAGCTTGACTCCATCCTCAACCCGAAAAGGCCCCACAAGCTCATCTTTGATGATACCAGCCCAAACCAGTACTCCACCTCCACCTTGATGGCGTCTGAGTCGGACTGGAGCTCTCTGCCCTTTACCAATCCAGCCACGGGCCCATCCATCTGGCCCATCAAGACTCACTCTCATTTCATCAGTCCATAAAACCTTAGAAAAATCAGTCTTGAGATATTTCTTGGCCCAGTCTTGACATTTCAGCTTGTGTGTCTTGTTCAGTGGTGGTCGTCTTTCAGCCTTTCTTACCTTGGCCATGTCTCTGAGTATTGCACACCTTGTGCTTTTGGGCACTCCAGTGATGTTGCAGCTCTGAAATATGGCCAAACTGGTGGCAAGTGGCATCTTGGCAGCTGCACGCTTGACTTTTCTCAGTTCATGGGCAGTTATTTTGCGCCTTGGTTTTTCTACACGCTTCTTGCGACCCTGTTAACTATTTTGAATGAAACGCTTGATTGTTCGATGATCATGCTTCAGAAGCTTTGCAATTTTAAGAGTGCTGCATCCCTCTGCAAGATATCTCACTATTTTTGACTTTTCTGAGCCTGTCAAGTCCTTCTTTTGACCCATTTTGCCAAAGGAAAGGAAGTTGCCTAATAATTATGCACACCTGATATAGGGTGTTGATGTCATTAGACCACACCCTTCTCATTACAGAGATGCACATCACCTAATATGCTTAATTAGTAGTAGGCTTTCGAGCCTATACAGCTTGGAGTAAGACAACATGCATAAAGAGGATGATGTGGTCAAAATACTCATTTGCATAATAATTCTGCACTCCCTGTATATATATATATATATATATATATATATATATATATATATATATATATATATATATATATATATATATATATATACATATATATATATATATATATATATATATATATATATATATATATTATATATATATATATATATATATATATATATATATATATATATATCTTAATTATATATTCATGACAAACATACTAATACTATATTTTGGCACTATATATTTATAATTGAATGTATCTATAAACCAAAGGAAGTAGCCTCCAATTTTCAAATCTCTTCTCCACATATATTCCCAGCTTATCTACATTCAAATTGTCTGAACCAAGGTAAAGAATATGAACCAAATACCACATATTAAAGAGACAGTATACTGTACATTTTATTGTCCCTTAAAGAGACAGTCTAATCCAGATTTGTTATTGTTTAAAAAGATAGATAATCCCTTTATTACCAATTCCCCAGTTTTTCATAACCCAAACGGTTATATTAATATAATTTTTACCTATGTGATTACCTTGTATCTAAGCCTCTGTAGACTGCCCTCTTATTTCAGTTCTTTTGACAGACTTGCATTTTAGCCAATCAGTGCCCTCTCATAAGTAACTCCATGGGCATGAGCACAATGTTATTTAATATGGCACACATGAACCAACACCCTTTAGCTGTGAAAATGTATCAAATATATTCAGATAAGAGGCAGCCTTCAAGGCTTTGAAATTAACATATGAGAATACCTAGGTTTAGCTTTCAACAAAGAATACCAAGAGAACAAAGCTAATGTAATGATAAAAGTAACATTGCATGCCCTATATGAATTGTGAAAGTTTAATTTTGACTAGACTGTCCCTTTAATGTATTTCAAATGACTTGTTATACCAGCAGAGTATAGAATGTATGAGAAATTACATTTTCAGGTTTATTTGTATTTATGCAATTGTTGGTTTTGTGCTTTGAAATCACAGACAATGGGTTGAGCTTGCAGGTAAAATTATATCTCATTATGTTATCACTGTGTGTACACACACTTGCTTCCTTATATTGTATCTGTTGTAAACCAAAGCCCAATACTTAGAGAGAACAATGGAAAATTATCATTATATTAGTTATCTCTCCAACGCCACGTAAGGAGTATAATATATTATGCTGTCAATAACCTCAATTTAAGACCAGAAACTTTTAGTATAAGTGGGGATACCACAGGCTAAATCAGCTATTTCAAATGCTAAAATAGGTTAAAGGAGCTACTTGTAAACAAATTAATACTCCACAGCATGTAAAATGGATCATTAGGAACAAATTAAAAAATGAAGGAAAATGTTTTGGTTAATTGTCACTTTAAGCAACTAGGGAGATCAAACTGCAGTTTTTTTTATTTTTTCTTCATTTTAAAGATTTGCACCATTATCTGAGATTTCTTTTAACATTCTATAACTACCTTTACTCTGTCAAACATCTCTCCTTTCTCAGATTTCTTCTTCATATATTCACTATTTTGTCTCCATAGAGATATGCTCCATTTTATAATTCCCATTTCCCCTTTTCTTTTCACAAGATTACTCTACATCTAGGTTCTCAGTTTAACTGAAATACTGTTTCACTTCCCTCCCTCCCCATAATAAGACCCACCCTATGCCACCACTGTTATTTTATCACTGAATTACAGTGTTACCTTACAAAATTACAAGAGACACTCTGTTTCCCTCTCACAAGGCATCTAATTTGCAATCCAGCAAAACTGTACTTTTACACAATTTCTAGCACTCCTGCGTTAATACCTTCATACACTCACTGTCTACCTTCGATTAGATTTTTTTCTTTCTTCACACTGTCATTTCAAAAACTGTAGTGCACTGCATAGCATAACATTTAGGCATCACATTTTATGAGAATGGTAGAGCTGGTCAATAACAACAGCAACAAGAATGTGCATGAAAATGCTGCTGTGTGTAGTAATATTTTGGTTTAGTTAAAAGATTATCACCTAGATTACGAGTTTTGTGTTAGAGGCTGTGTGGTGCTAATGATCAGTTTATGCTCACCGCTCATTTACAGACAGCGCTGGTATTACGGGTGTTTACAAGTCAGACAAGAAGTGAGCGTTGAGCAAAATTTTGCTCATTACCGCACTCCAATACCAGCGCTGCTTACATTAGTGGTGAGCTGGTGTAACGTGCTTGTGCATGATTTCCCCATAGGAATCAACAGGGAGAGCCGGCTGAAAAAAAGTCTAACACCTGCAAAAAAGCAGCATAATACTCCTTAACGCAGCCCCATTGATTCCTATGGGGAAATAAAAGTTATGTTTACACCTAACACCCTAACATGAACCCTGAGTCTAAACACCCCTAATCTTACACTTATTAACCCCTAATCTACCGCCCCGACATCGCCGACACCTACATTATACTTATTAACCCCTAATCTGCTGCCCCCAACATCACCGACACCTACATTATATTTATTAACCCCTAATCTGCCACCCCCAACGTCGCTGCCACTGTTCTAAATTTATTAACCCCTAAACCTAAGTATAACCTTAACCCCCTCTAACTTAAATATAATTTAAATAAATCAAAATAAAATTCCTATCATTAAATAAATAATTCCTATTTAAAACTAAATACTTGCCTATAAAATAAACCCTAAGCTAGCTACAATATAACTAATAGTTACATTGTAGCTAGCTTAGGGTTTATTTTTATTTTACAGGCAAGATTGTATTTATTTTAACTAGGTAGAATAGTTACTAAATAGTTATTAACTATTTAATAAACTACCTAGCTAAAATAAAGACAAATTGACTACACTAACACCTAACACTACACTATAATTAAATTATTTCCCTAAATTAAATACAATTAAATTATGTAAAGTACAAAAAAAAACAACACAAAATTACAGAAAATAATAAACAAATTACAAGATTTTTAAACTAATTACACCTCATCTAATCCCGCTAACAAAATAAAAAAGCCCCCCAAAATAAAAAAACCCTACCCTACACTAAATTACAAGTAGGGCATTGCCCCAAAGTAATCAGCATTTTACCTGTAAAAAAAATTACAAATCCCCCCAACATTAAAACCCACCACCCACACAACCAACCCTACTCTAAAACCCACCCAATACCCCCTTAACAAAACCTAACACTAACCCCTTGAAGATCACCTTACCGGGAGAAGTCTTCATCCAACCGGGCCGAAGTCCTTAACAAAGCCGGGAGAAGTCTTCATCCAAGCGGGGCGAAGTGGTCCTCCAGACGGGCAGAAGTCTTCATCCAGACAGCATCTTCTATCTTCATCCATCCGGCATGGAGCGGGTCCATCTTCAAGACATCCAAAGTGGTGAATGAAGGTTCCTTTAAATGACGTCATCCAAGATGGCGTCCCTTCAATTCAGATTGGGCTGATAGCATTCTATCAGCCTATCGGAATTAAGGTAGAAAAAATCCTATTGGCTGATGCAATCAGCCATTAGGATTGAGCTGGCATTCTATTGGCTGATTGGAACAGCCAATAGAATGCCAGCTCAATCCTATTGGTTGATTGGATCAGCCAATAGGATTGAACTTTGGATCAGCCAATAGGATTGAACTTTAGCTAATTTTATTTAATTATATTTAATTTAGGGAATTAATTTAATTATATTGTAGTGTTAGGTATTATTGAAACTTAGGTTAGGTTTTATTTTACAGGTACTTTTGTATTTATTTTAGCTAGGTAGTTATTAAATATTTAATAACTATTTAATAACTATTCTACCTAGTTAAAATAAAAACAAACTTGCCTGTAAAATAAAAATAAACCCTAAGCTAGCTACAATGTAACTATTAGTTATATTGTAGCTAGCTTAGGGTTATTTTATAGGTAAGTATTTAGTTTTAAATAGGAATAATTTAGTTAATGATAGGAATTTTTATTTAGTTTTCTTTTAATTATATTTAAGGGGGGTTAGACTTAGATTTAGGGGTTAATAACTTTAGTATAGTGGCGGCGACGTTGGGGGCGGCAGATTAGGGGTTAATAAATGTAGGTAGGTGTCGGCGATGTTAGGGACAGCAGATTAGGGGTTAATAATATTTAACTAATGTTTGCGAGGAGGGAGTGTGGCAGTTTAGGGGTTAATATATTTATTATAGTGGCGGCGATGTCCGGTTCGGCAGATTAGGGGTTACATTTTTTTTTAGTGTTTGCGATGCGGGAGGGCCTCGGTTTAGGGGTTAATAGGTAGTTTATGAGTGTTAGTGTTATTTTTAGGACTTTAGTTAAGAGTTTTTGCTACGGCGTTATAGTGTAAAACTCTTAACTACTAACTTTAGAATGCGTTACCAGTCTTGACAGGAGAGGGTCTACCGCTCACTTTTTGGCAGACTTGTAATACCGGCGCTATGCAAGTCCCATTGAAAAAAGAGGATACGCAATTTATGTAAGTGGATTTGCTGTATTTCCAAGTCTGGCCAAAAAATTGAGCGGTACACCTGTACCTGCAAGACTCGTAATACCAGCGGGCATTAAAAAGCAGCGTTAGGACCTCTTAACGCTGCTTTTTAAGCCTAACGCACAACTCGTAATCTAGCCGTATGTTTTTCTCACTTCAAATAAGAAGGTAACATGTTTAGCTGTTTGCCTAAAAACACAAAATATATATTTTTTTGCATAGGATTTCAGACATGTAAATAAGGGACACAAGTGAGGAGAGGTGTAAAGCGAAGGAGTAGGGAAGGACTTGCAATTTTTGGCCCAGGAGGCAAGTACAACCCAGTGGTCCAACTGCTGAAAAAAGACTGCTGAAGAGAAACACATAAGAAATAATGTCTGCTTACATTTACAGGATTCCAAATTCCTGCTCTGCATAATTAGCAGCTTCTTGGTTATCATGTGACCCCTTGAGCAGCACACATGCAAAACATCTTACAGTTTTAGTAACCCGGAGTTTCTGAAGGTTAAACGCAGCAAAATGGTTTGTAGAGCAAAGTGTAGTGCTTTCCAATATCAACATGTAATGCAGATGATAAAGTAACCCATACTCATTAAAAATCCCCAGTCAGATGCCCTAATTCATACATACTGTAATTCCATTAATCTTAACTAAGAGAAATGTCTCTAGTTCTTAGTGAGTTAGCTATACAGGGAGTGCAGAATTATTAGGCAAGTTGTATTTTTGAGGATTAATTTTATTATTGATCAACAACCATGTTCTCAATGAACCCAAAAAACTCATTAATATCAAAGCTGAATAGTTTTGGAAGTAGTTTTTAGTTTGTTTTTAGTTATAGCTATTTTAGGGGGATATCTGTGTGTGCAGGTGACTATTACTGTGCATAATTATTAGGCAACTTAACAAAAAAACAAATATATACCCATTTCAATTATTTATTTTTACCAGTGAAACCAATATAACATCTCAACATTCACAAATATACATTTCTGACATTCAAAAACAAAACAAAAACAAATCAGTGACCAATATAGCCACCTTTCTTTGCAAGGACACTCAAAAGCCTGCCATCCATGGATTCTGTCAGTGTTTTGATCTGTTCACTATCAACATTGCGTGCAGCAGCAACCACAGCCTCCCAGACACTGTTCAGAGAGGTGTACTGTTTTCCCTCCTTGTAAATCTCACATTTGATGATGGACCACAGGTTCTCAATGGGGTTCAGATCAGGTGAACAAGGAGGCCATGTCATTAGATTTTCTTCTTTTATACCCTTTCTTACCAGCCACGCTGTGGAGTACTTGGACGCGTGTGATGGAGCATTGTCCTGCATGAAAATCATGTTTTTCTTGAAGGATGAAGACTTCTTCCTGTACCACTGCTTGAAGAAGGTGTCTTCCAGAAACTGGCAGTAGGACTGGGAGTTGAGCTTGACTCCATCCTCAACCCGAAAAGGCCCCACAAGCTCATCTTTGATGATACAAGCCCAAACCAGTACTCCACCTCCACCTTGCTGGCGTCTGAGTCGGACTGGAGCTCTCTGCCCTTTACCAATCCAGCCACAGGCCCATCCATCTGGCCCATCAAGACTCACTCTCATTTCATCAGTCCATAAAACCTTAGAAAAATCAGTCTTGAGATATTTCTTGGCCCAGTCTTGACGTTTCAGCTTGTGTGTCTTGTTCAGTGGTGGTCGTCTTTCAGCCTTTCTTACCTTGGCCATGTCTCTGAGTATTGCACACCTTGTGCTTTTGGGCACTCCAGTGATGTTGCAGCTCTGAAATATGGCCAAACTGGTGGCAAGTGGCATCTTGGCAGCTGCACGCTTTACTTTTCTCAGTTCATGGGCAGTTATTTTGCGTCTTGGTTTTTCCACACGCTTCTTGCGACCCTGTTGACTATTTTGAAAGAAACGCTTGATTGTTCGATGATCACGCTTCAGAAGCTTTGCAATTTTAAGAGTGCTGCATCCCTCTGCAAGATATCTCACTATTTTTGACTTTTCTGAGCCTGTCAAGTCCTTCTTTTGACCCATTTTGCCAAAGGAAAGGAAGTTGCCTAATAATTATGCACACCTGATATAGGGTGTTGATGTCATTAGACCACACCCCTTCTCATTACAGAGATGCACATCACCTAATATGCTTAATTGGTAGTAGGCTTTCGAGCCTATACAGCTTGGAGTAAGACAACATGCATAAAGTGGATGATGTGGTCAAAATACTCATTTGCCTAATAATTCTGCACTCCCTGTATAGGTCCATCTTATTGGATGGACTTGAAAGATTTATCAGCTTTAGTTTTTGAGTTATGCTGTTTAATTATTTTATTGCAAATTCCTGTAATTAATTATAATTCCCAGGCCAAGAGAATTTGAAAATATTTTGCAAATAATTTCCCAAACTATCCACAGAAATGGTTAGCAGATCATGACGCATCCTTATAGTTTTAGAAATTAAATCCTGAAATGATTAAAGAGCATTTGCAATGGTATTTTACATATCCAAAAATAGTGCGATTAAAGTGACCCACTTTAACAGATATCACTTTATTTACAGAATCGTAATCCACAATATATTTAGAACTGGTCGTCACGCAATTCCATTTCGTATTCAGCTCTGGTTTGACATATGCAAATGAAATAGTGTGATTCAGAGGAATGTGTATACATGAAACCTCTACTGACTGAAATTAAGCTTCACATTTTTTTAGGATTGCAAGTGCTCAGTGGACATTTCACAGACATTCAAATTGACTAAATATGCTATGTTAATAACTTCCATATTACCAGTAATTTACATTGCTACACAAAATACCAATTTTTTTTTTTGGAGCTTATGTAATTTTTCTGCCTCAATTTTCTACAACAAATATAGAGAAAAATGTGTGTTTATGTTTTTTAATTACACAAAAAAAAAAAATCAAAACAAGCTTATTATTTATTTTCTTTCAAAGCTTCACACCCAGAAAGTATAACATTGTTGCCAAGTTTCTTCTGTGTGGTTCTTGTTTCCCAGATTTAAAATGCACAGCTGAGAAGGAAAAATGAATTTTAATGGAAACGCAAAAACAGCAAGAAAATAGGTTGATTGCCTAGAAGTCTTAGATAATGACATCCTTTTTAGTAACATTACCCAGTCTGGCCTGTTTTAAATCATTTACTAGATTGCAAGGGAATATGGAGATCAACTTTGTCAAAGCGGGGGGGGGGGGGGTATTTCTGAAACAAATTTGACATTAGATACTACTATTGTGCTAGTTCTAGAGCATAGTCATGCGGCTTTTGGATACTATCTGACTGAAACTTTCTTTACAAAACAAATACCCAATCTATAAACTGTCAACAAATAAATAAATACAAAATAAAAGGGAGAGGGAGGAGGAAGAGAGAGAGAGAGAAGAGATATAGTAGAGAGGGGAAAAAAGAGAGAAGAGAGAGGGAAAAAAGAGAGGAGAGAGAGGAGAGAGGAGAGAGATGAGAGAGAGTTAGAGAAAGAGAGAGAGAGAGAGTTATATATGGAATCACAGTGATTCTTATAAGCTTTGTCATAATCATGAACATTATCAATTCAGTCTTGGTTAAAAATGGCTGAATATCCCATTTTTACATTCAAAGAAAGAGTAGAAGGATTGTACACCATAACACACATGTTCTACCATGCACACAGTAGAACAAATACTATGGGGCCGATTTATCAAGGGCCCTGATGCCTCTATTTCCGTGCAAGCCTTCAGGCTCGCCGGAAACAGCAGTTATGAAGCAGCGGTCTTAAGAGCGCTGTATCCTAACTGGTCCGCTGCCTCTGAGGTTTCGGTCTGGAATCCGCCCGATCCTATATGATCGGGTTGATTGACACCCCATGCTAGCGGCTGATTGGCAACGAATCTGCAGGGGGCGGCATTGCACAAGCAGTTCACCAGAACTGCTTGTGCAATGGTAAATGCTGACAGCGTATGCTGTCTGCATTCAGCAATGTCTGTCGGACATGATACGCTACAGACAATGATAAATTGACACCTATATGTTATGCTATATCTATATATACACATATACATAATCCCATTTAAAATAGATTTTTTAAAATACAGTCATGTCATATGCCGATGAGAGTCATTTAAATTTGTTTATCTTAAAATGAATATTACATTTTAAATAGTGAAATGGCTAATTTGTTAAAAATAGTGAATATTGTAATTGTGAAACATTTTACATTCATTTAGATTAGACAAATGAGGCTAACATCCATTGTTTTAAATAAATTCTCATTCCCAATTATGTTTTTTTTTTGACTTAACAATCTTGCCATATTTTAAGAGATGTAAAAATTACATTACACTCTAACAATTTCTATAATGCATATGAAAGAATTCACTTGCAAAAAGGGTAAAATATGTGAATGTTTGTTTAATATTGGTATTTGGGATACAACATCACTGGCGGATATGAAAACATTTCATAGCTAAATTTGGGGACAGTGACTCGTCTCACAAGATACACATTTAAAAAAACATATACTATGAAATTTTTAGTATGAAAATGTGTTCTCTGAGTTCTAGTAATCTTACTTTTTATACAACTTAAAGGGACAGTCTACTCCAGAATTTTTATTGTTTAAAAAGATAGATAATCCTTTTGTTTAAAAAGATAGATAATCCTTTTATTACCCATTCCCCAGTTTAGCATAAACAACACTGTTATATTAATGCACTTTTTACCATGTGATTACCTTATATCTAAGATTGTGCAGAATGCCCCTCATTTTAGTTCTTTTGGAAGACTTGCATCTAAGCTAATCAGTGATGACTCATAAATAACTCCACGGGAGTGAGCACACTGTTATGTATATTGCACACATGAACTAGCACTGTCTAGCTGTGAAAACTGTCAAAATGCACTGAGATAAGAGACAGCCCTCAAGGGCTTAGAAATTAGCATATAAGCTTACCTAGGTTTAGCTTTCAACAAAGAATGCAAAAGGACAAAGCAAATTTGATGATATAAGTAAATTGGAAAGTTGTTTAAAATTGCATGCCCTCCCCTCCCCAACCCGCTTTAACTCTGTCTACCCACCACTGTATAGTAGGTTGTGAACCAAATAGGGCAGAAGATGTTTTTATCTGTATGTATGGTATAGATTGTTTATTACAGTATGGTATGTATATCGGTACCGGTAAGAAATGCTTTCATGTCTTACAACATTTACTGATATCAGCCTTACCTGGGGCATTGCAAGTATGAGCAGAGAAAAGGCTGGGGAGGCTCTCCTCCAATGTACCCTTATATGGGCCCCTATTTTAGAGTGACTTTCACACATGTGTGACTAACTGTGAGGGTAGCCTACCATTGAGCTATTACATCCCCTTGGACTGTAATGATATACTGCAGTCTCTGAGTTGTACATTGAACACCATGCTGTAACGCTGTTGATTTTCAATAAAGTTTCTTTTTAAAAATAAAAATAAAAAATTGCATGCCCTATCTGAATCATGAAAGTTTTATTTTGACTAGACTGTCCCTTTAATACACCAGCCTAATTGCTCATAATTTATCAAGAAAGGTGATTGACAAATTATTCACTTTAGTCTTTAATCAGTAAATCCTTGTTTATTGCCTCTTAAAACATTTTTTGTTACCTAACATCAATTCAATCCAATAATTAAAATAAAGAGCTTAATAAGCAGTACATAGATTTGTCTTATATTTTCTCATTAATTAGTCTCTCTACAGTTTGGTTAGTAAAATGTAAGGGTTCCTACTTGTGTGGATGTACAGTATAAATGTAACCAATATATTGTAATATCCAATATCTTACACACTGTTTCCAGTCACATTACCCTACAATAGATTATCTCATGTTCCTAAATTCTAAATTTATATATTAAAAACTATTCTCTTCATTGTGTTGCCTTGTACTAGTAAAGTCAGCTATTATGTCCAGATCCTGTCTTTGTTATCTTAAAGGTTTCACAGGAATGTACAGGAAAAAATGTTTATTAGTATGAAACATTTGCAAGCCTGTAAAATGGTTACTTTACAACTGACATTTGACATGACATAGCATCATATATTCAGAATTCCCACATCAATGCATTTGTGGGCAGTTTCTGCAAAGCTAAAATGAAAGGATCAGATATGGTACTGGTTGTAATGAGCCTTGTAATTAGGGAGGTAGCAAGAAGTAAACAGTTTAGGTTTCATTTTTAAAAGAACATAACTTGCATTTACTATTGTTCACTTTAAAAACTAACGGCTAAATTACCAGTTTTGCGCTATACCAGGTGTGTAAATGACGCAATAAAATGAGCAGTACTGCACTATCCATAGCGCTGCCATTACGAGTTACTTAAAAACCTCCTTGTGTTGTGCGTTATGGTGCGTTAAACTCCATACTGCATAAAAGCCAAGGGCTGAGTTTACGTGCTCGTGCACACTTTCCCCCATAGACATCAATGGTGAGAGAGTGTTAGAAAAAAAATAACACCTGCGATTGCGGAATGGCAAATTACTGTAACGCAATCCTATTGAAGTCTATGGGGAAAAGAAAGTTACGTTAAAACCTAACACCCTAACATAAACCCCTAGTCTAAATACCCCTAATCCACCGCTCCCCAACATCGCAGACGCTAAATAAATTTATTAACCCCTAATCCGCTGTTCACCGACATTGCAGACTCTAAATAAACCTATTAACCCCTAAACAGCCGCCCCCCACATTGCAACTAATAAATAAACCTATTAACTCCTAATCCACCACCCACTCACATCGCTACTACTATAATAAACCTATTAAAATTAACCTAACATAACTATTCTAATAAAATTTAAAAAAAAAACAATTTAAAAATCCTAAATTACATAATTAAAAAAAACTAACACTACGAAAAAATAAAAAACCTAAATTACAAATTAAATAAACCTAATACTACGATTTAAAAAAAAAAAAAAAAATCTAACATTACAAAAAATAATAAACACTAAAAAAGAAAAAGAAAAAACTCTAAGATTACAAAAAATAATAAACAAAATTATCAAAAATAAAAACAATTACACCTAATCTATCAGCCCTATGAAATAAAAAGCCCCCCCAAAATAAAACACCCCCTAACCTAACAATAAACTACCAATAGCCCTAAAAAAGGCCTTTTGTAGGGCATGGCCCTAAGTTAAACAGCTCTTTTTACCTACAAAAAAATGACAAAGTCCCCCCAACAAACCAACACCCCAAAATAAAAAACCTAAGTGTAAAAAAATCCTAAAATACCCATTGCCCCTAAAGGGGCATTTGTATGGGCAGCTCTTTTACTTCCCAAAGCCCTATTCTAAAAAAAAAAAATACACCAAAAAATGAAAAAAAACTAAACACTAACCCCAGAATATCTACTCATGGTTCCTGAAGTCCGGTTATCCATCCTCATCCAGGTGGCGACATCTTCCACCATCTTCTATCTTCATCCCAGTGACGCTGAGCTGTGGTGTGGAGGCGCTGTCCAGGACCGACGATGACATCCAGTGCAGAGCGTCCTCTTCATCTGATCAACACCGTACACGTTTAAAAATGGGGTACCTTGCATTCCTATTGGCTGACATTTTCAAATCAGCCAATAGGATGAGAGCTACTGAAATCCTATTGGTTGTTCAAATTAGGTGTAATTTTTATTTTCTGTATTTTTAGTGTTTATTATTTTTTATAATGTTAGATTTTTAGAATTTTTATTTCACAGGAAAGTTTTTTTTTATTTTAAGATAGTTTTATTGTAACTTTTAATTTAAAGTTAGGGGGTGTTAGGTTTAGTTGTTAATAGTTTTATTTAGTGTTTTGCAATGTGGGGGGCCAGCGGTTTAGGGGTTAATGTGTTTAGTTTATTAGTTGCAATGTGGATGGCTGGCAGTTTAGGGGTTACTAGATTAATTTAGTGTTGGCGATGTGGGGGGCCGGCAGTTTAGGGGTTAATAGGTTTATTATAATGGCGGCGATGTGGGTGGGTGACAGTTTAGGGGTTAAAAGGTGTAATATAGTATTTGCGATGCAGGAGGGTGGCGGTTTAGGGGTTTGATAGGTAGTTAATGGGTGTTAGTGTACTCTGTAACATTTTAGTTATGAGTTTTGTGAAACATTTTTGTTTCGCAAACTCCATAACTACTGGTCTCAGATTGTGGAATGGCTCGTGTGGGTATAGGCTGTAATGCAAGCATTTTAGCCAGACCCCACAACTTGTAATACAGGGCGCTATGGAAAATCCTGTACTCAAACATCATTTTTTGAGTGCGGAATGGAGGGTTGCGTTAAGTCTAAAATGCTTACAGTATAGCCTATACCACCGCGACTCGTAATATGCATTACCGGCCATTCCACGCGCTAAGACAAATTTTTCAGCGGTATAGCCGTACTGCACTGTAACGCAAAACTTGTAATTTAGCCGTAAGATATAAATAGAGAAGAGAGAAACTTTCTAAGAGAAATCTACCTTTTTAGAAAGTACAGTGCATTTCTCCATCGGTTATTGTGGAGATAGACTAAGCTGTTAGTAACTTTTTTTTATACAAAAAGGAATGTTATGGAATATGACTCAGGCAAGGTCAACAGGTGGCTACAAAAGAACCATAACTAACCAACTGTTCCCATGAAATTCTGTGTTGAAGAGATACCTAGGTAGGCATCTGGAGCACTACATGACAGGAAATAGTACTGCCATCTAGTGCTCTTGCAAATGGATAGCATTCTTGCAAAACTACTGCCATATAGTGCTACAGAAATGGGCAGGCTCCTAAGCTTATGTCCCTGCTTTTCAACAAAAGACACCAAGAGAATGGAGAAACATTGATCATAGAAGTAAATTAGAATGTTGTTTAAAATCGCATGCTTTTTGGGGTTTCTTTATAAAATGTTAAGTAGCACATTTTATTTACTTTCCATGTTAAGGCTACAATAAATGTGTGGATAATTTCAGATAACAAATTCTGTCTGAACTCAAATCTAAATGACTTAATAAAATCCACTAACCAGCCATGACCACCATCATTTGACTTACAGAATTTCTGACTATGTGTGCAAGTTTAGTTTATTTTTATGTCCCCAAAGCAAAAATTTTATTATTATTAATAATAATAATAATAATAATAACAATAATATTTTTTTTATTTACACCCCAATCGGCTCTTGGTTTAATTTAAATGTATATATTGGTAAAATCAATACACACAGTACATGTTCCGCTCTGGACTCGTGATGTACTGTTGTCCTGAGCTGAACCCGTCACTGATAGGGATGGGCAAATGTGTAAATTTTCGAATTTCGAATGTAGAACGAATGTTATTACCGAAATTCGAATTATAAATCCGAATGTTGATAAGAACGAATATTCTTAAAAATTCTATAATCGAATGTTATTTACAGTTTTCGAATGTCACTTTCGAATTTGAATGTTTATAATTATATCGAATGTCCACATTCGAAATTTCGAATTTAACATTCTAACAAATACTATTCAGAAGTTCAATAGTTCATGTGGTAGGGAGGGAATCTAGTAAATTGATACATAATAGATACAAATATATCATTTTGAATGTTTCTATATAGAATATTGCATAATTCGAATATTACATTTAAAGAAAGCATTAGAAATACTATTACAAACATATAAATTTGAATTTTTCGAACTCGAATATTGCATAATTCGAATATTACATTTAAAGAAAAAGCATTAGAAATACTATTACAAACATATAAATTCGAATTTTTCGAATTCGAATATTGCATAATTAGAATATTACATGTAAAGAAAAAGCATTAGAAATACTATTACAATCTAAATTTCGAATTTTTCTAAAAGAATATTTTCGAATGTAATCATAAAATTCGAAACCAAACATTCGAAAATCGAATGTTAGAATGTTATGTATACATTTGAAATTCTATTCGAACGAACGAATGTGTTAAAATTCGTGCCGTTTTTCGAATGTTGCAAAACATTCGCTCATCCCTAGTCACTGATCCAGTCAGCAACACTAGTTGAACATCTGAGTCATGCAACTAATGAATTAGAGCATGCAATTTTTTGACTATAATGGCCCTTTAATCAATGTAGAGTAAAACATTTTTTGATCTTCATTTCCCTTTCATATTTGGTAACTATAATGATTAAAAATATTAAACATTTAAGTTAAATTTATACATTAAGAAATCTCTAGGTAAAAAAACATCTATTTTAACTCTTTTCTATATTCCAAATATACAAAATAAAAACAGAACTTGAATAAGAAAGTAGGGATAGATTAATTTAACATTTGAATAATAGAATTAATGTTACGTTGACTTTGTTTTGGTGTTTTTACAGAACACATGTAAATATTGATTCCCATAGACTTACTATGAATTCTATGAGAATTAACATTTGAATATTAAAAACTGAATATTTTAGTGCAACATTTAATATTCAAATGTAACATTTGATAACAGGAAACATATTTTATGTTCAGAAATGAATACAGATTATTCTGCAAGCATTTAGGATTTATTTAGAACAAACAAATAAATGTGCCTAAACATACCACCCATTCCATAATTTGAGTTGCGATGCATTTGCTTTGATAACCATTTTTTTTTATCAATTACTGAAGACATGATAGAGACAAATGTTCTTGAACATAACATTTTAAAATGTACTTACTTATTCTTGTGTATTGCTAATTAGAACACAAATGGATTCAAAGACATGGAAATTGCAATGAAAACTATTTTTGAAGACAATGTTTATATTTTCAGTCAATTGTGAGGAATTGCATTGGTTTACACAAAATGCCATTCCAAGTTTTGTTGATTAATTTATCATTTATCTGCTCCAATGGCTTATTTATTACATGATGATAGACTATTGTATATTTAAATCTATGTTGTGCAATGTCATTTATAATTATCAAATCTTTGTTAGTGTTATCATCCATGATATAATGTATGACATCTTCAACAAGTTGGGGGTGTAGAGTTTATGTACAACATTTTTTAAATAAACAACACTTATATAGACCAAGACTTAAACCTGATTATAAAGGTGTCTGGGCTTGGAAGACTCTATAAGTAATCTTGCAATTACTATTCCTGGAGGAATTCTCCGAAGACAGATTTTACAGGGGTGTTACCTGCATTTAAATATGTGCGTTGTATACATTACAATAGGGCTCACAAAAAAACTGTAAATTTAAAAATTGAATGAAATTAATAAATTAAATATTGAAGTAAAAAGACGAAAATTGTATTGTTTAAATGCATTAAAAACCATAACAAAATTGTGCTGCAAAAATCGTATTGTATAGAAAAAAGAACATTTCAGATTCACATTACACAGTGAAAATAATCTTCTTTGAAGCACACAGTATACTTCATAATAAAACTGCATAGCGCTTGCAAAAACTTCTCCAAAATTTGTACGTATAATACAACATTGAAAGGGTAATGTTTTTCTTGTTGTTAAATGTGTTTCCACGCCTGAACAGGGGTGTTTGATGAACATACCTCAAAGTTCTCTACTAGGTCCTGCTGTATTCTCTAATCTTTTCCCCTCCAGTGGCAAGATTACATATGCGGCACAAGCATCAGCGCAACTGCTGAAAGTCGCGCCGCCCGACTTTCACATCAGGGTATCACATATACGGCGCAGGCAGTTCATAAAGTGCCGTAAATCGGATAAACTAGCGATGTCCAGAAATGAGCATAAAAACAAATTTCTGGAGTTGCTAGTGTCTTAAGGCACTTTAGAAACTGCCGGTGCCTAAAAAAATTAAATCAAATCTCCTGTTAAAGTCTAACTCGCCTCCCAAAAATAAACCCGACACATAAAACCCCTATATCCGCCATCAAACCCCCATCGGAACTAATAATAAAAGTATTAACCCCTAAACCGACAACCCCCCACAATGCAATATGCCAAATTAAACTATTAACCCCTAATCCGCCATTAACCCACATCGCAATCTACCTAGTAAAAGTATTAACCCTTAAATCCGCCAACCCCAACATCACAAACTACTAATAAAAGTATTAACCCCTAATAAGCCATTACCCACATTGCAAAGTCCCTATTAAAACTAATAACCCCTAATCCGCCCTTAACCCACATCCCAACAAACCTTATAAATCTATTAACCCCAATACGCCAAACCCACGCAACGCAATAATCCTAATTAAACTATTAACCCCTAAACCGCCAAACCCACACAACACAATAATCCTAATAAAACTATTAACCCCTAATCCGCCAAACTGTTCAAATCAGCCAATAGGATTTCAGTAGTTCTCATCCTATTGGCTGATTTGAATTTGAAGACTCAAATCAGCCAATAGGAATTCAAGGTACCCCGTATTTAAACGCGTACCTTGAATTCAATCCTCAGTGTGTGGTGGTGATCGTATGA
Organism: Bombina bombina; assembly: GCF_027579735.1. Taxonomy (NCBI): domain Eukaryota; kingdom Metazoa; phylum Chordata; class Amphibia; order Anura; family Bombinatoridae; genus Bombina; species Bombina bombina. The sequence goes on along the minus strand of NC_069501.1, from coordinate 579,786,836 downwards.
AGAGGATCTCCATGCTCCATGGCTCTGCGGTCGCCGGTCTTCTGTTCTGCCGTCGCCGGTCATCAGTTCCGCTCTCTGTGCTGGCTTGTTCCTGGAAGAAGATATCGCCGCTTGGAAGAAGACTTCACCGCTGGACTTCAGGAACCGTGAGTACCTATCCGGGGGTTAGACAGACTTTTTTTTATTTTTTGAGGGTTTGTTGTTTTTTAGATTAGGGTTTTAATGGGCCTTTGAAAAGGAGCTGAATGCCCTTTAAAGGGCAATGCCCATACAAATGCCCTTTTAGGGGCAATGGGTAGTTTAGGATTTTTTAGTGTTAGTTTTTTTTTATTTTGGGGGTTTTACTGTTAGAAGGGGGATTTAGTAATGTTAGCTTTTTTACTTCAATTGTTTGTAACTTAGTATTTTTTATTTTAGGTAATTGGGGTTAATTTAGGGGATGTTAGGTTAGGGGGTGTTAGGGGGCTTAGTAATTTAAATAGTAATATGAGTTGTCTGGGTTTGGTGGTTTAGGGGTTAATAGTTTTATTAGGATTATTGCGTTGTGTGGGTTTGACGGATTAGGGGTTAAAAGGTTAAGTTTATTGCGTTGGTGGGGGATGGCGGTTTAGGGGTTAATCGTTTAATAAGTACTTTGCGATATGGGTGAATGATGGATTAGGGGTTAATAGTTTATTAAGGTATATTGCGTTGTGGGGTGATGGCGGTTTAGGGCTTAATAGGTTAATTAGATGTTTTGTGATGTGGGGGTTGGCAGATTAGGGGTTAATATAGTTTATTAGTTATTGTGGTGGGGGGATGACGGTTGACAGGTAGATAGATATTGCGCATGCGTTAGGTGTTATTTATTTTCAGGAGTTAGATAGATAATGCGCATGTGTTAGGTGTTAGTTACTATTTTCAGATGGTTACGGTGCTCACATACTTAGCGCAAGTCTTGCTGCGCCTGCCTATGTGTGGCGAGGTGAAAATGGAGTAAAATATTTCCATTTTTGACGCGTAAGTCCTTGCGCTGAATATGTGATACCGATTTGCAACACGGTTCTATGTTAGCATATTGGAGTAAAAACTGCGGGTACGGGTGAAATATTTGTGCCACATTTATATGCGGCGCCGTATATGTGTTACCAAAACTGCGTAAAAACCGCCGTAGCCAGCTTTTGCAGGCAACGTCGCATATATAATCTTGCCCCAGGTCTCACTGTTTTATCTTACTAGCTAAGTGATTGTAAGAGAATGTATGCTAAAAACAGTTTAATCTGATTTGTATTGTCTTCAGTATTTCATTTATATATTATGCCCTTTGAAATTTGCCAACTTTCCTTTCCCCAGCGAAGTTTCAATATCCAGCAAACTTCATTACTTACCAATGGCTAGATTACAAGAGTGGTATTTAGTGCTCCCGCTTGAGCGTAAGCTTCTGTAGAAGTAAGCCTTTTGTGCGCACCGGGTATCGCGCGTATTAGAAGTTGAAAGTAAAAAAAGTTTGTACTCGAGTGAAACCCGATGTACACTGACCAAAGAACTTCGAATATCACAACCGCGTTAACTTCTTCTCCCCATAGACTTCAATGGAGAAGAACAAAATTTAACACTTATCGCTTGCACGCTAACCCGACAGGAGTTATTAATATTTCACATTTCTTCACATACAGAAAAGATTTATTTTTATTGTAACTATATATATATATATATATATATATATATAGTATAGCAATTATCCTGTAACCCAGCACTCCAACCTAGGTGGTGTGTAGTAGACCTGGGTGCAATCCTCAAAGAGTAACTATATAGATCCGTATCAAGAAGGGCACTCTCAGGATTTGTAAAGTCAAAATAAAATAGCTTTATTAATACATCAACAGAGAATGGTCAACGTTTCAGCCCTTATCCGAGCCTTCATCAGGACATATTAAATCTGAAAACAAACACAAAAATCAAAACAAATATAATAGACATTTACGTGAGGACAAACAACAACACCACCCCTCACCAACCTTTATATTCATGATTTAAAACATTATCAGTTAAATTGTTCATTCATGCCACTCAGATGGCCAAATCATAGGTACCAGCAAAAACACTCATACGTGCATGACCCATCGTAGTATCAAACACATGCCTACCCTGACAACTACTTGACAAACTGAAGTATCAAGGGCCAAAATACAATAAATGAATCCTGAAAACACAGAAATATCATAAGTCCCAAACCGCAAACTGTTAACACCCAGCTTCTAATCAAATGCATATCTAGAATATAGCTACCCGGAGAGTCATATACAAAATGGAAATCAGAAAAATTGTGAACATAATATCAAACATTGGTTAGTGCTCTTATGGTTTGTTCTATTGGAGTTGGTGCATTCTCCTCTATGTGGCATTGTGCTTGGCATAGTTTAAATTTTACAACCGTTTTTTTTTACTTGCTTGCGTTCTATTATATCCCCGGGTGTCATTCTTGTGTCTCTTGTTTGCCCAACTACATAGTGTGATGGATTGTCTATTATCGTGGAGCCTACGTGTATGTGTTATGTAGCCCTGACTTACTTTATGTAACATCTTTGCTAGCTGGTTGTGGTGGCTTATTTTTGGTCTGTGATTGGTTGCTTAGTGCTCGTATATTTTAATCTCATTGATTTGATTAATATCCCCACTGAGCATTACTGGTATTGAGGGCTATAAGGCTCATCGTCTCTGTGTGTTAGAGCCCGAGTGTTTATTTTTCCCCATCTCTGCACTACAACTTGATCGGCTGCAGGTGTTAGGACTTCGGGATTCCTCATTGGTTGCTACAGTGGCTACGTAGCTTCCTGTATTTAAGCTCTAACTGATTACCGATGGTATACACGTCTTTTTTCATCTTTGGGAGTGTGGCTATACAGCCATTTGCAGGTATGTAGCATTTTCTATAATCCTTGCGATTTACTTTTAGTGACTGTTCTTATGTGTGTGTTTTTATTAGCATGTCAGGTCGGCCAATATTATGCACAGGCGCTGTTCTACTGACCTTAGTTCTAACATATCTTGATGGGTGTTAGTGTAACTTGTTTCATGTATCTAACTGACGTGCAAAGTAGCCTTCAGTGGTTGTTGTTGCTAATAGTTGGTTATGCCTGGACGTCTCTCTGAAATTGTAGTATGAGACTACTGATAGATTGGTTCACTACATTCCGCTGCTTCCGGTACAGGCTCCACCATGTTGACCGGGTGTCTTTCGCTGCAATCCTTTGCAGCATGTTTGTCAAATACAGCCTGGCCAAGAAGCCAGATTTAGGTGATGGATTTACTGGGGCTCTCACGGGCCTGGGGCAGTTTGTTTCGTGCTTTCGTTAGGCTTAACGCCACTTATAGGTGTGTATGGTATGTTTCTTGGTGTATATTTGTTCTGGAAACTTGTCTAATGCCGTGGAGGCAGTATAAGCAGTTATTTCGTTTCTATCCACTTATGGTGGTTTTCTACAGTGTAAGCTTGGTATGTGGTGTTTTGTATCACTTTTTGTATATCTATATAGTCACAGCCAATGCCGCTCACACATTTTTTACTAGGTGGTTTAACCATTGCAGGCTGAGCAGCTCCTATTTGTCTCTACTCTTTTTATAAACGGCCGGTGTGCTGTAACATTTTAGGTTTATTGAAGTGAGAGCTAGCATGCTGCTTGTATGTAATTGATTGGATTGCATTACACTTTAACCATATGTTTGTTTGATATTATGTTCACAATGTTTCTGATTTCCATTTTGTATATGACTCTCCGGGTAGCTATATTCCAGATATGCATTTGATTAGAAGCTGGGTGTAAACAGTTTGCGGTTTGGGACCTATGATATTTCTGTGTTTTCAGGATTCATTTATTGTATTTTGGCCCTTGATACTTCAGTTTGTCAAGTAGTTGTCAGGGTAGGCATATGTTTGATACTACGATGGGTCATGCACGTATGAGTTTATTTGCTGGTACCTATGATTTGGCCATCTGAGTGGCATGAATGAACAATTTAACTAATAATGTTTTTAAATCATGAATATAAAGGTTGGTGATGGGTGGTTTTGTTGTTTGTCCTCACGTAAATGTCTATTATATTTGTTTTGATTTTTGTGTTTGTTTTCAGATTTATTATGTCCTGATGAAGGCTCGGATAAGGGCCGAAATGTCGACCATTCTCTGTTGATATATTAATAAAGCTATTTTATTTTGAATGTACAAATCCTGAGAGTGCCCTTCTTGATACGGTTCTATATATATATATATATATATATACATATATATATATATATACCTATAGCTATATATCTTTTCCTATAGACCAGTGTTTTCCAACCGCGGCCCTCAAGTACCCCCAACAGGCCTTGTTTTCATTAAATCTGAAGCAGTGCACAAGTGAAGTAATCAGCTGATTATTTCACCTGTGCTCTAGTTCAGCTATAATGAAAACCAGGCCTGTTGGGGGTACTTGAGGACCGCGGATGGGAAACACTGCTATAGATATATAGGTATAGATATCTATTTTACATTACCATTAGTATATGTATATATATAATGATAAAAATGTAAAATAAAAAAATCTATGTTAAAAATGCATAACGTAAATAGTGTAAATATAAAATATTTGAAAATAATAATAATAATTATTAAAAATTCATATACATACTGTAAAAATATATATTCTATGGATTATTTAGATGTTTTAAAAGTATTTATAATACTTTTTAATAATTATTATTAAGATTATTTAATATTTCATATTTTATATTTCAAGAACGGACTTTAAGATGACTAATTCTACACATAGAAAAGAAAATGTAGTTTTTATTATATCTAACCAGTATTCTCATCTAGCGTCATAGGAAATAAAAACAATATCACAGCAAAACATTGCTAGATACAAAATCCCTGCTAGAAGGTCATAAGTAATATTATCAGGGACATCATGGTGGATATTATATTTTAGCCAAAATACTGCATGTTCCCAAAGGCATGGGTCAGTGGTAGTCTCAGGGCAGGATTTGAGTTATCTCAGATCTAGGATTAGGGATATCTCAGGTCTAGGATTAGGGTTTAGGACTACAGCTTGTTCACTAGGGTTAAGGTTCAGGTTAGGGTGAAGGTTAACAGGAAATTCAACCAAATTACAATATTATAACTCCAGAAAATAAAATTCTATGAGGTATTCTTGGTTACTATTTTTGGCCCTGGTGTCTTATCATCCACATCATTTTGTAAATGTTACATTCTTAACACACAATGTGACCCCAAAGCTGAAGCTATGCCTACATCCATGATGTAATTAGTTTTTGAGCTGATCTAAGTCCTGGATAAAAACTCTCAATCCCCCCCCCCCCACACACAATATTGTTATCTCATTTATGGCTGATACATTTCTCAAAAAATGAGGCCAGGGACACATGGAAGGGTCATACACCACCACAAGACAACTATGGACAACTGATTTGTAATAATTATAATAATACTACAATAAAGGGGCATAGGAGTGGGAAGACATCATAATGTAGAACTACGCCTCAAAGTGTGCTGCCCCTTCTTAACCTTGCTGCCCTACATCTTGCCCTCAATATCTTTCTACAAAAAACAAGCTAGATACGGAGCGCAAGCTGCCAGAACCCACAATTACACCATGGGGTGACTGCAAATGTCCAATTCCCCTTTAAGGAAGGCAATAGAAATTTCTGGTAATTGGACTAAGTTCAAGCTATCTCTAAAAATGGAACTCTTCATTTTCCAGGCTCTATTAAAGGGACAATGCACTGTAAAATTGTTTTCCTTTTAATGTATTTCCATTTACTTGTTACACTAGCAGCGGAGTATAAAATGTATCAGAAATGGCTACTTTAGGTTTATTGTATTATATGAAACAGCTGGTTTTGTTCTATGAAATTGTAGCCAATTAAAAAGGGCTGAGCTTGCAGGGAAATTAGACCTCCTTATCTTATCCCTTTCTATACACACAAATACTCCCTTACCTTATCCCTGTCTGAATAACAAAGCCAAATACTTAGAGCCTGATGATAAAAGGATTGTCAGACCCACCAGAAATTGCTTTTTTGTCTCACCAGTCTCACAATCTCTGTGTCCAGCGATATTTTTTTTTTGTGGCTTTCCTAACGATTGTTAAAGGGCTTTTCATATAAAACAATAGGGATCGCTGTTTAATAAAAAATCTGCCCAAATCACCAGTGTTCTAGGATCTTGGCAGTGGGGAGGGGGCGTGTGTTCAAAGCATCTTTACAAAAAATGTATTGCGTATTCACTAAATGTCGCGATCGCTCAGCTGATCACTCTCTCTCTTCCTGGATTTCTTCGGTGCGGTTGCGCTACATTCTGTTGCCTAGCAACTTGGCTGAAGCCGTCCCTCTCCTCTGACGTCAGAATGGCTTCTTATTCCGGCGTCTTCTCTCCTCCGGTGCCTGTTTGTTTTCACTCGTTGGCTAAGTGAGTACTCTTTATATCTTTCAGAACCTGTGCTTGTTAAATTCTGAACCCTGAATCCCTATCTGACTGATTTCTTGTTTCTGGACTTGGCTTGCTGGATTACTCTTTTGGTTAACCCCTACCTGCCTGATTACACGTTGCTGGACATTGCTTGTTTGATTACTCTATTGGTTAACCCCTACCTGTCTGATTACACGTTGCTGTACATTGCTTGCTTGATTACTCTTTTGATTAACCCCTACCTGCCTGATTACACGTTGCTGGACATTGCTTGCTTGATTACTCTTTTGATTAACCCTATCTACACAAAGTTTCTTCTCCTGACCCTGCTGTGCCATCTTACAGCCTATTTCTGTGAGTATATTATACTGTAGTTGTCGCAGGGTCAGGTCCTGGTATATACTCACTGTGCTAGGGTGTTATTACCCTCATTCTAGCATTTGGGTCTAACTCTGGACTTTACCTATCCTGACACTAAATATGAAAATGGTTTCTGTGTAGTAACATTTTAAAAAACACATATGTAAACTTTCACCATATATATTCAGTAGATTTCTTACAATTAAAAATCTCGCCACAGAAAAGCTGTTGAGACTGATATGTGTGAAAGGGTGCACCTAAGATGGAAGATAGTCTTTTTAAAATTAGAAACTGACTGCAATGTTTCCTCATTAAAATACAGGTTACTGGGCACTTCTTTTAAGACTGGTATTCGACTGGCAGCTGAATACTGCACATTTCTATCACAAAGATTTGGAACAAGCCGCTCTGGGGGATATCAATATATCTTCCTTACCCTACATGCACAATACTAAACTCCCGCCAGTGGTTAGAAACAACATCTTATATAAGGATCCATTACGAGCTTGGAAACTAGCTCTTAAACATTTGAGTATCTTTCAACCCGATCCTAAATATATACCTTTAATAGGAAATCTGGACTTCCCTACAGGCACAGATTCTGCTCCATTTCGTGTATGGGAGAGTAAGGGGCTAAACATGGTTGGCTGTTTTTTGGATCAGTCTACTCACACTCTGAAATCTTTTCAGGAATTAAATGAACAATTTAACATACCTCATACTCACTTTGTTGCCTATTTACAGACAAGACACTACATTAATAATCTCAAAGACAAAAATAAAAACTTCTGGTCTCCGTCACCATTTGTACCCATACATACTGCATTCAAAGGTGGACGATACTCAATTACACTAATATACCAAATTTTATTGCGTAAAAATGTATCAGAATTTCAAGAATCTCTTTTAGACAAATGGAAGCTAAGGATTGGTAATATAACTACGTCACTTCTCAAATCAAGCCTAGACAAGACTAAAAAAGCTACCCTATCCTCACAACTGAGAGAGTCTCAGGTTCGCATGTTGAACCAAGACTATCTTACCCCTAAACGTATCTCATATTGGAAACCTTCGATTCTTAATCAGTGTGTTAAATGTGCAGCCTCTGCCCCAGACCTTTATCATTATTTCTATGATTGCCCTCGTATTAAGAACTTCTGGAGCAGATTACAATACTGGCTATTAATAAACTTTAAGCTCAAACTCACTATTGGGCTAGAGACGATTTGCTTCTTAAATTGGGATACTAGTCTCAATAGGCTTTGTCCTATTCTATCTTTAATTTTTCTTCTAGCCAGGAACTGTGTTCTATCTCGGTGGATAGAGAGAAAAGGCCCTATGATAAAACACCTTATTCACAAACTGTGGATACATTTACTCACTGAGCAATACGATGCTCAATTGGACTCAAAACAACGCTCACTACTGTTTCTTAAAAAATGGGAATGCTACATAAAAACGTTAGACACACCAAAACAAAAACAAATACTCTTCCCCTTTCTACAAACTGAGTACATGCTTAACGCCCACTCGAGAGGTGAATGGTCCTTGGTGTACAAAGATTGAGAGAGAACGGAACAGTGTCTATATAACCTGCGGCGTGGGGGGGGGGGGAATGGGGGGCCGAGGAGAAGGAAATCTATATCACTATGCTTCTGTGCTTCTGTTAATTTTTTTCTGTTTTTTTTTTTTTTTTTTTTTTTTTTTTCTTTCTGTTTCATAGAGGACTCACTGATTAAGATAGTTAAATACACTAACCAATATCTAATACCTAGAAAGGGCACAAGGGGAAGGGAACAGAGGGGGAAGGGTAAAGAGGGAACCTGGTTACTACTCCGAAGGTATTATTACCCAAGGAGAGGATATCTATATATTGTCAACATTGTGAAATAAAGAGGAACATAAGGATCTAAAAAAAAAAAGGAAAAAAAAAAAAGGGGAATAAGGAAATTTATAAGAGGACCCAGGCAGCATAAGGATAAATGGGTTAATGTAAATAATCACAGACTCAAGCTTGTATTGACTAGTTATTGTATAATTTCTTAACTCAGTGAATGTGAAACTGAACAACTGTCGAAATGTCATTTTATTTGTCTTGTTCTTTATGTTCGAATCTTAAGACATGCTGTATACCGGAAACCTCTTTAATAAAAAAAGGAATTAAAAAAAAAAAAAATACAGGTTACTCCCATGGAAAACCTATATATTTGCTATGTCTGTGATCATTTTAATAATAAACCTATAGGGGCTGGGGGATGTGGGTGTATTATACATGTGTATACATTGTATTATAGGTATGTATTATACTGTAAAATGTTAAAATGTGTATACATAGTGTTTTTGTGATTTAAAGAAACTTGTTTTTTAACTGTAACTAAAGTATTGAAACGTTTAATAAAGGTGCGGATACCACAGGCAAAATGCTATTTTAATAAAGGTGCGGATACCACAGGCAAAAAGCTATTTAAAATGCCCAAATAAAGGTAAATGAGCTATTTGTAAACTGTTTAATACAGTCCAGCAGAAAAAAATTGATCACTGTGAACAAATTAAATGGGATAAAATGTTATAGTACACTATCCCTTTAACTGGGGGAAACTAACTAAACAAATGCATACATTTCTTAACCCCCCCCCCCCCAAAAACAGCTTATGTACAAGACACTATGAGAGGAAATGCACAGTTTTTTCATTCCTTCTATAAAGGTCACACTAAGAGCTCACTACGCAGCTATAAAAGCTGTATGATTTATTACTAGATTTGTTAATCATGCACATAAATAACAAAGAGGAGAAAGGCATGCTGCTCACGTGGCATAGTTGCACTAAATCTCAGGGGCAATGAGACATTAAACATTACCTCAGAATAAGAAATACACTGTCTGAAAAAACAGTAGTAAACTCACTGACACTGGAAATTAGATTTCAGAGAAAGTGGTGGAGCAAGAGACAGTATTGATGTTCTGTTGGGTGCCAGGTTCACAGGAAATTTTAGAAAGAGTGGTAAATTATTCATTATCATCAATGGTAACAAAACAGGGAGCAGATAAGAACTGCTTGGTCCATCAAGTCTGCACATTTGCATATTACAAACCTACAAATCATATTAAAGGGTCAATCCGGGCAAATTAGATGCATTTTATCTTTGAATAGAAACATATCTGCAATATACTTGTATTGGTAAAAATGCTCTGGTAAAAGTTCTCACTGTTTTAGTGTTAACATTTTTCTCTGTACGTGCATGTGAAGCATAGCTAGATATTTCCAATGTGCCAGAATATTAAATACTGCAGCTGCTAATAGAGTCACTGGGGCTTGTATCATGTCAGCAAATCACAATTGAATCATTACCAAATGTTATAAGCACCTTAGGCTCGCTGAGCAAGTGCTGTGTTTAAAATGCTGTTGCACAGTCCATAGTTAAAGATAGACAAAACCAAAATTTTCTTTCATGATTCAGATAGACTGAGAATACAATTCTAAACATCCCTTCTACTAACAAACAATCATAGCAAATAACAAACTTATATAGACCTATACCCCTCCCCCCCCCCCCCCCAAATCAAGCCAATCCTGGCTGTCCAGGAGTCAAAACCAAATGTTACAAAAAACAGTGTGTGATACTTTGTGAATAAATCATACATATCAATGTGCAGCCTGCCGCAATAATAGTCAGCTTGCATTTAATTAATGTGAAAGATATATCTATCCCATGGCGTTACTTTGACCCAAACATAAAGGAGTATAAATGAAAAAGAAGCAAAAGATTACATAAATCACGCATCATAAGCACCCCTTCACAGATGGAACCTTCCAAAGATACCATTCAGCCAATTGGCTATCACACAAGACCACACACCTCTCTGTCATACAAAATCCTATGTTAAAATATTCTAATCATTGATCCTCCTCCAAATACATTTTACCTCCTATGTGCACCCAAATCACCTCATCGCTAATACAAGGCAGCCAAACCTATTACAAACAACATCCACCTATTATGTTCTACTGTCATTGCGTTATAGGAAATCATCGTCAATATTGCACATACAAACACCTCCCAGGGGCGTGACATTGACCGTGCTGTCAAAAAGTGCAACAAGCAGACAGCCTTTACATCAATATTCCTCCGTGCCGATACTCCTTGTCACCTACCTTACTTATGCCCCAGTGTGACTCCTAATGTCAAAAAGCACATACTGTAGTGTTTATAGGCAGGGGAGAATTTTTTTTTTGCACAGGCACTTGTTAATTTACAATATTTATTTCTTATTAAAATATTTAAGGAAAAAGAATTCTCTTTATATGGCAATTAAAAACATGAGGTGGGAGGGGTACAGGATATGGAAGGGGCACAGGACATGGGAGGGGCAAAAGGGTAGAGGAAGGGCAGAGGAGATAGGTAGGTGGAACAATGAGGAAATAGGGGGCCCTGCCACACTTTTGCCCTGGCCGCCCTGGTTGGTCTCAGTCCGTCCACGCAGCCTTCACTCCGGATGAAGATAGAAGATGATGGATCCATCTGGATGAAGACCTTCTCGGCCGAACTTCATGAACAGTAAGTATCTATTTCGGGCTTAGGTTTAGGCTTTTTTATTTTAATTTTTGGGGTGTTTTTTTTAGATTAGAGGGTTTTTTTGCCTTGAAAAACAGCTGATTGCCCTTTTAAGGGCAGTAAAAGAGCTGAATGCCCTTTTAAGGGCACTGCCCTTACAAATGCCCCTTTAGGGGCAATGGGTAGTTTAGTTTTTTTTAGTGTTAGGTTTTTTTTTATTTTGGGGGGTTAGGTGGGTGGGGTTTTTTTACTGTTGGGGGTTTTTTTTTGAGGTAAAATAGCTGTTTAACTTAGGGCAATGCCCTACAAAAGGCCCTTTTAAGGGCTATTGGTAGTTGAGATTAGGAGGTGTTTTTATTTTTATTTTTTTGGGGGGGACTTTTTTTCATATGGATTAAGTAAAACAAAATTATTTTTGATTATTTTGTTTATTTTTTTCTGTATAGTTAGACTTTTTTACATTTTTTTTAATTTAATGTTAGTTTTTTAAATTTTAATTGTAATTTAATAGTAAATTAAATTAGTTATTTGCATTGTGGGGGGTTTGCGGTATTGGGGTTAATATATCAATTAGAGTTATTGAAATGTGGGGGTTTGGCAGTTTAGGGGTTAATAGGTTAATTAGGGTTATTCCGATGTGGGGGTTTGGCAGTTTAGGGTTTAATAGGTTAATTAGGGTTATTGCGATGTGGTGGTTTGGCAGTTTAGGGGTTATTAGGTTAAATAGGTTTATTGCGATGTGGGGGGTTGGCGATTTAGGGGTTAATATTTTAATTATGTTATTTGCGGTTTAGAGGTTAATAACTTTATTATTTTGTGATGTTGGGTTGATGGTTAAGGTGTTTGTTAATACTTCGTGCAGGAGGTTAGGTTTTTTTTTTTGTCACTTCTTGCGGGCGGTTACGTGTTTTTAGTTATTTCGTGTGGGCATCCAGGTGGATTCTTTTGGCTGTGCTCGCAGCCAACATTCTTTTGAGGATGCGTGCGCAACTTGCAACATCGACGGACGCCTTACAAACATGATTATAGTATAGATATATATATCTATATGCATATACATATACATGATTATATATATGAATATCTATTTATAAATACATAGAACATATCCTGCTATGTGCAGAACATTGGAATATGAAATATTTACAGTAAATACACAGTATAACACTTTATTAAACATGAATATTGCATAAATATGATTTTAGATGTTTTCTTCTACTTAACTGCAAAGGGCTCCAATGCCCTTATATATGTGTACATATATATTTATGTGTTATAATGTTTATATATGTCTGTAAATACATATATACACATATAAATACATTTGTACACACATCTATAGACATGTATATGTATGTACTGTATCTCAATGTTAGAGCCCTTTTCCTGCTTTTTATAACACCTGAGACCTCATATCTTTGAGCCCTTATAACTTTTGTGTGCAATATTGTTTTGAATATTTTTATTAGACAGTGTTATTATAAGTGTAACTGTACTTTGTAATGTATTTTTGATGTGTTTTGTGCAACTTTTTGTTAACCAGAACTCTAAGGACACGGCAAACATTCTAGCATATATCAGGATTGTGCTTAAGCAATCGCATTTACTTTCAACATGTAATACGAGCGGCAAACCCGATAAGCGCAAACACCGGTGATAAACCCCTTATAGTGCGCATGTTACTGTACCTGCTCCACTTGTAATCTGGCGCTAAATATTTTTTTTATATACACATTATAACTGCATACAAAATAAATGCCCATGACATGGTGTTGTTTATCTTATCTCCTTTCCTGTGGCCAATTAGGGATAAATTTAAATGAGCTCCTGCTCAAATAAGGCAATCACTGTGCAGCATGTAGTAGGGTTAGGGTTCTATTTTCCACAGAATGTACTCCAGCCTACCTGGGGAAAGTGAAAACAACTACAGTTTTCAGATTTAAAATTACAGGGAAATCAGACAAATACATTTGGGGGATTCCTTTTTGAGTATAATGTCATTTTAAAGGGATAGTATAATGTAAAAAAGTTTTTCCCTTAAAGGGACAGTCAACACCCGAAACAACTTTATCCCATACCTTCGATCTGCCAATGACGATGCGCCTGCACCCCACCTCTAGCGTTATACGAGTAATCGTCCAAAGCACATACATTTTTCTAATAGAGATATGGCAGCCAAACTCCACCCACTGTGACAAAGTAGGTTTCAGTTTAATTGAATCAGCCAATCATAATCGAATCCTCGGCTGGATTCTTAACACGCGTTCATGCTTGCACTTCTGATTTTGGCTTGAAAACAGACAGAACATAAAATGCGCATGTGTCAACGGTTCATACATTAACAAGCATGGCATTTAGTAAAGAAGGTGACAAAGGAGGAGGGGGAGGAGCTTGGCTGCCATATCTCTATTAGAAAAACGTATGTGATTCGGACAATTACTAGTATAACGTTGAAAATGAGGTGTTGAAAATGGAAGCGGTGCAGGCGCATTGTCTTTGGCGGATCGAATTTATGGGATAAAGTTCATTCGACTGTTTCCTTTAATATGTTTCCAATGGCTGCAGAGTTTACAATGTATGAGACATCTTTAAGTTTACTTTGTATATGGAGTATCTGATTTTGTTCTTTGAAACCAGCACACATTAAAATGGGTTGAGCTTGCAGGGAAATCAGGTCTCCTTATTTTATTACTTTCTGTACACAAATATGCTTCTTTATTTTTTTTTTTATTGAGGTTGTAAAATAGCTAGAACAGGCAAATAATATCTCAATAATGCCACTATTGAAAAAATGTTTGCATAGAGGCAAACTAAACTCATTGAAGAAGGAAAAGTAAAAGCAGTTACAAGTGTAGATGTCGAAAGGGGTCTGTTTAGTTTGAAAACTGGTAGTCCGGTATTGGATCCAGTGAATGACGACTTCCTGACTGCAATTTTTTTTTCATATGTTATCGCGGAATTATATGAACATATTGGCCTCTAGTTATCAACGTGTCTACTTACCTGCCTTCGCCGGCCCAATACGCCCGCCTAAGCTCGCCTACCATCGCCGCCACTGACCTGAAAAATCTCGCCAAAGTTATCAAAAAAGCTGTCAAAAAGCCGCGTACCAAGTACGGGGCGATGAGCAGCGGACTGTGATAGTTATCACTCATCCGATCTCGCTGTTCTTCGGCTTTTTTACAGCTTTATTGATAAGCTGTCACTAAGCACTCACACTAACTACACTGTTCTACCCCCTATACCGGCGCCCCCGGAGCCCCCGGAGCCCCCCACAACTATAATAAATGTATTAACCCCTAAACCGCCGCTCCCGGAGCCCACCGCCACCTGCATAATACCTAGTAACCCCTATCCTGCCCCCCTATACCGCTGCCACCTATAATACATTTATTAACCCCTATCCTGCCGATCCCTGACCCCGCCGAAACTAAATAAATTGTTTAACCCCTAAACCGCTGCTCCCGGACCCCGCCGCCACCTATAATAAATTTATTAACCCCTATCCTGCCCCCCCTATACCGCCGCCACCTATAATAAATTTATTAACCCCTATCCTGCCCCCCTATACCACCGCCACCTATAATAAATGTATTAACCCCTATCCTGCCCCCCCTACACCGCCGCCACTATAATAAAATTATTAACCCCTAAACCTAAGTCTAACCCTAACCCTAACACGCCCCTAACTTAAATATTAATTAAATACATCTTAATATTATATCTCTTATTAACTAAATTAATCCTATTTAAAACTAAATACTTACCTGTAAAATAACCCTAAGATAGCTACAATGTAATTAATAATTACATTGTAGCTATCTTAGGATTTATTTTTATTTTACAGGTAACTTTGTATTTATTTTAGCTAGTTAGAATAGTTATTAAATAGTTATTAACTATTTAATAACTACCTAGCTAAAAGAAATACAAAATTACCTGTAAAATAAATCCTAATTAATTAAATAAATTAGCTACAAATAACTACAATTAAATACAAATAAATAAACTAACTAAAGTACAAAAAATAAAAAAGCTAAGTTACAAAAAATAAAAAAATAAGTTACAAATATTTC
This sequence comes from Bombina bombina, assembly GCF_027579735.1. Lineage (NCBI taxonomy): Eukaryota > Metazoa > Chordata > Amphibia > Anura > Bombinatoridae > Bombina > Bombina bombina. The sequence continues at coordinate 579,771,397 of NC_069501.1, read as the reverse complement.
AAAAATATTACAACAATTTTAAGCTACTTACACCTAATCTAAGCCCCCTAATAAAATAATAAATCCCCCCAAAATAAAAAAAAATGCCCTACCCTATTCTACATTAAAAAGTTAACAGCTCAATTACCTTACCAGCCCTTAAAAGGGCCTTTTGCGAGGCATGCCCCAAAGAAAACTGCTCTTTTTTTTCGATGGAACCGAAGAGGAGATCCGGAGCAGCAGAAGTCATCATCCAAGGGGCGCTGAAGAAGTCTTCCATCCGATTGAAGTCATCATCCAGGCGGCGTCTTCAATCTTCATCCATCCAGAGCGGAGCGGAGCCATCTTCAGACAAGCCTACGCGGAGCCATCTTCTTCCACCGACGACTGAACGACGAATGACGGTTCCTTTAAGTGACGTCATCCAAGATGGCGTCCCTCGAATTCCGATTGGCTGATAGGATTCTATCAGCCAATCGGAATTATGGTAGGAAAAATCTGATTGGCTGATCCAATCAGCCAATCAGATTGAAGTTCAATCCGATTGGCTGATCCAATCAGCCAATCAGATTGAGCTCGCATTCTATTGGCTGTCCCGATCAGCCAATAGAATGTGAGCTCAATCTGATTGGCTGATTGGATCAGCCAATCAGATTTTTCCTACCTTAATTCCGATTGGCTGATAGAATCCTATCAGCCAATTGGAATTCGAGGGACGACATCTTGGATGACGTCACTTAAAGGAACCATCATTCGTCATTCAGTCGTCAGTGGAAGAAAATGGCTCCGCGTAGGCTCGTCTGAAGATGGCTCTGCTCCGCTCCGGATGGATTAAGATTAAAGACGCCGCCTGGATGATGACTTCAATCGGATGGAAGACTTCTTCAGCGCCCCTTGGATGATGACTTCAGTCGGATGGAAGACTTCTTCAGCGCCCCTTGGATGATGACTTCTGCTGCTCCGGATCTCCTCTTCGGTTCCATCGGTGGTCGGCTGGCTGAAGACGGCTAAAGGTGGGATAATCTTCAGGGGGGTAGTGTTAGGTTTATTTAAGGGGGGTTTGGGTTATAGTAGGTACCCCTGTGGGTGGTGGGTTTTAATGTTGGGGTTGTATTTTTATTTTACAGGCAAAAGAGCTGTTTTCTTTGGGGCATGCCCCGCAAAAGGCCCTTTTAAGGGCTGGTAAGGTAATAGAGCTGTTAACTTTCGTAATTTAGAATAGGGTAGAGCATTTTTTTTTTATTTTGGGGGGATTTGTTATTTTATTAGGGGGCTTAGATTAGGTGTAAGTAGTTTAAAATTGTTGTAATATTTTTGAAATGTTTGTAACTTGTTTTTTTTATTTTTTGTAACAGCTTTTTTGTATTTTTTATACTTTAGTTAGTTTATTTATTTGTATTTAATTGTAGTTATTTGTAGCTAATTTATTTAATTAATTTAATGATAGTGTAGTGTTAGGTTTAATTGTAACTTAGGTTAGGATTTATTTTACAGGTAATTTTGTATTTCTTTTAGCTAGGTAGTTATTAAATAGTTAATAACTATTTAATAACTATTCTAACTAGCTAAAATAAATACAAAGTTACCTGTAAAATAAAAATAAATCCTAAGATAGCTACAATGTAATTACATTGTAGCTATCTTAGGGTTTATTTTACAGGTAAGTATTTAGTTTTAAATAGGATTAATTTAGTTAATAAGAGTTATAATATTTAGATGTATTTAATTAATATTTAAGTTAGAGAGGTGTTAGGGTTAGGGTTAGACTTAGGTTTAGGGGTTAATAATTTTATTATAGTTGCGGCGGTGTAGGGGGGATCGGATAGGGGTTAATAAATTTATTATAGGTGGCGACGGTGTAGGGGGGCAGGATAGGGGTTAATGCATTTATTATAGGTGGCGACGGTGTAGGGGGGGCAGGATAGGGGTTAATAAATTTATTATAGGTGGCAACGGTGTAGGGGAGCAGATTAGGGGTTAATAAGTTTAATATAGGTGGCGGCGGGGTCCGGGAGTGGCGGTTTAGGGGTTAATACATTTATTATAGTTGCGGCGGTGTCTGGGAGCGGCGGTTTAGGGGTTAATAACTTTATTTAGTTGCGGCGGTGTAGGGGGGGACAGATTAGGGGTTAATATGTATAATGTAGCTTGCGGTGGGCTCTGGGAGCGGCTGTTTAGGAAGGAATAACTTTATTTAGTTGCGGCAGTGAAGGGGGGACAGATTAGGGGTTAATATGTATAATGTAGGTTGCGGCGGGGTCCGGGAGTGGCGGTTTAGGGGGTAATACATTTATTTAGTTGTGGCGGTGTAGGGGGGGACAGATTAGGGGTGTTTAGACTCGGGGTACATGTAAGGGTGTTAGGTGCAGACAGCTCCCATAGGAATCAATGGGATGTCGGGCAGCAGCAAACATGAACTTTCGCTATGGTCAGACTCCCATTGATTCCTATGGGATCCGCCGCCTCCAAGGCAGCGGTTTGAAAACCAGGTACGCTGGGCCGGAAAAGTGCTGAGCGTACCTGCTAGTTTTTTGATAACTAGCAAAAGTAGTCAGATTGTGCCGAACTTGTGTGCGGAACATCTGGAGTGTCGTAAGAATCGATCTGTGTCGGACTGAGTCCGGCGGATCGAAGCTTACGTCACTAAATTCTACTTTTGCCGGTGTGTAGGGCTTGATAACTTAGGCGAATCAGCCTCGCCACAAATACGCTGTGGAATTCCAGCGTATTTGAGGTTGACGGCTTGATAACTAGGGGCCATTGTGTAAGTATTTTTAACCATATTCGTCTGATTAAAGTGTTTTGCTACCTTGATGTGGGGTTGCGCCTCTTTATTCTGTTCTACCTACATTTTTCAACGAGAGAGTGTAAACAGCATGCCTCTGAATACGGCAGCACCCTGCAGAAAGTGGAAGCAGAGAATAATACTGACTGTTTGAAAAGACCGCCCTAGAATTGGTGTTTCGTCTTAAATTGGAATTTTATAGATTATCCTTAAAAACGGACTGGTAACATGTGAATAGTGTGGACATTAAGCACTATAAATAACGATATATACGCACTTTGAAAAGTGCCTTTTTTAAAAATAGAATTTTTTAATTTTATATATCAATTAGAATCTTACTTAAGATCATTGGTTAAGTTTATTATACATCATACTGCTGTGATTTCCAGCTTTAAGTGAGTCATCAATAGCCATATTTGCGCTGCAAATAGTGTGTATTCAAATAATATCACAGTTCCAAAATAGAAAATAACAACAAAGTGACTAAAATATACATAGTGAGGAGAAATCACAATCCAATGCAGTTCCCCAAGTAAATAGATGTCAGAATAAGAATACAAATATTGGCCAATTATACAAATAAAGGTAAACCTAAGGTTTTCTATTAAGGTGTATCCCCTTAAAGGATGGTGCAATGTGAGATAAAATGATTTCCCCCATGATAAATAGAGGTCCCTCTTAGACCCCCTAGAAGGAAATTTATTTCAGAATGGGGAACTTTGGGGGAGAGATAAAATAACTAAACTGCCACTTTTGGACCCCAGATATAAAATGATAATTAGCCGCCATTATGTGGAATGAGCTGAGTATGTGAAATATATGTAGCGAGGGTCTTCAAACCTTGAGAACTATATTACCCATGAGAGAAATACAAGACAAAAAACTCAAGTCACAAAATCTAGTGAAACAAACATTCAAGTAATGCGAATACAGATATTAGTCTCAATTAAACTAGTTACTCCATTTTAAACAGAAAATAGCTATTGTAAACTGAGCATAAATGTAGGCTGTGAATATACCAGTTGTTTCACCCTGAACCACCTCATTAAAGGAATTTCTAACTACTAGGCATGCTGACTTTATTTATAAGCTTAAGGGTCAATTTATTATTAGCCGAATTGGGCCAATTCACCCTGTTTCCATCTCTGAGGCTGCATACAGCAATCCGCCCGATCCTATATGATCGGGCTGATTGACACCCCCTGCTAGCGGCCGATTGGCCGCAAATCTGCAGGGGGCGGTAATGCACAAGGAGTTCATTAGAACTGCGTGTGCAATGCTGAATACGGACAGCGTATGCTGTCCGCATTCAGCGATGTGAGGCAGACATGATACGCTATAGCGTATCATGTCCGCCAGGCTTTAATAAATTGACCCATAGTCTCAACGTGGGGAGTTAAACCCTTGAAGAGAGGATTTCTGGAGTTTAAGGCAACTTATATGATCAACCTTAGTGTAAGCAGAGAATTGTCTTAGATCTCATTTATGGTCTGGAAACTAATCGCTTAGCTGTTCACATAGCACACTGTCTCGGCTGCTGATAGTGCCACCTCAATTAATAACAGTGATAAATCCAGAGCTAACAGTATCTCTAGAACTCCTTCAAACAAACAATAACATTCAAGGAAAATCGAACTAGTCTTGTCATCCGCCAGTGAAAGTTGCTGAACTCAGAGAGTAGGTTAGAGAGTCTCATGTAGAGTATACAGAAAATAATTAATCTTTCGGTCTCCAGCAGAGTTTAGGACAGTCTTTTATGTAGGAAAAAGATCTGGCAGAGACACTTTAACAGGATTATATTGACACTTCACTGTACATATAAGTGGTGCAGGAGAATATAGTATGAACATCAAATACTAATGCTGTGTACACAAGAAATGCAGAATAATGGAGCATACAGTACTTTTCTAGTATTAAAAGTAAATACATTTTTATTTTGTATAGAACGTTAACAACCTAGGGTAATTTGCAACAACGCAAGAAGCAGTCCAAATAGCCAGTATAAGGAGAAATATTCAGACTTAGTATAGTCTTCATGTATACAGTATACTGCAGTCAGTGTACTACATACAGGCTCATGTAGGGCAGTGCATATTCAAGGCGTTTGAGCCAGTGGTAATAAGGAGTGGGCCAGATGAGTAATGCAAATCTGGTGGAATTATGGCATACATTATTGTGGGCATGGAGTTGTATCTGTCCCAGTCCATACACTCAGCTTACCCACCTCCAGTCCATTAAAACCCAAAGATTCTTTCCACCCAGAAAAGGACTTGCCAGGAGGAGAAAGACGTTTAATTACTGCTTCTCTCTGTAGGTTCTGAAGACTCCCAAAGTTTGGCTAATGAGCCGCTCCTCTCCTCCGTGCTTAGGCGCTCCAGCTGTGTCAGATGCCTATTGACTGGGAGTTCCGATGGGCAAACAGTATGATCTGTTGATCCGGTCATGTTGAGCAATTCTCTAACTGCCTCCGACCTCCCACAATCTATTTCGATAAGCCCGGCAGTGCTGCTGCTGGGGAGCCCATAAATAGTATTAGTTGCCTGAATTGATCTAGATTCACATGTTGGCTTAAGAAAGGTCTGAGCTGGCAGAGGGGTAAATCCCACTGGAGCTGTCTTCTCCCCACCAACTTCTGCAGCCCCATCCTCGTAGTCAGGGTAGGGGTGTTGCTTCAACTAATACTAGGACTAGGTCCAGCTGTTTTTCCTAGTTCTGCAAATTGGTGTTGCAGAATGTTTTGTATCTCCAATTCATATTTATTGATTGCGTGAAAGATTCTCTTAAAAGCAGGCATTTTAGATTCGGCTTAAAAGTGTTGTTGTAGTATAGAAACTTTCAGCATAGATAGGGATACCATAGGCAAAATCAGCTAATGCAATAAAGGTAAATGAGTTATTCTGAGAAAAAAAAATACACTTCAGCAGGTAAAATGGATAACTGAGAACAAATGAAAAAGGTAGAAAAAAAAAAAGGGGTATACTGTCGCTTTAATGAAGATTTCCTTCATTTTATTACCATATATGATGTAAGGAAGACAACTTAAACATTAAAGGGATATAAATGCATTTTAATTTTAAATAGAAGCATTACATTATACTTCCATTAGCAACAATGTTTCTAGTAAAAGTTATTACTGTTTCAAAGGCATGCACATACTGTATATGCTACTTTTGACTAGAGGATCATTGTTTAAACACCGTACCTGCTCAGAGTTCTGGCGGTGCTGTGTATTGTGTCAGTGAAGACTTCATTTGTGCCATACAAGCCACTACTGAATCTCTGACAAGGTGTGGAGTTTGAATGTTGGTGCGCGTAAAAACTCTACTGGTACTGTGCGGAAAAACAGTAAGAGCTTTACTAGAACCGTTTTCGCTAATTTTTACCTCTTTTTGACCCTTTAATTTGTAAAAGTTCTTAGATTATTTTTTTTTCTGAAGATTCCTAAAATCTCCTCTTCTCCCATCATTCCAGGCATCCATAAACTGCATGGAAAATGAAGCATCTGCTAAGCATAAACTGTGTGCATTAATCCATTCTGCAACCATTTTTACTGCGTCGTCCTGTTTTTCTTTCAAAATGTTAACCTGGCAGTGAAACACATTCCTCCACTGTTTTTCAAGCAACATTTCAGGCTTGGGTGAAAATGTGAGCCTAAGAGCAAAAGCTTACTGCTTTCTATAATGATCCTTATTATAATGGGCCAGATTACAAGTGGAGCGCAAAATAGCGATATTTGGGCTCCAGTCATAATACCAGCACACAAAATGTGCACTGGTATTATAGGTAAAGCACAATGCGAACGCAACCTCACGTCTGCTTTGCTGGGAAGCATTGCGCTCATGAAAGCGTGCTTCCATATGCTCCAATGGGAGCCTTGTTCTCATGCCAATAGTCACGGCAAATAACCTAGCACAGCAAATTTAAAATATGTATGTATATGAATATATAAGGCCTAGATTTAGAGTTCGGCGGTAAAAGGGCTGTTAACGCTCCGCGGGTTTTTTTCTGGCCGCACCATAAATTTAACTCTGGTATCGAGAGTTCAAACAAATGCTGCGTTAGGCTCCAAAAAAGGAGCGTAGAGCATTTTTACCGCAAATGCAACTCTCGATACCAGAGTTGCTTACGGACGCGGCCGGCATCAAAAACGTGCTCGTGCACGATTCTCCCATAGGAAACAATGGGGCTGTTTGAGCTGAAAAAAAACCTAACACCTGCAAAAAAGCAGCGTTCAGCTCCTAACGCAGCCCCATTGTTTCCTATGGGGAAACACTTCCTACGTCTGCACCTAACACCCTAACATGTACCCCGAGTCTAAACACCCCTAACCTTACACTTATTAACCCCTAATCTGCCGCCCCCGCTATCGCTGACCCCTGCATTACACTTTTAACCCCTAATCTGCCGCTCCGTAAACCGCCGCCACCTACGTTATCCCTATGTACCCCTAATCTGCTGCCCCTAACACCGCCGACCCCTGTATTATATCTATTAACCCCTAACTTGCCCCCCACAACGTCGCCGCAAGCTACTTAAAATAATTAACCCCTAATCTTCCGACCGCAAATCGCCGCCACCTACGTTATCCCTATGTACCCCTAATCTGCTACCCCTAACATCGCCGACCCCTATGTTATATTTATTAACCCCTAATCTGCCCCCCACAACGTCGCCGACACCTACCTACACTTATTAACCCCTAATCTGCCGAGCGGACCTGAGCGCTACTATAATAAAGTTATTAACCCCTAATCCGCCTCACTAACCCTATCATAAATAGTATTAACCCCTAATCTGCCCTCCCTAACATCGCCGACACCTAACTTCAATTATTAACCCCTAATCTGCCGACCGGAGCTCACCGCTATTCTAATAAATGTATTAACCCCTAAAGCTAAGTCTAACCCTAACACTAACACCCCCCTAAGTTAAATATAATTTTTATCTAACGAAATAAATTAACTCTTATTAAATAAATAATTCCTATTTAAAGCTAAATACTTACCTGTAAAATACATCCTAATATAGCTACAATATAAATTATAATTATATTATAGCTATTTTAGGATTAATATTTATTTTACAGGCAACTTTGTAATTATTTTAACCAGGTACAATAGCTATTAAATAGTTAAGAACTATTTAATAGTTACCTAGTTAAAATAATTACAAATTTACCTGTAAAATAAATCCTAACCTAAGATATAATTAAACCTAACACTACCCTATCAATAAAATAATTAAATAAACTACCTACAATTACCTACAATTAACCTAACACTACACTATCAATAAATTAATTAAACACAATTGCTACAAATAAATAAAATTAAATAAACTATCTAAAGTACAAAAAATAAAAAAGAACTAAGTTACAGAAAATAATAAAATATTTACAAACATAAGAAAAATATTACAACAATTTTAAACTAATTACACCTACTCTAAGCCCCCTAATAAAATAACAAACCCCCCAAAATAAAAAATTCCCTACCCTATTCTAAAATACAAATATTACAAGCTCTTTTACCTTACCAGCCCTGAACAGGGCCCTTTGCGGGGCATGCCCCAAGAATTTCAGCTCTTTTGCCTGTAAAAAAAAACATACAATACCCCCCCCCCAACATTACAACCCACCACCCACATACCCCTAATCTAACCCAAACCCCCCTTAAATAAACCTAACACTACCCCCCTGATGATCTTCCTACCTTGTCTTCACCATGCCAGGTTCACCGATCCGTCCTGGCTCCAAGATCTTCATCCACCCCAAGCGGGGGCTAGACATCCACTGAAGAAGTCCAGAAGAGGGTCCAAAGTCTTCCTCCTATCCGGCAAGAAGAGGACATCCGGACCGGCAAACATCTTCTCCAAGCGGCATCTTCTATCTTCTTCCATCCGATGACGACCGGCTCCATCTTGAAGACGTCCAGCGCGGATCCATCCTCTTCTTCCGACGACTAGACGACGAATGACGGTTCCTTTAAGGGACGTCATCCAAGATGGCGTCCCTCGAATTCCGATTGGCTGATAGGATTCTATCAGCCAATCGGAATTAAGGTAGGAATTTTCTGATTGGCTGATGGAATCAGCCAATCAGAATCAAGTTCAATCCGATTGGCTGATCCAATCAGCCAATCAGATTGAGCTCGCATTCTATTGGCTGTTCCGATCAGCCAATAGAATGCGAGCTCAATCTGATTGGCTGATTGGATCAGCCAATCGGATTGAACTATATTCTGATTGGCTGATTCCATCAGCCAATCAGAAAATTCCTACCTTAATTCCGATTGGCTGATAGAATCCTATCAGCCAATCGGAATTCGAGGGACGCCATCTTGGATGACGTCCCTTAAAGGAACCGTCATTCGTCGTCTAGTCGTCGGAAGAAGAGGATGGATCCGCGCTGGACGTCTTCAAGATGGAGCCGGTCGTCATCGGATGGAAGAAGATAGAAGATGCCGCTTGGAGAAGATGTTTGCCGGTCCGGATGTCCTCTTCTTGCCGGATAGGAGGAAGACTTTGGACCCTCTTCTGGACTTCTTCAGTGGATGTCTAGCCCCCGCTTGGGGTGGATGAAGATCTTGGAGCCAGGACGGATCGGTGAACCTGGCATGGTGAAGACAAGGTAGGAAGATCATCAGGGGGGTAGTGTTAGGTTTATTTAAGGGGGGTTTGGGTTAGATTAGGGGTATGTGGGTGGTGGGTTGTAATGTTGGGGGGGGGGTATTGTATGTTTTTTTTTACAGGCAAAAGAGCTGAAATTCTTGGGGCATGCCCCGCAAAGGGCCCTGTTCAGGGCTGGTAAGGTAAAAGAGCTTGTAATATTTGTATTTTAGAATAGGGTAGGGAATTTTTTATTTTGGGGGGCTTTGTTATTTTATTAGGGGGCTTAGAGTAGGTGTAATTAGTTTAAAATTGTTGTAATATTTTTCTTATGTTTGTAAATATTTTATTATTTTCTGTAACTTAGTTCTTTTTTATTTTTTGTACTTTAGATAGTTTATTTAATTTTATTTATTTGTAGCAATTGTGTTTAATTAATTTATTGATAGTGTAGTGTTAGGTTAATTGTAGGTAATTGTAGGTAGTTTATTTAATTATTTTATTGATAGGGTAGTGTTAGGTTTAATTATATCTTAGGTTAGGATTTATTTTACAGGTAAATTTGTAATTATTTTAACTAGGTAACTATTAAATAGTTCTTAACTATTTAATAGCTATTGTACCTGGTTAAAATAATTACAAAGTTGCCTGTAAAATAAATATTAATCCTAAAATAGCTATAATATAATTATAATTTATATTGTAGCTATATTAGGATGTATTTTACAGGTAAGTATTTAGCTTTAAATAGGAATTATTTATTTAATAAGAGTTAATTTATTTCGTTAGATAAAAATTATATTTAACTTAGGGGGGTGTTAGTGTTAGGGTTAGACTTAGCTTTAGGGGTTAATACATTTATTAGAATAGCGGTGAGCTCCGGTCGGCAGATTAGGGGTTAATAATTGAAGTTAGGTGTCGGCGATGTTAGGGAGGGCAGATTAGGGGTTAATACTATTTATGATAGGGTTAGTGAGGCGGATTAGGGGTTAATAACTTTATTATAGTAGCGCTCAGGTCCGCTCGGCAGATTAGGGGTTAATAAGTGTAGGTAGGTGTCGGCGACGTTGTGGGGGGCAGATTAGGGGTTAATAAATATAACATAGGGGTCGGCGATGTTAGGGGTAGCAGATTAGGGGTACATAGGGATAACGTAGGTGGCGGCGATTTGCGGTCGGAAGATTAGGGGTTAATTATTTTAAGTAGCTTGCGGCGACGTTGTGGGGGGCAAGTTAGGGGTTAATAGATATAATACAGGGGTCGGCGGTGTTAGGGGCAGCAGATTAGGGGTACATAAGTATAACGTAGGTGGCGGTCGGCAGATTAGGGGTTAAAAATTTTAATCGAGTGGCGGCGATGTGGGGGGACCTCGGTTTAGGGGTACATAGGTAGTTTATGGGTGTTAGTGTACTTTAGGGTACAGTAGTTAAGAGCTTTAGAAACCGGCGTTAGCCAGAAAGCTCTTAACTCCTGCTATTTTCAGGCGGCTGGAATCTTGTCGTTAGAGCTCTAACGCTCACTGCAGAAACGACTCTAAATACCAGCGTTAGAAAGATCCCATTGAAAAGATAGGCTACGCAAATGGCGTAGGGGGATCTGCGGTATGGAAAAGTCGCGGCTGAAAAGTGAGCGTTAGACCCTTTCCTGACTGACTCCAAATACCAGCGGGCGCCCAAAACCAGCGTTAGGAGCCTCTAACGCTGGTTTTGACGGCTACCGCCGAACTCTAAATCTAGGCCTAAGTGTTTAAGTGTTTATATGTGTATATACACATATTAACACATAAATATATATATTTATGTATATAAGCATATACATATATATTTACAGTTTTAACACATTCCCAATAGACCGCAATTTAAAGGCACTTTTTTGTGCCGTTTTTTTCTAACACCCCACACCCGCTCCCTTTAACCCCTTATAACTGCTTTGTGCAGTTATGTTTTAATAAAATAAAGATGCTACTATTTTTTATTTTTTTTACACTACACTGTATTTCAGGGGCAATTGGTTGATATTTTTTTAATTAACCAGAGGTCTGACCTCTGTTTAATTTTTGGAGTGCTAATTGTGAAAGCAATCTCTCTCTAGCATTAACCAGGCACTTTTAATGGCTGGCCTGTAAAAGGGCGAATTTGCCCATTTACGGGCGCACGTTAAATTAGTACTCCACTTTAGCCCATAATATGTAAACCTTTGTGTTGTTAAAAACATTTTTTTTTAAATTCTGCTTTAACTTATGTTCAAAATTCCTAAATGTTTGATGATGGAGTCAACCAATTGAAATGGTTTAGCCATATTTAGGTCCATCATACATAGCAGTTTGTTTGTTAAGATGGGAGAGGCCTTTCGTAAGAAAAGACAAGAAAATATGTGTTAGATTAAAAGGAATGAAATGCATTTTTGTGTGTTTGACGTCTGGAGGGTGGGATAAAACAAACCAGATTGATTTTTCTGATAAATAAAATTTGTGGTTTTCTATAGGAAGTAATCAAATCATAACATGATCCCCAAAATTGCAATGTGCTACGTATTGTAAATTTAAACATTTAACCCTTCGGCTGCTGCCACAGAGGGTAACAGTGTTGTGACAAATATATATTGAAGGAATAATGGTTGCCTTGTATCATTGTTACTGTACTCTATGTTTTGGATTGACAGAACATTGAAAAGTAGTGACTGGAAAATGCACAGTTGACTAGAGATTGGCAAATGTGTTTATATTCTAATTCGAAAGTTAGAACAAATGTTATTGTAGTAATTTGATTTACATCTAATCGAATGTTGATAAGAACGAATATTCTTAAAAATTCTATAATAGAATGTCACTTTTGAATTCGAATGTCACTTTTGAATTCAAATGTCACTTTTGAATTCGAATGTCACTTTTGAATTCGAATGTCACTTTTGAATTCGAATGTCACTTTTGAATTAGAATGTGACTTTTGAATTCGAATGTCACTTTTGAATTCGAATGTCACTTTTGAATTAGAATGTGACTTTTGAATTCGAATGTCCCTTTTGAATTCGAATGTCACTTTTGAATTCAAATGTCACTTTTGAATTCGAATGTCCCTTTTGAATTCGAATGTCACTTTCGAATTCGAATGTCACTTTCGAATTCGAATGTCACTTTTGAATTCAAATGTCACTTTTGAATTCGAATGTCCCTTTTGAATTCGAATGTCACTTTTTAATTCGAATGTCACTTTTGAATTTGAATGTCACTTTCGAATTAGAATGTCATGAAAATGTGTATATTCAATTTATTATGAACATTCAAATTCGAATATTACACTTATAAAACACAGTTGTAGACTAGAAATACTATTTCGAATTCGAATATTAGATTTATAAAACACTGTTGTAGATTAGAAATACTATTTCGAATTCAAATTAGAATATTATATTTATAAAACAGAGTTGTAGACTAGAAATATTATTTCAAATTCGAATTAGAATATTACATTTATAAAACACAGTTGTAGACTAGAAATACTATTTCGAATTCGAATATTAGATTTATAAAACACTGTTGTAGACTAGAAATACTATTTCGAATTCAAATTAGAATATTATATTTATAAAACAGAGTTGTAGACTAGAAATATTATTTCAAATTCGAATTAGAATATTACATTTATAAAACACAGTTGTAGACTAGAAATACTATTTCGAATTTGAATATTAAATTTCGAAATTAAATGTGATAAAATATAAAGCTAAACATTCTATTATTCAAACAAATATTTTCAAATAGTAATGAAATAGTAATGAAAAATTTGAAAACGGAAATTCGAAAATAGAATGTTGGAATGTTAAATAAACATTCGAAATTTGATTCGAATGAACCAATATATATAAAAATTAATTTTTAATTATGAATATTTAGAAACATTCGCCCGTCACTATTTCTGACTGGAATCCCTCTTACTTTTAGTGATAACCATAAAACTCAGTTGTTTCCTTGCTCCTACTGTATCCTAAATCGTGGCCGTACTGTTAGCCCACAGACATTTTGCAGCTGGATAATAGTCCGACAGACAAGTGGCTGTCAGATAACAGTCTGGCCTGTTTGTTGTAACAAAACATGGTACAAAACATATGAAAAATCCACATATGAAATAACAAAACATGGTACAAAACATATGAAAAATCCACATATGAAATATAAAAATGTTTAATTTCCTGTTGTTGTAACAAAAACATTGTACAAAACATAAGTGTTTTTGTAATCCAAAATAAAAATTGTTTAATTTACTGTTGGTGTGTTTTCCTAGCATTACCCGGATAAAGCCAAATGTATGACTTTATTAGCTTTATCCAGAAGTGTTTGGGTAATCCTAGAATTACCCTGGCTGGTAAAGCCCAAAGTTTGAGCTTATTTTGGGCTTTACCCACAGCCACTGGGTAATCCTAGGATTACCCAATTTCTGACTTTACCTGTAACATATATATATATCTCATAAATATCTAAAAGCACCCCTAGCCCCAGGACTCTGTTTCTTGCTACTCTCCCTTATGACTTCCCTCACTCCTGCCTCTTAGCCCCAGACATCTCAGCCGCTCATGCTTTTCCCACATACCTCCAGCTCCTGTCACTCTCGGCACAGTGTATCACGCTATCTCAGACAACTATCTGGCGGAGCATTATGTACAGTGTAGTTCATAAAGTGAGGGGAAATTACTTGAGGTGCGTGCGTAGCCAGTGAATTTCATACAGAGCAGTAAGTTTTAGAGGTGGCAGCAGCATAACATATAGCAGAGGGTCTCCTGAGCGCATACTCTGTGGTAACCAAGGTAACCCTGGTGTTCTATCCCCTTTTCATACCCTTTCAGATTTTGATACCACTAAGGAGGCCCTCTGCTATATGTTTTGCCGCCTCTTAAACGTGCTGCTCTTTATGAAAATCAGCGCGCTATGCGATACAACTCCCTCATTGTCCTGTCATGCGTGACCTGTATTCATCTTTGCACAGGCCTACCCAGATAACTGTTCCCTCACGCTGCCGTGCACCTTACAGGGAACATTGGTGGTGGCACATATATGCTTCTTGTTATTTATTGGCTCACATGATGTGTGGGCTATTAATAGTGCATTGTTGCACATTTCCCTATCTAGGTTGATTCTTCAACAAAGGATACCAAGAGAAAAACACAAATATGTTTGGAGTTAAATGAAAAAGTTCTTGAAAATCGCATGCTTTATCAGAATCATTAAAGTTTAATACTTGACTTAACTATTCCACTAGCTGATTCATAAATATGTTGGGAAAAAATAACAAAAATATACAAATAATTCATATAGATTTGCTTGACTTCTGTTTTTATTTTGTTCAATTATGAACTCAAACATTGATTGTCTTGCTCCTATCATCAGTTAACATTGGTCTCTAACTCTGTCACTGTTTATTTTTCAGCTCCTCCCATTTCTCTTCCTCCTGCTTTCCCCATTGGCTACTGGCTATTCAGAGCTCTTCCTAATGGTCATTCCTATTTCTCTATTTTCTAGCCAGCATATATTTTCTTTATTTAGATGATTATTATAGGAATATTACTTGTTTTATTATTGAATAAATAATTTATTAAACTACCAAATTTATGAAATGAATATTCAAACAATCTGTCTGTATCTGTCAAAATGTATTTGCTTCCCATAATTCACTAATTAATGCTGATAGTTATTGTGAGACATAGAGCCGAGGGCTGTTTACATACTAGCAGCATCTGACTTGTGCAATCAGGTTTCAAGGTCTTCCAGCTGAAACAACTTGGGCAGCATTAAGTCAAATTGAGTATCAGTTTCTGGTATTGGGATTCGGAAACATTCTGTTGAAAGTTCAGATAATTCTGTAACTAAAAATGACCACTCAGAATAATAGCTTGTTTATCTAACTGCTTTACAAAACCATTGCTTTATTAACCATGTCTGCATGCTGCATACAAGAACCGCTATGATTCTGAGTGGTCATTTTTAGTTACTAACTACTTTCACACTACATATCTATCCACATTGGGATAATGTTTGCAGTACTAATCATTGCAAACATCATCCCATCATTGCAAACATTATATAAATAAAGGGACAGTGTACCCAAAACTTTTCTCCCTTTTAATTTGTTCCCAATTATCCATTTTGCCTGCTGGAGTATATTACATTTTTCACAAATAGCCCCTTTACCCTGATTATTGCATTTCAAATAGTTGATTTTGCATTTGTTATCCCTACCTATGCTGAAAGTTTCTATACTTAAGTATTGGCTATAGAAAAGCTGTGTAAACATAGCCAGCAGAAGAAATTACAGTCCCAGTGGGAGGTAGAAGAGATAAGCAATATAATGTTAGTTTTCAATAATTATGTAATGATACTGCATTGAGTGGTCCTTTAAGCTTTGCACTTTCTCATTTATATTTTAATACATTTAGATTTAGATCTAGCAGTGATTTTAAACATTCTGATAATGCTTTCAAACATTTTGTGTTACTTTAATAACACATAGGAGCATACTTTGTATATTTCTGTGTATCTTTTATCAATTACAAACATTGCACTTTGTATTTTATCCATTGTAAATTAAAGCTGACAATTTCAGAAAGTGGGAGAGATTAGGGTAGTCCCTAGGGTATATCTGAAGCTTTCTCAAGTCTTTTTATATTTTGTAAGCATTTTAAACAAGTTGGTCTCACTGATTTATCTTGCCAGCTGTATGCAGATTAATTTTGCTCAAAATGCACTTTACAATTATTTTATCTAGCAGAAAAGTAATATACACTGAATTATAAACAAAAGCAAGCTAAATTTCAGTTAAAACATTTCAGTTTAATTTGGAATTGATGCAAACAGAGCCTTTATATCAGCCCCAGGGGTTATCCACTTACCTTCTTTCTCCCATGTGAAATTTTGTATACCAAAGAGCGTCATTACATTCTATGGAAGGCATCTCTCTGGGATTTCCAGGTTCATCTCCCTTTCAGTGAGTTCTGACCTTGTGAGGTCAGCACTATAATCTCTCTCCAGATTAGAGAATTTTTGATTATCTGGCACACAGAATATAATGATGCTCTGGGAAAATGAAGCTGTCAGTTTTTCAGTGTTAATTTAAATAAAAGACATGCAAAGTGCAATGCAATTTGTAAAAGATACACATAAATATACAAAGTATGATCCCAATTTGTTAACGTTACACAGAAACTGTGAAAGCATAATCAGAATTGGTAAACTCCCAATTCTAAATACACTGCTGTATACAAAATATACAAAATAGAAAGTGCAAAGTTTAAAAGCAATAACTCTAAATCTGAAGTGCAAAGTGATATTAAATAGAGGACAAAAGTATAAATGCAGCATAACTGTCATGTTGTGCAGTGCTATACTGCACTGGGCTTGTCTCTTCTTCCCACACATAAATGCAGGGAACAACGCTTGGAAAAGTAAAGCAAAACCAGCCTTTTGAAAATCTCTTTACTGATCTCGCAGTGCTGGAGGATCACTTTAGAATATCTCCCCTAAGCAGAGAGGTTTTGAATATCAGGGCCTTAGTACTGGTCTTAGTACAGACAAAAATAATATAAAGGGGAATGTGTGTGTGTGTGTACAGAACTTGATAAAATAATGGTATCTGATTTCCCTACAAGCTCAATCTTTTTTATTGGGTTGTGGTTTCAAAGAACCAAGCCAACTATTTCATATATATAAATAAACACGATTAAGCTATTTCTTATACATTTTTTACTCTGCAGCTGGTATAGCAAGCCATTGGAAACAAATTGGAAACAGTGCACTTTTTCTGTGTTGCATCTAAATGTCAGTATTTAAAATATGTATTTTAAAAACCCCACAAAAGCTGTTTTTACTTTGAAAATACAATTACTGACCACCAATAGGGCTGTGAGAGCTGTCCTTGTCTGCCACTGCCAGTGAACAATTTGCCCCTAAGTATGAGTTGTTTACAAACATACCTCACCAATTAAGCTTTTTCATGAAATAAATATTTAAAAATATTTAATTCCTCTTTTATATATTAATTTAATAACATTATGAACAGAAGAATATTCTTTTTACACAAAATTATATACTTGGTATAAACTAATTGTTCAGTAGGTTTAGGTAGTGCTGCTTTGCATTTTATGTTAGAATTTAGTAAATATAACATATTTTAAACTGAAATATGAGCACAACAAAAACAAATCTATTAAACACCTTTCATATAAATGTATAATAAAAAAAAAGGATTATAAAAATATTTTCAATCTTCAGTACCATTAGCTTATAATTTAAAGGTTAAAAACATTTGTTGATATCAAAAATACAAAGCCAGAGAAGTGCACAGATTTTGTGTCATCACTTGAGAAAAAAAGCACAAAACCAGAAAATTCAGGAGGAGAAATGCACGCTGGTCTGGTGCTATGGCAACACAGGTGGGAAAGCTGATAAAATCTCACATCATAAACTTCAATTATTTTACTAGAACTGTTCATGTTTGCTATATTTTAACACTGCACCAAAACACTGTGTTACAAGCTCAACATCTCTGTAACTGAGCTCCTTCTATTCCTCTCTTCTAATGCTCACGAATCTCACTTACTGTGGGTAACTCTGTTGTCACCTCAACCCCTCAAGCCCGCTGCCTTGAGGTTACATTTGACTCTGATCTTTCTTTTTATTTCTCATATAAAATGGACATAAAACTAAAAAAATAAACTTTCATGATTAAGACAAAACATATAGGGATAATTTATTGCGCAGTAACAAATGGGACATTTTGCCCGTTTGTGGGCGCTCGATAAATAACCAGCCATTACAAGTGGCTAGTTATTGCTACCGCTAACTCGTGGTAGCAATTAGCGCTTACAAAATTAACGAGAGATCAGATCTCTGGTTAATTTTATAAATGTTCACCAAATGCCCCCAAAACAAGTATAATATACTTTATTAAAAAATAAACACCTAGATTACGAGTTTAGCGTTGTGGCTCGTAACGCTGAAAAAATTTAATTTTCAGTGTTAAAACAGCACTGCAGTCAATACAAGTCTTGTCGTTATAGGTGTACCGCACACCTTTTACCCTGTAACGCAACGGCAGTACCGCACACGTAAAAATTAAGTTTTTTTATGGGACTCCCATAGCGCCGGTATTACGAGCTTTGCGATGAGGCTAAAAAGTGAGTTACACCCTTTAATAACAAGATCTGTAACAACATCTAAAGTCAGCAGTTATGAGTTTTACGCTACAAAGTTGTAACATAAAACTCATAACAAAAGTGTTAAAAAGTACACTAACACCCATAAACTACCTATTAACCCCTAAACCGAGGCCCTCCCGCATCACAAACACTATAATAAACAAATTAACCCCTAATCTGCCGCTCCCGACATCAACGCCACTAATAAAATGAATTAACCCCTATTCTGCAACTCCCCAACATCGTCACCACTATAATAAACCTATTAACCCCTAAACAGCCACCCCCCACATCACAAACACTATTTAAATATTATTAACCCCTAATCTGCCGTCCGCCCACACCACCGCTATAATAAACCTGTTAACCCCTAAACCGCAAGCCCCCCACAACGGAATATACTAAAATAAACTATTAACCCCTAAACCTAAGGACCCCCTAATTTTATATTAAAATTACAATTTCCCTATCTTAAATTAAAACTTACCTGTCAAATTTAAAAAAATAAGTTTAAACAAACAATTAAACTATTATAAATATTAAACTAAAATAAAACTATCTATCAGTTAAATAAAACTAAACTACACATTAAAAAATCCTAAAACACTGCTCTAAAAATTACAAAAAGTATCTAATTACCAATAAAAAACTAAATTACAAAAAAACACACACCAAATTACGAAAAAATAACAAATTATCAAAAATAAAAAGGAATTACACCTAATCTAAAAGCCCTATCAAAATAAAAAGCCCCCCCTTAAATAACCCCCCCAGCCTACAATAAACTACCAATGGCCCTTAAAAAGGCCTATTGTGGGGCATTGCCCCACAATCAGCCAATAGGATTTAAGCAGATCTCATTCAATTGGCTAATTCAAAATAGCCAATAGAATGAGATCTGCTTAAATCCTATTGGCTGATTTGAATAGCCAATAGGATTAGCAGCCCTCATTCCTATTGGCTGATTCAAATTTTTCAGCCAATAGGAATGCAAGGGATGCCATCTTGAATCGCGTCTCTTGCACCGAAGAATCAGTATACGGCGGCGACCATATGAAGAGGATGCTCTGCGCCGGATGTCTTCAGGATGGACCTGCTCCGCGTCGGCTGTATGAAGATCAGAGAGGTCGCCTGAATGAAAACTTCTTGCTACATTGATAATGACTTCGCCCGGCTGGATGGATCCTTCAAGCGGGACTTCATCAACTGTAAGTGGATTGTCGGGGGTTAGTGTTAGTTTTTTTTAAAGGTTTTTGGGTGGGGGTTTTTTTAGATTAGGGTTTGGGCAATGTAAAAGAGCTAAAGGCCCTTTTAAGGGCAATGCCCATACAAATGCTCTTTTCAGGGCAATGGTTAGCTTAGGTTATTTTAGATAGTTTTTTTTATTTGGGGGATTGGTTAGGGGGTGGTTTTTACTGTTGGGGGGTCTTTGTGTTTTTTTTTACAGGTAAAAGAGCTGATATCTTTGGGGCAATGCCCCACAAAAGGCCCTTTTAAGGGCCCCCAAAAAGGCCCTTTTAAGAATAGTAATAATCTTAATTTTTTGGGGATAATTTAGTTTTTTTTTTGTAATGGTAGTTTTTTTATTTTTTGTAATGGTAGGTTTTTTTATTTTTTGTAATGGTAGGTTTTAGTGTAAGGCAGGTAAGGTTTTATTTCACAGGTAAATTTGTATTTATTTTAGCTAGGTAGTTAGTAAATAGTTAATAACTATTTACTAACTAGACTACCTAGTTAAAATAAATACAAACTTACCTGTGAAATAAGGTAAAAATAAAACCTAAGCTAGCTACAATGTAACTATTAGTTACTATTGTAGCTAGCTTAGGTTTTATTTCACAGGTAAGTATTTAGTTTTAACTAGGTATTATTTAGTTAATAACTGTACATTTTATTTAGATCTATTTTAATTATTTTAAAGTTAGGGGGTGTTAGGGTTAGGTTTTGGGTTAGGGGTTAATAGTTTAATTTAGGTTGTTGCAATGTGGGGGGCTGGTGGTTTAGGGGTTAGTAGGTTTATTTAGTTAATAATTGCAAGTTTAATTTAGATATATTTTAATTATGTTAAAGTTAGGGGGTGTTAGAGTTAGGGTTACGTTAGGGTTAGGAATTTATACTTTAATTTAGGTTGTTGTGATGTGGGGGGCTGGCGGTTTAGGGGTTAATAGGTTTATTTAGTTGTAGTGATGTGGGAGGCCAGAGGTTTAGGGGTTAATAGCTTTATTTAGGTGGCGGCGATATCGGGAGCGGCGGAATAGGGGTTAATAACTTTAATATAGTTGCAGTGATGTTGGGGTGTGACGGAATAAGGGTTAATAACTTTAGTATAGTGGCAGCGATATCAGGAGCGGCAGATTAAGGGTTATTTAATTTTATTTAGGTGGCAATATCGGGAGCAGCAGATTAGGGGTTAATAATTGTAGACAGGCATCGGCGACGCCGGGGGCAGCAGATTGGGGTATTTAGACTCGGGGTTTATATTAGGGTGTTTGGTTTAAACTGTAGGTTTTTTTCCCCATAGACATAAATTGGGCTGCGTTACGGAGCTTTTGTTTCCGCGATCACAGGTGTTAGACTTTTTTTTTGCAGGTTCTCCCCATTGATGTCTATGGGGAAAGCGTGCACAAGCAAGTCAAAACACTGCTACTTTTGTGTGTGGTATGGAGCTCAATGCAGCCATATCGCCTGCACAATCTGGGTTTTTTAAAACTTGTAATGGCAGCACTATAGGGAATTAAATAATGCAACTTTTGTGGCGTTCCTTACTTTCCCTAAAGTGTTCATGATATATAGTAGCATCTTTTTTTTTATTAATAAAATAACTGCAATAAGCAGTTTTTGGAGGTTAAAGTGTGTGGGTGTGGGAAAAAAAACCAGCACTGAAAAGTGCCTTTACATAGTGGTCTATGGGAACTGTATGTTCCCAGTAAATATAAATATATCCTGTATATATATATATATATATATATATATATATATATATATATATATATATATATATATACACATACACTTATATACATACAGCATATAGAAAAAAAGAAACTATCACTCACAGCTTCCGGATAGCAGCAGTTGCTTCACCGGCTGTAGTGTATACAGCTCCAGGGACGCTCTGGTGCATGTATGATCATAAATAACAAATGAGCCAATATCCAGAGGATAGGATCAAAGATGTCAAGGAAAGGCAACAATCATAACTCGATATAAAGTGACAATAAAACGATGACTTAGGTACCTGTTCCGCCTGTACCTACACTCCTCCAAACTTGTGTAAGTTTTAACTACGTTTGCAATAAATTTGGAGTTTTAGTGTCACTTTATATTGAGCTATGATTGTTGCCTTTCCTTGACGTCTGTGCTCCTATTCTCTGGATATTGCCTCTTTTGACAGCTATATACATATATATTTATGATTTAATATGTGTATATACACATATTAACACATAAATATATACGTATATAGTCATATACATATATATTTATATTTGCTGCCCATCACTGCGCGACTTACCCCCTTCCCTGCGCTAGTTCTCATGCTGTGTCTCACAGCATGCGAACGAGGCTCCCATTGGAGCCTATTGAAGCAAGTTCTGGTGTATTTAAAAAATGAAGGGATAAAGAATATTAACCCTTCTGCTGTTAAGCCATTTAACACTCTTTTGCTTTTGTAATACCAGTGCACATTTGCGTGTGTGGATATTACTCAGTGAAGCACAAATATCAATTTAGTAAAAGTGATATTTTGTGCTCCACTTGTAATCTAGTTCATAATTTAAAGAGACTTTTAAATTTACTTCCATTATCAAATTGATTTCATTCTTGTCTTATCATTTGTTAAAAAGTATACTTAGGTAGGCTCAGGCACAGCGATGCAATGCTTGGAGCTAGCTAGTGATTGGTGGCTACACATATATGCCCGCTTGTCACTGACTCATCATCTAGGTCCTGGTAGTACATTGCTGTTTGGAGCTTGGGTTCATAAACACGCAGAGAATTGTATTATTGCTCTATTGCTTACATATAACTAAGATATTTTATTTTTACACTTTGTGTAAAACACACTTTTACATCCCTTGGCGAACTCCTGTCACTTCCAACTTAAAATATCTTTAAAATTTGCCATTTGCTCACACAAGACAACTTAGATTCAAACCACTCTCTTATCATTTCCCTCCTTGTCTATTGCAACTTACCTTGCACATAGTTGTACACCTTCTGAATACTGCTGCCAGTCCATAAACTAGCTACACTTAGCCCTAAGAAAAGAATTCAAAATCTTGATCCTAACATACAAATCACTCTGACTTTGCACCCACCCTCCTATATCACTGCCCTTGTCTTCAAATAATGTAATTATTATGTAGAACTCCTTGCTTCTCGCTTTCAAGTGCTGCTTAAAAACATATCCGTTTAGGGATACAATCTTAATTAAGATGTCTCTCTTGTCTCTATCTCCCCCTCAACTTTCCCATGCACTTTGTTTAGAAGGTAAGCGCACAAGTCCATCTGACCTGTCAATCATTTCATGTACATATGATTTACAGCTAACAGTGACTCATAAGCAGAGCTCTCTACTCGTTATGATGTATCTATATTTAATGTCACAGTGCTGTATAATGTTGTGATGCTATATACATAAATAGAAATCATCATAATACTAATCAAAATGTTGCATACACAACAACTCAAATCCTACCCTATGTAACATTTCAGCTGTACTCAACTTGCCAAAATATATGTGTGTGAAATTGGTCCTGGTATAAGTATGGTTTAGGTTGCTAGAATGGTGCATAGGTGTCTTGAGGTTGTGGTTTGAGTGACATGGGTTTTACAGTGTCTGTGTAGCCTGAGGTATTTTCTATGTTTATTAGTAACAGCATTTTTTTCTTCTTTCTCTTGGTATCGTTTGTTGAAAAGCAGGGATGTATGCTTAGGAGCACTATAGTGGAGAACTATATGGCAGCAGTCTTGCAAGAATGTTATCCATTTGCAAGAGCACTAGATGGCAGCACTGCTTCCTGCCATGTAGTGCTCAAGATGTCTACCTAGGTACCTTTCACACAAAATATCATGGGAACAAAGCAAATTTGATAATAGACGTAAATTGGAATTTTTTTTTTTTTTTAAATGGTTTGCTCTGTTTGAGTCACAAAAGAAAAATTTTTTGGTTTCATATCCCTTTAAATCTCTAAAACTAATTGTGATGTGCCTTTCAAATTGATTGCGGTACCTTGCATTCAATAATCAGTATACGACGGACATCGGATGAAGAGGAGCCTCCAAGCCGCCGAGGACTGCCGCCGCTGCCACTGATGACCAACACCGAGAATCGCCAAATCTGGGAAGACCGCTCCCGAAATCCGCTCTGCGCCACCTTCGCTGTGGATGAAGATGATGGAACCGCCTGGAAGAACCCCTCCGCCGGACTTCTGAAACAGTGAGTACCTATTTGGGGCTTTAGTGTTAGGTTTTTTTTTATTTAGATTAGGGTTTTTTGGACAATTTCAAAAAGAGCTGATCCTTTTAAGGGCAATGCCCATACAAATGCCCCTTTAGGGGAAATGGGTAGTTTAGGTTTATTAGTGTTAGTTTTTTTTTTATTTTGGGGGGTTTGGTGGGTGGGGGTTTTACTGTTAGGGGGGACTTTGTTTATTTTTAATGTAAAAGAGCTGATTTATTTAGGGTAATGCCCTACAAAAAGCCATTTTAAGGGCTATTGGTAGTTTAGTATTAGATTAGGGGGTGTTTTTATTAAGGAGAGATTCTTTATTATTATAGGGGTATTAGTTTAACAAATATACTGCCCTCTGGGCAGGCTTATCAACTAGTGTGTATATATATATATATATATATATATATATATATATATATATATATATATATATATATATATATAAAAGTGCATTAGAGCCCTTTGCATTAAGTAGATGAAAAGATGTAAAAACATTTATATTCAATATTCATATTTAATAAAGATTTTAACTATGTATTTACTGTAAATATTTAACATTTGCTAATGCGAATATGCTGTGTTGTTTGCACGATAGGTGTTTTTTTAATTTTTTTTTCTCCATTAATTTCTATGGGGAAATACATGCACAAACTTGAATTAGGATTTTTGCACTATTCAGGTTACCACTTTTTTTTTAACTTGTAAAACGAACACAACCCGACTAGCACAAAAAGCTTAACTCTAGCAGCCACCCCACTTGTAATTTAGCCCTGTATGTTTTAAACATTAGTGAAGCTGTTTAAATTGTTTCTTTCCCCACATCAACCATTTAGCTTCAACCCCTGATCTAACCACTTAGCTTATTTCCATCTGAATATTATAGTGTCTTTTCCTAGCTCATTAAAATATCCTAATTCTTATGATATCTGTCCTACTCAATAATGTCTTCCTCCATCTCTAGTGTGTAAGGAAGTAGCTGCTTCACCAAAGTAAAAATGTAAGACGGGACAAAAAAATAAATCTGTCTGGTTACTGGATTTTGTTCTTTATCTTCCCAAACTGGCAATTTGTAAAAATAAATCTTACACTTTTAAAATGATAGCCGCATGTGTAAGTTTATAACTAAAAAGATTAAAGGACCAGTGTTGCTTTAATATTAATACATGACTTCAATATTCCTTAAAGGACTACAGTGCTGGACACAGTTACAAAAATTCATATTTAAATTTACACTGTTCTTGTATACTCCAGAATGTCCTAAGCCATCCCAGTTTTGTATCACAGTGCCCAAGCTATTATAGTTATTGGTTGCTTGCAAGTGCTTTTGCCTCAAGATAAAGAAACACTGCACATACAAAGCAACAAGCTCTAATGAGTCTGCTTCTTTTGACAATACAGCTTTTAATTGGCTATAGCACCCAACAATCTTTGAAACAACATTGCGTGGCTAGGGTCAGTCTGGATGTTACAAGAAAATGGAACGTTTTTTAAATAATATGTATGAATAGAACATACATGTTTGAAATGCTTATCTGTACTTCAGACAACCATACCAGAGTTTAAATAACCATGGAAGCCAAAGGAACATATCAAAGGAAACTGAAACAGAAGATGTCAGGAACAGCAGAAATTTTATATTATTATCATTTATTTGTATAGTGCCGCCAAATTCCGTAGCGCTGGTAGGCACCAAACACCTATTGGCGTTCTGAGAATTTATAGTAAGAGTTGAGATCAAGCACTAAAAGCTTTCACCATCAAGAGTGTAAAAGGTGCAATGTCATGAAGGTGACCAAGGTACAGACATAACATTCCAAGTGCATGAGTGCCAAGGTTAACACACATCTTAGACAAAATCTTTGTCAAGATCATGCACCTTGACATGGACCAATGCTTCCAAAAGCAGCTAGTCACAGGCTTGTCAAGATAAGTGTTATGGAAATGCTATAATTTAGAGGGTGCATTCATTTTCATTTGGGTTTAAGGGACACAACTCTTCCAATGCACTATGTATTCTGAGCAACCTCTACAAATGCTAGATGTTTTTAACCTCAAACTTTTGTTCTCCACTAACCATAACAGGGGACACTTGAACGCATGCTCTGTAGGTCATGATTAAAGGAGTGGGGATGATGGGGTACCACATTAATGTTTTGGGTAAATTTAGGAACATTGTAACACGATTAATGATTTAACTAAAAAAGGTCCAATATAGTGAGATTCCAAGTGACTTTTATATCGGAAACAGAAAGCCACTCTTTATTTCCACAGGAATAGGATGGTGCTGGGATCTTAATGCAGTTTGTGTAGATGACACTCAATGAAGATCATCATATGAAAGAGTCCCATGTATTAAATGCCTTGCAATCAATGTGAATCTTGTCACGAATTAAGAAATTAATGAATGCTCTAAACTGCTTAAGGAAAACATTTTCTATAGAAGAAATAGATTATGTTTTGTAGATGAGGTTTCAGGTGCAGACGAAAAATAATATTTATTAACCCCTGATGTAAAACATCTGTTACAGGTCTGGAATCCAGCAGCAGGGAGTACAGGAACCAAAGTCAAAAATGGGAGCTAGCTAGCAGTAAGTAACCAGGTGAGTTGCGCTAGACTCTAATCATTTCAGGGATAAGAAGACAGAAAGCAGACAGGGGCGAAACTACAGGGGATGCAGAGGTTGTAATTGCGACTGGGCCCCCAAGGGTGGGGGCCCAACTTAAAAAAAAAAATGTTTTGTTTTTTTTTACAATAAAAAACGTTGACCTGCCACAGCCTGCACTGATATCATGTGAGTGTCACATGATGCTTCACTAGTGTCTCTGAATACAGGGGTTAGTGTTTCTGTTTTACCCATTGGTGGTTTATGTGTGTGTGGGTATGTGTGTATGTGACTGTGTGTTTATACATGTATGTGTGTGTGTGTGTGTTTGTGGAACCAGCAAATTACAGACCTTGTTACTACAGCATGGGGCGGGTGTAAACAGTGTCAATCTATACAGTACCACTATATACAGTACGGGGGGCTGGATCATGTCACAGACTACTGTAGTCACTTTATAAAGTACTGGGGCAGGTAGGGTCAGGCCAGCCATCTCACCGGCAGATTACAGACTGTGTCACTGACTCACTATATACAGTACTGGTGGGTTAAACAGTGTCACTATATACAGTAATAGGGGTCAGACCATCTCACAGACTGTGGGCACAGGGTACCTCCTTTTGCATGCATGTAATCTGATTCACATTTTTTCTGTGTTTTAATTATATATATATATATATATATATATATATATATATATATAAAGATATATATATCAAATTCACTTTTTTTTGGGGGGGGGGGGGGCTTCTTAGATTCTTGCACCTGGGCCCTGTGGTTTCTAGTTACGCCTCTGAAAGCAGAGTCTGAAACTTAGCCAGTAGTTACTAACCAGAAGAACAGTCCACACTAGCTGTTGAAGTTCAAGCACACAGGAACAGGGCAAACAGAACCGAAAAAGGAGAAATCAGGAATTGCAGATTTGATGATCGACAAAATATCCAAAAGCCTTTTGTAGACTAATTCTGAGAATTTATAAACATGAAAAGTGCAACTTCACAGCTAGGAGTAAATTCCAATTGCTCGTACCAGGGTTGACGCTCCTTCACGCACACAGATTCTTTATGATTTACACCCAGATTTCTTTAAAGAAACAGAAACACCCCTGCACCACAAAAACACAGCCTAACAAGAATATTTTGATTACAGCCTTTATTTTTATTCCAGATAGAAACAATTACTTTCCTGTGCTTTGGATGAGCGCAAATACAATTTTTACAGGGTTTGTTAAATACTTTCTGTGAGAAGAAATGTTTGAAGGTGATGTTATATCCTCCTATTAACATTTAAATGAAGAACAAGTTTATTCAGTAAACAACTTAAGTAGCAATACGCCTGTTTCTTGCATGGAACACATACAAATATATATGAAAAAGATGAACCTCCTTTATTGTGCATTTTCCCTTCAATAAAACCTTACATCCTATCTGCTCCCCAAGAATTTGAAAGTTGAGATATTAGAATGCAGAGGTGAGCAGATGCCAATCCTAAACCATGTGTAATCCTTGCAACCCACGTCCTCTGGATTACAAAACACACAATTTTACATCACATATCACCTGCAATAATTCTTCATACTACTTTTCTCTCATAAAATAACTCTTTTGTTATTGCAGTGTCCAGTAAGTTACAAAAGTACAATGCAGCCCAAATGATGGCGCAGAAGCTGTATATGTGACCATTGAAATGGTAATGTTTGCCTCTCATGGCTATATTAGGTGTTGCAAGCATTATGTCATTCCCTTACTGTGCCTTTTTACCAGCATTGATCACAGAGACTATTAAATGAACACACATTGTATTCATATAGCTTTTTATATTATAACTTTATAGTCCTTAAATTGTCTTGCTATACAAATATAATATTTTTTTAAGATCTTATGGTGAGCTCTGCATACTTTGGGCTCTATTTATTAAACAGCAGATGCTGTTTTTGAGCCCTTGTGGGGCAGGCTCGCACATGTGACTGCTGCTTCTTACCCTCTCAGCCACCTCTGAGGAGGTGGACATAAAACACCCTAAACATGCCTGTTTGGGGTGATTGACAGGCCCTGCTCTCGCAAGATTTGTTATGCAAGAGCAGGGGTTGCACATCTAAGGGCTTGTGCAATGGCACATCCAGGCAATGGACGTAGAGTGCCTGCTGCCCATTCGCCACAAAGGTGGGCTGATAGTTTACCAAGTCTGGAACGCTATTCGTCCGCTAATTGATACACAAGGCCCTATATGTGAATTTGTACTTATAATTGTTGTGAAAAAAAATGTATTAACTAATTTCTATGTAAATAACATTAAAGTGACAATTTACGCACTGCAGTACATTTCAAACACAATTAGAAACACAACTGTTTTTGATATTAAAATAATTACTTTAAGCATGCATGTAACAATGCAGACAAGTCAGTAGGCCACTTACATGCAGAATTTGTAAAAACAATTTTACAGTATACTATCCCTTTAAACATAGACTTGGAATATACAATAATGGAAAAGAGATTCCTAAATATATCTGCAAAGTAAAAGGACAATCCTGCAGACATAAATTTGCATTTAAACAACATATTTCAATTTGACTCCAATTATTTAAAATTTTCAAATTAAACACTTGCGATTTTATCCTCAATATCTTGAAAATATATTATATTGTCAATTTTAGGCAGCTTAGAGGTTAACAAAGTTGACTGATGAGTCATTGTACGTAATGCTGTTTTGTTCCCACCCCATATAACAAAGTTAATAAAATGATGGAAAGTTTTATACTACTTTCTGTAATTTGTGATTTGCTCAAAATTTGTTTCTTGATGAAGGGTGAGAAAATATTTGGTACCATATATATATATAAATATATATATATATATATATATATATATATATATATATATATATATATATATATATATATAAAAATAAATAAATACAAATAAAAACTTGTATAACAAGTTCCTCCCATGCCATCAAAATCTTTATCCAAGGAAGGTTCTGAGCTGTTGGCTGAGATGTTTTACTAATGCTAAGAAAAGTGGAATTTGATGCATCTCATTTTAACAATGTGTCAAGCTAGTTCTGTTGCAGACTCTCAGCAGGAGGTACAGATTTTTAGTAGGAGATATGGCACTCCTTAGCATGCAAAAAAATCATTTAGTAAATAGGGAGTGTGTAACCTAGATAAACTGGCTCACATTGAACGATTACTTTTAGCAAGTTATATTTAGATCAAATTCGAAGCAATATTCAGTTAATTTTCCTTAATATGTGTTACACTCCTAAATATTTTATTTTATGTTTTCCCAGGTTAAGATTTATAAAGCAATAAATGAACCATCCAGTGAAGAAGAAAAAAATGTAAGATACGAGAGAGCGATCAAAAGCTTAGTGGATATGTCCCCTAGGATAACCTAGGAATTTGAGAGATTAAAAGGGCTTGTTGAATTCATAGAGAACACGGGTTAGTAACATATTGTGGTTTTGAGAATGACAAAAGAAAAGATAAGGAGGCTCTATACAACTGTGTTAGTTACAAAGAGGTGTATCATTAATGTTAAATATAGATGAGATTGAATAAATTGGACTTGATTCATTTATGTTGTCTTTTCAAAAACTAAATTATTTTGCAATAATAGAAAATAATAGAATATTTAAAGTGATAACTTTATTTAGGTAGTTAGTATTAAACTGTATACTCTTAAAGAGTTAAAGTAAATATGCTATACTAGCCATAATGTAAGCACATAATGTTAGCACACAATAAAAAAACAGTTTATCTTTAGTAAAACATTTAAGATTTAGCTCTCCATAAATGCACTGGAATGCAATTATAAGTGCACTAAAAATGTATAGATTTAAAAAAATAAAGATAGTTTTTTTGGTGCCAAATAGTGCTATTTGTTTTAAAGTAAAAGTCCCTTTAAGACTCCTAGGTCTATTTTTCATACATGATGTCACAAAAACTTCAATTAAAAGGCAAAGATTTTCATGGTAAGATAATTAGTCTTACACAGCTATATAAGGAAGGACACATAGTTTAGTTTAATAAGTTTTATCTCTAATCCTACCCAGATCAGTCAGACAAAATAATCTAAATTATAACAATCTGCATCACACATAGGGAACAGGACTGTGCACAAAGCAGATGTGTGGAAACATTCTCTGCTCTAAAAGTTGCCATAGAGCCTTGTAAAAGTCCCAAGAGATGTTAAACTGTCAAAATCCAAACATAATGTCTTTCTCAACATAACAAAAGGGCAGCTCCAGTGACTTAGATTCCAAAAATGATATTTCTCTTGTGTGCTTAGTTAAGTAACTAAGATTCAGTTCTGTTCTGTTTTATATTATATATGTATATAAAAAACAAACAAAGTGAATTCATAGTTTTAAAAGCTATTTTTATGACAAAGCTTGCATTTCTTACACCAAAGAGCTCACGCTTTTAATTAAGTGACCCGTTTCATACAAAAACATCTTTTTATTCCAATCACGCCTACAAATTGAAGTTTCCAAATCTGATAACCAGAAGCTTTCCCGACCAAAATATTTCAAATGATCCAAAAGTATAAACAGGCATAAAATCTAACATTGCGAAAGGGAGATTGCATTAGACAGTTTTACCATTTACATCAAACCACTGTAACCCCCATGCCCAAGAACAGTAGTCTATGATTTATGTACCTCCTAAAGTATTATGGCAAATATCATAAATTACCCACATTGCTTTAGAAACAGCAATCAATAAATCAGCAAATTCTACATTTGAAATGTTTCAGCTTCCAAAGCTAAATAGATTTATTCAGTAATGAGTTTATTTTCATCAATTTAAATAATGTACATATTTATGTTAATGGTCATAAAAATCATAACTTGGAATGATTACAATTAATTTGTAGTGCATATACTATTTATTAAAATATATATATTACAATAAATATGCATTTTATATATTATAAAATGATCTAAAAAATATATGCAATAAAGGTTTAAGTAATACTAACTATAAATTGTAGTTTTAAAAAGTCTTACCTTTAATACTGTGTCCGTTTATAAAAGTTTTTTTCTTAACAATCCTGGTTTTTCCAGTAAAAAAGCAAAAAAAAAAAAAACAACAAAAAAGTAAAGAAAATATATATATTCAAATAGTGGCCAAAGCAGAACAAAAGCAAAAAAAGTTCCAAAAAACTTCCTTTCTTCTTATTTGTATTTTGCTTAATAAGAAAAGGGCCAAAAAAAATTAAAAAAAATGTCAGGAATCGGTTCTTTTCCAAGCCCTGCTAGTGATAGCTCCAACTGGGATTCAGAGAGAGATATCTGCCTGTGTCTGCATCGTACTCCATCAACTAACCAAGTATTCACTTCTGAGCAAATTGCACAGAGGAAAAAAAAACAGCTTGTTAGCTACTCTGGCTCCAATCACATTCATGTACTAATCTCTCTCCTCTGTCTCTCTCTCTTTTTTTATTACTAAAGTATCCAGCTTTTTTTTTTTTTTTTTTAAACAAAGCAATGAGGTATATCTGTTGCAGGCAATTACTACATCCTTGTGGAACAGAGACAACTTAACCCTTATGAGTTTATTAGCACATTCTCTGGTCCTTCCTTCAGTATAATGATTTAAGGCAAATGATAGATTGACAAGGGATTTGCTGCCAAATAGCTTAGTCTTTCATAACAGAGGGTTAATTTAAGGGGATAAAAGACAGTAATATTTAACAGAATAGGACATGGACAGTGGGTTAATTTAAAGGTGATAAAAGACAGTAATGTTTAACAAAATAGGACATGCCATTAAAACATTTGAAAACCACTACTCTAATATGTTCTAAAAAGAGTACTGAGTATTTTAGGTATGCTCACCTATGTTTTTTAAAAAAATGTATGTTTGTAATGTGAATGGGATATTAACAGTCAATGTTTCGTTTAGCCAGTGAGTGCGTATTGGCCATCATATGAGGAATACAGAAGAGGAATTTTTATTCTAGTCCTTGCAACATATAAAAATGATTGCAGTTTGTTTTATTATAATACAGGCTATTTTTGAGAGCTGGTGATTTAGTGTATGTGTGGTAAAGAGCTATACATGCATACAGCTTTTAAAATATTTAAGAAACTTTACAATCTGAAGCATTTACACTGTGCCATTTTTAAATTTAAACTCAGTCCAATCCATCTGGAAAAAAATAAAATCTTTTCTAGTGGATTTGCTCCACATAAACTTCTCAGATGCTTAGCGTTGATTTTTGAAATATCAAATTCAAGGCCTTTAACGTCTTTAAAAAACAAACAAACAAACAAACATTGGCTATTCCCATGGCATACTTTTGCTTTATTTTTGTAGTCAATCAATCTCTTGCATGCTGTTTACTTTTTAACAAACTATACTTTACACAATGTTATACAAATATATTTATATTAGCTGCAATATATGGAAACTTGGCCTAGATTTAATAAAATCCATTGATAATTCATAAAGTTTTGTACCCACCCTTGTCATAGCTGTGAGGTAAAGGGACAGTCTAGTCAAAATTAAACTTTCATGATTCAGATAGGGCATGTCATTTTAAACAACTTTCCAATTTACTTTTATCATAAAATTTTCTTTGTTCTCTTGGTATTTTTAGTTGAAAGCTGAACCTAGGTAGGCTCATATGCTAATTTCTAAGCTCTTTAAGGCCGCCTCTTATCTCAATGCATTTGACAGTTTTTCACAGCTAGAGGGTGTTAGTTATGTATGCCATATAGATAACATTGTGCTCACGCCGTGGAGTTACGTATGAGAGGTCACTGATTGGCTAAAATGCAAGTCTGTCAAAAGAACTGAAATAAGGGGGCAGTCTGCAAAGGCTTAGATACAAGGCAATCATAGAGGTAAAAAGTGTATTAATATAACCGTGCTGCTTATGCACAACTGGGGAATGGGTAATAAAGGGATTATCTATCTTTTTAGACAATACAAATTCTGAAGTAGACTGCCTCTTAAGTTGAATCTATCTTGTAACTGTTCACTTCTCGTACATAGAAAAAGGTCAACTGTGAAGGATACTGGCATCACAAAAATGCCTTGAAAACTTTACCGAAAAAAACAATTAAAATATCATAAGTCTACAAAACAGTGCACTCTTACATAAGCTAAAGGAAAAACAGTGAAATAGAAATAAAATAAAAACAAGATAACAATGTCGGCTTTAAAAAGGTATGACTCGACCACATGGCGATATACTTAACAAGGGCAATAGAGTTATGAATTTTGTATGCTAGGCTGAGGTGTATGTGGAAAATCCCAACCATGCCACTAGAATGTTCCATGACTTCTACGGTCAGTACCAAAAGACACTTTGGCCTAGATTTAGAGTTCGGCGGTAAAAGGGCTGTTAACGCTCCGCAGGCTTTTTTCTGGCCGCACCATAAATTTAACTCTGGTATCGAGAGTTAAAACAAATGCTGCGTTAGGCTCCAAAAAAGGAGCGTAGAGCATTTTTACTGCAAATGCAACTCTCGATACCAGAGTTGCTTACGGACGCGGCCGGCCTCAAAAACGTGCTCGTGCACGATTATCCCATAGGAAACAATGGGGCTGTTTGAGCTGAAAAAAAACCTAACACCTGCAAAAAAGCAGCGTTCAGCTCCTAACGCAGCCCCATTGTTTGCTATGGGGAAACACTTCCTACGTCTGCACCTAACACTCTAACATGTACCCCGAGTCTAAACACCCCTAACCTTACACTTATTAACCCCTAATCTGCCGCCCCCGCTATCGCTGACCCCTGCATTACACTTTTAACCCCTAATCTGCCGCTCCGTAAAACGCCGCCACCTACGTTATCCCTATGTACCCCTAATCTGCTGCCCTAACATCGCCGACCCCTATGTTATATTTATTAACCCCTAATCTGCCCCCCACAACGTCGCCGACACCTGCCTACACTTATTAACCCCTAATCTGCCGAGCGGACCTGAGCGCTACTATAATAAAGTTATTAACCCCTAATCCGCCTCACTAACCCTATCATAAATAGTATTAACCCCTAATCTGCCCTCCCTAACATCGCCGACACCTACCTTCAATTATTAACCCCTAATCTGCCGACCGGAGCTCACCGCTATTCTAATAAATGGATTAACCCCTAAAGCTAAGTCTAACCCTAACACTAACACCCCCCTAAGTTAAATATAATTTTTATCTAACGAAATAAATTAACTCTTATTAAATAAATTATTCCTATTTAAAGCTAAATACTATTATAAATTATTACTATATAAATTATAATTATATTATAGCTATTTTAGGATTAATATTTATTTTACAGGCAACTTTGTAATTATTTTAACCAGGTACAATAGCTATTAAATAGTTAAGAACTATTTAATAGTTACCTAGTTAAAATAATAACAAATTTACCTGTAAAATAAATCCTAACCTAAGATATAATTAAACCTAACACTACCCTATCAATAAAATAATTAAATAAACTACCTACAATTACCTACAATTAACCTAACACTACACTATCAATAAATTAATTAAACACAATTGCTACAAATAAATACAATTAAATAAACTATCTAAAGTACAAAAAATAAAAAAGAACTAAGTTACAGAAAATAAAAAAATATTTACAAACATAAGAAAAATATTACAACAATTTTAAACTAATTACACCTACTCTAAGCCCCCTAATAAAATAACAAAGCCCCCCAAAATAAAAAATTCCCTACCCTATTCTAAATTAAAAAAGTTACAAGCTCTTTTACCTTACCAGCCCTGAACAGGGCCCTTTGCGGGGCATGCCCCAAGAATTTCAGCTCTTTTGCCTGTAAAAAAAAACATACAATACCCCCCCCCCAACATTACAATCTTGGATGACGTCCCTTAAAGGAACCGTCATTAGTCGGGAGACATCGGAAGAAGAGGATGGATCCGCGTCGCCTGCTTCAAGATGGACCCGCTCCGCACCGGATGGAAGAAGATCGAAGATGCCGCTTGGAGAAGATGTTTGCCGGTCCGGATGTCCTCTTCTTGCCGGATAGGAGGAAGACTTTGGAGCCTCTTCTGGACCTCTTCAGCACCGGATTATGGATCGCCAACCCCCGCTTGGGTTGGATGAAGATCTTGGAGCCAGGACGGATCGGTGATACCTGGATGGTGAAGACAAGGTAGGAAGATCTTCAGGGGATTAGTGTTAGGTTTATTTAAGGGGGGTTTGGGTTAGATTAGGGGTATGTGGGTGGTGGGTTGTAATGTTGGGGGGGGGGGGTATTGTATGTTTTTTTTTACAGGCAAAAGAGCTGAAATTCTTGGGGCATGCCCCGCAAAGGGCCCTGTTCAGGGCTGGTAAGGTAAAAGAGCTTGTAACTTTTTAAATTTAGAATAGGGTAGGGAATTTTTTATTTTGGGGGGCTTTGTTATTTTATTAGGGGGCTTAGAGTAGGTGTAATTAGTTTAAAATTGTTGTAATATTTTTATTATGTTTGTAAATATTTTTTCTGTAACTTAGTTCTTTTTTATTTTTTGTACTTTAGCTAGTTTATTTAATTGTATTTATTTGTAGGAATTGTGTTTAATTAATTTATTGATAGTGTAGTGTTAGTTTAATTGTAGGTAATTGTAGGTAGTTTATTTAATTATTTTATTGATAGGGTAGTGTTAGGTTTAATTATAACTTAGGTTATGATTTATTTTACAGGTAAATTTGTTATTATTTTAACTATTTTAGCTATTAAATAGTTCTTAACTATTTAATAGCTATTGTACCTGGTTAAAATAAATACAAAGTTGCCTGTAAAATAAATATTAATCCTAAAATAGCTATAATATAATTATAATTTATAGTGTAGCTATATTAGGATTTATTTTACAGGTAAGTATTTAGCTTTAAATAGGAATAAGTTATTTAATAAGAGTTAATTTATTTCGTTAGATAAAAATTATATTTAACTTAGGGGGGTGTTAGTGTTAGGGTTAGACTTAGCTTTAGGGGTTAATCCATTTATTAGAATAGCGGTGAGCTCCGGTCGGCAGATTAGGGGTTAATAATTGAAGTTAGGTGTCGGCGATGTTAGGGAGGGCAGATTAGGGGTTAATACTATTTATGATAGGGTTAGTGAGGCGGATTAGGGGTTAATAACTTTATTATAGTAGCGCTCAGGTCCGCTCGGCAGATTAGGGGTTAATAAGTGTAGGCAGGTGTCGGCGACGTTGAGGGGGGCAGATTAGGGGTTAATAAATATAATATAGGGGTCGGCGATGTTAGGGGCAGCAGATTAGGGGTACATAAATATAACGTAGGTGGCGGTCGGCAGATTAGGGGTTAAAAATTTTAATCGAGTGGCGGCGGTGTGGGGGGACCTCGGTTTAGGGGTACATAGGTAGTTTATGGGTGTTAGTGTACTTTAGGGTACAGTAGTTAAG
Source organism: Bombina bombina (assembly GCF_027579735.1). Taxonomy (NCBI): domain Eukaryota; kingdom Metazoa; phylum Chordata; class Amphibia; order Anura; family Bombinatoridae; genus Bombina; species Bombina bombina. The sequence continues at coordinate 579,734,390 of NC_069501.1, read as the reverse complement.
AGCTTTATAAACCGGCGTTAGCCAGAAAGCTCTTAACTCCTGCTATTTTCAGGCGGCTGGAATCTTGTCGTTAGAGCTCTAACGCTCACTGCAGAAACGACTCTAAATACCGGCGTTAGGAAGATCCCATTGAAAAGATAGGCTACGCAAATGGCGTAGGGGGATCTGCGGTATGGAAAAGTCGCGGCTGAAAAGTGAGCGTTAGACCCTTTAATCACTGACTCCAAATACCAGCGGGCGCCCAAAACCAGCGTTAGGAGCCTCTAACGCTGGTTTTGACGGCTACCGCCGAACTCTAAATCTAGGCCTTTGTGTTTTATCCAGTGCAACTACTTTACTGTAACAATATATATATATATATATATATATATATATATATATATATGTAAATATTTTACAATTGCAATGACGTATATAAACTATTTTGCTAGTGTATTTTTAAGTGTTGTGGTTTATCTTGTTTGATGTATGAAATATGATGTATTTGACACTGCAAGCAACTATCAATTTTAATGGCAGGGTGGCTAACTGATAAAATGCTGGAAAAGAAGCAATCCTTAATGAATTTCAAAATTCAGAATCTTTACAATGTCCTTTGGCAACCACAATTGTTGATTACTTTAGGCCAATGATTTTGAGACATTGCTTTTATATATATTTCTTGGTAAGGCTTATGTTAATGTGCCTTGAGCCTAGGTCACTAATAATTAAGACTACTTATGTCCATGTATAAAAAATGTTGGGAATGCTTACACTCCCCTTAAACATAAGCCAGTAAAACTAAGTTTGGACTCATTTATCTGCTATGAAGGTCCGGAATTTATATATATCCATTCAGTAACTTTTTACCATATTCTAAGATGTCCACATTTAAATGACCACTAAATACGGGGGAACTGAATAATTGACAAATACACAATAAAAATACAAAGCAATAGCACTCACTTTGAATTTGAAATGAGCAGTAGAATATTTTCAGGCAAATTTCAAAGTTGATCCAATTTTTTCTCCTCCATGTGTCATGTGACAACCATTAGCCAATTACAAAATGCAGATACATATTTATTGTTCACTTTGCACATGCTTAGTAGGAACGGTAACCTCAGCATATAGAAAGAATGGGCACATTTCTATAATGGAAGTACTGTATATTGGAAAGCTTTTTTAAAGTTGAATACTTTATCTGAATCATGAAACTTGAATGTTGACTTTAGTGGTCCTAATTAATTCAGCAGATCTGTTTGAATGTAAAACTTGGATCATTTTGGGAAAAAAAGCAGATTATCTTGAGATATCCCTTGCATGAAGGTTTCTGGTGTATCAGGTGTGCCTTCCAGGTTCCAGTGGTTTGTCTGTGTCGTATTTAAATGGCTCTGGAATATTCCCCTTCATTAATAAAGCAAAAAGTCGTTAATGCCACATCAAACTCAAAATGTAATTCCCAATAAAACGTATAATTAGGCATAGAGAAGTCATGTTGCAATGCACTTTTTAAAATTATTTTCTTTACCCTATTTTTCTGTCATTTATGTCTGGAATTGTAGTTTTTCCACTTCCCAGAGAGACTAGAGGGCATTTAGTGGAATACAGAAACCTGTTCCTCCTACATGCCCCATAGTAATTGCTTGATATGTGCAGGAGCTTAATTATAGCTGCCCCTAATTGGGGGTGTGTACATTGTCAGCAAAACAATGCAATTTTGCTAAAAAATGACAGTTTTAAATGCTTATAAAACATTATCTATGCAGACATTTTCCAATTCAGTAATTAATTACTGATATTAAAAAATGGTTTAAATGATGAATAAAATATTAAATATTGTCACCCTCTCTGGTAAAGCATGTTGTATATACATGAAACACATAATGGTCATTAGGTGGACCTATATTACTACTTTATGTAACATAAAAGGTATTTAAAACCTTGTTATGCATTAACCCCCCCCCCCCCCCCCGACACACACACACGTTATCATCTGAGTTTGTTGGCAAAATAACAGCCTACTTTTCGATTATTATTATTATTTTTTTATATTTCATGCCTTTATCCAATCAAAGTATAGGAATTCCAGATGTTTTAGATTTATTGCTGACATAGCTCTGGAATGCTAACTCAAACACCAGTCTCACCAGCTAGCTCCCAGTAATGAATTGCTGCTGCTGCTGCTGAAGATTATGCACATGTGCTTTTCAACTATGGATACCAAGAGAACCAAGTAATTTTGACAATAAAAGTGAATTTAAAAGTGTCTCTATCCCTATTCGAATCATGAATGTTTTATTTTACCTTTTAGGTCTTTTAAAGGGATAGTCAAAACTAAACTTGCATGATTCAGATAGAGCATGCCATTTTAAGACACTTTTACTTTCTCTCTTGGTATCCCTTGTTGAAAAAGAATATGAACATATCCTATACTATTGGGAGCTAGCTGCTGATTGGTGCCTGCACATATTTGTCTCTTGTGGCTAACTAGATGTGTTCAGCTTAGAAAAGAAAGAGTTACTAGTCCACTCACTGATAAAAATAAAAACCTTAATTTCTTATCCACTGCAAATATATCTATCTTTATTTACATACTTTTTCATACGTTCTGGCTTAAGCACTCTCATGAATCCTTAAAGGGCCATAATAGTCATAAAATTACATGCTTATAATCGTTAGAGCATTTCGTTTTAAGACTATCGATTCTACTCTACTGTGTGTTTAATCCCCACAAAGAGGCTACATTTACAGTAAAAGTGCCACTTGGATCACGCAGTGCACTGCTGTTCCTGAGCAGAACCTTCCACTGATCCATTCAGCAGCTATAGTCACACAATTCTGCTGTATAACTAGCACTGCTGATTAGATCAGCATCAGTTTCCACTCAGAACCAGCAGTGGCCTATGGATCCTGAGTGGTACTTTTACTGTGTGTTTAACCTCTTTGCGGGGTTAAACACACAGTTGTGTAGGGTCAATAGTCTTAAAATTAGATGCTCTAATTTGTTAAATTAAAACATGGTGGCCCTTTCTATCTATACACACACACACATACAAAAAATAATCCAGTTTATTTACAGTATATCCTTCTGGATATATGGCTTCCATGACTGTACACAATACTCAAACCGAGACCTAACTAGTGTCCTGTAAAGTGGCATAAAAACCTTATTTTGTGTATGTGTTTGTATATATATATATATATATATATATATATATATATACACACACACACACACAAATATACACATTTATTTATATACATATATTGCTTTATCATTATTAATTCACAAAACATTTGAATGTCTGTATGGAATAACTCATAGAAATTTTTTTTTCACCAGTTACTTTATTTTGCAGTCTGCTCATGCCATTTCTTTGTTATAACTGAATCAATTTCACCTCAGCTTGTTATAATTACCACATAGTCCCTAAGTACATTGTAAGATATAAAAAAGGCCTATTCTCTTTTCTCCTTTTTTTTTTCTAATAAACACATGATAATGAGAATTTACAAGTTCTGAGCCCGTTGTCATTAACACCTTGATGTAACGCCTGCAGGCCTTGGAGAAATAACACCACAACAGATTGCTGAGAGAGGAGCACATCCCACAGATGTGTCAGAATATGTGACAGAAATATAAATTGCTTAGAGAGAAGAGAGAGACATCCTTCCTATTTCACCACAAAACCTTTTAAAAATGGACATTGCTCCCAGCTGTGGCCTGGGTGTACAAATTAAACCTGGGCAACAGCTGGTAAGTTCCTTCTCAAACCCACTGTAAAAATCCTACTAAAATACTGAGTTGGAGCTTATAACGTAACCCCTCAGGTGCCAGAGAAGATTGTAATAGAGGTGTTTGGGATATAATACAAAACATAATTAGGTTTATGAATTAATACATTAAAAAGTAATTGAGTAATCATGAAACATTTGCTCGATATCTGGCTATGCAGTGCCCTGGGTGTGAAGGCAAAACAATGCCTAAAATGAAATACAATATAAGGTCCCAAACCCCCCCCCCCGAATATCATGGGAATTAAGCAAATTTGATAATATAAGTAAATTGGAAACTTTTTAGAATTGTTTGCTCCGTCTGATTAAAAAAGAAAATGTTTGGGTTTTATATCCATTTAATACTAAGGTCCTAATGATAACAAAAAAAACTCAACGGCATGGAGAGAAATCTCACAACATTTTTAGGGGCTTTTTATTTTAAACATTATATTGTAATGTATGTGTCTCTGATTCACATCCCCATGTATAGTGAAACAAACAGCTGACAACCTAAAATTTGCTCTTATAAAATTCTTTGAGGGACCTGTCAGTACTGAGAAGACCTCGCCAAACCTGGGAGCCTTAAAGGGACAGTCAAGTCCAAAAAAAACTTTCATGATTTAAATAGGGCATGCAATTTTAAACAACTTCCCAATTTACTTTTATCACCAATTTTGCTTTGTTCTCTTGGTATTCTTAATTGAAAGCTAAAACTAGGAGGTTCATATGCTAATTTCTTACACCTTGAAGACTGCCTCTAATCTGAATACATTTTGACCACTAGAGGGCATTAGTTCACATGTTTCATATAGATAACATTGAGCTCATGCACGTAAAGTGACCTAGGAGTGAGCACTGATTGGCTAAACTGCATGTCTGTCAAAAGAACTGAAATAAGGGGGCAGTCAGCAGAAGCTTAGATACAATATAATTACAGAGGTAAAAAGTATATTAATATAACTGTGTTGGTTGTGCAAAACTGGGGAATGGGTAATAAAAGGATTATCTTTCCTATTAAACAACAAAAAATCTGGTGTTGACTGTCCCTTTAAATCACCAGACCCTAAATCTTTGGACAATTTCCTTAATTTTTACACAATTGTTATTACCATTTATTTAATAGTTAAAGATATCTTGAATTCATTAAAACATGATTTCAATTTGCAGTTGCTGATAAAATATTAAGAGGAAAAAAGCCCTTTAAAAATAAGTGGACAACCTGCATCTGGGTATAACTTCCCATAAATCCCTAGCAATTGTCTTGCTTGTTAGACAGAGAACAGTCCTCATCTTCGGGATATTAGACATTAGCCAGGGTTGTTTACTGGATGCAGAAGGCTGATTAATTAATTACAGTTAACTGAAAAAAACCAGAATGAATTTCATATGCAAGATTTTTTTTTATCTACTTAAAATTATAGATTGTTTTCCTGTGTAAATTAGAAATAACTTAAATATACATTAACTTTTCAGTTTTATTGGAAACATTTTTGCATCATGTTTGCTTTAGCAAAAATGCTTCTAGCAAAATATATCACTGTTTTGCTCACAACTTTTCTTGTCTCTATGCACACACATCCAAAAAAGTATGTCTGCTCAAAGAGCTAATGGTGAGGTGTACTGTGTCTGGGGTGAAGAGGTAGACATAACGTTAGGTTAAAGGGACATGAAACTCAAACTATTTTCTTTCACGATTCAGATAGATCATTCAAATTTAAATAACTTTCAAATTTGCTTCAATTATCACATATCTTCAATCTCTTGGTATCCTTTGTTGAAGGAGCTGCAATGCAATACTGGGAGCTAGCTGACCACAGCAAATGAGCTAATGACAAAAGGCATATATGTGCAGCCACCAATCAGCAACTAGCTACCAGCAGGGCCGCCACTTAACCATTGATCAGCCCCCCCCCCCTTTGACATGTGCAATTTTTGACCAAGTGACTAAAACGTATATGCACTTTATTCTTAAGTGTCTATTTAAACTTGGAAATGTTGTAAAGGTAGTAACATACAAACACACAGACACACTCATACACTGAAACACACACACACACACACTAACACATAAGGATTCACATATAGACACTCTAGCAGACGCAAAGAAACACACTCACCCAAACAGACACTCAGCACTTGTTTACATTGACCTGACAAGTAATGAGGTAGACTACAGTTTTGTAAAAAAAAGGAGATTTAGAAAACAAAATATGGAGTTCTGATTATCTTTTTGTAATGGAAGACGCCAACTAAATGATGACAACAGTATGCAGTGGCTGAAAGGAAGGGCACTGAACTGCCTAAACAATAATTTAAAGGTTAAATGGAGGATTGGTGACTTCCGTAAAGGTCTCATTAGTCTCAAAGTCTGTAGAAAGATGTGAATAATCAGTAGTAAGGTCAAAATGTCCTAAAAAGGAACAGACAACTGCAGAAATTAAGAGATCACTTTTTAAAGAATCATATTTGTAAATGTGTAAACAAAAATAATTCAGTGAATTCAAAATTGTACATTAATGATCTGGGTAGATGCCTAGATGAAGAAAAGTACTTTTAAAAGGTTGACATATGTTTGTTTGTTTTTCCCCATTTTCCCCAACCAAGAGCACCACAAATATAGTGTACAAATGTTCCCATCTGTCAGCTGTACTTATGGATTTTGAATATGCTGTACTCTATATGGTCTTGGTGAAACCATAAGCTGTGGTACTCATACCATTAGATATGGTTAAATGCAGGATTTAGGCTTGTTGCTATGTATTTCAAAAATAAGTCAGCTGTAGTAAACTGAACAGTTTTAAGTTAACCTGTCTCATTTCAAACACTGAGCAATCTTAGCCTGAGAGTATAACATTTTATGCAGATGTAAAAATCTTAGATAAAATGCCTCCTTGCATCTGGAAAGTCCTTGCATAAAGGGGCAGTAAACTGGAATGTAATATATATATATATATATATATATATATATAAGTAAATGAAATCAGATGCACTCTCAGGTCTTCCACAAAATTCTTTAATGGAACGTTTTCGGGGTTCACAACCCCTTCATCAGCATCAACATATAATCAAATATCACACAATTTATAGTGTTTCAAACAGTGTCTCACCAAACAAGTGTTACTCCAAAAAGTGCACCAAATATCGAGTATGGAACGTATCTTGCGTTCCACTGTGATCATGCCTACTGGAAGTGATGTTATCTCACTTCCGGTTTCGCGGCATGACAATATTAAACATACAAGCAGTGTTGTGTATTATGCCTTTATACATTCACTATTACACAATCTAGTGAGTGCAAAAATTACCTTATGGTATATTAAGAATCTGCCATAAATCGCTATGTTATTAGCTCTGATCGGCAGGTTGAGTGTAGTAATGTATACAAGTCGTCATAGCAACTGTAACTATGGTTATGATACAAACCCAATTCGTGTATCTACACAGTGATAAATTGCCTGGTGCAGCAAACATGTATAGGGACAATAAGTACTAAACATTCTGAGTCACATTCATTCATAGGTGTGCGCAATAGTATATGTACATAGATAGATATAAAATAAAATAAAAAGTGGCGATTCTTGCTGTACTTGTTATCAATACATATAAAGATGTGGAATGACTGCAAAATAATAAGTCTACTCCATGCAGGCTATGTATCCACTGAATCAATTTGCAACATAATTCTGTTATGTTTTCCAGTAAATATATGGATAGATACCGTCAGGTCCAGGAAATTAATAGACTGTGTATCAACCGTCATTTTAAATTTAACATTGCTAGTGGCCATGTTGTATGTTTCAAACCAAGTTTGTAGTTCCTCAATGGTCCCCCGCCACACCATGAAGATGTCATCAATATATCTGTAATAGCATACTACTGCCGAATTGGTAGTATTCCACAGATACAAATTTTCAAATTGGGACATGTATAGGTCGGCGTATGCTGGGGCCATGGAGGAACCCATAGCTGTACCAACTGTTTGCAGATAAAACTTACTTTCAAATCTAAAGTAATTTTCATACAAACAAAATTCTATCAAGGAAAGAAAGAATTTAATCGGTGGACCCTCATAAAGAGGGTTATTGGTGATATGTTCCTCAATTGCTTTGAGACCCTCGGTGTGGGGGATAATGGTGTACAGGAAGGAGAAGAAATGCAGGCACTGCTGAGGATATCTTAAAACGGTAAGTCTTTATTTGAGTAGCAATTAAAAAGTGAACAGCTACAACCGCTGTAAAGATAGCTAGAAAAAGGTACAAAACCGGCAAAAGGCAAGGCTGGGGAGAAAAATAGACAGAGAAAAATGTGTCTATTTTTCTCCCCAGCCTTGCCTTTTGCCGGTTTTGTACCTTTTTCTAGCTATCTTTACAGCGGTTGTAGCTGTTCACTTTTTAATTGCTACTCAAATAAAGACTTACCGTTTTAAGATATCCTCAGCAGTGCCTGCATTTCTTCTCCTTCCTGCACTTACATAGTGGCTGGGTTTCGCCACTGCTATGGCACTCCGTTGGCTCCCTATGGAAAGACTACACTGAAACCGGCGTCACTTCCGGTTGTCTTGCCGAGTCCGCAGACGCTGCCAGGAACGCCGCACTCTTGTGTCTTTCATCTCTGAGCAGATAATGGTGTACAGACTGTTGACGTCCAAACAGACCAATAGGTCATCAGGTTGGACGTCAACAGTCCGTATCTTCCGTATAAAATCACCTGTATCCATAATATATGACCTTACCTCCCTAACAACAGGTTGCAGTAAGATATCCACCAGTTGTGCTACCGGTTGTGTCAAGGAATCCCTTGCCGACACAATGGGCCGGCCTGGTGGATGATCCAGAGTTTTGTGTATCTTAGGGATGGAATATAGGAAAGGTATTTTAGGGTATGAGGTAGAGCAAAAGTCGCGAATATGTTCGGACAGCCAGCCCTGTTCAAAACCCATCTGGATCAGCACATCCAATTGTGTTTTAAACCTTGTAGTGGGGTCATTAGGTAATACAGAATAAGTATGTATATCTGTCAATTGAGTCAGAATGTCAGTGCGGTAATCCTCATAGTTAAGTATCACTATAGCCCCGCCTTATCGGCGGGCCTGATGACTATAGACGGGTCATCCTGGAGGGTCTTTATCGCCTGTCATTCTTCCCTAGACATATTGTTTCACACTGTACAAACAAAGTGCCAAGTCTGTCTCACCCTGTGCATAGTGGTTTAGTACACACTCAGAAATCCTCTCAAATGCTAATACTTTACTCCTTGTAATAACATTTCTCATGCTCAATTAGCACTCTGCTGTAGCACCCACTGGTGGCTGCCAAAATTAAAAAAAATATATATATTTTTTTTTTTTTAATTTGTTTTTTTTTTTTTAAATTTTTTTTTAGTTCTTGCCTCATGGGACCCCCCTGGCCCATTGGGCCCCTGACAGGAGTCACCCCTGTCACCCCCTGATGGCGGCCCTGGCTACCAGCATTGCATTTCTGCTCCTAAGCATACCTAGGTATTCTTTTCAACAAAGGATACATAGGGAAGGAAACAAATTAGATTATGTAAATTGGGAAGTTGTTTAAAGTGGCATTCTTTGTCTAAATCATGAAAGTTTAATTTTGACTTTACTGTCCCTTTAAAAGAAAAGTGCACAGGGCGGAGCCAACAGCCGTACAGACCAGTCACCATTCCAAAGAGCTCCTACATAAAAACTTATCTATAAGCCATTTAACTATTCTAAGGGGTGACCTAACCCTACTACTATTGCTTAGTTCTCTAAGTTAATAATCCCTGGCTGTGCGGAGGCGAGTTTGCTGCTATCTAGGAGTCAGACCTGTGGAGGAAGATCCAGAGACCGCATACACTTTAGGTCCCAGCCTAAACACACCCTCGCAACATTGCATCCTGCTCTACCTAGCAGAAGTGTGTCATCCTGTTCCGGAGTGTCAGGGGTACGCTCCGGAGCCTAGCTGGGTGCATTGAGGAGGCTTGACAGAGTCACATTGAAGAAGCAGCAGAGGGACTCTCTCCTGATCCAGATCGGCAGGCACACCAACTCTCTGGTCGTCATTCACAGCTTTTGGCCTCAAGCGGCAAGCTAGGACTCTGTTGCCCCAGACCGACTCAACTTACTTCAGCGTCTTCCGCTCCCACGGCTCCAGCACAGACTCAGCGTATTCACCTCTGCGTCCGTTAGTAGTGATGTCACCATCCGACAGTTCCACGGGTACAGGCTCACAGGGAAATCTCTGCAGCGTCAAGCGGTCCCTATACTGGTAATCCAAAGCTCAAAGAAGAGAGAGGCCGGATCTTGCTTGGTAAAATCAACAACTTTATTCCAACAAAATTAAAATAAATCTAAAGGAGGAACAGTAAAAAACAGGAGGACGTAGCACCAGTGGCGTACGCGTTTCGAATGTTTGTCGTAATCATAGCCTAAGGTGCTACACCTGACTCTAATTTAAAACAAGTAACCTGAATTTCTATTTGTTAAACATTTAAAATACTGCACACCCATCCTGAAAATAAATAATCTCAACTGATTTAATTGACAGCAACATTCTGTATGGCTGAACCAACTATGTTAGTATTAGAAATAAGAATAGAATATATATATCAATCTGGAAAATCCTACACAATAAATTAAAGCTACAGAGCCATATTTGTATTGACAAATACTGCATATTGACACAGTATATATATAAACAATTATGGAAAATGTGTTGATATACTGATGTTTATAAAGGCAAGTTAATTTACACAATAAACGTGCACAGGCACACATCCGTATCCACAATCTTGTTATACACATACGAAACATCAGTATATAGACAAAATATCAATACATAGATAGGGATTAAAAAAAGACTATATAAAGGAACATCTTTTGAAATAACTGGAGGTCACAGCATACAAATGTAGCCCATATCATTCTCGTAAGCAGCTTACGCGTTTCGGCTATAATGCCATACTCATAGCTTGCTCAATACACCCTCTAAGCTGTGGGCTTCTTAAAAAGGGGTTAATACCATTCTATTGGTTCATAGGCTAACGGTATGGGCTGTCCAACCTAGGTACAATTTTTAAAGCTGTATTACCTATTTGGATCACAACTTTGCCTAAGGTTGTGAATAAATTAAATATATATCTATAATTATACTGTTAACCCTACCCAATAGTTTCACTTTGCTTTTTACCACTTAAAGGAACACAAGAGTATCTATATTTATGTAAATATATATATATATATATATATATATATATAGTTAGTCGTATCCAATGGGACATATGAGACTCAAACCATCACATTAACTAGTCTATACTATGTCCCCCCTAGTACACTTCCCTATATTACTCCAAAGCCTCAATTAAGCTTACATATGGACATATCTATATATACCAATTAATGTGTTTCCATAAGATGTATAATTAATGCAAAAAATGTATGTATCACTAGCAATTTATTTAATGTCAGAAATGTATAAGGTCATATTCTGAATTAAGACCTTTCTGGTATCTGGTCTGCAGGTGGAAAAACAGAATACCTCCCTCTTAGCTAGTGTGTGGTCTCTGTCACCTCCTCTATTTCCAACGCCAATGGTTTCAATTATGGTCCATTTAAAACTGGAGGGGTCTTTATTATGGACCCTATTAAAACCAATGGAGTAGTAAGTGTACCTGCCTTTATGTTGGATAGGTGTTCACATATGCGTGAACGTACCTCCCTAGTCGTTAAACCTACATACTGTAGGTGACAGCTGGTACAGCCTACTAGATAGACTGCATACACTGTTCTACAATTCATACACATTTTGTGATTTAAACCTTAACCAAGTACTCTGATTCTCCCTTTCTTTTGTTTTTAATTGTGTGGCTGCTAAGATGTTGCCCAATGAGAGGCCCCTTCTGAATGAGCATTTGCAGCCCTGCTGTACTATGTCAGATAGGGCATCATCCGCAGCCAAAAGTTTAAAGTGGTTTTGCACCACCCCACAAATTTTGTGGTACTGATCACTGTAAACTGTGACAACAAATGTCCCTCTTCTGTTTTTAAACTGACCAGGCCCCCTGTTCTTCTTAACTAGGAGGTCTTGTCTCTTGGTGGCTCCCACCTCCTTCCTTACCCCTTGAATGAGGCTGTATTTATATCCTCTTTTCTTCAAATGCTCTGCTAAAAGGTCAGCATGTTCCCATACTGATGCTCTGTTGTACAGTTCCTTTTTAACCTTGTGAACTTTAGCAACAGAGTGAAATACCTGTCCTGGATGGCTGCTCCTGGCATGGAGGAGAGTGTTGCCCATAATTGGTTTCCTATAAACCTCAGTGACAATTCTTTTACCGGGTATGCCCTTAAGGGTTAAATCCAAAAAAGTAATTACTTGTTCATTACACTCAAAAGTGAACTCTAGTCCAAAATCATTTATATTAATCCAATTTACAAATTCTAGGGCACTCTCCATTGTTCCCCTCCAGACCAGGAGTAAATCTTCTTCGTAATGCTTGTACAAACGTATATTTCTCCTGAAGGGGTTCCCACCCCCATATACGCAGATCAGCTCCCACCACCCCATGAAGAGGTTGGCATAGGAGGGTGCGAATTTCACACCCATTGATGTCCCGCATCTCTGGAGATAGATATCCCCCTCAAAGGAGAAATAGTTATGTGTCAAAAGAAACTTTTCGGCCCTAAGGATGAATTCCACAAACTCTCTGTGATATCCAGCATCCCTGGATAGAAAAAAATTCCAAAGCCTCAAGTCCCTTACTGTGAGGTATGGAGGTATAAAGGGCCTTCACATCAATAATGAGCCACATATCCCCTTCTTCCCAACTTATATCATGCATTACATTGAGGACATGTGTGGTGTCCTGCAAGTAGCTGGATAGGTTGTATACCAAGGGTTGTAAAATGGTATCCAACAACTGTGAAAGTCTCTCCAATAGGGACCCTATTCCACTCACTATGGGTCTACCTGTGACCCCCTCCAGGGATTTATGCACTTTTGGCAAATGATTGAAAATCTGTATTACCGGATTATCCACTAGGAGGAAGTCACAGGTAGGCCCATCTATGAATTCCATCTCTTTGCCATCATCTAGAATCTGTCTCAGCTCACGTCTGTATTTGATAGTGGGGTCCCCCCTCAATTGTGTATAATTAGATTCAATATGTAATTGTCTTTCTGCCTCCTGGATAAATTGGGATCTAGACATAACTACAACAGACCCTCCCTTGTCGGCATTACGGATAACCAACTCAGTGTTTTCTTGAAGATTTTTAAGGACAATCTTTTCCTCTTTACTTAACCCCTTAATGACCGGACCATTTTTCAATTTTCTTACCCTTAATGACAATGGCTATTTTTACATTTCTGCAGTGTTTGTGTTTAGCTGTAATTTTCCTCTTACTCATTTACTGTACCCATACATATTATATACCGTTTTTCTCGCCATTAAATGGACTTTCTAAGGATACCATTATTTTCATCATATCTTATAATTTCCTATAAAAAAAAATATAAAATATGAGGAAAAAATTGAAAAAAACACACTTTTTCTAACTTTGACCCCCAAAATCTGTTACACATCTACAATCACCAAAAAACACCTATGCTAAATAGTTTCTAAATTTTGTCCTGAGTTTAGAAATACCCAATGTTTACATGTTCTTTACTTTTTTTGCAAGTTATAGGGCCATAAATACAAGTAGCACTTTGCTATTTCCAAACAACTTTTTTTCAAAATTAGCGCTAGTTACATTGGAACCCTGATATCTGTCAGGAATACCTGAATATCCCTTGACATGTATATATTTTTTTTTAGAAGACAACCCAAAGTATTGATCTAGGCCCATTTTGGTATATTTCATGCCACCATTTCACCGCCAAATGTCATCAAATAAAAAAAAAGTTCACTTTTTCACAAATTTTGTCACAAACTTTAGGTTTCCCACTGAAATTATTTACAAACAGCTTCTGCAATTAAGGCACAAATGGTTGTAAATGCTTCTTTGGGATCCCCTTTGTTCAGAAATAGCAGACTTATATGGCTTTGTGGTTGCTTTTTGGTAAGTAGAAGGCCGCTAAATGCTGCTGCGCACCACACGTAAATTATGCCCAGCAGTTAAGGGGTTAAATTAGGTAGCTTGTAGGGAGCTTGCAGGGTTAATTTTAGCTTTAGGGTAGAGATCAGCCTCCCACCTGACACATCCCACCCCCTGATCCCTCCCAAACAGTTCTCTTCCCTCCCCCACCCCACAATTGTCCCCGCCATCTTAAGTACTGGCAGAAAGTCTGCCAGTACTAAATAAAAGTAGTTTTTATTTTTTTTAATAAAAAAAAATAAAATGTTTTAGCTGTGATGGACTCCTGCCTTAGCCCCAACCTCCATGATCCCCCCCCCAGCAATCTAACCCTCTCCCCTACCTAATTGCCGCCATCTTGGGTACTGGCAGCTGTCTGCCAGTACCCAATTTGCCCCCCAAAAAAGTGTTTTTAATTATTTTTTATTACTAATTTATTTTTTTCTGTAGTGTAGCAGCCCCCCACAATACCCCAACCCCCTCCCCCTCCCAGATCCTCATATATATATATTTCCCCCCCTCTTCCCACTCATTGGTGTCAGTGTCAGTATTTCCCCCCCTCTTCCCACTCATTGGTGTCATTGGTGTCAGTAGGTGATCGCGGGCGTGCGCGCGCCCCCGCGCGCGCACGCGCACGCGCATGCGCGCCCCCGCACGCTCCCGGCACCCGGCGTGCACATTGCACTAACAGGAGCCGGATGCCGGGTAGCGATGGGCCGCCCACCCGCCTCCCAGTTGCGCTCCCACCCACCAACGAACCGGCCGCATCGCTACCGGTGCAGAGAGGGCCACAGAGTGGCTCTCTCTGCATCGGATGCTTTCTAAGGGTATTGCAGGATGCCTCAATATCGAGGCATCACTGCAATACCCTGAGAGCTGCTGGAAGCGATTGCGATCGCTTCCAGCACTCTCTTAGACAAGTGACGTACCAGGTACGTCCATTGTCACTAACTGCAAGTTTTTGCAGGACGTACCTGGTACGTCACTTGTCATTAAGGGGTTAAATTCTGTCTTCCCACAGGGGTTGTCTGATGTATTATAGTCAAATCCCGTTCTACCCATTTTTGAAAAGTTTCCAATGTTGTACCCCTATAATATATAGGGTAAAATTTATTTTTGTTTTTAAAACTAAGATACATTACATTCTGCAAATCCTTTGGAGATGAACTTTCTTGGAAAAATCATTCCAAGGATGCCAGGTCACAAAATTCATCAAAGGAAAAAGCTTAATTTGATACTTGCCTTCTGGAGGGTAAAACTAGTCCCTAATTGTGTTTAATTAGATTCAATATGTAATTGTCTTTCTGCCTCCTGGATAAATTGGGATCTAGACATGACTACAACAGACCCTCCCTTGTCGGCATTACAGATAACCAACTCAGTGTTTTCTTGAAGATTTTTAAGGACAATCTTTTCCTCTTTACTTAAATTCTGTCTTCCCACAGGGGTTGTCTGATGTATTATAGTCAAATCCCGTTCTACCCATTTTTGAAAAGTTTCCAATGTTGTACCCCTATAATATATAGGGTAAAATTTATTTTTGTTTTTAAAACTAAGATACATTACATTCTGCAAATCCTTTGGAGATGAACTTTCTTGGAAAAATCATTCCAAGGATGCCAGGTCACAACATTCATCAAAGGAAAAAGCTTCATTTGATACTTGCCTTCTGGAGGGTAAAGCTAGTCCCTAATTCTCAAAGACCTGATCATCCTTATAGAAAAACTTTTTCAATGTTAATTATCTAATGAATTTATTAATATCGACCAAGGTATTAAACAAATTTAATTTGCTTGATGGTACAAATCCTAAACCAAGATTAAGCACCTTTAACTCTATATCAGATAGTGTATATTGTGACAGGTTGATGACACTATTCATTATTGATATTTGCTCTGGTATCTCCCTCTCCTGACTGGGTATCTGTTCTGTCCCTGTAGGAAGTTCTGTCCTCCTCTTCCTCTCCCCTCCCTTCTGTTTTTTTTTGTGGGGAATGGAAAAAACCTGTTCCAGGCTCTGTCTATCCTCCATATACATGGAAGAGCTAGGACCCCCTGTCATAGTTTCTGGTAATACTACATCATCTGGTGTATACTTAGACCCTCCTTGTTTCTTTAAGATAGGTGGCTCACCTTTATTAGCTGTTTCTTTTGGTCTTACTACCAACGGGATATTAGAGGTTTCAGGGGCAGTGGACTCAATAACTACTATATTCTCCTCCCCGCCAGATGCAGAGCTCTCATCATAGGACTCTGCCTCCCTTTCTGAGAAAGTTACCTTTTTTTATTTACATTATCTGATGCATTATTTTTATTCCATCTACCTCTGCCTCTCCCACTTGTTCGATTATAAGCCTGTCTACTCTCAAAGCGCTCCTTTCTATTCCACACATAAATTTTATTGTTGTCATAGTCTGACTGATCCCTTAAATACTTATGTTTAACATCAATTATCAAGGCTTTGGCCTCTGCTATCGATTTTTGTAGCATACCATCATATTTGGGGTATTCCAGGGCAGTGTTATTAAGATTTAATTCAACCTGTATAGCCTCTGTTTGCTGATGATATCAAGAGCCCTTGATTTAAAGCTAACCAACAGAATAATAAGCCTTAATGAGCATTCAGACAATATTTTTTTCCATTGACTGATAAAGTCTCTGTCTTTAGTTTGGAAAGTGGGGAACTTAGAAAGCCTAAGGCCACTAGGTATTATCCCCAATGTATGATACTTATTTAATGTCCAAATGTCCCATCTTAATTTATTTTCTTTAATCAAAAGGAACTCCATCTACTCAAACAGTTTTCCAAGTGGAAATTTGGATCTATCAGTGCAAAAGATGATATCAAAATCCTGTGTACAATTATCCCTTTCCTGTAGGGGTTTAAGTGAGAAAAATGTCCTCTCCTCTAGACCGGTTTCCATTTTAATTAGTATACTATCAGTAGGTAATAAATATTATACTTCCAATAAGTGGTAATCGCAATGTGCTGACTATGGAATATGTCAGAATTCATATAAAGTACTGTCAATCTGTATAGTTTCCCAGACGATATGTATTTTATTCGCTTTATGATATAGTGCAAATCACTAGTGCTCGCTTGAATCAGGGCAAGCACTGCAGAATCTGGTGCGGCCAAGCACGTCAAACATAGACAATTAAACTTTCCCCTTTTGGGTAGACTCTGGGTGCACCTATATCAATCAGACTCCCAATATATTCTGTAAATGTTCCCAAAGTGTTCTTTAAACAGTCCTTTATACTGTCAGTAATTTGCTGCTTGTAACACTCTTTTTATGTTATGTATGTTACAAAATTCTGTTATCATATACAGTGTCTATGTCAGCTGCTTACCCCCTCTTCCCGGCCTTATGATGCAGATTCTGCCTGGACACCTACTGAATTCCTTTTCTCCCAGGTTACATCCTTCCTCGGGTCCTCATCCACTGTTGTGAGCTTGGAGCTAACCTCGCTAACCAAGCTGGTCCACACAGCAATGTGGATTTACGGCTACGTCCCTCAAGGAAGGCCAAACTTTGCACCGGGTGATGACGTCACCATTAGGTGGCCGGCTTCTGGGGATGACAATGTACTCCATTAAGGTGCAGCCTCTTCAAACTGTGTAACTGTTCCTGAGTCTGAATGCAGATAGCTGGACTGTGGGATCCATACGTCTGGGACTAGTTTTGCTGCCTCTCTCCCAATGTGGCCATCATAGAATTTGAAATAACTGGAGGACACAGCAAAAAGTAAAAGGTAAAACTTCACTTTTATTTTCTCCTTAAAACTTGGTCACAGCATACAAATGTAGCCCATAGCATTCTTGTAAGCAGCTTACGCGTTTCGGCTTCAATACCATACTCATAGCTTGTTCAATACTACCTCTAAGCTGTGGGCTTCTTAAAAAGGGGTTAATACCATCCTATTGGTTCATAGGCTAACAATATGGGCTGTCCAACCTAGGTACAATTTTTAAAGCTGTATTACCCATTTGGATCACAAATTTGCCTAAGGTTGTGAATAAATTAAATATATATCTATAATTTACACAAGAGTATCTATATTCATGTAGAGTTAGTCGTATCCAATGGGAAATACATCAACAAAACATAACCTGTATATCCACCACTATATTATCTCTGTAGGTACTTATCTCATACATCACAAGTTAATTAATTAATGATATTGTATCTCGAGTTAAGACCTGATGGTGTATGTGTACCCAGCTTGAAAATCCAATACAACTCTCGCTTTGCCAGAAGTTGCTCTATATTCCCTCCTCTGCTAGGTACCCTAACCTTTTCGATAGCACACCACCTGAACGTATTGAGTTTACTATCATGTCTGGTGGCAAAGTGCTGGACTAACGGTGTGGAGGATTTACCCAAAGTTAAGGTGGACATATGCTCCCTAACCCTGAAATTGATATCCCTGGTAGTGAGACCCACATATTGTATCCCACATTGGGTGCATTCTATGAGATAGATGACGCGTGTCATGGTACAATTGTTCACACCTAAACATGCCTAAATGTGTGAGCCAATGTGATGGATGTTATGGGTCACAATTGGGTAGGTGTAAGAATAGACCCCAGAGTTTTGCATTTTTTATATGAACACATAATGCCTTTTCCACTACATCAGTTAAGCCATCATCTGCCACTAATAGTGGGAAATGTTTCTTTACAATTCCACAAATCTGTTTGTACTGGGCACTATATTCTGTTACAAAATGAAGTCCCGCATAGTTAGTGGCATGTTCTCTGGTAGGCCCCTGTTGCAGTTAGTGGTCCCTTCGTATGGATTCTACATTGCGTTTGGCTCATGTCATGCCTCTTTTGGGATACCTTCTGGCCAGCAGCCTGCTTTCCAATTGTACAGGTTCTATAAGGGTACCTAGCAGAGGAGGGAATATAGAGAAACTGCTGGCAAAGAAAGAGTTGTATTGGATTTTCAATCTGGGTACACGTACACCATCAGGTCTTAACTCGAGATACGATGTGATTAATATTTGGGAGTAACTTGTGTGTGATGCATGAGATAAGTAGCTACAGAGGTAATATAGTGGTGGATATACAGGTTACATTTTGTTCATGTGCTCTCTTTTCCACGTCTTCAGAATATTTTTAAACTTGTAGAGTCTAGAAAAATGTTCTTCTGTACAGTGTGCTCTAGTTTATCATATACAGAGGTACAATGAATTTGTGGATACGAGTGTGTGTCCGGGCAAATATTACCCAACAGATGTGCATATATAAACATCAGTATAGAGGCATATATCCCATACCAATGGAGTATTCAAGTATTTGTGCACAAGTTCCAAATGTTCAGAGATTTATGATGTTTGGAAAGATGTTCCTTTGTATAGTGTGCTTTTCAACCCTATCTATGTATTGATATTTGGTCTATATACTGATGTTTCGTATGCGTATAACAAGATTGTGGATACGGATGTGTGTCCATGCAAGTATATTGTGCAGATTAACTTGCATTTATAAAAATCAGTATATTGACACATATTCCATATTTTTTTATTTATATACTGTGTCAATATGCAGTATTTGTCAATACAAATATGGCTCCGTAGCTTTGATTTATTGTGTAGGATTTTACAGATTGATATATATATATAATCTATTCTTATTTCTAATACTAACATAGATGGTTTCAGGATGGGCGTGCAATATTTTAAATGTTTAACCAATAGAAATTTAGGTTACCTGTTTTTAGTTAGAATCAGGTGTAGCACCTTAGGCTATGATTACGGCACACAGCCAAAACGTGTAAGCAACTGAACTGAAAAAAACAGAATGAATTTCATATGCAAGATTTTTTTTTCTACTTAAAATTATAGATTTTTTTCCTGTTTAAATTAGAAATAACTTAAAGGAAATTAAAGTCAAAACCTAAATATACATTAACTTTTCAGTTTTATTGGAAACATTTTTGCATTATGTTTGCTTTAGCAAAAATGCTTCTAGCAAAATCTATCACTGTTTTGCTAACAACTTTTCTTGTCTCTATGCACCCACATCCAGAAAGTATGTCTGCTCAAAGAGCTAATGGTGACGTGTACTGTGTCTGGGGTGGTAGACAATATAGAGTTAGGTTAAAGGGACATGAAACTCAAACTATTTTCTTTCACAATTCAGATAGATCATTAAAATTTAAATAACTTTCAAATTTGCTTCAATTATCACATTTCTTCAATCTCTTTGTATCCTTTGTTGAAGGAGCTGCAATGCAATACTGGGAGCTAGCTGCCCACAGCAAATGAGCTAATGACAAAAGGCATATATGCGCAGGCTGCAAACCAGCATTGCATTTTTGCTCCTAAGCCTACCTAGGTATACTTTTCAACAAAGGATACCTAGAGAAGGAAACAAATTAGATAATGTAAATTGGGAAGTTGTTTAAAGTGGCATTCTTTGTCTAAATCATGAAAGTTACATTTTGAATTTACTGTCCCTTTAAAAGAAAAGTGCACATATGATTTGCATTAATATCTTGTGTACCCCAAGTGTTGCCTCCATTGTACAATTCTTCGTATGTGTGTCTGTGCAAGTATATTGTGCAGATTAACTTTGTTTAAATTGTTTATTTATATACTGTGTCAATGTGTAGTATTTGTCGATACAAATATGGCTCTGTTTATTGTGTAGGATTTTCCAGATTGATATATATATATCGATTCTTATTTGTAATACTAACATAGATGGTTCAGCCATACACAATGTTGATGTCAATTAAATCAGTTGAGATTAATTATTTCCAGGATGGGCATGCAATATTTTAAATGTTTAAACAATACAAATTCAGGTTACCTGTTTTACGTTAGAATCAGGTGTAGCACCTTAGGCTATGATTATGGCACAGAGCCGAAACGCGTAAGCCACTGGTGCTACGTCCTCCTGTTTTGTACTGTTCCTCCTTTGGATCTATTTTAATTTTGTTGGAATAAAGTTGATGATTTTACCAGGCAAGGTCTGGCCTCTCTCTTCTTTGAACTATACACATATAAAGACATAAATATATATATTAATATATATTTAAATCTGCTGCCCATCGCTGCGCGACATACCCCCTTCGCTGCGCTATGGAGCCTATGGAAGCGCAGTCTATTGAGTGTAAAGCTTCCATGCAACGTGAACGCAAGTTATCGTTCACATTGTGGGTCACTTCAAATACCAGCGTGCGCTGGTATTTCTAGTGGAGCGCAAATATCACGCTTGCAAAAGTGCAATTTTGAGCTCCACTCTTAATCTGGCCCATTGCTTGTCTGCTGCCCATTTGCAATGAACTACTGGTCTGAAGAAAAACACGACTGCTGGGCTAATCATGTAGTGTGTATTATACCTCCCAACATTTCCTGGAGGCCTTTTGGGGACTGGGAAGTGAGGGAGACTTGTGGGTGTTCAAAGGGAAAAAGCACAACATAGTTGGTACAGTTATGGATGTACAGTATTGTTGTCAGAGTCAGTATTGGCAAAGTCCCTGGTTTCACTTTGGAAACTGGGACATATTGAGGAGGCTGTTCTGAATATGTGCCTATCAGGAAAACAGCAGCTACTTTTATCAGCAGTATATTAGCAGCTACCTATAATAAAACTCATTAGAGCACTTTATTACAGGATAATGTCCCTTTAAACCAATACCATCAAAACAACTTGTTAAACATTATGTATGTATATATATATATATATATATATATATACTGTATATATATATATATATATATATATATATAATGTTTTAAAAAATATATACATAATGAAATGTTTTGGTTGAACCTGTGGAAAAGAGTTGGTGGATAAGTAATAACTCTAGTTATGTCACTACTGGTTAATTAATTATGTCATTTACTAAGGCATTTTTCCAACAAAGGTTGCATCCACTGTTGTGTATATGAGCAAGATGTAAAAATAAACTTAGTTTAATGATACAAATGCAAGAAAGCAGAATTGCAGTGTGGGTAGTGATGTCATGTATTGCAGTCAACATGAGAAACGTGGATTTCCCTGCCAAATATGCCTCCTACAATCTTAGTTTAATGAAAATGTGTTACTGTGTATTTAAATGCTCTATTATGTTTAGTTTTTTTTTCCTCTCATTTTAATATAATCTTTACTGTAAAAAGGCAGCATACACTTGTTCTTACATAGTATGTCCATGTTTTTTTCTTTTTTAAAGTGAATGTAAAGTTTCATTAATGAGTGCCGGTTTTTAAAAATACTATTAAAAACAGGGGCACTTTCATTCATGAAACTTTACATTGCAGCGTTTTGTTTTTTTTAAATACTTACCTTTTTTTGTTTAGCAAACCCAGACCGTGATCCTCTGCCCACAGCTCCTCTGTACTTACCTCAGCAAAACCGGCTTCCTCCAATCACGGCGTGAACCCCAGAGCGTCTATCTCGTAAAGCCACGCCGTGATTGGAGGAAGACAGTTTCGTCATTGAAGTGCTAAGTACAGAGGAGCTGCGGGCGGAGGATTGCGGTCCGGGTTTGTTACACAAAAAGATAAGTATTTAAAAATAAAAGCTGCAATGTAAACTTTCATGAATGAAAGTGCCCCTTTTTTTAATAGTATTTTAAAAACTCATTCATTCAACTTTACATTCACTTTAATGAAATGTTTGCACAATCCTGATTTATTTTTCTGATTGGCTACATTAGCAGTTAAAAGATCAAAAATGAAATGTGCATAGGTGCATTTCAACTTGAAATAGAAGCATTTTTGCAATATACTTCCATTAGCTGAAATGCTTCTAACAAAAGTTAAATTTTTTTCCTGGGGCATACGCACGTATGCTGTGAGGGTTAATGGTTTAACTCTTAAAGGGACAGTAAAGTAAAAAGTAAACTTTAATGATTCAGACAGAGGATGCACTTTTAAACAACTTTCCAATTTACCTTTTTATTTTGGTATCCTTTGTTGAAAAGAATAAATAGGTAGGCTCAGGAGCACTACTTGGACTAGCTACTGATTGGCGACATATATATATATTTATATCTCTTGTGATTGGTTCATCCAGTGTGCTCAGCTAGCTTCCAGTAGTGCATTGCTGCTCCTTCAAAAAAAGGATACCAAGAGAGGGATGCAGATTTGATAATAAAAGTATTTTTTTTTTTTTAGGGGGGGCGGAGCCAGCGCTCAACTGAGATGGCTGCACTTTTGTGAGCTCTGAGCTTCCCTGGGGGCAAAACGGTTCTAAAATACCTAAGTGACAGCATGGATTGACTTTTTATACCCTTAAATGTGGGTCGATAAGGCAGAAGTGACTTTTATGGGCTGTGTCTGAACGGCTAATACCGGGGTTCTGTGAGTGGGGGCCGAAGCTGCAACGGCATAAGCCACGTGGACGCCCGCAACTCTGCAGACTACAGGGAACTACTCAAGAGGCCTGTTCAGATCGATGAAATCGGAGTTCACTTGCAAGATTCACCTGACACGGAGGGAACTCCTGGCGCAGTGCGGGTAAGCTCTTATGTGGTGGGGAAGCTGGATAAACTCACCGATCATGTACTCGCACTGACCAGATACCGCTAGGAAAATCTACGGTTCAGAGGGCCGCAGTTTAGGTGTGAAGCGAAGCTGTGAGGTGGGGAGAACCCCGTGGCAGTCTCTTACATCATAAAACAGAGAGCTGTAGTGCTGCTGGAACTTGCTGGGCGAGCACAGTTATAGAAGGGGTTAAACCTTTATTATCTAAGCATTTATCTGGAGGATTTAAAGTGACATTTGTCTGCAATTAAAGCGCAAGCTCTGCAATCCAGATTACTTATAATCCTCAAGCTATTCACTAGACTGTGACACTCAAGGTGTGCTCTTTTTGTGACTTTCAATATTTTGCAAAGCTACCATGTCGCCTAAAAAAGAGAATAAGCCTGAAAAACTAGCCAAGAAGCAAGGTCCCACTCCTTCAGTAAATAATTTTTTTAAAGCTCTGGATTCCCAAACCCCGGTACAGTCTAAAACTACAGAAAAACGCCCTAGTTCCCCATCATCATCTTCAGAATCAGATCCTGAAACCCCTAGCCCTGCTATCACTATCCCTAAAGCTCTTTTGGACTCTCTACCATCTAAAAAAGACTTTACTGCATTAGTCAGCCAAGTTAAGCAGTGCATTCGGGAAGAAATAGCAGAGATAAAAAAAGATATCGTAGACATAGGACTTAGGGTGGAGAAACTAGAGGGTCAATCAGACCTTTCCTGCTCTAATCTCACTTTTCTGAGGGCTAAAGCTACGCAACAAGATGTCGCTATGGCTCAAATGGAGAATCAAATTGATGATTTAGAGAACAGGAGCCGGCATAGCAATATTAGGATAAGGGGACTCCCTGAAACTATATCCCCAGCAGACCTAGAGTCATACATACAAGGCCTTTTCACATACTTATTAGACACTGGTGATGACGCCACTGTGGCCCTGGACCGTTTCCACAGGGCCCTGAGAGCCAAACCCTTGGGGGACCAACCGCCAAGAGATGTAATCATCAAAGTCACCAGTTTTCCCATGAAGGAGGAAATAATGAAGAAGGCGAGGCAGAAACATCCAATTAAATTTAGATCAGAGCCATTGCAACTATTTGAGGATTTGACACCCAGGACACTGCTGAAAAGAAGGGAGCTTAGACCCTTAACGATCAAACTCAGACAGCTGAATATCCCCTATAGATGGGGGCACCCGTTTCACCTTCAAGTAAACTGGAAAGGCAGAAAGTTAACGTGCCAATCTTCGGCTGACATGGATCAGATCTGCAAAGAGCTGAACATTCCTTTACCTGTGCCTCAGGAAAACCAGGACCAAGCACCCACTACAAGATCTCTACTGCCTCCACCTCTCCCTCAGAGAGCTGAATGGCAAGAGGTTTCTTCCAAGAAGCCCCGCAAACCCAAATCTGGACCCTCGATCTCTGAAATGCCGGGGTGACTAACCTGAGAAGCCCTCTGATTTGTGTTACAAATTTCTCTTTTTTTCTTCTCCCTCCCCATGCACGATTTTAACCCTGTGCAAAGGTGGTTGCATCCCCGGTAACCTTATGAAGAACAGCTAAGTATATAATAAGCAGGGATCATACAGTAAGAATGAAACTGAAATTGGTGACTGTATTATTTGTATTCTATGTTGCTTTTGATTCATATGCTGCGATCCCTGACATTTGGGTATCGCGGCTTATACTATGAGTATTGGATTGACTTTGATGTTAGACCCTCGCTCTTTTTTTTTTCTTTTCTTTCCTTTTCTCTTCTTCCTTCTCTTTTTCTGCTTCACAATGTCAAACCCATGTCAGGTCAATCGATGTTGTGTGTTGTCGACTCTGGCGGGCTCATGTGTGAATGCACCGCGTGGCCCGATGGAGGCGACAATTCACTTTGTTTAATTTAAACTAGATGGTATTTCATGCTTCTAAAATTGATATTCATGCCCATTAGGAGATTAGCTCTCCTACTTGAGAAGATGGTATTCTTCTACTACACTGTTTACACCTGTTGTGTATATTTAAACTCAGATAATGTTCTAGTTTTATTGTTAATTTTAAAGTTGATTATGTTACATTCAGGGACTACATGCGAATGTGATGTTGCACCCAGAGTAGAGTTTGGTTTATTAAGCATAAGTAATCATGGTTAAGACTCAGCTGTCAGAACAAAAAATTCAAATAATCACGCAGAATGTCAAAGGGTTTAACTGCCCTAATAAAAGGAGTATGGCTTTACTAGATTTACGCAAGAGAGGGGGACATATATTATTGCTCCAGGAAACCCACTTTAAAGGTCACTCTATTCCTAAATATTTTTCCTCACATTACCCCCAGCACTACCACTGTACCAATGTAACTAAAAAAACAAATGGAGTTAGTCTCCTTATCCATAAATCTATCTCGTTTAAACTTTTACAAATCGAAAAAGATAAAGAAGGCAGGTTTCTTATTGTGGTGGGTTTGCTGTTTGGCAAACCAGTTACTATAGTTAACCTATATGCCCCAAATGTTAATCAAGAGAAGTTTATCTCCCACGTCACTGCTAAGGTCTTGGATATTTATAAAGGCCCTCTCATAGTTGCGGGAGACCTAAACATTGCCTTAGACCCAAGCTTGGATAGTTCAAACCCTAATATCAAGGCTAGCCATAAAATGCTCTCCTCTGTGTGGAGAGATCTAAAATCCATGACACTCCACGATGCGTGGAGATACCTCCATCCTCACATTAAAGACTATACTTTTTTCTCCAACCCGCAAAGAAGTCACTCTAGGATTGACTATGTATTTGTAGACCATCTGGCGCTATCCCTAGTTAAAAACATTTATATAAAACACACGCCATGGTCGGATCACTCTGCAGTGGAGTGTTCCGTGATATGGCCCTCAATCCCAATTAAACCCTTCACTTGGAGACTAGACGACTCACTGTTATCAGATCCCCAGACTTTAGACAAACTAAGCAAACAACTAGATATGTATTTTTCCCTTAATAGCCCTTCAGGACCTAGTCCTGCCACTATTTGGGAGGCGCATAAGGCTTTTATTAGAGGTGAATTTATTAAGATTAAGGCATTCAAGACTAGACAATCTCTAATAGCTTACACTTAATTGGCACAAGAAGTCTCTGAGGCTGATTATCTCTTAAAATTAAACCCCAAAGACCAGTCACTACTTGAAGCCCTGGAAGCAAAACGTAATAGTTTATCCCAGCATTTACAAATAGAATCTCAACGCCACCAACTGTATATAAAGCAGAAGTATTATGGAGAGGGTAATAAATCTGGAAAACTATTAGCCAGGGCGTTAAAAAAACAAAGACTACAATCCTACATTCATTCTCTGGTCTCGCCACAAGGTGTAGCGATAGAAGACACAAAAGCTATAGGCAGATCTTTTCAAACATTTTATCATAAGCTATATAACCTATTGCCCAACAGACAGACTGAAGCACATAGGTCTTTATGTGACAAATATCTCCGTAACATAAGGCTCCCTAGGCTGTCATCTAGAGAGAGAGACTTTTTGAATTCCCCTATTAGCAAGGAAGAAATCTTAGAAGCTATAAAGAATATGAAACCGGACAAAGCCCCTGGCCCAGATGGCTTCTCAAATAAATATTTTAAAATCTTTAAGTCGCAGCTTGTCCCACACCTCCATAGTCTTTTTAATAGCATTTCAGACTTAAACTGTTTCCCGGACACAATGATGCAAGCCCACATCTCAGTTATTCCTAAACCTGGTAAACCTCCAACCTCCCCGGCAAATTTCAGGCCTATATCCTTGCTAAATGTTGACCTGAAAATATATGCCAAGATAATGGCCTCTAGAATTAACAGATTCCTCCCAAAATTGATTGACCATGATCAAGTTGGTTTTGTCCCCCAACGGGAGGCTAGAGATAATATATGTAAAGTCCTTCACCTAATAGATTATGTGAAAAACTCAAATACCCCATCAGTGTTTTTATCCACGGACGCTGAAAAAGCTTTCGATAGGCTGGATTGGACCTATCTACAGGCAACCCTTTTAAAATTCGGATTCCCTAATAAATTTATTAATAAAATTTTAGCTCTATATTCTAACCCCACCGCTCAAGTCAGAGTAAATGGAACACTTTCAGACCATTTTGAAATTTGAAATGGTTCCCGTCAGGGTTGCCCTCTGTCCCCGCTACTATTTGTTTTGTCCCTAGAACCCCTAGCAGAAAAAAATTTGTGCAAATCCCGAAATTCAAGGTATCACAATTAAAGAGGAGTCTTATAAATTAGCAATGTTTGCTGATGATGTCTTGATGACATTGACAGCACCAGAACTATCTCTACCTGTAGTGCAATGAGAATTAAAAACCTTTGGTGAAGTCTCCAATTTCTTAATTAATAATAATAAGTCCGAACTACTCCCAATAAACTTATCGGCTAATGACACTATTAGTCTGTCCCAAAAACACCCGTATAAAATCCAGACCCGTGCATTGAAATACTTAGGAATATTCCTATCATTAAATTTGGAAGACCTCCGTAAGTTGAACTATGGAAAACTAATTGAGGAGTTTACTAGCTTGACTTCATCCTGGCTCCCAAAACACATCTCTTGGTTGGGCAGAATAGCTGCGGCCAAAATGACCCTTTTACCAAAGGCTCTATACATTATGCAAGCCCTCCCGATACCTGGTACTAAAGGCCATATAGGTAAATTGCAGACTATCATGGATGAATACATATGGTATCGTAGGCCACCCAGGATAGCTAAAAGCACTATGTTTACACACAAGGAAGATGGTGGGCTGGGAGTTCCCAATCTCCTTTTATACAAACAAGCTTCCTCTCTAAACCGGGTGATGGACTGGTGTAGACAGGGGAGAAATTCTTATAAGAGGTGTGTTCAATTAGAAGCGCAACTGGCTGACACTCCCCATATGGGCAGCCTTTGTTGGGCCCCACAAAAACCACCTTGGGAATCAATAGATAATTACCCAATTTTAAAAGAAACATGGTCTGACTGGCTTTTATTAAGAAACAAATTCCGCTTAATCACTACAGCTTACTCGCCACTGACAATTTTACATCCCAATAAAGAGTTTCCTGTTAATTTGAAAAAAGCATCAATTAATGACGCTTCAGACCAGTCATTATCAGAATTCTTACCCATACACCTATTACTGTCGCAGGGACAAATGGCCTCGAGAGACACATTGTTAGAAAGAGACCTGTATCCATTTGATTCTTGGTTATATTACCACCAAGTAAGACATTTCTTAGCCACACACAAGTTAAATAAGGATATGTTGAGACAACTAACAATATTTGAGTCCCTTTGCACCTCAGCACATCATCCACAAAAAGTCATCTCCTTAATGTACCGATGCTTGCTTAAATCCTACTACACAGGGCTACCAAATTACATTCTTAAATGGGAGAGGGAAATGCATTCAAAGTTCTCTACCAAGCAGTGGTCCTCATGGCTTAAGGCCACAGCTCAATCAGCACACTCTGCAGCAGGTTTGGAAACTAATTTAAAAATCACTACTAGATGGTATCTGACCCCTAGCAGGTTAAAATATATGTTTATTAATGCTAATGACAAATGCTGGAGAGGTTGTGGCCAGGTGGGTACCATGTACCACATCTGGTGGGAATGTGAGGGGATGAGGGCCTTTTGGGCCCAAATCCACACACAAGCCTGCAATATAATAGGAGTTCATTTTGAACTCTCTCCGGAAACGATTCTATTTAATGAACTCTCTAACATCCCATGTAAAATTAGAAGGCAACTTTACCAGATTCTGATAAATGCAGCAAAACGACTTATACCTAAATTCTGGAAAAGCCCTTTGCTACCTAATGTTGCCCAATGGATTGAGATAGTAAAAAATACTCTGACCCTAGAGAGATATTATTACTTCAGAACAGGCCGTATGAACTTCTTCCAAGACATGACGTTCCTCTGGGAACAATATCTATATAAACAAAGAAGCTCATAGCTATTCCATCTAATAAATGTGAACATGATCTCCTGTCCTGTCCTTAACCAGTCCTTTTTCAGCTCTAAATTTCTTATTTGACTAAGCCCGGATAAAAATGTCATAACTGGATGTATCATGTGTTGTTCGTATTGTAGCTCCCTGAAAGTATGTTATGTTTTGTAAATCTGTAAACATTGTTCTCTGTTGCACTATGTTTAATTGCTCATGCAGTCTGGGAATAGACCACAAAGAGACTAACTTCCCACCTGATTCAGAGACTTTTAGGTCCAACATAAATGGTCCATAATTTTACAGATGCGGACTGGAGCTATTTGTTCAATGAGCGTATCAGTTGTAACTTTAATCACTTATGTTGTTGCAATATATGTGTTGTTATGTTGTTGTTGGAAAAATAAAGAAACAAGAAATTAAAAAAAAAAAGTATTTTTTTTTTAAATGATATGCAGTGACTCTTGAAAGAAAGAAAACAAGGCTTTCATGTCCCTTTAAGACAGGTTCTTTTTATCTGCCATTTCTTTTCTGTAAGAAAAAAAGGTGGCAGGAACTTTCTTAAAGAATTAATAAAAACTAATTGCTTCATTCTTTTGGTATCCTTTATTGAAAACCCTACCTAGGTACCTACAGAAGCAGCAGTGCATATGAGCTAGCTTCTGCTTGGTGACGGCACATTTCTTCTTCTTGTCATGGGGTCACCTGTTGTGTTCAGCTAGCTCCCAGTAGTGATAGTGTCACAAATTAGCTGCAAATATGCACCATAACATTCATTTTAGTTGGCATATCTGTGACAAGATAGAAATGATGTCACTGAAATAAATAGGATAGTCAGAGCTATTCAAACATTTTAGCGAGCACTAGTTAAAGGGACAGTCTACACCAGAATTGTTATTGTTTAAAAAGAAAGATAATCCCTTTATTACCCATTCTCCAGTTTTGCGTAACCAACACAGTTATATTAATACACATTTTACCTCTGTGATTACCTTGTATCTAAGCCTCTGCAGACTGCCTCCTTATTTCAGTTATTTTGACAGACTTGCCTTTTAGCCAATCATTGCTGACTCCTAGGTAACTCCACGGATGTGAGCACAATATTATCTATATGGCACATATGAACTAACTTCCTCTAGTTGTAAAAAAATACCAAAATGCATTCAGATATGAGGCAGCCTTCAAGGGCCAAGCAATTAGCATATGAACCTACCTAGGTTTAGTTTTCAACTAAGAATACCAAAAGAACAAAGCAAAATTGATGATCAAAGTAAATTTGAAAGTTTTTTTAAAATTACATGTCCTATCTTAATTATGAAAGTTTATTTTTTACTAGATTGTTCCTTTAATAGATAATAATTTTTACTGGTTAACCTGTGCAATTATCATAATTAGCATGGTATAAAGATAAACTCACATAAATATGTTTTGGATATGAAGCCGCACAGCATAGAAGGAACAGGATTATAAACATATTCTCATTTTACTTTAGGTTAGCTCTGCAAGCGCTTACCCAACCGAACGCATCCTCTCTTTTTTATGGAATCATTCAGGAATGTAAGCCATGTGGTTTTAATGAACTACACACCTGCTGTTTGAAATATGCAGCATTAGAAAAAAGAACCCTGAGTCTCTGGTATTAAGCAAGCAACTAGAGAACGGATACAATTGCCAAAATAACTGTTCTCTTGTTAACCTTCTGCTCTCTAAGGATACATCAGGCCATGAGTGTGGCTTCTACTCTTGCTTCATGCAGACAGCGAATCTCAGGTTTATTACATAGACAAAATGCTTTAAAGGAATATTTTTTAAAGGGACATAAAAGTGCAAAAATAAAATTAGGGACGGCCAACTAACGGGCCAGGGGCCACGTGTGGACCTCTGAGCTAGTTTTTGCTGTCCCTTATTAAAACAGAACTAACATTTGTGCTATAGTTTCTGCTGCTTCAGGAAAAAGTGGAACTGAAAATGTGTGCTTTGGGGCTTCTGGTAGGTCGGCAAAGTGTATTTCTAGAAAGGTAACAGCAGATAGAGAATACAGCCTTACCTAATATTGCCCTGTGCCGCTGTATATTTGTAAAGAAATATATTATTGTTTGTGTGTTCATTAGTCATAACTTTCCAATTTATGTCTTTTATCAAAGTTTCTTTGTTCTCTTGGTATCCTTTGTTGAAAAGCAAGTAGGTAAGCTCAGGAGCGTGCATGCGTCTGCAGCACTATATATGGCATAGGTATCTCTTTAACAAATTATAGCATGAAAATGAAGCAAATTCGATAAAATTTGATAAAAGAAGAAAATATTAAACCTTTTAAAAATGTTATACTTTGAATCATAAATAATTTTTTTTTTGTGTTTCATGCCCCTTTAAGGCTTCTAAAATATTCATCAGTGGCCCCCATAAATGAGGACGTTGGCCATCACTGTTTTATATCATTTTTATTATTGCACTATAAAGGGGTTAAAGTGAAGTTAAATTTAG
Organism: Bombina bombina; assembly: GCF_027579735.1. Classification (NCBI taxonomy): domain Eukaryota; kingdom Metazoa; phylum Chordata; class Amphibia; order Anura; family Bombinatoridae; genus Bombina; species Bombina bombina. The sequence goes on along the minus strand of NC_069501.1, from coordinate 579,702,629 downwards.
CTGCAAACCTCTGGGGCTAAACACATGTGATGATGCAATGACTAGTGTTCTATTGTGTAATAACCAACCAATAGCTAGCTCCCAGTAGTCTACCTAGATATGCTCTTCCACCAGTATACTAAAAGAACTAAGTATATTTAATAGAAGTACACAAAAAAAGTGTATTGAAAGTTCATGGTTTATCTGAACCATAAAAGTTTAATTTTGAACTGCGTGTCCCTTTTAAAAAGCAAATTGATACAAGGCATTAATATTAACAGATGTTTTATATATTTGCAATTGCTTAATATTTTATCATGTAGTCAGCAGAAACAGAGGAGCTTATAAATGAAACAGCCTTTTATTTAGATAAACATATGTCTAAAAATCCCTGAATAATATAAAGAAACTTCAGCTTGAGCAGTGAACAATGCATTTTTATATCACATAATTTATCAGATCTTTGGCTTGACTTTTCTTTTTATGCTTCAAAGGGCTATTATAGTGTTAAAACAATATGCTCTAATCCTTTAGAGCATATTATTTTAACACTAGCAACGCTGTAATGCTATGTGTTTAACCCATGCTTAAAGGGACAGTCTAAATAGATACTCCCTTTATTACCCATTCCCCAGATTCCAACACAGTTATATTAAAGAGACACTGTCAAAATTAAACTTTCATTATTCAGATAGAGCATGCAATTTTAATTTACTTCCATTAACAAAATGTGCACAGTGTTTTTATATTTAAACTTTTTGAGTCACCAGCTCCTACTGAGCATGTGCAAGAATAAGTGTGTATGCATTTGTAAATGGCGGATTGCTGTCACATGGTACGTGTATGCATTTGTGATTGGCTGATGGCTGTCACATGGTACAGGGGGAGTGGAAAAAGACATAACTTTTAAAATTGTCAGAACAAAACTCTACTACTCATTTGAAGTTCAGACTAAGTGATATTGCATTGTCTTGTTATCTTGCATTTTTTGATTATGCAAATCTACAGTGTTGACTGGTCCTTTAATATACTTTTTACCTCTTTGAATACCTTGTATCTAAGCCTCTGCAGACTGCCTCCTTATTTCAGTTCTTTTGAAAGATATTGCATTTTATCCAATCAGTGCTGATTCCTAGGTAAATCCATGTGCATGAGCAAAATGTAATCTTTATGGCACACATGAACTAACGCCCTTTAGTTGTGAAAAAATAATGTCAAAATGCATTCATATAAGAGGGGGCCTTCAAGGGTTCTGAAATTAGCTTATGAGCCTACCTAGGTTTAGCTTACAGCAAAGAATACCAAGAGAACAAAGCAAAATTCATGCTAAAAAAAATGGAAGTTGTTTAACCCCTTAATGACCACAGCACTTTTCCATTTTCTGTATGTTTGGGACCAAGGCTATTTTTACATTTTTGCGGTGTTTGTGTTTAGCTGTAATTTTCCTCTTACTCATTTACTGTACCCACACATATTATATACCGTTTTTCTCTCCATTAAATGGACTTCTTTAAGATACCATTATTTTCATAATATCTAATAATTTACTATAAAAAATGATAAAATATGAGGAAAAAATGGAAAAACACACTTTTTTCTAACTTTGACCCCCAAAATCTGTTACACATCTATAACCACCAAAAAACACCCATGCTAAATAGTTTCTACATTTTGTCCTGAGTTTAGAAATACCCAATGTTTACATGTTCTTTGCTTTTTTTGTAAGTTATAGGGCCATAAATACAAATAGCACTTGGCTATTTTCAAACCACTTTTTTTCAAAATTTGCGAGTTACATTGAAACACTGATATCTTTCAGGAATCCCTGAATATTCCTTGACATGTGTGTATATATATATATATATATATATATATATATATATATATTTAAGACTTCCCAAAGTATTGATCTAGGCCCATTTTGGTATATTTCATGCCACCATTTCACCGCCAAATGCGATCAAATAAAAAAAAATTGTTCACTTTTTCACAATTTTTTTCACAAACTTTAGGTTTCTCACTGAAATTATTTACAAACAACTTGTGCAATTATGGCATAAATTGTTGTAAATGCTTCTCTGGATCCCCATTGTTCAGAAATAGCAGATACATGTGGCTTTGGCCTTGCTTTTTGATAAATAGGCCACTAAATACCACTGCGCACCACACGTGTATCATGCCCAGCAGTGAAGGGGTTAATTAGGGAGCATATAGAGAGCTTGTAGGGTTAATTTTAGCTTTAGTGTAGTGTAGTAGACAACCCCAAGTATTGATCTAGGCCCATCTTGGTATATTTCATGCCACAATTTCACCGCCAAATGCGATCAAATAAAAAAAAACTTAAAATTTTTCACAATTTTAGGTTTCTCACTAAAATTATTTACAAACAGCTTGTGCAATGATGGCACAAATGGTTGTAAATGCTTCTCTGTGAACCCCTTTGTTCAGAAATAGCAGACATATATGGCTTTGGTGTTGCTTTTTGGTATTTAGAAGGCTGCTAAATGCCGCTGCACATCACACGTGTATTATGGCTAGCAGTGAAGGGGTTAATTAGGTAGCTTGTAGGGAGCTTGCAGGGTTAATTTTAGCTTTAGTGTAGAGATCAGCCTCCCACCTGACACATCCCACCCCCTGATCCCTCCCAAACAGTTCTCTTCCCTCCCCCACCCCACAATTGTCCCCGCCATCTTAAGTACTGGCAGAAAGTCTGCCAGTACTAAAATAAGCAAGATTTTCTATGGATATCGTGTGATGTATCTTCATTATACACTAAAATTCCTCACAATCAGGGTATAGAAGCTTTCAGAACAATAAGCACAGCTTGGAATATCCCGGATATACATGTTGATTTTTTAAGTAAGAGTATTTTATACATATTAACCCACAACTATTTTATATTCGAAGGAAATTTCTACAAACAAATTCAAGGGACAGCAATGGGGACCAGTAGTAAGAAATGAATACAGCGCCAACAAGAGGCCAAGGGCCTCTTACGCTAAAATTTATATGGGAAATTTTGAAAATTCTATGATCTGGGGTGAACACCAATTCAGAGCTAATATATATCAATACAATAGATTTATAGATGATATTATTATAATTTGGAGGGGATCTATAGAAGAAGCTGAAAATTTTATAAAATATATAAATACTAATACATATAACCTTGAATTCACCAGTAAAATCTCAGCTAAGGAAATAGAGTTTTTAGATTTAGTTTTGTATATAGATGATTCAAATAGAATAGCTGTGAGGAATTTTAGAAAACCCACCGACAAGAACGGGTTTTTACATGCCTCTAGTAGCCACCTTTATATTTTTATTGCATCAGAGACATAAAAACACCGACGTTTCGGTCAGAACCTGACCTTAATCATGTTATACAAACAAATGACAAAACCACTCCTTACGTAGCCATAATAGGCGGGGTTACTACCTGTACAGGTGTGAGACTAATAATTAACCCTCTGTGTCTATACATCAGGGAGACTTTCCTTCATGCTCCCTCTAGTGGTTAAGTCAATTTCCTCTTATCAACTTATAGTAACCTGGAAGATACAATATAATATACATATTCATTAATATAGTGATCATCCTAAGTTAGTACATACATATTAATATATACAAAATTTACATAGTCTGTCCAAACATACAGAATGTTATTCATAATCTAAATAATTCATAATCACTAACAACAGAAAAATGAGGAACTTAAACAAAAATCCTATACAGCTTTTCTCTAATAGGTGGAGCCAATAACAAAGTTTTATAGAGTGTCTGTATAGTTATTCAAATGGTTATTGAAGGGTAATTTGCCAATCTATTTCCTTATTCATTCCATGGGGTATAAGTGATTGTTAGGTGTATATCCAGTATGTTTCCCTTGATTTTAAAATTTGCTGTCTATCACCCCCTCTCCTAGGTTTTCTTATCTGTTCTATAACCTGATATCTCAACTGTGAAATAGTATGTCCTGCCTGTAGAAAGTGGTTTGATACAGGAGCATCCCTATTATTGCAACATATATTGGACTTATGTTCCACAATCCGGTCCCTTACCCTTCTGGTGGATTCACCTATATAAATCTTAGAACACGGACATTTAATTAAATATATTACATAATCTGTGTTACATGTAAAGAAACCTGTAATTTTAAATTTTCTACCAGTTAGCGGGTGTGAAAAGGAATCCCCTTTGATTATATTGCCACAATTGCAGCAGCCCAGGCATGGAAAACAACCTAGTTTGGGGGTAGAGATATATGTCTGTGTTTGTTTCTTGCCAGACCCCAACTCTGCTCTTACTAGGGCATCCTTTAGATTCCTACATCTCCTGTATGCAGGCATGGGGGGCACCTCAAATTATTTTATTTTAGGATTGAGGTTTTTAATAATAGGCCAATGTCTTTTAATTACTTTATTAATCTCTGTACTTAGTGTGTTATATTGAGAAACAAATACCATACATTTATCATCCTGTTTATCTTTTACTTTAGTACCCCTAAGGATAGAATGTCTAGGAATCTTGTTAACCTCTTCAATCTGTTTCTGTATTAGGGATTTAGGAAAGCCCCTTTCAATAAACATATTTCCCATTTCCATTAGTCTGGTCTGTACCTTGTCCTCATCTGAAACTATTTTCTTCACTCTCAATAATTGACTCTTGGGTAGACTTCTTATAAGTGGTGGTGGATGAGCACTCTCAAACCTTAAGAGACTATTTCTATCACTTTCTTTTCTATAGATATCCACCTCAAGTAGCCTCCCATTTTTTATCACAGTAGTGTCCAGGAAAGCTATTGATTCTTCACTAAATGTGAGTTTAAATTTGATGTGTCTAGTGGATACATTAAGATCTGCTACAAATTCCTGTAGGGAGTCGATGTCGCCCCCCCCATATGCCAAATACATCATCTATGTACCTGAACCAACATAATCCATACTGTAAAAACAGTCTATTCTCATATATACTCATGAAGATGTTGGCATATGTGGGGGCGACATTCGACCCCATAGCAGTACCTTGACACAAGTAATATTGGTCCTTAAAGAGAAAATAATTACAATACAATACCAATTGGAGTAATTCCAATATAAATTCACATTGAATTGTAGATAGTATACCATTCGTGCAAACAGCCTGTTTAATGGCTCCAAGGCCACTCACATGTGTGATTGACGTATATAAGCTGTTTACATCAAGGGTATATAAAATTAATTTATCACTCTCCATCCCCAATTCCTCAAGTTTAGTAAGGAAGTCTCCTGTATCTTTAAGGTAGGACATTGTCTGCATAGCCAGTGGTCTGAGAACTTTATCTAAATAAATAGAAACATTTGTCAATAATGAGTTAGTACTAGCCACAATAGGGCGGCCTGGAGGTGCCTCCCTATTTTTGTGTATCTTGGGCAACGTATAGAACACAGGTGTTACATATTTTTCAGGTACAAAAAATCTATGTTCTTTTTCTGTTATTAAACCGTTTACCATTGCCTTATTGATACACTTAATCAGTTCACGTTTTACTTCTAGACTTGGGTCTCTATTCAGTGGTTTATAAATTTCTTTATCACCTAGTTGTCCCTCAATTTCCTGAACATAATATACCCTGTCTAGGATAACTGTGGCCCCGCCCTTATCCGCAGGTTTACAAATGATATCAACATTGTTCTTTAAGTTAGTCAAAGCATTATTCTCTACCTTTGTGAAATTACCCTGTAGGTATTTATTCCCCCCAATTGGGGCCTTGTTCTTTTTCTTTAATAACTCAATATCTCTTAGGACAAGCTGCATAAAAGTTTCAACACTATTGTTACATACAGATGGATTAAAGTTACTTTTAACTCTCAAATTTAAATTCTTAAGTGATAACACATTATCATCATGCAACACTGCAGCATCTACATTTTGATTATCCCCAAGGGGTGACTATATCTGTCCAAAAAAAGTCTTTAGCTTAATGTTACGAATGTCGCCCCCACATATGCCAACATCTTCATGAGTATATATGAGGAGAAGTTCGTGTATAAGAATAGACTGTTTTTACAGTATGGATTATGTTGGTTCAGGTACATAGATGATGTATTTGACATATGGGGGGGCGACATCGACTCCCTACAGGAATTTGTAGCAGATCTTAATGTATCCACTAGACACATCAAATTTAAACTCACATTTAGTGAAGAATCAATAGCTTTCCTGGACACTACTGTGATAAAAAATGGGAGGCTACTTGAGGTGGATATCTATAGAAAAGAAAGTGATAGAAATAGTCTCTTAAGGTTTGAGAGTGCTCATCCACCACCACTTATAAGAAGTCTACCCAAGAGTCAATTATTGAGAGTGAAGAAAATAGTTTCAGATGAGGACAAGGTACAGACCAGACTAATGGAAATGGGAAATATGTTTATTGAAAGGGGCTTTCCTAAATCCCTAATACAGAAACAGATTGAAGAGGTTAACAAGATTCCTAGACATTCTACCCTTAGGGGTACTAAAGTAAAAGATAAACAGGATGATAAACATATGGTATTTGTTTCTCAATATAACACACTAAGTACAGAGATTAATAAAGTAATTAAAAGACATTGGCCTATTATTAAAAACCTCAATCCTAAAATAAAAGAATTTGAGGTGCCCCCCATGCCTGCATACAGGAGATGTAGGAATCTAAAGGATGCCCTAGTAAGAGCAGACTTGGGGTCTGGCAAGAAACAAACACAGACATATATCTCTACCCCCAAACTAGGTTGTTTTCCATGCCTGGGCTGCTGCAATTGTGGCAATATAATCAAAGGGGATTCCTTTTCACATCCGCTAACTGGTAGAACATTTAAAATTACAGGTTTCTTTACATGTAACACAGATTATGTAATATATTTAATTAAATGTCCGTGTTCTAAGATTTATATAGGTGAATCCACCAGAAGGGTAAGGGACCGGATTGTGGAACATAAGTCCAATATACGTTGCAATAATAGGGATGCTCCTGTATCAAACCACTTTCTACAGGCAGGACATACTATTTCACAGTTGAGATATCAGGTTATAGAACAGATAAGAAAACCTAGGAGAGGGGGTGATAGACAGCAAATTTTAAAATCAAGGGAAACATACTGGATATACACCTTACAATCACTTATACCCCATGGAATGAATAAGGAAATAGATTGGCAAATTACCCTTCAATAACCATTTGAATAACTGTACTGACACTCTATAAAACTTTATTATTGGCTCCACCTATTAGAGAAAAGCTGTATAGGATTTTTGTTTAAGTTCCTCATTTTTCTGTTGTTAGTGATTATGAATTATTTAGATTATGAATAACATTCTGTATGTTTGGACAGACTATGTAAATTTTGTATATATTAATATGTATGTACTAACTTAGGATGATCACTATATTAATGAATATGTATGTTATATTGTATCTTCCAGGTTACTATAAGTTGATAAGAGGAAATTGACTTAACCACTAGAGGGAGCATGAAGGAAAGTCTCCCTGATGTATAGACACAGAGGGTTAATTATTAGTCTCACACCTGTACAGGTAGTAACCCCGCCTATTATGGCTACATAAGGAGTGGTTTTGTCATTTGTTTGTATAACATGATTAAGGTCAGGTTCTGACCGAAACGTCGTTGTTTTTATGTCTCTGATGCAATAAAAATATAAAGAATACTTTAAGTTGGTGCTGCTTCAACTTCTTCACTATACCTTTGATTGGGGTGAGTGCAAGGACCCCACTAGTGTGCACCTTGGGTCTGGTTGATGAGTGCTGGGTTGTTCTGTTCTTTCTAGTAGCCACCTACCTATATGGAAAAATAACATCCCTAGTGGCCAATTTAGACGCATACGGAGAAATTGTACAGATATAAAGAACTATATGCAAGAAGCTGATATAATGAGCAAGAAGTTCACCCAAAAGGGGTATGAAAGAACAGTTATTGAAGAAGCCAAACAAAGAGGGCTAGAATATGACAGACAAACCCTGTTAGTGAATAGGGATGATAATACATCACTTTTAGAAAAAAAAGAACAAAACTAAATTTATCACAAAATACAGTGAAGGAGCATACAGGGTTAAATCTATTTTACACAAGCATTGGAACATTCTATTAGCTGATCCATTACTAGCAGGCCAATTAGATGAACGGCCTGATATAGTATATAGGAAAAATAGAGATATCAAGAGTCTCATAGCTCCATCAAAACTAAAATCTTCTGCACAAAAAAGTGAAGGGACTTTATCTAATTGGTTAGCTTTAAAACCAGGAACATGTAGATGTGCCAAAAAAGATTGACAGTGGAGGGCCCTCTACTGCGGGGATAACGCATGAGGGGACTCCTGGGTCACAGCGCAATGTTGTAGAGAACTTGAGGCAGGGCATGCAGGTGGCTGGTGTGTAGGATGTGCAAGGGTTTGGTCAACAGGGTATCCAGAGTGTGAGTGCACAGCAACTTGGGGTTAGTATGCATGAGGCACAACTATTTAGACAGCAGGGAATACAGGCCGCTGGTATGCATGGGGCACAGATGTGTGGGCATCAGGGAAACCAGAGTGCTGGTGTGCAGGAGGCACAGTTTTATAGGCAGCGAGGTGCTTTGGGTGATGTTATTCAGGAGCAGTCAGGCATGGTCTCTGAGGGGACAATTAGGAGGGCAGTGGAGGCTGCGCTGCGGGAGGCAGCTAGGCCAAATGTCGCTATTGGGTTCAGTGCACACGCCCGGGAGAGTGCGGGGCAGGAAGAAATTATTAGGAGTGCGGTAGCAGCAGCGTTGGGGGTGGAGGCCGGGGGAGGTAGAGGGGAGACAAGTGCCAGTTCATCTCTCGAGGCCTCATTCGTGGACCGGAGTACTCCCCAAGTTGTTTTGTCTACACAGGTTCAGGAAATGGAGTCATCAGCAATGGCGAGTACAGCAGCAGCAAGTGCATTGGTGGTTGCAGGCCCCAGCAGAGAACAGCCAACGGAGAGTGGACCAGCGCTGCAAGCAGCCCACAGGGATCAAGCAGTAAACCGTGAGTACTTTCCACAAGACATTACACACGCTGACACAGGGTCTTCCACTAGTGGGTCTGGTTCAGATAGCGGGGAGGACTTAGGGCTAGTGGGTAAAGGGCAGCGTAGAATATTTAGGTGGATAAAGAAAATGGCGGCAGAGCAAGCAAGGGCGAAAGTGAGGGTTCCAGGTTTGGCGGGTGGGCCAGCGGTGCCCCCGGGACCGGGGGGCAACGTCCTCCCCATGGGGCAGGTGCCTCGCAAGGTGGTGGCACAGGGGGATACGTACCCCTGCTTAGTTCATTCATTGTATGGCCATCTAAAGATGAAGGTCATTAAAAAGATACAGGATGGTCGGTACGTGAATGTGTTCAAGCTCTCTCTACATGCATTTAGAGCTAAAGAGAGGGCCGGGGAAGGCACTGGCTCCAAGAAGGTGCGTAGGCAAGAGACCTATGAGGAGTGGCTAAAGTGCTTCAGGGTCTTTGCTGCGTGCTTTGTGGATAGGTGGCCCCTGCAGGGGCACAACCTATTCAAATATCAGGATACCATTGAGGATATCCACGCAAGATTTAAAGAAGGGGCATGGCGGGAATATGATATGGCCTTTCAAAGAAAGATGGTAGGCAACCCTTTACTCCATTTCGGCATGCAGGACATGTACCTCTGGTCGAAGTTGGGGCTTGAAGGGGGCTCTCTGTCACCGGGATCTGGGCATCCAGGAGTGGCACGATCCAGCTCCCGTCAAAATAGGAGGGGTAGAGAGTGCTGGAAATTCCAGGATAGGCAGTGTGATAAAGGGTGCAGTTGTTCCTTTCGTCACATATGCAAATTCTGCAGTGGGCCTCACCCAGGATCCGAATGTGGGAAAAGGAAAGAGCAAGGGCAGGTCAAACCAGCTCCTAAGCAGGGAACTGGGGTTAAGGGCCCCAACCCCGCTTAACTTGGCAGCCATGGAGACATGGCTAGCGAACTACCCAGACCGGGAAGCTGCTTGTTTGCTCCGGTCTGGGTTGAGGGGGGGGGCTTCAGGATTCCTGTGCTGGGTGTGGTCGTAGGGTCCCAAATTCATAAGAACTTGAAGTCAGCTTATGAATTCCCGCAGGTGGTAAGGGAGAAGTTGGCTAAGGAAGTGACCATGGGCAGAGTGGTTGGTCCATTTGCTGCACCGGATTTTTGTGATCTGGTGGTCTCCCCATTGGGGGTGATACCTAAGAAGGAGACTGGAAAGTTCCGGTTAATACACCACCTGTCGTTTCTGAAAGGGGGGTCGGTCAATGATGCCATTGACCCAGAACTTAGCTCAGTGCATTATCAGTCGTTTGATGATGCACTGGAGCTAGTTAGGGCTTGCAGCCCTGGGGCCTTAATGGCAAAATTGGACATCGAGTCTGCTTTCCGTCTCTTGCCTTTACACACGTCAGCTTATCAGCTGATGGGGATGAAGTTTGAGGGGGCGTACTACATAGACAGATGCTTACCCATGGGGTGCTCGTTGTCTTGTACTCTGTTTGAGTGCTTTAGCTCATTTCTCCATTGGTTGGTGTAGAAGGCGCCAAGAGGTGGGTCGGTGGCACACTTCCTGGACGATTTTCTGCTGGTAGGGAAGGCTTGCTTGGCAGAATGCGAACAGCTCATGGAAGTAATGAGGGATTTGACGGCCAGATTTGGGGTTCCGTTGGCGGCCGACAAAGCACAAGGCCCCTGCACGTGTCTCACATTCCTAGGGATTGAAATAGATTCTGTGCTGGCGGTCTGCAGGCTCCCGGAGGAGAAGGTGGCTCGCATGCTGCAGTTTGTGCAAAAGGTACGGGGGCAAGATAGGGTCCCCATTAAGGAAGTTCAGTCACTGCTGGGCTTACTTAACTTTGCGGGGAGGGCCATTCCGATGGGCAGGGTCTTTAACCGCTGGTTGGAAGGGCAGTTGAAGGGTCCATTGGGGCAGTGTAAGTGGGCCAGGGTAACAGCAGAGGTGAAAGAGGACCTGGATGTATGGGCTAGGTTTCTAGTGCAATTTAATGGGGTTTGTCTCTGGAGGTTACCTCTAGTGTCAAACCAGGTCCTGCATCTTTTTACCGACGTGGCAGGCGGTTTCGGGTATGGAGCCTACCTGGAGGGGGAATGGAGCGCGGCTCCATGGCCCAGGGATTGGATAGAGGCTGGCTATACTAGAAACCTTACCCGATAGTGGTAGCCATGGAGATATGGGGAGCGCGGCTGGCAAACAGGGCAGTGGTGTTCTGGACGGACAATATGAGTGTGGTGTACGCCATTAACAAATTGTCCGCATCATCACCGGGGGTTGTATGCTACTTGAGGCATCTGGTGTTGCGCTGCTTGCAGCTCAACATATGCTTCACTGCCAAACACGTCCCGGGAGTGCAGAACGTGATCGCTGAAGCACTCTCTCGATTTAATTGGGAACAGTTTAGAAAGGCTGCGCCTAAGGCAGAGAAAGAGGGTTTAACATGCCCACTTTTTCTTTGTCAGCTGTTGAAGGTTGGGAAGGCATCCTCCCCTTAATTAGCGCATCTTTGGCGCCGAAGACATGGTCCTCCTACTTAGGATATTGGAAGAAGTGGGAAATCTTCTGCAAGCAGAGGGCTGTACAGGTATGGAGGGCCTCACAGGTGCAGGTGCTTGCATGGCTAGCGGCTTTAAGGCAGGAAGGGATTAGTAGAATGGGCGCGGGAGGTAGACTATAGGCAATAGCCTTCTTTAATAAAGCGCTGGGGTATGTAGATCATTCTAAAACTTTCCTGGTGCAGCAAGTGTTGGAAGGGTGGGGTAGATCGGACCCCAGTCCAAAAGACAAGAGGGAACCGATCACCACACATCGCATGAGGCAGTTGGCAACCGAACTGACCGCGGTATGCTCAATGGAGTATGAGAAGCTGCTTTTCGGGGCGGCTTTTGCTGTGGCTTTTGGGGGAGCCCTACGTTTGAGTGAGTTGATGTCCTCGGCAAGGGTGAATGGGACAGGTGGTATTCAAGCAGACCATGTCAGATTGGGGTTTGCTGTTGTTTATTCCTAGGTCTAAAACAGACCAGGAGGGCAGAGGAACGTGGCTGCCGCTCGCTGTGCATGAGTTTGCGGATTGTTGTCTGGTGCGCTGCGTAGAGAATTTTATGAGGGTAAGACCGGTGGGCCCTCACCAGTTCCTCGTTCATGAGGATGGTAGCTCCCTGTCGGGGTTCCAGTTCCAAAAGGTTCTAGCCAAGGCAGCGGGTAGGGCAGGGCTGGATCCGGGAAGGATTGCCCCACATTCGTTTAGGATTGGGGCTGCAAATAGTGCGGCTACAAGGGGCGCACCTGTGCAAGAAATTAAGTGAATGGGGCGATGGAAGTCGGCCTGTTATAAGACATACATCAGGCCCATGAAATATATATATATATAATATATATATATGTTCATTGTCCGGGAGGTTGTGGTTTATATATTCCGAGGGCAAGTTGGTGGTTAGGCAGCTCCAGTGGGGATTGGAACACGAGGGAACACGAGGGGTGCCTGAGGGCAAAGGATAATGGGGTTTGCTCATTTTTTGCCAGGTTCGCTAGGTGACACTTCCCCCTCCGGTTCGGGTATGGATAGTAGGACACTTCTACATCCAATGGGCTTCCATCAGGGCATTGCGGACTACGGAAAGTCAGCAGCTTGGATTCGCTACGTCCAGGGCCAACTTCCAGTGGTTGGGGCGCAAGGCCTGGTATGGGAGGATTTACCAGCTCTTTTGCAAGAGACTCACAGGAGGTGGGGGCAGCCGAACGTGGTGGTGCTGCATTTGGGCGGGAACGACTTGGGGTCTGTACCCGCATTGGACCTCATTAAGAGTATGGCTGCAGATTTGAAATGGGTGCACACATGGCTCAGGGATGTGCGTATTGGGTGATCAAATGTGGTTGCTCAACTGCAGTGGCGGTATATTGTGACCCAAAAGGCAGCATACAATGTACGAAAGAAGGTCAACAGGGAGATGGGAAAGACGGTCATGGCCCTGGGGGATTTGTTATCAGGCATGAGACAATTACGGCCGACAAAAAGGATTAATTCCGCCCGGATGGTGTACACCTAACGGACGTTGGGTTGGATATGTTCCTGAAGGACATCAGAGGGGCATTGTTAAAGGTGCTTTAAGGATTACATGGATTGTGTATTGGGGGTGATCTATTGGACAGTAAAAAAAAAAAAAAGTGTTAAAAAAATAAAATAAATAAATAATGTGTTTTGTGTTAAAGTTATGGAATGCCTGTCGGTTTTTTGGTGTGGCGGCAAGAGTATGCCTTGCTCTTGTGGCGGGTGGTCAGGGCCCTGGGGAGCGGGCACGGAAAGAGAAGAGTGACGGTCCAGAAAGGGGAGGGGTTACGCCCGCTAGGCGCCAGCCTAGGGGTCCTCTCCCTTGCGATTGATGACCGAAGATCTCTAAAACAACACATCTCTCTCTTCGTGCCAATGGGCGTGACAACCGGGTGTTGCGCTGCAGGCATCGAAAGGGGCCCTGGCCAGCTGCTAGTAGGGGTTAGGTTAGGGTAAGATGCCACCACCAAGTTTGTAAAGTTTACAGTTAAAATGCCTGAGTGCCTAAGTATATTCATAAAGAATATTTAGGCATTAGTTAAGCGTTTATTTAATAAACGTGACCGGGACCGGTCTTTTCCCAAAAGATGTTGTCGTGTCTTATTTCTTATGTGGGTCTACATAATGTAGGACGGAGTAGATGGTTGAAACCTTATGACAGTGGAGGGCCCTCTAGTGGGTCTGGAACAACATTAAGGGATCACCAGATTGAAGTCTGGAGGAGGGTAGTATGTGTTGTTACAATGTTGCAGGTGTGGAGGCGGGTGTTTGTGCTTACCTTTTATAGGGTCCTGCAGCAGTGTATCCGGCCTCTTCCTGATCCAGACTTCGAGGAGAAAGTTTCCCCGCCCGCCCGTCCCTGAGGAAGAAGAGGGTGTCGGCAACAATGCGGTTGAGCAAGGGTGAGTTTAGCCACCCCCGACAAGAGGGTTGTACGATTCGATTGATGGGGGTCACCCATTTTGGGTTGGGTGGAGATGCCCTAGCTGGCGGGTGGTCAGGGCCCTGGGGAGTGGGCACGGAGAGAGAAGAGTGATGGTCCAGAAAGGGGAGGGGTTACGCCCACTAGGCGCCGGCCTAGGGGTCCTCTCCCATGCGATTGAGGGCCGAAGATCTCTAAAACAACACAGCTCTCTCTTCGTGCCAATGGGCATGACAACTGGGTGTCGCGCTGCAAGCATCGAAAGGGGCCCTGGCCAGCTGTTAGTAGGGGTTAGGTTAGGGTAAGATGCCGCCACCAAGTGTTAGGACAAACTTGTTCTAAAGTTTACAGTTAAAATGCCTGAGTGCCTAAGTATATTCATAAAGAATATTTAGGCATTAGTTAAGCGTTTATTTAATAAACGGGACCGGGACCGGTCTTTTCCCAAAAGATGTTGTCGTGTCTTATTTCTTATGTGGGTCTACATCACATAGGACGGAGTAGATGGTTGAAACCTTATGTTGCTTATGCCCTATTATTGATGAAAGTTTGGATTGTACTTGGAATTGGAATAGAACAAATAAATATAATATCAAAGATAGAACCACATGTAATTCCACATATGTAGTATATCAGTTGACATGCATTTGTGGGATGATATATATATAGGGCGTACGAAATGAAAAATAAAAAGAAGAGTCTATGAACATTTAAATAATATTAAGAATGGTCTGGAGGGACATAGTGTATCCCATCATTGCAAAACTAAACATCAATGTAGTAGTGTAGGGATCACATTTAAAGTTCTGGAGCACATAAATAATGGTAATGGTAATTGTAATCGTCTTTTAAAACTTAGGAAAGCAGAAACAAAATGGATCCATCAATTAGAAAGTTTAAATCCCAAAGGCTTAAATATAGATATTGATCTTCAAGCATTTATGGCCTAGTACATAACATATATTATGACTCTGTTATTTTCTATTTAAATCTTTTAATAGTCAGCGTTAGTCTGGTAGATAAATATATTCTGTATAGTATAATGTATCAACTAACTAACCGCACTACATCCAAACGTTGTGCAACTATGTATCAAAAGGATTTTTTCTAAATATATTTTTAAAATAAACTGTGGCTCAGTGTGTAGGATGAATTATAGCATGAATCTTTAAATGAATTGTGCAATATTTATTTGGTTCAGAGTGTAGGATGAGTTATAGTAGGAATTTTTATATGAATTTTACGATATGTTTTTGGTTTAGAATGTAGGATGAATTATAGCAGGAATTTTTTAAATTAATTTTATGATATCTATTTTAGATAAACTTTGTTTTTTTATATGGCCTTATACAGTGTATTGTATATATGATCGATTGTTTTAAAAATATTTTTATAGTGAACAGTAATAGATTTAATGCTTTACAATATTTATTTTATTCGGCAATTTTATGTATAATATCTTTGATCAGCTGTATTTTAGTTAGCCTATAAGAACGGAAGGCTCCACATCAGACAGTATGAGTGATATGACACAAACCAATAAGAATGGAGCCCGGTAAATTTAAATATCAAGCAAACAGCTGTTCATTATACAAACTCTGTTGAAAAAGTTCACCCAGGAGTGAACGAAACGCGTTCAGAAGGAAGGTTCATTTGATTTTATCCATATCTTTGGTGAGAACACTTCACCACCACCGGATAGTTGGAATCACTGAGTCTGAGTGACAGAATTTGGCAATAGGAATCCAGTTCCGTAACTAAAGCCGGATATTCATGATTTGACTGACAGTGGAACGACAGTTTCAACATATACTACGTGCATGTTATATGCACATATCTTGTAAGTGTGCATTTTTAAGGCTTTATTTGTAACCTAATAAATGATAAATACAGTGAATCGCGGATGCACTTGTTTTTTTTTGTTGCAGTTTTTTTCTTCGTAAGGATCTGAGTACAATCAGGATCCTGAAACAAGCAGCACTGGAAAGATTAAGTATATTTACAAACAGGACATCAATTGAGGGAACTAAGGCAACACAGGATCCTTATATGTCGGCTTAAGTGCCATTTGGTATCCAACCAATTCCTGGACTAAATAGATCGAGTTGGTCAGTGGGGAAAGACTGTTGTACTCACAATCATAAGTATATTGTGGTATATTGTTATTTATATGTAACTGTTGATATTAGGTAACATTCTTTCTCCCATATATGTGTTGAGATATTTAGATATCCACCTGTAAGATAGAACATTTAGTTTACCTTAGTCTTTTTGAATTCCCACGCTTTACTCTAGGTATGTGTAAAGATTAGTTTGAAATATCGTTTATTAGATTATTATATTGATTTGTCCTTTTTAAGCATTTTAGATTTAAGTATTTGGGTATTTATAGGTTGGTAGTAAGCTTGTGATTAGTACATTCATTGCGCTGCTATATTTTGAGGAGAATAAAATAAAAGGTATCTTTTATTTTTTATTTTTTTAAGCATATTTACATATGCTGCTGTATAGGAGCCCCCAACATCCCTGATCCCCCCCAAACAGCTCTCTAACCCTCCCCGTCTACCTTATTGGGAGCCATCTTGGGTATTGGCAGCTGTCTGCCAGTACCCAGTTTAGAGTAAAAATACATTTTTATTTTCTGTAATGTAGCTTGCCCCCCCAAAGACCAATCCCCCACCCCCTCTCAGATCCCTTAGATCCTTTTTTTTTCATTCTCTCCCCCCTTTCTCCCACTTATTAACATAATTTTTTTCTGTAGTGTAGCGGTTCCCACCCGCTCCCTCCCCGTGCATGCGCCCGCTGCCCCCCGTGCATGCGCGCATCTGTGCGTGCCCCCGGCGCCCCCGATCCTGCCACCCTCTCACTTAAAGAAGCCATTGATGGCCGGCTGCCCACCCACCTCCCAGATCGGTTCTCACCCACCAACGATTGCGGCCATCGTTGTCCGGTGCAATAACCAGGATCGCTTTCACCGCTTTCCAAGACCGACGACGTACGTCGTATGTCCTCGGCCGTCAAGTGTATTTTTTTTGAGGATGTACGGCGTACGCCGTCGGTCCTTAAGGGGTTAAAATGACATGGCCTATCTGAATCATGAAAGTTTATTTTTGACTAGATTGTCCCTTTAAAGTCCTGCTTAGGACCCACAAAGCACTGCTGGTCACAAGAGGAAACTGCCACTGATTCAATCAGCAGAGCTAGTCACATGACTGAGCTGTACAACTAGTGCTGCTGATTAGATCAGTGGCAGTTTCCTCTTGGGACCAGCAGTGCTCTGGGGGTCTTCAGTACAACTTTAAGCATGCATGTACCCCTTTGTGGGGTTAAACATTTAGCCTTACAGCATTGGCTAGTGTTAAAATTACATGCTGGAACGGATTAGAGCATGTCATTGTAAAACTATAAGAGCCCTTTAAAGTGAAGGTCAATTTTGATGAATTAGTGCCCGTTTTTTAATAATCCTATTAAAAACAAGGGCACTTTAATTCATCAAAATTGACATTTCACTTGTTTTCTTCAAAAACGTACCTTTTAATCCTGGCAGCCGCTCGCAAGCCATCTTTGCGGGTCCAAAATGACGAATCCGGCTTCCTCCAATCACAACGCTGCATCAGGCCAAGATTCCCCCGGGGGGGGGAAGCCGTGATTGGAGGAAGCCGGATTCGTCATTTCTGACGTCTGCAGAGGCTTCCGACTGCCGGGGGAATCGCTGGAGTGGCTGCCAGGATTAAAAAGTAAGTTTTTGAAGAAAACAAGTGAAATGTCAATTTTGATGAATTAAAGTGCCCTTGTTTTTAATAGGATTATTAAAAATCGGGCCCTAATTCATCAAAATTGACCTTCACTTTAAAGACAAACTTGGTAAAGTTGCATTTTATCATATATGAAATGTGTAAAATAACTTTTTATGATTTGTTAAACTGCTTCACTTCCACAGTGACCTAGAAAACATTGCTAAAAATATTTATATTAGTTTTCCCATCTATATTAAAACTATTGATTCCTACATGATGTAGCATTACATTTTGGAAAACCCCATTTAGATCATTGATACGTCATTGGGTTATAAAGGGAACACCTGGGAACTTTTGAGTTCTCAGAATTTAAGTTTAAAGTTATATAAAAGTACAAAAAGAAAATGTTGTAGTATGCTAGAGAATTTTTATTATTGTACTATTGCTTGTATAAAATTGATTGTTTAACCCCTGGAAAGAGATTAATCACATAGGTAAAGTCAACTACAGACCAGCAATGCACTACTAGGAAGTTAGCTTAAACATCTGTTAAGCCAATGACAAGAGTCATATATGTATAGCCACCAATCGCCACCTAACTCCCAGTAGTGTATATCTAAAAATATGGTAATAGGAGTGAATTTAAATGATTCTTAAAATTGCATGCTCTGTCTGAATGATTTGTTTCATTTTGGGTTCTCTATTCCTTTAAGGCAAGGGCATGGTATAGCACTCCTCTTTGTAGGGTATCATAGTTTTGCATACCAAGCACAGAGGCAGCCATTCCCTGTGGTATCCTTCTTGCCCCTCCCTCAACACAGAAAGGCCATGCATATGGTGCTTGAGAGATAGCACACTTTGTTTGGGGGGGGGGGGGGGACAGAATCCTACAGGAAGCCCACAACAGGATAAAATGTCTGATATGGGTACATGGCTAAGAGTTGGTATGTTGCTGTAAGAGGAGCTGAATTGCCAGGAAATGGAATCTGATATGATGTGGTTATATGTCTGATAGAGCAGTGTTTTTCAACCAGTGTGCCGTGGCACACTAGTGTGCCGTGAGAGATCCTCAGGTGTGCCACGGCAGACTGACAACAGTGTGACATATTTTTTAAACTTTGCTTGTTTTTACTCCCAGTGCAGGGGTAGTTTGTAGGAGGCATGGCATAACAGCACAATACATACAGTATGTGTGTGTTTGTGTGTATGTGTATATATATATATATATATATATATATATATATATATGCTGTATTAGGCTACAATGTGTGATTTTTTTTAAAATTTTGGGATGGTGGTGTGCCACAGGATTTTTTAATGTAAAAAAGTGTGCCACGGCAAAAAAAAAGGTTAAAAATCACTGTGATAGAGGGATTGCAGGGTCTAGGAGGTCTTATCTCAGGTCAAGTGTAGAGCTTCCAACTGTCCCTATCTGAGAGGGACAGTCCCTGATTCTGAGAGCTCTCTTGCTGCCCCTCTGAGACAGCCATGTCCCTATGTGCACGTGTTCCCTTAGCCCCAACAACGGAGCACCCTGACACAACCACTAATCACCCACTATCCACACGGCCCCTCCCACAAAATGGTAACCAACCTCCATCAACCTCCTGAGTCCCTGATACCCAGCCACAAATGCTGGGAGGTATGGTGACTTGATTGCAAGGACAGCTTTTTTGTATGATGTTGCCATGTGGCTGACAGTGGGGTGGCAGAAGTTTGGAGTCTGATCTGAGGTTTTGCTGATTATGAGACTTATAGAAAAACAGCAAAACCATTGGATGTGATCTGTGGTCTGATTAATTTAATGTGGATTATGGAAGGGCTGCAGGACCTCAAGGTCTGATGATCTGAGATCTGAAGAGGCCATATGACATTTAGAGGGACAGCTTGACCATGGGTCTGATCTGTGGTTTAATGTGGGTTCGAGATTAAGAGGGGTTGCATGGATAGGCAAGTGTTACTGATGTCAAATCAGCATATTCTAGTATTTAACCCATTTTTTTCACTGACATTTTGGCAGTTGTGAGGTTAATTTTCTCTGTTTGAATATCATAGTAAGCTTATCCTGAAGGTTCCTTTTCATGTTTATTAATTCTCCTTGACACTCTTTGTACAGATTGGCTGCAGACTACTACAACATGTCCTTTTATCCTCCCTGGATTAACCCAATGACCTGTCTGTAGCCCTTTACTAACCTTTGTTGATCAGTAAAAGTTATGATGTTTTAGTGAGTGTTTTAATGAAAATACTCAATTATTACCTGGCTTCATGTCCAGAGACATACTCAATTACATTATTACTATTTCCATTGTATGGAATGAATAAGAAAATTTAAAGAGACATCAAATTCATAGCATACCAGCACTGTATTGCAAAATAAATGCAATTCTGTATTTATTAGTGTTCCTTTAATGTATATTAGAGTTTCTAGAAATGTTAAAGACAAAATCATTAAAGGACCGTTAAATTTGACATTTCAATAACACATGCCATGCTTCATTATCGAAGGGTAAACATTATTGCAATATACAATCATTTTTTTATTTTGCTGTAAAATACATCTAAAAGTTGTGCTTGTCTCACTTTCTCCCGCGGAAGGTTTGGTTTAATACTTTTAAGCAATTTATGTGAGCTTTTGTTTTCTTTTCCCTCCCTCCCTAATCATCTGTGGTGCCACATGCCTTTAAAAGGTGGATTATCAGTTTTGCATCAACAATCATGATAGAAAAATAATTATTTTCAAAAGTTACTTAATAGAATTAGTGCTAAACCTCCTTAAGATAATACAAGAGTGCAGGCCACCCCAGTCTGCGCACGTGCAAACAGAGTTTGTGCTATATCTTAATATATTAGTTTGTGATTGGTAAGCAGGGATTCTTTTGTTTTAAGGGACAGGGAAATCAGTTAAAAGAATAAACATTTTTTTATAGATACGGAGGGAAAGCTTGGAAATACCTGGCTGGTCTTACCAAAGATAAAAAAAAACTATGATTGAAGCTCTCAATACACCAGCAGGCAGAATTTATAAAACTAAGGAAATTAACAATTTTGTCTTACAATATTTTCAAGAGCTTTACTCTAAAGATAAAATAGATTCAGCATCCAAAAATAAATTCTGGCAAAATATACAGACCCCAAAACTAGAAAAGGAGCAACAGGAGGCTCTAAATGCCCCAATTACCTCCAATGAAGTAATTGAGGCTATTAAGAAAGCAGCACTGAACAAAGCTGCTGGTCCAGATCCCTATAGAACTATATAAAATTCTGTCAGATGAGATAGTTCAAACACTGGTCCTACTTTTTAACAATTATTATTCTGAAACAAAACCTTGCTCTAGATATTTTACAGCCTCACAAACTGTCCTGATCTTAAAAAAAGACAAAGACCCGGAACAGATAAATTCATACAGGCCAATTTCACTTTTAAACAGTGATTACAAAATGTTGATGAGTATCCTTGCTGAGAGGCTCAAGCTAATAATAGGCCCCCTTATACAAAGGGACCAGGTGGGCTTTATGCCAGGTAGGAATGCATCACGTAATCTAAGGAGACTTCAATTGATCCTAAATAAATTCTTTGCTGATAGGAATGGATCTCTGAAAAACCCTGATGCTGCAATAATATCAATAGATGCAGAGAAGGCCTTCAACTCCATTTCCTGGGATCACCTGTTTGCAGCTCTCCCCAGGTTTGGAGTTGAGGGTACCTTCCTAAAGTTTATTAAACTAATTTACAAATCTTCAAATTCCTCCATATTGATTAATAATTCTCCTACTGTTAATTTTCCACTTTCTAAAGGTTCTAGACAGGGTTGCCCACTCTCCTCCTACCTGTTCAATCTGGCGCTGGAGCCCCAAGTAATATAAGAAAAGAGATAGAGGGGATTAAATTGGGACAGAGGAAAATCACCACATTATTATATGCCGATGATTTATTAGTCTTGACAGCCAATACAGGTAGGAATATCCCACTACTGACACAGATCTTACAAGAGTTTAGTCTATTTTCTGACACAGATCTTACAAGAGTTTAGTCTATTTTCAGGTTACAAAGTAAATATGCTAAAGTCAGGAATTTTCTGGCTAAAGAAACATAAAGACTCGTTTCAGACACATCATTTTAAGGAAGCGATAACTACCCTCATAAATATATATATATATATAGGGATCAGATTGTCTAAAGATAGCAATGAGTGGTATGATCTAAACTATAAGCCAATCCTCTCCAAAATCAAATATGATTTAGATAACTGGGCTAAATTCCAGTTTACATTATATGGTAAAGTTAATCTGGTTAAAATGGTGATTTTTCCCAAACTTCTTTATCTGATGCAAAACCTGCCAATTGTAATAAAACAAGCAGACCTAAAGTTAATTAAACAAATATTTACACAATTTTTTTTGGGGGGGGAAAGGAAGGCCATTTCTTTTAATAAATTATCACTCCCCAGAATGGATGGGGGATTAGCGCTCCCAGATATTGAGACTTATAACTTAGTGTGTATCTCAAAAATAGCACTAGACTGGCTAACAGGCCCAGATTACTATGGAGATCTATTAACAGAAAAAACCTTAGTGCGGCCATATTCTTTGAAGGCATTGCTACACTGCAACCTTGATAAATGCCCAATCAAAATTAAACAGATGCCAGCCATTTATAATGTAATGCAGGCCTGGCACAAAATACTAAAAAAACTAAAAACGTCCCATAAATTCTCTAAATATCTGACTATAGCAGGTAATCCTAATTTCACCCCGGCATTAAATTCTAAAATTTTTAATAGCTGGGCACAAAGGGGATTAATATACCTAGGGCAGTTAAGAGACAGGAGCATGCCGACCTAATCCAAGAATTTGGAATCCCCAATAATGACTTTTTCCCTTTTTTCCAGACTCGGCACTTCCTACAGGTTCTACTTCAGGACCTGCGGGAGGAACCAACACTGGAAATCGTGGAAATCGTGGATCCTGCGATAATTCTTTTTAAAGCAGAGAAATATAACATAACTACACTATTCAAAATAGTTATGAATTGGAAAGGAAACGATAATGTAAAAAAAATCGCAGAATGGTGGAAGGTCCCGATTGAAACTATACATAAAAGTTATAGGCTGGCAGACGCATCAACACTCTCCACTTCATGGAGAGAATCCCATACGAAAATTATTAATCACACATATATTACACCCTGCATGAAAGCATTATGGGATAATGCAGGCACTTCATGCCCCAAATGCAGACTATTTAAAGCAGATTTAAAACATTGCTTCTGGGAATGCCCTAAGGTTAGGAAATTCTGGCATAAGATTAATTATTGGCTTAATAAAATTAATAATATTCAGTATCAACTTAAAGAGGAACACATCTTTTTTTTATAGATGCCCACAAAGAAAGCCTACATAAAAACACCTTACATTTAAACACTGTAATAATGGCAGGCAGGTTATTGATTCTTAAATATTGGATATCTTCTAAAGCCCCTAATTTGACAGAATTTAGGCACAAGCTTAAAAACCTACTTATAATGGAACAGATGGATATCTCAATAAATTCTGAGGCACAAATCAAGCATTTCTTCACCAAATGGGGGAAAGTAATTATTAGTTTTCCTAAAGAAATCCAATTGTTGGTAATTCTACCTTTTCGAGGCACAGAGACTTTAGAACTGGTCATAGCAAACAAAAAATTCCCAGAGTTATAGGTGGATTGATATTGGATTGTTAGTGGTGAGGGGGGAGGGAGGAAGGGGAGGGTGGCCATTTAAATTTTTATTTATTTATTTTTTTCCTCCACTCTCTTCTCTTTTCTTTTTGGTATAAAATGTGAAAATCCTAATACATTTTTTTTTATTAAGAATTTAACAATCAGTGAACAAAGTGTGATTATATGCATTACTATTTGAGTGACATTTCATTGGAAATGGCCTCTCTGTTTGTGTTATCACATTTTCAAGTTTAAAGACTGTATATATGTTTTTTTTTGTTTTTTTTGTATTTGTATATTCGTGTTGGACTTAAAGGGACATAATACTCATATGCTAAATCCCTTGAAACTGATGCAGTATAACTGTAAAAAGCTGACAGGAAAATATCACCTGAGCATCTCTATGTAAAAAAGAAAGATATTTTACCTCAGAATCTCCTCAGCTCAGCAGAGTAAGTTCTGTGTAAAAAGTTATACTCAGCTACTCCTAGCTGCAGGTAAAAAAAATAAAAAATGAAGAAATGAACAGCAGCCAATCAGCATCAGCAGTGCTGAGGTCATGAACTCTTTTACTATGATCTCATGAGATTTGACTTAACTCTCATGTGATTTCATAGTAAGCTGAATAGGGAAATAATATGAGAGTGCATGAGGCTCATCCCCTAAGCTGTCCCAGGACAGACATACTAATATGCTGCTTAGAAATCCTTTACAATGGGAGGTGGCTACTGAGAAACTTTTGAGGTAAAATATATTTCTTTTTTACATAGAGATGTTCAGGAGATATTTTCTAGTCAGCTTTTTACAGCTATACTGCATCCATTTCAAGTGTTTAAACATTTGGGTATTATGGCCCTTTAAATAAAAAATAAAAAAAAGAATAAACATAAAACAATTTACTCATTTGATAAAACAAAGCTGCAGTTTTCATTGCAAAATTATTCTTAAATATGAAGATTCATAATTATGTAGTTTACAATTTGTGTTTAATATCCCTATCAAGAAACCGCAAAAAATGATTTTATGATTCAGATAGAGCATGCAATTTTAAACAACTTTCTAATTTACTTCTATTATCATTTTTTCTTTGTTTTCTTGGTATCTTTTCTTGAAAAGCAAGGATGTATGCTTTAAAGCCGACCCATTTCTGTAGCACTATATAGCAGTAGTTATGCAAGAACATTTGCAAGAATACTAGAGGGTGGCACTATTTCCTGCCATGTAGTTCTCCAGATGCCTACCTAGGTATCTCTTCAACACAGAATATCATGGGAACGGGCACATTTGATAATAGAAGTAAATTAAAAACTGTTTTTTAAAATGGCTTGCTCTGTCTGAATCCCAAAAGAAAAGTTTTGGGTTTTATATCCCTTTAAACAAAAATTACATTTTTCATAAATATATTTTTCCACATATTACACACTTATGGTAGTATCAATGGGGTAAATAAAATTCTCTTACAGATGAAATTATTATATAGCATACATTGGCAATCACAGAAACTTTCTCAAGGTGGGGGGGGGGGGGGTGAGTACACCATACACATCATTTTAAAAATGGTGGCCCACTGGCATAAAAAAGGGTCTGAAATTGATTCTTGTGCATGGATATACAGAGGGGGCCATTAACCCCTTTCAGTCACCCATAATTATGCTATAGTATAAGCTATTATTCCCTTTTAGAGTTTATTATAAATGTTGTTAAAATCTTTTTTTTACATCTTATGTGTAACACAGTCACAATTGGTCAAGAATTCATATTTCATTTATTTAGAAAGATATCTGCTTGCAAAATCTTGGCATTGATTGCGCATCCCAAACAAAACCACAAATGTTCTTGCGCTGGCAACGTGTAAACTGATTGTACAATTTAGTCGGAAATACTTTTACAACACTGCAGTTAAAAGTATGCACAGCGGAAACCATAGTCATAAATGTGTTGTAGTGTAAACTTTAACTGCTGCAGCCCCTTAAGACAAGATGGGAGTAATTATGAAGACATTAGCCCAGATTCAAGAAGATGGCAAGAATTCCTCAGAAAAGAAAACCATGCTGATTCCTCAGCTGTTCTACGGGGCCTGGCCACTTCAGTAAAGCATGACTTATTCACTATATTTTAGTAAAATCTATGGATCAACATTATTTCAAAATAATTTTCTCATTGTAGATGACCTGCTGTTCTTTAGATATCTATCCCACGGACGTAGATTCACAACGATTTTCATTTTTTTGTCCAGTATGATGTAGATGTGTTTAGCCTGTTACCGTATTGAAGCGATATATGAAAGAGAACTATTCAAACATGTTAAAATATTTTGGCATGAAACAAGTTACTTTGAATAAACAGAATGTGTTGCATTTTTAAAAATAAAGTATACCAATAATAAAATAAAGAAAATGATAACTTCCTTTGTTGTATTGACTTCAGTCACTATTTAGTCATAATATGACACCTGGGGCAAGATTACATATGCGGCGCAAGCTTTAGCATAACTGCTGAATCCCGCACCGCCCTTAATTTCACCTCGCACATCGGGGTATCACATATACGGCGCCGGCAGTTCAAAAAGGGCCGTTAGTCGGATAAATTAGCAATGTCCAGAAATGTGTGTAAATACAAATTTCCGGCGCCTAAGAAAATAAAATATAAAATTTCCCGTAAAAGTATAACACTCCTCCCAAAAATAAACCCGACACGTAAAACCCCTATATCCGCGATCCGCCAACATCACAACTAATAATAAATGTATTAACCCCTAAACCGACAACCCCCCACAACGCAATATGCCTAATTAAACTATTAACCCCTAATCCGCCAATCACCCACATCGGGAGGGGGGTTGGTGGATTAGGGGTTAATAGGTTTATTAGGGTACTTGCGTTGTGGGGGTTAATAGATTTATTAGGATTATTGCGTTGTGTGGGTTTGTCGGATTAGGGGTTAATAGTGTTATTAGGTTTATTGCATTGTGGGTTAATGGCGGATAAGGGTTAATAGTTTTATTAGGTTTATTGCGATGTGGGTTAATGGCAGATTAGGGGTTAATACATTAGGTTTATTGCAATGTGGGTTAATGGCGGATTAGGGGTCAACAATATAGGTTATTGTGGTGGGGGATTGCGGTTAACAGGTAGATAGATATTGCGCATGCGTTAGGTGTTAGTTAATATCTTCATCCAGTTACGGGAGTAACGGTACTCACATTTTCAGCGCAAGGCTTGCTGCGCCTGCCTATGTGTGGCAAGGTGAAAATGGAGTAAAATTTCTCGATTTTCCCCGCGTAAGTCCTTGCACTGAATATGTGATACCGATTTGCGATGCCGTTCTATGTTATCTTATGGGAGTAAAAATTGCGGGAGACGGGTGAAATATACACACCGCATTTATATGTGATACCAAACCGCGTAAAAACGACGCCACATATATAATCATGCCCGTAGATTGTTGCACTCCAGAGCAGAAATACACTACTGGAACTTAATTAAGCACATCCGATGAGCCAATGACAAGTGCCATATATGTGTAGCGGCCATCTAGCTCCCAGTAGTGTATTGCTGCTCCTAAGCCTACTTAGGTATGCCTATCAACAAACAATATCAAGAAAACAAAGTAAATTTAATACAATAAGTAAAATGAAAACTCTTAAAATTGCATTTTTTATCGTAACGATGAAACTTTAATTCTGACTTTCATTTTACTTTAAGCACAGACAAACCTGTTTCCACTTAGGGACACGGAATTACAATGTCCTAAATATGTGCTATGACACACATGCATCTATTCCAATCCATTTGAAGAGCCAAGCAAATTGCTTTACGTGGCTTTTCATGGCATTTTCAAATTTAAGGCAGTTGAAATTCATCTGAAAAGTAAATTCATTTTTCCTTTTCTAGTACTTTCCTACCAGTACTTTAGAAGGTACAGCTGAACTGTAGTATCCTGGTTTATGAGAAAAATGCTTTTCGAGCAATGTTATATAATATATCATAAATATTTTCAGCTTTAAAGTTTTGCACATACTCATTTTAAAAGTAAAAAAAACCTTTATTGTGGCTATTCATGCTATTTTTTTTTTTATTCCAATGACATTTTCACATATCATTATTGTTTTTTGAAGAAACGCATCTATGAACTAGACTTTTTGGGCCCACGGTTTCTATCTGCCATAAAAGCCTATGTTTATGTTTCAGTAAACATTTTAATAAGATCATGGTTAATTGCATTAAAACACCATTTAACAAAACAAAGATGCTCCGACAAAATTAGAAAAACTGTTATATAAACGTTTGCAAAAACATGTTTTAACATTTAGAAAACTATTTTGTCATATGTTAGTCATATTCTGGTGTTGAATGGGTTAATTGAAATCTGTTAACAATTCTGATTGTAAGGACACTGAAACACAGGCCGTATGTTCCTTGGGCCAGAACAGAGCCCTTTAGCATTTACCACAGATAGGGTTGCCAGTTGACTGTCCTCCACAAAAATACTGCTCTGTTGGTGACTGAACACAATAATATGTGGGGAACACAATGCCCTCCCACCAAAGCTCTGTACAGGTAGCCCTCGATTTATGCCGGTTCGATTTGCGCGGTTTCAGCAAAACAACCTTTTTTTCAGTGATATTACTGCTATTGAAAAGTATTGAGAAGCATTGCATTGATTACAATAGCCAGTAGGTGGAGCTGTCCACTTGTGTTGCAGCAAAGATATGCAAACCCAAGCACACAAACAGGCTGGAATTAATTAGTCTAGCTAGACATGAGCTATTGAGCAGCTTTCATAGGAACAAGATTTCCCTGTCTATAAATCAGTCCAGATTGGAATGCATAGAAAGAACTGTTTGCAGAAAAATGCATGTAAAGTCTGTGTTGTGTGATTATTCCATAAGGTTTATAATTTAGTTTAGCAAATATTTTTGTTCATTTAACTTAGTTTAATTATATATTCTGTGTTGTGTTATTATTTGATACTGTTTATAATGCTGTTTAGCATTTCAAACCTTTAAAAATAATGAATTAGGTGTTACTTATGACAATTTTGAGAGGGGTTTGGAACCTAGCTCCTTCACTTCCCATTGACGTTATAAACTGGGTTTCAATTTACAACGGTTTTGATTTACAACCATTCCTTCTGGAACCTAACCCCGGCGTAAACTGAGGGCTACGGGCTACCTGTATATTTTTCAAAACAAAGCAGTAATTTTAACCATTGGCTGCCAGTAACATACAAATCAATCATTGTACCTCTTTGGTTGCCAGTAACACATGTAAACATTAGAGATTTAACTTCCTTGGCTGCCCCTCACTTCTTTCTGCATCATATTTGTAATATATTGAGGCATATGATGTCTTTTATATTTAGATAACACCCAGGTACTTAAAAATTGACATTTTTTTGTGGAGAAAAAAATTGACATTTTTGCTGGGCAGCCTTCTAAAATACCAGTTTGGTTGAATACTAAACCTGGCAACCCTAAGCACAGGTATTACATCTGCAAGTGGTGATAAAAAATAATGGTAAAGGGTGAAATATTGTTAATTAATAGCATATTGTGTAGTATGTGGGAATATTTCTAAAGTACATTGGCTTCAAAATAAAGTAGTATAAGGAATATATAGTTTAGAGGAGAGAAGATATATAATACTGTGCATGTATATATATATATATATATATATATATATGTGTGTGTGTATATATATATATATATATATATATATATATATACCCCTACTTTCAACATAGCATCTCGTATAGCTCTGCTGTGCGTAACATATATTTACTTATATAAATATATTTGAACTATTATTTAAATTTTGGGGTCTGCACCAGGACCTGGTTTAGCTAGCGCTATCCAGGTTTATACCATTGTTTCAGGCAATTTACCTAGAAGTGATAACACAGGTGCTTGATCACTATAATTCTCTCCCTAACCCTTGATTAATTTATTTAACATATAGGAATATAAGAGAGGATTCTCACATTTCCGTTCTTTGGGATTGAGGAATTATTAAGCTGTATACGGTTTTGTGTATACTTTAACTTCTCCTTTGTAAAGCTGAAAACATTGTTGATAACAGAAGATTATGGCATTCACCCTCTCAGATGAGGTCTGGGAAGCTGAGCTGAAAGAATCTCTTACCAATACAAATCTAGAAAGCAGTGAATTAGAAACTAATGTGTTCAATGCTTTTAAAAAATACAAGAATTGTATTGTAAAACAGGTAAAAGTAAGAGCTGAGAATTCAAGCCTAGCTAACTATGTGGAGAAAAAAATAGTTCCTAGAGGGTTAAGACTCTTCTTAGACCCAGGTTTCAATGCTAGAGAAGAAGAGGGAGGCTTAGAATTTTTGGATGAATGGAATGAAAAATTATCTTCATGTGCGCTTGGAATGATAGAAATGCTAATTAAAAGGAATGATAAAAGATTGGAAAAAATAAAAGAAGATGTAGAGTCAGCATTACAAATTGTAAATAAGTTTGATCATGATCCGAACTTTGATAAATTAAATGAAGAAACTAAAATACATATTTCTAGACTACAGGCAGAAATTAAAGTAAGGAAGTGCAGAAAATTGCATCGCGATCAGGAAGACTACCAAAACAAAAAAGTCTATGTGTACAAATTTGATAGAGGTTCCTATGATTCAGGGACAGATATGTCAGATATAGAAAATGAAGATAGATCTTCAAAAAACGAAGGAGGCCCTGGGTCACAGATTTTAGGCCAGGGCAACCTAGGAAGAGACGAGGGGGGAGGAAGAGGAGCAGAAAAAACACAGAATATAACAATCGAAGAGAGGAGATATCTCCAGCAAGAACAGAGAGGGAGAGGGGGCAATATGAGGCAAAGGCAAGGGAACAGAGGGAGGCCACGAAGGAGACCATATCAGGGCTATTAACCCCGACTGCATTTATAGATGAGCTACAGATCATCAATCTTTCCTCGTTTAAATTAAAACTAACACATATTGAAGTTTTAAGAAAAGGCTTATCCTTTAGTCCAACTAACAAATTAAATAAATTTGACTTCTTCAAAGATTTACATTTATTTGCGAGAAAACTAGTGTTACATCATATAATGCATCAATCTTCTGAAAATAAGAAAGATGAAGAGACAATACTTGCCTTAAAATCCCTTTTGGATGACAATTAATCCACAATGGGTTCTGAGAATGTAGGAATATTTAGATCAAATTTAAAGACAAAATCCACCTATATGCCTTCTATAGCACAGGTACCTGCTGTCTCAATGTTTGTAAAGGCTGTGGAAAAGGAGATTGAGCAGCTACCTGAAGAGTGGATTTTGTGTGACAATTTAACATCTGGTCAAAGAGTGGCGTTAAAAGAATTATCCCAAGCGAAAGGGATAGTGTTTAAGCCAGCGGACAAGAGCGGTAACCTAGTCTTGCTTGATGAATCTTTTTACCTTAATGAAGCAAAAAGACAACTGTTGGACAAAACCCAGTAAGAAAAACTTCCAAAAAATCCTTTGTCAAATATGAAATTAAAGCTTTATCATATTTTACAGGGAGATAAAATGGAAGGCCTCATTTCCGCAGATGAGTTTAAGTTTCTAAATCCGGTGTGTCCAGTGATGCCTACCTTCTATACTATCCCGAAAATCCATAAAAACAAGTCTCACCCACCAGGGAGACCAATAGTATCGGGGATAGGGGGCATCAGTGAACACATCGGACAATATGTAGATTTTTTTCTTAAGACCGTTCCTACTCTCTCTGCCCTCATATGTCAAGGACACCCCAGATCTCCTTCGAAAAATAGATGACATAACTGTCTCTACCCACACTATCCTTGTATCACTTGACGTTGAAAGTCTCTACTCCTGTATACCTCATGAGGTTGGGATTGGTGCAAGTGAACACTTTTTGAGATCTAGAGGCTCAGAAAGCAATAATCATACTGATTTTGTCATTATGCTTTTAAGGTTTATCCTTGAGAACAATGTGTTTGAATTTGATGGCTCGATTTACAGACAGGTCAGGGGGACGGCGATGGGAGCCGTATGTGCACCCACTTATGCTTGTCTACATTTGGGGGCATGGGAGCTGGACATCTTTGAAAAGTTTGGTGAGGTGTTCAGTTCCCATGTGTCCCTTTGGCTTAGATATGTGGACGACATCCTTATGTTTTGGGATGGCCCCCTGACCTGTCTGTATGAATTTATCGACTCATTAAATAAGAATGATCGGAACATTCTGCTGACACATGTATTCAGTGAGAAAGAATTACCTTTCCTGGATATTTGCATCAAAAAAGAAGGGAATATGATAACTACTGAAAACCATTGAAAGAATACGGCAACAAACAGTTTATTAGAAGCTTCTAGTAGCCACCCTGAATCACTCAAAAGAGGCATTCCCTTTGGACAATTGCTCAGATTGAAGAGAAATTGTTCTTCAAAAACAAAGTTTGAGCATCATGCTCAAATTATGTGTGAAAAATTCATTGAAAGAGGATATTCAAATAAACTAATTAAATTCACCCTTAACAAAGTTCGGAAATTGAATAGAAATGATCTTCTATATTCAAATAAAGTCAGAGCTACAGCAGATAGCAACATAAGATTTATTACTACATTTAATTGCCAATGGCAGAATTTGAGAGACATTTTGTCTCGAAACTGGCACTTGCTGTCATTTGATGAAAGAATTGCTGGAAAAGTGGGTAAAAGACCCCTTCTGACCGCAAAGAAATCTCCTAACTTAAAAGAGAAGTTAGTTAAAAGTAGATTTGTGAGTTCAGAACCCACAACTAACTGGTTAAATAAATACCAACAAGTTAAAGGCAGTTTCCCATGTGGACACTGTGTGTATTGCCCTTATATGCTGAAGTGTAAATAATTTTCGGCAAATACGGGCAAAAATTTTGATATAAGATGTTTTTCGAATTGCAACACAGTAGGAGTAGTGTATCTCTTACAATGCTCCTGTCCCCTGTTCTATGTTGGAAAAAAAAAAAAGTATGTTCAAGGACAGGGTACAGGAGCATAGAGATGACATACTATATGAAAGAGATACGAGTGTCGCTAGACATTTTAAAGATACACACAATAGTAGCACTGTATCTTTAAAATTTGTTGGTATTGATCAGGGACTGACAAGTGGCAGAGGAGGAGACAATAATAAATGTCTTCTCAATAAAGAAGCTAGATGGACCTATGTGTTAAAAACTGTGTCCCCATTTGGCTTAAATGAAAGAATTGAATTTAGGTCTTTCCTGGGTTAAAGAAAGGAGCAGTATGACTAATCAACCTAGGTAGTCCTAAACAGCACAAATAACATCTCAAAAGTTTTTCTTGAAAGATGATCCTTTTTATGTCATTCCTCTCATTCCTTATAAGGCTAAAACACATATATGAAGATAAAAATGTGCATCCAAATAGTAACAAAATTTTGAACACCCTAAAACTTGTTATGTAAAGCAATCTAACTAGAGGTGTTTTAAAATAAATCTTACGTAGGCTCAGCACCAGTTAGTCCCTTTGATAGTGTTAAACTAATTTATTATATCTATTCATTTTAGTCTGTTAACTTTGCTTAAACAATGTAAATAGTAATATTTAGATTTAGTCAATACATGCATGGGAATCTAAATAATAGCGATGTTCTATGGCCTTTTCTCATTGGCTGGTGTGTATACGCCTTAACCACTCCTGCAACTTTGGCAACAGATTTAAATGATTGGAGATATCACCTGTGACTGACAGTCCTGACGAGGCCCTGACGCAAAGCATTGTGGGGCAAAACGCGCGTCGACACAGTCTTTTGAAAATTAAGCGGCAGTAAGCAAGTACCTGGATTGGTGTTGATTGATAACACTAAGTTTCCGGAAGGAAGTATGGCAGAGGCGAATGAAAGTGGATCTACCCAGTAATGAATCTCAAAGTTCAGCTTGCACAAGTAAAGGTGTTAAGGAATCTGGGTGAGACAGAAGCCGGATGCCAAGTCCTGGCTCACTTCATATGTATGCTTCAATTTTGTGCCTAAAGAAACCCGGTTTTTGCTGCCTGTAACCTATCCTTACCTGGAAGAGGTTGTATACATTTTCCTTTATCCTTTTTTGCCATCATTTGGAAAAAGCCTGTTGTTACTATCAAGCACTCATGGTTTACGATTGCTGACTTAGGAGGACGCTTTTACCTCGAATCTGTCAGCTGGTTCTTAAATAACGGTACCGCTTTTGGATGAGCTCATATGTTGCTATTGCTAATAAGATATCTACATTATAACCAATATATCTGTGGAACTTTTTGTTACTTTGGGACATTTTGTTTCAGTTTCTTTATGATTCCCTATGCTTTGTTTTATTGATTTGTTTTGTGCAACATTGAGAATGTCATTATTTTGTACCTGCCAATCATGAATATAGTTACTTATTCAGGTTTTCCACTGCAGTGGCATATTATGGTATAGGATAACTTGTATTAATAAATGCGTTACACGTTAATTGGACCACCTGTGTGTGAGCCTCTGTTTTGATGCAATGTTTCAGCTTTTTTCTACATATTAGATTTAGAGAAGTTATTCTGAGTGCTGCAATCCCCTACTTTCAACATAGCATCTCGTATAGCTCTGCTGTGTGTAACATATATTTACTTATATAAATATATTTGAACTAATATATATATATATATATATATATATATATATATACTGTGTATATATATATATATATATATATACTGTATATATATATATATATATATAAAAATACAACCTCCGTAGACAAAAGGTAAACAGATCAATAGCTAGCTATATATGAACATGAACAGAATCTCAAATTATTGATTATTTCACATTAGATTTTTCAAACAACACATCAAATATATAAAACTATATAGCAGACTACACAAGACTCAGCTAAATTTACTAAACGGGTCTGTTTTCTTCTTCTAAGCGCATTGCGGCACGCTGTCTAATCACAGCCGGCCCAATCACGCTATTAAAATCAATGTAGCTCGCTCCCGCTACTAGACCAGAGCAAGAGTGAGCTACATTGAGTTTAATAACACGATCGGGCGCGCTGTGACTAGACAGTTTGCCTGCGATGCGCTTAGGAGAAGAAAACAGACCCGCTCAGTAGAGCCAGGAGCAGAGTTCTGTTTTCGTTGTAAAATATCTAACTAACCCTTTACTTTACAAAGCTGGCACTAAGCTAATGTTATATAATTCTGCACTTTGTGCAGAATTATATTACATTATTTGCTAGGATTACTGCCCCTTTAATAAAACAATGCTACACTACATGATAATAAATCAGTGAAGACCATGATTTAAAAACAAGTGGTAAGGAGAAAAATATGTAAAACAAACCATTTGAAGTTCTCGTGGATCAAGGAAATTATCGACTTTGAGATTTCAGCTTCCTTGTTATTAGAACAAATGAAGCTCCAACTGAAAAAAAAAATCTTTAGATATCATCTGTTTTAATAATTTTATGGATAATAGAATATAACAACTACACAAGAGTTCCCTACTAATCCAGTGTCTTATACCGATGACTAAATAATACAGGACTTGGGTGATTTAACTGTAATATTGTTTTGCTTTCCTTCTGTTTTTCATAAAGCACAGGTTCTTTGTATATCACAAATAGCAAAAGTAATGGCGTCTAGGCTAGCTTGTTGCTCACCTTTCCCACCAACACTACTGCTTCAGGCAATTAAGTAAATAATTTTGTACCCAATCTTCTAGATTGTAAGTTCCCACGGGAATAGGGCCCCAATTTCTCCTGTATGTGTTTGTAAATTTTTGTCCTGTCTCTTACGAGTTTTATATTATTGTTTTATTTAAATGAATTGTACCCATGAATGGCGCTTCATAAATAAAGTATAATAATAATAATAATAAAATACCCCAAGAGGCCAGATTGTCATTATAGCTGAACCAGTGCACAGGTGAAATAATCAGCTGATGGGTGACAGCAGGTTAGTAACCATGATGTTAGGACAATCCTTGGAAAACTCAAAAGAGTGGAAGGAGTTTCTTGAAGAAATGAGCTGAAAAAAGTTTTCAGGACCTGGAATCCTATAGCTGGGTAACCTTGAACAAAACTACTTCATAAGAAGACATTGAGAGAACATACCATCTACTCAGTTGGATAAAAGTGCAATGTTTATCTACGTGAAGCAGTTTGTAACTGGTGGACTATGCTGCCATTGCAATGGTATTTTCAGTCATGAACAGCTTATGGACTAGTGACATAACTCAGCTTGGTGAGGGCAATGTTAGGCCTAGATTTAGAGTTCGGCGGTAGCCGTGAAAACCAGCGTTAGAGGCTCCTAACGCCGGTTTTAGGCTACCGCCGGTATTTGGAGTCACTCAAAATAGGGTCTAACGCTCACTTTTCAGCCGCGACTTTTGCATACCGCAGATCCCCTTACGTCAATTGCGTATCCTATCTTTTCAATGGGATCTTTCTAACGCCGGTATTTAGAGTCGTTTCTGAAGTGAGCGTTAGAGCTCTAACGACAAAACTCCAGCCGCCGGAAAATAGCAGGAGTTAAGAGCTTTCTGGGCTAACGCCGGTTTATAAAGCTCTTAACTACTGTACCCTAAAGTACATTAACACCCATAAACTACATATGTACCCCTAAACCGAGGTCCCCCCACATCGCCGCCACTCGATTAAAATTTTTTAACCCCTAATCTGCCGACCGCCACCTACGTTATACTTATGTACCCCTAATCTGCTGCCCCTAACCCCGCCGACCCCTGTATTATATTTATTAACCCCTAACCTGCCCCCCACAACGTCGCCGCCAGCTACCTACAATAATTAACCCCTAATCTGCCGACCGCAAAGCGCCGCCACCTACGTTATCCTTATGTACCCCTAATCTGCTGCCCCTAACACCGCCGACCCCTATATTATATTTATTAACCCCTAATCTGCCCCCCACAACGTCGCCGACACCTGCCTACACTTATTAACCCCTAATCTGCTGAGCGGACCTGAGCGCTACTATAATAAAGTTATTAACCCCTAATCCGCCTCACTAACCCTATCATAAATAGTATTAACCCCTAATCTGCCCTCCCTAACATCGCCGACACCTAACTTCAATTATTAACCCCTAATCTGACGACCGGAGCTCACCGCTACTATAATAAATGGATTAACCCCTAAAGCTAAGTCTAACCCTAACACTAACACCCCCCTAAGTTAAATATAATTTAAATCTAACGAAATTAATTAACTCTTATTAAATAAATTATTCCTATTTAAAGCTAAATACTTACCTGTAAAATAAACCCTAATAAAGCTACAATATAAATTATAATTACATTGTAGCTATTTTAGGATTAATATTTATTTTACAGGCAACTTGGTAATTATTTTAACCAGGTACAATAGCTATTAAATAGTTAAGAACTATTTAATAGTTACCTAGTTAAAATAATAACAAAATTACCTGTAAAATAAATCATAACTTAAGTTATAATTAAACCTAACACTACCCTATCAATAAATTAATTAAATAAAATACCTACAATTACCTACAATTAACCTAACACTACACTAGCAATAAATAAATTAAATACAATTGCTACAAATAACTACAATTACATAAACTAACTAAAGTACAAAAAATAAAAAAGAACTAAGTTACAAAAAATAAAAAATATTTACAAACATAAGAAAAATATTACAACAATTTTAAACTAATTACACCTACTCTAAGCCCCCTAATAAAATAACAAAGACCCCCAAAATAAAAAAATGCCCTACCCTATTCTAAATTAAAAGAGTTAAAAGCTCTTTTACCTTACCAGCCCTGAACAGGGCCCTTTGCGGGGCATGCCCCAAGAAAATCAGCTCTTTTGCCTGTAAAAAAAACCATACAATACCCCCCCCCACATTACAACCCACCACCCACATACCCCTAATCTAACCCAAACCCCCCTTAAATAAACCTAACACTAAGCCCCTGAAGATCTCCCTACCTTGTCTTCACCATCCAGGTATCACCGATCCGTCCTGGAATCCGGTGCTGAAGAGGTCCAGAAGAGGCTCCAAAGTCTTCCTCCTATCCGGCAAGAAGAGGACATCCGGACCGGCAAACATCTTCTCCAAGCGGCATCTTCGATCTTCTTCCATCCGGTGCGGAGCGGGTCCATCTTTATTATCATTATTTTAACTAGGTAACTATTAAATAGTTCTTAACTATTTAATAGCTATTGTACCTGGTTAAAATAATTACAAATTTGCCTGTAAAATAAATATTATTCCTAAAATAGCTACAATGTAATTATAATTTATATTGTAGCTATATTAGGATTTATTTTACAGGTAAGTATTTAGCTTTAAATAGGAATAATTTATTTAATAAGAGTTAATTAATTTCGTTAGATTTAAATTATATTTAATTTAGGGGGGTGTTAGTATTAGGGTTAGACTTAGCTTTAGGGGTTAATCCATTTATTATAGTAGCGGTGAGCTCCGGTCGTCAGATTAGGGGTTAATAATTGAAGTTAGGTGTCGGCGATGTTAGGGAGGGCAGATTAGGGGTTAATACAATTTATGATAGGGTTAGTGAGGCGGATTAGGGGTTAATAACTTTATTATAGTAGCGCTCAGGTCCGCTCGGCAGATTAGGGGTTAATAAGTGTAGGCAGGTGTCGGCGACGTTGAGGGGGGCAGATTAGGGGTTAATAAATATAATATAGGGGTCGGCGGTGTTAGGGGCAGCAGATTAGGGGTACATAAGGATAACGTAGGTGGCGGCGCTTTGCGGTCGGCAGATTAGGGGTTAATTATTGTAAGTAGCTGGCGGCGACGTTGTGGGGGGTAGGTTAGGGGTTAATAAATATAATATAGGGGTCGGCGGTGTTAGGGGCAGCAGATTAGGGGTTAATAAGTGTAAGGTTCAGGGAGTTTAGACTCGGGGTACATGTTAGGGTGTTAGGTGCAGACTTAGGAAGTGTTTCCCCATAGGAAACAATGGGGCTGCGTTAGGAGCTGAACGCTGCTTTTTTGCAGGTGTTAGGTTTTTTTTCAGCTCAAACAGCCCCATTGTTTCCTATGGGAGAATCGTGCACGAGCACGTTTTTGAGGCTGGCCGCGTCCGTAAGCAACTCTGGTATCGAGAGTTGCATTTGCGGTAAAAATGCTCTACAATCCTTTTTTGGAGCCTAACGCAGCATT
Organism: Bombina bombina; assembly: GCF_027579735.1. Lineage (NCBI taxonomy): Eukaryota > Metazoa > Chordata > Amphibia > Anura > Bombinatoridae > Bombina > Bombina bombina. The sequence goes on along the minus strand of NC_069501.1, from coordinate 579,664,036 downwards.
TTTTTGAACTCTCGATACCAGAGTTAATTTTATGGTGCGGCCAGAAAAAAGCCCGCGGAGCGTTAACAGCCCATCTACCGCCAAACTCCAAATCTAGGCCTTAGTGACTAAGGTCAGCTATGATAAAACTTGTATTTAGTTTTTTAAGATGCTTCAGATGAAGAAAAAATCATAGGTCTGAAAAATACAACAACATTTTTATTTTTTAACACTGATTACTAAAGACAGTACTGTTTGTGACCTGGATGTTTGAAGTGACACTTCAGTGTTTTTGGTGCAGAACCTATAGGGGAGGTGTTAAAAGGCCCCTGCTGATACCAGTCAGGTACTTGGTTATTTTCTTGGTTTTGACCCCTGCTTACATCCTGACCTCTGAAACAGAACTTTTGACTATTCATATCCATATCAAAATCTACTATTGTGTGTTTAATATATATATATATATATATATATATATATATATATATATATATATATATATATATATATATACAGGGAGTGCAGAATTATTAGGCAAATGAGTATTTTGACCACATCATCCTCTTTATGCATGTTGTCTTACTCCAAGCAGTATAGGCTCGAAAGCCTACTACCAATTAAGCACATTAGGTGATGTGCATCTCTGTAATGAGAAGGGGTGTGGTCTAATGACATCAACACCCTATATCAGGTGTGCATAATTATTAGTCAACTTCCTTTCCTTTGGCAAAATGGGTCAAAAGAAGGACTTGACAGGCTCAGAAAAGTCAAAAATAGTGAGATATCTTGCAGAGGGATGCAGCACTCTTAAAATTGCAAAGCTTCTGAAGCGTGATCATCAAACAATCAAGCGTTTCATTCAAAATAGTCAACAGGGTCGCAAGAAGCGTGTGGAAAAACCAAGGCACAAAATAACTGCCCATGAACTGAGAAAAGTCAAGCGTGCAGCTGCCAAGATGCCACTTGCCACCAGTTTGGCCATATTTCAGAGCTGCAACATCACTGGAGTGCCCAAAAGCACAAGGTGTGCAATACTCAGAGACATGGCCAAGGTAAGAAAGGCTGAAAGACGACCACCACTGAACAAGACACACAAGCTGAAACGTCAAGACTGGGCCAAGAAATATCTCAAGACTGATTTTTCTAAGGTTTTATGGACTGATGAAATGAGAGTGAGTCTTGATGGGCCAGATGGATGGGCCCGTGGCTGGATTGGTAAAGGGCAGAGAGCTCCAGTCCGACTCAGACGCCAGCAAGGTGGAGGTGGAGTACTGGTTTGGGCTGGTATCATCAAAGATGAGCTTGTGGGGCCTTTTCGGGTTGAGGATGGAGTCAAGCTCAACTCCCAGTCCTACTGCCAGTTTCTGGAAGACACCATCTTCAAGCAGTGGTACAGGAAGAAGTCTGCATCCTTCAAGAAAAACATAAATTTCATGTAGGACAATGCTCCATCACACGCGTCCAAGTACTCCACAGCGTGGCTGGCAAGAAAGGGTATAAAAGAAGAAAATCTAATGACATGGCCTCCTTATTCACCTGATCTGAACCCCATTGAGAACCTGTGGTCCATCATCAAATGTGAGATTTACAAGGAGGGAAAACAGTACACCTCTCTGAACAGTGTCTGGGAGGCTGTGGTTGCTGCTGCACGCAATGTTGATGGTGAACAGATCAAAACACTGACAGAATCCATGGATGGCAGGCTTTTGAGTGTCCTTGCAAAGAAAGGTGGCTATACTGGTCACTGATTTGTTTTTGTTTTGTTTTTGAATGTCAGAAATGTATATTTGTGAATGTTGAGATGTTATATTGGTTTCACTGGTAAAAATAAATAATTGAAATGGGTATATATTTGTTTTTTGTTAAGTTGCCTAATAATTATGCACAGTAATAGTCACCTGCACACACAGATATCCCCCTAAAATAGCTATAACTAAAAACAAACTAAAAACTACTTCCAAAACTATTCAGCTTTGATATTAACGAGTTTTTTGGGTTCATTGAGAACATGGTTGTTGTTCAATAATAAAATTAATCCTCAAAAATACAACTTGCCTAATAATTCTGCACTCCCTGTATATATAAAAAGAAAACTGGGATCCAGCACTCACTTGCAGCATACAACTGCCGGGGTACACTTCAAAGGTATGACATACAACATTTTTAAAAAGCAGGAAGGCACTCTCCATTTTAAACATTCACTTAAAGTGGTAAACGTTTTCGGGGTCTCCCCGTCCTCAGACCGACAAAGAATACAAAAACACTCACCCATATATACAGAACCCTCCACCATGTACCTTCAAACAGCTGGGCTCCTGCACGTTCGAGCAGCGCAATTGCGCATGCACTAGATCATAGACAAAACACTAAAAGCAATCAGAAAAATATTGTGCATTACGGTTGTCAAGTAAACTACATGCATAGCAACAGGGCATTTAGACAGAACACATCCACATACTGTATTGGCCTCTAGTTATCAAGCTCTGTAAGGAGCTTGATGGCCCCTGTTTCTGGCGAGTCTTCAGACTCGCCAGAAACAGCAGTTATGAAGCAGCGGTCACAAAAACCGCTGCTCCATAACCAGTCCGCCTGCTCAGAGCAGGTGGACACACATCGCCGGAAATCAACCTGATCGAGTACGATTGGGTTGATTGACACCCCCCTGCTGGCGGCCTATTAGCCGCGAGTCTGCAGGGGGCAGCTTTGCACCAGCAGCTCTTGTGAGCTGCTGGTGCAATGCTGAATACGGCGAGCGTATTGCTCGCCGTATTCAGCGAGGTCTGGCGGACCTGATCCGCAGTGTCGGATCAGGTCCGCCAGACATTAATAACTAGAGGCCATAGTGTTATCTAACTATCTAGCAAATATTTTAAACATGGTGTCAATCAAGTTCTGACAAAGTAATACATTATTGACAGTAATGGATAACATATGTCTTATGTGATATACTACGCTAGCCAGACTGTATTAAATATTCTAAACAAAGCGGTGACAGTCTAACTACTCAGAACTGCTGTTCTGTGCACACCTACAAAATCAGCTATATTATAATATTCGATAAACCTAAAAACAGCTCTAGACCTAATGTCAATCAAGTTCTAACCTAGTACTACATTCTTAATGGAAACATATGCCTTACGAGATATACTACACTAACCAGACTGTTTTGAAGATCCTAGACTAAGCGGTTACAGCCTAATTACTCTAATCCACTATACTGTATAGAACTATGTAGTCAGTTATACTACAGACACTAATGGGATATGTGACTTACTAAACAGCATCTATTATATTGCAGAGTAATATAAATGGTCACACACATATTTGTGCAGACCACATCATCCATTACAGGCTGACACATTACATTTACAATACACTATTTAAATGCATACATCTTAATGTCATAAGGAACTGTTACTAAGCGTTAAGCATTAATTGGGTTATCATAGAGGGACAGAACCAACCGGCCATTACAAAAAGCACTGATAGTCAAGAGACGTGTTCAGTCCCTTTGGATGCATAGTATCCAAATTGAAGATCCACTGGGACTCCTTTTGTAATAGATGTTTGGTTCTATTACCATCCCTCGGGGAAACAGGGGTATGGTCTATTATAATATATCTCAAGTCAGAGACACTATACCATTCATCAAAAAATGCCTGGCCACTGGCTGTTCAGATTCGTCATTCTTAATGGCACTGCGAATGGCCGACCGGTGGTTTGCCATTCGAGTCCTTAGGTCGTCCTGGGTCTTACCCACATAAAATTTGCCACACGGACAGTGTAGCAGATAGACCACAAACGTTGTAGTGTAGGTCACCCTATGTCTAATGTAGAATTTTCTGTTAGTCCAGGGCTGAACCAAAAAATGTGCTCTGGGTTAAACCCCTACAAGTAGTGCAACTACTACATCTAAAGCAACCTTGTTTGGTGGTACTTAACCAAGTACTGGTGGTGTAGTTTTCTCTGTTATCAGGCCGTAGTAGAAGATCTTTCAAGGATCATCCCCGTCTGAAGCCCACCATAGGGCTATCCATCCATTCAAATGGAAGAGATTTATCTATGGCCAAGATATTTCAATGTTCCTTCAATGGTTTAGAGAACTCAATCCTCTCAGGGGTAAAGGTGGTTGTAAAGATCATCCAGCCCCCCTTCTCATCTTTCTTTACTTTTAATAATGCCTGATCAGTGTTGTTACGCACTACCCTCTTAAATTGTGACCTTGGTAACGCCTTCTTTAAACTCGGAGGGTGGCAGCTTTTGACTTCCAGTAAGGAGTTTCTGTCTGTCTCCTTCAGAAATAGTGTGGTACAGAAACCCATATTGCCTTTATACACTCTGAGATCCAGAAAGATCAGCTCAGTATGGTGTATTATCTTAAACTGGACTCTGTAGTTTACTTTGTTCAATTCTTCAAACCACAGGAGTAGATCTGTGATGGAGCCTCTATCTATATATCTCTTGAAAAGTTTAACTCTTGTATCTTTGAATAGGTGAGTTCTTCTATCTCAAAGTAATAGGAAGATATTGAGAGAACATACCATCTACTCAGTTGGATAAAAGTGCAATGTTTATCTACGTGAAGCAGTTTGTAACTGGTGGACTACTTATAAAACATTGTCAGCCCAAAGGTGGGTTAAATGGTTCCATGTTCTCTGCTCAAATATGTTTAAGCATTTATTTCCTGCCTTCTTGGAATCAATGCTGCCATTGCAATGGTATTTTCAGTCATAAACAGCTTATGGACTACTGACATAACTCAGCTTGGTGAGGGCAATGTTAGTGACTAAGGTCAGCTATGATGAAACTTGTATTGAGTTTTTTAAGATGCTTCAGATGAAAAAAAAACAACAACATTTTTATTTATTTTAATACTTATTGCTAAAGACAGTGCTGTTTGTGACCTGAATGTTTGAAGTGACCCTGCAGTGGTTTTGGTGCAGAACCTATAGGGGAGGTGTTAAAAGGCCCCTGCTGATACCAGTCAGGTACTTGGTTATTCTTAAAGAAGTCCTGGTATTCTTGTCTCTCCATTGTTTTCTTGGTTTTGACCCCTGCTTACATCTTGACTTACGCTTCAAGTCTAATCCCTGCCTATACCCTCGGTTTAATTACTGATAGATTTGCTACAGACCTCTGAAACAGTCCTTTCGACTATTCATATCCATATCAATAGCTACTATCATGTGTTTAATATATATATATATATATATATATATATATATACACGCACAAAAAGAGAAATATTGCACATGAACAGTCTCATTGTCCGCCTAATAGGGTAAATTTCTCCCTCTCCAAGATCTCTCCATGAGCTTGTCAAACTTGGTATTATGCAGCTTAACCTGTAAAATCAGTGTTAGTCCATAGATGCTTAGTAAAACACAAACCAGACGTTCCTACCTATTAGTGTATACAAATTACCATGCTGTAAAAGTAGCTATGTGCAGTAAAACACTAGCGGGAGTGGAGTCCCAAGAGTAATTGGTGCCCCCTAAACAGCCTATGGCCGTGCCCTCTCACCGCTTTCCATGTGATTGTTCAATATCTACCGTGCTGTGGTCCCCTACATCCAGACTCTGCGTGTGAAGCTGCACCAAATCCTGTGAGAATGTTTATCCGATCACATGACTGTTTCCAGCCAATCACTGTCTTGCTGTTCCGGTACTGCTTAGCTGTATCATGGAGAGAGAGAGGAAATGCGAGCTCCCTTTAACCAAGGATCCTTGTCCGATAGTAAGGTTCAAATGAAAAAAAGGATAATCCTGAGGCAAAGTTAATCAATGAAAAAAGGAATAATCCTGAGGCAAAGTTAGCTTGAGTACTCTATCCTTTCATCTGTATGCAGGACCCCCATGGGTTACTTTTTATCCCAAGTGGAACGAATAGACTTTTTATATTTTAACTTTGCCTCATGATTATCCCTTTTTTCATTTTAACCATATATATATATATATATATATATATATATATATATTATATATATATATATATATATATATATATATATATATATATATATATATATATATATATATATATGTGTGTGTGTGTGTTGTGACAGAAAGTAAGGCCTGGTTTTGATTAAGCAGCTTGTTAGTCACAGGTGTGGCTCATGATTGCAGCCCTTGGAGTTTAAAAAGGAAGCCTGACTTATGCTTTTCAGATAGTTACCCAAATCAGGAGGGCTGCTATGTTAAAAGGACTTTGTTACTGTGAATAATTTGAAAAAATAACAGAGAATTGATTTTCCCTCCAGAATTTTAAACTGCTTGATTGCTGTCTCAATAAAGTCCTTGAAACTAATGTGAATGGTCCTCTGCTGCATTTGTGCCCTAGAACATTGTTTCTCAACCGTGGTCCTCAAGTATCCCCAACAAGCCACATTTTCATTATAATTGAACCAGTGCACAGGTGATATAATCAGCTGATGGGCAAGAGCAGGTTGGTAACCATGGTTACTGATCAGCTGATTACTTCACCTGTGCACTGGTTCAGCTATAATGAAAACCTGGTCTGTTGGGCGTACTTGAGGACCGCCGTTGGCAAACATTGCCCTAGAAGACTGTGGTTTAAAGTGTTTTATGTTACATATATATATATATATATATATATATATATATATATATATATATATATTTGTACTCAGAGTCTTACTGTAATGTAACAATGAACAAACAATAAAGTAAGGGTAAAGTGACCTGAGGTGTGCAGTAGTCATATGGTCAGTATGACTAAAAAGGGGGCAAAAAGAGACAAGATAGGATAGAGTAAGATATGATAAATAATACAACAAATCAATCAGCCAAAAAAAAAAAGGCAAATAACATCTCAACTTGTGGATCAGGAATACAACTATCAAAACAAGATGAATTCCATCTCCCTAACCTCTTGATGACATGAGCTTGAACCCCATGTCTAGAGGCTGCAGATGCTGCTCTTACTCTAAAGGAATGGCCTGAGCAACTTAGGGTTAAAACCAAAGCCATTAAAAACTTGCTACAATGTTTGAGGGAATAGTTTGAAGTTTGAGAAGAAAAAGGGAAAATAAAAGGCCATCCCTGGGCCTAGGTGATGGCTGAAACATGCGCCGGTCTAAAACAGCTACTGGCCCCATGAGTTATAAAATTAAAATTGGATATGAATTCAAAAGCGAAGAGAACTAAGCAAACCTGGTATTAACAGAAAATCATCAGGGGAAGGCCGATATAGTAAATAAGTGCCAAAAATAGCAGCACAGCCTAAGGAAGTTGCAGCACCCGTGACTACATGAGGAGAAGACTGGGAAACTGCTTGAATAAACATGGATATGCCGAGCCAACATTTGAGTAACTTAAAGGGACAGTCTACCATAGAATTGTTATTGTTTTAAAAGATAGATAATCCCTTTATTACCCATTCCCCAGTTTTGCATAACCAACACAGTTATATTAATGTACTTTTTACCTCTGTGATTACCTTGTATCTAGGAACCTTCTTCCAGCTCCCTGATCACATGACTGTGACTGTTTATTTTCTATTGTCTTAAATTCAGCATTGTTTTGTGCTAAATCTTAAATAACCCCCTGTGCCTGAACACAGCGTTATCTATATGGCCCATGTGTATACTTTCTGTCTCTTTGTGTTGAAAAGAGATTTAAAAAGCATGTGATAAGAGGCAGCTCTCAAAGGCTTAGAAATTAGCATATGAGTCTACCTATGTTTAGTTTAAACTAAGAATACCAAGAGAAAAAAGCAAATTTGATGATAAAAGTAAATTGGAAAGTTGATTAAAATTAAAAGTCCTATCTGAATAATGAAAGTTTAATTTATACTAGACTGTCCCTTTAAAGCAAAATTAAGTATACCAGAGGGAAGGGTGTGAAACCCCGCAGGTGTGTAGGAAAAGTGAGATTGCACAATTTAGACATGTAGATTTACCCTGTTAAAGCGAACAGGCTGACTAAGGCAACACTCACTAAACTATAAGATGAATAAAATTAATACAAATCTATGCTTACCCAAAATCTCAGTATCTAAGTACACTCCAAACTAACACAACCAGAAAATTGAACCAGAACTGCAGCGACCCCAGCTGAAAAAGACTGATGATAGTCATGAAAAGCAGAGCCACCGCACCTCTGACCCAATTCCACTACCCTAAAGATGGAGAGATCCAACTCTTTCCTCCTAGCCACAAGCATAAGACTTAGGGGCCGATTTATCATCGGTCTGTCCGACATGATCCGCTCAGCAGATGCTGACAGCATACGCTTTATCATGGAACAAAGCAGTTCTTTTGAACTGCTTATGCAATGCCGCCCCCTGCAGATTGGCCACTTGCAGGGGCGTCAAGTAGCCCGATCGTATAGGATTGGGCGGATTGATGTCGGCAGCCTCAGAGCAGGCGGACTAGTTATGGAGCAGCGTTCTTAAGACCGCTGCTTCATAACTGCTGTTTCCGGCGAGCCTGAAGGCTCGTGCGCAAACAGGGGCATCAAGCTCCATTCAGAGATTCATATTTTGGCCCCTTATTCTCAACTACATCAGTCCAAGACCTAAGTGAGAGAGTGCACCCAAGCTCCGAACCACTGGAAGGATATAGCAGGACATAGGCAAGATTCATTGTTATCTGAGGCCTGACCTATAAACAGAAAGACAAAAATTATTAAGCAAACAAAAATAAAAATATATAGATTATAAACATCTGTCTGAGGCATGTGGTGCAAACAAGTAACAAGAAATAATGACGACATTATGAAAACCTAAAGGCATGTTAGATAAGAGGTAGGCATGTTTATGATATGACGTGCACGTATGACGTATGAATCTATGGACGAGAGACTTGCCACCAAACAAGTTAATTAATTAAAGATAACTCAGTACATAGGCACCCATGAACGTGATAGATAACAACAAGTAGTAATAAAATGCCAGAAATTACAGAATTACAGCTATATGTGAAATGTGATGCGGATAAAACATAACATAATGTGACAAAACATAACATAAACCAACCTGTGGAAGCTGCAACAGAAATTAAAAACTTGAAAATAACTGAAAACATATATAAACACATAAATAAAACAGAACAGTGATAAAATTATAAAACAACAAATTTGACATGAAAAGGCACTGAAAACAAATCAGCCCTTGTCTAAAAGAGAGTAACTTGGACGTACCAAGCGAACTAGAGACAAAAAGCTCAGACCATGACAGGTAAAAGGAATGAATGTTAATGTTACCTATAATAAAATCTCATATATGTAGTGCAAGTTAGCAGATTCACTAGGGTGATAGTAAATCAATTAAAAAACTAGCACTCAGCTTACACAGGACCGTAAACGTGACCGTCCCATCTGATAAGGAGGCTGAGTTACCGAAATGCGTGTCAGGTAAGAGGTATGAATGTACTAATATGTTGCGAAACTTAAGACGTATAATTACAGACCAGAATACAGCTAAAAATTATGATGAAAATGTGATGAAAAATAATGTAAAAAATAACAAACGTAACAAACAGTAATATGCAAGATGATGGTACGTATAAGAATAACAAACAGCAACTGTATAAGCAAAAATCCAACAGCTATGCGTACAAAGTAAATATAGACTATGCAGATCCAATAAAACAACCCGTGTCTACAGACACCACTCTTCACATACATGTGAAATGTATTAAACCTAACCCGTATCGCTAGCCCATGATTGTTTATTAGGATCACGTAAATAAAGCACTTCATAGACTTCCACTGGGAAAAAATATAATGAACAACAATGTATCTCGAAAGTACATATTAGAAGAACTATTCTGAAACATTGTTGCTTATTGAACAAATCAGCTGCACTAAATTAACACTAAATGCTATCAGCATAAAACATCAGACACCTGTAGCACTAAGTGATCGTTCCATAGGTGAAGGTGTCTGAGCTGCAACAACCTTGTTACTCAAAAGTCAAAGAAAAATAAACTACACTTTAGAAAAAACATAACAGATAATATAATGTATAATACATAAAAACAAGGAAGTGAGATGATCCACGGACCCCACAAACATTCCTTGCATGCTCCTATATAGAGGGGTCCGTATACTACCCATCCTACACTTACAGTAAAAACACACTGCAATAGTAAAAGGTATCCAGTTAATGGACATGTCAGCTTATTACTGTAGTATAAACATAAACACTCAGGCAGAAGAAAGGTCCCCTACCGAATGCTGTAGAGTTTACAACTCTAGAAAAGAGAGGTCAGTGATTAGTAGACATCTGTATACATTATCTGTGAGTTTGCAGGACTCTGGTATAATAAGAAGATGTGAAGCAAGTGACAAAAAATATATAGGGGAATGAACATAGAATTTTTTTTTTTTTATTTTTTTTTTAAAAAGTCATAGGATACTATGCACTCTAAACAGCCCAAGTTCCTCCTGTGCATGTAATGATCTGTCCAGCACAAAAAAATAACACTTCAGATAGCATAATTGGCAAAATGTATTTCTCCCCTCAAACGCCACACAGGGGAGAAGCTTCGCCAAACTTGTCCCCTGTTCAACACTAAATGTATGGAAAACTCAAAATTGCTTTCCAATGGGACCCCCAATCTGTTAAACTCCAGGGAGACAGAGACCACATAGGGCCTAGGTGTGCATCCTTAGGTGGTCTATTGGCTTGCTTGCTTAGCCACTGAAGGGTAAGGAATGTCTCCAAGAATGTCCCCAAGATGCATCACATCTGCAAATGCCCTTAACTAAAGTTTTGCAGAGAGCTCTGAATGAGCATTTTAAGTTATGAGCTAAGATCTTACCAACTTCCAAAAAAGAGGTCTTGAATAAAATAACAGCAATAATAATAAATAACAATTGAGTCATGCCTGTGATCCCCATACTGCGGGAGTAGAAACTGAAAAATCTCCCTGCGCACTAGAAGCTGCACTGTGCAACTGAGTCGCTATAAGCTGCCTAAGTGAACAGCGGTATGAGTCCACAGCCTCTGGAAATCGCTAGAAGAACCGATGCAGGATAATCCTACACATACAAAGATCACCCGGCTTGGTGTAGCTTCCGCCTCAGTGCAAGGAACACGTAGCCAGAAGGGGAGTGGGAAGGAGCCGATCCCTACTCTTCCTCCTGCCCCTGACCTGCCCCCTCCCTCCTGCAGCCACCGGGACCAGGTGGGAGAGAGATTCCTGACCGACAAGAGTCCTCAACCCTCTGTCCTTCCCATATGACACCCGCCGTACTAAACAAGTGAGACTTGGAAAACTAACAGAGTAGCGTTAGAGAGGTGCCTTGAGCTATGCACACAACAGTTGCGTTGTTATTTTATTATTTATACTAATATTTTTTCCACACTTTGGGCAAGGTTACAAGCGGCATTGTGACTTTTTTGCACACAATATGGTCTTTTCACAAACATTTCTATTGTTCAGCTATTACAAGTTTTTAAAAATTGTAATTACGCACGCATTCGCCTTTTATGCAACAGTCCTTTTGGAGCTTGAAGAGCTGTAGTTAACAGTTTTGCGTAACATAAAAGTTTCAGAAAACGCTTCCAAAATACATTACAAAGTAAAGTTACACTTATATTTACGCTGTAAAAAAAAGTATTGCACACAAAAGTTATAAGGGATCAAAGATACGAGATCTTGGGTGTTAGAAAAAAAAGCCGAAACAGGGATTTTACATTGACATACATACACATAAATAAAGAAACATGGATTTATATGTATAGAGATATGTTTAACTATGGAGATAATGAAAATATTTAACATTATAATCTTATGCCCATTAAACAATATCTCAGAGGGATTTTCAATGCGATATTCGCATATAGATCTTGAGATATCTAGACATAAATATTCATATACATATCTCGCTATAAATAGATATATCAGTCCAAAAATCATCAAATATATAGAGAAATATTTATTTAAAAATAAATAGAAAATATTCTGTTATGAACACATTTTCACAATATGAAATAACTGCTTTGCGCAACATATTAGGGTTTTTTCTCCATTGACTTCTATAGGGAATACGTAAACGCGCATGCAATTTGTCTGTTTGCATTACGCGGCTTAACGCGCTAGCAAAATAAGTTATTTCTCTACTTGTAATAGCTGTGCAACCCCAAATGCGAAAAGCCATAACTCGCAGTGTTATCGCAACTGATTTGCCTCTCGACTTGTAATCTTGCCCTTTGTGTTTAAAGTGATGGTAAACTCTCCCCTTTTTAAACTCAGATCTGTAGTGTTAGTGATATTTTATATGGACTTTAATTCATCAGTTGTAATAAAGATGCGCCATAACTTACTTTTTAATATAGATATTCCCCACGCTCCTCCGACCAATTCAAAAGTAAATTTTTCTGTGAGCTAACTTTTTATCTACAACAAAAATGCCATAAGGGGATAGCACTGTTTGAACCCTCAAGGGGGCCCCAGCTTCAGCACAACAAACTTTTTTTTTTTTTCCACAAACTTTTTTTTAACGCTTTTTTTTTTTTTGAACAAATTTTTTTTTCTTAATTTTCAGCACCCTAACAGTTTTAAATCAGAGCATTGTCGCGGGTTATCATGGCAACGCTCTGAAACATTTGCCAGTGCTGAGTGGGAAAGATGGAGGCAGGAGCTGTTTGCGTGAATCAATGCAGCCAGTGACGCAGCAGCAGAAGTTAAAAGCTTAGTGAGACTGTGAAGTGGAGGTAAGTGCATTGTGGAACCTACTCCTAGCTATCATTGCGACCCCATAACTCCACTCTGTCCGCCCATAGCAAACAGAGCTAATCACCTAAAAAACTGAGCTAATCCCCACGATTATTAACAACACAGTGCAGCTGATATGCATTGGTACGTTGCCCTGCGGGTCAGACGCACTTTCTATTCTAACAAAGATGCTGTGCGTGCGACAATGCGAGTATTGCTCCTGCCACCTTATCTTTACTCCCACATGCCATGTGTGTTACAGTGATTGGTATGTGCTGTTTGCTTCCCCAGTGTTCCCTGCTTGTCTTCAAGTGTACCTTGTTCTGACAGCTACACAGTACGGTACTGAGTACCTGTGTATCCTGTTTAGTGACCCCTTAATCTAAAATGATCCGTATGTTGTGCTGCGTGACCCCTGCATCCTTTGCATTTACATTTGTAGCTCACAGCTTCTTGTGTATTCAAGGGACGGTGTGTGCCCAATCGTTTTGGCTGTGTTTTCCCTTGTATTTTAACCTGTGTTTTTTTGTGCACTATTTATAGAATACATTGTAATTGTTGTTAAATAGATATTTTTTATTTGCTGTATCTGATATGGAACATTTCAAAAAATGTAAGTTTGTTTTATGCTTCTTGGATATTATGTGCCTACGAATACTATTGTGGGAGCTGCCCTTAACAGCCAGTGAGAAATATGTCAATAGGGGCCATTTGTGTATAAACATGCACTTCCTGTTAGTTTGAAATAAAAATAAACAGCTTTAATCTTACTTTTCCATACAATAAGTTATTAATATGCTATCAAAGCTGGTGGAGCCCCACTTGGAGGTTGACTTCTGCTGCTGCCTCCTATTTAAATAACTTATCTAAAGCCAGTTCTACTATACTACAATTTCCAGTATAGGTGGAAGTCTATGCAGGCAAAAGCAGCTAAATTAAATTGCAACAGAGTTATTTGTACACAATTTAATAAACTCAAAAAGGTAAAGTGGATTATTTGAAACATAAAGAAATACAGTAAAATGTCCCTTTATTTCTTCCTGCTGGTGCTCTCCTGTGGGATCTGTTCAATGAAATCCAGAGTTCTAGGTGTTCTCTTATGGTGTCCCCTGTTCCTTGCATTGCTCAGTAGTTCATTGACTCCCAATTCCTTGTTCATTCTATTCTGTGTAACATATTATATCACCAGGGAATCTGCAAAGCTATGTGCTTAACCTCCGCAAAAGTACCATTTGGGACCTGCAGAGCAACCGTTGCGGGGTTAAACACATAGGTTTGCAGTGTCACTAGTGATAAAATGAAATGCTTTTAAGGAATTGGAGCATGTAATTTTATCACTTATGATGGCCCTTAAAGGGACAGTATACATCAATTTTCATATAACTGCATCTAATAGATATTACTATAAAAAGATGCATAGAAAAGCCCCATGCAAGGGGGAAATAAGACACTCCCCTCTCCCCCTTATTTTGCATATGAAAACACCCTTTACACAAACAGGAGCAAGCTGGAGTAGGTATCTGACGGTATTCTCCTAAAACTTTGGGGCTTGGTTAGGAGTCTGAAAATCAGAGCAATGTTATTAAAAAAATAAGCAAAACTATAAAACTTAAAAAAACTATAAAACTTAAAAAAAGTGGGTGGCGGAGTGTGGGGTATTTGAATCTCATATCTATATTGAAAAGTAAGTAATAGCGCATCTTCATTACAACTGATGAATTAAACTCCACCTAAACTATCACTAACATTCTGGATCTGATTTGAAAAAGGGGAGCGTTTACCATCACTTTAAGAAAGCTAAAATATTTTTGTTGAACTACTTGGGTTATCAGGTAATTTACTTCAATAGACATGATACTAAGCAATACTGAGCAACATGCAAGTGTATTTTCAGGCAGAATCACCAGAACTGTTATTAATTCCAAATTCCTGAAACTCCTCAAGGTATTTTGTTTCTCAGTTTATGGGGGAGATAAGGTGAACACAAGTAGTATCCAAGCTTAGATTCTGAATGGTGCTGCCAGCAAAAGCTCAGATTTATTTCCTCTAGTGCATAAAGGTGCACTATCTACTCCTGTTTTAATCAAACACAAAACATCTGCCCAATTAAAAGACTAGAGGTCATGCAAAGTAGGGACAATAAATGATAGAAATGCTAGAGAAATGATACATTCTTGTGTGTTTATGCATTATTTTAGATGACTAGGAAGCAGTCTGAAGGAAGATTAAAGGGACAGTCTAGTCAAAATTAAACTTTCATGATTCAGATAGGGCATGCAATAGGGCAATGGAGTTCATTCAGCAGAGGGGGCTGTTACTAGTGGTGTTCCTCAGGGGTCAGTTCTGGGGCCTGTTTTGTTTAACATATTTATCTGCGATATCAGCAAAGGGCTACAGGGGAAAGTATGTCTCTTTGCAGATGATTCAAAAATTTGCAACAGAGTGGATGTTCCAGGGGGGGTAGACAAAATGAGAAGTGATATACAACAATTGGAGGATTGGACAAATGACTGGGGTCTAAAGTTTAACACAGCAAAGTGTAAAATAATGCATTTAGGGAAGAAAAATCCAAATGTTAATTACAGACTCAATGACACTTTACTGACTGTTACAGACGAGGAACAGGACTTGGGAATTATTATTTCAGATGATTTAAAACTTAGTAAACAATGTAGTAATGCAGCGAGTAAGGCTAGCAGAATGCTTGGATGTATTGGTAGAGGTATTTGCAGCAGAAATAGTAAGGTTCTTATGCCACTTTATAGATCATTAGTTAGGCCTCATCTTGAGTATTGTGTGCAGTTCTGGAGACCATATCTTCAGAAGGATATTAACAAACTTGAATCTGTGCAAAGGAGGGCTATCAAAATGGTACATGGTCTAAAAAATAAAACTTACCAGGATAGGCTCAATGACCTAAATATGTATAGCTTAGAGGAGAGAAGGGAAAGAGGTGATATGATAGCAACTTTCAAGTACATTAAAGGGTTTAGTAAAACTGAGGCTGTGGGTATTTTACATAAAATGGAAAATTCAAGAACAAGGGGTCATGAGCTCAAGCTAAAGGGTAGTAGATTCAGAAGTAATTTGAGGAAGCACTTCTTTACAGAAAGAGTGATTGATTTATGGAATAAACTTCCTCAAGAGGTAGTAGCAACAAACACTGTGGGGGACTTTAAAAATGCATGGGACAAGCATAGGGCTATCCTACGAACTAGATAAGTTTATACTGTTAGGTAAGGTCGGGCAGACTTGCTGGGCCTATGGCTCTTATCTGCCGTCAATATCTATGTTTCTATGTTTCTATGCAATTTTAAACAACTTTCAAATTTACTTCAATTATATAATTTGCTCAATTCTTTAGATATCCTTTGTTGAAGAAATAGCAATGCACATGTGTGAGCCAATCACACAAGGGCTCTAGGTGCAGCAACCAATCAGCAGCTACTGAGCATATCTAGATATGCTTTTCAGCAAGTGATATCAAGAGAATGAAGCAAATTAGATAATAGAAGTAAATTAGAAAGTTGTTTAAAATGACATGCTCTTTCTAAATCACGAAAGAAAAAAAATTGGCTTTCATGTCCCTTTAATAACCTAATATGAATTATAACAACATTTTTAAAAAAAGATTAAAAAATTATGGAAAGGGATTTTTAATGAGGGAATTTCTGCAAATAATGAACATATTTGTTTTGCTTAAAGTGACATGAAACCCAAATAATTTATTTCACGATTTAGGTAGAACATAGCATTTTAAACAACTTGACAGTTTACTTCTATTATCTAATTTGCTTCATTCTCTTGGTATCATTTGTTGAAGGAGCAGCAATGCACTACTGGTTTCTAACTGAACACCTGGGTGAGCCAATGACAATGTATATATATGCAGCCACCAATCAGCAGCTAGAACCTTGGTTCTTTGCTGCTCCTGAGCTTTCCTAGATAAATCTTTCAGCAAAGGATTACAAAAGAAGGAAGCAAATTAATACAAAATCATGATTTTTTTGGGTGGGTTTCATGTCCCTTTAACTCTTATACAGTGAAACTATAAAATCCTTTACTATAAAAACACTATTACTGCTACTATAAATAAAAAAATAAAAACACTTTTTCAGGTATTAAAGAGAAATATCTACATTATTGACAAGATCATTTGGCATAGGGTAGCCAAATAGGACTTATATAGTGGGACTGAAATCATTGTGTGAACATGTCAAGCTCGTTGTAGGCTTGTGATGTTTGTATGAGAGCTCACACTTCCCACCAGGGCTCCACACAACCTGACTGTACCCCTGACATCCCTGACTAAGACCCCAGCTTAAAGGGAAAGTGTAGTAAAAAATAAACTAAACACAAAACCTATTGTTCACCTTCTTTAAAAGATTGAAGGCACCATTGTTTTCCACTACCCTATAAATTCTCACTCCAGTGGAATACTCAAGTATGCATTTCGATTTGGCTGGGAATATATCTGCACCGAGCCTGGAACATCTACCTGCATAATGCATCATTTACTAAAGGGATATGAACTCCAAAAATGTTCTTTTGTGATTCAGAACATAGCATTTTAAAAATATTTTCAATTTTACTTCTATTATCAAATTTGCTTTGTTCCCATAATATTCTGTGTTGAAGAGATACCTAGGTAGGCATCTGGAGCACTACTGCCATCTAGTGCTCTTGCAAATGGATAACATTCTTGCAAAACTGCTGCCATATAGTGCTCCTAAGCATATGTCCCTGCTTTTGAACAAAAGATAACTAGTTAATGAAAAAAAATTGACAATAGAAGTAAATTAGAAAGTTATTTTAAGTAGTATGCTCTATCTGATTCTTGTAATTTTGGTTTCATGTCCCTTTAACAGCTGAATAGATCTTCTCATTTCCCCTTTTCACCAATGCACTCCATAGTCAGATGATTACATTCCTGACAACCTAAAAATATTGCATAATTATCACATCTGGTAATTAATTCATTTAATTTATAAATTATTTTCATTTATAAATTAAAAAAAAAACACATAGGTCCAAAATGTATTATACTGTGGACAAGACAGGGTTCTAATGCAGTAGAATTGACCACCCAATTTCACTTGTAGACATGCAGCATCCGCTGACAGAATTTAAAGGGGAAGTCTAAATATTAAACATCCATGATTTTCCATTTACTTTTATCATCAAATTTGCTTTGTACTCTTGGTATTCTTTGTTGAAAGCTACTCCTAGGTAGGCTCATATGCTAATTTCTAAGCCCTTGAAGGCCTCCTCTTATCTCAGTGCATTTGTTTAAAGCTAGACAGCACTAGTTCATGTGTGCCTTATAGCTGACATAGTGCTAACTGCCGTGGAGTTATTTATGAGTCAACTTTAAAAAGGGGGCAGTCTGCAGAGGCTTAGATACAAGATAATCACAGAGGTAAAAAGTATATTAATATAACCGTGCTGATAATGCAAATCTGGGGAATGGGTAATAAACGGATTATCTATCTTTTTAAACAATACAAATTCTGGAGTTGACTATCCCTTTAACAGTTCTGGATAGTTTTTAGGAAAAGCTGCAAGGTCTGCAGATGAATTCTAGACTGGTTCATATATTTAAAGGGCCAGTAAACCTAAAAAATAATGTTATATAGTTATGCACATAGTGCAGAATTAACATTATATTAGCAGCAGCTTTATACAAGTTAATATTCCCTGTGAATTTTTATAAAAAAAGACTGTTTTTCAGACTGGCAGGAGCGAGCTGCACTGAGTATAATGGCGCGGTCGGGCTGGACTGTGATTAGACAGCTGGCCAGATGCGCTCTGTGATAAAAACAGACCCGCTCAGAAGAGAGCCGGTCTGAAAAACAGTCTTTTTTTATAAAAATTCACAGGGAATATTAGCTTGTATAAAGCTGCTGCTAATATAATGTGTTATAATTATATTATTCTTTTCCTTAGTAGAATTCTTGTTTAATTATCTTCTTTAGCCTTACTAATTTATAGGGCTTTTGTCTAAAGTATTATTTCATTTATTTTTTAAATATATATTAGGCCAGCTTTAGTTATTTATTTTAGTTATTTTATTTAATATTTATTTAATAAATTGTGTTTTTTCCCTTATGTATTATTCATTGGTGGACAGTGTTTTTTTCCTGGGTCTGTTTGGTCTCTTGCAGAAGCGGTCTTCTCTCCGCTTCACTCTTAAGGCCTTTATGCGACTGCATCACGTTCACCACGTGACCGCATCGTGGCCTTCACGTGACCGCATTGCGGCCTTTCTTTTTCAGGACACACGCCTAACCAGCGATTCACACTCCGGTTGGCCGTGTGAACCGCTGCTCGGAACAGCACCGGATCTGCAGTGTGGTGGTATAAATTTAATTTAGTATGTAATGTCCCCTCCCTTGGTGAGGTTGCCTGTGTCCCCTTCCCTGGCGCCCTGGTGAGGTTGCCTGTGTGCCCTGGGGAGGTTGCCTGTGTTCCCTGGCGAGGTTGCCTGATTACTGCTCTGCTCCCAGTACAGGGTATAAATCCAACGCCTTAGGACCCTAGGGTACAATGTCAGCTCCTCACCACTTACCCTATATTCAGGCTGTGATGAGAGTGGGAAGTGACGTCACCAGATTGGGGGCAGGGCTTAGGTCCGTTTGTCTGGGTTACTTTGTGAAATCAATGCTACCAGATGTGTGTTTCCATGCTCTTCAATAAAATAGAGTTGTGCCATCTTTGCTCTGTCCTGCATGTGTCCTGCATCTCATGACATGGTGTCAGAAGTTCTGGCCTGCGCTTCTGTTTCCTGATCGAAGACGATGTCAAAGTTTACCCCACCTGAACCTTTTGATTTCTCTCAGCCTGCAGCTTGGCCCACATGGCATCAGCGGTTTCAGAGCTTCAGGATCGCTTCTAAACTGAACAAGTAGAGTGGTGAAGTACAAGTTAATTCTCTTTTATACTCTATGGGGAAAGATGTGGAGCCAGTGTTCAATGCTTTTACTTTCCAAGAAGGGGAAGAATTTGACTTTGAAATAGTTATGGATAAACTCAGTGTCCACTTTGTGCCCAAAAGAAATGTGATTCATGAGAGAGCGTGTTTTTTCACAAACGTGCTCAGCGTGTGGGAGAATCTGTGGAGTTATTTCTGCACAGCCTGTATGAACTAGCTGAATTCTGTGAGTTTGGTGTTGCTAAAGAAGAGCAAATCAAAGACAGAATAGTTATAGGAATTGCAGATGCTGAAGTCTCACTGAAGCTACAGTTAGAGTCTGATTTAACATTAGATGGAGCTATTAGGATGGCCCGCAAGATTGAGCTGGTGAAAAAGCAAAGTGCTGATCTGAGGTCTGAGAGTACTGTGGATGAAATGCAGCAGTTCAGGAGAGCTGCTAGCGAAAGGCACAGTGTGAGCGGTAGATCAAGGGCAGCAGATAGGCCCAGAAGTGGATGGGTGCAGCATGCCCGATGCACACGGTGCAACCGTGCCCATGATCAAAGTGTCATATGCCCTGCTAAAGACAAAAGATGTAGAAAATGTAACAGGATGGGCCATTTTGAAGTAATGTGTAAAACTGAATATATTAAGGAGATGCAGGTGGATAGCGACCAGGAGGTTCAAGAAGTGTCCTTTGTGGGGTCTGTTGTTGAACGGCCGGGTTTAGAGGATGATTGGAGGGTTACTCTTACTGTAATGGGAGCCAAAGTTGCCTTTAAGATTGACACAGGGGCAGACATCACTGTAATGTCTCTTACAGCATTCATAAAACTGCCTCGACAGCCCCATACTGGCGACAGATACAACAAAAGTCCATAGTTCTGGTGGCCGCATTGATTGTGTGGGGAAATTTCTTGCCAGCTGCATGTACAAGCAAAGGAAATTCACCATGTGGGTGCATGTGATTAGAGGTCAGTGTGTTAACAACTTATTGAGCAGAAAAGCAGCCTGTGGTTTGGGCCTAGTAGCCAGAGTGAATGAAATCTCAGAAGATATGTTTGGTGAATTGGGCCTACTGAATTGTAATCCAGTCCGTATATCACTTAAAGGTGACGCAGTCTCATACAGCATTACCACTCCCCGTAGAATTCCGTTCCCGATAATACCTCAAGTGGAGAAGGAGCTTCTGCGTATGAAGAATATGGGGATTATTGAAGAGGTTGTTGAAGCAACTGACTGGTGTGCCCCCATTGTACCTGTTGCAAAGAAAACCGGGAAAGTACGCATATGCGTAGACCTGAAGAGGCTGAATGAGGCGGTGAAGAGAGAGAGATATGTGCTGCCGACACTTGAATACATAGCTCCAAAATTGGCTGGGGCGAAGTTCTTCTCTACATTGGATGCTTCTAGCGGCTTCTGGCAGATACCTCTAGATCCAAAGTGCCGCAAACTGACTACCTTCATTACACCGGTAGGTCGGTTTTGCTTTTGCAGACTCCCCTTCAGGATATCCTCTGCTCCTGAAATCTTCCAAAGGGAAATGAGTTCTCTCCTAAGAGACCACATGGACACGGCAGTCGTCATGGACGACATCTTAGTGTATGGGTCTACATTGGAGGAACATGATCAACGATTGAGCTGTGTGCTGCACTATCAGAGAGTCAGGGCTGAAGCTAAACAAAGAGAAATGCAATTTTAGGAAAGCTGAGTTATGTTACTTTGGGCATATCAGCAATGGGGATGGCATCAAGCCAGCCCCCGAGAAAATTTGTGCTATTGAATAGATGAAAAGTCCTTCTGATGTACATGAGCTGAGACAAATATTGGGCCATGTAAATTATGTGGGCAGGTTCCTTCCAGATTTATCCACAATACTACACCCTATCACAGAGTTGCTAAAAAAAAGATGTTGCCTGGGTCTGGGGACCTTCACACTTTATGCAGGTCAAGTCCCTGCTGGGGTCTGCCCCAGTGTTGGGGTTCTACGACCCTTCCAAAAAGACTGTGGTTAGTGCTGATGCGAGCAGTTATGGATTATGGGCCGCCCTCCTGCAGCTGAATGTAAACAAATTACAGCCCATTGCCTACTGTTCCCGCACACTGATGGCTGCTGAGTCAAAATACGCTCAAATTGAGAAAGAGTGCCTGGCCGCAGTTTGGGCCTGTGAGCGCTTTCAGCATTACCTAGTGGGTTTAGAGAAATTTAGTCTGGAGACTGATCATAAACCGCTAGTCCCTCTAATCAACTCCTATGATATTGACAAGACACCCCTAAGATGCCAGAGACTTCTAATGAGGCTGCTCAGGTTCAACGTTCAGGCAGTGCATGTGCCCGGGAAACAACTGGTTGTGACGGATACACTGTCCAGGCTCCCGCTGGCTGCTGCTGAAGAGTCTTCAACTGAATCGGATGTGAAAGTGTATGTAGATTCAGTTCTGGCCTCTAAGTCTATTTCTTCAGGGAAACTAGAAGAAATAAAGAAAGAGACATATTTAGATACAGACCTTCAATAAGTTATAAAGTAAATAAAAGAAGGTTGGCCCGAGAGTCGGGAAGTCTGGATGTCTTTAAGTTCTTACCAGTCAGAGAGGTCACAGCTCACAGAGATGGATGGGTTGGTGCTGTTCCAGGACTGCATCGTTATTCCTGTCAGCATGAGGCAGGAGATGTTATACAGGATTCACGATGGCCACTTAGGCATTACAAAGTGCAGAGAAAGGGCAGCTACGGCTGTATGGTGGCCTGGGATCAGTTCCAACATTGCAAGTCATGTGTCTAAATGTGCCTTTTGCCGGGAACGCCGGCCTACTCAGAGAAGGGGACCCTTGATTTCTACTCCATTGCCTGCAGGCCTGTGGCAGAAAATAGCTGCTGATTTGTGCGAACTGCATGTGAAAAAGTTCCTAGTCGTGATCGACTACTATTCCAGGTATTTAGAAATTGCACCTTTGAATGAAATCACAAGTCAAGCCGTTATCACTCGTCTCAAGAGTTTGTTCGCCCGGTGGGGCATACCAATGGAGTTGGTGAGTGATAACGGAATGCAGTTCGATTCAACAGAGTTCAGTTCTTTCAACAGAGAATATGATTTTATACATTCCATGTCAAGTCCACATTACCCGCAGGCTAATGGAATGGCTGAAAGGGAAGTTCAAACAACAAAATTAATTTTGAAGCAATCTGAGCCATACCTGGCCCTCTTATCCTATAGGGCGACTCCCATTCAAGCCACGGGGTTTAGCCCGGCACAGCTGATGCTAGGATGCCAGATTCACACCACCTTACCCTCTGTGGGTGTCTTCCAGCCAACTAGCTCTATTCCTCGGGACGAAGTCCTTAGGAGAGATGAAGAGGCAAAAAGGGGCTATCTATCCTTCTACGACAGGAGACATTCTGTGAGGCCCTTGCAGGAGCTGAATGCAGGGCAAAGTGTCAAAATTAAACTGGATGATGAGAAGAAATGTAAGACGCCTGCTACGGTAATTGGATGCTCTCCAGAACCAAGGTCTTATGTAGACCTTACTGATGGAGGGACAGTTACACGCCGTAATCGAAAACATCTTCAGCCTGTACCTGAGAGTTTGGGACTGGATGCCTCAGTACCACTGCCGGTGTGATCCCCTGTTTTAAAAGGGGTGACTTCCCCTCAGCAAGATCACATCGGGGATACGTCTATGCCTCCAGCAGACTCTCAATCACCTTCTTCTGTATCAGAGGACAGTTCATGTAGAGTTACATCAAGCGGAAGAGTGGTGAAAATTCCTACCCGATATCGGGATTAACTTTAGTTAGAACAGTGACCGGAAGTATGGGCAGAATAATCCCATGGTCACTGTGGACTAGGGTAGTCTACCCCGATGTTCAAGTCAGGATGTAATTCATGTTGTTTATATTTTCTGTAACTTGTTATTTGTTATATACTATACAAAACTGTTGTTGTATACGTTGTTATTTGTTATATTCAAATGGAAAAAAAATGTATGAGTCGTCCTTTGAAAAGGGGGAAGATGTGATGAGAGTGGAAAGTGATGTCACCAGATTGGGGGCGGGGCTTAGGTCCATTTGTCTGTGTCGGGGTTACTTAGTGAAATCAATGCTACCAGATGTGTGTTTCCATGCTCTACAATAAAATAGAGTTGTACCATCTTTGCTGTGTCCTGCATGTGTCCTGCATCTCATGACACAGGCCTACAAGCCTGAAGAGCTTGATGAGTTCCCAGGCACACAGGCTCTGGAAGGAAGTGGTGTGTATATCTTATGCACAGATATCTAAAGTTGCTTTTATGGCAGCCTTAAAGGGGCATTTTACTGTAAATGTATCCTCCACTTTAATGTGTTTACACTCCTGCATGTAAAACAGACTGTTGGTATCTTACTATTGATAAATCGCTCCATTTAGAAATTAAATTTAGTATAACATGCATGCCGCCCATTGTTAGGCCTCTGACACATGCAGGCTTCAGACCTTCTTCAGTAGATTTGACCTTAAAGGGACATTAACCCCAATTTTTTTCTTTCATGATTTAGAAAGAGAATGCAATTTTAAACAACTTTCTAATTTACTTCTATTTTCTATGTTGCTTTATTCTCTTGATATCCTTTGCTGAAAAGCATATCTTGATAGGCTTAGTTGTTGCTGATTGGTGTCTGCACATAGATGCCTCGTCTGATTGGCTTACCCATGGGCATTGCTATTTCTTGCTTACCTTATTTATAAACGATAGAGTGTGTAGCCTGTAATCAGGTCTGTTTTCTTCCATCTGTATGTGGGTCTTTTCTTGACAAATGTCTGGGTTTGGCCAGTAGCCAGGCATAACTCCTTTTCCACTTTCTGTAATAACCAGTTTTCACACTTTTTCTTATTTATTTATTTTATCTCTGTACTTTTAGGCCTGTGTAAAAAGAATACTTTCTTTTGCATTTATTTATTCTATATTTTCATCTTTATTTTAATAAAAAAAAACTTTCATTTTATTTTTATTTCAGTTATTTCTTTTGTTTTCACTTGTAGACCCAGGTTTGATGTCCCCCTGGGCCTGACAGTATTAAATAGTATTTCATTTTATTTTTGACGCTTCTATAAGAGTAATAGGCTCTGATGCTGATCTAAGGATCCAGTATCCCCCTTTTTAGCCTGCAGGAGTCTGCAGGTAGGTGAATATTTGTGCAGTGTGTGTGTATGTATGTACGTATACAAGTCTTTGTGTATGTATATACCTTTGCTCGTTTTTATGTTTGCATATGAAAGTGAGTATATGGGGGTGTATGTTTATATATATATATATATATATATATATATATATATATATATATATATATATATATATAAAATGTGCATGTGTGTTCCTATACTTGATTTTATGTAGGCATATGTAAGGGCATATATGCATGTGCCCGTGTGTGTGTGTTTATTTACATGTCTAGGTGTATTCATGTACATGTTTATGTATGCTTATGTATGTGTATATTTGTGTGTGTATGGGTGTATATTGACACTGTGGTGCTTGGTTAGGAGTCTGAAAGTTGGCGCAATGTTATTTAAATATAAACTATACATTTTCTTTAAAATTCTTCCAGATGGACTATATTAATGGATCATCTACAAAAGATTTATGCAAAGAAAAATATAGTGTACAATGTCCCTTTACAGATTTTTCTAAATGGCGTCTGTAGAGGAACCCCTTTATATTCCTAAGATCTCTCTGACTGTTACAATTCCCTGTCCTTCTTCTAAAGAGGATTTTTTGTTCATATTAATTTGAACTTTGCTGTCACACTAAAAGTAAATCTTAGCCCTCTCGAGACACTCCAGAGCTGTCTCCCATGCTTCAGTCTCTTTCAGCCCAGTATCGTTGTCGCTTTCACCCTCAAGCGGCTTTGGAATGCCTCACGCCCCTCTTCCGGCGTCTCACTTAGGGGTACTGTTTAATCTGTTCTGTACTAACCAGCTTCTTTCTTAGAACTCCTCTAATCTTTTTATGTGTACATGCCCTTAATGTATTTTGTCTATCTCCTATGGTGCTGTGCTGAGAGTCCCGCGTGTCTGACCAGTGACTAGCTCCCGTCGGTCACGCAAGCCGCTGCTCAGTACAACACTGGTTCTCATTGTGGTTTTATTTCCTTATACTTTCTTATTTTTTATGCTTCCTTTGGAAATTTATTTTCCTTGTGTCTCTCCCTTTTCTATCCTCTTCCTTCTTCTAAGTAGTTTTGAATCAGCAATTGCCAACATATTAAATCATCCTTAAGCCCCTTTTCAGAGGTATCCCTTAATACCAATGAGACTCGCTCTAACCCTGTCACCCTGACTTCTAAACTCTGTATCTCAATAATAGAGTTTTATCCTCGCAATTGGTTTGGGAAGACCCCACCTCTCCCAGTCTCACATAGAGGCATAACTCCGGCCCGATGGCTGCAAGCCCCTCCTCCAGACTTTTCACATAGGGATGATAGAACCTCTTACCCAGAGGTAAAATGGGGCTAAAAGGACCCTCCTTCCCCAGAGTTTTCAAGAGGGGCATCAGAACTTCGGCTCTTGCAAATTTTGAAATAGTTTATTTTGTTTTGAAATTCTTCTGTAGGTGCTTTAAAAAGGCAAAATATGAAGCCTCCTGTCTTGCCATAAAATTCGGATTATTATAGCCTATGGTGACTAAATATTCTTAATTTTATTAAAGACAGGAGGCGAATATTTCCCCCCGCTTCTGTTTCCTCCCATGATGTGTTAATAAAGATTTTGCTTTCTGCAAATTGCATCTAAATGATGTTATTGCTTTTGATTTTCCTTTTCTGGGATTAGTTGTTACTTTTTGTTTTTTTCTCTTTCAGTGGCTCTGTGGATTTCATTTCCTCATTTTTCTACGGACCATATCATTGGTTGTTTTCTATTCCTGGTAGTCGCTGTTTCATTTTGGTCTATGATGGATAGTCACTGGAGTTTGTTTTTCTTCCTGATTGGTTCCGCTTTCTTATGGTCAAAAAAAAAGAGGAAGTGCAGGACTTGTTCATTATAGTTTATTAGACTGCTGTGTGCTGATTGGTGCAGTCTTGTTACTATTTTTTTTTTCTCTGTATGTTTTCTTTGCTGCTGTTTGGAATCAGTAAAGATTTGATGCAAAATATTCGCCTGCTGTCTTTAATAAAATCAAGATTATTTAGTCACCATAGACTATAATAATCTGAATTACATTTCATTTATTACAATGAGAATTTGCAACTTTTGATTATTTTTAAAGTATTACTAGTAAAACAGACTGCAGATTAATAACAAAAACATTGTTAACACTATGGGCTCCATTTATGAAGCTGTGGATTCAGTACAGGTTTGCTCATGGGAGCCTGCAACTGCAAGCCTGAATTTGTATTGTTTAAACAAATAGATAATCCATTTATTATCCATTCCCCAGTTTTACATAAACAACACCGTTATATTAATATACTTTTGCAGACTGCCCCCTTATCTCAGTTCTTTTAACAGACTTGCATTTTAAGCAATCAGGGCTGACTCATAAATAACTCCACAGGAGTGAGCACAATGTTATTTATATGGCACACATGAACTAGCACTTTCTAGCTGTAGAAAATGTTCAAAATACAGATAAGAGGCAGTCTCCAAGGAATTGGGAATTAGCCTATAAGCCTACCTAGGTTTAGTTTTTAACAAAGAATACCAAAAGAACAAAGCAAATTTGATGATAAAAGTAAATTGATTGTATCAAATTGCATATACTATCTGAAAGTTTAATTTTTTATTAAACTGTCCCTTTAAATTCTGTCAGCGGATTCTGCATTGCTACAAGTGTAAATGGGTGGACAATTTTACTGCATTGGAACCCTGTCTTGCCCACAATACAATACATTTTGGACTTATGTTTTTTTTTTTTTATTAAAATAATTTATAAATTAAATGAATTAATGAATTACCAGACGTGATAATTATGCAATATTTATAGGTTGTCAGATCTATTATGTGTAATGTAATCATCTGAATATGGAGTGCATTGGTGAAAAAGGGGGAATGAGAAGATCTAGGCAGCTGTTAAAGGGACATGAAACCCAAACATTTTCTTTCAAGATTCAGAAGGAGTATACAATTTAAAATAACTTTCTACTTTACTTCTATTATTACATTTTCTTCATTCTATGTTTACAAGCAGGGACATAAGCTTAGGAGCCAGCCCATTTCTGTAATACTATACAATAATGTTATACATTTGCAAGAGCACTAGAGGGCAGCACTATTTCCTGTCATGTAGTGCTCCAGATGCCTACCTAGGTATCTCTTTAACACAGAATAGCATGGGAATGAAGCAAATGTGATAATAGAAGTAAATTGGAAACTTTTTTTAAATAGTTTGCTCTATCTGAATCACACAAAAAAAAAAATACATTTTTGGGGTTCATATCCCTTTAATAAATGATGCATTATGTAGGTAGATGTTCCAGGCTGGGTGCAGATATTCCCAGCCAGGTATGAGCCCATACCTGAGTATTCTACAGGAGTCAGCACTTATAGGGTAGTGGTAAAGATTGTATGCTATGGTGCCTTCAGTCTTTTAAAGAAGGTGAACAATAGCTTTTGTGTTTTGCAAGTTTAGATTTTAATCCCTCGTTTATTATTTGTAGGACAGGTTAAGACTTTTTACATCCTTTTAAGGTGCAATTATTATTTAAAGGGACAGTCAATACCAGAATGTTTGTTGTTTAAAAATATAGATAATCAACCAACACAGTTATATTAATACAAGTTTTACCTCTGTAATTACCTTGTATCTAAGCCTCTGCAAACTGCCCCCTTATTTCATTTCTTTTGACAGACTTGCATTTTAGCCAATCATTGCTCACTCCTAGGTAACTTCACATGCATGAGCTCAATGTAATATATATGAAACACATGAACTAATGCCCTCTAGTGGTGAAAAACTGTCAAAATGCATTCACATTAAAGGCGGCCTCCAAGGTCTAAGAAATTAGCATATGAACCTCCTAGGTTTAGCTTTCAATCAACTAAGAATACCAAGAGAACAAAGCAAAATTGGTGATAAAAGTAAAAGTGCCCTATTTGAATCATGAAAGTTTTTTTTGGACTTGACTGTCCCTTTAAGACTGAATGGAGTTCTTAATCTTAATAGCTAAGTTCTTATATCTCAGGAATGGTAAGTCAAAACTGCATACAATTTGGTGGTTAGTTACAGAAAGGCAATTACTAAAACTCTAAACATCTGAAGCAAATCTGTGGAGTAGTTTTTGAGGTTGATATAGGGCTGTTATTTTAGATTCTCCTCTATATGACACTGTAAGTTAAATCTATTGAAACTTGACAGAAAGAAATATCTAATGACTAATAAAAAATTATATTTGCTTCAGGTTAGTATCAATATTCACCAATAAAGCTGTAATTATCAAATAGGCACCTTCTTTCCTATGGCCCATTTTTTTGCTCAGACATATTTTGTAATTTTTTAAAATATAGCTTTTTTACTTGCATGAGACACATGTTTTACATTTAAAGGGACTTTATCATGCAAAAATAAACAAAACATATTGCACCACAGCCAGTAATTGATGGCTACCTGCATATGAAACTCCTAACTGGCTTACCAGACTTTTATGTATTTAACCCTTTGGGCTCGATTTATCAAGTCCTTTGCCTCCCTATGACTGCAGGTTCTTACAATAGAACTTGCAGTCAGGATTTATCTAGCAGCAGTCATAAGACAGCTGCTTCCCTAACCTCTTCTCTACTTCTTAGGTGGAGAATTTCAATCGAGTTTTGCGTTATGAATAAAAAAAAGCAGCGTTATGGGTTATAACGCTGCTTTTTCACTACCGCTGCTATTACGAGTCTTGTAAGTACAGCTGTCCCGCACACTTTTTTGGCCGTACCGCAAATTAACTTACGCAATTTGTGTAAAGTCTTTTTCAATGGGACTTCCATAGCACCGATATTACAAACTTTTTCTGAGAGGCCAAGTCAGTAACGCAATCTAAAGTCAGTAGTTATGAGTTTTACGCTACAAAGCTGTAGCATAAAAATTATAACTAAAGTGCTAAAAAGTACACTAACACCCATAAACTACCTATTAACCCCTAAACCGAGGCCCTCCTGCATCACAAACACTAAAATAAAATTATTAACCCCTAATCTGTCGCTCCCGACATCGCCACCACTAGAATTAACATATTAACTCCTAAACCGTCGCACTCCTGCCTCGTAAACACTAGTTAAATATTATTAACCCCTAATCTGCCACCCCTAACATCGCCACCACCTACCTACATTTATTAACCCCTAATCTGCCGTCCCCAACGTTGCCGCCACTATACTAAATTTATTAACCCCTAAACCTAAGTCTAACCCTAACCCTAACACCCCCTAACTTACATATAATTAAAATAAATCTAAATAAAAAATCCTATCATTAACTAAATAATTTCTATTTAAAACTAAATACTTACCCGTAAAATAAACCCTAAGCTAGCTACAATATTACTAATAGTTACATTGTATCTAACTTTTACAGGCAAGTTTGTATTTATTTTAACTAGGTAGAATAGCTACTAAATAGTTATTAACTATTTACTAACTACCTAACTAAAATAAATACAAATTTACCTGTAAAATAATACCTAACCTGAGTTACACTAACACCTAACCTTACACTACAATTACATTAATTACATTAATTAAATACAATTACCTAAATTACAAAAAAACAAACACTAAATTACACAAAATAAAAAACAAATGATCAGATATTTAAACTAATTACACCTAATCTAATAGCCCTATCAAAATAAAAAAAAAACAACCTAGCCTAAACTAAACTACCAATAGCCCTTAAAAGGGCCTTTTGCGGGGCATTGCCCCAAAGAAATCAGCTCTTTTACCTGTATAAAAAATACAAACAACCTCCCCAACAGTAAAACCCACCACCCACACAACCAACCCCCCAAATAAAAACCTAACAAAAAAAACCTAAGATCCCCATTGCCCTGAAAAGGGCATTTGGATGGGCATTGCCCTTAAAAGGGCATTTAGCTCTATTGCTGCCAAAAGCCTAACCTAAAAATAAAACCCACCCAATTAACCCTTAAAAAAACCTAACACTAACCCCCAAAGATCCACTTACAGTTTTGAGGACCGGACATCCATCCTAAACGAAGCCGGGAGAAGTTCTCAGCGAAGCTGCAAGAAATCCTCAACGAAGCTGGGAGAAGTCTTCATCCAAGTCGACAGAAGTGGTCTTCCAGATGGGCAGAAGTCTTCATCCAGACGGCATCTTGTATCTTCATCCAGACGGCATCTTGTATCTTCATCCATCCGGCGTGGGGCGGGTCCATCTTCAAGACATCCGGCATGGAGCATCCTTTTCAAACAAAGTGTTCTTCCCGAATGAATGTTCCTTTAAGTGACGTCATCCAAGATGGCATCCCTTGAATTCCGATTGGCTGATAGAATTCTAAATTAAAGGTGAAAAAATCCTATTGTCTGATGCAATCAGCCAATAGGATTGAGCTTCAATCTATTGGCTGATCCAATCAGCCAATAGGATTGAGTGTTTGTGATGCGGGAGTATGGCAGTTTAGGGGTTAATATGTTTATTATAGTGGAGGCGATGTTGGGTATGGCAGATTAGGGGTTAATAAGTGTAGGTAGGTTGCAGCGACATTGGGGGCAGGAGATTAGGGGTTAATAAATATAATGTAGGTGTCGGCGATGTTGGGACAGCAGATTAGGGGTTAATAAGTATAATGTAGGTGTCACCGATGTCCGGAGTGGCAGATTAGGGGTTAATAAGTATAATGTAGGTGTCGGCGATGTCGGGGGCGGCAGATTAGGGGTTAATAAGTGTAAGATTAGGGGTGTTTAGACTCAGGGTTCATATTAGGGTGTTAGGTGTAAACATAAATTTTGTTTCCCCATAGGAATCAATGGGGCTGTGTTACAGAGCTTTACACTGCTTTATTGCAGTTGTTAGGCTTTTTTTTCAGCCGGGTCTCCCCATCGATGTCTATGGGGAAATCGTGCACGAGCGCGTAAAACCAGCTCACCGCTGATTTAAGCAGCGCTGGTATTGGAGTGCGTTATGGAGCACAATTTTGCTCTATGCTCACTTCTTGCCTAATAACGCCGGGTTTATGAAAACCTGTAATACCAGCGCTGTAGGTAAGTGAGCGGTGACAATAACGTGCAAGTTAGCACCGCATTCCTCATAACGCAAAACTCGTAATCTAGCCGTAGATTAATACAAAAAAATTAAATAAAAATCTAAAAATATAGTTTTAAGTTAAATATATAATTACTCACAATTACATGTTGTATGTTACTGAACACGTCTTGAACTGATATTAGTGGCTATTTGAAAAAAACTGCTTAGAACACATTATACAGTTATAATAAATAATTAAGGGACATTCCAGCCAAAATTTGAATCCATATGGATGCATTTCAGTTTTGAATAGAAACATTTGTGCAATATACATGAAATAGCAAAAATGCTTCTAATAAAAGCTATAGCAGTTTCAAAAGTGTATTTAAGTATGCACCGTGCACCAGCATTTTAAACACAGCACTTGCTCAGAGAGCCTAAGGTGCTTATACCATCTGGTAATAACCCAATTGCTGTCATGATACAAGCCCCACTGGTGCTCTGAGCAGCTGCAGTATTTAAAATGCTGGTGCACTGAGATGAGAATATCTAGCTATGCTTCACATGCACGTGCAGAGAAAAATGCTAACAGTAACACAGTGATAACTTTTACTAAAAGCATTTTTTGCCACTTCATGTACAGTATATTGCAAATATATTTCTACTCCGTTATGTAATTCATCGATGTACATTTACATTTTGAACAGAATGTCCTTTTAAATTAAATACCTGAAAATTTTTATTTTTTTATTGTTATACTTTGGTCTTTTTTTTAATTTTTTTAATTTTTTGCTTTGTGAAAACTTTTGCAATTCCTTTTTTTTCTTTTCTTATTTTTATGAATATTTGGTGTGTTGAACTTAATTTTGCTGTTACAAGCATTTTTTTTTAATTCAAACTATTT
Source organism: Bombina bombina (assembly GCF_027579735.1). Classification (NCBI taxonomy): domain Eukaryota; kingdom Metazoa; phylum Chordata; class Amphibia; order Anura; family Bombinatoridae; genus Bombina; species Bombina bombina. The sequence goes on along the minus strand of NC_069501.1, from coordinate 579,631,399 downwards.
TCTCTTTCAATTAGAAACCCTTATCAATAAATGGAATGTCATAGAAAAAAAAAAAACAAAAAAAAAAAACCCCCAGTTTGCTGTGCAATATTTTCATGTGCAAATTCAAATTGGTCCATCATTAGCAAGGCACAGATCTGCAAACACGAGTTTATTGAGAATATTAACCAAATGCAATATAAATATCACACTGTTTGCATGTGTTTTTGCTGTATCAAAAAGGGGACACAAAAATAACCTGTAAACAAAATGGATACCAGCAAATATAATACATGCATATTGTTGCTTTAAAGGGCCACTAAACCCAAAATCTTTCTTTCATGATTCAGATAGAGAATAGAAATTTAAACAACATTACAATTTACTTCTATTATTTATTTTGCTTAATTTTTTAGATATCCTTAGTTGAAGAAAAAGCAATGCACATGGTGAGCCAATCACACAAGGCTTCTAGGTGCAGCAACCAATCAGCAGCTACTGAGCATATCTAGATATGCTTTTCAGCAAAGAATATCAAGAGAATAAAACAAATTAGATAATAGAAGTAAATTAGAAAGATGTTTAAAATTGCATTCACTTTCTAAATCATGAAAGAAAAAATGTGGGTCTCATGTCCCTTTAAGTAGCAGGATTTAGAGAGGAGGATAAGCATTAAGCATGCATAGGTAATGCTTTCAGTCTTTATCTTTTTCTTCATCCCATTATTGATTGGCAGGGAGAAATTTGCTATACATAATTCACCCAATGTTAATGGGCTCTCCCTTTTTTAAGGAGGGGTATTCTTTCTAAATAATTCAAGCTCTTGTGCTCAGTGCACAGAAAGTGAGCATCTTCAAGGGACATGCTGAGCCATCTATCCCCAGAAAAGGCTTCCAGGCCAATTAGATGGAATCCATTAAGGATTGTTGTTTAGAAGAGAAAGCTTCTACACTACATCAAGTATCCAGAGATCAAAGCTCCAATTTAAACATTTTTCTTATCTAGTTTATTTCTTCACTCTTGTGTGTTTATTTATAGTTATTCAGCCTGAGGTTTTGTGAGAAAAAAAGACATTGAACCACATTTTACAGCATGTAGCTGGAGATATGTCATGGTTCCTGTTACCAAGTGCAAACACCATACAGCACTCAACATTTAAAAAACTAACAATACATTGTACTTGGCAATTTTAAAATCTAGATCTATTTGAGATTTATACATTTATATATGCTTAACCAATATGTTTTGAGAATATATTTATGTGTGTTAGTGTATTTATGTATGCTATCTATGTATGGGTGCATGCGTGTATGTATGTGTGTGCACATGTGCGTCTGCAAATATAGAAATGTTTGGGAAAATATGTTATTTAGATCAATATAGTCTCTTCATGATACTCTTAATGCATTCATGACTATGTACTATATACTTTTTAGCACTAGAGGAAACCCCAATGTAATGTGCCTAATATTTGTTAATAATTCTAAGGCTTCTCCAGAAAGACAAACCTTTCATTCCTTTGTTATGCTATGAAGCACATTCAATAACATTTGGAAACATCTTTCATGTTTTAATGAATTTGCACCATAGAACAACATAATGAATAACAAATGTTTGGCTCTCTAAAGAAACTTCTCCAGATGTGAATTTAGGCCAGTGTGTTAATTTGTAGAACTATGTGTTTGAATAGTGTAGGAAGTCGAAAACGCATAACTAAGTGAACTGCATGACAATTTAAGTGTGTATAATGTTTTACTACTATAGAAAACAATTGCCACAAAGTTCAACAAGTGAGCAAACTGTTAAACTATAAAGTGCAAAGAGGATTACAAATAAGATTAAATGGGGCCGAGTTATCAATCCCCGAACTGCCCTAAGGCTCGCTGGAAACAGGAGTTGAGAAGCATTGGTCTTAAGAGCTCTGCTCCTTAACTCATACGCCTCCTCTGAGGCTGCGGTCTGCAATCCGCCCGATCGTGTACGATCTAGTTGATTGACACCCTATGCTAGCGGCCTCAATTCTGCCCATAGGAGGCCGAAACGATCGTCTGGGGTTGTCATGTTCCTTGTTCAGAGGAGAATTGCCTGGTATTTCGGGGCTGGACTGACCTTACTTGGCGGGATCAGACTGATATACTTCAGGAAAGTTTTCTTCTGTGAAAAGCACACTGGTCTAAAAGAGGCTGCTTCTGGGTGGTAAATCGCCATAGAACAAGCCACTGAGCTGTTGTTCGTTCCTGGTGGAGCGCTTCTCTCTTTGTATGCAAATTATTATGACCCTGGGGAAGTCTCCCTATGGGTGATGGGGGAAACCAGACGTGGACTCCTTGCCCAGTGTGCTTAGAGGAATGTGGCTGCACCTCACTGACGAGGCCCATAGGAGGCCGAAACGATCGTCTGGGGTTGTCATGTTCCTTGTTCAGAGGAGAATTGCCTGGTATTTCGGGGCTGGACTGACCTTACTTGGCGGGATCAGACTGATATACTTCAGGAAAGTTTTCTTCTGTGAAAAGCACACTGGTCTAAAAGAGGCTGCTTCCGGGTGGTAAATCGCCATAGAACAAGCCACTGAGCTGTTGTTCGTTCCTGGTGGAGCGCTTCTCTCTTTGTATGCAAATTATTATGACCCTGGGGAAGTCTCCCTATGGGTGATGGGGGAAACCAGACGTGGACTCCTTGCCCAGTGTGCTTAGAGGAATGTGGCTGCACCTCACTGACGAGGCCCATAGGAGGCAGAAACGATCGTCTGGGGTTGTCATGTTCCTTGTTCAGAGGAGAATTGCCTGGTATTTCGGAGCTGGACTGACCTTACTTGGCGGGATCAGACTGATATACTTCAGGAAAGTTTTCTTCTGTGAAAAGCACACTGGTCTAAAAGAGGCTGCTTCCGGGTGGTAAATCGCCATAGAACAAGCCACTGAGCTGTTGTTCGTTCCTGGTGGAGCGCTTCTCTCTTTGTATGCAAATTATTATGACCCTGGGGAAGTCTCCCTATGGGTGATGGGGGAAACCAGACGTGGACTCCTTGCCCAGTGTGCTTAGAGGAATGTGGCTGCACCTCACTGACGAGGCCCATAGGAGGCCGAAACGATTGTCTGGGGTTGTCATGTTCCTTGTTCAGAGGAGAATTGCCTGGTATTTCGGGGCTGGACTGACCTTACTTGGCGGGATCAGACTGATATACTTCAGGAAAGTTTTCTTCTGTGAAAAGCACACTGGTCTAAAAGAGGCTGCTTCCGGGTGGTAAATCGCCATAGAACAAGCCACTGAGCTGTTGTTCGTTCCTGGTGGAGCGCTTCTCTCTTTGTATGCAAATTATTATGACCCTGGGGAAGTCTCCCTATGGGTGATGGGGGAAACCAGACGTGGACTCCTTGCCCAGTGTGCTTAGAGGAATGTGGCTGCACCTCACTGACGAGGCCCATAGGAGGCCGAAACGATCGTCTGGGGTTGTCATGTTCCTTGTTCAGAGGAGAATTGCCTGGTATTTCGGGGCTGGACTGACCTTACTTGGCGGGATCAGACTGATATACTTCAGGAAAGTTTTCTTCTGTGAAAAGCACACTGGTCTAAAAGAGGCTGCTTCCGGGTGGTAAATCGCCATAGAACAAGCCACTGAGCTGTTGTTCGTTCCTGGTGGAGCGCTTCTCTCTTTGTATGCAAATTATTATGACCCTGGGGAAGTCTCCCTATGGGTGATGGGGGAAACCAGACGTGGACTCCTTGCCCAGTGTGCTTAGAGGAATGTGGCTGCACCTCACTGACGAGGCCCATAGGAGGCCGAAACGATCGTCTGGGGTTGACATGTTCCTTGTTCAGAGGAGAATTGCCTGGTATTTCGGGGCTGGACTGACCTTACTTGGCGGGATCAGACTGATATACTTCAGGAAAGTTTTCTTCTGTGAAAAGCACACTGGTCTAAAAGAGGCTACTTCCGGGTGGTAAATCGCCATAGAACAAGCCACTGAGCTGTTGTTCGTTCCTGGTGGAGCGCTTCTCTCTTTGTATGTCAATTCTGCAGGGGGCGGCATTGCACAAGCAGTTCACCAGAACTGCTTGTGCAATGTTAAATGCCGACAGCGTATGCCCTCTGGGTTCAGCGATGTCTGGCGGACATGATCCACTACAGTGGATCATGTCGCCAGACATTAATAAATCGACCCCCATGTATGAAAGGAATAGCAGTGTACCAATTATTTTCTCTCTATCAACATTTAGGGCCCGATAACCTAAAACTATCTGCCTGGCGAGATCATCTAAGATGTCTCTTCAGTACTGTGAGGTCCCTGAAATAATTTTATAAAACCAAATTTTATCTTAAAAGTAGTTTATCTTGCTATCCATGGTCATGGATGTCGAAGAGAGACACTTAGATTGCTAAATAATTCTTAAAAAAAGCCCCCAAAGATCTTCCAAGATTTCTCTCCATGCCAATGAGTTTTTGATCATCAAGCCCTTACAGATGATCCCAGTAATCCTCTTCCCTCGAATTTCCCTTTAAATACTTTATAAGGTTAAATCACTATATTCTTACAGACAGACTTTGTGAAAACACCTACTGTTCTCCCCCCATCAGACTGCGTGGTCATGCTTATTTAACCAAATAAGTTAAACTAATCTAAATGGCTGTATTAAAATCAGATACAATTGGTTGCATTGACCTGTATAACATAGCCACAATAGGTACTACTCAGTGCTGCAACCCCAATGGTCCAGCAAATCCCTACCTAATGGTGTCACTGTCACCAATAACCAGCGAACCAATACTGAGGGCGTGTTCTTGTTGCCACAATCTCATAACCAGAAAACAGTAGTTAGAACACTCTTGATAATTTCTAACAAATCATTTAGTTCTTCATCATGGAGTTGAAAATGGCCAAAACAGTAAAATGACACATTGTCAATTGTAATGTGGGCACTGTAAATTATGTGATAGTGAAGGGCATACTCTGATCTCCTCCAATACGCTGCTTGTCCTGTTTTGCTGGGCTTAGAAGGGGTTAAAATTGAACCCCTTACTGCTGAGGAGGGTGCTTGACAAGTCAAAATGGTGGTGGGGGTGAGTAGAACAGCTCCCAGTAGAAGTATGAAAGGGGGAGAATACATTTTCAATACACTTTGCAATGTAACCTGTGTAAAAAGGCTGCTTTAGCTTTTTTCAATGCCAAGGTAAGCACCATGTGCATGTTACCTAGTACCTTTTTGGTAGGTATGCTCCATGCAATGTGGCAATTTCTGTTTTGCAAAAAAAATGGCTTAAAGCAACGTTTTTTCCTAACTCTGCTTAGTAGTGGGTGCTACAACACATTATGCAGGATCTGTATGCTCCAGCATACCTTTAGGCGTTTATGTCGATTTATTTCCCTTTAACATATTGAAAGGCCTCTGAAACTGTGCTTTCTAATGGATAGAATGGCTTTGTATTTGAAAACCCATTGGCACACTTTGCATGGAAATTTTAATGGATTAAAATCTGAGCTATTAAGCAAAAGTAGCAGTAAATTACAATTATGTTATTTTAAAAGGTTCAACAAATTAGTAAATGAGATTCATGTAAACACAGTGAAATATTGTTGGCATTTTAAATAAAAAGACAACATACATTAAACAACCCAAACACTAGGGTACCATAATATCAACAATCGTTAATTTTTTTCTGCCTGTATACAACATTTTAAAGTTGCATATTATTATTTGTCCCCTAACACTGTTTCAAATGACTGGTATTTATTTCTTTTTCTATTCATAATGTGTCTAAACTCTTTCCAAGTCTGCTGGAGTGAATTGCAGAGGCCTAATTTCACATAAACCACTTTATTTTTAATTCCAAATGTTCTTTGTAAATGTTAACCATCCTCCACCAAGTGATTCTGAACAGTGTCTGGCTAGGGAGCTCTAACATGACGGTTAATGGAACAAACAGCCCTATCTATTTAGCAATGATTAGATACATTTCCTCCCTGCCCTTGTAATCCCATTTTAAGACCTCTGTTGTTTACTTTTGAAATATTACAATGTTGTTAATGGATTTAGTATTAAAACGATGTCTGTGTAATAAGCTTAGGCCTCCAAAGTAAATCCTTGGCTGACATTTAGTCACGAGTACCATATTCATGCCTCATAGCCATGGAAAGAAAGAATACAGTTGTTTTTTTTAATGAGTGTATTGTCATTTTGACCCAAGTGAATACAGATGAGAGACTTTTGCAATATACAAAAATTCTACAGAAACTTACATGGAGCGATTCTGTTTACTTTTACGGTGCTTAACACTAAGGCTCATTACTTAGTTGAAGTGCTGTACTCGCTAAACTAAAGCCTTTTCTGAGAGGATTGCTGATTTAACTTGTATGGTGATAGGCCATTTCAAAAGCACAATTAAATTAAGATATTTGATGCTTGCCTATATTGTTGAACAAAATAACTTTGATTAATATTTTCCGATTATTATTATGAATCAAAAAAGAAAATACGGTGTGCAAAATAGGGAAACTTTCATCTGAGAATTGATATGCCTTTTTCGGTAGTTAAATGTGCTATATTCTTCAGATACCCTCTAAGGGATAATTATTTAAAGCTCTGTGGGCTTGTGAGATTTTCTAAGAAACCGCGTACTAAGAAATCCCCATCTTTATTTTCTAAAAGCAGTTTTTGTTACCTTGGGAACAGTTTTATGATTAAGCATTCATTCTTCAAGCCATTAAAGGGACAGTCTACTCCAAAATGTTTATTGTTTAAAAAGATAGATAATCCTTTTGTTACCCATTCCCCAGTTTTGCACAACCAACATGGTTATAGTAATATACTTTTTACCTCTGTGATTACCTTGTATCTAAGCCTCTGCAGACTGCCCCATTTTTAAAGTTGACTCATAAATAACTCCACGGGAGTGAGCACAATGTTATCTAATATGAACTAGAGCTGTCTAGCTGTGAAAACATTTCAAAATGCACTGAGATAAGAGGTGACCTTCAAGGGCTTAGAAATTAACTTATAAGCCTACCTAGGTTTAGCTTTACACAAAGATTACCAAGAGAACAAAGCAAATTTGATGATAAACTAAATGAAAAGTTGTTTAAAGTTGCATGCCCTATCTGAGTCACGAAAGTTTAATTTTGACTAGACTGTCCCTTTAAATATGTGAAGGCAATCATACATTATAATAGGACTCACAAAATAATCATATTTTAAAAAAGGTTAATTTTTTTTAAATATTTAAACAAAAATATGCAGTAGAAAATTGTTTTTTTTTTCCTTTAAAAATAGTAACAAAACTGGTCTGTAAAAAATTTTATTTTATGGAAAAGTGAAAAATCATATTTAAATTAAACAGGAAAAAAATATTTAAGGTGGACATTAGAGATCAGAATAGAACTACACTTCACATGCAATAAACGCTTTGAAATTCAAAATTATGATACGAAACTCAAAGGGTATTGTTTTCCTTATTGTAAAATAAGTTTCCCCACCTGTGTTAGTGGGATGAAAAGATGTGTTACATGGGCGTTGATGAAAGTTCTCTGTCAGGTCTGGAGTATCCTCTAAATACTTTCCCCCAGTAGATCTATAATCTTTTTCCTTGCAAGACTTAAAGGCTTTCTCAAAATACATGAAACACTACGGTGTACATTACAAAAGGAACAATTATTTTATTGTTTACGCTCATGAGTGCTAGCTGATGTAAAAAAGAACAAATTGAAAATAAAAGATTGTGCATGTGTGAAAGACTCAGGCACCCTAACTTCAGGACTTCAGATGTATTGTGCGCTAACCTAAAACTGCGCTAGACCAAAAAGTAAGGAATACTTTAAATTCCTATGTTCTTCACTTAGAAGATAATATTATTTTTATTTTTAAATAAAGTATATATTTCTCTCTCTTTCTCTCTCTCTCTCTATATATATATCTATATATGAATATTTTGTAATATAAATATATAGATATATGGATAGATATAGATAGATAATGGATATATATATATAACACACAGAGAAAGTCCAGTACTCACTTGCAAGATCTCAGCTAATATTAAAAGCAAAACTGGAAGAGTTAGTTACAGCATCTGGTCAAATGGACAAGCCCAGGTACCACGTCAAGGTCTCTCCCAAAACCTGGGTCCCTAATACAGCCATAGAAATGCAAGCTCTCAATCAAACAAACTGGGAACAAGTCAAGGGTTCACCCAGTGCTGAGCATGTTACAGGGTCACTGGATGTGTACCCAGTCCAGTCTGAGAGTGCAGTCCCCTTCCGTGTTTTGTATATGTCTAGGGTGATTACATAAGTCTGTGATCCCTTGACTTGTTCCCAGTTTGTTTGATTGAGAGCTTGCATTGGTATGGCTGTATTAGGGACCCAGGTTTTGGAAGAGACCTTGACAAGGTACCTTGGCTTGTCCCATTTGGCCAGATGCGGTAACTAACTCTTCCAGTTTTGCTTTTATTCTTAGCTGAGAGCTTGCAAGAGAGTGCTGGACTTTCTCTGTGTGTTGTATTAATTTATTTTGTAATTTTCCCTATGGGCTTTGCACCCAAACTTGTTTGGGGTTAACTGACTGTGACTCTGGAGATAGCCCAGCTTCCTGAGAGTGCTATTGAGCACCCAGGGCTGAGCATGTTACAGGGTAATGTGATGTGTACCCAGTCCAATCTGAGAGTGCAGTCCCCTTTTCTGTTATGTATGTATATATATATTCATTTTAATTTTATAAAAAGTATATAATTATATTCCATGTTTCAAGTTTTTTGACTGGGAAGGGTGCAAAAGTTTATTTATATGTCTACTCTATATATGTGTTTAAGTGTGTTTATATGAATGTATGTGTGCACATATAAAAATATTTAACACATATAAGACATGCATAAACATATATAGACATATAAAAACATGTATGCATACACAAATACACATATTTAGACACATACATATTATATATATATATATATATATATATATATATATGTGTGTACACATTGGGGTCCTTTCCAGTCAAACACCTTGGGCGCGATTACATATACTGCGCAGGCTTCAGCGCAAGCGCTGCAACCCGCGCCACCCGTAATTTCACCTCGCACGTCAGGCTATTACATATACGGCGTCGGCAGCTCATAAAGTGCCGTAAGTCGGATAAACTAGCGATGTCCAGAAATGAGCGTAAATACACATTTCTGGAGTCGCCAGTGACTTACGGCACTTTAGAAACTGCCTGCGCCTAAGAAAAGTAAATAAAATAACAAATCTCCCGTAAAAGTCTAACATGCCTCCCAAAAATAAGCCCGACACGTAAAAACCCCTATATCCTCAATCCCCCCTCTCACTACTAATAATAAATGTATTAACCCCTAGACCAACAACCCCCCACAACACAATAAGCCAAATTAAACTATTAACCCCTATATTCGCCATCAAACCCACACCGCAAGTAATAACTAAATTATTAACCCCTAAATCCGCCAACCCCAACATCGCAAACTACCTATTAAAACTATTAACCCTTAATCCGCCATTAACCCACAATGCAATAAACCCATTAAAACTATTAACCCCTAATCCGCCATTAACCCACAACGCAATAAACCCATTAAAACTATTAACCCCTAATCCGCCATTAATCCACAACACAATAAACCCATTAAAACTATTAACCCCTAAACCGCCAAAGCCCACAATGCAATAAACCTATTAAAGTATTAACCCATAAACCGCCAAAGCCCACAACGCAATAAACCTAACCCCTAACCTAACCCCCGTAACCTAACCCCCCCTAATTTAACACCCCCTAAATGAACCCAAATTACCTAATTTACAAAATACTAAAGTTACTATTAAATTAAAAAAACCTAACACTACAAAATACAAATAAACTAAGTATAAGTTAAAGGGACAGTCTAATGAAAATTCTGGAGTAGACTGTCCCTTTAAGCTACAATTACAGAAAATAAAAAAATCTAAGATTACAGAAAATAATAAAGAAAATTTCCAAATTTTACAAAAATTATATCTAATCCCTATGAAAATAAAAAAGCCTCCCCAAAATAAAAACACCCCCTAATCTAATAAACTACCAGTAGCCATTAAAAGGGCTTTTTGCAGGGCATTGCCCCAAGATAATCAGCTCTTTTTTCACAAAAATACACAACCCCCCTAACAGTAAAAACCCCCACCCACCAAACCCCCCCAAATAAAATTACCTAAACTACCCATTGCCCTGAAAAAGGGCATTTGTTGGGCATTGCCCTTAAAAGGGCATTCAGCTCTTTTACTTCCCACCCTATCTAAATAAAATAAACACCCCAAAAATCCCTTAAAAAACCTAGTCTAACCCCCAAGTGGTCCTCACCTGTCCTGAAGTCCGGCGGAGAAGGTCCTGTTCCAGGCGGTGAAGTCTTCTTCCAAGCGACGACCTCTTCTTTCTTCTTCCAGGAACCAGCCGGTGCAGAGCTGAAGACCGATGACCGCGGAGTTGAAGCCCGGCGACCCTGGAACTGAAGACTGGCGAGCCTGGAACTGAACACCGGCGACCAATAGGATGAGAGCTACTGAAATCCTATTGGCTGTTCAAATCAGCCAATAGGATAAGAGCTACTGAAATTCTATTGGCTATTCAAATCAGCCAATAGAATTTCAGTAGCTCTTATTCTATTGACTGATTTGAACAGCCAATAGGATTTCGGTAGCTCTTATCCTATTGGCTGATTTGAACAGCCAATAGGATTTCAGTAGCTCTCATCCTATTGGCTGATTTGAATTTGAAGGCTCAAATCAGCCAATAGGAATTCAAGGGAAGCCATTTTTAATCGCGTACTTTGAATTCCTAATCAGTGTACGACGGAGATTGTATGAAGAGGATCCTTCATGCTCCATGGCTCTGCTGTCGCCGGTCTTCAGTTCCAGGGTCGCCGGTCTTCAGCTCCACGGTTATCGGTCTTCAGCTCCGCACTCCACTCGGTGCCGGCTGGTTCCTGGAAGAAGAAAGAAGAGGTCGCCGCTTGGAAGATGACTTCACCGCCTGGAACAGGACCTTCTCCGCCAGACTTCAGGAAAGGTGAGGATCACTTGGGGGTTAGACTTAGAGTTTTTTAAGGGATTTTTGAGGTTTTTTTATTTTATTTAGAGGGTGGGCAGTAAAAGAGCTGAATGCCCTTTTAAGGGCAATGCCCAACAAATGCCCTTTTCAGGCCAATGGGTAGTTAGGGTTTTTAGTGTTAGGTTATTTTATTTGGGGGGGTTTGGTGGGTGGGGGTTTTACTGTTGGAGGGGTTGTGTATTTTCTTGGAAAAGAGCTGATTATCTTGGGTAATGCCCTGCAAAAAGCCCTTTTAAGGGCTGCTGGTAGTTTATTAGATTAGGGGGTGTTTTTATTTTGGGGGGGCTTTTTTATTTTCATAGGGGTTAGGTATAATTTTTGTAAAATTTGGTAATTTTCTTTATTATTTTCTGTAATCTTAGATTTTTTTTATTTTCTGTAATTGTAGCTTAAAGGGACAGTCTACTCCAGAATTTTGATTAGACTGTCCCTTTAATTTATACTTAGTTTATTTGTATTTTTAAAGTAGTGTTAAGTTTTTTAATTTAATAGTAACTTTAGTATTTTGTAAATTAGGTAATTTGGGTTCATTTAGGGGGTGTTATGTTAGGGGGGTTAGGTTAGGGGGGTTAGGGGTTAGGTTTATTGCGTTGTGGGCTTTGGCGGTTTAGAGGTGAAAACTTTAATAGGTTTATTGCGTTGTGGGCTTTGGCGGTTTAGGGGTTAATACTTTAATAGGTTTATTGCGTTGTGGGTTAATGGCGGATTAAGGGTTAATAGTTTTAATATGTAGTTTGTTATGTTGGGCTTGGCGGATTTAGGGGTTAATAATTTAGTTATTACTTGCGGTGTGGGTTTGATGGCGGATATAGAGGTTAATTCACTTTATTAGTTATTGCGGTGGGGGATTGCGGTTGACAGATAGATAGACATTGCGCATGCGTTAGGTGTTAGTTTATTTTTGCAGGCATTTACGGTGCTCCCATACTCAGTGCAAAGCTTGCTATGGCTGCCTTTTATGGCGAGGTAAAAATGGAGTAAGATTTCTCCATTTTCGCCACGTAAGTCCATGCGCTGGATATTGGATATCGATTTATGACGCTGTCTCATGTTAACCTATGGGAGTAAAAATTGTGGGTGACGGGTGAAATATACGTGCCGCATTTATATGCGCCGCCGCATATGTAATGGGGCCCCTTGTCGTAACAATAACCCATGTTTAGATTTCTTAGTGTAATACTTTATTTTAAAGTGTTTTACATTTGTTTTATGAAACTTTTTTAACACTTACACTTTACGTTAGGTCTCAAGTCCTGCTAATTATTCCAGCTGTATCTGGGCTCAAGAACAAACCACAACTTTAAACTTGTAATATCTGTGCTAATTTGTGTGGTCGCAATATCAAATGAAAGTAATAGGGCACTAGAGCAATGTCAGCCGCGCTAAACCTTCTCTGGTGAATCTGATTTACCATGGACTTGTAATATCCAGCTCATTTTAGCATGGTCCAGTGATTTTGATATCTAGACCCACGCTAACATTAGAGAAGAACTTGCAATCTGGGCATTATTACCCTAATAGAAAAATACATCTATACAAAAATAGTGGCAACTGTACTGGCTACAGCATTGGAAAGTGAAGGACCTATTTTGGGATGTAGCAATTTAAGGGGTAATTTTTTTAAAGGAAGGATAGATGGGAATGAGTTAAAGGAGGTGTTCCCTGCAGGGCAGGGGGAGTTTTAGGAGGAAGAGATACAGAGCTGATAATAGAGGTGCAGAACAGTAAGTAAAATTACTAACCTGTTTCTTGTCTTGCAGGTTACATCATGGAGAGGTCCAAGCGCTCTGTGAAGGCTCCACGAAGATTCGTTGAGGAAGAGAATGTCCCTGCAAGAAAGAAAAAGCCTGGGGTTACTGCCAGCGGTGATATCTTCCTTCATGCTGTTTCTGTTCCTGTAGTTCCTTCTTTTTCTGTCTCCCAATCTGTTTCGGTGGCTGTGTGCTCTGCTTTTTCTCCCTCTTTTTTTCCCTGCTTATTCTATTTCTATCCCTGTCTCTTCTTTTGGGCCAGTTTTTTCTACCCCTTCTTTATTTCCTGCTGTGTCTGTCTCTTCTGTTTCCCCCCTTGTTTTTGCCCATCACCCCTCTCTTTTACCCCCTCCCTGTTAGACTTTCTGTCCCTATGGTAGCGGCTCTGTCCCTGTCCAGTACTTTACAAACTGTAAGTGATGTTAGGTCGGTTCCCAGCTGGATTACGGCTGTGGCTCCTCAATCAGTGGCGGATCAGCTGCTGGTCTCCTCGGAGATGCGTTTCTCTCAGGGGAGTGCTAGGGAGTCACCATCCCCCTCTTTTGTATCAGGTCAGAAGGGGATGGAAGGTAGGCCATATGCACCATTTCTAGAGGTGCCATGTGGGGATCCTGTCTCCTCTATTGATCCGGTACACGCGCCCACTTTAGCCCCGCCCACCGCACATCCGGTCGCCATTTTAGGTGTTCCGGGTGTGTAGTCTTATTTAGCTGCTGCGATGGCTAGGGTTGGAACGGTTGCAGGCGGATCATGAGCTCAGGGACATCAGGTCCCTTGCGGTCAAGATTGAGCAGGTAGATGGAGCCACAGGGGGGAGTGGGGTGTCTGGGGGGCCCTCCACTCATGGGAAGGTTACAGGGAACAAGGGGAATGTGAAGAAATGCGTAAATAAGCTTAAAAAGATGATTAGGAAGGGAAATGCTACAATTAAGGGGCCAATAGGGCCCTTGGGGACGCCAGTGATTGGGGGATCAGTGAAAAGAATGGGGCATATGGATTTGATGGCAAGTTTGAGAAAAAGATTGATATCTAGGCATGTTTCAGGGGGGCATAATACAGGGTCTATGGTGTTCAGGGGTACGGCTGGGGATTCCTCAGGGCAACTTGTTTCGCACTGTGTTGCTCCCACCGGTTATTATGTGCCATAGGTTACCAATGCTAAATAAAAGATGCCAGGTGTTGGAATGGACGCTGGAAGTGCCTCAAAAGGTGGAACGGCAGCTGGAGAGAAAGTAGTGCAGGGCACACCTGGCTCCACGCAGGCCGGGACAGTGGCAGTCAGTGCGGTATCGGTGACTGGAAGCGGTGAGTCTGCACTTGCACCACACACTGGGGTTGATGACTCATCTACTTCAGGGGACTCAGATAGCTCCACAGGGCTGAAGGATGAGGGACACCGTAAATTGTTTAGGAAGATCTGGAAATTAGTGGATAAGAAGCCTAGGAATGTAGTGGTACATAGTGTTGCAGCAGGTGGTGAGGCGGTAGGAGCTACCGAGGTAGCGGCAGTGCAAGGGGGTGCTAGCAAGGGGAAGAAAGCTGGGGTAGCTAGTACAGCGGATACTTATCCTTGTATAGTGCGTTCGCTGCATTCGCATTTAAAACCCAGAATTGCAAAAAAAGATTAGGGAAGGGTGTTATGTAAAGTTTTTTTAATTGTCTAGGACTGCGTATCAGGTTAAAGAGATGGCGGAGGATGGTAAAGGGGATAAGAAGGTTAAGAGACCTGAGACTTATCAGAAGTGGATGCGTTGCTTTAGGGTTCTTGCTTCTTGCTACATAGAGGCCAATCCTAATCAAGCAGTTAACATACTCAAGTATATGGAGGTCATTGATGACATCCATGAAAGAGGTAAGGGTACGGCATGGTGGCAATATGATGCCTAGTTTAGGAGAATGCTAGAAGCAAACACGGTGCTGACCTTTGGGATGAAGGAAATGGACCTATGGTCCAATCTTGATCTCTTGGATAACAGAGTTGCAGCACCAGTAAAAGCATTTAGTGTAGGGCAGCAGAACCGACCCTTTTCGTAAGAAAGGGGGGAGGGAATGCTGGCGCTTTCAGGAGAAGTTATGTGATAGGGGGACACAATGCCTCTTTAGGCACGTATGCATCTACTGCAGTGGTACACACCCGGGGAATGATTGTAACAGGAAGAGAGCTAGTTACACGGGCAAGCAGCAATTCAGACAGGGTACTGCGGGAAAGGGCTCACACGCCAATGAAACTTGCAGCAATATTCAGAGCACTTAGGGATTACCCCGATAGGGAAGAGGCAGAATTTTTGCAGGCAGGTTTATCTTATGGTTTTAAAATCCCAGTTTGAAAGTTAGTTTGTCCCCCATTTGCGATTCACAATTTAAAATCGTCGTATCAGTTTCCGGAAGCCCTACAAGAAAAAATAGATAAGGAGTTCAGTTTGGGTAGGATGGCAGGCCTCTTTTTGTCTCCTCCACTTGAGAATTTAGTAGTTTCCCCATTGTTCAGAACCGGGGAAGTTCAAACTCATTCAGCACTTGTCACCCCCGAAAGGGAATTCAGTGAATGATGCGCTGGATGAGTCTAACACTTCAGTGGCTTATCAATCGTTTGAGTCGGCATTAGTTATTGTGCAGAGTTTAGGGGTGGGGGCTGAGATGGCCAAAGTAGACATTGAGTCATCGTTCCATCTTTTACCAATACATCCAGATAGCTTTCATCTGATGGGCTGCAGGTCTTGGGGACGGTACTATGTGGACCGCTGCTTGCCAATGGGATGTGCCATTTCTTGTGCATATTTCGAACGTTTTAGTTCATTTCTCTATTCAGCAGTGGTGTGCCAGTCCGGCCTTGGTCAGGTGGCGCATTATCTGGATGACTTTCTGTTTTTGGGGGCTGCAAGGTTGGGCGAGTGCGCGTACCTTTTGGGGATGATGCAATCTTTGATATCGGAGTTCTGGGTCCCTTTAGCAAGTGAGAAAACGTAGGGTCCAGCTACATGCCTTGTTTTCTTGGGGATTGAGGTGGATATGGTGGCTAAGGAGTGTAGACTCCCGCTTGTTAAAATTCATGCTGCCACTGTGTCCATCTTGGTCTTCCTGGACACGGGTCATCCTACCTTATGGGAATTTCAGTCATTGCTGGGTACGCTAAATTTCGCAACTAGAATCATTCCTATAGGTAGGATATTTAACAGGAGGATGGAGGCTGCCACGAGGGGCTTAACCAATCCTGGGTCGCGTATTAGACTGTCTAAGGCTATCAGCAGATTTGAGGGTATGGCTGTGTTTTCTGAAAGATTTCAATGGGGTTAGGATCTGGAGGGCTTCTCAGGTTTCCAGTCGGGAATTGGACCTGTACATGGATGTGGCGGGTAGTGGGGGCTTTGGAGCATATTTTAATGGCCTGTGGTGTGCTTCACCTTGGACACAGGAATGGAAAAGTGTAGGTTTAGTGAGGAATCTGACCATCTTAGAGTTATTCCCTATCTTGGTCGCTGTCGAGCTGTGGTGGGAGAAGTTGCGGAATAGGGTGGTAGTTTTTTGGTGTGACAATCAAAGCATTGTTTATGCCAATAACAGGCTTTCTGCAAGTTCTCCACCTGTAGTGAATGTTCTGAGGCAGTTAGTGCTTAAATGCTTGAGGCATAACATCGTGTTAAGCACTAGACAAGTTCCAGGAGTTCATAATGGGATTGCTGATGCTCTATCACGGTTTCAGTGAGTTAAGTGTAGGGAATTGGCACCAGAGGCTGATGTTAGGGCTAACGTGTGTCCAACATATCTCTGGCAGGTGGTGAGTTCTGGGAAGCTGCGCTAAGGCTGTTAAAAGGTTCGCTGGCACCTAGGACTTGGCAGGCATACAGTGTGGCTTGGCGTGAGTGGGGTAACTTCTTAAAGGTCTTTGATAGCACGTGGAGGACACCTTCTGTACCGTTGTTCATTAGCTGCTTAGGTTCCCTCGAAGTAGCGTGCTTATCCTCTGGCGCTATAGGGGGTAAGGCAGCCACAGTGGCATTTTTCTCTAAACTGTATGGGGGAGCTTTTTGGCTAGGGCGGCCTTGAAATGAAAGGAGTTCGTAGGTTAGGGGTAGGAGGAAGGATGTGAGGGAGTTGATTACTAGGGTTAGTCTAGTGCAGTTGATAGGAAAGCTAGGAGAGATCTGTGACTCCAGCTTTAAAACATTGTTATTTTCACTGGCATTTTCTTTTGTGTATTTTGTGGCCCTTAGAATCAGCGAATTGGTAGCGCGATCCAAGACTACTTCGGGTGCTGGTTTATTGAGGGAGCACGTTAGATTGGTTGATCAAGCAGTTCTAGTGTTTGTGGCGAGATCTAAGGCGGAGCAGGCAGGGAGGCTTTCGCAGGTAGAGTTATCGATATGTCCGGACTTCCTGTGGGAGGAGCGTGCAGTGTGAAGCAGATTTGCGCCCTCTGTAGCTCTGTGAGGGAGAGCTGGTGATCCAACACCCTGCTAAATAAAGCTCCTATTGCCGGGGGTGAGAGCCCTGCCTGGGGAGGAAAGACCATCTCTAGACAGAAGTCCTGCAAGCCATTAGAGGCTGGATGGTACTGGCCGCAAACACATGCAGCAACCCGAGCACCGAAGGATATGCTGGATGGTGGTGGAGATCCGACCAAGATCAGATGTAAGCTCTATAGTCGGCCTTGACGAGACAGGAGTAGACAGTAACATACACAGCCGAACGCTGCATTGCTTTTTTCATCCGTGACAGACGGGAGGTGTTACGAGTGGAGCCGGGTGTGTGAGGGAGCAGCGGAGGAGGTCTGGAGTATATGCCTAAACGTCAAGTGTACTCCGTGGAAATCGCAAGTATTGCCCGCAGTATGTGGGTGTATAAGAACCAATTTGTTTGAGTATAACGCTTCGTGTGTCTGTGAAGGGACATTTTAGATCTTTATTGCCCTTAGGTCTGAAAGGAGGCTGGAAAGACTTGCCGGGCTAAAAAGTTATTGTGGGTGCATTTATACAAATACAGATGCAATTATTTTTGTGCTTGAAACACAAGCTATAACCACGTTTTTCAGCCTAAACTATACATTTCCAAGGGAAGAAAAAGCACTCTCTCAATCTGCCCGGCTTTGTGAAGAAACAACTATAAATTTTTTTTATACACAGGAAAAGATCACAATTAGCCTTGGTGTAGGCCAATCTAAATAATTAAGCTTACATCATGTTTCCAGCAGAAGAGACATTGTTAAATTGCAAGACATGCAAATCAATACAATATAATGTTTTGGACTGAGGTTCAAGGTCCCCCTGTAATATAACTTTGTTTATTACTTCCTAGAGACGCTTCCATCTTTTATTATTTTCCCTACACACGGGAGAACATGCAGAAGGTGTAATCTGGTTAAGTAGCCTATTCGATTTAAGTGAATTTCCTCCAGTGTGTGAAGGATTTTTAAGCAGCAGGAGGATTATTGTAGCAGGAGAGGTGTATTAAGGGTCGCTTGTCAAGTCACAAGTCAAAGTGATAAAACATCAATATACTACAGACTGGACAATAACAGAGACAATAATAAGTGAAGGATCTATCTTGCAATTTAGTTCTTGTTTATTATAGATTAAGTTGGTGCCTGTCATTTGCCTAAATCTCTTTTTTTCTCTACTACTAACCTTTTTTTTTAGGTTGGGAAAAGCAGTTGTTTGTATTTCTTTTACATTGGTCTAGAGTGGGTAGGCCAGAAGGTCACCCTATGAGTACAGCATATTAACACTCAACAGGGCAAGTGTAATTTGATATAGTAGATACTAACCTGTAACAGATAGAAAGAACTCAGTTTGATGAAGAACATCTGTCAATTTTGCCTTATTATTTTTTTTATTTTTCATGTTAACATAATATTTGAAGATAAGAGAGATTGAATTGTTTCTGGATGATTAAGAGGTCATCTAGGATTAAAAAATTAACCCTTTTTTTGTGTTTTGATAAATCCAACATTATAACATGTCTTAAAAAAATATAGTTCATTAATAGCTCTGTGTAGGACGCTGTTAAGTTAATATAATACGCAAGTACTAACTGGCAGAGGTAGACTGAAATATTTTTGATTGAATCAACAAACTTAGAAGGCATATTTTTTTTTTTTTAAAGTAATTTTTATTAGATTTTTCATATGAGATAAAGAAGTACAACATTAGTACGACCAAAGCGTACTATTTCAGTAATAATGACAAAAGAAATGGATACATAAGAAAACACAATATATACATTAATAGATTAACTAAACATCCGTAACCTCAGTATCTGAGGTAAGGGTATGACAAAATTGTTCACTTATGTCAGAAGTAACTGAAGAAAGGGAGAATGGGAAAAGGAAAGAAGAAGAAAGAGAAAGAAGGGGGGGGGATCATCCTTAAAAGAGGAGAGGGGGGGGATTCATCCATGAGAGAGGGGAGGGGGGGGGAGGATAGGGTCTAAGGCCAAGGGAACAGACCTGTCATGGTCACCAAATAGACTTAGATAGGTGTGGGATGTTGTACCGACATTATTGAGTGAGGGTATAATAGGCTAAGTCTTAAAGCTAGGGACCCAAGTCGTGTCAAATCTATCTTTCCATTCTGCCCAAATCAGTTCGAAGAGGTCAACTTTACCCTTGGAATAATAGATAGGTTTTTCCATGGCGTAGATGTAGGCCATGGTTTGGGTGATGTCAGACCAGGATGGGGGGCTAGTTCTTTTCCAAGCTTTAGCTATATTAAGTTTGATAGCTGAAAATAAATATATGCTCAGGGAAGCATAGTGTCTAGGGAGCTTGCAGGTACCTATGTGTAGTAAGGCGACTTCTGGTGTATTGGGAAGGGAGACGCCCATAGTCCTAAGAGTTGAGAAACACTTATTCCAAGTGGGCTTCAATTTGGAGCAAGTCCACCAAATGTGTGTCATGTCTCCTACTCTACCGCAATCTCTCCAACAGACAGGAGATGCACCAGGGAAAATTGTGGCTAGCCTAGCAGGCACAAAGTACCACTGTGTGAGGAGTTTGATATAGTTCTCATGCATAGTGACACAGTGGAGAGTTTTGTTTGTGAGGAGTAATGTACGGTGCCACTCTTTGGTGGGGGCACAGAACTCGAGTTTTTGTTCCCATTTAGTGACATGAGTAGCTTTGTCTGCAGGGGATGCGCCCTCCATAATGGAATAGTGGAAAGATAGTGGCCTACCCAGTCTCAATCCCTGTTGCCATCTGGCTTCCCAGATGGTTAGTGGTCTAGAGAGAGATGATTTAAAGCCCCAGCTAGTAAGAAAGCTGAGGACTCTTGTATATTCAAAGCGCATATAGCGCGGGGGGGGGGGGTGCTGAACCGCTAATGTGGGAAAAGGATATAAACGAATCTCGGGATGATGAGGACCATAGGTCAGCCACCTTCGCAACACCAAGTCTCAGCCACGTTGAGGGATGGGAGACTGGGAGGCCAGATAATAGGCCAGTTAATGAAGTGATAGGGGATGGGTGGGGGGCCACCTGGGAATAATGTCTCAGGAGTTCCCAGGAGGCTAGGCATTCTCGGACCACCTGATTCTCAATGCCTAAGGTTTTTCGGCAATGTGGAGGGGTCCAGATCAGGTCCCTCAGGGTAAGGTCGAAGGGTAGGGAGGCCTGTTCGATTGACCTCCATTTGCTATCAGAATCTTTTATACCCCATTGGGAAATGTGTGTGAGCATGGCGGCCTC
Source organism: Bombina bombina (assembly GCF_027579735.1). NCBI lineage: Eukaryota > Metazoa > Chordata > Amphibia > Anura > Bombinatoridae > Bombina > Bombina bombina. The sequence goes on along the minus strand of NC_069501.1, from coordinate 579,610,903 downwards.
ATAGTATCTAAGTATGGACGGGGAGGCCACTCCTCCATGCATTCTGGGGTATTGCAGGAGTCTGTGGGCCACCCGTGGAGGTTTGTTTTGCCATATATACTTGGTACAGGTGCCTTGAAACTGAGTGAGCAGGGCTCTAGGTACTCTAATAGGCAGGCAGCGCATGATGTATGTTAATTTTGGAAGAAAGCTCATTTTAAGGGTAGAAGGCATATTTAAAAGTCATGGAATAGAGTGTGGCTGATAATAAGATAATTTATTGTTGTTGTAACAGGTAGAATCCGGTGTTGGCGGTGGGACCTGTTCATTAAACATTCTGACAATTTCCTGTAAAAACACAATTTTAAGTTAAAAAACCACGTAGGTATACGCAGGGGCCCAGCTAAGAGGAACTTCTTACTTTCACTTGGTTCACGATATTAATTATAACCGTACCGAGTTGTTCGGTCACCAATTGTAATTATCACATTCTAATATAGGCATTTAGCCCGCACGTAGCGGTGTTTTGTTTTGTTTATAACACTGTTTGACACATAACACCTTTTTTCCTTTTTTTTTTTTTTTTTTTCTTCTTCTCTTTCCTTTCACAATAACACCACACATATATACATTTTATGGAAAAATTCATACCAAATCTTAAAACTAGGTCCCCAGCCATGCCAACAAAGAGAGATAAGAAGATAAAAATGGCACAAGAGACAGGAATAGAAGTTAATACGGAATCACAAATAACTAGTCCAGAAAAGCAATTAACGCTAAACCAACTAGCTGAATTAATTTGAATCTGTTAAAAAAGAGATAGCTACTCTTTCATCAGAGATTAGATCATTTTCTAATAGAATATCGGAGGTTGAAGAGAGAGTATCTGACTTACAGGATAGATTAAATTCACATGAAGTAAACTGGACAAATTATAAAGATAAAATAAAAAAAAAATGCAGTTGAAAATTAATGATTTAGAAGATAGATCTCGTAGGAATAACATCCGCATTGTAGGACTACCAGAAGGTAATGAGTATGAAGACTTAGTACTATTTGGCTCAATTACCTTACCACAATTACTGGGTCTGCAACCAACAACAGAACAGGTGGAAAGAGCACATAGGACAGGTAGTATTAAAACATATCATGATGGTAGTCTTCGACCAAGGATGGTACTGATAAAGTACTTAAACTTTCAAGATAAAATAAATATAATGAGACAGTATAGGAAAAAACAAACATTTAAGATAGGCACCAAACAGGTATATGTGTTCCAGGATTTCTCTGTAGATACATCCTCAAAAAGAAAGGTAATGGCCCCGTTCTGCACGAGTCTAATAAAAGCTGAAATCAAGGCAAATCTGAGATATCCCACTAAAATCATAATTACAAGTACAGAAGGAAATAATATTATTTTGAATTCTGCAGAAGAAGCTAAAATGTATTGTACTAAGAATGGTATAGATATACAACACAGTACACAGTAGAGAGGGGTTTGATCAGACATACAGAATAGGAGTATAATGCTGACAAGTTAAAGGATACTATATACTGCTATTCTATGCCCGGGGTATTAACCCCATTATAGCTAGTGTCCAGTGTTTTTTTTTTTTTTTTTGTCCTCCCAAAAGGCTGCCAGGTTCTCACCCTCTTCTTGGAAAGAAAGAGAGGGGAAATAAGTTTTAATGAACTGATTTTATAATAAAAAGTATTAAATGTTGAATTGTGTTTCTTGGAATGTGGGAGGAATAACCTCCCCCATTAAGAGAAAAAATATTTTTAAAATACTTAAACGTCATGCCCCAGATATCATCTTTTTACAGGAACTACATTTAAAAGAGGCGCAAATATCAAAGCTAAAAGTTAACTGAAATAATTGCGACCCCATGTAGTAGCAGGAAATGCGGCGTGGCCATATTGTTTAACAGAAAAACGGTATATAAAATTAAAAAACAAGAGCTTAACCCCCTTGGGAGATTTTTGATTATACAAGGCCCGAATGAAATTAATACCGAATTCTGGGCAAAAATTAAGTATAAGTTAACATGTTATTTAGGGCAAAATGTAGTTATGGCTGGAGATTTTAACTCAACCATGTAACCTGAGATAGACAGGCTTTGTTCTAAAGCCAAAATATTACATTGTAGAGAGGCAAAGCTCTTAAGGGAGTTTGCAAGGATGCTAAAATGAAAAGATATATGGCGCTTACAGCATCCAGATGAGCGCAGGTTTTCCTGCGAATCCAAAGCACATAAAAAATGTTCACGTATAGATATGTTTCTGATAGATGAGAAATTACTCTCCCTCGATTTGGATTCCCAAATTGCAGAGATATTAATATCAGATCATGCAATAATCAGCCTAAAGATAAGTGGAATGGTAAAAAATATAAGTAATACAAATTCATTTAGCTTTCCCAAATATATGGCGCATGATGAGAAATTTCAGAATTGGTTAGCTGAAAGGTGGAAAGAATATTATAAACTGAATAGGTCATATCTGTACAATACTGAAGTATTCTGGGAAGCTGGGAAGGCAGTCCTCAGAGGAGAGATTAGAGCATATATGATAAAAAGAAAGCGGAAATATAAAGCTAGAGAGCTTCATTTAGCGAACCAAATCAAAAATTTATATAGTAAATACGTAAATAATCCAAATGCAAATACCTGGAATAGCTACAATCCAAACAAACAGGAGAGGAAGACTTTTTTGAGAGAAAGTTGGGCACGGGAAGACATTAAGATAAGAGCATACTGCCAAGGGTATCAGGGGATTTCTGCCAAACATCTTACAAAAATATTTAAGTTTAGGAAAAGCAACAATATGATTCCAATAATTAAAGAAGGCACTAAAACATACACACAATCAACAGAGATACGAGAGGCATTCTTTAGGTTTTATCAGAAATTATACTCTAGAGATAAAATTAAGGAGAATTAGAAAGGAGAATTTTGGCAAAAAATTAAAATACAGAGAATCTCAAAGAATGTTCTTCAACAGATCAATTTAGAGATTTCAGAAGATGAAGTTAAGAATATGATTGACAAAAGTAAAGTTAACAAGGCACCAGGGCCAGATGGTCTTCCAGCGGAATTCTATGAAAGTATAAAAGAAGAGGTAGCTGGTACACTGGTTAAATTATTAGTTATTACACTCAAGGTAAACTAAATTCACCATATTTTATAGATTCAATAATATCCTTAATATATAAGAAAGGGAAAATCCCAGAAGATATGGGATCATATCGTCCAATTTCACTCTTTAATTTGAATTATAAAATATTTATGTCAATCTTAGCAGATAGATTGAAGAGAGGAGTTGGGGATTTGATACATAAGGATCAAACAGGATTCATCCCTGGCAGAAACCTGGTGCGCAATATGCGAAAGGTCCTAGTTACATTAGATCACTATTATAATAAAATTCAAAACTCTAATAAAAATAGATTAGTGGATCTAGCGTTTTTAACAATTGATGCAGAAAAAGCATAAAATTCCATCATTTGGAATGATCTATTCACTTCACTTAATAAATTTGGTTTTGGGGGTAATATGGTCAACATAATAAAAATGATATATAATAGTCCAAGATCTCAACTTTTAGTGAACAGAGAATTATCACAGTATATTACCCTTCAGAGAGGGACAAGACAAGGCTGCCCTTTATCCCCGCTGTTATTTGATATTGCACTGGAACCTTTAGCTGTTCTACTAAGACAGGAAATAAAGAAGATTGAAATAGGGGGACAAAAGTTTGTGATTTCACTATATGCAGACAATATTATTTTATTTCTACAGGAAACAAATATAAACATCCCTAGAAGCTTAGCGATCATTAACAATTTTATCCAATTTTTAGGGTACAAAATCATTTCAAAGAAATCCGAGCTATTATGGATTAATAAAACAACAAGGAGCTTTACGAATCATATGTTCAGGGAAGTAAAATGTATTAATTACCTAGGAATTAAAATAGGTAAAAACCCCAAAGATTGGTATTATTTTTTTAATAACTTAGAGGGGAGATTGGGAAGGTCGAATATTCATTATTTATCTTTATCGGCCAAAATAATGTTGATTAAAACAATTGTTTTCCCACGATTATTGTTTTTAATGCAAAACCTACCATTGTTTATTTCCAGGCAGGATGTTGGCAGGTATAATAGGGCATGCGCTCTCTTTATTTGGGGCAAGAAGAGATCCAGAATTGCAATGGAGAAACTTACACAAAATAAAAATTATGGTGGTTTCGCATTACCTAATATTAATAAATATAATATTGTTGCACTTGCTAAATTCAGATTAGACTGGATATCAGAGGCTTATTATGTGACTTACTATGAAATGGAATCGGCACTAATAACCCTGTTTGATTTTAAAGCAATTCTGCATCATCCGTATTGAAGACTACCTGTAATATTAGTAGCCTATTAACTTTTTCTAATGTTGTCCGGGCATGGCAAAAATACTGTGCCCTTCTGGGTCAAGATTTTCAACTATTGCAATACTTGCCTATTGTTGGCACCCCAGACTTTACACCTGGGACAAACAACATTGTTTTCAGAGATTGGAGACAAAAAGGGATAATTTATTTTTCACAGCTAATGCACACGGATAGGAGGGTAATTTAATCATACAAGGAATTAGCAAGACATTTCCAGTTGCGACAAAGAATTTCTTTGCATATGTACAGGTTAGGAGCTATTTATCTAAACTGTTACAATCATATAGACTTGTTTGGGATCCAGGAATCCATTCAGGACTGCAATTATGTAAGGCGGGCAAACAAGCTATATCATATTGGTATAAGACTCTACAAACAGTTTTGGGGAAAAAACATATTAACAAAATAAAAGAGGTTTTTGTGAGGTACTATAGCACGATACAGGGCGAGGAAATTGTAAGGAGTTTTAAGTTAGCAGACGCAGTAACATTATTGGTAAATTGGAAAGAATCTAAAATTAAATTGATGAATAATTATTATTTAACTCCGGACAGGATCAGTAAGTGGGAGCAAGACGGGCAAAAAGGGAACTGCTTGAAATGTAATAAAGAAGGGGCAGATTTGAAACATTGCCTCTGGGCATGTCCAAAAATTAGACAAATTTGGAGTAAAATTCAATACTGGGTGAATAGATTCCTGCAAGAGGAATGTGTTATTTTGCCGTTCCATATTTTTTTCTTAAAGGAGGATCATAGTCAGTCAGGTGAAAGACAGTTAATAAATATGGCCATTTTGGCACCGCGTAATTTAATATTCCGGAAATGGAGATCCCCTGATGCCCCAAGCTTGGGTGAATTTGTAAACAATATGAAACTACAAATGATTATAGAAAGACAAAGTTTCGTAAGAGCCATGGAAAAACTATTTAGAGCGTTTTTCAATAAATGGAAGAAAGTAATCTTGTCATGGCCTCCTGTATTACAGAATCAGTTCATTGCCCCTCTGAAAAATATTTTTTATGATGTTGGTTGTGGAGGAAGTTCTTCCTCCACATTGACTATGAAAATGTTGGATAGAGGGTGCGGACAGGCTGGCCTAAGGGCAACCCCTGGGGGGGGGGGTTCCTTTTTTTTTCTTTCTTTTTTTTTTTTTTCTCTTTTTTAAATAATGCAGGTGTTGTAATGCATAATTCAATATCTTTTTTTGTGGAGCTGTTTCAATTGGTTTATTTTGAGAACAATAATACGTAAAAACAAGTAAAAAAAAAATGGATTAACAAAAGTTTTATGGATACTTCCCTTAAAGGGAGAAGAAGAAAGGAAGGGCGGCATCAATTTGTTATTTGTTTACTTTCAGACCAGTTATAAAATTGGAAAAACCCCAACAGTGTATACTTTAGTTCTTACTTTTTTTGTTTTTGGTAAAAGAGAATACCCTAGAGTAAATTAGGTCAAGATTGATGCAATGATACCTATGTTATACTATGTTGCCCTGAGTGGCTATTTATTTCTTAGGCTGCTCATTATGTTAGATTTAAATTGTGTTAAGATTTATTTAATGATATTTATGTGAATTCTTATTGCCCTGCATGGCTACTTATTCTCTATGTTGTATATCTGATGTCCAGTTTTTCTTTGCGAGAAATTTATGACAATCAGGCCTAGGTTGGATGGGTTGTTTTTGGTTCATGAGGATGGGCCTTTTTTATCCCAGTTTCAATTCAGATGAGTATTACGGAGAGTAGTATGTAGTTTGGGGTGGGATCCATCAATAGTGGCTCCTCATTCTTTCTGCATCGGGTCAGCCACCGATGCGGCCATGTTGGGGTGTTCGGAGGGGCAAATTAAGGCTATGGGGTGTTGGTCTTCAGAGCAGTATAAAAAATATATTAGGCCTCTGAAGCAGTTTTAGGCATAGGGGGTGTGTTATTTGTTTTTTGTTCATTGATGCTAGTTAGCTTTGTGGTGAAACGTTTTGGAAAACCAGGACCTTACCGTTTGTTGCTGTTTATTCAGGTCAGGACACAGGATGCAGGAGAATATGTTTTGTGGGCCACTCATATATACATTGGGTGGCCATTTGGGCTGCATCCCAAGTAGGAGGTCAGCAGTTGGGTTTGCCGTCTGAAAAAGTGTCCATTAGGTGGTTGGGTAGGAGGGGCATGATGTAGTCACATCTGCCGGAACAGGTTGCTGAAGCCAGAAGGAGATGGGGCAGACCTCATGTTGTTCTCCTGCATCTGGGGGGGAATGACATGGGGACGATGCCAATGGGAGACTTGGCAGACGTCATGGTGTCTGACATTAGGTGGCTGATGACTCAATTTCAGGGAGTGACCATTATATGGTCAAATATAATTTCCAGAAATATATGGAGACATATGTCTACAAGGAAGGCGGGTTTCTGAGTGAAGAGAAAACTCAATAGAGATATGAGTAAGGTGGTGCTGGCTTCAGGGGGGAAGGTTGTTACGCATGACAATATATGTACTGATTATGCTGGTGTGTTCAGGAAGGATCAAGTCCATTTGTCTGATAGGGGTACGGATTTGTTCTTGGACAATAGTAGGCAGGTCCTGGCTTCCTGTTGCCTGAGTACCTTGCCCTCTTTTGGTGGCAGAAAGGGGTGTGGCAACAAATTACAATTTGCCATAACAATCATAGAAGGAAGCTACAGTGAGTGTTAGGACCCTAGTCGCCAAGGGGCTAGAGATAGGTCGGCTCGCTGGACGATCTTCCTTGAGTGGAGAGGTATGCAGAATGAGGGCATCCTCATTCCCAGGGCGGTCACACTTCTTATAGGGTTAATAGGGCAAGATCATCTTGCCAGTTGGTAGTAGTTCATTATAAAAGTTATTTATTTATTTAATAAAGCAACCACTCCCCTGTTGGGGAGGTGGTTTTTCTCCCAACCCTGAGTGTCGTGTTTTTATTATATTTAAGTTTGGTAATGTTGAGGGTTGATATTAGCTTGACTGAATTTAGCTAAAAAATGGAACCCCTTATGATATTTAAATTACTCCATCTGCTCTTTTCTAACTTTGCTTTCTCCAGGGCGATTTCCCTTTCCTGCAAGCTCCATTACAGGGGCAGAACTACCATTGGTGCAGCAGGTGCGTTGACACCAGGGACCAAGTGCTGTAGGAGAGATCTCACAACTCACAGGGACAGCACTTTTTTTTTTAGATAATTCCCTGAAAGCAGATCTCTTGTTTGTTGGCAGTTGGCACCAATATCTTTTGATCAGGTTTTTTTTTTTAAAAAAGTGTGTTTGGAATACTATTGATTTACAATTCCTAGAACATCATGGTGCCATTTTCTTACGGTTTTGGCAATATTTTAAAACTCATTATTTAGTGGCTTCATGATTTACAATATGAGAACTGTTAAAATTGGTTAAAAAAAAGTTGTGGCCACTTTCTACTTATACAAAATAATTTTCTGCAATGTTTTTCTTGATTTCCATTGAAAATCTCACCAAAGTGGAAAGCAATGTTTTCTCAATGATAAAAAATAAATAAAATTAAAATATTAAACGATTTTTAAAAATATGGAGCAAACATGCGCAATATACCTATCACACCCATTTGTAAATGGAATTTAGATTGTTAAACACTTCATACAAATAAAAATAAAAATGTTTTATAAGGGTTAAAACGTATATGGTATATGATAAGGTATTTTAAAAATAATTGTTAATCAATTTTAATATTTAATAATGGGCCAGTTATGAGTGGAGTGCTATCTAAATGTAAAGTGGCAAATTTGTTGGCATGAAAATAAGCTATAGAAGTGCGCTCTCATGAGCGATTGGCTTTCGGCACTGTACTTGTAAAACCAGCATACATTTACGTGCAATGGTATTATTGAGTGGAGCGCAAATATAACTCGTAATCTGGACCAATGTGTTTAACTGTGTTTTTCATGTAAATATTTTACATTCCAATGTTCTTCATTTAAAAGAAAATGTTCTTTGTATTTTTTGTATTTTTAAATAGCTATTTCTATATATATATTTTACTTATATCTATTATATCTATACCTGTATATATTCATATAGATATATAGGAGGCAATTTATCAAAGCGTCAACTGATAATACGCTTGAATACCGAGTCATATTTGTCGCGAGATTGATCCACCGTAGTTGTCAAAGCGCCAAGATAGGCGAATGTTGAAATTTGTGACGTAAAATACGATCCTGCAATCTCAATCCGACACAGATCGATGCTTGCGTCATTACAGATTCACATTCAACTCTATTTGACACTTTTCCCAATTTATCAAACAATTTATTCCGACGCAGCGTACCTAGTTTTCAATCCGCCACCCTTGAGGTCACGGATGCCATAGAACTCAATGGGAGTCTGAAAACACAGAAAACTTATGTTTGATGCTGCAAGAGAATGTAGTATATTACATAATAAAAGTAAATTAGAAACTCTATTAAAATTGTATACCCTTTCTAAATCAAACAATATTCTTGCACCACATTTGGTGCACTAGTAGATATAGGGATAAAAATGAAAAATACATTACTGCTTATGGATTATGTTACAACTTTGTTTCTCATTGCAGAGCAAGGGGATAATATTATTTCTACAAATTTGTCTCTCATTGCAAAGCAAGAGGACAATATTATTTCTACAAATTTTAGTTTTGCCTCAAACTTGTTGCACTAATATATATAGAGATAAAAATTAAATATATACACAACATAATATAGCTAACTTCCTTTTTATTTTTTTTGTGAAAAATCTGTGCACCATGTTTAAGCCATGTAATACAAGTCCCACTCTCCACTTCACACCAATTTTAACGTAACACTTTTCACACCAATTATGATGCAAACTCCTAAACAACCCACACACTAGTGAATTTTTCAACCACTTTTGATTAGAATATATCAGCCAATCTGATTCAAATATACATTTTAAACTATCACTAACAAATCAAATGCTTGATACTTGTGTCATTGATCACTCATCAGAACTTGTAAGTGCCATTTGTTAAAAGAGAGAAAGGTATTTAGTGCGCACTACTCTGTTCCCAAAAACAGTGTGAAAAGACAGATTAATTGAATAATGGGTGTAAATGCGCTATACAGCAATGGGGATACCTGAAATAGATAAATAAATAAAGGGTCTAATGATGACTACTAGGAAGCGTGGTGTTAAGAAACAGAGTAAAATAGATAAAATAGATATATTATCAGATAATACCAATTTCCGATATGGGGTTGAGATGTCTAGAAACAATGCTTAATACATTCAAAAGATAAAATCCAATATAGATGGTTAATGGGAATTGATAAAATTGTGACAATGGATACAATAAAACAATTTATTCAATAAGACAATTCAGTCTAAAAACAAATAGATCTAGTTATAAAATTTTGACCGGTCACTGGTAGCAAAAAATATATTTAAAAAATCTTAGAAATTCTTCTTAAAGATGTGCATCTGAATATATAGAACCTTTTAGGTATTATTCCACATTTACGAATGATTTTAAGAATGATTAGTCTTTATGTCTCCTAAGTAAAAAAATGCAATTGCTAAACTGAATTGAAGGGAGCAATCACTTGTTAAAGTTCTAATAATGCTTGATGTTTATATTTTTATCTGACGTTCCTTTTTCTTGTCCCAGTCCTGAAACCTCTATTATTAAGTGTGTGGTTCCAAGCTTGAACTAAAATTATGCCGTTCTTTGAGAGAGTGGTATAAACAATATAGTTCCTTATAATGTACTGTGTACGCTTACCACACTGCCGGGCTGTTACACTTCAGAGTGCTTACCTGCTCTAGAAACTATCAAACAGAGAATAGAGATCCACCAAAATAGTGAGATTTTTTTGAATAGACAGAAAAAATTATTGAAAGACTTAATGAAACGAGTAAAAATGTATTGACAGTTAAATGGAGAAAATTAAATAGAGATCAACAAGATTACCAACAACCTATCACTTCCCCTGATACAATAGAAGGGACACAATTCGGAGAGTTAAATAACAAGATAGATATCAATAAAGACATGAAATTACAGGCAAACGATACTGAAAAGATACAGAAAGAAAAAACATCAGCACACCACCAATATACGCCTAGAAATAATCAGTCGAAACATAGATATGGGGATTGGCACGACAACCAACATCAAAGACAAGATAACTATCATATTAGAAATTATAACTCAAACACGATTTATTCACCAGATTATACACAAAATTATTCACACAGAAGGGGTCATCACTCCTTTCAAAGAGAAAGACATTATATTTCAGATCAACACAATCACCAAAATTATATTTCTAAAAATAGAGATGAGCACTATGATCACTATGATAGACAAAAAAGACAGAATAGAATTGGAAGAAAAGAAGAAGAATATAGACATCACAGGGAATATAGGCACAATAGAGATAGAAGGTATCAAGATTATGATAGAAATACACATTACAATTACCAACCATCACATAGGGAATATGCAACAACACAGTATAATGATTACTACACACAGTATAGGCAACAAGGGAATCACACAGGACATGCACATTCAACCAACTTCAAAAAGAAGGAGTGGACTATCCCCATTAAAAATAGATTCCAAATATTAGACACACAGAAAGATAATCGAGAAGAATCATGCAATGTAAGTGATTTAGAAAGACCTACGGCTAGATTTGGAGTTTTGTCGGTAACGTCCCGGAAATCTAACGCCGGCTTTTTTCTGGCCGCACCATAAAAATAACTCTGGTATTGAGAGTCCACAGAATGGCTGCGTTAGGCCCCAAAAAAGGAGCGTAGAGCATTTTTAACGCAGCTTCAACTCTCAATACCAGAGTTGCTTACGCAAGCGGCCAGCCTCAAAAACGTGCTCGTGCACGATTCCCCCATAGGAAACAATGGGGCTGTTTGAGCTGAAAAAAAACCTAACACCTGCAAAAAAGCCGCGTTCAGCTCCTAACGCAGCCCCATTGTTTGCTATGGGGAAACACTTCTACGTCTGCACTTAACACCCTAACATGTACCCCGAGTCTAAACAACCCTAACCTTACACTTATTAACCCCTAATCTGCCGCCCCCGCTATCGCTGACACCTGCATTTTATTTTTAACCCCTAATCTTCCGCTCCGTAAACCGCCGCTACTTACATTATCCTTATGTACCCCTAATCTGCTGCCCCTAACACCGCTGACCCCTATATTATATTTATTAACCCCTAACCTGCCCCCCACAACGTCGCAGCCAGCTACCTACAATAATTAACCCCTAATCTGCCGAGCGGACCTGAGCGCTACTATAATAAAGTTATTAACCCCTAATCCGCCTCACTAACCCTATAATAAATAGTATTAACCCCTAATCTGCCCTCCCTAACATCGCCGACACCTAACTTCAATTATTAACCACTAATCTGCCGACCGGAGCTCACCGCTATTCTAATAAATGGATTAACCCCTAAAGCTAAGTCTAACCCTAACACTAACACCCCCCTAACTTAAATATAATTTTATTCTAACGAAATAAATTAACTCTTATTAAATAAATTATTCCTATTTAAAGCTAAATACTTACCTGTAAAATAAATCCTAATATAGCTACAATATAAATTATAATTACATTGTAGCTATTTTAGGATTAATATTTATTTTACAGGAAACTTTGTAATTATTTTAACCAGGTACAATAGCTATTAAATAGTTAAGAACTATTTAATAGTTACCTAGTTAAAATAATTACAAAATTACCTGTAAAATAAATCCTAACCTAAGTTACAATTAAACCTAACACTATACTATCATTAAATTAATTAAATAAAATACCTACAATTACCTACAATTAAACCTAACACTACACTATCAATACATTAATTAAATACAATATCTACAAATAACTACAATGAAATAAACTAACTAAAGTACAAAAAATAAAAAAGAACTAAGTTACAAAAAATAAAAAAATATCTACAAACATAAGAAAAACATTACAACAATTTTAAACTAATTACACCTACTCTAAGCACCCTAATTAAACAACAAAGCCCCCCAAAATAAAAAATGCCCTACCCTATTCTAAATTACTAAAGTTCAAAGCTCTTTTACCTTACCAGCCCTGAACAGGGCCCTTTGCGGGGCATGCCCCAAGAAGTTCAGCTCTTTTGCCTGTAAAAAAAACATACAATACCCCCCCCCAACATTACAACCCACCACCCACATTCCCCTAATCTAACCCAAACCCCCCTTAAATAAACCTAACACTAAGCCCCTGAAGATCTTCCTACCTTGTCTTCACCTCACCAGGTATCACCGATCCGTCCTGGCTCCAAAATCTTCATCCAACCCAAGCGGGGGTTGGCGATCCATCATCCGGTGGCTGAAGAGGTCCAGAAGAGGCTCCAAAGTCTTCATCCTATCCGGGAAGAAGAGGCGATCCGGACCGGCAACCATCTTGATCCAAGCGGCATCTTCTATCTTCATCCGATGATGACCGGCTCCATCCTGAAGACCTCCACCGCGGACCCATCTTCTTCCGGCGACGTCCAACTGCAGAATGACGGTTCCTTTAAGGTACGTCATCCAAGATGGCGTCCCTCGAATTCCGATTGGCTGATAGGATTCTATCAGCCAATCGGAATTAAGGTAGGAATATTCTGATTGGCTGATGGAATCAGCCAATCAGAATCAAGTTCAATCCGATTGGCTGATCCAATCAGCCAATCAGATTGAGCTTGCATTCTATTGGCTGATCGGAACAGCCAATAGAATGCGAGCTCAATCTGATTGGCTGATTGATTCCATCAGCCAATCAGAATATTCCTACCTTAATTCCGATTGGCTGATAGAATCCTATCAGCCAATCGGAATTCGAGGGACGCCATCTTGGATGACGTCCCTTAAAGGAACCGTCATTCTGCAGTTGGACGTCGCCGGAAGAAGATGGGTTCGCGGTGGAGGTCTTCAGGATGGAGCCGGTCGTCATCGGATGAAGATAGAAGATGCCGCTTGGATCAAGATGGTTGCCGGTCCGGATCGCCTCTTCTTCCCGGATAGGATGAAGACTTTGGAACCTCTTCTGGACCTCTTCAGCCACCGGATGTTGGATCGCCAACCCCCGCTTGGGTTGGATGAAGATTTTGGAGCCAGGACGGATTGGTGATACCTGGTGAGGTGAAGACAAGGTAGGAAGATCTTCAGGGGCTTAGTGTTAGGTTTATTTAAGGGGGGTTTGCGTTAGATTAGGGGTATGTGGGTGGTGGGTTGTAATGTTGGGGGGGGTATTGTATGTTTTTTTTTTACAGGCAAAAGAGCTGAACTTCTTGGGGCATGCCCCGCAAAGGGCCCTGTTCAGGGCTGGTAAGGTAAAAGAGCTTTGAACTTTAGTAATTTAGAATAGGGTAGGGCATTTTTTATTTTGGGGGGCTTTGTTGTTTTATTAGGGGGCTTAGAGTAGGTGTAATTAGTTTAAAATTGTTGTAATATTTTTCTTATGTTTGTAGATATTTTTTTATTTTTTGTAACTTAGTTCTTTTTTATTTTTTGTACTTTAGTTAGTTTATTTCATTGTAGTTATTTGTAGATATTGTATTTAATTAATGTATTGATAGTGTAGTGTTAGGTTTAATTGTAGGTAATTGTAGGTATTTTATTTAATTAATTTAATGATAGTATAGTGTTAGGTTTAATTGTAACTTAGGTTAGGATTTATTTTACAGGTAATTTTGAAATTATTTTAACTAGGTAACTATTAAATAGTTCTTAACTATTTAATAGCTATTGTACCTGGTTAAAATAATTACAAAGTTGCCTGTAAAATAAATATTAATCCTAAAATAGCTACAATGTAATTATAATTTATATTGTAGCTATATTAGGATTTATTTCACAGGTAAGTATTTAGCTTTAAATAGGAATAATTTATCTAATAAGAGTTAATTTATTTCGTTAGAATAAAATTATATTTAAGTTAGGGGGTGTTAGTGTTAGGGTTAGACTTAGCTTTAGGGGTTAATCCATTTATTAGAATAGCGGTGAGCTCCGGTCGGCAGATTAGGGGTTAATAATTGAAGTTAGGTGTCGGCGATGTTAGGGAGGGCAGATTAGGGGTTAATACTATTTATTATAGGGTTAGTGAGGCGGATTAGGGGTTAATAACTTTATTATAGTAGCGCTCAGGTCCGCTCGGCAGATTAGGCGTTAATAAGTGTAGGCAGGTGGAGGCGACGTTGAGGGGGGCAGATTAGGGGTTAATAAATATAATATAGGGGTCGGCGGTGTTAGGGGCAGCAGATTAGGGGTACATAAGTATAACGTAGGTGGCGGCGCTTTGCGGTCGGCAGATTAGGGGTTAATTATTGTAGGCAGGTGGCAGCGACGTTGTGGGGGGCAGATTAGGGGTTAATAAATATAATACAGGGGTCGGCGGTGTTAGGGGGAGCAGATTAGGGGTACATAAGGATAACGTATGTGGCGGTCGGCAGATTAGGGGTTAAAAAAAATTATTCAAGTGTCGGCGATGTGGGGTATCTCGGTTTAGGGGTACATAGGTAGTTTATGGGTGTTAGTGTACTTTAGAGTACAGTAGTTAAGAGCTTTAGATACCGGCGTTAGCCCAGAAAGCTCTTAACTACTGACTTTTTTCCTGCGGCTGGAGTTTTGTCGTTAGAGTTCTAACGCTCACTTCAGACACGACTCTAAATACCGGAGTTAGAAAGATCCCATTGAAAAGATAGGATACGCAATTGACGTAAGGGGATCTGCGGTATGGAAAAGTCGCGGCTGAAAAGTGAGCGTTAGACCCTATTTTGAGTGAATCCAAATACCGGCGGTAGCCTAAAACCAGCGTTAGGAGCCTCTAACGCTGGTTTTCACGGCTACCGCCAAACTCCAAATCTAGGTCCTAGTACCTCTGGGGATTTTTTAGGGGTAGGTACCCCCTTAGACCAAAGGAAAACACGTTAAAAAAGAAGTATAGAGGAGCTAGGGGAAACGGAAAGGGAAAGAAATGCACAGTCCAAAAAGAAACTGAAATAGAACATATTGGTATATTTAATCTCAGTAAAAAGAAACTCATGGAACAGGAACAAAAAGTACTGAAATTAGGTTTAACCTTTGCACCCACATCCAAATTAAACAAATTTGAACAAACAAATTTGAAACACATATCCATATAAAAAAATTGTGAGAAATCTAACCATCAAAAGGCATTTTATAAAGAATCCAATAGAGAGACAAACATTAAAAGGGGTAAATAACATTAGAGAAACCACTTATACACAACTCAAACCCAAGTCTTCATTTTATCCGTATCAGAGCAAAGGAAGCAATTTAGAAGTTTTTGAAAGATCAGTTTTATGTGATTTGGCCAAATTGGTAAAAAAAAAAATCAAAAAATCATTTCAAGCCAATAGATGCCAATAACTACATCCCCACAAGGCATTTGATACAGTGCCACATGAGAGATTAATGCACAAAATTAAGGGACTGGGAATAGCTGAAAATGTTAGCTCATGGATAAATAACTGGATAAAAGATAGGGAGCAACGAGTAGCAGTAAATGGATCATACTCAGATTGGACAAAGGTAATCAGTGGCGTCCCCCAGGGATCAGTACTGGGCCCTGTTCTTTTTAATATTTTTATAAATGACTTGGAGCAAGGATTAAATAGTGACATCTCTATTTTTGCAGATGATACTAAGTTAAGTAAGGTCATAAGGTCAGAGCAGGACGAACTCTCTTTACAAAGGGATTTGCTAAAAATAGAACTATGGGCAAGTGAATGGAAAATGAGATTTAATACGGAAAAATGCAAGGTTCTACATTTTGGAAGTAAAAATAAGCAGGCTACGTATTTTTTAAATGGGACAAGACTTAGCCAAACACAGGAGGAAAGGGATTTGGGAGTAGTAATAGATAACAAGCTAAATATGGGTGCACAATGCAGGGCAGCGGCTTCAAAGGCTAATAAGATACTAGCATGTATTAAAAGAGGCATTGATTCAAGGGAGGAAAGCATAATTCTGTCAGTATATAAAGCCCTGGTAAGACCTCACCTTGAGTTTGGAGTGCAGTTCTGGGGACCAATTGCTAAACAAGATATTGCAGAACTAGAAAAAGTTCAGAGAAGGGCCACAAAGCTAATAAGGGGATTGGAGAAATTAACCTATGAGGAGAGGCTAGCCAAACTGGGTCTGTTTTCTTTAGAAAAAAGGCGCTTGAGAGGTGACATGATTACTTTATAAATATATTCAAGGCCCATATACAGAGATGGCAGAAGCTCTGTTTATTCCAAGAAAATTGTTTCTGACAAGAGGTCACAATTTAAGGTTGGAGGAAAGGAGATTTAATCTCCTGCAACGGAAACGTTTTTTCACTGTAAGAGCAATAAAATTGTGGAACTCATTACCAAAGGAGGTAGTGAATGCCAATACCATAGATACATTTAAAAATAGTCTGGATAAATTTCTGTATATAAACAAAATTCATGGATATGATTGCTAGTATTAAATGGGTCACATTTTAATGGGGTTATTTAAGCTTAACTGGAGCTTTTTGTAAGTATTTTAGATTTGTATAGGTTGAACTCGATGGACTTCAGTCTTTTTTCAACCTTATCTACTATGTTACTATGTTACACATAGCTTTCACCTCAAACGTTGGATTGATAACATCCCTAAGGGACAATTCTTGTGGATTAGACGCAATTGTTCAAAAATTTCAGATTAAGATCAATAAGTCAAAATATTGGAACGTAGATTTTTAGAGAAAGGTTATGATCCTGAAACACTAGAAACTGCTATTTCTGAGGTTAGAAATATAGAAAGACAAGATCTCCTCTCCAAAACACAGAAAATTAAAGCAAATACCAATGACAATTTAAGAGTACCCTTAGTGACAAATTATAGCCATCAACATAATCTCTTAAGGAAAATAATAAATAAATACTGGCACCTTATTAAATGCGATCCAATTATAGGGGAAGAAATTTCAGAGTGCCCAGAAATTATTTTTCAGAAAACAACAAATATTAAAAACATACTGGCTCCGAGTGACTTCACTAAGAAAACACAACAATTTAAGATAAGAGATCAAGACTTGATAGGGAACAGACTAAGAGGTTATTATCCTTGTTATAGCTGTAAAGCTTGTAAACACAGTACCAAATGTAAGGAGTATATAAATTATCAACTAATACAGACAAGAAGTATAATATAAAGGATACTATTAGGTGTAGTGATAAGGGGATCATATATCTCATTTAGTGTACTTGTGGAAAGCAATACATAGGAGAGACCACCAGGACCCTACGAACCAGGATTAGGGAACATCTAAACCTGATAGAGAAAGACACCAGATTGTATGAACATTTTAGGCTGAAGCATAAAAACAACATCAAAGACCTGAAATACTGGGGGATTTGCAAAATCAGCAAACCATGGCGAGGTGGGGACTATGAACGCCTACTCCTAAGAAAAGAAGCTGAATATATACATGAAATGCAAACACTATACCCAAAAGGCTTAAACTCAGAGTTAGACCTCAACCCATTCATTTTAGATTAGTACCTTTTTTGTCCCTGCAGTACAGTTAGAATATACAATATAAATCTAATATAGCTCAGTACTATATGTTAGTAATATGAAACACATCATAGGACCAATATCGATTTAACAACAAAAATATAGTTGTCTAATTTTTGATCCTTTCAGTTATGTACATTCCTAATTTAAGTAGCAATATATTGTAAATAATAATTTCCAACCCCATGGTTTAATTCAATCCCAATACCTTAAATATATATACATATACTTATATATATATTTTTTTTTATACACATTTTTTACATATATATTTTTTACATATATATGTATATTTACCTAAACGATCCTTATACATCATTTAGATAAAAATTAAATAGTAGTCTCCAATTATAATAAATATATTTGGATTATAGCAAGATTAAGTTATATAAAATATTTGTCCAAAAATAACCAGTACTCATATTAATATTTCATTTTAAGTCTATAATAAATTCCTCCAATGATTAGTAACGTCATAAGCAAATAATTGTTGAATAATATACATTTAAAGGAAGTTTTAAATTTGCAGAATATATCTATTTTATTAATTTTATTTTTTATCACTTTAATTGAGTAATAAATAATTACACCACCAGTCTTTTCTTTGAAACTGTTTTATATAATATTATTTTGAATATTATTTTGAGAATGATATATAAACATATGTTATGAGGAATATGTGCAATACTGAAGATTCCACCTTAAGAGACATCTATCCATTCCACCTTAAATAAGAAAAAGACGAAAAGGAGGCATTTTTTCTAACCAATGACAATCTTTTAATGCATTTATAAGGAAGCAATCTATCACATTAAAACCATCTTGATAAAGCCACCAGGAGTGGCGAAACGCGTTGATGGTAAAGTGTAAGATAAAGTAAGAAGTTTTCCAGGTTTATCTGACCTAAGGAATCAAAGGATTGCTGAGGATACAAAGTGGGACTATTTTCAACAGCCAAGCACTCTGCGCAGAGTTGAAGAGTAAGGATACCGGACGGATCTACTTCGTTTAAAGTCCCGGACGTGCGTGTGACGTCACCAACTAGCCGCGAGCTGTAGAGACACTTGTGCTAACGGAGGATGGTTTGAAAAGTGCCCACAGAAGAGCAGGTAAGCACTCTGAAGTGTAACAGCTCGGCAGTGTGGTAAGCGTACATGGTACATTATAAGGAACTATCCATATTGTTTATACCACTCTCTCAAAGAACGGCATAATTTTAGTTCAAGCTTGGAACCACACACTTAATAATAGAGGTTTCAGGACTGGGACAAGAAAAAGGAACGTCAGATAAAAATATAAACATCAAGCATTATTAGAACTTTAACAAGTGATTGCTCCCTTCAATTCATTTTAGCAATTGCATTTTTTTACTTAGGAGACATAAAGACTAATCATTCTTAAAATCATTTGTAAATGTGGAATAATACCTAAAAGGTTCTATATATTCAGATGCACATCTTTAAGAAGAATTTCTAAGATTTTTTAAATATATTTTTAGCTACCAGTGACCGGTCAAAATTTTATAACTAGATCTATTTGTTTTTAGACTGAATTGTCTTATTGAATAAATTGTTTTATTGTATCCATTGTCACAATTTTATCAATTCACATTAACCATCTATATTGGATTTTATCTTTTGAATGTATTAAGCATTGTTTCTAGACATCTCAACCCCATATCGGAAATTGGTATTATCTGATAAAATATCTATTTTACTGTTTTTTAACACCACGCTTCCTAGTAGTCATCATTAGACCCTTTATTTATTTATCTATTTCAGGTATCCCCATTGCTGTATAGCGCATTTACACCCATTATTCAATTAAGTGCCATTTGTTACATTGTGTATTATACTTTGAAAGTATGTATATGTGAATTTAGAATTAAAGATAAACATTGATGCTGACAGTGTAATATTTTAGACAAGGTTTTTAAAATTTGAATTGATATTTTATTCAATATAACATTAAGCTGATAGCTCAAAGGGATAGCTCACCTAACATTAAACTGTCATGAATCAAATACAGCAGAAATTAAAGTCACCTCTTTACTGTCATGCTATTTTCAGTGCATTTCTTCCTTCTCTTGAATTTCTCTTTGAATTTTTCAGTAAGAAATGTCATTTATATGCCAGCCCAGTTTATAACACCTGTGAAGGGGTGGTTTTTAAAACTAGATTGCAATCAGGAGGGGTTACACAGGTACAGAGAAAAAAATGGCCCAGCTCTTAAAATATCCATTGATTGCAAATAAATACATATGATACCCTGATTGCATGTTACACAAGTATGTGCAATGATATATGTACCAATTCTAGCATTAATAATCATTTATAAAAAAAAAATAATAGATAAAAGCATATCATGACTTCTAGAAATACAAATACACATTAATTTATGTGAAAGTATCATATAACAGATTTGTATAACAAATAAATATAAAAATAACTTTCTATGAGATATTGTTTGTTGAGGTATAAATGTAGCTATTTCTTGGACATTAACAGTTGAATAATAAAAGATTAGCTTTAGAGAAATGTTCTTGGACAGTAATGAAATGGTATAAATAATGTTGGGAAAAACCCGAATAACCGTAACATCGATGACTGTTAGTTAACAACAGTCCGATGCTCTTCACACTGTACTTAATGCGCATGTTTTTTTGATGGCTTTTTTTATAAATAAGGATATCGTATTCAGATCTGCGTCAGCGATGTCTGACAAGCGTATTGACGCCAGCGAATGCACTGAGATTGATGCTTTGATAAATTGACCCCATAGTTATAGATATATATTGTACAAAAAAATCATATATATATAAATATATACTTGAAAAAAATTGACATTTTTTTATATGTAAAGAAAATTGGAGTGTAAACTTTTCATAACGTTCAGGTATAGCACTGTAGATCTTATGCAGTGTTGGGTTAGTGCACTCCATTTAGGTCTATGAAGAGAATAACTTAAAGGAATAGTCTAGTCAAAATTAACATTTTCATGAATCAGATAGAGCATGCAATTTTAAGAAACTTTATAATTTACTCTTATTATCAATTTTTCTTCATTTTCTTGTTATCTTATTATGAAAAAGCAAGGATGTAAACATATGACCCGGCCCATTTTTGGTTCAGCACCTGAGTAGAGCTTTCTGATTGGTGTCTAAATGTAGCCACCAATCAGCAAGCGCTATCCAGGTTCTGAACCAAAAATGGGCCGGCTCCTAAGCTTACATTCAAATAAAGATACCAAGAGAACAAAGAAAAATGAATAATAGGAGTAAATTAGAAAGTTGCTTAAAATTGCATGCTCTATCTGAATCATGAAAGTTTAATTTTGACTAGACTATTCCTTTAATGTGGTAGCACTTTATGTATAACATTGGCACAACACTACTTAGTTTCAAATAGTGCTCAACACATATACATTCCTAAACCTACCTCAGTATGCTCTTATGTTTTTAAATTTGATAATACACATAGAAGTAAATTAGAAAGTTAAATTCTCTCTGAATCATGAAAGTTTAAATTGACCACATCCCTTTAACTTACATACAGCTCGAGAACATTAGATTTGACTGAAAAGCAGATCCTATCTCACTAAAGACCAAGCACCTCTGATTGAAACATAAGAATTATACTTGTTTTTTCATGTACACTATAACAGTGATGACAATAACAAATAACAACAATACTTCCACCTATAACCTTCCTACTGCAAGATTTTAAAACTTATGTAATCCTTTGTTCTTGCTTTCAGAACCATATTGCACCTACAGTATGTTTATAGATACTTTATTTCTATTTTTACTTTTCATTGTATTATTAGTCTACCATTGGGAGCAGGAGGCTATTTCAGGTAACTGAAGTACATTTCAGGAACTGTAAATAATTAGAGGTCTGATTTTGCTCCAGAATCCAACAGGTTAAATTGACTTTTTCACTTAAGGAATCCTTTGATCCATCAAAAGCCACTTTTCCATCATACAGTTTATCCATCACATGGAACCTTGCCAGGAAGTTAACTCAAGCCATCTCTTTGGCACATTATTATCATACTATGAGATTGGACGAATCACAAGCTTGTAATTTTCATTGATTTTATTTGAAATTTCACAGATATTTTACCTCATGATGTTAGCATAAAGGGAAAGGCCTGTTTAACACGTGTTTTTACTCATATCATTAAGAGATTTAGAACATTGTATTCCCATTGTTGTGGGTGCAAACATATTAAGACTTTTGTTTTATATTTTTTTCTCTAATTCATATGCATTGGACATTGACTATGGATATAACTTAACTCAATAAAAGCTAGAATAACAAATATGGATAGCAAAATAAATAAATGATTATATGATATGTGTTTGTTATAGTTTTGTAAAATTAAGTACATTGAAAATAGACATATGCATTTGTTTTTGGATGAATACATTCAGCAGCATAACCAGTAGACAAATGAAAATCTGACCAAAATGGCCGCATAACAAACTTTTCTATCTTTATTAGTTGCATTTTTTTCATTTCCGTTTGGCACTTTTGGTGTGAAAATAAATGGATAGAGAATATAGGAAAGGGGGAAGGAGCTGAGATTGTTTGACAATTCTTTTCCAGTGATAAACAGGGGAACTGACCAATTATGTGTACAACTTCCCCTGTCCAATCCCGACAGAGCATCACTAAATGATTGATGTGAGGTCCAGCAAGTCAGGCATTAAATACCAAACAGGCTTGTCCAATTCACTTTTAACCTAGCATAAGGAAGTGCTAGCCTTACTGAACATCAGCCATCTTGTAGTCACTTTCACTTCAGCTTCTAAATAGTACAGTGCCTCTGTCAGCTTGCTCCACTTTTTTTTGCTGGAAAAAAAACCTTTCAGCGAGATTACGTGTTTTGCAGTAACAGGGGTGTGGTGCTAACGAGCAGTTTCAGCTCACCGCTCACCTACAGACAACGCTGGTATTACGTTTTTTTTTCAACCCGGCGTTAGCCTCTAAAAAGTGAATGGAGAGCAAAATTTAGCTCCACATCTCACTGTAATACCAGCGCTGCTTACGGTAGCGGTGAGCTGGCTAAACGTGCTTGTGCACAATTTCCCCATAGGAATCAATGGGGCAGAATCTGCTGAAAAAACCTAACACCTGCAAAAAAGCAGCGTTCAGCTCCTAACGCAGCACCATTGATTCCTATGAGGAAAGTAAATTTATGTCTACACCTAACACCCTAAACACCTGCATAAACCGACACCTGCATTATATTATTAACCCCTAATCTGCCACTCCGGACACCGCCGCCACCTACATTATACTAATGAACCCCTAATCTGCTGCCCCCAACATCGCCGAACCCTACATTTTATTTATTAACCCATACTCTGCTGCCCTCAATGTCGCCGCCACCTACCTACACTTATTAACCTCTAATCTGCCACCCCCAACGTCGCCGCAACTAATATAAATATATTAACCCCTAAGCCTAAGTCTAACGCTAACCCTAAGCCCCCCAACTTAAATATAATTTAAAATAATCTAAATAAAATTACTACAATTAAATTAATTATTCCTATTTAAAACTAAATACTTACCTATAAAATAAACCCTAAAATAGCTACAATATAACTAATAGTTACATTGTAGCTAGTTTAGGATTTATTTTTATTTTACAGGCAACTTAGTATTTATTTTAACTAGGTAGAATAGTTATTAAATAGTTATTAACTATTTAATAACTACCTAGTTAAAATAAAGACAAAATTACCAGTAAAATAAATCCTAACCTAAATTACAATTACACCTAACACTACACTATAACTAAATTAGGCCTAGATTTAGAGTTTGGCGTTAGCCGTGAAAACCAGCGTTAGAGGCTCCTAACGCTGGTTTCTTACGGACTCCGGTATTTAGAGCTCATTTACCGACACTCAAAAATCACCCAACGCACACATCTCTACCGACAGCTCAAACCCAGTAGTTAACATATACCGACAAAATAAACATCCACGAATCACAAAACAAATATTACACAAACTACACTTACACTCATACAAACACAACACTATATTTATTTTTCAGATTTATTAATTTTTCATCCAAATACAAAGGATCAAAGTTGCGAGATCTTGGGTGTTAGAAAAAAAACAACACAAATCCATTTTCCCATTGACTTACATTGACACACGGGAAAAGATCCTCATATAGCTACATCTAACTAATAAGATTATCACAAACATACACTCATCGATGCATACAAACAATATACACCACATTACATACACAAACAAGTTATTTATTACAAAATTAACACGATTTAGCTACTTTTTCACACAAGCTCATGACGTCACTCACTTTACGAGGAAAACCAGTCTTAGAAAAAAAAATTGACCAAAATTTGGAGCCTCCATTGACTTCTATGGGGAAGACGTGCTCGTGCACGCGACAGACCGATTTCCCTAACGCACGCAAATAGCGTAGACAAAAAAACTCCAAATACCAGCGCTAGAAATAGGAAAAAAATACATGCTTTTCTGCGTTAGACCCAGCTATGATAAATAGATCAAGAAATGACTATTTCCCTATGGTGGACTTAGGGATTTTAGTTATTGAATATTCACAACACCATTAAATTGTTTCAGACTTTTATATTACATCAACTACAAATCAACATCACTAGTAACAAACTTTTTTTAAAAAAATATTACATTTAAACGGACACAAAAATAATTTAAACTTTTCAGGATTCACAAACAGTACACAATGGGAAACACCTCTCATTTACCTTTATTATTGCATTTCATTTATTCAACTCATATGCTTGCAGCAACTGCATATCTACATAGGCTTAACACATCATCAGTCATGGATGCACATACATTACTTTTAGTATTCACTCATACATGTGCATTCAAATGATGGGGGAAAAACACATTACATTCTCTCGAGGAATCACAAAACAGAACATATGGATTTTAATGTACTTTTAACATCATGATTCCATCACAATATACCATTAGGAATTACGTACAAGAAGAACATCATTACACCAGATTACAGATGTCACTTTATGGGAAGGAACAACAATGCCAGACCGCTATATAGAAGTCAGCATATGTGGGACACAATCACAATATATACGTATATGTACATAACACGCATCACGCAACCACAAAGCACACATTTATATTTTATTCAGCACACAATAACAATGTAGCACAATACAACAACACAATGAGGATTTCAGAACTACATAGGCAGGTTAATAATATGACGACGTCATTAGAAGATTCAACCATACACATTACAGATTCACCACTGTACCGCCCCTTTCTGAACTTTAACACTCAATACTACAATACAACATATACGTAAATAACAGTTTGGAACAGCATTATTAGGGAGATTTGAATGGGACAATTAATAAATATTGTCAGATCGCAAATCACTTATATATACAATACTACAGATGACAGCCGGAAGTTATTCAGTATTAATGCCATTTGAATGGGACGCATACAATATTGACAGCTCGGCAATCACTTATATATACAATACTACAGATGACAGCCGGAAGTTATTCAGTATTAGTGCCATTTGAAAGGGACGCATACAATATTGACAGCTCGGCAATCACTTACATATACAATACTACAGATGGCAGACGGGAAGTTCGGAATTATTATTGCGATTTTAAAGGGACGCATACAATATTGACAGCTCGGCAATCACTTATATATACAATACTACAGATGGCAGATGGGAAGTTCGGAATTATTATTGCGATTTTAAAGGGACGCACACAATATTGACAGCTCGGCAATCACTTATATATACAATACTACAGATGACAGCCGGAAGTTATTCAGTATTAGTGCCATTTGAATGGGACGCATACAATATTGACAGCTCGGCAATCACTTATATATACAATACTACAGATGGCAGACGGGAAGTTCTGAATTATTATTGCGATTTTAAAGGGACGCATACAATATTGACAGCTCGGCAATCACTTATATATACAATACTACAGATGGCAGATGGGAAGTTCGGAATTATTATTGCGATTTTAAAGGGACGCATACAATATTGACAGCTCGGCAATCACTTATATATACAATACTACAGATGGCAGTCGGGAAGTTCGGAATTATTATTGCGATTTTAAAGGGACGCATACAATATTGACAGCTCGGCAATCACTTATATATACAATACTACAGATGGCAGACGGGAAGTTTGGAATTATTATTGCGATTTTAAAGGGACGCATACAATATTGACAGCTCGGCAATCACTTATATATATACAATACTACAGATGGCAGATGTTACTTTATCGTTTACAAACAATGTTGCAGCAACATTGATCGATCACATTCGATGCACATTATACACAACTATGCACTTTCATTCATGTTAGCCTGGACGTGTGCTTGTTACTATAAGATCGCGTTTAAGAAATATTGATTACGCATATGATCAAACATTACAAACATGCACTGTATGTGTGATATTTTACACTTTCACATTGAGATTCATTGGGGGAAAACAACATTTCAGGCAAAAAAACAAAAACGCCCACTTTGAAAGCATTCGCGCCGCTCACATACAAACAAGTGAATACAATCAGCAATCATTACAAACTCACTACCATTGGACTAATTGTACTATAAATCCCCCAAACAACATGGCCAAAGCATCACTTGTGATCCACATCAGATCAAGTGCATACCTTGTTACGCTGTTTTGAAAGATGGATGACGATGACATGGTAGACGCTGCTGGTGCTGCTATTGGCGAACTAGTTGTTGATCAAATCAGGCAGCCTCGGCGGCTCAGACTGAGACGAAGGGGTCGTGTGGTTCGAGGTCCTCGTGTCTACAGGGTGAGACCCACCTTGGAAAACAAGAGCGACTTTGAGGTTTATGATAAGTATCGGCTCAATCGCGACAAGCTCATTGGCCTTTACGATCTTCTTAAACCTCATTTGGAGCCACGTATAAGAATAAGGACTGCTGTTCCCGCCATGAGTAAGATGCTAAGTTGTCTATACGTCCTGGCCTCCGGGAGTTTTCAATCCGGAGAAATGTACATGCATGGCCTGGCTCAAGGTACATTCTCTGTGGTGTTTGATAACTTTCTGGACGCCATGGTACGTATCAGTAAGCATTACATAGGATTCCCACAAAATGATGGTGATTGGAGGCGCCTGAAGCGGGAATTCTTTGATATTGCTCAATTTCCCAATGTCTTGGGAGCCATAGATTGTACCCACATTGCGCTGCGTGCTCCAATTGATGACTTGCCCTTCAGAAATCGCAAACATTTTCATAGCCTCAACGTGCAGTATGTTTGTGACGCACAGATGAGGATTATGCATGTGTGTGCGAATTTTGGAGGGGCTTGTCATGATGCCCGCATCCTCGCTCAGTCGTCCCTGTGGAGACCGTTTGAGGAAAGACAAATGCCCCCTGGTTATCTCGTTGGTGAGTATTTGTGCACAACATGGTTAATTAGTTAGACAATTGCCACTGTAGTTTTAAAATGTTAGCGTAATGTTCAGCTATAGGATGCAATTTAACCATTTATTTCTTTTTCCGCAAATGTCTAGTTTTAGTTCAATGCAGATATGTAGCATGTCTTACCTTAACCCCTTAATGACAGAGGACGTACCAGGTACGTCATAGGAAAAAACTCCCTTAATGACAATTGACGTACCTGGTACGTCCTCTGTTGTCTGAAGTGCTGGAAGCGATCACGATTGCTTCCAGCTGCTTCCAAGGGATTGTAGTGATGCCTCAATATTGAGGCATCACTGCAATCCCCTATTTTACATACCGATGCAGAAAGGGCCACTCTGTGGCCCTCTCTGCATCGGCCACTGATACTAACAATTTCGTTGGTTGGTCGGAGTAGCTTTTATCTATATGATCCTCCGTTTTTTTCCAAAGCGATCTCACTTTGTTGGTGGTTATGACCGGAGATCCGTTTGCGGCCAGGGGGGCGGGTGGGGCGGGTGCGCACGCAAATTATGCCCGAAAATGAAAGTAAAAACAAAAGACCGATGTGGAAGCAGGGGGATCTTAGTTCTTTAGTAAGGGATCTGGGAGGGGGAGGGATGTAGATCATTTAGGGGGGCCAGCTACACTACAGAAAACAAGTATTTCATATAAAAAAGTAAAAAAAAAACTATTTTGGGGGGCAAATTGGGTACTGGCAGACAGCTGCCAGTACCCAAGATGGCGGCAAATAGGTAGAGGGGGAGGTTTAGAGAGATGTATTGGGGGGGATCAGGGAGGTTTTGGGGTAAGGGGGGATCCATCACTGCAGACTGTATGAAAAAATTAAAAAAATAATAATAAATTATTTTTATTTCAGTACTGGCAGACTTTTTGCCAGTACTTAAGATGGCGGTGACAATTGTGAGGTGGGGGAGGGAAGAGAGCTGTTTGAGGGGGGTCAGGGGGGGATCAGGGGGTGGGATGTGTCAGGTGGGAGGCTGATCTCTACGCTAAAGTTAAAAATTAACCCTACAAGCTACCTAATTAACCCCTTAACTGCTGGGCATAGTGTGGCGGTGAAATGGTGGCATGAAATATACCAAAATGGGCCTAGATCAATACTTTGGGATGTCTTATAAATATAAATATATACATGTCAAGGGATATTCAGGGATTCCTGAAAGATATCAGTGTTCCAATGTAACTAGCGCTAATTTTGAAAAAAAGTGGTTTGGAAATAGCAAAGTGCTACTTGTATTTATTTCCCTATAACTTGCAAAAAAAGCAAAGAACATGTAAACATTGGGTATTTCTAAACTCAGGACAAAATTTAGAAACTATTTAGCATGGGTGTTTTTTGGTGGTTGTAGATGTGTAACAGATTTTGGGGGTCAAAGTTAGAAAAAGTGTGTTTTTTTTCAATTATTTCCTCATATTTTACATTTTTTTATAGTAAATTATAAGATATGATGAAAATAATGGTATCTTTAGAAAGTTCATTTAATGGCGAGAAAAACGGTATATAATATGTGTGGGTAAGAGGAAAATTACAGCTAAACACAAACACTGCAGAAATGTAAAAATAGCCATTGTCATTAAGGGTAAGAAAATTGAAAAATGGTCCGGTCATTAAGGGGCTAAATGCTCAGATAGAGAATGCAATGTGACCATTTAGTTTGCATTTTACACAAGGTTTGGTTTAGGAGAAATACGCATATGTAGCATGTCTTAGCTGAAATGGGAAGATATTAGCTAATGCAATTTAACCATGTCATTGTCTCTTTCCGCAAATGTCTAGTTTTAGTTTAATGCAGATATGTAGCATGTCTTACCTTAAATGCTCAGATAGAAAATGCAATGTAACCATTTAGTTTGCATTTTACACAAGGTTTGGTTTAGGAGAAATACGCATATGTAGCATGTCTTAGCTGAAATGGGAAGATATTAGCTAATGCAATTTAACCATGTCATTGTCTCTTTCCGCAAATGTCTAGTTTTAGTTCAATGCAGATATGTAGCATGTCTTACCTTAAATGCTCAGATAGAGAATGCAATGTAACCATTTAGTTTGCATTTTACACAAGGTTTGGTTTAGGAGAAATACGCATATGTAGCATGTCTGAGCTGAAATGGGAAGATATTAGCTGATGCAATTTAACCATGTCATTGGCTCTTTCCGCAAATGTCTAGTTTTAGTTCAATGCAGATATGTAGCACGTCTTACCTTAAATGCTCAGATAGAGAATGCAATGTAACCATTTAGTTTGCATTTTACACAAGGTTTGGTTTAGGAGAAATACGCATATGTAGCATGTCTTAGCTGAAATGGGAAGATATTAGCTAATGCAATTTAACCATGTCATTGTCTCTTTCCGCAAATGTCTAGTTTTAGTTCAATGCAGATATGTAGCATGTCTTACCTTAAATGCTCAGATAGAGAATGCAATGTAACCATTTAGTTTGCATTTTACACAAGGTTTGGTTTAGGAGAAATACGCATATGTAGCATGTCTTAGCTGAAATGGGAAGATAGAGAATAAGATTGAACTAGATTATTCTTTTAAAATAAAAAAATGTGTTAGTGGATTATCGTGTACAAAAACTTTTATTGGAATCAAAATACTATTTTGAGGATTCATTTTGAATTATGTTCTGTTCATAATTTATAGGTGATTCTGGGTACATGAGCCGGCCTTGGCTTATTACCCCCTTGCGTAGCCCGACTGATGTGTCTGAGGAGCGCTACAATAGGGCTCATAAGAGAACCAGGGCGGTGGTTGAACGGATGTTCGGGCTCCTGAAGATGAGGTTCAGGTGCCTGGACCGGTCGGGAGGAGCCCTCCAGTACAACCCAAAGAAGGTGGCTAAGATTGTTGTAGCCTGTAGTGTCCTGCATAATATTGCACAGCGGGCTGGGATGCTGCAGGGCGTCCAGGCGCACCGAAACCTCCTCAGAGATGAGGAGGATGATCCTGTTCTAGAGGGGCCATTCCGGGACGAGGGGCTCAATGTCAGAGCAGACATCATCAACCGCCACTTCAGACGGTAAATAATAGAAGTTAGACTGGAGTATTGTCAATAGATGTGAACTCTAGGGAAATGACAAGTAGAGAATTGTGCAAACATGTTAGGATTGTTCATCAAATGCTACAAATGTGTTTGATTTATTACTATAGGTGATGCTCTGGTCATTGGGTCCTGTAGCGAGTCTTTGCCACCTGGTTTTTAAAGAGGACATCAGCTGGTAAGTATAAATGTATGGACTGTTGCTGGCATGAATTGTACACAAATACATCATATGGCATACATTTTCAAAACTAGTATTTAGTTTACACATTACTTAAAATGTACATACTCAGAAAGGGATCCTCTAGCATAACTATCCTCTAGCATGACTATGGTTCAATGTCACACATTAGAGGTTCGTTCTGCTCAATATGACTCATCTTCATACTTGATAGAACAGAACACTAGTAAGCTAGTGACAGAAATTTATTCTGAAATGGGGGGTGGGACAGGGGTACAGAACTGATTCACACACTTGTAGTAATTTTTATTAAACTTTTTCTGCCATTAGGGAGCTGACTTAATCTAAAGACTGAAAGGGAAGAATTAGAAGCCTGACAGTGAAGATTGCCCAGACTGACAGTGGAAAAAGCCAAGATTGAAATTGAAGTATACCAATGGGATCATGTCTGGCATTATCTTTCCAATCTGCTGACCTTGAAAAACATACAAAGACATGTTCACATGGTAAGTGCCAACTATTTGATAGAATAAGGCTGTGGAGGCATCCTATTGGAGACACTTAGATTATTTTCTAATTTTTAGATGGTATTTCACAGTCCTCTATTTTTGAAATGATGAATAAGGCACCTATTGAAGATCAACTGTTTACCTCTGAATTAACTTTCAAAGACCATGCATTATCCAAGTTGGTGTACCAATGCATGCTAGTGAAGAATGTTGAATATTAGTAGCTTACATACATTAGTCATATTTAGTTCATAATTAGATATTTAGGGATCACAATCAGACACTTAGATGATTTTACTTTTTTAGATGGTATTTCAGTCCTCTATTTTATGAACTGATGAATAAGACACCTATTGAAGATCAACTGTTTACCCCTGAATAGACTTTCTAAGACCATGCATTATCCAGGTTGGTGTACAAATGCATGCTAGTGAAGAATGTTGAATATTAGTAGCTTACATACATTAGTCATATTTAGTTCATAATTAGATATTTAGGGATCACAATCAGACACTTAGATGATTTTACTTTTTTAGATGGTATTTCAGTCCTCTATTTTATGAACTGATGAATAAGACACCTATTGAAGATCAACTCTTTACCTCCGAATTGACTTTCTAAGACCATGCATTATCCAGGTTGGTGTACCAATGCATGCTAGTGAAGAATGTTGAATATTAGTAGCTTACATACATTAGTCATATTTTGTTCATAATTAGATATTTAGGGATCACAATCAGACACTTAGATGATTTTACTTTTTTAGATGGTATTTCAGTCCTCTATTTTATGAACTGATGAATAAGACACCTATTGAAGATCAACTGTTTACCCCTGAATTGACTTTCTAAGACCATGCATTATCCAGGTTGGTGTACCAATGCATGCTAGTTAAGAATCACAGGAAGAATGTTGAATATTAGTAGCTTACATACATTAGTCATATTTAGTTCATAATTAGATATTTAGGGATCACAATCAGACACTTAGATGATTTTACTTTTTTTAGATGGTATTTCAGTCCTCTATTTTATGAACTGATGAATAAGACACCTATTGAAGATCAACTGTTTACCCCTGAATTGACTTTCAAAGACCATGCATTATCCAGGTTGGTGTACCAATGCATGCTAGTTAAGAATCACAGGAAGAATGTTGAATATTAGTAGCTTACATACATTAGTCATATTTAGTTCATAATTAGATATTTAGGGATCACAATCAGAAAAAGGAATACATATTATAGTTTATATAGAGGTATTTGAATGGACATGAAATATTACATTTATGTTCAGCATACATATATATTTATTATTGGAATGTGATATGCATTATTATGTATAATTAGAAATTCTGATATTTAAATTTAATTTTTATTACACAATATAATGGTGTATGTTTATTTTTATTTTTTTTAAATTTAAATCATAAATATCTTGATAAAATGTTGAACAAAGTTAGAGCATAGACACAAGTTGATTGTAAATGTATTTTATGAATATTTGACAACGTGTGTATTAACTTTGTAAAATTTTGTTTTTTAATTTCAGATTGTCATCTGATGACTTCCAGGAATATTTTTTTGTTTTTGTTTCAAAAACTTTTTTTTTTTAAATGGTAATAATCAACATTTTATTATTAAATACACTCTTTTGAACAGATTATAATAAATATCCATATAATCTGTCAATAAAAAACAATTTGACTCCCATGACTGATAGTTGTCTATTTGACAAGCACATGCATAAGATCAAATAATGCATTAATTTTTGAAAATCCACTGATTCAGAGAATATTAAATTAAACTATCTTTTTAAAATTAATTGGGGAGTGAGATCCATTGATGCTTTTCTTGTGAAATTCTTAGATGTTAAAATAATTTCGGATATGTATTCAAAATTTTACATAGATTATTTTGTTTCACTTTTAAGAAGGGGAAGTGGTTCACTTACATTAAAGTGACAGTGTTGTTGAATGTAAAATTAATTTTATAAGATCTTGTATCTTCCTTAGGTATCTCAAAACATTATTTTATTAAATTTATAAATTTTTACATTTATAAATGGTAGGTCATTTAACTTCATATTTTTCACAAGCTAGTTATTGGATGCCATGTTAATAGATTTTATTTTCTAGTGGAGTCATTTAAAGGGACATTTAACTATAGTTATTAATATTATGTAGTTTTTAAAATCTTACCTCTTGGGTTAGACATCACACATCTATATATAATTTTCATTCCCCTTTAGTTTCTTTTGACAATGTTAAATCAACATTCAAAATTTTTTTGTCCTTAAAGGGACATTCACAAAGTATTGTGTCTTGATTTTTAAAAAATCATAAAATAATTTAAACATATTTAGAAAGTACTATAGAATTACATTCAGTCTTTAAATATACTTTGAAAAATATACATCAATGCACATATCTTAGTCAATTACATAAGGCATCTATGTGCAACCAACAATCATCATCAAAATAGCCTATGTAGATATGTATTTAATCCAAGAATATATATAATTACAATCTAATGATTGAATACCAAAACATATTAAGTTGTTCAAATATTATAATCTTATCCAAAATGCATACATAACATATAGCTTAATGTCCCTCTAAGCTGAAGACTGCGAAATACATCCATTACAATATATAGTTCAGTCAGTGTGTAAAACAATCCAGAAGTTAATCTAAATATGCTTTACTCATATGTTATACTAATTTAGCAAAAGGAAGGTGGCTAGGTTTATGATTTTTCAAGCATTATTGTGAAATGTCTCTTTAAAGGGACATGAACTCAAAATATACTTAAAGGGAGACAGTTAAAAAATTAATTATTTATACATTCTGAATGAGTATTCTATTTTAAGCAACTTTAAAAATTGTCTCATATTATCAATGTTCCTCGTGATGTTGCTATCATTACTTTAAAAATAAGGCATTAAATAGATAATTTATTTGCTTCAGTACTCTGGACAGAACTTTTTTTTTTTTGTTGGATTAATTGATCCAACAATCATCAAGGACAACCCAGGTTTTTTTGCAAAAATTGTCCGTAATCTAAAATATCATTATTGATTTGCAAAAGAAAGATAACAAGATAATTCTTAACATTTGAGAATCAGATTAAATTATAAAGTTGCTTAACATTTCATGCTCAATCTGAATCACGAACGCTAAATTTGTTTGGACAGTGTCCCTTTAAGAGATTTAAAGAGTGTATTTACTTCTCTTCTTATCTTGACATACTTTGCTTGAAAAGCATATCGAGATAGGCTCAGTAGATGAAGATTGGTGGATGCACAGAGATGCCTTATGTGATTGGCTCAACCATGTGCATTTAAATTTCTTCTAAATTGAGTTACATTTTAAAGTCTAAACAATTTTCTATCTCTACAGATCATTCGATACAATTGTTTGTTTGTAATGTCTATTTAAAAATAAAGACGCCATTGCACCATAACATATATGAGCACTTCAGACAAATACAAGCTCAAGGTTTATTTACTAATAACAAACAAACCTGTAGTTTAACATTTATAAACAGATTATACAAGTTACGGACATTATAACCTGAATTTGAACATTCAGAAATATTGCGTGGGAAATGGATCTTGAAACAACAGATTTGCATCTTTAAACATTAGAGTCTAATGTCACGCAATAGCACACAATCTATGTGCATTATAAAATACATTTAATAGAGCAATGTCAATACTTCACAATAAGTCAACAAATTGATTTTATCAACAATAAAGACATACAATATTAAATGTGTATTTGTATTAAAGAAACAGACCGTTATTAAACCGAAAAATGTATACAACATTTAGTAATGTGATAGTATTAGATTTTAAAGAGAATTTAAACATTAATATTTAACGGATCACGGATATTAAATCTGTGTCACACATATCCGCATGACAGGCCCATCAGTTACAAATAAGTCTACATGAAAAATGAAGTAACAGCACCACCAGGAGGTATGTGTAAGGAAGTTACTAAGATATGAAACATTAAGGAACGGCCAATCCGAGTTCATCACACAAACACAACTTGAGTCAGGATGGTCTCACAGACATTCTAACAATATTTCAAACTTTTATCCAATCAGATGTACAGATAACTTGTCCCATGGTGCATCTCATGTTTACTTCACCATATAAAAGTCCAATACACGTTGCCATCTTTGTCAGTTCTCTAATGCCTGCAGGCAGTTATATATTTATAATATAATATAAATATTTATATTAGACAACCTAGCAGGCATGACGTCTCCCAGGTTCACCAAGCCAGAGAGTGCTGCACTGGTCTACGCCGTCAAGGACTTTTATCCCCAGCTGTTTGGGAACAAGAGGAGGTCGACAGATGCGCCTGTTAAGAAGGCCCTCTGGGAGTCTATCACCAATGCGGTTCAATTGGTGTGTGACGTCCAGAGGAGCCAGGATCAAATCATGAGGAGATTCGGAGATATGAGGTTGCGCTTGACAAAAAAAGTCAACCTCATAAGGGACTGGGTACAAGCCCGTAAAAGAGGGGGCCAAAGAAAGGCCCCGCGGAAACTATACCTACTCCCTTATGAGGTGACTTTATGCGAGCTCCTCAATCTCCGGGTCCCCAAAAGATTTAGATCCTTGCCATCCTCGGCCTCCTCTTCTTCCCTCCCAGCTGCGGGATCTGAAAGTCCTGACGCGGGGGCCATGGCAGCTGCTTCTCCGTCCGGTGGCCTGGGAGGAGCTGATAGAGAATCTGAACCAGGTAACTATCCAACTTCATATAATATCTTAATATTTGATTATTTTTTTAAAAATGTGTATATAGTCAGATACTAAACCTATACAGATCTCACAACATACACTACATATGATGTTTAGATATCTGATTTTAGATTAGTGACACATGAAATAGGAATGATGTTTCTTGCGCTCTACAGAATATGCGTCACAGAGCGAAATTGAATTGCGCATACACGTTAACATGGGTTTGCTGTAAGTGGCATTGCTTTATAAATGTTGGTCAAATGACGGATGCGTAATTCCGCTTGGAATCATTGCTCAATGATCGCGAAAATTGAACTGCGCATACACGTTAACATGGGTTTGCTGTAAGTGGCATTGCTTTATACATGTTGGTCAAATGACGGATGCGTAATTCCACTTGGAATCATTGCTCAATGATCGCGAAAATTGAATTGCGCATACACGTTAACATGGGTTTGCTGTAAGTGGCATTGCTTTATACATGTTGGTCAAATGACGGATGCGTAATTCAGCTTGGAATCATTGCTCAATGATCGCGAAAATGGAATTGCGCATACACGTTAACATGGGTTTGCTGTAAGTGGCTTTGCTTTATACATGTTGGTCAAATGACGGATGCGTAATTCCGCTTGGAATCATTGTGCAATGATCGCGAAAATTGAATTGCGCATACATGTTAACATGGGTTTGCTGTAAGTGGCATTGCTTTATACATGTTGGTCAAATGACAGATGCGTAATTCAGCTTGGAATCATTGCGCAATGATCGCGAAAATTAGAATTGCGCATACACGTTAACATGGGTTTGCTGTAAGTGGCATTGCTTTATACATGTTGGTCAAATGACGGATGCATAATTCAGCTTGGAATCATTGCGCAATGATCGCGAAAATTAGAATTGCGCATACACGTTAACATGGGTTTGCTGTAAGTGGCATTGCTTTATACATGTTGGTCAAAATTAAATGTGAATTATTATATATGTGAAGAATACAGTATTCTTATTTTCAATATTATACATAATAAAAAAAAAAAGCAGAATCAAAAACAAAAATAACATATGCCCATCAATTAATGAGAATGAAATAACACCAAAAAATAATTAAAGCTACAGTAAACAATACAACTGATTGAAAATAAGAGTACAGGATATATTTATGATGGATTTAATTGAGGAAACAATTAACTCATGGGACTACCAAAAGATTAATAGTTTTTAATTGATTTGCTAATAATGTAAAGATTTTAAACATGGCATGATTTGTATTAATGATATCCAATCCTCATTTAATATATTACAGATCTGGATGTTGGTGCTGGATCCTCAAGCCAGGGCTTGTCATAGTATGGTATGTCTCATTTTAATTGACATTTGTCTTAGAAACATGGACAGAACATTACATACTAAATCCACATTGTTCAATATTTATATGTATCTGCAAAATGGATTAGTAAAATATTTACAAATAAGAATTAAAAAAAAAAATAAACAGAGGATTACATTGTAAGACTACTCTGAATTTGTATCAAATGTTAAATATCCCATCTATTCTGGATATCTTAATTTTAATGTAAGATTCTTTGAAT
This sequence comes from Bombina bombina, assembly GCF_027579735.1. Taxonomy (NCBI): domain Eukaryota; kingdom Metazoa; phylum Chordata; class Amphibia; order Anura; family Bombinatoridae; genus Bombina; species Bombina bombina. Next base: position 579,573,307 of record NC_069501.1, on the reverse strand, counting down.
GTCCAATTTATATTCTTCCCTTGTGTATTGCTTAATCTTATTTGTATACATTTTTAAACAAATCACACACTTTTGCATATGATTTGTTTTTAAAAATATAGATTCCATTTTTGAAATTGATCACGTCATTTAAGGGACATGCCAACGAAATTTTTACATTGAATGATTTGTAAACGTGATTTTATTGTTTTGTTTAAACATTTTATGAGCTACATTGGTTCAGTCTATTGTTTTAGTTCTTCTAAAAACATATTGATTTTGGTTTAGGTTAAACAATGCATTACTGGTATTATCCGGCTGTTTTTTTATGCATAAATTTTCATTGGGTCAAAAGTTAAAATCATGTGTTGAGATAACAGTAGTACATAGTTTCAAAAAGTATACAATTGCACATTTAGAGCTTCATGTCCCTTTAATAGATGAAAATTAAATAATTCTTAGGATATCCTTAAATAACATATTAGATTCGAATTGCATGCTCAATCCCATTCATTACATCAACATATGGAGTAGAGAATTCATTAACACCAACCTTGTCAAATCAATATATTTTTATATTAAAGGGACACTGAGCTAAAATTATTAATGTTGTCATTCAGATAGAGCATGCAATATTAAGCAACATTTAAATATAATACTATAATCATATGTGAAATATTCTATTGCTAAATGTATTTTAAAATCAAGAATGTACGTTTATCTGCAGCTCAATTTTGGTTGACCAACCTGGGTTTTTATTGATGATTGGTGGATACCTTCAACAAACAATATTTATTGAATCCAATATTGCTTATCTGCCTTTAAGATTAAAATGTAGCAACATTAAAATTATAATAGGAGTCAATGTTAAATCATTTGGAACAGTTTGAACAGTGAAATCAATGATTGAAATAAATCATGTCAGTGTCCCTTTAATAAACAATAGATTTGTTAATCCTTCCATTCTTTGGATTAGACAATATTGATATATAATTCACATATTCACTGTTGGAGTTACTTTCTAGATATAAGCATACTCTAACAGCACCATGATTACATATTTGTACTAATCAATTTGGTTTGGTATTGTGATCAATATGTGTTGTGTCCTAAACAAGATTACTGTACATTGCACAAATGGCTCGATGTGCCACATGTCTTTGTTTATATTTGTCAACAGCTGTTATTCAAAATGTGGTTTGTGTGTATTCTTTGAAGAACATTGTTCAATGGGTATATTTAGATATGCAATAGCATCGTATGAGATGAGTTTGATGTCTAATATAGTCAGAAATTAAACATATGTTCAATACATAATTTTTTACAGAATCCCCTTGATTCAATCAAGCATTTTATTTTATAATGACTGCTCTATTCTTCACATTTTAAAGTTGATTATTCTTATAAATCGATACAGATGTGATTTAGTGCTATCCCAAATGTGTTCACTAATATATATCTATATCATTCATAGAGAGAGTTGGTGTGGGGAGCCCAGAGGAAACCAGCACTGACACAGAGCTGCCTTTGCGGTCTTCTGGTAAGTCCATTGACTCATTTATATGTCATTGAAGGTGTATTGGTAATCAATATTATGAGCATGATTCTGATGAAGCATAACATTTGAAACAAACATATAATTGACTCCTCTGATTATATATTAATTTTATTTGAATATTGAAAGATTAAGAATTAAAACTTTCTTAGTCTACACCTTTGTTATTCAGAAGATGTATAGCATATGTTTGTTTCCATGTTCATTTTTGACAACAATCATCAAGTGATACACACATGAGAAATCGTAAATGTTCAATGTACTATGCTTTTATGATTTTAAAATTAATACAAACAATAAATAGAAAATCTGAATCATTGATAATAACAAATCTAATGTCATTTGTATGCTCCATCAAAATGATGTAAATCATAACTTTGGGTGTGTATATCTTTAATGCAACATTGATGTGTGTCTTTGAGCAACAGTAACATATGTTATAATATCTGATCTTAACGTGTACACAGCATTTTATGTTTTACAGAGATTGATTTAACATGTGTGACGGAGGAGGAAGAGGCTCCCTTTGAGTCTGATGGTATGTGAAATATATCTAACATGTATCCAACATGTTTTTTTATTGGAAATCATTTTATTGAAGACATTCAAAGTCTACAGCTTTTGCACTTTAAAAAGGAATATTATTTGTCTGTTCAAATACACTACTGCCCCCTTTATATATCAGGCAGCATGAAGATATGCTTGGATTTGTTTAAATATTTGGATTGGAAATTTATGCCATCATGATGTCACATGCATATTCTAGGCCAAACCACAATAATAATTTTAGAATTGTACAGACAGTCATTGATATTCATCTGAGTGCCTATATGCATACCATATCCTCATGTCATCATTGTTTAGAAATTCAAACACACTTCTAAGTATATTGCAAACATAATCAAGTTGAAATGCGTTGATTTGATTTCATGATGTATGAGATGTTAATATATTTATTATATTTATTTCAGATGGATCCTCTGCTTCTGGTCATCATTGTTCCTCCCCTGCCCAGTCCCCTGCCCAGTCCCCTGCCCAGCCCCCTGTCCAGTCCCCTGCCCAGCCCCCTGCCCAGTCCCCTGCCCAGCCCCCTGCCCAGCCCCCTGCCCAGCCCCCTGCCCAGTCCCCTGCCCAGTCCCCTTCCCCTCCCGGCCCTTCCCATTTGTCCTGTCGTATCCCTCCCAAAAAACGCCACTTTGTCCCCCTTCGCCGCTCTCCCCGTCTTTTGGCCCGTACAGCTACCCCAGCTGCCCACTCCCCAGCTGTACGGGCTACCCCAGAGCAGCAGCCCATCCCTCCCCAACCCAATCCCATCCCTCCCCAACCCAATCCCATCCCTCCCCCCTGTCTCAACCTTCATTGTCCTGGGTGTCGGATTGTCCTTCCCAGGCACAGCTGTAAGTATCATTGAAAATCAACATTATAAGATACTTAAAGGTACACTGACTGAAAAATTTTCAATTGTGATTCAAATAGAGCATGCAATGTTAATCAAATTTATAATTTACTACTCTTATCAATTATTCTTCATTCTCTTGCTATCTTTATTGAAACAAAGAAATGCCTATATTTTGTTTTTATTTAAAAAAATATGGACATCATTTCTTTATTGTTGAATGGATGTATCCATCAATCAGCAGGGACAACCAAAGTTGATAAACAAAAATGGCCTGCCCTATAAACTTACATTCTTGCATTTAAAATATAGCTCAAGAATTCAAACATTTAAAGAATACAAGTAAATTAATAATTATTTTTAATGTCATGCTCTATCTGAATCAGTAACTAAAGTATTTAGGTTTACTGTCCCTTTAATTTGATATCACTACATATACCAATCACCACTATGGATCCAAATATTTATGTCCAAATGATCATACATTATCTCTTGTATAACCCAGTGGGAATGTAATTTCTTCTGGTTGCTATGTTTACACAGCTTGTCCTCAACGCCAAAATGTTTAAGGATAGGTGTGCCTACCACAGTATAACTAAAATCTTAAAATTGCTAATGTAAGTACAATGTAAATCCTTTAACAAGATTTAAGACACTCAAGCTGTAAAAGTGGATCATCAAAAACCAATTAAAGGGGACAACATGTTGGATTAAAATGTCCATTTAATGGTTTAGGTCTGTCTGAATAACATATTTCATGTGTAAATAATCAATGTCAACAAATTAATTAAAAAAATTATTTGTCTTTATGATGACAATGTATATTTGCTTTTTATTTTGTCTGTTGTGTAATTATCATTAATATTTTATTTATTCTTTATTTTAGGCTGTGACTCAACATGGCTCATGCTCAAAGCTCTAGCACGCATAGAGCAGGCCGTGTTGAGGAACGCAGCTGTCCTGAGAGGGATGGCCGACACCATGCAGGCCCAGCTACAGGTTCAGCATATGAATCTACGTCAGATGAGGCGGTGGAACTCAATGCTTGAATCTGTAGCTGGACATGCACAGGACAATTAAGGGGATGACCAGTAAGTGGAGGATCTGGAGATGCTCCAAGGGCGCAGATAAGAATCCTCCATCCACATGTTGATGTTTTTATTATGGTTGCCATTTGGCCTTTTTTTCTTATTATTGTTGTGCCTGTTGCACTCTTTTACCTTGTCATATGGCTCAAATGGGGCTATGCTGGCCCTTGGCAACTCTCTTCATGGACTGTGATGCACTCTGTTACCTTGTCATATGGCTCAAATGGGGCTATGCTGGCCCTTGGCAACTCTCTTCATGGACTGTGATGCACTCTGTTACCTTGTCATATGGCTCAAATGGGGCTATGCTGGCCCTTGGCAACTCTCTTCATGGACTGTGATGCACTCTGTTACCTTGTCATATGGCTCAAATGGGGCTATGCTGGCCCTTGGCAACTCTCTTCATGGACTGTGATGCACTCTGTTACCTTGTCATATGGCTCAAATGGGGCTATGCTGGCCCTTGGCAACTCTCTTCATGGACTGTGATGCACTCTGTTACCTTGTCATATGGCTCAAATGGGGCTATGCTGGCCCTTGGCAACTCTCTTCATGGACTGTGATGCACTCTGTTACCTTGTCATATAGCTCAAATGGGGCTATGCTGGCCCTTGGCAACTCTCTTCATGGACTGTGATGCACTCTGTTACCTTGTCATATGGCTCAAATGGGGCTATGCTGGCCCTTGGCAACTCTCTTCATGGACTGTGATGCACTCTCTTACCTTGTCATATGGCTCAAATGGGGCTATGCTGGCCCTTGGCAACTCTCTTCATGGACTGTGATGCACTCTCTTACCTTGTCATATGGCTCAAATGGGGCTATGCTGGCCCTTGGCAACTCTCTTCATGGACTGTGATGCACTGTTACCTTGTCATATGGCTCAAATGGGGCTATGCTGGCCCTTGGCAACTCTCTTCATGGACTGTGATGCACTTTGTTACCTTGTCATATGGCTCAAATGGGGCTATGCTGGCCCTTGGCAACTCTCTTCATGGACTGTGATGCACTCTGTTACCTTGTCATATGGCTCAAATGGGGCTATGCTGGCCCTTGGCAACTCTCTTCATGGACTGTGATGCACTCTCTTACCTTGTCATATGGCTCAAATGGGGCTATGCTGGCCCTTGGCAACTCTCTTCATGGACTGTGATGCACTCTGTTACCTTGTCATATGGCTCAAATGGGGCTATGCTGGCCCTTGGCAACTCTCTTCATGGACTGTGATGCACTCTGTTACCTTGTCATATTGCTCAAATGGGGCTATGCTGGCCCTTGGCAACTCTTTTCATGGACTGTGATGCACTCTGTTACCTTGTCATATGGCTCAAATGGGGCTATGCTGGCCCTTGGCAACTTTCTTCATGGACTGTGATGCACTCTGTTACCTTGTCATATGGCTCAAATGGGGCTATGCTGGCCCTTGGCAACTCTCTTCATGGACTGTGATGCACTCTGTTACCTTGTCATATGGCTCAAATGGGGCTATGCTGGCCCTTGGCAACTCTCTTCATGGACTGTGATGCACTCTGTTACCTTGTCATATGGCTCAAATGGGCTATGCTGGCCCTTGGCAACTCTCTTCATGGACTGTGATGCACTCTGTTACCTTGTCATATGGCTCAAATGGGGCTATGCTGGCCCTTGGCAACTCTCTTTATGGACTGTGATGCACTCTTTTACCTTGTCATATGGCTCAAATGGGGCTATGCTGGCCCTTGGCAACTCTCTTCATGGACTGTGATGCACTCTGTTACCTTGTCATATGGCTCAAATGGGGCTATGCTGGCCCTTGGCAACTCTTTTCATGGACTGTGATGCACTCTGTTACCTTGTCATATGGCTCAAATGGGGCTATGCTGGCCCTTGGCAACTTTCTTCATGGACTGTGATGCACTCTGTTACCTTGTCATATGGCTCAAATGGGGCTATGCTGGCCCTTGGCAACTCTCTTCATGGACTGTGATGCACTCTGTTACCTTGTCATATTGCTCAAATGGGGCTATGCTGGCCCTTGGCAACTCTTTTCATGGACTGTGATGCACTCTGTTACCTTGTCATATGGCTCAAATGGGGCTATGCTGGCCCTTGGCAACTTTCTTCATGGACTGTGATGCACTCTGTTACCTTGTCATATGGCTCAAATGGGGCTATGCTGGCCCTTGGCAACTCTCTTCATGGACTGTGATGCACTCTCTTACCTTGTCATATGGCTCAAATGGGCTATGCTGGCCCTTGGCAACTCTCTTCATGGACTGTGATGCACTCTCTTACCTTGTCATATAGCTGAAATGGGGCTATGCTGGCCCTTGGCAACTCTCTTCATGGACTGTGATGCACTCTGTTACCTTGTCATATAGCTCAAATGGGGCTATGCTGGCCCTTGGCAACTCTCTTCATGGACTGTGATGCACTCTGTTACCTTGTCATATGGCTCAAATGGGGCTATGCTGGCCCTTGGCAACTCTCTTCATGGACTGTGATGCACTCTGTTACCTTGTCATATGGCTCAAATGGGGCTATGCTGGCCCTTGGCAACTCTCTTCATGGACTGTGATGCACTCTGTTACCTTGTCATATGGCTCAAATGGGGCTATGCTGGCCCTTGGCAACTCTCTTCATGGACTGTGATGCACTCTGTTACCTTGTCATATGGCTCAAATGGGGCTATGCTGGCCCTTGGCAACTCTCTTCATGGACTGTGATGCACTCTGTTACCTTGTCATATGGCTCAAATGGGCTATGCTGGCCCTTGGCAACTCTCTTCATGGACTGTGATGCACTCTGTTACCTTGTCATATGGCTCAAATGGGGCTATGCTGGCCCTTGGCAACTCTCTTTATGGACTGTGATGCACTCTTTTACCTTGTCATATGGCTCAAATGGGGCTATGCTGGCCCTTGGCAACTCTCTTCATGGACTGTGATGCACTCTGTTACCTTGTCATATGGCTCAAATGGGGCTATGCTGGCCCTTGGCAACTCTCTTCATGGACTGTGATGCACTCTGTTACCTTGTCATATGGCTCAAATGGGCTATGCTGGCCCTTGGCAACTCTCTTCATGGACTGTGATGCACTCTGTTACCTTGTCATATGGCTCAAATGGGGCTATGCTGGCCCTTGGCAACTCTCTTCATGGACTGTGATGCACTCTGTTACCTTGTCATATGGCTCAAATGGGGCTATGCTGGCCCTTGGCAACTCTCTTCATGGACTGTGATGCACTCTGTTACCTTGTCATATGGCTCAAATGGGGCTATGCTGGCCCTTGGCAACTCTCTTCATGGACTGTGATGCACTCTGTTACCTTGTCATATAGCTCAAATGGGGCTATGCTGGCCCTTGGCAACTCTCTTCATGGACTGTGATGCACTCTGTTACCTTGTCATATGGCTCAAATGGGGCTATGCTGGCCCTTGGCAACTCTCTTTATGGACTGTGATGCACTCTTTTACCTTGTCATATGGCTCAAATGGGGCTATGCTGGCCCTTGGCAACTCTCTTCATGGACTGTGATGCACTCTGTTACCTTGTCATATGGCTCAAATGGGGCTATGCTGGCCCTTGGCAACTCTCTTCATGGACTGTGATGCACTCTGTTACCTTGTCATATTGCTCAAATGGGGCTATGCTGGCCCTTGGCAACTCTCTTCATGGACTGTGATGCACTCTGTTACCTTGTCATATGGCTCAAATGGGGCTATGCTGGCCCTTGGCAACTTTCTTCATGGACTGTGATGCACTCTGTTACCTTGTCATATGGCTCAAATGGGGCTATGCTGGCCCTTGGCAACTCTCTTCATGGACTGTGATGCACTCTCTTACCTTGTCATATGGCTCAAATGGGCTATGCTGGCCCTTGGCAACTCTCTTCATGGACTGTGATGCACTCTCTTACCTTGTCATATAGCTGAAATGGGGCTATGCTGGCCCTTGGCAACTCTCTTCATGGACTGTGATGCACTCTGTTACCTTGTCATATAGCTCAAATGGGGCTATGCTGGCCCTTGGCAACTCTCTTCATGGACTGTGATGCACTCTGTTACCTTGTCATATGGCTCAAATGGGGCTATGCTGGCCCTTGGCAACTCTCTTCATGGACTGTGATGCACTCTGTTACCTTGTCATATGGCTCAAATGGGGCTATGCTGGCCCTTGGCAACTCTCTTCATGGACTGTGATGCACTCTGTTACCTTGTCATATGGCTCAAATGGGGCTATGCTGGCCCTTGGCAACTCTCTTCATGGACTGTGATGCACTCTGTTACCTTGTCATATGGCTCAAATGGGGCTATGCTGGCCCTTGGCAACTCTCTTCATGGACTGTGATGCACTCTGTTACCTTGTCATATGGCTCAAATGGGCTATGCTGGCCCTTGGCAACTCTCTTCATGGACTGTGATGCACTCTGTTACCTTGTCATATGGCTCAAATGGGGCTATGCTGGCCCTTGGCAACTCTCTTTATGAACTGTGATGCACTCTTTTACCTTGTCATATGGCTCAAATGGGGCTATGCTGGCCCTTGGCAACTCTCTTCATGGACTGTGATGCACTCTGTTACCTTGTCATATGGCTCAAATGGGGCTATGCTGGCCCTTGGCAACTCTCTTCATGGACTGTGATGCACTCTGTTACCTTGTCATATGGCTCAAATGGGCTATGCTGGCCCTTGGCAACTCTCTTCATGGACTGTGATGCACTCTGTTACCTTGTCATATGGCTCAAATGGGGCTATGCTGGCCCTTGGCAACTCTCTTCATGGACTGTGATGCACTCTGTTACCTTGTCATATGGCTCAAATGGGGCTATTCTGGCCCTTGGCAACTCTCTTCATGGACTGTGATGCACTCTGTTACCTTGTCATATGGCTCAAATGGGGCTATGCTGGCCCTTGGCAACTCTCTTCATGGACTGTGATGCACTCTGTTACCTTGTCATATAGCTCAAATGGGGCTATGCTGGCCCTTGGCAACTCTCTTCATGGACTGTGATGCACTCTGTTACCTTGTCATATGGCTCAAATGGGGCTATGCTGGCCCTTGGCAACTCTCTTTATGGACTGTGATGCACTCTTTTACCTTGTCATATGGCTCAAATGGGGCTATGCTGGCCCTTGGCAACTCTCTTCATGGACTGTGATGCACTCTGTTACCTTGTCATATGGCTCAAATGGGGCTATGCTGGCCCTTGGCAACTCTCTTCATGGACTGTGATGCACTCTGTTACCTTGTCATATGGCTCAAATGGGCTATGCTGGCCCTTGGCAACTCTCTTCATGGACTGTGATGCACTCTGTTACCTTGTCATATGGCTCAAATGGGGCTATGCTGGCCCTTGGCAACTCTCTTTATGGACTGTGATGCACTCTTTTACCTTGTCATATGGCTCAAATGGGGCTATGCTGGCCCTTGGCAACTCTCTTCATGGACTGTGATGCACTCTGTTACCTTGTCATATGGCTCAAATGGGGCTATGCTGGCCCTTGGCAACTCTCTTCATGGACTGTGATGCACTCTGTTACCTTGTCATATGGCTCAAATGGGCTATGCTGGCCCTTGGCAACTCTCTTCATGGACTGTGATGTACTCTCTTACCTTGTCATATGGCTCCAATTTTCCTGATATTTACATGATTATTTATAAACGTTGTTGATGTTTTCTGACATACTAATAAAAGACATGTCATTGCACAATTCTTTGTCCTCCTTATTCATGTCATTGATTGAAATCTCTAGTTTATCTGGTTGATCCTTAAAGGAACCTTACCAAAAATAATGGTGTTTCCTGAATCATATATGTAATACAATTGTAAATGACTTTAAGATTAACATCTCCAATGTAATTTTATTATTTGTCTTTATATATTTTTCGAAAAGCTTTATCATTGCATGATTATGATTAGCATAGTAATTGTTTATATATGTATATATAGATAGTTATTTGTGTATATATATGTATATTTCAAATTTCACATCCATGTGTGTATTTATAAACTCTGCATGAATTGATGCACCTTTAACAAATGATTTTAGGATTGATACAATGATATAATCCCTGTAAAGTGTTCATGTTATTGAATTAGTATTGTCTCTGTGTATCCTCTTTTTATAAATAAAAATCATGTCCCTTTAAGTGATGATGAGCACAATTGTTAATGAATGTATTTCCATTTCTAAAGCGTTTTTGTCCTTTTTTACATGAACAAGGACATATAATCTTATTAATAAACAATCTTATTGTAATGTTGACAGCACATGTATTTCATTTTCAATTCTCTCTTATTGTAAAAGTGTAACCAAATCAATCTCTGTGTGTAATGCGCATATTTTAGATGAGGAATATTTTTCCCCAAATATTTTAAAACAATACTTCTCCTCCCATATATGGCTATAGGTAGGCTGACCATATTTCAACTTGAATAAATGACACGTTTGATCAATACATGTGTCATTATTGTTATTCCAAAACAATCTAAACATATCTTAAAACATCAATGGCATATGTATTTCTCATGTGTATCTTTTAAATGTTAAAGATATACACCATAGCTATAGTTAAAGGGACAATCAAGTCCGAAAAGATGATTCATGATTTCGTGACATTCCTAGATAGCAATCTAGACACATACTAGTTACTAAAATATAAATACGTTTCTTATTGATATGCCAAGCTGTCAACTGAGTCCTTGTATTGGCTGCGGTTTTTCAGCGATCTCGGATGCGCCATGTTGCATAAGACGTCACCTGCCAGGCTGTCCAATGATTCCTTGTATTGAATGACGTTTTTACGCGATCAAGGATGCGCCTTTTTTTGGTTTGCGTTCTTACGCGATCAAGGATGCGCCTTTTTTTGGTTTGCGTTCTTACGCGATCAAGGATGCGCCTTTTTTTGGTTTGCGTTCTTACGTGATCAAGGATGCGCCTTTTTTTGGTTTGCGTTCTTACGCGATCAAGGATGCGCCTTTTTTTGGTTTGCGTTCTTACGCGATCAAGGATACGCCTTTTTTTGGTTTGCGTTCTTACGTGATCAAGGATGCGCCTTTTTTTGGTTTGCGTTCTTACGCGATCAAGGAAGCGCCATGTTAATTAAGACGTCACATGCAAAGGTAAAAAAACGTCTGATTGTATTACGTATTCCCGCAATATTTGTTTGTGCACGTTAAACACGTTTGTGAATGAGAAGACAGGTTTAAAAACATGGCGAATATGGATTTTTGGCATCATGTTACATTGTTGACCCATAGCTGATAAAGACCACCACATTCTCTTTTGCTGGATGTCTGGTTGAATAAACGAACGAAAGCAAAATGTTTTCATGCATAAGATATTTCGAGGCAAGTGCAAATCTCTATAGTCCATGTTGTTTAATATGTTGGTCAACAATATGTTCCTTTTTATGAAAAATGACTGTTGTGTTTAATGTTAAAGCTATCTAATTCATAAATATGCGCTATTGTGTTAGAATCAAGTAATCAATATGCATTTATCTTTATCATATGCTAAATATATGATGCCGACTTCTTCTAAATGTAATTTCGTCGTATATTTTATTAAAGGTTCATTAGACACTCACATTATAAATCAAAATATTTTATTTGGTCTCTAGTTAGATAGTCCATTGTTTTCCAAATACACGTCTCATTTTGCTTCTGTTCAAATAAAATGTAAGTAATTTTCAGACTCCTCGCCAAGCCTCAAAGTTTCATGTGAGTACCATCTCCAGCTTTCTCCTGTTTGTGTAAAGGGTCTTTTCATATGTTAATGATGGGGTATTGTCTTGTTTTACGGTTGTAATGGGGGTTCATCTATATTTTCAAGAGAGCTAACCCGATTTTCTTTGAAAGTGTTTAAAGCTTTGTAATATTGATATCAGTATATGTTAATCTTGTTGTTTCTAGTAGTGTCTATTATATACAGTTCTGTTAAAAATATAGTATACTGTCCCTTTAATGCAAATGTTTATTTTTGTATCATGTATGAGTTCCACATTGGTTAATCTCCAAATATATTATTGTTAGCATATTTTCACCCCCACTCCTAAAAGGACTTTAAACCATATTCATTGTTAAAACAAATGTCTTTATAAAAATAAATTAACACAATAATGTCTCTTTAAGAAAATAGACTTTATTTAACATGTCAATATAAATCTGTTTTCAATATTTATTGTTTGAACAAGTACATGTAGATATACCAACAATCTGCAAATATATGTTAGCATATGTAATTTTGTTAAAGGGACAGTTTATAAAACAAATCATGTTTTGCATTATTATAAAAGTCAATTTTGTAATTTCAATGATATCAAAGGTTTCTCACCAATTAATCATTTGTCTGTGTTTATTTTAATTTGCTAGCTAAACCTATGAGGTTCGTGTGCTCATTTCTTAGAGCTTGAAGAGTGCATGTAATCATTATGCAATTTGACCACTAGAGGGCATTTGGATAGCATTTGTATATCTAAATCCTTGTGCTCATACAGCATATTATTTACCATGTATTGATCATTGATGTCTAAAATGTTGTTATGTCAGAACAACAAATAAGTGGTCATTTTTCATAGTCATAGATACAAGGGTAAGCACATAAGTCACACTTATTTCTCCATGTTTTGTTGTTTCCAACTTGATAATGTGTAATACAGTGTTTTCTTTGTAATCAATAATTTTTTGACTGTCCCTTTAAGCTGTGTTATTGGCATTCAAACAGTAATATGCCATCATGGATAATTGTAATGGTAATTTTGTTTGCGATTCGGGAAACAGTTTGGACATCACATCACAGAAACCAATCAATATCATAAACAAGGATAGGTATGTGATGTGGTTTTCACACACTTATAACCCACACTCTGCAAACAATCTGCCTCCATGGACCCGGTCCCATAGAAGTAGATTATATACAGAGTGTGGTCCACAAGTGTATGAAAACCACATCATTACATACCTATCCATTACACATTAACTAAAAATAACATTAAACATGAAAACAAATACTTACTTCCTCTTCCTTCCCCTCTTCCCACGGGGCTGAGGCTCTGGGAGGGTCAACTGCCGACTCCGACGAGTTCTCATTGGATATGTTGTGGGAAGAGTGGAAGGAAGAGTACTGGGATGACCAAGGTGAGGAGGAGGAGATGGCCCGGCAGGAGGAGATGGCCCGGCAGGAGAAGATGGCCCGGCAGGAAAAGATGGCCCGGCAGGAGAAGATGGCCCGGCAGGAGAAGATGGCCCAGCAGGAGAAGATGGCCTGGCAGGAGAAGATGGCCCAGCAGGAGAAGGCCCAGCAGCAGGAGGCCCAGCAGCAGGAGGCCCAGCAGCAGGAGGCAGACCAGGAGGCAGACCAGCATGCGCCTCCCGGAAAAAATTAAATATCTCTTGGTGTAGATTAAAGGTTCTGTTTTGCCCTTCTTCTATTCGAGTAAGTATGTTTATTATTTGGTTTTGGCCTTCAATTATTTTGTTTTGTCCTTAAAGAATTCTAGTTCGGCCTTCTATATTTTGTATCCGGGAGTTACGCATCTGGTCTATGTAGTCTAGTAGAACCCGCACCTCCGCTATTTCCTCTTGTTGTGCTTGGCGGGGTACCCGTGCACGGCGGGGTGCGGGTCCTTGAGGGGCCTCTGGTTCCGCGGCCTCCTCCTCTGCTTCCGGGGCCTCTTCATCTGCTTCCGTGCCCTCTTCGTCACGGGGGGCCTCTTCCCTCCGAGGTGGAAATTCCTCCCCACCACTCTCATCCCGGGGAGAAGGAGGAGGCTGTATTTGCTGTGCTGCCTCCTCCCCAGACTCTGTATATTTGAAAAATAAAGAAATGTATATATTAGCATATTTCCAAATCAAGCTTTAAATGACTTAGCTTACGATACAATTACAAATGCAGCCTCATTAATCCACTTTGAAATCTAACAATCAATACGATTTCCGCATTTTCTAAACCGTGTTTGTGATATCTCTGGTCAATCTGAATGTTTTAGCGTTTGTTTTCAGTCTGTTTAAATGCACATCTAACCTATAGCCTAGATACTGATGTAACCGCAAAGTAATTGCGAATGCGTGTAAACAACGTTATAGCATTAATCTGATCCTTAAAGGGACATGAAACCCAATGTTTTATCTTTCATGATTTAGAAGCATACAATTATAATCAACTTTCTAATGTACTTTTCTTATCTAATTAGCTTCATTCTCTGGATATTCTTTGCTGAAAAGCATATCTAAATATGCTTAGAAGATGCTGATTGGTAGCTGAATATAGCTGCCTCCTGTGATTGGTTCACCGTGTGCATGGCTATTTCTTCATTAAAGTATATCTAAAGAATGAATCAAATTAGGTAATATAAGTAAATTGGAATGTTTTTGAAAATTGTATTCTCTACCTCAATCATGAAAGTAAAGGTTTGCGTATAGTGTCCCTTGAAATACATTCGTATGTTAATTTATTCTTAAATGAGCTTACCCTCAGATGAGAATGGCAGGTTCCCGGTATCAATTCCTCTGATGCCGACTACATCCACCTCGGAGATGCTGGGACGCAACATTTCCTCCCATCGGCAGTACTCGATTTCCAGTGCAGGGCCGCCACTGGTTCTTGCGGAATGTCGGGCCTCCAGGCTTAACTTTTTCTTGAGATCCATCTTGCAGTCCCGGTATCGATGATTTATAGAGTCCATATCTCTTCCGTCCACCCACGGCATTCACTGCATTCCTTATCTCATGCCAGAGCTTCCTCTTCTCAGTCGGGGTGGTCTTCTGATGCTGCAGCCTCCTATACCTGGCCATATAGGCCTCTACGAGGGCCTCCTTCTCCTCCATCGAAAACCTCGCCTCCCTAGTCGCCTTGGCCTTCCCCTATGACGATGCCCTCTGTTTCCCGGACTGTGAAGCCCTACTCTGTCCGCCACTGGGCCCAGCCACTTGTTCATCTTGAACCAAGTGGCTGGGTCCACCCACCGCTTCCACCCCCTGCTTCCTGCCCCCCTTCCTGCTCCCCTTCCTGCCCTGTTCCTCTCCCCCTCCCTCTCCTCCCCCCTCTACCTCTCCCCTGCCTGCCCTCCATCTCTTCCCTAAACTAAACCCCAACTAAGCAAACCAAAAGTGAGTGTGATCAAATGAAAGGGGGTCAAAATAAAGAACTAAAAAGACCAAAAAAAGTGCTGAAGTGTGAAAGGGATATAAATAAAAGAGGGTAAGGAGTATTTAAATGAACAAAATGAAGAAGAAGACAAAAAGGAGGATATGTAAACTAAATGTAACTAGGGGATGGGTATGGGATGGGGTATGGGATAAGAGTAAATGGGATGAAAGGGAATGGGACTACAGGGAATGGGGTATGGAGTGTAGTATGAGAGGGTATGGGGTATGGAGTGTATGTAGTGTTATTGATAAGTGTATGTATGTATTGAATGTGTTTGCGTGTAAATGTGTTAAGTGTACAGAAAAAGCACTCGCTCGCTAACCCACACTACTACTAATTCTCACTAACTCACACTACTACTAATTCTCAGTAACTCACACTACTACTAATTCTCACTAACCCACACTACCACTAACTCTCACTAACTCCCACTAACTGACTCTATCACACTACCACTAACTCTCACTAACTCCCACTACCACTAACTGACTCTCTCCCACTACCACTAACTCCCACTCACCCACTCACTCACTCACTCACTCACGATAACACTAACAACTGACTCTCTCACACTAACACTAACTCACTCACAATAATGCACAAACTCTCTAATCTTAAACCTCCAATCTCCAAAGACCAACCAGCAACACAGTCAAAGAAGCCATGCTTGTGTGGTGCTTATATACCCTGTGTAAATGTTTAATGATGTACCGATTTGCGTTGTAAATTGTGTTCATGTGTGCTTTATTAGCAATTAGTATTTGTGCAATGTGTATTAGGTGTGTGAATTTGCGCATGCTCATTTTGAGTTAGTATTTGTGGAATGTGTAGAATGCGATGATGTCATAGTGTTCGTTTTCTATAACATTGACCAATAGTATTATGTTTAAATGTGAATTTGCGATGGTGTGGTATTAGTGAAGTGTTGTATATGTATGTTTGTCCTAATATATAGTGATATTGAATGCGATTATTTTGCTAGTGTATGTATTTTTTTTATTTTCCTTGTTTTCTTAAAGTATATGCGTATTCAGTGTATTTTATTTAAATAAAATTCCCCCCGCATGTGAATGTGTAATGCTTCTGTGCTTTGTTTATTGATTGTTGTTGTGACATTTGCGGCGTGTTATTGTTGTGCATGATCTGGTACGCGTCATATGACCGAGCTGTGCGTATTTCTCGCGAGATCGAGTGTTAGATGAAAAATGCGTGTTTGTTTGCATTTCCATTGATCTCTATGGGAGACTGTCTAACGCAGGCAGGATTACGCGTGTGAAATACCCGCGTTAGGAGTATCGTTAGAAGGTTTTTTTTAACTCTAAATACCGGAGTCAAACAATGCCGTGCGTTAGACATAAACCACGCGTAGCGTTAACAACCCATCTACCGCCAAACTCCAAATCTAGCCGTTAATTTCCTAAATTAACTACAATTAACTACAAGTAAATTAAATAAACTAAAGTATGAAACCCCCCCACTAAATTACAGAAAAAATAAAATAATTACAATTTTTTTAAACTAATTACACCTAATCTAATCACCCTAATAAAATTAAAAAGCCTCCCAAAATAAAAAAAATCCCTACCCTATACTAAATTACAAATAGCCCTTAAAAGGGCTTTTTGCGGGGCATTGTCCCAAAGTAATCAGCTCTTTTACCTGTAAAAAAAAATACAATACCCCCCAACATTAAAACCCACCACCCACACACCCGACCCTACTCTAAAACCCACCCAATCCCCCCTTAATAAAACCTAACACTAACCCCTTGAAGATCACCCTACCTTGAGACGTCTTCACCCAACCGGCAGAAGTGGTCCTCCAGAGGGGCAGAAGTCTTCATCCGATCCGGGCAGAAGAGGACCTCCAGACGGGCAGAAGTCTTCATCCAGGTGGCATCTTCTATCTTCATCCATTCGACGAGGAGCGGCTCCATCTTGAAGACATCCGACGTGGAGCATCCATCCAGACCGACAACTACCCGACGAATGACGGTTCCTTTAAATGACGTCATCCAAGATGACCCCTTGAATTCCGATTGGCTGATAGGATTTTAACAGCCAATCGGAATTAAGTTAGGAAAAATCCTATTGGCTGATGCAATCAGCCAATAGGATTGAGCTCGCATTCTATTGGCTGATTGGATCAGCCAATAGGATTGAACTTCAATCCTATTGGCTGATTGCATTAGCCAATAGGATTTTTCCTACCTTAATTCCGACAATGCCCGCAAAAAGCCCTTTTAAGGGCTATTTGTAATCTAGTATAGGGTAGGGATTTTTTTTTATTTGGGGGGCTTTTTTATTTTATTAGAGGGATTAGATTAGGTGTAATTAGTTTAAAAAAATTGTAATTATTTTTTAATTATTTTATTTTTTTCTGTAATTTAGTGGTTTTTTTTCCATACTTTAGTTTATTTAATTTAATTGTAGTTAATTGTAGTTAATTTACGCCTAGATTTAGAGTTCTGCGTTAGCCGTCAAAACCAGCATTAGGGGCTCCTAACGCTGGTTTTGGGCTACCGCTGGTATTTAGAGTCAGTCAGGAAAGGGTCTAACGCTCACTTTGCAGCCGCGACTTTTCCATACCGCAGATCCCCCTACGCCATTTGCGTATCCTATCTTTTCAATGGGATCTTTCTAACGCCGGTATTTAGAGTCTTGGCTGAAGTGAGCGTTAGAAATCTAACGACAAAACTCCAGCCGCAGAGAAAAGCCAGGAGTTAAGAGCTTTCTGGGCTAACTCCGGTTCATAAAGCTCTTAACTACTGTGCTCTAAAGTACACTAATACCCACAAACTACCTATGTACCCCTAAACCGAGGTCCCCCCACATCGCCGCCACTCTAATATAATTTTTTAACCCCTAATCCGCCGACCGCACACCGCCGCAACCCACATTATCCCTATGTACCCCTAGATTCAGCCTGAGGAAACAGTACATGATACTGAGAAACGCGTAGCTGTGTTTTTAATGTGTTAAAATAAACACTTTTATTGATACATACTTGCTACTTCGCTTTTTATTTGGATATCCCTGCTTGGAGTAAGCCTCCAATTCCCTGAGGAATTAAAGGGCCTTCCTGACACCCACACACCTTACCTTTGTTGGTGACTACTAACTTGGCTGCTGGAAGCTTTAGCCTGAGAGGAGAGTTTACCGGGCAACTCTGAGGTTCCGGTCTGCCTAGCCAGCACCACATCTTGGTGCTTTCCTACACGTGAGTGCAATTGAGCTGCAATTTAATATTTGGTATACCATACGGAATTATGCTATGTGGCGCCTTCTCTGCTTCTTTATAGATTGATTCGTTGTGGACGGCCTTGTACATCGAGGAGAGCTGCCTTGCACACCCCTATAGCCATTGGGGATTTTGTTAGAGTTTATTTGGACTCTGATCTGTTTATTTTGATATTATCAACTATACAGGTTATTTTTTCTTTTTTTATTCTGTAACCATCTACATATATGTTTGTATGCCTATGTAAATGTAATATACTGTGAACTGTGATATCACTATCTTGGTATATTTAGATATTTGGCATATATAGATAGCGCCCCTATTTTATATATTATTGTATTATATATACCCTATAAATCGGGTGTGTATATATATATATATATAATTCATTGTTACCCCTAATCTGCTGCCCCTAACACTGCCGACCCCGATATTATATTTTTTAACCCCTAATTTGCTGCCCCCAATGTCGCCGCCACCTACCTACAATTATTAACCCCTAATCTGCCGACCGGACCTCACCGCTACTATAATAAAGTTATTAACCCCTAATCCGCCTCACTCCTGCCTCAAAAACCCTATAATAAATAGTATTAACCCCTAATCTGCCCTCCCTAACATCACCGACACCTAACTTCAAGTATTAACCCCAAATCTGCCGACCGGACCTCGCCGCTACTCTAATAAATGTATTAACCCCTAAAGCTAAGCCTAACCCTAACACCCCCCTAAGTTAAATATAATTTTTATCTAACGAAATAAATTATTTCTTATTAAATAAATTATTCCTATTTAAAGCTAAAAAAATTTGCTTTTTTGTAGTAATTTTATTTTGTTTTATTTAAATTATATTTAAGTTAGGGGGGTGTTAGGGTTAGGGTTAGACTTAGGTTTAGGGGTTAATACATTTAATATAGTTGCGGTGACGTTGGGGGCGGCAGATTAGGGGTTAATAAATGTAGGTAGGTGTCGGCAATGTTAGGGACGGCAGATTAGGGGTTAATAAAATTTAACTAGTGTTTGCAAGGTGGGAGTGCGGCGGTTTAGGGGTTAATATATTTATTGAAGTGGCGGCGATGTCCGGTCAGCAGATTAGGGGTTAAAAAATGTATTTAAGTGTTTGCGATGTGGGGGCCTCGGTTTAGGCATTAATAGGTAGTTTATGGGTGTTAGTGTACTTTGTAGCACTTTAGTTAAGAGTTTTATGTTCTGGCGTTAGCCCATAAAACTCTTAAAGGGACACTAAACCCAAAATCTTTCTTTCATGATTCAGATAGAGAATAGAAATTTAAACAACATTACAATTTACTTCCATTATTTATTTTGTTTCATTTTTTAAATATCCTTAGTTGAAGAAAAAGCAATGCACATGGTGAGCCAATCACACAAGGCTTCTATGTGCAGCAACCAATCAGCAGCTAGTGAGCATATCTAGATATGCTTTTCATCAAAGAATATCAAGAGAATAAAACATATTAGATAATATAAGTAAATTAGAAAGATGTTTAAAATTGCATTATCTTGCTAAATCATAAAATTATTATTATTATTATTATTATTATTATTATTATTAGTTATTTGTTTAGAGCGCCAACAGATTCCGCAGCGCTATTAACAAAGGCGGAGTACAAAAAACAGTTATAGGGATCAAATGGGTAGAGGGCCCTGCCAAGAGTTGCACTGTTGTAGTCAGCTCTTGAGAAGGTGATCAACAAACAGCTGGACTCTTAAGCTTACATGCTAGGGGGGGTTCAGGGGATAGCAATGGAGGAGAGGAACTGGTATAAAGAAAGGTTAGCGTAGGTTGTATGCATCCCTGAACAGTAGAGTCTTTAGGGAGCACTTGAAGCGTTCCACAAGATGGGAGCCAGTCTGGAGAAGTTCTGTAAACGGGAGTGTGATGAGGTGACAAGAGAGGAGGAGAGGAGGAGGTCATGAGTAGAGCGAAGGGGACGGGAGGGAGAGTATCTGGAGACAAGGTCTGAGATATAGGGGGGAGCAGTGCAGTTGAGGGCTTTGTATGTCAGAGTGAGAATTTTATGTTTGATCCTAGAGGCAAGAGGAAGCCAGTGAAGGGATTGGCAGAGAGGTGCAGCAGATGAAGAGTGATGTGTAAGGAAGATGAGTCTGGCAGAGGCATTCATTAAGGATTGTAAAGGAGCTAGGCGGTAGGTGGGGAGACCAGAGAGGACAGAGTTGCAGTAATCGAGGCGGGAGAGGATGAGAGAGTGGATTAAAATCTTAGTTGTGTCTTGTGTAAGGAAGTGTCTAATTTTAGAGATGTTTTTAAGGTGGAAGTGGCAGGCTTTAGCCAAAGACTGAATGTGAGGAGTGAAAGAAAGATCTGAGTCAAATGTGACCCTGAGACATCGGGCATGCTGGGTAGGGGTAATGATGGAGTTGTTGACATTTATAGAGAGATTGGGGGTGGAGAGTTTAGAAGAAGGGGGGAAAATAAGGAGCTCAGTTTTGGAGAGATTTAGCTTGAGGTAGTGAGAGGACATCCAGTTGGAGATTTGAGAAAGACAGTTAGTGACACGGGTTAGCAAGGAAGGAGAAAGGTCTGGTGCAGAGAAGTAGATTTGGGTGTCGTCGGCATACAAATGATATTGTAAACCATGGGATTTTATTAGGGAACCTAATGATGACGTGTATATTGAGAAGAGAAGGGGACCGAGGACAGAGCCTTGCGGTACTCCGACAGAAAGTGGTGACGGGGCAGAGGAGGCCCCAGAGAAGGCTACACTAAAGGTACAGTTTGACAGGTAGGAAGAGAGCCACGAGAGGGCTGTGTCACATATGCCGAAGGATTGGAGGGTTTGGAGCAAGAGAGGGTGGTCAACAGTGTCAAAGGCTGCGGACAGATCAAGGAGAATAAGCAGAGAGAAGTGGCCTTTTGATTTTGCTGTAGGTCGTTGGTAACCTTAACAATTGCTGTTTCTGTGGAGTGATGGGGACGAAATCCAGATTGCAATGGGTCAAGGAGGGAGTTTATTGTAAGGAAATGGGATAGGCGTGCATAAGCTAGTTTTTCGAGAAGCTTTGATGCAAGAGGGAGGAGGGAAATAGGGCGGTAGTTGGATGGGGAGATAGGATCAAGGGAAGGTTTTTTGAGGATAGGTGTGACCAGTGCATGTTTCAGAGATGAGGGAAATATACCGGTGCTGAAGGAGAGGTTGAAAGTGTGTGTGAGTATAAGGGTAAGGGTGGCAGAGAGGGAGGGGAGTAGCTGTGAGGGGATAGGATCAAGGGGACAGGAGTGAGGTGAGAGCACAGTATAAGTGCCGAAACTTCTTCCTCAGTAACAGGGGAGAATGAGCTAAGTTTAAGGTTATGTGGGTTGTGGTTGATTGAGAGCATTTGAGGGGGTGAGAGAATGGAATTATGTTGAGAGCTGATTTCATTTCTGATGGAGTTGATTTTGTTATTGAAGTGGTTGGCAAAGTCTTGAGCTGACAGAGAAGTTGTATTAGGAGGAGGGGGAGGGCGGAGAAGAGTATTGAAAGTGGAGAACAAACGTTTTGGGTTTGAAGAAAGATTAGAGATAAGAGTAGAGAAGTAGTGTTGCTTATGGAAATTAAGGGCAGAGTAGTAGGAGTTCAAGATAAATTTGTAGTGTTGAAAATCAACTGAACTCCTAGATTTTCTCCAGTGCCACTCAGCAGTACGGGAACATCTTCGTAGGTATCGTGTCAGAGGAGTATGCCAGGGCTGAGGATGAGTGTTTGATTTCCGAGCTATGGTAAGAGGGGCGAGATTGTCAAGTACGGATGTAAGGGTGGAATTATAGTGGCAGATCGATTGGTCAGGACATGAAAAGGAGGAGAAGGATGAGAGGAGAGGTTTGAGGGAATTAGAGAGCTGTTGTTGATCTAATGACGTAATGCTTCTGTGAAGTTTGGTGTGAGGAGCAGAAGAAGGGAGAGTTGTAGGAAGGGATGATATGTTGCAAGTAAGGAGATTGTGGTCAGAAAGAGGAAAGGGGGAGTTTGTGAAGTTTGAGAGGGTGCATCGATAGCTAAAGATCAGGTCAAGGGAGTGACCATCTTTGTGAGTGGGAGAATCAGTCCATTGTGACAAACCAAAAGAGGAAGTGAGTCGCAGAAGTTGTTTTGCAGAGGAGGCAGTGGGATTGTCAAGAGGGATGTTGAAGTCACCAAGAATGAGGGAAGGTGTGTCTGAGGAAAGGAAATAAGGTAGCCATGCAGCCAAGTGATCTAGAAATTGAGTTGAGGAGCCAGGAGGACGGTATATGACTGCGACACGTATAGAAAGAGTAGAGAATAAGCTAATCATGTGGGTTTCGAATCAGGAAAATGTGAGGGAAGAGATGGGATGTATTTGTTGAAAGGTGCAACGAGAGGAAAGTAAAATACCTACACCACCTCCTTGTCTGTTACCAGACCTAGGAGTGTGGCTGAAGTGGAGACCCCCATGTGACAGAGCAGCAGTGGATGCTGTGTCTAGGGGAGAGAGACAGGTTTCTGTTAGGACCAGAAGGTTGAGGGAGTGGGAGATAAAGAGGTCATGTATAGAAGTGAGTTTGTTGCAGACAGAGCGAGAGTTCCAAAGTGCCCAAGTGAAAGGGGAAGTGGCTTTTGATGCAAGAGGAATGTGAGTAAGGTTGTCAGAGTTTTGTTTTTTGAGTCTGTGGGGTGGTATACATGGATGTGCACTGCTAGGCAGTTGTTGGGGACCAGGATTAGGGGAGATGTCACCAGCAGCCAGTAGAAGCAAGAGGGAGAGTGACATAAGATGAGATACAGATTTGCAGTAGTGATACTGCTTTTGAGACAAGGTGCAGGGGGGAGAGAGAGTGTTTAGGAATAGGTAGAGTTCATGAGTACAAAAGTAATGTGAGTTTAAGAGAGATGGGCTAATGAACAGTGCAGGTGGAGAGGGAGAAGGAGTAATTGAATAAAGTAGTTTGTTAGAGAGACAAAAGGCAGCAAAAAGGAATAAGAAGATATTAGGCATTTTTACAAAAGAGGGAACCAGTTAAACACATAAGACACAGTATTACAGTAGCAATTGCATTTGAAAACAGTAAGGTATATCAAACATTATATTACAAAAGTGGAAATAGTGGCAACGGTGTTAGTTTAAGCAAATATCAACCCCTTCATAATATAGTATGCTGAAATAATAGTAGATATATAATCTATTCAGTATTCATTATATACCAGTTAGTATCACTGGTGAAGTGTAGGAGAAGGGGGGTGCTGACTGTCTGATAGATATATAGGTACAAAAAAGAGAGAGATAAGTTTGACAGTACCCAGCACTCACAAAACACTATATAGTAACAGTATGCATTGAAAACCGGATTGTGTCCAGAACTGGTTATTAAAACGTAACTTTTACTAATGATAGAATAAAAAAAAAAGGTTGGTAAATAGTACCAAATGTATAACATAAATATGTGAGACATACATTTAAAACTTAGATTAAGAAACAGATCAGGACTGTGTGTGTGAGACTTCAAAAACAGAATTACTTCCCTGGGTAATAGTTCAAATACACCGTAACCCTCAGGGCTCAGAGAATACACGGATTGCTCTAAAGCTAATCTAAAAAGGGGATTGACCCCAACAACATTACCTAATCTGAGCAATACTGGTACCTAGAGCAGGAGAGGAAACGGTTTATAAATGACTGATTAAGGAAGGCAATTGCCACATCAATATAAGCTTAGAAAAGTCCCAGGTAAACACAAATTAGCAAGTCTCATGCACACAGACAAGGCCTGATGTACATTTCGCCGCTAGCACGGCTTTCTCAGAGGCTAACCAGAGTCAGGGCCCCAACCCGGTATTTGTATCGTCATTGACCAATAGAAATTGGTTCTAAGCACACACCTCTAGATGCAGCCTATCACAAGAGGCTTAATGTAATTGGTTAAAGATTCATCACATGATCGTATCAAGCAGGTGTCAGGATAGTAACATGTTGAAACAATTTTGTGATATAAGGTATTAGATATTTGCTACATTGTTTCAAAATCAAGAATAGGTGTCAGGAGCATTGAAAGATGACAGCAACCATGCATAAATCCTCTCCATGTATGTTGATAGAAAATTTGATTGCGTTTTTCAAAAAAAGATCATAAGAGAATGATGTCAATATCCTTCCTATATCACACGAAGGTGAATACTCTATTGATGTAGAAAAAATAATAATGAGATACTTAATAAACATGTTAATATCTTGAAATCAGATCCAGTTTTGGCTAATTGTATAGGCCAAAGAATTAACACCAGCTGGCGCAGAGCACCAACAATAGGGAACAAACTGGTACAGAGTCATTTTATTAGGAAAAAAACAAGTACCAAAAGATTATGTGGAACTTATGCTTGTGGCTCATGTAGCTTCTGCGAATATATACATGATGAAAGAGAATTTACTACACGTGCTGGAACCAAACGGATGCTTGGTTTCGCTAATTGTAGGACCAAAAATGTGGTCTACTGTTTACTGTGTGAATGTGGTTTGAGATATGTGGGTATTACGACCAGAGAACTACGCACCAGAATAGGTGAACATATCAATAGCATTAAAAATTGCATTACTGATATAGGTAAAAATAAAACACTCACTCCGGTAGCAAGACATTACCTAAAGAAACATGGTCCTAGACCACGACTAAAAGTCTCTGTATTACAGGTTATAAAACCAGGCATAAGAGGAGGAGATATAGAACAAATGCTGCTCCAATCTGAATGCCGCTGGATTTTTTGGCTTAATACCCTTACACCCAATGGGATTAACGAACAGGATGGATTTGCGGCATTCCTGTAAATGAACAATAGGTGACTTTTTATGTGCATATAGATCAATAATCCATGACAGAAGGAACAGTAACACTACTGTAATAACTCATATAGGGATAAACTACCATACTGGCACGAATGATAGTCCTATACTTGTAGCAGATGACGTTTGGGAAATTACAGTACAAAATAAATTATAACTATAACCACTGTAATAAGAGATACACTTTAGCATATTTCATCTTATGATTGCATAACAATACTCTGCTTTTATAAATAAGAATAGTGTGTTCAATTTAAGTCAATTGGTGGATTAGTGTTGACATTATTCTCTTATTATCGTTTGTTGAAAAACGCAATTAAATTTGGTTAATCCACTAATAGGCAGGATTTGCACTATAGTGATAATATTGGCTGAAACATTGCAAACAATGTCCCCCCTTTTTTGGTTTGCTATTTGAAATGTGATACGCATTACGTGAAATTATTCATAAATCTTACATACAGATTTTTGATATCAAGCTATTTTATGCACTTAATCTACTAGGGACACACAATAAGATTTAGTTTTAATAGAGTCAATACAGTATACTTATTCGTGTTAACATTACTCTTTGCTCTGACAGATATGAAGAGTGTGTCTGATTTAAGTCAATTTGTGAATGAGTTTTGACATCATTCTCTCATGATCGTTTTTTGAAAAACGCAATTAAAATTTAAACTTTCTATCAATATACACGGAGAGGCGTAAGAAACAATACTCTTTGCTTTTATAAATAAGAATAGTATGTTCAATTTAAGTCAATTGGTGGATTAGTGTTGACATTATTCTTTTATTATCGTTTGTTGAAAAACGCAATTAAATTTGGTCAATCCACTAATGGGCAGGATCTGCACTATAGTGATAATATTGGCTGAAATATTGCAAACAATGTCCCCCCCCTTTTTTGATTCGCTATTCGAAATGTGATATGCATTACGTGATATTATTCATAAATCTTACATATAGATTTTTAATATCAAGCTATTTTATGCACTTAATCTATTAGGGACACACAAGAAGACTCCGTCTCAATAGAGTCAATATACTTATTCGTGTTAACATTACTCTTTGCCCTGACAGATAAGAAGAGTGTGTCTTATTTAAGTCAATTTGTGAATGATTTTTGACATCATTCTCTCATGATCGTTTTTTGAAAAACGCAATTAAAACTTAAATAAATTTAAATTTTCTATCAATATACATGGAGAGGTTTTATTTATTTATTTTTTCTACATCAATAAAGTATTCACCTTCGTGTGATATAGGAAGGATATTGACATCATTCTCTTATGATCTTTTTTTGAAAAACGCAATCAAATTTTCTATCAACATACATGGAGAGGATTTATGCATGGTTGCTGTCATCTTTCAATGCTCCTGACACCTATTCTTGATTTTGAAACAATGTAGCAAATATCTAATACCTTATATCACAAAATTGTTTCAACATGTTACTATCCTGACACCTGCTTGATACGATCATGTGATGAATCTTTAACCAATTACATTAAGCCTCTTGTGATAGGCTGCATCTAGAGGTGTGTGCTTAGAACCAATTTCTATTGGTCAATGACGATACAAATACCGGGTTGGGGCCCTGACTCTGGTTAGCCTCTGAGAAAGCCGTGCTAGCGGCGAAATGTACATCAGGCCTTGTCTGTGTGCATGAGACTTGCTAATTTGTGTTTACCTGGGACTTTTCTAAGCTTATATTGATGTGGCAATTGCCTTCCTTAATCAGTCATTTGTAAACCGTTTCCTCTCCTGCTCTAGGTACCAGTATTGCTCAGATTAGGTAATGTTGTTGGGGTCAATCCCCTTTTTAGATTAGCTTTAGAGCAATCCGTGTATTCTCTGAGCCCTGAGGGTTACGGTGTATTTGAACTATTACCCAGGGAAGTAATTCTGTTTTTGAACTCTCACACACACAGTCCTGATCTGTTTCTTAATCTAAGTTTTAAATGTATGTCTCACATATTTATGTTATACATTTGGTACTATTTACCAACCTTTTTTATTTTATTCTATCATTAGTAAAAGTTACGTTTTAATAACCAGTTCTGGACACAATCCGGTTTTCAATGCATACTGTTACTATATAGTGTTTTGTGAGTGCTGGGTACTGTCAAACTTCTCTCTCTCTTTTTTGTACCTTTATATTACAAAAGTACTTGCCTTGTGTCTTGCCCCTTGCCCAATCCAATAAAAGAAAAAATGTGGGTGGAATGTCCCTTTAACTACTGACTTTTAAATGCGGTAGGAGTCTTGACAGGAGAGGGTCTACCGCTCACTTCTTCCAAGACTCGTAATTTTTAAGGCTAATGCAAGACTCGTAATCTAGCCGTTTGTGTGCAAAATCAGATTGTTTCTTGCAGTGCAGTGTACCTGCAAACATGCTGCATTATTTATTCTTTCACTCTGGGACCAAGGATTTACAATTTATAGTTTTCTTTACTAGTTTAGTTTTAAAGAGTTGTAGTTTAATATTGCAGTGGAGGCATAGCTGGGACTGCTAGGTAGGCCTCTTGCCTTTGTTGGGGGGGTTAAAAAATTGAATTAACCCTTTGTGTGCAGAATATTTTTTTTCTCGCACTTAGTGTGAGCCACCACACAAGTTTTACTCTTGATTCTGAAGATAGGGTGATAATATGAAAATATAAGAGGCCCTTGGACATTTTCAAACTTTGAAGTGAAGTGCTTAGTAGTGGAGGTACTAGGTATAAGGCTTGAATTTAGACTGATAGTAGGCCCATTATTCAAGCCATATTTATTAGCGGAAAACTGTTTTTCTTTAAAAGAGGTAAACTTAATGTAGCCTGAAAAGTGTTTATTTGAAAACCTTAGAAAATAAGTCTTTTTGCGAACCAGGGTGGATTTCTTTGTATTTACCACAAAACCCAGATTTTCTAAAAGAGTTAAGGTCGTAAGAAAATCTTTCTTTAGAAATCAGTATCTGTGAGACATTAAGGGAATAAAAACAATTTTTTTTATGCAACCATGAAACCACTGGGTTCATAATTTTTATGAAAACTCAAGTAACTGAGTACACCCCAAACGGGAGGCGCGAGAATAGTCAAGTGGTGTAATCCCAAATTAATTTAAAATATTTTCTTAACTGGGGATGAATGGGTATTGTAAGCTATGCATTCTTCAAATCTAGACAAACTAGACAATCTTGGTTTCTTTAGCAATCTCTGAGAAGGTGGATACTTTTTACCTGAGGAGTATTTGGAACGGGATCTGGAGGGTTGATTGCATTGGGTCCAAAGTCTTTCTCTGGAGGGAAAGACATTTGAGGTGGAAGGAGAGTTTTGAAAGTAAGGGTTTTGGAATGAATATTGAGAGTCAAAATAAAATTGTGACCTTTCTTTAGGGTTTGTGTGGCAAGGAAAACCTCCCCTATCTTTTCTGGCCTGATCAAAAAGGGTGCATGAATTCTCATGAAGAGTTTTCCTTATGTTAGACTTTGCCTAACTTAGTGAAGAAAATGTATTAGAATAAAGGTGAAAATCTTTAATGGCATGATCCCCAAATATTTGGCCAATAGCCAAGTGCCCTGATTCCTCAGAGGCCTAATCCAAAATGTTTGGGTCTATAATCCAGAGCAGAATTCTGTGTCTTTCTGATGTTATGGCTGTGTTGGTGTTCCCCAAGATAGCAGATAAACCGTTGGGCCCATTCATGAGTTACATATGGGTCAACTAGGGCTTCATTAAATATAGCTTCCACAAGTGTTTTAGGTATTTCTCAGTACCTTTTCTTTAGTTAAAACATGGGGATCCTAAAAACTCAAGAATCTTTTTGTCTATATCAGGGGTAATCTCTGTTTTATCTAGGAGAGAGGGTCTGGGACATTTGGCTCTGAGTTTATACCTTTCATCTTTATAAAAGTATCTTCTTACCCAGAAGTTTACACAATACACCACTGGTTCAGAAGGGAATCTCTGAAAGGATCTTGAGTGGTGGATGTCACTAGGGTGAAGAAAAAGTTTCCCTAAGCTGTCAAGAAAAATAGTGTCAGGCGGGTCATTTTTTACTTTAAAGGATTTAAGTTTTAGGAGAAGGTTCAGATTTCTCAAAAGTATAATTTGAATCATTGACAAAATGTGATTCATTATATTCATCTTCAGATAAGATAGAAAAGTCAGAATTAGAAGTGCTGACAGACAGTGCATCTAATTGCACAGAGGAATTTGATTTTTCAGCTGCTGGCTCTGGATTTTTTTCTGCCAGAGTTTTTGGTTCCCGCCAATGCAGGATTAGCAGTGCCAGAAATATGGAGTGATGTTTTAGAAGGTAATTTATTATGAGGTGTTTTATAGAAAAAGTTTTCTTTTTGTGTGTGCATTTTTGTACGTTTAGGTGGTGAACAAGAATCCAAGATTTATTGTTGTTTAATCTGGGACATCATGGGCTAGATTATGAGTGGAGTGTTAAGTGTAGCGCGAGATCGATAGGGGGTATTTTGTGCTCTTCAGAAATAGCACGCGTATTATGAGTTGAAAGTAATACATTCACTTGAGCGCAATCAATTTTAACTTGTGTTGGGTTAGTGCGACTTCGCTCTGGATAACTGTTATGCAAGGAAAAAAGTTGCACAAAAAACATAAAAAATGTATTTAACATTACAGTTACACTCATAAAAACACTGTCTAATAAAAATTATTTTTAATAAATTGCATTAATAAATTTTAAGGGCTAAATGATATCAGGTCTCAGGTGTTAGAAAAAAAAAAGGCATGCAAAGGGCTTTAACATAGACATACATACATACATACACATGTCTTATATATATATATATATATATATATATATATATATATATATATATATATATATATATCCTATAATATAAAAGGCCAAGTGTGTTTGTCTGAAGCTGTCATGCGCAGCAGAGACTGCGCGAGGACAAACACACCTGGCCTTCTACAGACTGACCTCCTGGCATCTGGACCGGGTGTGAGGGGGGCGAGACGCGGGCGGGCCGGACGTGATGCGGATGGGGCTGGGCGGGGTCGGACGTGTCATGGGTGGGGTCAGGTGTGCTGTGAGCGGTGCCGGGTGGGGCTCAAAAGAGGGGGGATAGAGAGAGAGAAAAAGAGAGTGAGAGAGACAGCAAAATAGAGGGGGAGAGAGCAAAAGAGAAAAGGGGAGAGAGAGAGAGCAAAAGAAGTGGTATATAGTGAGCAAAATAGAGGGAGAGAGACAGCAAAAGAGACGGGGAGAGAGAGATCAAAAGAGAGGGGAAGAGAGAGCACAAAAGAGAGGGAGGAAAAGAGAGGGGGAAGAGAGAGCAAATGAGAGGGGAGAGAGATAAATAAAGAGGGAGAGAGACAGCAAAAGAGAGGGGGAGAAAGGGGAAAAGAGAGGGGAGAGAGCAAAAGAGATGGGGGAGAGCGCAAAAGAGAGGAGAGAGAGAGCGTGCAAAAGAGAGGGGGGAAGAGAGGGGAGAGAGAGATAGAGCAAAAGTGAGGGGGGGGGAGAGGGAGGGAGAGAGAGAGCAAAAGAGAGGGGAGAGAAAGAGCAAAAGAGAGGGGGGGAAGAGGGGGGGAAAGAGAGAGCAAAAGAGAGAGGGAGAGACAGAGCAAAATAGACGGGGAGAGAGAGAGCAAAAGAGGGGGGATAGAGAGAGCAAAAGAGAGGGGGGGGGAGAGAGAGAGAGAGAGAGAGAGAGAGCAAAAGAGAGGGGGAGAAAGAGCAAAAGAGGAGGGATAGAGAGAGCAAAAGAGGGGGGATAGAGAGAGCAAAAGAGGGGGGATAGAGAGAGCAAAAGAGGGGGGATAGAGAGAGCAAAAGAGGGGGATAGAGAGAGCAAAAGAGAGTGGGGAGAGCGCAAAAGAGAGGGGGGAGAGCGCAAAAGAGAGGGGAAGAGAGAGCGCAAAAGAGAGGGAGGAAAAGAGAGGGGGGCGAGAGAGAGCAAAAGAGAGGGGGAAAGAGAGAACAAAAGAGAGGGGAGAGAGAGCAAAAGAGAGGGGAGAGAAAGAGAGGTTAAAAGAGAGGGGAGAGAGAGCAAAAGAGAGGGGAGATAGAGAGAGCAAAAGAGATGGAGAGACAGCAAAAGAGAGGGGGAGAAAGGGGAGAGAGAGAGCAAAAGAGAGGTGAGAGAGAGCAAAAGAGAGGGGAGAGCACAAAAGAGGGGAGAGAGCATGCAAAAGAGAGAGAAAGCAAAAGAGAGGGGAGAGAGAGCAAAATAGAGGGGAGAGAGAGAGCAAAAGAGAGGGGAGAGAGAAAGCATAATAGAGGGGGGAGATAGAGAGCAAAAGGGAGGGGGAGAAAAAGAGCAAAAGAGAGGAGGATATAGACAGTAAAAGAAAGGGAAGAGCGAGAGCAAAAGAGGGGGGATAGAGAGAGCAAAAAAGAGGGGAGAGAGAGCAAAAGAGAGGAGGGAGAGAGAGAGAGCAAAAGAGAGAGGGGAGAGAGAGAGAGCAAAAGAGGGGGGGATAGAGAAAGCAAAAGAGAGGGAGAGAGACAGCAAATAAGAGGGGGGAGAGAGCAAAAGAAAGGGGGGAGAGAGAGAGCAAAAGATGGGGTATAGCTAGAGCAAAAGAGATGGAAAGAGACAGCAAAAGAGAGGGGGAGAGAGAGCAAAAGAGAGGGGAGAGAGAGAGAGTGCAAAAGAGAGGGGGAGAGCGCAAAAAAGAGGGAGGAAATGAGAGGGGGAGAGAGAGAGAGCAAAAGAGTGGGGGGAGAGAGAGCAAAAGAGAGGGGGGATAGAGAGAGCAAAATAGAGAGAGGGGGAGAGAGAGAGCAAAAGTGAGGGGGCAAAGAGCAAAAGAAAGGGGGGATAGAGAGAGAGCAAGGGGTGGAACCGCTGTACTGCAAAAAATGGGCCGTGTACATGGGCTTTAGGACTAGTATATATATTTATGTATTTATGTATTTATATGTGTATTTATGCATTTTCAGACATGTATACACAAATAAACACATAAATACATATGTATACACACACACACACATATATATATATATATATATATATATATATATATACAGTATATATATATATATATATATATATATATATATGTGTGTGTGTGTGTGTGTGCGCATTGGAGTCCTTTGCAGTTTAGTAGTTGAAAACATGTAAAATCATATTTATGCAATATTCAATAAAAAGTTATACTGTGTATTTACTATAAATATTTCACATTCCAATGTTAGGGAAATATGTTCTATGTATTTTTAAATAAATATTCCTATATATATATATCTCTATATATATATATATATATATCTCTATATATATATATATATATATATATATATATATATATATATATATATAGACCTTTATTTAATCTAAACACATGCACAAATGTTTGTTCAGAGGTATTTTTTAATGGATGATGATTTTATATGGTACAAAGCCACCTGAAAACTTTATAAAAAATGAAAACTTGTGAAAAGTTCTAAGAAGCACTTGACACCTCTAGAGGATAGGAATAGATCCTATGGGGCCGACTTATCAAGCTGCTCCATAACTTGTCAGCCTGCTCTGAGGCAGTGGACAGAAATCAACCCGATCAAATACGATCGGGTTGATTGACACCCCTTGCTAGTGGACGATTGGCCGCAAATCTGCAGGGGGCGGCATTGCACCATCAGTTCACAAGAACTGCTAGTGCAATGATAAATCTCTGTCGGCATTTATCGAAGTGCGGAGGACATAATACGCTACATCGTATCATGTCCTCTTGCACATTAATAAATATACCCCTGAGTCTCAATGCTTTATATAAATGTTTGTATATGTCTGGCTAACTGTATTGTCTGTCATACAGTTTGGTTTAACCAAAGAAATCTAGAGTTCCATAGAAGTATTTGTCCTTACCGACTCAGGGCTCATTTCTATTGAGCCACAATTTGGTTGTCGCGAGGTTGCACAATGAAAAAAACTACTGTTGGAAACAATTCATTTTATCGACAGTTTCTGATGTCGTGTTTTCCATCTTTGCCAACAGTCTCCCCATAGAAAATAATAGAAGCAGAAAAACGCAAAATTACACCCTGTTTCCATTGAATGCGCAAACTGATAAAATACTGTCGGAAGCTGTCGATAAGATTTCAAACCTTACTGCATACTGAACTAGGTTTAAAAGTGGAAAATAAGCTTTTTGAGGCTTAGTTCCCATTGAGATATTAAAGTTTGCAAACAATGTGAGTGTTTCCTCTTATGAATTTAGGGCTAGATTATGAGTAGAGCAGTAGTTTGCACTTCAGTTTTCAAGTTAACCCAGCTAGACCTCGGCTTTTTGTGTGCATCGGGTTGCGCACGTATTGCAAATAGAAAGTAAAAAGTCTTTGCTCTCACGCTAACCCGACGCGCACATAAAGCAGAACTTCAAATTTCACGACTTTGCTAACATATTCCCCCCATAGGCTTGAATGTAGCTGAATAATGGAAAGAAAAAACAAACACCCTTACTCGTGTGTGCAAACCCGTTCGCATTTTCTCAAGTGCGCTATCCCGACATGAAAATATGAATATTTAATTCCAATGTTCTTCACATAGAATATGTTCTATTTTTTCATAAATACACAATTCTATATATCTCAGTTTTTTTGGTAAAATATATATCTATCCATATATATATACTGTATATATATATATATATATATATTTATGTTTAAATATATATATATTTTTATATATATGAATAAATATAGACATATATATGTATACAGATATATTTACAGTAAATTCACAAACACTTTATTAAATATGAATATTGCATAAATACGCTTTTACATGTTTTCATCTACTTGAATGCAAGGGCTCCAATGCACTGATACATTTATATGTCTATATATGTATACATATGTATTTATGTGTTTATATGTGTGTATATGTCTGTAAATACATACACATATAAATACATATTAACACAAATATGAACATATATATATATATACACACACACACATACATATTTAGACATGTAAATGTATGTTTAAACCCTCTTCATGCTTTTTTTTCTCTCATACCTGAGACGTCATATCTTAGCCCTTATAACATTTTTATGCAATATTTTTTTTAATCATTTTTATTAGACAGTGTTATTATAACTGTACTTTTAAATGTGTTTTGTACAACTTTTTTGACTCGTGTAACAGTTACTAGATCTCTGAAGTCACGATATCCCGATGCACCTTAAATTTAATTATGCTGAAGCAAATTGATGTGCACAAAGAGCCGTGATAAACCCTTTTTCGCTCGTAC
This sequence comes from Bombina bombina, assembly GCF_027579735.1. Classification (NCBI taxonomy): domain Eukaryota; kingdom Metazoa; phylum Chordata; class Amphibia; order Anura; family Bombinatoridae; genus Bombina; species Bombina bombina. The sequence goes on along the minus strand of NC_069501.1, from coordinate 579,538,879 downwards.
AAACATTTATTGCTGGTCTAGGTTTTGGACTAGTTGGACTTACATTCCTATTTAAATATCAATATGTATTTACATATAAAAATATAATCAAGCACATATCTCCTTATCCAACTAGGCCTTTGCCTAAGGCAGCAATAAATAAGACATATATCAATACATTTAAAAATGTAATAAAACAAAAAAAAAGTTTTTCCTTAAATAAAACATTTTTTCATATCTTGTATCTTTGTTTTGTGAACTAAATAACTCGTGAATCTTTCTCTCTAGAGGCAATCACAGGTAATGAGCACAGGCGTTAAACGTAACTTTTATAGTGTTGGGTAGGGTTACCATAGCAACAAACTTGTTAAGGTGCGATTTTTGAGAAACCCAACGTCTTATGGAAGCGTTAACACAAATGTTAACTTACACATACACAAAAAGACCAACTTCACGCACTGCACAAAATATTTCAATGGAAACCTGGTACTAAAATGGAGCAATAAATTACTTTTAGCTGTCGGCAACTTCGGTAGCTTACGGCTCCATTTTTAAGAAATCAATAGAAATGATCCCTCAACTGGAAGTCTATTTCAAGAAAAGAGGTAGTAAGGACAACTACTGTAAGGAAATTCAAGAATGTCTAAAATACGTATAAGGTTATCCGAAAGTAATTAAAGTACCATTATATACAGTAGAATTGCAAATAAACAAATGGATAATAAAAATACAAAGCAACAATTAATAGAATTTCAAACAAGCAGTAGATTTTTTGCTGACATAATTCATATTTTTTACATTCACCTGTTTTCTGTATCAAGTGACTGCAATCAGCCAATCACAGACTCTTATACACTGTATGAGCTCATGCATGCTGGTGCCTCAGATATTGTGCACATAGGAAGATCATGAATTAGCAGCATCCTTTAAAATTGTTTCTGGCAGACCCAATTAAATAGACAACCTCTTAACATGCATGAGGTGTAGTAACTGGGAAGTGTGATGAAAAATGAAAATGATTTCACTGTATAATTTTCTCAGTATATCTAAATATGCTCAGGAGTGTGCATGTGTGCATGAACATTGAATATCATTTTTATTTAATTATTAGTGTTGTCATTTGAAGGTACAGTGTTGGATGTTAAAAAGGAGTAAGAACGTTTTTATTTTTAATCTAAGCAATTTAGCAACTGGTGATCTTAGTGTTAAATGGACAGTCAACTCCAAAATGTTTATTATTTAAAAAGATAGTTAATCCCTTTATTACCCATTTCCCAGTTTTGCATAACGAACACTGTTATATTAATGTACTTTTTACTTCTGTGATTACCTTGTATCTAAGCCTCTTTTGACAGCCCCCTGATCACATGACTTTTTATTTATTATCTATTAACTTGCATTTTAGCCAATAAGTGCAGTGTCAGCCACAACTGACAGAAGAGGGCACAACGTTATCTATATGGCCCACATTGATTAGCAGTCTCTTCTTGTGAAAAGCAAATGAAAAAGCATGTGATTAAGAGGCTGCCTATAGTGGCTTAGAAACAGGCAGAAATTTAGAGGTTTAAATGTTATAAAGTATATTAATATAACCATGTTGGTTGTGAAAAGCTGCTGAATGGGTAGTAAAGGCATTATGTATCTTTTTAAACAATAACAATTTTAATGTTGACTGACCTTTAAGCACATAAACAGAGAGGAACAGATGTGAAACAATTGTAGAGATACCAGATGTCTGATATTTATACCGGCATGTTTCTATTTCAGCAGGCTGTACAGTAAAAGTAAAAAAGACGCGCTCATAGGAGCAGGTTCACGAGTTTGGAGATTATGTGTTGAGGTGACAGAATTTGGGGCCAATTTATTATCGGCCGAATGCTGCCTAATGCAGACCGCTGCTCCTTAACTTGTACGCCACCTCTGAGGCAGCGTACAGCAATCAGCTTATCAAATACGATTGGTTTGATTGACACCCCCTGCATGGGGGCAGCATTGCACAAGCAGTTCACCCACTTTAGGGTCAGGAACTGGAGTGCCCACTAGAGAGCTAAGGACTGTAATGTCCACTTTTGGTCCAAGGACAGGAGTGCTCACTCTAAGGCCGAGACTGGAGTGCCTACTTGGGCTGAAGACAGGAGTGTCCACTCTAAAGCCAAGACTGGAGTTCCCACTTGAGAGCTGAAGACAAAATCAGGATACAGGTACTTGACAGATGTCCTGTGCAGGTCTAGGGTACAGGAGCAGGGTGCCAGTGCTTGGCAGATGGCCTCTGTAGGGCTTGGGTATAGGAGCAGGATAGCGGAGCATGGTAGATGCCCTCTACAGGGCATGGATAATGGAAGAGGATGTAAGTGCTTGACAGATACCCTCTGTAGGGCTAGGGTACAGGAGCAAGATAGCAGAGCTTGGCAGATTCCGCCTGTGGGGCTTGAATACTGGAACAGGATACAAGTGCTTAGTAGATGCCCTCTGTAGGGCTTGGGTACAGGAGCAGGATAGCCGAATTTGGCAGATGCACTCTACATGGCGTGGATACTGGAACAGGATACCAGTGCTTGGCAGATACCCTCTGCAGGGGTAGGGTACAGGAGCAGGATAGTGGAGCTTGGAAAATGCCCCCTGCAGGCTGTAGATACTGGATACTTAGGTAGCAGAGACAGGCTGGAAATCAGAGGGAAGTCAAAACAAAGGCCAAGTGTCAGATACCAGGAATCAGTCCAATCAGTTACCAAACACAGGGAGAATCCAGAAGAGAAGTAAGGAAAACAGGTGAAGTTCAGAATATCGAAGTAGCTCTCCAATCCTCCATCAAATCCAAGGGAGATCCAAAAGAGAAATCAGGAGGCAAACCAGATTCAGGAACCAGAAGAATCACCAAACAACAGGGAAACAGACTTCAGCTCAGAGGCACTAACAGCGAGGATACCACAATGTCAGAGCATGAAGTGGCCTGTAAGGCAGCATTTTATAGCTGTACTGATTGTGAAACTACCTGCAGCTGGCAAGCAGATGGAGCCAGATAACTAGCCAGTGCAGGCAGTAGATCTCCAGGAACAAAAGCACAAGCCAGGGACTTTTGGTGGTGCAGAGATAACGAAACATGTTACCATCTAGGAGCCCCAGGTTCAATCCTGGGCATGGCCATGACAGTTTGTGATTTATAGGGTGTGCTGCTTTGATGAGTGGCCAGTGAGGTTGAAGCATCTCTACTGTCAGTCAGATTATTCACAGAGAGGGCCTATGTAAAGTGCTGCCAAATGATCAGAGGCTGATCAGGTAATTAAGGTAAGCAACTGCTAAGGTTATGACATGTGGGTATGTGACAAACATTGGGTTTTCAGGATGTAGGGTCTAGCATGAAGTAGACATGTTATCACAGAGGAGCTGAAGGGATCTTTGTGTTTGATCTGAGCTCTGAAGTTTTCACATTACTATTTGAGGGATATAATGTAAGGAATTAAGTGGGACTGCAAGAGCTCAGACTTGAGAGCTGATGTGTTTGTCAGGCTGAGGTAGACTGCATGGCCAGGGATTTGATCTGTGGCCTGATTGTGAAAAGTGGCTTTGCATCCAATAACAAAAAGCTCTCTATACTGACTGGATTATCTAATAGCAATATAATAAAAAATAAAAAAAGGCCTAAAGATTTTGTGTGATATACAAATGTGGCTGATAATAGCTGCAGGGCCAGGAGTCTAATTACTACTACTCCCCATTGATCATTTGGTAATTTATAGAGAACAGCTGACAACCTATAGGGGCCGATTTATCATAAATGTCGAAAGCATACACTGTCTGCATTTATCATTGCACAGGCATTCCTAGTGAAATGCTTGTGCAATGCTGCCCCCTGCAGATTCGCTACCAATCGGCTGCTAGCAGAGGGTGTCAATCAACCCGATCGTATGCGACCGGGCATATTGCTGTCGGATGAGTTAAGGAGCAGCGGTCTTAAGGTGAATGTGAAGTGTAGGAAACATGTATGGCTTGTGACAAAATCGTTTCACCTTTTATCTTCTAATGGAGCCGCACACTTTCGTCTAGATTACAAGTGGAGTGCTAAATATCGCTAAACAGACCGCAATGTAAAGGCATTTTTCAGTACCGTTCTTTTTTTAACACCCCATCCCGGCCAACTTTACCCCCATAGTACTGCCTAGTGCATTTATTTTATTATTAAAAAAAAAAAAAAATGGTACAATTTGTATTTTTTAATAAAATACACTACACTGTATCTTAGGGACATTAGGGGCATATTTATAAAATTAACCAAAGATCTGATCTATGGTTAGTTTTATAAGTGCTAATTGCTACCGCTAGCTTGCAGTAGCAATAACCAGCCACTTGTATCGATAAATTAGCTCTCCACATGTAATCTAGCCCTTTGAGTGAGGGAAATATAGGATTAAATAGAGAAACAGGCTGCCAGTCTCTCCTTATGGAGCTACATTGTTTAAAGTGAATGTAAAATTTGATGCTAAAGTGCCCAGTTTTTAAAAGTTTGATTAAAAACAGGGGCACTTTAATTCATCAAAATTTACATTTCACTCGTGTTGTGAAAAAAAACCTTACCTTTTAAACTTGACAGCAGCTCCAGCTTCCTCCAGTCATTGCAAGCCATTTCTGATGTCAGAAATGATGGATAGGTCACCCTCCAATCACAGATTCCCCCCGGGGGAATCAGTGTCTGACTCAATGCCGTGATTGGAGGAAGCCAGATTCCTCATTTTAGATCCAGGATGAGGCTTTGCTACGGGTGGAGGAAGCTGAAGCTGCTGTCAAGAGTAAAAGGTAAGTTTTTTTCACAACAGGAGTGAAATGTAAATTTTGATTAATTAAAGTGCCCCTGTTTTTAATAGAATTTTTAAAACCGGGCACCTTAGCATCAAAATTTACATTCACTTTAAGTGAGCAGGGGAGAAATGGTAAGTGACAGAGGTCACCAGCCAGTCCTAATGGTTACAATTGGTCCCATTTATCATTCTGCAGGCAATGTTCCCAGCCAGGGAACATGTCCACCTGAATTCAGGGCCATAGAGGCAGCATTTACAGCCCATATTTATCATTTTTACTCATGCCATCCCTTCCCCTGCAATAGTACAACCAACTGACCAAGACCAGGGTTTGTCAATCATCCCAGCATGTCAGTCCAATATTATTTGCCTCTTTTTTTGTTGTTGTTGCTATATTGGATGAGTATGAACATCTGCATAAAATGATCAAAAAGTCACAATTCTTGGAAATTTGAATTTAGTGTAATTCTATATATATTTTTTTGTTAGATATGTTAGACCTGCTCATTTTCTGCTTAAATAGCAAGATGCTCTAATAGTACTAAACCTAGGCATTCCCCCAGTTTTCTGGATTTGATTAAGAAAGTAAACGTCATTTAAATGTTTGCTTTTGAATACATAGAATAGAAAATAACCTATGACTAATATTATACACTTGCAAAAAACAAACAAGTAGATACAGATTTGTTAGTAAATCGTTCCCTCTGCCCAACTTTTAGTTTTATGAAATGTTTTCTTTACATAGTTATCTGACTGGCTGCAGTCACATGTTATGATTTCCTGTGATTTTTCAACTTTATACTGTTCATTCATATATGTAAAAAAAACTCTGCTATGGTCATTTCTGAGAAAAAGCTGTTTATTCTTGCTATGGTGATTGTATGATTTGTTTCTGGTCCTCCTGTAGCTAATTAGAAATAGGGGGCCAGATTACAAGTCGAGCACTATTTAGTACTTTTGCTCTTTGCTAGCACAAACACAGGTTAGTGCACATATTACAAGTTGAAAGTAAACTATTTGACACTTATTGCTTGCGCGCTAACCCGACAAGCATTAGACCAACTGCGCTTACCAGAAGCTAATAAACCAAACACATATATATGATTTTTTTGTAAAATATATTTATTGATATATATATATATATATATATATATATATAGGTATTGAGATATATATATATATATATATATATATATCAATAAATATATTTTAAAATACTTAGAACATTTTCCTCTATGTAAAGAACATTGGAATGTAAAATATTTAAAGCAATACACACTAAAATAAATTATTAAATATTAAAATAAATAAAAAAATATTTTTTTCCCCAAGGTATTTGAGTGGAAAGGGCTCCAAAGTATATATACATATGTACATAAGTGTATACATCTGTATTTATGTGTTTATTATATGTGTATATATTTACGTATATATATATAAAGTGTAAAATATTGCATTTAGGGAAGAAAAATCCAAATGTTAATTACAGACTCAATGACACTTTACTGACTGTTACAGACGAGGAACAGGACTTGGGAATTATTATTTCAGATGATTTAAAACTTAGTAAACAATGTAGTAATGCAGCGAGTAAGGCTAGCAGAATGCTTGGATGTATTGGTAGAGGTATTTGCAGCAGAAATAGTAAGGTTCTTATGCCACTTTATAGATCATTAGTTAGGCCTCATCTTGAGTATTGTGTGCAGTTCTGGAGGCCATATCTTCAGAAGGATATTAACAAACTTGAATCTGTGCAAAGGAGGGCTACCAAAATGGTACATGGTCTAAAAAATAAAACTTACCAGGATAGGCTCAATGACCTAAATTTGTATAGCTTAGAGGAGAGAAGGGAAAGAGGTGATATGATAGCAACTTTCAAGTACATTAAAGGGTTTAGTAAAACTGAGGCTGTGGGTATTTTACATAAAATGGAAAATTCAAGAACAAGGGGTCATGAGCTCAAGCTAAAGGGTAGTAGATTCAGGAGTAATTTGAGGAAGTACTTCTTTACAGAAAGAGTGATTGATTTATGGAATAAACTTCCTCAAGAGGTAGTAGCAACAAACACTGTGGGGGACTTTAAAAATGCATGGGACAAGCATAAGGCTATCCTACGAACTAGATAAGTTTATACTGTTAGGTAATATCTAATATCGGGCAGACTTGCTGGGCCTATGGCTCTTATCTGCCGTCAATATCTATGTTTCTATGTTGCTATGTTTCATACATAAATATACATGTAGCATCTAAGGTTAGCACGCCACTTGTAATCTAGCCCAGAGTTGATATGTACTTGCCTATACTGTTTTTTTTTTTTAAAAGTACCATTTGGGCTGGACTGGAACTACCTTTTAATGGTGTAGTCAATGACTGCCATATTAAAATGTAATTTAATATGGGATTAACTAATTATATTTGTTGTAAATAACTTGGATTGGTTAATACGTTTTAAATGACTTGTTTCCTATAATTATAGTTATGTTACTTAAAGCAGGATATGAATTGTCATATGTTTCTTCATTATTATATTAAGGTATCTAATCATAAAACACAGTAATATATTTATGAGATGATTTATGATTTACACTTCAATTTATATAGGTCAGAAAAAAACTAGAAGTAACTAAACAACAAGAGTATATGATAATTACAATGTTCTTGATAAATAAACCTGTTGCAGACATAATTTTGCTATGAAGATTAATATTCAAGGGACATTAAACACTAGATTACAAGTGGAGCGCAAATTTGCCCATTTGCGGGAGCGTGGTAATTACCAGCCATTACAATTGGCTGGTTTATGCTACTGTGAGCACTTTCAATAATTTACCAGAGATCAGATCTCTGGTTAATTTTCTAAAAGTGCCCCAGATGCCCTCCATTATAGTTTTTTATTTAAAAAAAACAAAACAAAACTGCACTAGGAAGTTTTTGTACTTTAAAGTTGTTGGAGTAAGGTGTAAAAGTGCCTGTACATTGCGGTCAATGGGAACTGTGTGTTTCCAGTAACTGCTGCCCATTGCTGCACTACTTACCTCTTCTCTGTGAGAGGTTCTGATGACGTCTGTAATGGCATCAGAACAAGGATCCCATTGCAGCCTATGGAAGCGCGCTCTTGTGAGCGCAATGCTTCCCAGCAATGCGAACGCGAGCTTGAGTTCACATTGCTGTAAACTTGTAATACCAGTGCACATTAGCATGCACAGTTATTACAAAGTGGAGGGCAAATAGCACTTTAGTTAAAGTGATATTTTGTGCTCCACTTGTAATCTGGCCCTAAATACATTTTATAAGCATAGCATTTAGGTTATTCCCTAACTCCCTCTGGTCATGGGTGCCACCATGGTGAAATCTAGCTTTCACTGCATTCCAGTGCTGATGTTTTTGCATATGTGCAGTAACTCTCCCTCTAAAACATGCAGTATAATCTAGGTTCCAAAATTGCGGCACCCTTAATTAGAGGGAGGTGCATAAAATGTATTTAGGGCCAGATTACAAGTGGAATGCAAACATTTGCGCCCGAGCAATAAGGGGTTTATCACACTGGTTTTCCACTTGTTGGGCTTACTGCTGGTATTACAAGTTGAAAGTAAATGCGATCACTTGAGCGCAATTGCAATTTACTCTAGAATGATTACTGTGACTTCGGAGCTCTGGTTAACTGTTTTGCGAAACATAATAGTTGTACAATATGCAGAAAATACTGCAGGAGGACTTTAATTAAAACATTTCTTTTGGAGACAAAAGACTTTGCAAAAGATTGGGAAAACAACAGCTCTAAGAGCCGTGAACCAAGAGCAAACTCAGAAAAAAAGCTGATAATGTGTTGGATTGTGATCACTTTATTTATAATTCACAGGACTATCACATGAATAAAACACATTTGTATCACATGAATGCCAGTATCTTAGAAACTATTATACACAAACCATTACATTTCCAGACTTTACTTCTCTCTGTAGTTAAAATTCTGGATGTTTACCTGCCCTAATATAGGTTACAGCAAAGTGTCAAACGTTGTTAATTTCACCCTTTTACATTGACTGCCTGCTTTTTTGCTTCAATGTACCTATCCAAAAAGGCTGCAAAATGCATGTAATGTTCATATTTTCAGCATTAATCCAATCAGATATTTGCAATCCAGATGATCCAGAATTTATCACTAATGTTTGTTCAGCAGCCTAAAGTATTCAATCACTAAAGTTTTGCCGTAATTGAAATACTGTTCAAATTATGTTAAAAAAATATTTTTGGGCCATAAAAACTAAAAGTTTGGAATATACCCCTATTTACATAAATGTACCATATTAACCATTTAGAGCAGTGATGTGCGGTGACTTCAGAGGCTGGTGAGGCAGTGGCTAGCAATCGGATACGCCTTCATTCTTTAGATATCCTTTGTTGAAGAAATAGCAATGCACATGGGCGAGCCAATCACATGAGGTATCTATATGCAGCCACCAATCAGTATCTACTGAGCATATTTAGATATGATTTTCAACAAAGGATATCAGATTTTCTTCATTCCTTTGATATCCTTTGTTGAAAAGCATATCTAAATTTGCTTAGTAGCTACTGAGCGTATTTAGATATGCTTTCCAACAAAGGATATCAAAAGAATGAAGAAAATCATATATCCTTTGTTGAAAATCATATCTAAATATGCTCAGTAGCTATGAGCATATTTAGATATGCTTTTCAACAAAGGATATCAAAAGAATGAAGAAACTCAGCTCTAAATATGCTCATTAGCTACTGAGCATATTTAGATCTGATTTTCAACAAACATACCATAGCATAGCAACTTGCAAGTTTTGCTAGGCTCACACACACAGCCCCCTCACTCTCTAAGCTCTCCATCACACACACAGCCCCTTCGCTCTCTAAGCTCTCCCTTACACACACAGCCCCCTCAATCTCTAAGCTCTACCTCACACACACAGCCCCCTCACTCTCTAAGCTCTACCTCACACACACAGCCCCCTCACTCTCTAAGCTCTCCCTCACACACACAGCCCCCTCACTCTCTAAGCTCTCCCTCACACACACAGCCCCCTCACTCTCTAAGCTCTCCCTCACACACACAGCCCCCTCACTCTCTAAGCTCTCCCTCACACACACAGCCCCCTCACTCTCTAAGCTCTCCCTCACACACAGCCCCCTCACTCTCTAAGCTTTCCCTCACACACACAGCCCCCCCACTCTCTAAGCTCTCCCTCACACACACAGCCCCCTCACTCTCTAAGCTCTCCCTCACACACACAGCCCCCTCACTCTCTAAGCTCTCCCTCACACACACAGCCCCCTCACTCTCTAAGCTTTCCCTCACACACACAGCCCCCCCACTCTCTAAGCTCTCCCTCACACACACAGCCCCCTCACTCTCTAAGCTCTCCCTCACACACACAGCCCCCTCACTCTCTAAGCTCTCCCTCACACACAGCCCCCTCACTCTCTAAGCTTTCCCTCACACACACAGCCCCCCCACTCTCTAAGCTCTCCCTCACACACACAGCCCCCTCACTCTCTAAGCTCTCCCTCACACACACAGCCCCCTCACTCTCTAAGCTCTCCCTCACACACACAGCCCCCTCACTCTCTAAGGTCTCCCTCACACACACAGCCCCCTCACTCTCTAAGCTGTCCCTCACACACAGCCCCCTCACTCTCTAAGCTGTCCCTCACACACACAGCCCCCTCACTCTCTAAGCTGTCCCTCACACACACAGCCCCCTCACTCTCTAAGCTCTCCCTCACACACACAGCCCCCTCACTCTCTAAGCTCTCCCTCACACACAGCCCCCTCACTCTCTAAGCTCTCCCTAACACACACAGCCCCCTCACTCTCTAAGCTCTCCCTAACACACACAGCCCCCTCACTCTCTAAGCTCTCCCTCACACACACAGCCCCCTCACTCTCTAAGCTCTCCTTCACACACACACAGCCCCCTCACTCTCAAAGCTCTCCCTCACACACACAGCCCCCTCACTCTCTAAGCTCTCCCTCTCACACACAGCCCCCTCACTCTCTAAGTTCTCCCTCACACACACAGCACCCTCACTCTCTAAGTTCTCCCTCACACACACAGCCCCCTCACTCTCTAAGGTCTCCCTCACACACACAGCCCCCTCACTCTCTAAGGTCTCCCTCACACACACAGCCCCCTCACTCTCTAAGCTCTCCCTCTCACACACAGCCAGCTCACTCTCTAAGCTCTCCCTCACACACACAGCCCCCTCACTCTCTAAGTTCTCCCTCTCACACACAGCCCCCTCACTCTCTAAGTTCTCCCTCACACACACAGCACCCTCACTCTCTAAGTTCTCCCTCACACACACAGCCCCCTCACTCTCTAAGGTCTCCCTCACACACACAGCCCCCTCACTCTCTAAGGTCTCCCTCTCACACACAGCCCCCTCACTCTCTAAGGTCTCCCTCACACACAGCCCCCTCACTCTCTAAGCTCTCCCTTACACACAGCCCCCTCACTCTCTAAGCTCTCCCTCTCACACAGCCCCCTCACTCTCTAAGCTCTCCCTCACACACACAGCCCCCTCACTCTCTAAGCTCTCCCTCACACACAGCCCCCTCACTCTCTAAGCTCTCTCTCATACACACAGCCCCCTCACTCTCTAAGCTCTCCCTCACACACACAGCCCCCCTCACACACAGCCCCCTCACTGTCTAAGCTCTACCTCACACACACAGCCCCCTCACTCTCTAAGCTCTCCCTCTCACACAGCCCCTTCACTCTCTAAGGTCTCCCTCACACACAGCCCCCTCACTGTCTAAGCTCTCCCTCACACACACAGCCCCCTCACTCTCTAAGCTCTCCCTCTCACACAGCCCCTCACTCTCTAAGCTCTCCCTCACACACACAGCCCCCTCACTGTCTAAGCTCTCCCTCACACACACAGCCCCCTCACTCTCTAAGCTCTCCCTCACACACAGCCCCCTCACTCTCTAAGCTCTCCCTCACACACACAGCCCCCTCACTCTCTAAGCTCTCCCTCACACACACAGCCCCCTCACTCTCTAAGTTCTCCCTCACACACACAGCCCCCTCACTCTCTAAGGTCTCCCTCGCACACACAGCCCCCTCACTCTCTAAGGTCTCCCTCACACACACAGCCCCCTCACTCTCTAAGCTCTCCCTCTCACACACAGCCCCCTCACTCTCTAAGCTCTTCCTTACACACAGCCCCCTGACTCTCTAAGCTCTCTCTCTCACACAGCCCCCTCACTCTCTAAGCTCTCCCTCACACACACAGCCCCCTCACTCTCTAAGCTCTCCCTCACACACACAGCCCCCTCACTCTCTAAGCTCTCCCTCACACACACAGCCCCCTCACTCTCTAAGCTCTCCCTCACACACACAGCCCCCTCACTCTCTAAGCTCTCCCTCACACACACAGCCCCCTCACTCTCTAAGGTCTCCCTCACACACACAGCCCCCTCACTCTCTAAGCTGTCCCTCACACACAGCCCCCTCACTCTCTAAGCTGTCCCTCACACACACAGCCCCCTCACTCTCTAAGCTGTCCCTCACACACACAGCCCCCTCACTCTCTAAGCTCTCCCTCACACACACAGCCCCCTCACTCTCTAAGCTCTCCCTCACACACAGCCCCCTCACTCTCTAAGCTCTCCCTAACACACACAGCCCCCTCACTCTCTAAGCTCTCCCTAACACACACAGCCCCCTCACTCTCTAAGCTCTCCCTCACACACACAGCCCCCTCACTCTCTAAGCTCTCCTTCACACACACACAGCCCCCTCACTCTCAAAGCTCTCCCTCACACACACAGCCCCCTCACTCTCTAAGCTCTCCCTCTCACACACAGCCCCCTCACTCTCTAAGTTCTCCCTCACACACACAGCACCCTCACTCTCTAAGTTCTCCCTCACACACACAGCCCCCTCACTCTCTAAGGTCTCCCTCACACACACAGCCCCTCACTCTCTAAGGTCTCCCTCACACACACAGCCCCCTCACTCTCTAAGCTCTCCCTCTCACACACAGCCAGCTCACTCTCTAAGCTCTCCCTCACACACACAGCCCCCTCACTCTCTAAGTTCTCCCTCTCACACACAGCCCCCTCACTCTCTAAGTTCTCCCTCACACACACAGCCCCCTCACTCTCTAAGGTCTCCCTCACACACACACAGCCCCCTCACTCTCTAAGGTCTCCCTCACACACACACAGCCCCCTCACTCTCTAAGGTCTCCCTCTCACACACAGCCCCCTCACTCTCTAAGGTCTCCCTCACACACAGCCCCCTCACTCTCTAAGCTCTCCCTTACACACAGCCCCCTCACTCTCTAAGCTCTCCCTCTCACACAGCCCCCTCACTCTCTAAGCTCTCCCTCACACACACAGCCCCCTCACTCTCTAAGCTCTCCCTCACACACAGCCCCCTCACTCTCTAAGCTCTCTCTCATACACACAGCCCCCTCACTCTCTAAGCTCTCCCTCACACACACAGCCCCCTCACACACAGCCCCCTCACTGTCTAAGCTCTACCTCACACACACAGCCCCCTCACTCTCTAAGCTCTCCCTCTCACACAGCCCCCTCACTCTCTAAGGTCTCCCTCACACACAGCCCCCTCACTGTCTAAGCTCTCCCTCACACACACAGCCCCCTCACTCTCTAAGCTCTCCCTCTCACACAGCCCCTCACTCTCTAAGCTCTCCCTCACACACACAGCCCCCTCACTGTCTAAGCTCTCCCTCACACACACAGCCCCCTCACTCTCTAAGCTCTCCCTCACACACAGCCCCCTCACTCTCTAAGCTCTCCCTCACACACACAGCCCCCTCACTCTCTAAGCTCTCCCTCACACACACAGCCCCCTCACTCTCTAAGTTCTCCCTCACACACACAGCCCCCTCACTCTCTAAGGTCTCCCTCGCACACACAGCCCCCTCACTCTCTAAGGTCTCCCTCACACACACAGCCCCCTCACTCTCTAAGCTCTCCCTCTCACACACAGCCCCCTCACTCTCTAAGCTCTTCCTTACACACAGCCCCCTGACTCTCTAAGCTCTCTCTCTCACACAGCCCCCTCACTCTCTAAGCTCTCCCTCACACACACAGCCCCCTCACTCTCTAAGCTCTCCCTCACACACACAGCCCCCTCACTCTCTAAGCTCTCCCTCACACACACAGCTCCCTCACTCTCTAAGCTCTCCCTCACACACACAGCCCCCTCACTCTCTAAGCTCTCCCTCACACACACAGCCCCCTCACTCTCTAAGGTCTCCCTCACACACACAGCCCCCTCACTCTCTAAGTTCTCCCTCACACACACAGCCCCCTCACTCTCTAAGTTCTCGCTCACACACACAGCCCCCTCACTCTCTAAGCTCTCCCTCTCACACACATCCCCCTCAATCTCTAAGCTCTCCCTCACACACAGCCCCCTCACTCTCTAAGCTCTCCCTCACACACACAGCCCCCTCACTCTCTAAGCTCTCCCTCACACACACAGCCCCCTCACTCTCTAAGTTCTCCCTCACACACACAGCCCCCTCACTCTCTAAGGTCTCCCTCACACACACAGCCCCCTCACTCTCTAAGGTCTCCCTCACACACACAGCCCCCTCACTGTCTAAGCTCTCCCTCATACACACAGCCCCCTCACTCTCTAAGCTCTCCCTTACACACAGCCCCCTCACTCTCTAAGCTCTCCCTCTCACACAGCCCCCTCACTCTCTAAGGTCTCCCTCACACACAGCCCCCTCACTCTCTAAGCTCTCCCTCACACACACAGCCCCCTCACTCTCTAAGCTCTCCCTCACACACACAGCCCCCTCCACAACCTCTCAGCTGCTTCATGCAGACACAGCCCCCTCCTCACTCTCTCGGTTCCTTCACACATGCACAGCCAACTCCTTAACCTGTCAGCTACCCTCTCCCACACACAACCCCCTCTGCATGCTCTCATCCCCCTCTCCCTAACACACAGCCCACTCCTTATCCTCTCAGATCCACTCTCTCACAACAGCTCCCCTCTCACTCACTCACAAAGTCCCCTTCTCACCTTCACAACCCAACCTCAAACCAGGCAGCTCCTATCAGCTATCTCCCTGAATCCCATTCGCTCTCTCCCTCCCTCCTGACCCTCTCAGTCCACCTCTCACTCACACACAGCCTCCTCTTTACAAACATATGCAATCTCTCATTCACACACCACTCTCACCCCCCTCTTACCCCTCCACATGCACACACCTCACACACCCTCATATACACATATCTGTCTCAAACGTTTTCTGTCACACTCACAGGCAGACACTGAGTACTGACCTCTCAGTTAAAATCACTGATCAGCAAATAATACACACACATAGCTTCTGTAAAGGGACAGGGAGAAGATCAGTGTGTGTTCTGTGCAGACTGGAGGGAGGAGTTCATTCAGGTTACTTCCTGTGTTGAGCAGTGGTGCTGATCTTAAGCAAAATATTGTAAACATGAGACACAATTTCCAGGATGCCTAATTTTATAGGCATTGCGCATATACTCTTTAGCTTCAGCTGTACAGTGTAGAGATTAGCATAAAGATGAAATGCTGAACGGCTACAAGTAAAAGACAGTGGATCATGTTAGAGGAGGAGTGGGGGACAATAACTGCAGCTTGGAACAAGAGGTTAATTAGAGCAGTAGTATAAGGCTAATACTACTTCTCTAATTAACCTCTTGTTGCAAGCTGCAGTTATTGTCCCCCACTCCTCTAACAGGATCCACTGTCTTTTACTTTTAGCTTTTTAGCATTTCATCTTTATGCTAATCTTTCTCTACGCTGTACAGCTGAAGCTAAATTCATTATCTGCAGCTCCATTTCCTCTCTGGCAGCGCAGGACTCACTGAGAAGGGGCTGGGAAGCATCACTGTCATATCGATAGTTTTACCAGGTGAGCTAATAGTGCAGTCCCGGCTATCAGGGGTTCTTGTTGCCCTGCCCCCACCCTTGATCTACCACTGGTGCTGCATCTAATAACGGAAGCCACCAAAATTTCCTGCATCATTTAAAAAAATAAAAACTGAAGTTCCTAGCTTGTTGTACACTATTAAAAGCCGTGTGCGCTAAGATGCCTCTGTAAGATTGTGCTGATGAGTGCTATTTGTAATTTTATTAATAAGTACCATTACTCTAGTAGCGGGAAGTATCAGCAATGTGTACCTTACCTTAGTAGACTGTCACTGACTACACGGTGACTCCTCAGTCTCCTCCAGGCAGTGGGCAGGCACTGGCAGCACCTCCTTCGGCATCCACACAGTCCAGCTAGCTAGGCAGCACGTAGAGACTCTCTCAGCAGCAGCTCCCTCCACTACTGAGTCTACTCTTCCCGCCAGTCGATCTGTCAGCGCGCGCAACGTCAAAATGGTCACATGGCCCACACCTGTCATTCACCAGCCCAGCAGGCACGCCTCCCCGCAGTGCTGCTGAAGCTGTGATTGGCTGAGGTGACCTAGCTCATCATGGAGGCGGTTTTGAGAACCGCCTCCATTGGAGCTTGTATCAGGGCCAGGCAAGTCACCAGTGGGTGGTGCAGCTCCAGATCCATGTTGCACAATTAATGGAGGGCAGCAGACCGGCTCACTGCCTCCTAATTGCGCAACAATGGAATATGGATGCTGAATATTTGCACAGCACATGCGCAAAGCGCAGTAACATAATGAGTTATCCCATGGGGTAGGGGGGGTACCCTTGGGGCGAGGGTGGGCGTGGCCAAAAAAGAATGAAGAAACAAACACTTTTTTTTTTTTAATAAATATGAATACAAATCTTTTTTCCCCTCATTGGACAGGGGAGGCGCTGCCTCCCCTGCCTCCTATTACTGCACGTCACTGATTTAGAGGTCTATTTATCAAGCTCCGGACGACTCTCTCACACGCGGGTAACAGAAGGTTGTCTGCAGACTGATGTGGTTGTGAGTCACAACTCTCTCACATGCGGGTAACAGGTTGTCTGCAGACTGGTGTGGTTGTGAGTCACAGCTCTCTCACATGCGGGTAACAAAAGGTCACCTGCAGACTGGTGCGGTTGCTTTTTCATGTTTATGTTCCTCGCTCTGACCTGTGACCTGATCCTGTAGGATAGTCTGAGGCTGCAATTTCTGTGGTGCAATAGGCACTGTGGTCTTCAGTGCTGTATCCATGAGCTGCTGTGCAGGTGAACATAAACCCTCCATGGTTGTTGCATGTTAGTTTAACAGGGCTAGGTACACATCCTGCCCTGATGATTGTGCTTTTCAGATAATGGATTTGGCTATACCAAGATACTTTTCAGGTAAACCATTGGCTTGTGAGTGATACGGGCTTATTGGTTTGTGCCTGACTCCCCATTCACGCAGAAAGCACTGGAATTCAGCACTCGAGAATTGCGGGCCATTATCAGGTACATGTTCTTCACACACTCCATGTCTCGAGAATATTGTTTTGAAAGCCTTTATGATTGCTGATGCTTTTAGATTTCTCAGCTGTACTAGCTCAAAGAATTTGCTGTAGTAATCTACTACTATCAGGTAGTGGTTGTCCACTAAATGAAAAATATCTGTGGCCAGTCTCTGTCATGCCCGTGAAGGAGTGTTCCATGGTGTAAGATGTTCTTTTGCATTGTTTTTTTTTTAAATATCTGGCAGGTTTCACATGTCTTCACAAGTGTCTCAATATCAAGGTCCAAATTAGGCCAGTAAACCACATCCCGTGCTCTGCGCTTACACAGAGTAATGCTCAAATGTCCCTGGTGAATTTGTTCCAGTACTTCTGCCTGCTGTGATTTAGGAATAAGAATATGGTCAGCAATGAATATAATATCCGTATGAAAGGATAGTTCATTTCTCACAGGCCAGAGTCCCTGCAACTCAGAAGAAAGCTTATTTCATTTTCTGTCCAGCCATTGCACATGACACAAATTAGTTTTTCTAGTACTTTTTTTTGTTTGGTATCTTGTCTAATTTTTTCCAGCTGTACATCAGCTATTGGAATATTTACTAGTACTGAATGTACCTGTTCTTCCATTTCAGGTTCATCCCGTGCTTCATGTCCTTCTGGAAACACCCTGGACAGCGTATCTACCATCGGAATTTCCTTTCCTGGTTTATATTTCACTGTGAGATCATACTGTTGTAGTTTCATAACCATCCTCTGCAGGCGTGGATGGAGGTATAGCAGATAGTGGTTTTTGCATCATGTACTCCAATGGTTTGTGATCAGCTTCCACAACCACAGAGCAACCATAGATATACTGGTGAAATTTCTCACATCCATTCACAATGGCCAACATCTCCTTCTCAATTTGAGCATAATTGGCTTGTGTTGTTGTCAGAGCTTGTGAAGTATATGCAACAGGATGTCCTTGTTGAATCAGCACAGTACCTAACCCAAACTGGGATGCATCTACTTGAAGCACAGTTTCACAGTTTACGTCAAAATATTTCAGTATTGGCCCCCGGATGTTTAGTGATCAGTTTTTTTACTGTCTCAAATGTCTTTTCCATATTTGCATCCCAAGACCAAATAGCATCCCTTTGTAGCAATGCACATAGTGGGGCTGTCAGCTGAGCAAGGCCCTGAGAAAACTTGGATAGATAATTGAAAATGCCTAATGATGTCTATAGTTCCTTCCTGGAGGATGGGGCCTTCATGCTAATAACTGCTGTTATCTTTTTTGGATCAGGCTTTAAGCCCTCTTTGGTTAGAAGGTGTCCACCATATGTAACTTCTTCTACCCCAATTTGCATTTTGTTTGGATTGAGTTTAAGATTTTTCTCCTGACACTGCTTGAGTAAGGCAATAATGTTTTTGTCATGTTCTGTATAGTCCTTCCCATAAACCAGCAAATCATCAATTATTACTTCAACACCATGTAGACCAGCAATCAATTCATGTGATTTCTTTTGAAATATCTCCTGAGCAGAAGGAATGCCGAAAGGTACCCTTGTGAAGTGCCATCATCCAAAGGGGGAGTTGAAAGTGGTCAGGTGACTGCTGGGTTCATCAAGACGCAATTGCCAGTAACCAGATTGTGCATCTAGCACACTAGAAAACTGTTGCTCCTACTAGCTTGCGAGCTATATCATCTATGGTGGGGAGTTTGTAGAGTTCTTTCATTATTACTTTGTTCAAATCACGTGGGTCAATGCAAATACGAATTGCGCCTGTGTTTTTCTTCTCTATCACAACCATAGAACTGACCCATTCTGATGGTTCTGTGACCTTTTTTACTACCTCCAACTTCTCCATCCTTGTTAGTTCTTGTTTTATTTTAGCCTCAAGAGATAGAGGTATTTGCCTTGGGGCATGAATGACAGGCTGTGCACCCTCTTTTATACATATGCGGCTATCCCCTGGGAGGCACCCTAGGCCGTTGAATAGATCACTGTTCTCACGCTTAATGTTGTCCTTTGACAGTTCGCTGCACCCACCAAACACAGCCACAATGATCTTTACAAGTGCAATCTCTTTACTTGTTTTGAGACCTAATACTGCTGGGGCTTTTGTTTCTATCACAAACATTTATAAGACCTTTTCAGATCCCTTGTAAAAAGATTTTGCATGACAGAGACCCATCACTTTCAGCTTTTCACCACCATATCCCAACAGTTTTGGTCAGTCTTGAGTCTCAAAGGGGGATTCATTTCTGACGAGTTCCAGGTATGTGTGGCTTGGCACACAGTTTACTTGTGCCCCTGTATCTATTTTGAATGTGACTGGAGTTTTGTAAGCCCCTATCTGTAGGGTTACATTTGCTTCATCTGCAGACTTATGCAATTTCTGTACTGCTGCAAGATATATTGGGGTGCAATCTGAGTCTGACCCTGCATTGTCATTATTGTCTTCTATGGTGTGTACAGTCTGTGTTTGTGTCCTTTCGATATGGGAAAACAGTTTACACACCCTGGCAAAATGTCCTCTTTTCTTGCATTTATTACATATCTGCCACCTTGCAGGACAGACAGCATATTTGTTGTGTATGTTTCCACAGTAGCCACAGGTTGCTTGTGTGTTACTTGTCCAAGTGTCCCACTTGCCTTTTATCCCCTTGATTTCTCTTTCTTGCCAGTATCTTTTGCTTTGATTTTCTAAAGCACCAATCTGGTGCTGTGTTCCTTCCAGTACCTGTATGTCCTTTCTTGACATTTCATATGCTCTAGCAATCCTGATGGCTTTCTCAAGATTTAAATCTTTTTCCTGCAGCAGCTTTTCCTTAACTTCTTTAAACTTACTGCCCATCAGAATACGGTCTTTTATCATATCACCTGCATCATAAAAAGCACAGTCTTTGGAAGTGGAGGGCCCTCTAGTGGGCCTGTAGCAAAATTAAGGGACAACTGACTTGAAGACTGGTTGGTTCTAGGTTCTACAATGTTGCAAGTGTCAGGGCGGGGGTTTCTACTCACCTTTAAAGGTTCTTGTTGCAATAGATCCAGCCTCTTTGTTCCTGCATCCAGACTTCAAGAAGAGCTTTGTTCCAGTGTTCCGTCAGTGTGATGAAGCGTGCAAAGAGGAAGTCTGTCACACTGAAGAGATATGCAGCAGTGGTGAAAGAGGTTCCGGGGATGCAGGAGAAGTGGAAGAATCAGGTTCTGAGGGAGTTGTACCCCCCACCCCCCATACTAGACCCTCTAGTAGGCCAGGGACGGGCTCCAGGCCCACAGCTAGGAGGGGACTGGGTATCCAGGGTAGGGTAGAGGGTCGGAGAGCTCAGCAGGGGCCTAGTACACTGGATCCCAATGCCCCAGGATTGCTAGGGGTTCCCTCTCTCATTAGTGGGCAGGCTCTAACTGTTAAAAGGCCCACCGGTAATGAGACAGCTCCGATGGGCCCCGAGTCCATTCAATCTCCTCTGCAGCAACCGGCAGTTAGTACTGCTGTTGCTGCTGTTGGTGCTGCTGGCATTGTGGTCCTTAGTGTGACAGGGCTAGACCCAGCGGCGGAGGCTTGGTTGGCCACATGCCAGCAGCTGAGGGCCTTACCGCCCAGGGTCTTGGTGCCTGTCGACGCATTGGCCCAGTCCCTGGTAGCTGTGTTGTCTTCGGGTGCGGCTGGGGCAGGCAGTGGTGGTGCTAAGGTACCGGTGCTCTCCATCTTCCGCTAGGCCACGTTGCATGTCACCGACTGGCTCCTCCCAATTGTTTGACACATCATGCGCTACCTCCCCTTGTGACTCATCCAGTAGGGAGGAGCGTGGACGTGCGAGGAGACGGCGTTGGCCTAGCATCAGAGGCAGGAGCGGGTCTTTTTCCGGAGGTGCTCCAAGTAAGTTGGGGAGGCTCCAGCTGGAGGATGGTGCTCCTGAGGGGAGGGGGTCAGGTGCACAGGTAGGAAGGCACAAACTAAGACTCCAGAAGGAAGGAGTGGCAGAGTGGTGTTAGAAGGAGCATGTGTGGGTGGCAGGGCCAGGGTGAGCCTGTCAACAGGGGTATGGCTGGTGCAGGGGCTGATACTGGGATCACACATGCGGGTATATTGGGCACTGGGCAAGGCAGGCATAACTTGACAGCCAATATGCACAGGGGCAGGAGCGCAGTTGCCCTGCAGTGTCAGGAGACATTGGTGACTGCTATTGGGCAATCTGTAAGTGTGAGTGAAGACTTGATAAGGAGGGCAGTGGCATCTGCTTTAGGCATGAATGGGGCAGATGGTAATGGGGGGCAGTTGTCTGGGAGAGTTGTAACAGGTGGCCCCTCAGAGGTCTCATCTTGTACCCAGGTCCTCGTCCTAAGAGACGGGGGCAGGAGTGCTGGAAGTTCCAGGATAAGCAGTGTGACAGAGGGGCGAGTTCTGCAGCAGACCCCACCCAGGGGTCGAATGCAACAAGAAAAGAGAGGCCGGGAGTGAGAGACAGTTCTCAAAAGGGGGTCATTGAAACAAGGGTGCCAACGCCCCTTAAGCCAGAGGCCATGTCCATCTGGCTATCACATTACCCGGACAGGGATGTGGCTGGGCTTCTCAGGCAGGGGTTAGTTGAGGGGTTTAGGATTCCGGTGTCAGGCCAGGTGGTGGGTTCCATGGTGCATAGGAATTTGAAATCGACCTATGAATTTCCCGGGTGTTAAGGGATAAGTTGGCCAAGGAATTATCTTTGGGTAGGGTGGCAGGCCCATTCTCAGCTAAGCCAATTTCGTATTTGGTAGCGTCTCCTTTGGGGGTTGTGCCAAAGAAAGACACTGGCAAGTTTAGGCTAATACACCACCTGTCCTACCCAAAGGGGGCATCGGTGAATGATGCCATTGACACCGAGCTCAGCTCGGTGCATTATCAGTCCTTTGACATGGCTCTGGAGCTAGTTAGAGGTAAGGGACCGGGAGCTTTGATGGCCAAGCTGGACATAGAATCACCTTTCCGGCAGCTCCCCTTGCATCGGTCTGCATTTCGGCTGATGTTTCGAAGGCGAATTCTACGTCAATAGATGCCTTCCAATAGGGTGCTCTCTGTCATGTGCTTTATTCAAGAGCTTTAGCACGTTTCTACACTGGGTAGTACAGAAAGCATCAGGGGGTGGGGCCGTGGCCCACTACTTGGACGATTTCCTACTGGTGGGAAGTTCTGGCTCAGTGGAATGTGAGAACCTGATGGAGATCATGCATGACATAATGGGTAGGTTCGGGGTCCCGTTGGCAGCTGACAAGACGCAGGGCCCATGTACATGTCTAACTTTTTTGGGCATTGAAATAGACACAGAGGCAGCTGTTTGTAGACTGCCAAAGACAAGGTTGACCGCTTGTTAGAGGTGGTTTTGTCAGTTGGGAGGGCAAGCTGGGTATCCCTTAAGGAGTTACAGTCTTTGCTTGGCCTGTTAAATTTCACTGGTAGGGCCATTCCCATGGGGAGGGTCTTTAACAGGAGATTGGAGGAACAACTAAAATTTCCTTGGGGACAGGCTAGGTGGTTCAGAGTGTCACAGGGCATGAGGGATGACCTCAGTGTGTGGGAGGAATTTCTAAAGAAATTCAATGGTAGGTGTTTGTGGCAAGACCGTCCCAGGTCCAATCAAGTGCTGCACTTGTTTACTGATGCAGCAGGAGGGTATGGCTATGGGGCTTACCTGGATAGGGCTTGGAGCGCCATTCCGTGGCCCCGGGACTGGATCTCTGCAGGCCTCACTAAGAATCTGATGTTGCTGGAACTGTTCCCTATTCTTGTGACAGTTGAGCTATGGGGTCACGTATTGGCTAACAAATCTGTAGTGTTTTGGTCGGATAGTTTGAGTGTGGTGTACGCCATTAACAGGTTATCCGCGTCTTTGCCTAGGGTAGATACATACTTGAGACATTTGGTGTTGCGCTGCCTGCAGCTGAATATTTGCTTTTTGGCACAACATGTGCCGGGGGTGCAATATGTCTAGGTTTAATTGGGGTCAATTTAGGCAGGTTGCCCCTGCAGCAGAGCAGACTGGCCTAATATTCCCTCCTTTTCTTTGGCAGATGGCGGAAGCCGGGAAACTATTATCCCTCTAATTCGGGCATCCGTGGCTCCTAAGACCTGGAAAACTTATGAGAGTTACTGGAATGGATGGGAGAGTTTTGCTGGCCAGTGGGGGTTTGTGGTTCATAAGGCATCTCAGGTACAGGTGTTGGAATGGTTGACGTGGTTGCACAAGGAAGTGATCTCAAAAGTATTGGTGCAGAGTAGGTTAGCTGCAATGGCGGTTTTTAATAAAACATTTGGTATTGCAGACTTCTCTGGGTCATTCCTGGTTAGGCAGGTGCTGAAGGGGTGGGGCCGTGTGGACCCACTCCTTAAGGACCACAGGGAACCCATCACGTTTCTACGTCTACAGGAGCTGATGGTGTGCTTGAATGATGTTTGCTGCTCAGCGTTTGAGGTCTTATTATTCTGCATGGCGTTCGCGTTCGCATTTGCGGGGGCTCTTAGGAGTTAGTAGCGTCATTGTGCGGTTGGTATACATCGTGAACATGTGCGGCCCGCAGAGAATGGACTCATGTTGCTTGTACCTAGATCAAAGACCAATCAAATGGGTAAAGGGGCGTGGCTGTTACTAGACAGGCTGGATGGAGAGGTTTGCTGTCTGGTTCGGAATTTTGAGGAGTTCTGTAGGGTTTGGCCGGCAGGCCCCCTACAGTTGCTCATTCACGAGGATGGGTCATCCTTATCTATCTTCCAGTTCAGAAAGGTCCTTGCTAGGGCAGCGGTGGCTGCGAGTTTGGATCCATCTAACATAGGGTCTCACTCGTTCCATATTGGGGCAGCAACGAGTGCTGTTGCAGGTGGTTCTTCTAGCAAAGATATACAGCGGTTAGGCCGCTGGAAGTCAGGGAGATACAAACTGTATATTCGCCCGCTACATGGAGAAAAACTGGAGGGACGGTAGTCCCACGGGTCGGACTCCCTCTTTTTTGGTGGCTAAGGGGTTGGGAGGGTCGCTCGGAGGGTATCCTGTTGGGTAATAGTTGCTGTGGTGCTGCAGCAAGGGAAGGATACACGATTGTTTTCGGTAAGCGGGTTGAACCGAGGGGCCACACATGGGCTGTGCATTCATTGTCAGTGCTTTTGCTCAGCATTTCTATCATGTTCTTTCAGGCAAGAATCGCTCCCCAACTCGCGTATGGATAGTGGGGCACTCATTCATTCATTCATTGGCCAGCCATCAGGGTGCTGCATCTACCAGATGGACAACAGCTGGGATTTCTGGTGTTGAGAACCAACATTCTTTGGCTGGGTCAAAGGGGGTTGTCATGGGATGAGTTGCCAGCTCTCCTCCAGGACGCTCACAGGAGGTGGGGGAAACCTCACATTGTGGTTTTGCATTTAGGGGGCAATGACTTAGGGTCGGTCCTAGCTTTGAATCTTATACGAAAGATGGTTTCTGACTTGCGGTGGGTGTATGCTTGGCTCCAGGGTGTGCAAGTAGGTTGGTCCAAAGTGGTTGCACGGCTGCATTGGAGATACATTGTGAGACAAAGGGCAGTGTACAATGTCAAGAAGAAAGTCAATAGAGAGGTCGGGAGAGTGGTCACGGCCTTGGGTCGCTTTGTCATCAGGCATGAATCTATTACAGCCGACAATAAGGCTCTGGTTTGTTATGTGTTTGGTTATTACTTACAGAGCTAGTTGGTTTTTATAGGTGGCGGAGCAAGAGGGCAGTGATCTGTTCTCTTGTGGTGGTCGGCCAGGTCCCTTCAGAGCAGGCAGAGAGGGATATGAGTGACGTCCTGAGATGGGGGAGGGACACCCACCAGGTGCCAACCTGGGGGGTACTCCCCCTTACAAATCTTTGGGTGAAGATGTCTAGAGTTTGCAACTATCTCTCTCTGCCATTTGAGCGCAAGCAACCTGTGCTGCGCTACAGTCCCCGAAGGGGGCTCTGATCGGCTGGCAGTAGGGGTTAGGTTAGGAATTAGATGCCGCCACCAACTTTTACTGAACTTGTTACAAGTTACTAAAATTTGGAAAAGTTTCCTGATATGGCATTTTGCAGTGATAAAGGTTTATGTTAATAAATGCAACCGTGACTGGTCTTTCCCCACATATGGTGTTGTGTATTTATTTTAGTAAGGTATAATAGAAAAATTAAAGACGTAAAAGGAGGTTTGTCCCTTATGGCAAGCAAGCGCAGCTGTGTCACCCATTCATCCACAGATTCACCTCTAGACTGAATCCTCTCATAAAACAGTTTCCTTTGCACTGTGGAGTTTTTCCTTGGATTGCAGTATGCTTCAAACTTTGCAGCAATACCTTTGTTTTGTTTTGTCATCTGCAGTGATATCCCCGCTTGCCTGCCAGGCTCTGCATACATCACGTCCCTTTTGTCCCACACATATCAGAAAGTGTGTTCCCTTCTGTTGCTCAGTCCATCTGTCTGCATCTGGGCCTGCAAATACAAGTTCAATCAGCTCCCTCCATTTTGACCATTTTTCAGAAATGTTCCCTGACTCTAAATCCAGAGAAGGAATGTTCTTTGTGTTGCTGTTTGCTACCATGTCACTTTTCACCCCACTTCTGGTACTGCGTGATGATTTTTACAATGTGTTGGCAAACAGCAAGGAGCTATAAAAAGAATTCAGACTTTATTCAGCAGCATCCATCTTAACAACAACTGACCGCCCCGTCTGACCACATGACTAAAATGTTAACTGTTTATAATATACAGAGTGAACTAAGCATAACTATTGAACTTAAAATATAACATAAAGCATACACATCATTACATCTTCCCCTTCAAATATGAAACACTCAATATGAGACAAAGTCTTCCCATATTTTTGGTTTAATAGCTCAACCATAACAAAAGAAAGTAACTGCTGGCTCACTAGCAGTACAATCGGTGTCAAGTTGAGAGTCATTCCCAGCATTATCGTAAGCTTATGTTGTACTCGAAGTCCTCATTAGACTTTACATCCATGTTAAAATGTTAACTGTTTATAATACACAGAGTGAACTAAGCATAACTTAGGTCGGCTTTCCGGTGGGAGGAGCTGTACTGAGCAGAGCACACACTGAGGTTGACGTGTAGTGTGGAGTGTGGAACCCAGACAGCCTATTCAGATATCTCCCCATGCGGTCGCTCCCATTGTTGGTGTAGTTAGCACCCTAGGGGGCTGGGCTATAGCATCTCAAGCCCGCGCAGGAAAACCGCCTATTACTAAACTTTGGCTCCTTGGTCAGAGCCACAATTTCGCTTGTCAATTTAAATAAAAGGCAAAAGAAAAATCGGCATCTCAGATTTTGTGCTTGAGCTAAAGCTAAACCTACAAAAAGTATAAATGCTTATCTAACCTGCAGTTCCCAGTTTGGACTCCCCCGAAGGGGCTGGGCTAGTGCGAGCTCTGTTTCTTAGGCTGCAGTGTTATCGGTCCCGAAACCCTTTTGCCGCCCTGCTCTTGGATTGAGGATACTGAGTGCCCGCTGTGGGGTTATACTTTTTGCCTCCTAGGGCACGGTGTCTGGCGATTTCTCCATCCCAGCTCGGAAGGCTGATGATCCCCGGACCTCCATGAGTGGCTGGGTGGTTAGAGCCAGATGGAGTGTATAGTCCAATAGGAGAGAGTGGATGAGACAAGCCCACCAATCTGCCCTATGAGACGTGGAGGTGTGTGAGGAATTTGACGATGCTTGGCTAAACTTGGATACGGAAGCCTACGAGAAGGGTAAAAAGCTAAATTTACATCCAGCCCAAGGTGGGGAGTGTCAGGCCCACTACATCACGCTTGGTGACAGTTTGATTTGCTTTTCTGGGCCCGTATGCTGGGCAGCTGAAGACGTGAAATTAAATATATGCACTGTTGTCTATGGACTTTTTTCTGCCATATTTTCCAAGTCTGCAGTGAGTGGAGAGACATTATAACATAACGATATGCACAAAGAGAAGCTCTTATGCTCCTTTTATTTTAGCTATTGACTGGGTAAAGAAAAAAGAAAAAGAAAGGAAAAAAAAAAGAGAGGAAAAAGGGGAAAAAGGAGGAGAAAAAGGGAAAAAGAAGGGACAAAAGTCATTCTGAGACAACGACTTGTTTATTATTCCATCTTCATTCAATCCCCTGTGTGTTACTCTGTAAATATTGGGTGCTATTTATATGAATGCTAAATCTATGTCAAGTGGGGGAAAATCTGATTTGTATTGCCTCAAGTACTTTTTTATTTTTTTTTATTTGCTAAACTATAGCTGTGCAGAGGTGCTAGGAGCTTTTTTTTGTGTGTCTATTTTTTCTTAAAGACATATACACAGGGAAAGCTAACTGGGAGTATTAGATTAATCCTGTAGGAATTTGTATTTATGATGCATGAAAATGATCTTCTGTATACATAACAAGTAATTAAACCATATTTGGGGATTGCCTAGATAAGATCTAACCATTGATATCATTTTGATAAATTGTATATATAGTAAGCTACTAGTTCAGTGCCAGTGAGCAATATAAGAAAGTGAAAGGCTGGTTTACTATAGCTTCTTTTCTTTTTTTCTTATTATTAGTTAATATTCAGTCAAAAAGAATTAGATAAATATGGACCATAGAATATTTATTTGACTGATTACTTGTGAATGGTATATTGCAGGCTCTTCTTTTCACATTTGCTGTCTTTTTTTTCTTTCTGTTTTTTCTTTTATATATTTGAATCTAAAAGCTAGACACTAAGAAGAAGAAAAAAGAAAAAAAAAAAAGGGGTTTTTCTCACATTGATATACACAGATATATATATATAGGGTTTATATAATCACGTGTTGTTTAGCCAGGCTTTTTCCTGGCCTTGTGTGTTTTTTTTTAAAATTTATGCACTATCTTTAATGGAAAAATATATCACTCAGGTGAAAACTATTTCACCTATAATGCCTGCGAAAGTGAAATATAAGAAAAATAAAACAATTGATACCAGTATAGATAGCTCAATGGAGCCTAGCAAGACCCCTCTTGATTTGCTTAGAAATATTTTCTCCCCAATTTGAAGCTATTAAAAAGGAACTAGGCTCCATTTCTACTGAATTAGTCACGTTGTCGTCTGAAGTTAGACAATTCTCAACCAGGTTAACAGAGTCGGAGACTAGAATTTCTGACCTAGAAGATCAGACTCATATATTCTCAGAGATAATACAGAAACAAGAATCTAAAATTAAAAATATGCAGCTTCGCCTGGAGGATCTTGAGGATCACTCCAGGCGTAACAATATTAGACTAATTGGCCTCCCAGAATCAACAGAATTCGAAGATCTATTAAAATTTACCTCCACTACGTTAACCCTTTCATTAGGGATGCCCTCTCAATTGCTACCACTCATGATTGAACAGGCTCATAGATTGGGTCCTAAGAAAGTCTCTTCAGATGGTGTTGTAAAAAATAGAGTGTGTCTATTTAAACTTTTAAAATACCAATACAAGGTTAAACTCTTGAGATTGTTTAAAATGTCAGAACCCCCTCTATTTGGTAACTGTAGGGTATTAATGTTCCAGGATTTTTCTTCTGAGACCTTTGCGAAAAGAAGGTCTATGGCCCTGTACGCAACTTATAAATAAAGGTTTAAAAGCGCAGATGATCTATCCAGCGCAAATTATAGTAGAAGATCGAGGTGTTAGACGTTCATTTGAAGATGTCTCAGAAGTTAAAAAATATATAGAAACGCTACAAGTGGACTGCAGACTATGACAGATCTCAATATAAAAAGTAGGTTGAATTCTATGATGTGCCCTCAAGTATAGGGAAAATATGTTGCCTACTTTGGATAGTGTTAGCGAAATTGATATATGTATATATGGTGCTTGTTTTAACGTGATTTATTTTTCTCTCCCCTCTCTCCCCCTCTTCTCTTGCCCCTCCCCTTGTGCCGTACTTCATGGCTGTGCCCCTGGCTACCCCCCTGGGCTGCACTATGTTGAGAGTTTGATGTTAGATGGGTGAGGGAATTAAAATATTATCATGGAATATAGGGGGAATAACCTCCCCCATTAAGCGTAAACTTTTCATTAAAACTTTAACAAGCCATAAGCCTGACATAGCTCTCCTACAGGAGACGCATCTTAATTTGCAAGAAGCAGTGAAATTGAGGACAAAGTGGGTAGGGGAAGTTATCTCTACCTCTGGGCTAGGTAGAAAATGTGGGTTAGCTATTCTTCTACATAAAGGGTTAGACTATAAGATAATTAAAGTAGAAATAGATCCGGCAGCCAGATATATTCTCCTTCAAATTCAGTTAAAAAATATGAAACTGGTCATATGTAATGTCTATGCTCCAAATAATTTTTCCAGAGATTTTTGGGAAAATATAAAATTGAAATTATTTACTTTTAGCTCTGAGAACTTAATTCTGGGGGGAGATTTTAACGCAACTCTCTGTCCAATTTTGGACAGATTTTAAAAAAAAAATAGATCGGCGCACAACAGAAATGCGAAATTTTTAAAACAATTTTGCACTAGGTTAAAACTAGTGGATATATGGCGATTAAAAAACCCTGACAAGTTGTCATTTTCGTGCGAGTCTAAAGCACATGGAACCGTTTCCACAATAGACCTGTTCTTAATCTCTGGAACATTTTTGATGCAGGAACTAGAGAGCGACATAGGAGAGATTAGTGTCTCAGATCATGCTATTATCTCTTTATTTTTTTATCATGTAACAAGGAAAGGATGAAAACACCCGGATTTGTCTTTCCTCACTATCTTTATACCAATTCCAAATATGTTAATTATTTAAAAGCATCTTGGCAGCGTTATTATTCAGAGAATTTAAATGATATTAATAAACCGGAAATTTTCTGGGAAGCTTTTAAAGCGGTTTTGCGGGGAGAGATTCAATCATACGTGAGTATAGGAAAGAAAAAGTGTAGAGCACGAGAAATTCAAATCATAAACCAAGTTAGGAATTCTTATAGAAAATATTGTTTAAATCCCACAGTGGACAATTGGGGAAAATATAGAGATAATAGAAAGGAAAGAGATCTTTTTTTAAAACAAAAACTAGTAGAGGAAGAAGCAAAAATAAATCTTCACTTTAGAGGTGTGCATGGCTGCTCTGCTAAATATCTGGCCAAACTTACTAAAATTAGAAAAAGAAAAATCTAATTCTTGCTATTCAAACAGATAAAGGTAGAGCTATTGTGACCAATGGAATCTCAGAAATATTTTATATCTACTATCAACAGCTCTACTCTAGAACTGTAATAGATAACGATAATCAGGATATCTTTTGGGATATGATAAAGGTTCCCAAGTTATCTAGTGAGGATTTAACAGCTATTAATGCTCCGATTTCAATGCAAGAAATCAGAAAGGCTATTGATAATTTAAAGATGAACAAAGCAGCGGGACCGGATGGATTTCCCGCTGAGTTCTATAGATGCCTTGGTGAGGATATACTTTTGATACTAGAAAAACTCTTTAATTTTTATTTTGGTACAATGAATTCTATCTCAAGCTATTTCTCTGCGGCGAACATCTCACTCATTTTAAAGAAAGGTAAAAACTCGGAAGACCCGGCCTCTTATAGACCAATTTCAGTCTTGAACATAGATTATAAAATATTAATGGCCATCATCGCCTCGAGACTATCCACCTGCTTGTATAAAATTATACATCCAGATCAAACCGGATTTATGGTAGCCAGAAACCCAACAAAAAATATTTGCAAATTAATTAATTTTCTGGACTATGCTTGGAATGTTGACCAAGGTAAGACGAAGCCTTTATGGCAAGATGCTGCCATTCTTTCCCTGGATGCTGTTAAAGCATTTGATTCAATCGTTTGGGAATATCTATTTAGGGCGTTAGAGCAGTTCGGCTTCAAAGGAGAGTTTGTACAATTAATTCCTAGATTATACCATAACCCAATATCCTGTCTACTCATCAATGGGACTTTATCTCTTAAAATAATATTTTAGAGGGGTACCAGGCAAGGGTGCCCCTTGTCCCCTTTACTCTTTAATATTGCCTTGGAATCCCTAGCAATAAGACTTAGAGATGTCCTACGAGGAGTCCTGTTTGGTACACAGTACCTTAAAACTTTGTTATATGCAGATGATGCCCTGATATTTTTGGTTAATGTACAACATTCCATACCAGTTGTCTTACAAATCCTGAAAATCTTTAGTTCTTTTTCTGGATATAAGATAAATATAGAAAAGAGTGAATTATTGTGCTTAAATAATACATTGACAGTTTTACCTAACATTCCCGTTAAACAAGTTGATGCTATTAAATATTTAGGTCTAGTCTTGCATAGAAACCCTAGTTATTGGTATAAAGCTAATTTTGAGCCTTTATTTCAAAAGATTGGCACAGATTTACTACTCTGGGCGGCATTTCCACTGTCCATGATAGCGTGTGTTAATTTAATTAAATCTATTATTTTTCCCCATTTGCTATATCCTTTACAGAACCTCCCTTTGTTTATTTTAAATAAAAAATTTAAATTAATCAATGCTCTATTCTCCAAATTTATTTGGAACAATAAAAAGCCTCAAATTGCTCTGGGAAGATTAATGCAAAACACGGGAGAAGCGGGTCTAGCTCTTCCTAATCTTAAACTCTATAATCTGGCTGCTATGGTCAAAATAGCGATAGACTGGCTTGCTGGATATAATATAGTTTCATCTGAGGAAATATAATCATTTTTAATTGCTCCATTCTCTAAAAGCTATTCTACACTCTCAAGTACAGAAATTGCTGCAGAATGTTAGTTGTCTTATCTCTATCAAGAATATAGTACATGCATGGCAAAAAATTTGCATAATTTTAGACTACCTATTCTAAGTAATCCAAGTTTTCTTCACGGATTATATCAAAAAGTATTTAAAGACTGGGCCGAAAAAGGGCTACATTATGTAAAACAACTACTTGATGAAAACCATCAAATGGAATTAGCAGAGGTTATTTTTTAGTAAGTATGAAATACCTAGGTCTAGCTTATTTGCTTATTTCCAAATTCGTCATTTCATTTCAGCGCAGAATTGGCGTGTTACAGCCATAGTGGCATGGTCGGATATTAAGCTCTGTATAAAAAAATTCACAACAGGGAACTCGTCGATCTCTTTGATGTATGACATTATGCTGAATAAGCAGAGTCTGCTTATTAGGGATACTTTATGTAAATTCTGGTCATCTATAATCCCGTCGGTAGATCATGAAATAATTAAACAGAGCTTTGACTCAATACGTAAATGTAAAGTACCAGTGGCTTGGAACGAATCACATATGAAGCTGATTAATAATTTCTATCTCTCACCGTGGAAAATAACTAAGTTCTATCCTTCCTAGGCTAATTTTTGCCCGCGTTGTGCATATTATAGGGCAGATACACTTCATATGTTCTGGACATGCCCTAAAGTTAGACAACTATAGCTGAAAATAATCTATTGGTTTAATAAATTATGCAAAGTTACAATAGCTTTAGCTGCAGAGGATATTATCTTTCTATTTTCACCCAAAGATGCCTTTAATAGTAATACCATAAATAGTTTAAACACAATTATACTTGCAGTTAGATATTGTATACTTAAATACTGGAAAATTATGCATTTACCAGGATTAGCCATGGTTTTTAAAACACTTCAAGACCAAATTGTTTTTAAATCATACCACCTCCATGATGCCTCGGAGAAAAGAATGAAGAAGTTTCTATGGAGATGGTCCCCTGTTATTTTATCTTATCCAAACACTCTTCAAAAATTGATTCTCTCCCCCTTCTTATCATCAGCGAGCTTCGCGGAATTGACTCTATCGAATGTCTTTCCACATAGTTGGATCAAACGGCCGGGTGGGGTTTGTCCGGAGGGTTAGCCGGCACGGGGGCAGGGGGGGGTTAGAGGGAGAGGAATATACCCTTTTTTTGTGTTTTGTTTTGTCTTGTCCTGTCTTGTTTTGTTTCTTGTCTTGTCTTGTTTTTTGTCTTGTTCTTGGGTTGTCCTACAGCTGATTTATACATCCTGCCCTGAAAGGAATGGGTAAAGAGTGGGAGATCGATGTTTGAATAACTTCTCTGCTCCATTCACGGCAGGAGTAGTTAAATTATATTGCTTGTATTTGCTTTATTTTTTATTTTTTTAGGATCCAGCCAGCCGAGTTGGTCTGATTGTTTTTTTTTTGTTCTCAATTTACGTTTCAATGTATAAAGCAATTATGGGAGCTGTGACTCTCTTTTTATTATGATGGAAGCTGCATCTTCATGAATATTCACTGTATGATTTGCATTGCTAATTTGCTACTGTATTTGTTTATTGTCTTTTTATGTTCGTTAAAGATAAAATAATAAATAATAATTGAAAAAAAAAATATATGATACATAGGGCTCCATTTATCAAGCAGTGGATGCTGTTTTTGAGGCTCATTGTTTCAGGCTTGCCTGAAACAAAATTTAAGAAGCAGCAATTGAAGATCTAAACAAGATGATTGACAGCCCCTGCTAGATGACGATTGTCTGCCAGTGAGCAAGGGGGGCATTGCACAAGCATTTCTAGAGAGATACTTGTGCAATAATAAATGCGGACAGTGTATGCCTACAGCGATGTCCAGTGGACATGATTCACTATAGCAAATCATGTCTCCTTGACATTTGATAAATTGAGCCCATAGACTTGTTGTATTGTAGATTTGAAATAGGATAGGTGCACTAGATCTAAAGTGAGTTTGGATTAAAACAGTTAAGAAGGATTAGTTATTAATTATCAGTAGACTGGCTCTCTCAGATCTGCATAATTAAAAAAATTTTTTAAATGGAATAAATAAATGATGGAAGTATAGGAGATAATTTCAGGTAATTTACTGTGGCATGGGTCCAATCCCTAAATTAAGTCCAGATGCCCATAAATCAAATATACGTAAGCACACATATTATACAGATTTAACATATAATATAAAACATACATTCTTTGGAGCAATTTAACACATGTGTTAAAGTGTGAGCCTTGTGCATTAATTTGTACTCCTGTAGTATTCAATCTTTCTGTATCTGGAAGCTCCTCACAAGAACTCTGACTCTTAGATCTTTCATGCTGTAACAATTTTTACGTACATTTTCTCCACCTGGTGTATTTTTTTTTTTCTTGTTAACATCAAGTCAGCATGAGTAAAGCTATTTTCTTTATGTCTGCCCTATATAAAGATCTGAGTCACAAATAATGATTAGGAATTCCATGCTGAATGATTGACAGGAAAATGTATTATGGATTTTATGAGGGAGGTTAGAATGTGGGAGTTTTATCTAATCGGATATGAAGGTTACAACAAGGAAAGAGGTGCCATATGTATCTAAAGTCAATACATTAACACAAATATGTAAAGAAAGTAATGAAATTTTATAAGACACTAATAAATGTGATACACAAGAACAATCCAACAAATGCAATCTAACATTATAAAATAGCATACTAGTGTGTTTAAACAAAAGATATTCTTCAGTCCTCATAAATGTTACCCAATGCCTTAAAAAAAGAGAATTACTGCAATGGTCTAATGTTTAGTGTTTAGTAGGGATGGACGAATGTTTCTCAACATTCAAAAAATGAAACAAATTTTAACACATTTGTTCGTTCAAATCGAATTTCGAATGTTTACATAACATTCTAACATTTGATTTTCAAATGTTCGGTTTTGAATTTTACAATTAAATTCGAAAATATTTGTTTTGAAAAATTCTAATTTATATATTTGTAATAGTATTTCTAATGCTTTCTTTAAATGTAATATTCAAATTATGCACTATTCAAATTTGAAAAATTCAAATTTATATATCTGTAATAATATTTCTATAATGCTTTAAATGTAATATTCGAATTATGCAATATACGAATTAGAAAATTTTGAATTTATATGTTTGTAATAGTATCTCTAATGCTTTCTTTAAATGTAATATTCAAAGTATGCAATATTCGATCGAAATAGAAACATTTGAATTGATATATTTGTATCTATTATGTATCAATTTACTAGATTCCCTACCACATGAACTATTAAACTTCTGAATAGTATTTGTTAAATAGAATGTTAAATTCAAAATTTCAAATGTGGACATTTGATCTAATTATAAACATTCGAATTCGAAAGTGACGTTCGAAAACTGTAACTAGCATTCAATTATAAAATTTTTAAGAATATTCGTTCGTATCAACATTCGGATTTGTAATTCGCATTTCGGTAATAACATTCGTTCTAACATTCGAATTCGGAAATTTACACATTCGCCCATCCCTAGTGTTTAGTGATAAATACATAATTATAAAAGTTGCTCACTCATCATTTTCAGGACAATGTATGAATCAGTACCTTTTTCTCCTGATATGCTGATATGCCAGTTTCTACAGCTGTAGGGCCCAATCTGACACTTCACTTAGCTATTATAGAAACGTTGATTGTTGACTTTTAATTTAAACAGGCTCCATATTACTTAAACACATTATTCCATTTAGGTTGCAGTTTTGATTGCTAGCATTTTGGTCTTGTATCGCTACAGTGTCAAAACTAATTTGGTTTGTCCCTTAATTACTATGTTGTGTACAGTGGATGTCAGGTGCTTTATAATGAGACGCCATAACACTCCTGTTTGATCTTATACATTAGCGAGTTATCTCATATAAATTTGCAACTCTAATGATTGCTCCTGGTAACATCACGGAATTAACAGCTGATATTGTTTTTAATCTTTGCACATGGCAATCGTGGTTTAGCGTCCGGTTGCCATGGTAACACGTGTGATGTTGTGTCATGTGACGCTGTGCAACATCCGGTTTGCGGTCGTGATTGCCGGCCAGCGGTGTTAGATTAGCAGGGCTATATATAGGAGGGTAAGTTTCTGTAATTGTATATGCTTATTTTGAAAACAGGGGTAACCCCGAAACCTCAATAAATACTTTGTTATTTTGGATACAATACCCTGTGAGTGACTCCTTCTTCAACTGCTTTATATATATATATATGTATATATATATATATATATATATATATATATATATATATATATATATATATATATATAAAATAACAAGAAAGAGTGCACTCACCAGGACTTTTTACATATTTTAATCTTTAAATGTGAATGTTTTTGGGGAGTTTAACCCCTTCCTCAGACATACAAAAGAAACATTAAACTTACCCCAGCACCAAACACTCTATTTGAGTGATACCACCAACTCACACGCTCTCCCGAGTAGGGCGCCACCCCTTGATGACGTCACCATCTTTGGCAACGCAGGATTTAGGTCCTGTAAAAATTGTGACAATACATAAAAATTTCTTAAGACTTTCAGCATAACAAAGAAAACAGTACAAGACATAAAGCATATAAAGCTGTCCAAAAACATTAGAGAGTCAGTACCATAAAATTGCATACAAAACTACAACGAAACCGGTATCTGTTGTATCAGCCAATGAACAACCCGCTGCAGATCTTTTTCATTATTTCTGGGCCTGCCCAAAAGTTGGACAGTTCTGGAGTAAAGTAAGATATTGGATGAATGCAACTCTAAGCAAAGACTATCATATTCAGCCGATGAAAATATTTTTTTTTGTTAAATTTCAAGGTTCTGTACGAAATTTTAAATTAATTAATACAATTATATTCCTCGACCGAATTCTAATTTTGAGATCATGGAAAGTCAAATCTACACCCAGCTTGAAAGAACTTAAGAATGCCTTGGCCTCCCAATGTCTTCTAGAACAATGTAATTTTCAAAATCCAAATGATACTCGATTAGCACTATTTTTTAAGCACTGGAAAGTGTTTATCCTATCTTTTCCAGTTTCTGCCCAAATTACCTTAGTTAAACCTTTAATGTAAACTGTAAATGTGCAATCACAATTGCTTACCGGTCATTTACCTAGTATATGGCTTAATAAAGCTAATGAGACCTTGGTGGGCTGATGGAGTGGGGGGATAGAGAAGAGGTGGTTCGGCTACTCCTTTTTCTTTTCTTTTCCCCTTCCTTCCTTCTTTCCTTTTTTTTTTTTTTGGTTTTTAGGTAAATAGTAAAATACAACAACAAGTGAATTGTAATCTTAAGGTACATGTAATCCTTTATTTTTGTCTCAGGGGTCCTTTGTGACCCTCGGTTTAATTTGAGCATGTTGTATCATGTGAGATCTTCTGTTGTTATGTGATAAATAAAAAAAAAAAACGAAAAACAAAACAAAACATGGCAATGGATGAGGCATTGATCCACGTCGATTTTTCAGAGAACTATGTCTGTAAATACACATCAGAGATCCAAGCTGTTCACTTTGGGGCCTCACACAAGCAGGCCACTCTACATACTGGGGTAATGCATGTAGGGCAACAGGAGCCCATATGCTTAATCATAGTCTCCTATTTCAGACATAAAGGCCCTCCTCCTATATGGAAATATCTTGATCCTGTCAGTATATACCAGGGTTATAATAAAATGTATTTATATTATTCTTTAAAGCAACCTCCAATTAAAATGTATATACGAAACAATTAAAATTTAAAATTATTCCTAAATTCTTAAGATTAGTTAAAATTTATATACACATTGCAATATATATATGTAGAGACCAGATTATGAATCAAATTATACATGCTTATGCTGTTATAATATTATTTACAAAGATCATAAAAGATATACCCTTAAAATTAACTTTACTTACAAAATCACATTAAAATACCACAATAAAAAACCAGAGTATGGACCATTAACTTAACAATGCTTAGTTAGACAATATAACAAAATACTTTAACATCCAATTGATATGCCAATTTATCCAAGTTATACCAATGTCGGCGACTAATCTGCGCTCATTTTCAATAGTGGCATGGTAAGAACAACCATCAACATATACCCAAGGTAATGTTTGACAATGGCCCTCGTATATTTTATATGGGGAAAGCAACTGTTCCTTCAGGAAATCATCTTCTAATAACTCTTCCCCATGATCCTTAGCAGTACAGTCGTGGAGCTCAGCAAGCCCTTGTGCGACTGGATTCTTTTTGTTTTGCTTATAGCGAATTTCTAAAAGCCAGCCTTGTAAGGAAAGAGTCCAAGCGGTTATGCGGCTGTTAGACAAAATTCCATCTCTTATTCTCTCACTTTACAGATATAGCAAAGACTGGTGGGCCGTTTCTAAAATATTTTTCTCGCCCTGTATATAGCTGCAGAAATTTTGTAGAGCCCATACAGTAGATAAGAGGGCTTTTTCTCAATCGCTAAATTTTATTTCTACTGGGGATAAAGTTTGACTCGCATAAGCAACTTTACTTAAATTATCATGCTTTTGGTACAAAACAGTAGTCATGCTTATATCTGTGTAACCTATCTCTAAGTTGAAAGGTTGACCAACTTCAGGGTACGCTAAGCAATGTGCTTGAGTGAGTTTTCTCTACAGCTCTCTGATGGCTGTCTCTTGAGTCTCACTCCAGTGCCATTTCACATCCTTCATTAGAAGAAGTAGCAGTGCTTTAGCTAATTCTGCATTATTACTAATACATTTGCGAGAATAATTCGTCATACCCAGGAATGATCTCAATTCCTTTAAGTTAGTTGGGTTTTTAGAATTTATTATAGCTTCCACCTTTTTCTTCTGAGGATTTAACCCTTTA
This sequence comes from Bombina bombina, assembly GCF_027579735.1. Taxonomy (NCBI): domain Eukaryota; kingdom Metazoa; phylum Chordata; class Amphibia; order Anura; family Bombinatoridae; genus Bombina; species Bombina bombina. Next base: position 579,500,106 of record NC_069501.1, on the reverse strand, counting down.
GTAGTAACTTCATGTCCTAAGAAGTTTATATGACAGCCGCACCATTGAGCTTTTTGTAGGGATAATTTGACACCTCTCCTTTTAAGTTGGCTGAGGACGTGTTTAAGTTCTGCGATGTGTTTTTCAAAGTCTGTGCTTTTGATTAAAACATCATCAACATAAGATAAGGTCCCCCTTTCTAGTGCATCAGGCATAGCCTTATGCATGAATACAGCAAGTTCATGTCCTGAATTTAAGTATCCAAATGGGAGTCTCTGGGATGCATATTGGACTTTTTTGAACGAGAATGCAAGCTTATATTGGTCCTCCTCATGTACCTTTATGGTCCAATATCCCTGTGCACAATCAATGGCAGTGAATATTTTGGATCCCTGCATCTGAGCTAGGCATTGGTCAATATATGGCACAGGCCAGCCAGACATATATACTCGTTTGTTTAGCTGTCTTAAGTCAGCACACAAATGCTATTGTCCATTGTTCTTAAGAACACCTAGAATAGGATTGTTATAAGAGCTATGCACCTGTCAGATAATACCTCTTTCTTCCAAGTTACTTATGATTTCTGCAAGAGAATCATATGAGGATAAGGAAGTCTGTATTGTTTAACAAAGACAGGTGGTAAATTGTGTTCTGTTTGGATTCTTGCAATGTGCAAGTCTGTAGTCCCACAGTCATAAGAATCCCTAGCAAAGATATCCTTGTACTCCATCTGGAGTTCTCATAGCTGTCGGCGTTGATCATCACTGGAACAGCCATTAGCTAAGGAGATTTGCTCTTCGACTATTTGCTGAAATCCTGGAAAGACTTCAGACTGTCCTATCTCATAGGCTTCTTCCAACCTAGAGGTAAGATGCCCTTGATTATAATTTACATTGCCCCCATGACTCTGGGTATTGGGGTAGTCTTGCTCTTTGATCGGCTGTTCAAATACTAGAGAGGCTTCTTCAATTTTACATATGCCTTCCTCTTAGCTGAAGGGACTGAATTGTAAATAGTCCCTCTGGCATAGATGCAAAGGATTGTTCTATTAATTGTTCTTCAGTTAAGTATATTCAGGTGTTAGCCCAATTACATTATTCTGGAATCCAAAAGTGTAATAACTTGATTCCAGCACATATCATATGGTAGTTCCCTTGGATAAGGGGATATCCTGTGGGGTCATGTTATGCACAATAACATGTATTGGAATAGTTCCATTATTTACCATAGGAGCATGGGTCATTGTTATACCCAGACTTTGCATTCTATGGGAGAGGCATATTACTGTTTCAGAAGTTTTTAATTTCTGACCTCTTTTTTCCTGTAAGGATAAGAAAAATGTATCAGCCCCAGCAGGAATTACAACATCATTAGACACCTGCATGTTCACAGCATATGGCAATTGCTGGTTTGATTTCATCCTGAAATACTTCAGGGTTCCCCTTTAACCTGCTTCATAGGCAAAGGTTAATCAAATCTATTTGTATGGCATTTCTATGTAAGAGATCATTGCCGATGTATAATTGATTATGTGGAGTATTTAAAACTAAAAACAGGTACTATTGCTGATTTATTACCTATAGAGATAGATAATAAACATTTAGCTGTGACATTATAGCTTTCAGACCTGTCATCCAGGCCATGGACACAGTGGTCTTGGGGAGAAAGATATTTAATCACCTTAGGTTCAGCGATCTGCGCTAATAAGCCTTCGCTTATATAGCTAGCTTCCTGTTTTTAACTCAATTTGGCATACTTGGTTTTCCCAAGGTTATGCACTTGCATAGGGATAAACAGATCCTCTTTAACTTTCTCAATTTCTGCAAGGAATTGCAATTGATCTACCCCTTTAGGGGATTTAGGGTCCCAATTGTGGAGGTATATGGTTAATACATCGACGTTTAAGGAAATATTTGTTATCTTTCCAGATGAAATTTTAAAAGTATTACCATCAAAGCTGCTTAAAGGAGTCTGATCATCTATTTGTAGGATAGTGATTTTATTTATAGAGTAATTCCTGAAATGAATCTCCACAGCATCTGGCTTCTCTTCCACCATGTGACAGTTATGTCGGGTGCAAGATATATCGGACCGCTCATAACTAATAGGCCTTTTTACTTGTGACCAAATTACATTATTTATGCAATCAATTATGGTGCTTAATCGCTTCAGAAGATCACTAACAATAATTAAACAATTATTTGGCATATTTACTATAATGACAGGGTGTCTTATTACCCTGTTTCCAAGCTTTAAGGACCAGTCAACACATTAGATTTGCATAATCAACAAATGCAAGATAACAAGACAATGCAATAGCACTTAGTCTGAACTACAAATGAGTAGTAGATTTTTTTATAACAAATTTCAAAGTTATGTATATTTCCACTCCCCTTGTACCATGTGATAGCAATCAGCCAATCACAAATGCATATACGTATAGACTGTGAATTCTTGCACATGCTCAGTAGGATCTGGTGACTCAAAAATTGTAAATATAAAAGACTGTGCACATTTTTTTTAATGGAAGTAAATTGGAAAGTTGTTTAAAATGACATGCTGTATCTGAATCATGAAAATTTAATTTAACCTGCGTGTCCCTTTAGTTTGAACCATGTCGTACTGTAGACTTTGAGAGAGTTACCCCCAACACCTATTAGCGAACCATCAAATTATTTTATCTTAGGTTTGTGGGGTGTTAACTCTTTTAGCTGTGTGTAGTACCTGTGGGATAAAATAGTTGCCTGAGATCCAGTATCAATTAATCCCATGATAGCGTTAGCAACTGAATCCTGGAGTTCAGCACATACATAATATCTCCCTGCAGTTTCTACCATTTCACACATAAAATTAGCATGATTACATATCTATGGGCTTCGCCACGTTTTACCTGTATTCGCCACGTTACCTGATGCAGAAGAAACTTAACTCTTACCAGTCCTTCCCTCTGTAATAGGGTCGACAGGGTTCCTGTGTACTGCATCTGTGGGAATAAGGTTAGGAGAAAACTGCAAAAGAAGAGATTTGTTAGAGTTTCCCGGCTGAGGTGGCTTGTCATCACAGCTAAATCATTCGTTCCTGGTCTGTAGGGTGAGAACATGATTAGTATCATTATTGACATTTATCATTTTGTTTGATATATCTCTCCCCTCTCTCTCAGGTAATACTGCAGTATTTATGGCTGTGCCCGTGGCCCACTGCGGGCCACTGGCTGTACCCCTAAAAAAGGATTATTAGGGTTCTGAGCCATCAAAGCTTGACTCATATTAGTAAATAGTGTACATAATTGACTTATTAGCGTACTGAGTTGGCCCACTTGATTGGACAAGCTATTTCTACCCATGGACTGATTTTTTGATACCCCAGGGTATTGATTCCTGGATCCTTGGGATCCCTCAGAATCATAGCTATTCCTCCTATTTTGACATGGCTGTCTTTGGGGTTCAACTTGGTCAGCATTAATATCTTGGGGAGCACTATTTACTTGGGGTGTCTGGTTACCCTGAGAGTATTTTCGCCACTTTTGGTATTTATTTTACGGGGGTACCGATTACCTTGTGGGTGTTCATCTCTCTGGGGATAATTATTTATCTGGGTATGCCCCCCATTTTGAGTGTATTCTCTCTGCACCTCAGCCTGTGTTGGGAGAGGGACAGAGTTAAAACTTTGTGGGGAAGGCCTGTTTTCTCGGGCCATCTCCGCATAGGTTTCCTTTTTAGACTCCAAATTGAGGAGTCTTTAGACCACTGCTTCATAACTGCTGTTTCTGGTGAGTCTAAAGACTCGCCAGAAAAACAGGCCCTCAAGCTCCATACAGAGCTTGATAAATGGGCCTATATAATTCAAATTATACATGCTTATGCTGTTATAATATTCTTTACAAAGATCATAAAATATATACCTTTAAAATTAACTTTACTCACAATGATTCGCATTAAAATACCACAATAAAATACCAAAGGTTGCATATATTATTAATGCAGACAGCCAATGTATATGTGTATATACTGACAATCCAGTGCTAGACTACCTTCCGGCTACTCATCCACAAGTTTCTCTCCTGCATGTTTTTAGTAATGGACCTTGCACACAATATAAACAGAAAGGAAACTTTCTGCTTTTTACTATAGAAATCCACAAACGTGGATTTAAAGTTGGCACATAGAACTATTTTGAGTCAAGCCATGGGAAAGGGGCCTATGATTGTGTGGGAGGAGCATTAAAGAGAACAGCAAACAGGTTGGTGGCTAAAGGCCATAACATCTAAGATGCAAAGTAGCTGTATGATTTCCTCAGACAAACAAACACTTCAGTGAAACTGTTTTTTGTGGAAGATGTTGAACGTGCAGTAGAGATGCACAAGCCTATAAAAGCAGTGCCCTCTTCAATGAGAATACACCAGGTCATCACCCTTGCTCCAGGTTTGCTATGTCGTGATGTAAGCTGCCTTTGCTCAACAAAGAAAGACCTAAACTGTACATGTTTTAACACACAGCACTTCAGTTTTGGTCAGAACATCCCAATGCCTGCGCAACCATCAGGCAACACGTAACCCATGGAAGTGGAGAAATGGGGAAATCCAGATGTTCTTGGACAGTGGTGCATACTGAGATATGATGATGACCTGTACACATATATCATCCTTGACGCAGACGAAACAAGTGTTCAAGTCAACTGTATGCATCATGCTGAAACAAATAGATTTTTTTTGCCTTCTCGTGATGATATCCGCTGGTATCAATTTGATGAAGCCCTTGAGATGATTCTAGCTCCGCAGCATGTGACATCTCCCCATGTAGAGGTTCTGAAAGGGATTTTGGCCAGACTCTCAAGATAAAAGCCTGACCAAATAATTGCACACACACCTGGTAGCCCAGTAATGTAGTGCTTATGTCAATAAATATGGATTAGATTTAGTGTTATACAGTTATTCTTTCAGTTTATGAAAATGTGAATAAAATAACTTTTTTAAAATCTTTGTATTGTTAAGTCATGTTTGTGTTAACATGGCACTTTTATATGTTGCAGTTTTGTTCCTGCAAAGAGGGATCTTTTAGTGAATTTACCTACGCCTGTTGAGTAATGTGTGTGGTAACATGTTTTTTTGTTTTTTTATTATTATTTGAAAGTTACCAAGACCCAAGTCTGTGTTTTAAATACTCGATGCAGTTTGGTTAATAAAGTTCATATTAATCAAAATATGACTAATGTTGAGGAACACTTACGTGCGGTGGCCATGTTGGCTGCTTATTTTAGTGGCTGAAGTGTCGAGTGTATAAATCTACAACTTAACACATGGCTTTGGCATCATCTAAGATTTTATGTAGGGCACTCTACATCTACATAATTTGCTGGTTAAATTGTTTTAGTTTGTGAGACCAACTTCACCTCTGAAGTACCGGAACAATGAGGTTCACAGTGGCGGCCTAAGAGATGGCCTGACCTTCATCTACCCCCCTGGTGATCCAGGATAAACAGCTAGTAACGCTGTCTACAAACCAAGCTACCTCTACAACCAACTATCACTTTTATCCTCAATATGGAAAAGCAAGCATTTTATACAGCTTTAAGGGACCTATTAGATGATTTTGAAAAGAAGATGTGTGAGTGCTTCACTAATCTTTCTCAGCTGTTACAGGCAGAAGATATAGCCAATGAAGCCAGCACAATGGAGCAAGAGGTGAACCCGCAGAATATTGCCCCTACTGCTATTAGTCTTGCATGTCCCAATTCCCCCTCAGGACATTCATCTGAGTCTTGGGGTGATGCTCGGGATTTGCTGAGCCCTGTTACCTGCAAATTCATATATGAAGCCGTTGATTATACCAAGCAGGTTACGGGTTGGAGGGACAATAGCTCTCAGTGAAACAGCTATACAGAACCCTGTTGTTCAGCTCCCAATAGGAGAAATTATGCTTAACCACACAGGTCAGAAAATACTACAGATCCTACAGACTTTTGGTATAGAGGAAAAAGAATACACTCAGGTAGAAAATCTTGGCGCGACTCACTAGCATAGTCACTACTGCAAGATCTTCCCAGCTAAACACCCTCCAGTTTGATAACATACAGTCCTTGTACATCAACAGTCATTGTTTCTGTTTGAACAGTACTGGCCTGGGGTAACGATGTATATGAGACATTTGAGATGTCAACTACTGCTTTGTATGTTTATGCCATTACATATGCTTTGTTTTCCTTCATATAGGCCTCGTATTCTCAAATATGAAGGCTTCCAAACCGGAATCTGGAGAAATTGCGACATATCACCTTGAAGGAGTTTAACATGACTTACATAGGTTATGATCGTGTTAAATACTATTATTGATTTTATTTTATTAACACAAAAAGTAATTTTAAACACAAATACTGTGTATATTCACTAGTTTCACTTTCATAATTTTGTCTTATTGTTTTCTAAAATAATTGTTGTTAGTTAGGGAGAGTTTCCTTTTAGCAGAACTTCTATATTCAGATATCATTATTCTAGTGTTAATAGAAGAATGGCACTATATGGAGAAGAGGCTATTCCAATTATTAATATTATGGTAGGCTCCACACTGCTTATTCAGTCACAGCTTTAATGTAGCAAGCAGGTATGAACAACCATTGTTTTGAAGCTGATATTTAGACATGCCATTTCTTATTGTGTTATACTGCTATCAATTGTAATTTTATTACGACTACAGTCCTAAAGCAATGTCTGAAATACCTACCCTCTTCTGTTTTTGTTAATATCAAATATCTTGCTGACCTTTTAGTAGTTTTGCTGCAAGCGGCTGAGACAGCAGAGTCTCCTTAAACTTATAAATTATTTTTGCTAAGGCAACAAGTTCTTATTTGGGGTTTCCTCATATTTTTACCATATTATTTTGTTACATAAGTAAAGCTGCAACAGCTTCAACTTGATTATCAGCATATTGTATGGTTTAACCTCAGAACATTGATTGATGGGGGACAGCAGTAATCTTCTAGATACAAAGATACTCAGACAGTAATACTATCATGATTACTATGCTCTTTGTCCTACTTAAGGAGTTTGGTTTTCAGATAAAAGTGTATGTAATTTAATGTTATTTCTTCTGTGCTTATATATTTCTCTTTATGTGCTACAACGCCTTAGGATTACCCAATGTATATGTACCTATATGTGATATACTGTTCTCCACTATCACAGAGTACTTAGGATTGTCTCCTTAGATTTCCTTATGATTAGAGCCTACTAAGTTTTCATACCTTAGCTCTATTTACCAGATACCCAATTTGGACAGTAATGGCAAGATGTCAGGAGTTGGTTATTATAATTATTAGTATGACTGTGCTCTAAGCTTATTACCATCCTTTTTTTACCCAGCCTTTTAAGGGCATTGTTTCTAAGTGGAATACATTTGTACTTCCCAATAATATAGTGACCCTCTCACATATTCCATAGCCTACGTTCTCCCTCAGCAATTCTTATAAGCTGATATTTTCTTAGCTGGTTATACACACTCTTCCATTATACGTCTTACTAAGTTCAGCAATTTACATATTCAATGAAAGGAATTAACTAGGCTACAGGTATTCCTAATGTCTATTATTTAGTTCTGCCACATTTAGTTTATTGACTGTTCCGTAGTGTGATTAGTTACTCAGGTCTAAAAGCAATACTTGTAAATACTTTTTCATTTACGTTGCTATATCACCATAGGTCTTCTTATATACTCCTCCAGGTAATTATTGTTTCTCTGTGATACAGGCCCAAAAGTGGCCTAGTTTATTTAAGTAGGGCAAAACAAATTTATTTATCAAATTGATTTATCACCCTGTTTCCGCACGAGCCTTCAGGTTCACCCGAAACAGCAGTTATGAAGCAGCGGTCTTAAGACCGCTGCTCCATAACTAGTCCGCTGCCTCTGAGGCTGTGGTCTGCAATCTGCCCGATCGTGTACGATCGGGTTGATTGATACCCTTGCTAGCGGCCGATTGTCCGCGAATCTGTAGGGGGAGACATTGCACAAGCAGTTCACCATCATTGTCATGCTGGAATACCCATCCCCGACCCATTTTCAATGCCCTGGCTGAGGGAAGGCGGTTCTCACCCATGATTTGATGGTACATGGCCCTGTCCATCGTCCCTTTGATGCAGTGAAATTGTCCTGTCCCATTAGCAGAAAAACACCCCCAAAGCATAATGTTTCCACCTCCATGTTTGATGGTGGGGATGTTGTCTTGGGGTCAGAGGCAGCATTCCTCTTCCTCAAAACACGGCGAGTTGAGTTGATGCCAAAGTAGGCCTACAAACTTGTCCCAGACATCCTTGGACAGCTTTTTGGTCTTGGCCATGGTGGAGAGTTTGGAATCTGATTGATTGATTGCTTCTGTGGACAGGTGTCTTTTATACAGGTAACAAGCTAAAATTAGGAGCACTCCCTTTAAGAGAGTGCTCATAATCTCAGCTTGTTACCTGTATAAAAGACACTTGGGAGCCAGAAATCTTGCTGATTGATAAGGGATCAAATACTTATTTCACTCATTAAAATGCAAATCAATTTATAACCTTTTTGAAATGCATATTTCTAGATTTGTTGTTGTTATTCTGTCTCTCATTGTTCAAATAAACCTACCATTAAAATTATAGACTGATCATTTCTTTGTCAGTGGGCAAACATACAAAATTAGCTGGGGATTAAATATTTTTTTCCCTCACTGTATATAAATGTCTATAATATAAACACAAAAATACATATGTATACATATATAGACTTAAATATATATGTATATATTTGCAGTTAAGTAATTGAAAATCATATTTATGCAATATTTTAATTTTTTGGTGTTTTTTTTTTTTAGATTAGGGTTTTTTGGGCTTGAAAAAGAGCTGATTGCCCTTTTATGGGCAGTAAAAGAGCTGAATGCCCCTTTAAGGGCAATGCCCATACAAATGCCCCTTTAGGGGCAATGGATAGTTTCGTTTTATTAGTGTTAGTAATTAAATTAGTAATTAAATTAGTTATTTGTGTTATGGGGGGTTTGGTGGTTTAGAGGTTAATCGGTTAATTAGCTTTATTGCACTGTGGGGGGTTCGCGGTTTAAGAGTTAATAGGTTATATAGGTTTATTGCTATGCAGGGTTTTTGTGGTTTAGGGGTTAATAGGTTAATTAGGTTGATTGCGATGTTGGTGTTTGGCGGTTTAGGGGTTAATGGGTTAATTAGCTTTATTGCACTGTGGGGGGTTCACGGTTTAAGAGTTAATAGGTTATATAGGTTTATTGCTATGCAGGGTTTTTGCGGTTTAGGGGTTAATAGGTTAAGAAGGTTTATTGCGATGTGGATGATTGATGGTTAAGGGGTTAATATTTTAATTATGTCATATGCGGATTAGGGGTTAATTACTTTATTGTTTTGTGGGGGTTGACGGTTTAGGTATTTGTTAATAATTCGTGCGGGAGGTTATTTTTTTTTACATGTTTTTTACATGTTTTTATTTTTTTTTCTTGAGGGTGGTTACGTGTTTTTTGGTTATTTCGTGCGGGCAGTTGCATGTTTTTTTTTAAGGTTTCGGGTTTACCTATGCTGCATCCCGGTGGATTCCGAAAATGGCAGGATGGTGGCTGCCTCGCGCATCAACATTCCTTTGAGGATGCGTGCGTAACTGGCGACACCGACGGACGCGTTACAAATGCGATTATAGTATAGATACCTATATATAATCAGATATCTAGGTATAGCTATATATTGTACTAAAATACCATCATATATATATATAGAAATATGTATTTTTTAATAAATAGAACATTTCCTTCTATGTGAAGAACATTGGAATGTGAAATATTCATCTCTTAATGTCAGGTTAGCGCCCTTGAGAACATGAGTACGGGTTAGCAAGGTGTTAAGGTTTTTTTCTAGTTTTTTCTCTCCATTGACTTTTACGGGGGAATAGGTTATCGCGCCCACAATATTCTAATTGCGCTAGAGGTAAACTGTTTGCACGCGTCAGGTTAGCACGAGAGCGAAAAACTCTTTACTTTCCACTCGTAATATGAGTGCAACCTGACACGGTCAAAAAGTTTACTTCTAGTGCGATTAGCGCTCTAGCAAAATCGCTATATAGCGCTCCATTTATAATCTGGCCCTAGATAAGTTGTTTAAATATTGAAAAAATAAGGGTAAAGTTAATGTTCATAAAACAGTGGGAGCCACCATATTGTTACTTAGGTTACGTATGTGAGTACCCCATGTATCTAGTTATAAGCATTTGGTTGGCAAACTGATATACACATGAAGCGCTCTCTTTTGTATTTTGGACATTTATAGATCTTAGGTTACACTGAGGACAAGTAGGAATGGTTATAAATGGCTTACTAGAGTGTACAACCAATGACTGTGTGGAATATAGCTTTGTTTGCACTTCCATGTTTTACATGAATTGGAAAGTCCATAATATTTAGAATTAAATTACAGAAAAGGAGAATAAAATAAATAATGAAAGTATATTGCAAAGTTGTTTTACTACACGCAATTAAACAATTTACATTAACATCTTGAGCTGTTAAAGTCCCTTTAAAGTAACACAGAAACTTTCAAAACATAATCAGAATTTGCAAAATGACTGCTAGAGCTAAATCTAAATGTATTAAAATATAATTGAGAAAGTGCAAAACTTAAATGCAATAATATTGAAAAAAACACAATCTACAGTATAAAGATATCTAAAATACAAAGCACAAAGTGTAAGTGTATCAAAATTCTTAAATCATGCAGTGCTGTATTGCACTGGGCTTGTCTCACCTTTATATGTAGAAATGAGAGAGATCTCGTCGTGCTGGAGAGATACGCCCTTTTTCTTTTGAATATTCAGTGAGTTCACCCCTGTGAAGTCTGAGCTGCAATTTCTCTCCAAGCTGGAGAACCTTTGAATAGCAGGACCTAAAATTGCTTACTTAATGGAAATTAGCAACTTCTATAATGGTAATAGGCAAATTAACTAGTTTGTTGGCAGTAACCATTATTGCAAAGAATGAGTAGCAACAGTCATCAGGATAACTGTAGAATAATCCGTGAACAAGCCAGGGGTCAAAACCAGAAGAGCAGAATGAAACCAGGTATCAAAGCAAAGGAATAAATCAGGTACGGAGGTCAGGGCACAGTATTAAAGTTATTTTACCAGTAAATAAGTCCTCAGATAGCAGATATTAATGGATGGGTCAGAGAGATTGTGTTGTCCATAAACTTTTTCAGGGTCAAGATCAAGATAACAGGCCAGAAATAAGAATGCTTCAGTCTCCATATGAATAAAGAAACACGGAATGGGAGTTTGAGATTACCTTTTAGCACTTCCCATTCAGGCTTGGCACCAGGAACAAGACTAAGGTCACTTCCAGGTACCAAGAATATAGAAAGTGCTATGGATAGCACATAGACATATGAATGCATGAAACAGGGCATCTAGAGAGCCAGCCATACTAACCCGACATTACATAGTGGGGCCCCTGGCTCTGACAGCACCGGATTCTCCAGCAACAGTGTGCCTCCTGACACCGGCCTCACCAGCAGCACGGCAATGGCAGCGCACAGGCACCCAGCAGACGGTAAGGGCAGTGCGGCTTTGGCCGAGCCTGGGGACTTGACATCTTCTATCTTTGCTGCATGCTAGAACAGGTAGGGAAATACAGAAGCTGAAGATTTAGCAACAACAGATATTATATGTTGCAATTGTTATTTTTCTGTTACAGAAATAATGGTGCTATATTATACTTTATCCTACAACAATTTGTGGTTAGATTTTCTAATGCAATGCAATACTTATTAGGTAAATATTAAAGAACATTTTCATGGAATTTATCCAATTTTGTTAATATTGCAACATCATCATTAAAGATAATAAAATGCCTGAAGTTGAGTTCTAAGTGTCATTACATTTATTTTACATATTTTTATTTTTAAAAATAATATTTATTTTAAGATACAGATAGAGCATACAAACAACTTTCCAATTTACTGTTATCATCTAATTTGCTTCATTCTCTTAGTATCCTTTGTTAAAGCACTACTGGGAGCTCGCTGTACTCATTTGGTGAGCCAATGACAAGAGTCATATATATATGCAGCCACCAATCAGTAACTAGCTCCCAGTAGTGGATTGCTTTTCCCTAGCCTACCGAGGTTAAATTTTCAACAAAGAATACCAAAAGAAGGAAGCAAATTATATAGCAGGCATCAGTTGTAAAATTGCCTGCTCTATCTGAATTATGAAAGGAAATTTTGGTGTTTCATGCTCTTTAACTTACAGTAAATGTCACTATCACAAAGCAAGTATCATAATAAACTCTTATTCCAGAAAAGAACATGATATGAAAAAGGTTGGACCCACTTGCAGATTTTTACAATTCTTAAATGCATTTATCAAAAAAGCTCTTGATCTTAATGTAATTTGAGATGTATTTGTTCATTCCTGCTACTTAATTCATCTTCCTATTCCTTATTTAATGTCTTCCATATTCCTGCAATTTGTCTTTTTATATAATGTCTTTGTTCATGCCGCGTGACTTTCAATCTAAATCCTAATGTAATGTTACAATATGTCTTTATATTTTATATCTTGATTGTCATCACCTAAAGCTTCCAGCTGCCTAAATCTAGTTCCATTCTTTATGTTAATGTTTTCCATATTGATACAATTTGTCTTTTTATTTTATGTTTTAATTCTCAGTAAGTGACTCTCCATTTAAGCTTCAATTCACTGTTCTTCAATTGCTGTAATATGTATTCCCATGGAAAGTCTTCATTCCTACCATATCAATCTACTTAGGAGAGTTAAAGTGATGGTAAATTTGAGCTTTCTGGAATAGCTCATTAGGTTACCATTATTATATATACTAAAGTCGCTTAATTTTTAATTTTATTTTTAATTTATTCCTAAATTTTTAAAATTTGCCACCCTTTGAAGTTCCGGCTTTTTACTGTTTGTGACATAGAGAGGGGTCCTACCTACTCTCTACATAGGCATCCATGTGCACTTGGATCAGGCTGAAAGGTACAGTGAAGGGGAAAAATATTTGATCCCCTGCTGATTTTGTATATTTGCCCACTGACAAAGAAATGATCAGTCTATAATTTCAATGGTAGATTTCTTTGAACAGTGAGAGACAGAATAACAACAAAATCCAGAAAAATGCATTTAAAAAAATATATAATTTGATTTGCATTTTAATGAGTGAAATAAGTATTTGATCCCCTATCAGTCAGCAAGATTTCTGTCTCCCAGGTGTCTTTTATACAGGTAATGAGCTGAGATTAGGAGCACTCTCTTAAAGGAAGTGCTCCTAATCTCAGCTTGTTACCTGCAACACCTGTCCACAGAAGCAATCAATCAATCAGATTCCAAACTCTCCATCATGGCCAAGACCAAAGAGCTGTCCAAGGATGTTAGGGATAGGGACAAGATTGCATACCTACACAAGGCTGGAATGGGCTACAAGACTATCGCCAAGCAGCTTGGTGAGATGGTGACAACAGTTGGTGCGATTATTCGCAAATGGAAGAAACACAAAATAACTGTCAATCTCCCTCGGTCTGGGGCTCCATGCAAGATCTCACCTCTTGGAGTTTCAATCATCATAAGAATGGTGAGGAATCAGCCCAGAACTACACAGGAGGATCTTGTCAATGATCTCAAGGCAGCTGGGACCATAGTCACCAATAAAACAATTGGTAACACACTACGCCGTGAAGGACTGAAATCCTGCAGCGCCCGCAGTATCCCCCTGCTCATGAAAGCACATGTACAGGCCCGTCTGAAGATTGCCAATGAACATCTGAATGATTCAGAGGAGAAATGGGTGAAAGTGTTGTGGTCAGATGAGCCCAAAATCGAGCTCTTTGGCTTCAACTCAACTCGCCGTGTTTGGTGGAGGAGAAATACTGCCTATGACCCCATGACCACCATCCCCATCATCAAACATGGAGGTGGAAATATTATGATTTGGGGGTGTTTTTGTTGCTAAGGGGACAGGACAACTTCACCTCATCAAAGAGATCATGGATGGGGCCATGTACCGTCAAATCATGGGTGAGAACCTCCTTCCCTCGGCGAGGGCCAAGGCAACAAAGGTGTAGCTCAAGAAGAAGCACATTAAGATCCTGGAGTGGCCTAGCCAGACCTTAATCCCATAGAAAATCTGTGGAGGGAGCTGAAGGTTCAGGTTGCCAAACCTCGAAACCTTAATGACGTGGAGAGGATCTGCATAGAGGAGTGGGACAAAATCCTTCCTGAGATGTGTGCAAACCTGGTGGCCAGCTACATGAAACGTCTGACCTCTGTTATTGCCAAAAAGGGTTTTTCCACCAAGTACTAAGTCATGTTTTGCAAAGGGGTCAAATACTTATTTCACTCATTAAAATCCAAAACAATTTATAACTTTTTTATATGCGTTTTTCTGGATTTGTTGTTGTTATTTTGTCTCTCACTGTTCAAATAAACCTACCATTAAAATTATAGATTGATCATTTTTTTGTCAGTGGGCAAACGTACAAAATCAGCAAGGGATCAAATAATTTTTCCCTTACTTTAGCACGTGCATTACTTCTGAATGATGTTTTTTGTGGAGGGTTGCGCACCTAATGACCCTGAGATCAGTTGGATATCAGATACAAACATCATAGTTAAAAATCCATGACTAATCTGTCTGTAATGATTCACATTCTCTGCTGTCACACAATTCTTTGCTTTAGAACAAGGGGTGACTTTACAGAAGCAATTGCTTTTGCAATCTCAAATTCAAGCAGTGGATGCTGTATCACTGACTGTGATGACAAATGGACATGTTCCTTGCCTGGGAACCTTGTCCACCCACAAGTTCATAAACTTGAGCCTTTGAGCCCCGTGTTCTAAAGATTGTCAGGTCCATGAAAAAGGCTTATTTCAGTTTTGCCAGTCTTGAAATTTGCCCTCTCAACAAAATGTTTTAAAAAAAGTGGGCTGACCCTCGCTATATGCAAATAAGTTATACTGTAAACACAGTAGCTTTCTGAAATTGCTAATCTTGCTGCTTAAAGAGTAGCAAAACGGGTATGTGTGAGAGAGTTCACCTAAACTGATGTATATTGTTTAGAACATTAGATTGTTCCGGAGATGTTTCCTCATTATAATACAGGTTAGCCCTGTGAAACTCCCATGGAATACCTATTTATTTGCTATGTATGTGATCCCCATTGTTAATAAAGAACAAAAAAATAAAGCTTAATGATAAACCTAAATGATCTGAGGAGTTCTGAGTCTATTGTACAAGTGTATATACAGGTTCAAAACTCTTTAGTTTGGAATATTTGTATATTTGCATTTGCAAAATGGGACCAAGTGCAAACAATATCTTATGTCATTTAAGCAATATTTAAAAGTCATAATACAGCTTATATATGTAACCTAAAGGCAATTTTATGTCATTTTAAATACTTGTGCATACATAATACCATCAGAAAAATGGTACAGTACTGTAATCAGAAGGAATTATAGAATATTATTTGCATTTTAGAACACACTATCTTCTTTGCCTTCATCTTTAGTTTTGCTTTTGACTTACTGCTGTGAAAAAAATTGTAATTTGTAATAATTTTATTTTTAAAAAACACTAATGAAAAAGATTTTAACATTCCAGATTTAAGGATACCAGTTGTTTGTTTTATTTATGTATTATACTGTAAAATTCTATGGACCAGATTACAAGTGGTGAGCTAATGAAAGCACGGTTCGCGATATGTGATACTGCTGTCCATGGTAAAGCGTGTTTATCAGAAAAGGGTTATCGCAACCGACATTGCTTAAACACAACCTATAATTTCAATGGAGTTAGCAATCGTTATTACTTGTGCTCATTTTACTTGAAAGTTATAGTTTGCACTCAAGCGAAAGCCCAAAGTGCACTAGAATATTTAGCACAACTTGAAAAATGAAGTTTTACACACATATATACACACTTTTATAAAAGATATATAATTTAAATATTGATAAAAATGTTTTAAAAGGGTTAAAAGGGATATGGTATATGGCAAGGTGTTTGACTGGAAAGGGCTTCAATGTGTATGTGTGTGTAAATATATATGTACATGTATATATACATACACACATACACAAATACACTTTAATGTATTTTAATGTGAATTTAATGGAAATACTGGAAATCTTGTGTTCTTCAATTATTTTTTTTTAAACTAAACAATATATATATATATATATATATATATATATATGCAGTATATATATATATATATATATATATATACACACTCACCGGCCACTTTATTAGGTACACCTTGCTAGTACCGGGTTGGAACTACCTTTTGCCTACAAAACTACATTAATTCTTTGTGGCATAGATTCAACAAGGTGTTGAAAACATTCCTCAGAGACTTTGGTCTATATTGACATGACTTTGGTCCATGTTGCAGCAGATTTGTTGGCTGCACATCCATGATACAAATCTCCCGTTCCACCACATCCCAAAGGTGCTCTATTGGATGAGATCTGGTGACTGTGGAGGCCATTGGAGTACAGTGATCTCATTGTCATGTTCAAGAAACCAGTTTGAGATGATTTGAGCTTTGTGAAATGGTGCATTATCCTGTTGGAAGTAGCCATCAGAATATGGTTACACTATAGTCATAATGGGATGGACATAGTCAACAGCAATACTCAGTAGGCCGTGGCATTTAAACGATGCTCAAATATCCCCCACACCATTACACCACCACCACCATCCTGAACCGTTGATACAAGGCAGGATGGATCCATGCTTTCATGTTGTTTATGCCAAATTCTAACCCTACCATCTGAATGTCGTAGCTGAAATAGAGACTCATCAGACCAGGCAACGTTTTGTCAATCTTCTATTGTCCAAGTTTGGTGAGCCTGTGCGAATTGTAACCTCAGTTTCCCGTTCTTAGCTGAAAGGAGTGGCACCCGGTGTGGTCTTCTGCTGCTGTAGTCCATCTGCTTTAAGGTTCGATGTGTTGTGTGTTCAGAGATGGTATTCTACATACCTTTGCTGTAACGAGTGGTTATTTGAGTTACTGTTGACTTTCTATCATCTCAAACCAGTCTGCCTGTTTTCCTCTGACCTCTGACATCAACAAGGCATTTTCGTCCACATATGGCAACATTTTTTAACAAGATTATTTGAATGAGATATTTGAAATGATGGCTAAACATGTATACTATATATTATATATATTATATGTGTTATGTATGTGACATTGGAGAGGTTATTTTGCTGATTGCTCCACATGTGCTTTTTAAAAGGGTTACATTTTTTTTTTTTTTTTTTTTTAGTTTTCAAAACAAGCTTTATTTATAAGAAAGGAAGCATTACAAAAGGGCAACAGTGCTCAAGAACAATAGATCAAACTGTATAATTACAATCATTTAACAATGAGTTGGCCCTTTGTCCCTCCAAGTGTCCAAGTGCTATTGGCTAAAATAGCAAACATGAGGCATTCTTATCTGAACATTAGTTGTCTTTGGCTTCTTTGATGCTCGACTTTGAGCTTGTTCCAATGAGTAGAATAACCCGTTGTGTTAAGTAGAACACATCTATATGGTAACATGTTCTTTGAAATTTAACATCAGGATTATTTTTACTTTAACAATTTTGAACTCAGTATCTTTGCTACATACCGCTGAGTTTTAAAATTTCCTGGTGTTGACACCCATGTGGGTGTAGTGGATGAAAGGTAGAGAGAATAATATGGAGGATTATATAGAATTGTTAGTATGTTAGAGAAGAATGAGAGAGAAGGGAAGAGGGGGAGAGGGGGAGAGAGGGAAAAAAAAAAGGGGGAAGGAGGGGGGGAGAGAAATTGAGGAGGAGGGAGGCATGGGATGGACGTAAGGGAACATA
The DNA here is from genome assembly GCF_027579735.1 of Bombina bombina. NCBI lineage: Eukaryota > Metazoa > Chordata > Amphibia > Anura > Bombinatoridae > Bombina > Bombina bombina. Next base: position 579,482,253 of record NC_069501.1, on the reverse strand, counting down.
GGCAGACGAGGGAGGGGAAGCTCGGGTGGTGAAGTCCACCCTCAGCCAGGTAATGAAGGGCTCCTATTTATTCATTTAGTAGATATCTTTTCAAATTTGCATTATAACCCTCTTCCTGTCCAAATCAAAACCATCATCTCATGTGTAGCAAGTCTGCCGGTCTTGAGATAGTGATATCTTTCAAGGTTTAGTAGCTCCTCTACCCTAGCCCTCCACTCTCGTAGACTTGGTACCTGAGCCTTCTTCCAATGCCTAGGAATCAAACCCTTTGCACTGTTCATCATGAGCAAGAGAAGTAGATATCTATCCTCCCCAATCACCTTGGGGAGACCGTGATAAATCAGGTATGAGGGTTTTGGCGGGATAATTACACCCAGTACTCTGCTCATGTCTCCCAGCACCTCCTCCCAGTAAGATAGTATACGTGGACAATTCCACCAGATGTGTAGAAGAGTTCCCTCCTCCCCACAACCTCTCCAGCACCCCCCGCTTGTATGTGGATACATTTTTTGCAGTCTATGAGGAGTCAAGTACCATCTGCTAAGCAATTTATAATGAGCCTCCTGTAGTTTCATGGATACCGATACTCTCCTGGCTCTATTAAAGATTTTTAACCAGTCCTTAAGCTCTATCTCCTGGTCTAGCAAAACACATGGAGACGGGCAATTCCCTTAACTGGGTCTTGGTGCAAAGTGGTCAGGCTGGCGACCTCCAACCCATAAGATACAACAGAAAGTTCAATACTCCACAACACCAAGGGATTAAGCAATTTTCTTTTATTGTCTTACAACATCACAGACAGAATGAATATGCATATTCATTCTGTCTGTGATGTTGTAAGACAATAAAAGAAAATTGCTTAATCCCTTGGTGCTGTGGAGTATTGAACTTTCTGTTCTATCTCCTGGTCTAGCTCTGTCTCCCAGGCCAAGGCGTAATTAGGAAGGGTGGTTCCCTCCCTTGACAAGAGGATTTTAAGGTGAGATAAGGTGTGTCGGGTCTGTGTCATTGTACAAAGGGTTTCGAATAGCGACCTATTCCTAGTGAGTGACATTTTCTCTTTGTGTGTATCAAAATAGTGCTTTATCTGTGCCACTCTAAACCATGAGGTAAACATGTCTGGAGTCCATTCTGCTAGTTCTGCCTGTGTTTTGAGCTTGCCCTGGTGTAGAATGTTGGACATGGAAACCTCCTGTAGTGTATAGTGTGTTCCTACAGTATGTGGGGCGCTATCAATTCCCAGATCCGGGTTCTCCCGGATAGGAATGTTTGGCGAATGGCACAAAGATAATTGCGGGTTTTCATTGATTAGTTTGTCCCATGTTGTGAACACTTCAGCCAACAAGGGATATTGCTGTATTATGGGTGGGCGATTTTTGGCCGAAACCCAGGCCTGTGCTCCCGTGTTACTGCGTTTCATGATATCGTTATCTATTTGCACCCATACCTTATTACATAGATTCTGACTCCATTCAACTAGTTTTTGCAAGGATATAGCTCTCTGATATTCCTTCAATTGTGGTATACCTAGCCCCCCCTGTCTCTAGGCAAATAGGTAGTTTGCCTTCTAATCCTGGGCTTCAACCCATTCCAAATGTAAGACTCAATAGCTCTCTGTATTTGCCGGACATATGGCGTCGCCAGAGAGATTGGGACCGTTTGCATGACATACAACACCCTTAGCAGAATGTTCATCTTAACCACCCCTATCCGCCCCATCTACAAGATGGTTTTGTTTTTCCAATTATTTAAATCTTTAAGGACATCATCCCGAATGCATCTATAATTGATCTCTGATATCTCATGGATATCAGGTGAGATTAGAATCCCCAGATATTTGATAGTATGTTGTGCTATTTTGATGGGGCATTCTATTAGGTGAGCATTGAACACTACGGGCTGTTCTGTGATATTTAGTATTTCAGATTTATGAGGGTTGAGGAGAAAGTTCGAGACCCCTCCGAAGGCAGAGAACTCCAGCAGAGCCTCTCTAAGTGAGCCAGGGGAATTTGACAATGTCAATAGGATGTCATCAGCGTACATCGAGAGCTTATGCTCTGTCCCAGCGATAGTAAGACCCTTAATATATGCATTGGCTCTGATTTTGCTTGCCAAGACTTCAATTGTGAGAGCGAACAGGAGCGGCGATAGGGGGCATCCCTGCCTGGTCCCGTTCCGAATTTTGAAGGTTTTTGATAGCATGCCATTAACCCTGATTTTAGCATTTGGTGCTGAGTAGAGGGACATAGCCATGTTTATGAAGCTGGACCCAAATCCAAACCTCACCAGAGTGTGACGAATAAAAAGCCAACTCACCCGATCAAACGCCTTTTCAGCGTCCTTTGTGACCAGGGCGAGTGGCTGGTTGTGAACTTGGACATACGTGATCAATTGGAGAGTCTTTAGAGTATTGTCTCTCGCCTCTCGGGCTGGGACAAATCCCACTTGATCAGTAGAAACCAGGGCCAGCAGTAGCCTATTGAGGTGGTTGGCTAAGACCTTGGCCAGGATTTTCACATCCGAATTCAACCCCTAATCTGCCGCTCCGTACACCGCCGCCACCTACGTTATCCCTATGTACCCCTAATCTGCTGCCCCTAACACCGCCCACTCCTATATTATATTTATTAACCCCTAATATGCCGCCCCCAATGTCGCCGCCACCTACCTACACTTATTAACCCCTAATCTGCCGACCGGACCTCACCGCTACTATAATAAAGTTATTAACCCCTAATCCGCCTCACTCCCGCCTCAATAACCCTATAATAAATAGTATTAACCCCTAATCTGCCCTCCCTAACATCACCGACACCTAACTTCAAGTATTAACCCCTAATCTGCCGACCGGACCTCGCCGCTACTCTAATAAATGTATTAACCCCTAAAGCTAAGTCTAACCCTAACCCTAACACCCCCCTAAGTTAAATATAATTTTTATCTAACGAAATAAAATAAATCTTATTAAATAAATTATTCCTATTTAAAGCTAAATACTTACCTGTAAAATAAACCCTAATATAGCTACAATATAAATTATAATTATATTGTAGCTATTTTAGGATTAATATTTATTTTACAGGTAAATTTGTATTTATTTTAACTAGGTAGCTATTAAATAGTTATTAACTATTTAATAGCTATTGTACCTGGTTAAAATAAATACAAAGTTGCCTGTAAAATAAATATTAATCCTAAAATAGCTACAATATAATTATAATTTATATTGTAGCTATATTAGGGTTTATTTTACAGGTAAGTATTTAGCTTTAAATAGGAATAATTTATTTAATAAGAGTTAATTTATTTCGTTAGATAAAAATTATATTTAACTTAGGGGGGTGATAGGGTTAGGGTTAGACTTAGCTTTAGGGGTTAATAAATTTAATAGCGTAGCAGCGAGGTCCGGTCGGCAGATTAGGGGTTAATACTTGAAGTTAGGTATCGGTGATGTTAGGGAGGGCAGATTAGGGGTTAATACTATTTATTATAGGGTTATTGAGGCGTGAGTGAGGCGGATTAGGGGTTAATAACTTTATTATAGTAGCGGTGAGGTCCGGTCGGCAGATTAGGGGTTAATAATTGTAGGTAGGTGGCAGCGACGTTGGGGGGGCAGATTAGGGGTTAATAAATATAATATAGGGGTCGGCGGTGTTAGGGGCAGCAGATTAGGGGTAGATAGGGATAACGTAGGTTGCGGCGGTGTGTGGTCGGCAGATTAGGGGTTAAAATTTTTTATTAGAGTGGGGGCGATGTGGGGGGACCTCGGTTTAGGGGTTCATAGGTAGTTTATGGGTGTTAGTGTACTTTAGAGCACAGTAGTTAAGAGCTTTATGAACCGGCGTTAGCCCAGAAAGCTCTTAACTCCTGGCTTTTCTCAGCGGCTGGAGTCTTGTCATTAAATTTCTAATGCTCACTTCAGCCAAGACTCTAAATACCAGCGTTAGAAAGATCCCATTGAAAAGATAGGATACGCAAATGGCGTAGGGGGATCTGCGCTATGGAAAAGTCGCGGCTGCAAAGTGAGCATTAGACCCTTTCCTGACTGACTCTAAATAACACCGCGCGGCCAAAACCAGCGTTAGGAGCCCCTAAGGCTGGTTTTGACGGCTAACACAGAACTCTAAATCTAGGCACAAGTAAATTAACGTTCTCTAGTTACACAAACATTGCTGGAGTGTAGAAAAATTAGTATTAATACAGTATAAACAAACCATGATAACTGACAGTCACACCTTGCGTCACAAAAATTGTTAAGCTGACACTTCACATTTCACTTGCTAGCTGATTTCATCACATTATGTGTATTGCAACCGTCCTACTCTCCAGATGTATTTGCCCCTATTACGTGCTATGACCTCCTGACATTTCTTCTGTAATATAGTTACGGGGTTATCAAGAGGGAGGTCCCTCAGCATTGGACTAATGGGTATGTTCCTTCCTCCCTCTGAGGGAAGTTCAAACACCATCCTTGGGGGATAAGGGTACAAGTTTTAATTCTCTTTTCATTGTATCATACTGACAGGTACACTCTTAAGTTGGTAGCAAGCTAGATGTGAGCCTTCTTGAGTGACCCCTACCAGCTAGCGTGCCATAATGGGAGCATATGTCCTATCTAACTATCCTTAGGTGTAACGCATTTGCATTTCCAGTGTTGAACATAAACTATAAATACAGAAGGCAAATATGAAATGGTTAATAACTAGTACACTAAAAATATAACATATGACCTGATAGGAACCCATAATACATTTGTCTTGCTGGTGTAAAAAGTGAAAGACTTGAGTCCATGAGTATAACAAATCTTTTATAACTTTGTCTATTGCGCTGCAGGTGGACGGCCTTCCTCAAGAGGTCCTCGCGGAGCTCTACGAATGTTCTCGCCCATGTCCTGTGGAGGGTTGATGTGAAGACCCAATGCTTGGTTGAAACTGGGAAGGTCCTCTATTGTTTTAAGGACATGTGAGGTATTATTTTTTGTTGCTATCAGGCAGGTGGGGAATCCCCATCTGTAAGGGATCTTCTTATCTTTAAGGACTGCCGTGATAAATCTCATGTCTCTTCGCTTCTGCAGCGTAGTTGGACATAAGTCCGAGTAGATCTGAATTTCGGAACCTCTGAATTCGAGAGGGTGCTGTGTCCTGGCTAGCCTTAATATTTCTTCCTTTTCTTTGAAAGATAACAATTTCATTATGACATCTCTGGGGGGGCTCTGCTTGGCGGTTTGGGCCTCAAGGCCCTATGTGCTCTTTCAATTTGTACCTCTGGTGCAGAGTCATCTCTTTTAAGGTGTTTGATAAAGTCTTGTATATAGCTCTGGAGGGCAGGAGGATCGACTGCTTCTGATATTCCCCACAGTCGGAGGTTGTTCCTCCTGCTCCTGTTCTCCAGGTCCTCCACTCGGTCCAGAAGAACCTGCACCGTGCTATCTTGAGCCTGCATATAGCTAGTTTGATGTTGCAGGTCTGAACTCAAGGTTTCTTGCCTCTCTTCAATCATAATGACCCGCTGATCTACTGCTGCAATGTCCCTTTTAAGCTCTCCAAACAGTGGCGTCACTAGGGTTGGTGTCAACCGGTGCGGTAAGTTATGGTGTCACCCCCCCCCCCAGAAAGCAGACACACACAAAAACACAGGCACACATACATACAAACACTCAGACACACTTAAAAACATACTCAGATGCACACACAAACACTCGGAAACACACTCAGACACACACACAAAAACACACACACACGCAAAAACACTGAGACACACACACACACAAAAACTCAGACACACACATACAAAATATTTAAACTGCACTGCAGTAATTATAAAGCCCATGCCTAGAGCTGCTCCCTGGCTCAGCAGAGCATCAAATGAAAGATAAACAGAGCACTCTAAAATAAATCACTGAAGAAAAGGTTTAGGCGTGCAAACTATGAAAATTCTGCCTTCTGACTCTGTTCCAAGTCTGTCAGTGCACAGCCCCGGGCTGTGTGCCTACTGCTTCTTATGGCCAATTACCTCTGCACTCTGCCCACCCCCAGACCCCCGCCCACCCTCCTACCTGTTCAGTGTGCACTTAGTGTACCGTAACCGTAAAGGTCTGGTGGGCATCATACGTGGCTCCTTCACTTTAGAGACAGTGTCAAACAGTCATCATGCGGTCAGGTGCCAGGCATCCCCTCACGATTTCCCAATTCCCGTTTAGAGAGACAGCACAGCAGTGAGTGACTCCACTGCTCCACATGTCACTGAGCAGTGAGCACAGATAGGCAGGCAGGTTTAAGCTAGCAGCACAACTTTGTAAGCCCCATGGCACGCCCACAACATTCATAGAGAAATTGGGCAGGGGAGAAGCAAAGTACAAACAAGCAAAAGCAGCCGGGAAAACTATTTGTTGAAATTGCAGCACTGGCTCAAGGGGCAAAAAAATTGTGTGTCTACAACTTCCCCAGTCCCACCAATGTTGACAAATGCCAGCCCCTCTAATAAAAAATCTATGCATCTCAACATTGTATTTCTTTGAATTTCAATAAAATTAAAAAAATATATATTTTTTTTGGTGTCACCCCCTGGAGGGTGTCACCCAGGTGCGGCCCGCACCCCCTAGTGACGCCACTGTCTCCAAACATGGCCTTGAAGTCTTGCATGGCCTCCTGGATGTCTTCTTTTGAAGAGAGGTGCCTGATATCTTCTTTTGTGACATAATAGGGGATATGTGCCTGCCCCCCAGAATCATGAACCTGCGCCGCTGTTATTTGCTTTGCTGTGCCCTGGCTGGTGCCCCCTGCCAGTGTTGCAGGATCAGCTGGGATTAAATAGTTTTCCATAGCTGAGGATTGAGTGTTTTTTTAAAAGTTTAGCAGTTCTTTTACTTGCCATTACATACAGGGAGTGCATAATTATTAGGCAAATGAGTATTTTGACCACATCATCCTCTTTATGCATGTTGTCTTACTCCAAGCTGTATAGGCTCGAAAGCCTACTACCAATTAAGCATATTAGGTGATGTGCATCTCTGTAATGAGAAGGGGTGTGGTCTAATGACATCAACACCCTATATCAGGTGTGCATAATTATTAGGCAACTTCCTTTCCTTTGGCAAAATGGGTCAAAAGAAGGACTTGACAGGCTCAGAAAAGTCAAAAATAGTGAGATATCTTGCAGAGGGATGCAGCACTCTTAAAATTGCAAAGCTTCTGAAGCGTGATCATCGAACAATCAAGCGTTTCATTCAAAATAATCAACAGGGTCTCAAGAAGCGTGTGGAAAAACCAAGGCGCAAAATAACTGCCCATGAACTGAGAAAAGTCAAGCGTGCAGCTACTAAGATGCCACTTGCCACCAGTTTGGCCATATTTCAGAGCTGCAACATCACTGGAGTGCCCAAAAGCACAAGGTGTGCAATACTCAGAGACATGGCCAAGGTAAGAAAGGCTGAAAGACGACCACCACTGAACAAGACACACAAGCTGAAACGTCAAGACTGGGCCAAGAAATATCTCAAGACTGATTTTTCTAAGGTTTTATGGACTGATGAAATGAGAGTGAGTCTTGATGGGCCAGATGGATGGGCCCGTGGCTGGATTGGTAAAGGGCAGAGAGCTCCAGTCCGACTCAGACGCCAGCAAGGTGGAGGTGGAGTACTGGTTTGGGCTGGTATCATCAAAGATGAGCTTGTGGGGCCTTTTCGGGTTGAGGATGGAGTCAAGCTCAACTCCCAGTCCTACTGTCAGTTTCTGGAAGACACCTATTTCAAGCAGTGGTACAGGAAGAAGTCTGCATCCTTCAAGAAAAACATGATTTTCATGCAGGACAATGCTCCATCACACGCGTCCAAGTACTCCACAGCGTGGCTGGCAAGAAAGGGTATAAAAGAAGAAAATCTAATGACATGGCCTCCTTGTTCACCTGATCTGAACCCCATTGAGAACTTGTGGTCCATCATCAAATGTGAGATTTACAAGGAGGGAAAACAGTACACCTCTCTGAACAGTGTCTGGGAGGCTGTGGTTGCTGCTGCACGCAATGTTGATGGTGAACAGATCAAAACACTGACAGAATCCATGGATGGCAGGCTTTTGAGTGTCCTTGCAAAGAAAGGTGGCTATATTGGTCACTGATTTGTTTTTGTTTTGTTTTTGAATGTCAGAAATGTATATTTGTGAATGTTGAGATGTTATATTGGTTTCACTGGTAAAAATAAATAATTGAAATGGGTATATATTTGTTTTTTGTTAAGTTGCCTAATAATTATGCACAGTAATAGTCACCTGCACACACAGATATCCCCCTAAAATAGCTAAAACTAAAAACAAACTAAAAACTACTTCCAAAAATATTCAGCTTTAATATTAATGAGTTTTTTGGGTTCATTGAGAACATGGTTGTTGTTCAATAATATAATTAATCCTCAAAAATACAACTTGCCTAATAATTCTGCACTCCCTGTACAGTTATGTGGTCTCCACACAGGATCCTTGCCCCCTCTAAGCCAGCAGCGGTCCGTGTTATGTAGAGTATCCCTGTGTGAACACCAGGCAAACGATCTGTAATCCGCTGTCAAACCGGCATATGCCTATAATGTAGTATAATATGCCCCCCCTCAATAAGTGCTGAATCGCAAGCAGTGGCAATAGTGGTGCAGGCCTGTTTATGTTCGTTTACAGTCTATGGGGCTGGGCCTACGTGCAGGGCTTTACAGCTTGATAGGGTGCGTGTAGGCCTGAGTACTGCAGCCCAATATTCTTTTATAACGTAGTTTTTGGTCCTACCTCAGTCACCAGCTGGCAGCCGTTATGTTCCCAGCCTGATACCACTGCCGTGTCTCGAGTGAGGCTTTTCTACTGACTGACCTAGGCAGGCCACGTGGGTGTGGTCCGGTGTCCCGGCTCTCTATGGCGGATGCATGCGATAGCTCAAACCTAAGGGCGTTTGCTGAGGTCACCTCCGGTGGGGCAGAAACTCCTCTGATGGGAGGTGGAGGTATGCTGCTGTGTTCCACTGCCAGGTTGCTCCGGTTCGAGTGTGTCGGGAGGTGTCGTTTAGGCCGCAGCTGAGGGCTGTCTGTAATGATAGGGACCGGCTCCTTAATTTTCACTCTGCCTTCACTTTTTGGTCTCAGCTGTCCTCTTTACCACTCCGGTGCTCGTATTTTTAAGTTAAGCTATCATGAGAACGTGAATTTTGGGCGAAATTTTATAGGGACTACGGAGCTCTAGAAAAGTGCTGCCATCTCAGTCAGTGGCTAAGCTCCGCCCCCAAAGGGTTACATTTTTATATGGTGCTATATGCCTGATGATTTGGCTACACATTAAGCTGAGAAATGCGTTGCATATTTAAACTTAAGCAAAGTGATAGCACCTTTATGTCCCCATTGTAGAGCTCTCTGGTGGTTCCTGTGTTTCCTGCACTCAATCCTGCTTGTTCCTGAAATTTGGAAAGGTGAGCTGATACACCCAGAGTTATCAGTCTGCAGTTCCACTGCTAGTACATCAGGGTGCTTTTTCTAAATCTGAGTACCCATTTGGCTAACAACATTATCATTGCTTGGATTTGTGTGGATTGATCTACACATGAGGCGCCCCTGTGAACCCTGACCTGTTCCCAGTTTGTTTGATTATTAGCTTGCATTTGTGTTCATAGCTGCAGTTGTGTGGCTGTATTAGGGACCCAGGTATGTGGAAGAGACCTTGGCGTGGTACCTGGGCTTGTCCCATTTGGCCAAATGCGGTAACTAACTCTTCCAGTTTTGGTTTTAATCCTAGCTGAGAGCTTGTGATTGTTGTGAAGATGACTTGCTGAAGTTCAAACCAAGCATCAGAATGGGGAAGAAAGTGACTTTGAATGTGAAATGTTGGTACCAGGCAGGCTGGTCTGAGTATTTCAAATACTGCTGATCTACTGGGATTTTCACACACAACCATCTTTAGGGTTTACAGAGAATGGTACGAAAAAGAAAAAATATCCAGTGAGCGGCAGTTGTGTCACGTTGATGTCAGAGGTCAGAGGAGAATGGGCAGACTGGTTCTAGATGATAGTAAGGCAACAGTAACTTAAATAACCACTCATTACAACCAAGGTATGCAGAATACCATCTCTGAACACACAACACGTCAAACCTTGAAACAGATGGGCTACAGCAGCAGAAGACCACACCTGGTGCCACTCCTCTCAGCTAAGAACAGGAAACTGAGGCTACATAATTATTAAAACAATAAGGGCTATATTACAAGTGAAGTGTAAAAATATTATCATTACTGGGCAAAACCCAGCCTATTATAAGCTAAACCATTGGCTGAGAGTGACATAGTAGGGGTACAGAGCGGAGTAAGGGAAGTGCAGCCTGTGAGAGATTGAATAAGAGGGGTCCTGCCTGCAAGAGAGGCTGGACCAATGAGAGAAGGAAAAAGCAATGCCCAAGCTGAGTAGGATGAGCTTCTGAGATTGAGAAGGCTCCATCAGATTCTTGATCATAGTAAAATATGAGAAACACTTTACACTTTTAGAATAGAATATTAGAACTGTCTCTCATAATGAAAAAAATGTCATACACTCATAAATTTAGTCTAGAAATCTCAAAAACTCTTTGTTTATAGTCTTCTTTGTTCATCTTTATCTTACATACCTTGGCTACTACATGAGTCAAAATACTGGAAATCTGAACTTTGCTATACATTGCATTAACATTTATCATTCAAGCCACATCTTACCTGCAGTAATTATGGAATAAAAATAATGACATTTTGGGACATTTTACCCCTTTATGATTCTTCCTTTTTTTTCTTTCCCTTGGAGAAACCTTTTCATCTGTACACTTACTTGTAGATCATTCCTAGTTCTTTTTCTAATATTCATATGCTGTTATATTACTTCTTAGGGTCTTACAGTCTTAGTACTTGGGTATATATTATAAAATTGGACTAATCATCCATTCTAGAGGGGCATGGCCATTTGAAACTGTCTATTAATACCACACATGCTTTTGACCATCTACCACATGAGAATCGGACAATAATAAGATACCTCAGTAGCATGAATGGGTTTTATCTTTGCATGTGATGCCTATTACTTATTTTTCTGTGTGCAATATTCATTTTTCCCCTTTAGGTTACATACACTCATAGTATATATCTATGTTTGGTTACTGCTTTATTGTAAACTCAATAAAAATATAATAAATACAAAAAAAATGAAATTATGAACCCAAGATTGTACCAAGGGTTATTAACTCATTATTATCAAATATTAATTATAAGAAGAGATAATTAATGCTAACAGTTACCAACCTATACTTAATTTACCCTCAAAAAATCTTGTAAACTAACTGTGCCAAGCAATTGTCAGTTCTCTTTCCAGCTATAAACAACTTTATAATGATTGTATTTATTTTATAGCTAGTATTATTTGTTCAATAGAGTTATGTATAGGCATGTGTGTGTATTGTACCTCTAAGGATCACTATATACAAAGCTATTTAGTTTCTGACCTCTGAGGAAAGTCTCCCAGACACAACACAGAGAAGGTAACCGCCTCTCTCCCACTGCAGCTTTATGGTACTTCCCAGAGTGACTCTTGTTTCCCTGCAGTAGAAAACTAAATTTCCACATCAACGGAAAAATATAATAGCAAACACAAGCTGCCACACAGACACCCTAATCCCTTGGCAATTGTGTGCTCTCTGACAGTGTTAGAACATCAATAAAGCTCTGCAACCTTAGCAAAAAAGCTAATCTTTTCGGAAGAAAAATGTGACAATTATTTAATGCCACAAGCGCATCCTCTGTAACAGTTCTGCTTAGTAATGTTTCATGGAAGTATTAAACAGTATGTTCCAAGTATGTGTTAACTCTATCACACCTTATAGTTTTTATAACCATTCAAGATGTGGCCAGAGAGTGAGCCTAATAATCCTTTTCTTTGTACTATTCATTGTATAATTACTATGTAGATAACTAATTTTAGTAGCAACATATAATGTCTGGTTATAAATGAAATGGCACTAAACTGATAATCAAACTAAATAAAACAACTTTGCTTTCTGTGCTTAAAGGAACATAATACCCAACTTTTTTCTTTCCTGATTCAGACAGAGAGCATAATTTTAAACAACTATCCAACTCACTTCTATCATTTAATTTGCTTCATTCTCTTGGTATCTTTGTTGAAGAAACCGCAATGCACTACTTGGGAGCTAACTGGAAGCCAATAACAAGAGGCATATATGTGCAGCCACCAATCAGCACCTCTTAAGTTAACCTAGGTAAACCTTTAAAAAAGGATATCAAAAGAACAAAACAAATTAGATAACAGAAGTACATTGGAAACTTGTTTAAAATCACATGCTCTATCTGAATTATGAAAAAAATGGGTTTTATGTCCCTTTACTATAGAGACAGTGTACTCTAAAAAAATTTCCCCATAATTTGGACCCAATTATCCATTTTACCTACTGAAGTGTATTAAATTGTTTTCAAATAGCCAATTTACCTTTATTTTGTCATGTGAAATAGCGGCTTTTGTCTGTTGTATTCCCACCTGTGCTGAGCATTTCAATACTTAAAGGGACAGTCAACACCAGAATTTTTGTTGTTTTGAAAGATAGATAATCCCTTTATTACCCATTCCCCAGTTTTGCATAACCAACACAGTTATATTAATACACTTTTTACCTCTGTGATTAACTTGTATCTAAGCCTCTTCTGACAAACCCCTGATCACATGACATTTTATTTATTTACTATCTATTGACTTTCTTTTTTAGCCAATTAGTGCAGTGTCTGCCACAATCCACGGGCGTGATCACAATGTTATCTATAGGGTTTACATAAACTAGATCTCCCCTGTTGTGAAAAGCAAATAAAAAAGCATGTGATAAAAGGTGGCCTTCAATGGCTTAGAAATTATTGGTTATAGAAAAGCTATGTAAATATAGCCAACAGAAGAAATTACACTTTAGTAAGAGGCAGGAGAAATAAGTAATACAATGTTAATTTTCAATTGTTTTAAGTATTTGGTGTTGGTATGCAGACACAGATAAGATAAGAAAGCATTTGTGTGTATTAAAAGTCATACAATAAGTGCGGCTGATATCCCTGCAAGTTCAGTGTTTGACTGGGAAGGGCTCACATGTATAGATATGTCTAAATATGTGTATGTGTGAATATGTGTATATAGATGTGTAAATAAATGTATACATATGTATTTAAGTGTTTAGATATGTAAATATATATGTGCACACATACTTACATATATACACATATAAACACATAAATAAACATGTATACACATATATGCACATATCAAAACAAATTATTAACCTGTTAAAACACAAACATAAAAATTAAACAATACTCAAACAATGTGTTAGATATGTGCATATATAAGGTGTTCAGTCCCAAACATGCTTGGTGCAGGAATAAAGTGGCAACTTTCCAAGGATTTCCAGGGATAAACCTCAGGGAGAGAACAAAAACTGCAAATAATGAAGTCCTGTGATAACTTCAAAGAAAGATGTATGGTAAGTCACGTAATCACATATTCTAAAGCTTCACATCCAGCTCTAGATATAATAGGAGACTCCAATTGGAGTGGATGAAGTGAACCCAAGCGAACTCAGGTGAAAATTTCAAAAAGTCTTGAAGATATAACTAATCAGCTATATAAGAACCACCTGTGGAAAATCCCAAGACACCAATAGGAAGTGAACTCAAGGATATAAGAAGACAGCATTGACAGAGATGATCATCCTTGAAAAAGCCAAGCGTTATAGGTGAAACGTACGCCGGAACAATGTGTGACATCACTTTGTGGGCAGAGACTAACCTTCTGAGCCGAGAACCGCATCAAAAAAACACTGTCTGAAATAATACTGTCATTTGTTAGCGGAGGCTTCTTGCAATGGTTATGTTCTTTTCAAAAGCCTTGTGAATTTCACTTGTTTTAACTATTACATTTTATTGAAATGTCCACCTGAGTTCACTTAAGTTCACTTTATCCACTCCAATTGGACTCTTCTATGGGCTATTATATCTAGAGCTTGATGTTAAGCTCTAAAATATGTGAGTATTTGACTTACCATACACCTTTCTTTGAAGTTATCACAGGACTTCACTATTTGCAGATTTTGTTCTCCCCCTAAGTTTTATCCCTGGAAATCCTTGGAAAGTTGCCAGCTTATTCCTGCACCAAGCTTGTTTGGGACTGAACACCTTATATATGCACATATCCTTTAAGCACTAACACTTTGTTTGAGTATATACACACATATATATATATACAGGGAGTGCAGAATTATTAGGCAAATGAGTATTTTGACCACATCATCCTCTTTATGCATGTTGTCTTACTCCAAGCTGTATAGGCTCGAAAGCCTACTACCAATTAAGCATATTAGGTGATGTGCATCTCTGTAATGAGAAGGGGTGTGGTCTAATGACATCAACACCCTATATCAGGTGTGCATAATTATTAGGCAACTTCCTTTCCTTTGGCAAAATGGGTCAAAAGAAGGACTTGACAGGCTCAGAAAAGTCAAAAATAGTGAGATATCTTGCAGAGGGATGCAGCACTCTTAAAATTGCAAAGCTTCTGAAGCGTGATCATCGAACAATCAAGCGTTTCATTCAAAATAGTCAACAGGGTCGCAAGAAGCGTGTGGAAAAACCAAGGCGCAAAATAACTGCCCATGAACTGAGAAAAGTCAAGTGTGCAGCTGCCAAGATGCCACTTGCCACCAGTTTGGCCATATTTCAGAGCTGCAACATCACTGGAGTGCCCAAAAGCACAAGGTGTGCAATACTCAGAGACATGGCCAAGGTAAGAAAGGCTGAAAGACGACCACCACTGAACAAGACACACAAGCTGAAACGTCAAGACTGGGCCAAGAAATATCTCAAGACTGATTTTTCTAAGGTTTTATGGACTGATGAAATGAGGGTGAGTCTTGATGGGCCAGATGAATGGGCCCGTGGCTGGATTGGTAAAGGGCAGAGAGCTCCAGTCCGACTCAGATGCCAGCAAGGTGGAGGTGGAGTACTGGTTTGGGCTGGTATCATCAAAGATGAGCTTGTGGGGCCTTTTCGGGTTGAGGATGGAGTCAAGCTCAACTCCCAGTCCTACTGCCAGTTTCTAGAAGACACCTTCTTCAAGCAGTAGTACAGGAAGAAGTCTGTATCCTTCAAGAAAAACATGATTTTCATGCAGGACAATGCTCCATCACACTCGTCCAAGTACTCCACAGCGTGGCTGGCAAGAAAGGGTATAAAAGAAGAAAATCTAATGACATGGCCTCCTTGTTCACCTGATCTGAACCCCATTGAGAACCTGTGGTCCATCATCAAATGTGAGATTTACAAGGAGGGAAAACAGTACACCTCTCTGAACAGTGTCTGGGAGGCTGTGGTTGCTGCTGCACGCAATGTTGCTGGTGAACAGATCAAAACACTGACAGAATCCATGGATGGCAGGCTTTTGAGTGTCCTTGCAAAGAAAGGTGGCTATATTGGTCACTGATTTGTTTTTGTTTTGTTTTTGAATGTCAGAAATGTATATTTGTGAATGTTGAGATGTTATATTGGTTTCACTGGTAAAAATAAATAATTGAAATGGGTATATATTTGTTTTTTGTTAAGTTGCCTAATAATTATGCACAGTAATAGTCACCTGCACACACAGATATCCCCCTAAAATAGCTATAACCAAAAACAAACTAAAAACTACTTCCAAAACTATTCAGCTTTGATATTAATGAGTTTTTTGGGTTCATTGAGAACATGGTTGTTGTTCAATAATAAAATTAATCCTCAAAAATACAACTTGCCTAATAATTCTGCACTCCCTGTATATATATATATATATATATATATATATATATATATATATATATACAGGTAGCCCTCAGTTTACGCCAGGGTTAGGTTCCAGAAGGAATGGTTGTAAATCGAAACCGTTGTAAATTGAAACCCAGTTTATAATCTAAGTCAATGGGAAGTGAGGGAGATAGGTTCCAGGCCCCTCTCAAAATTGTCATAAGTAACACCTAATACATTATTTTTAAAGCTTTGAAATGAAGACTTTAAATGCTAAACAGCATTATAAACCTAATAAAATAATCACACAACACAGAATATAAAATTAAACTAAGTTAAATGAACAAAAACATTTGCTAAACAGCATTATAAACCTAATGAAATAATCACACAAAACAGACTGATTTATAGACAGGAAGATCTTGTTCCTTTGAAATCTGTTCGATAGCTCAGGTCTGGTTAAACTGATTAACTTCAGCTTGCTTGGCTTTGCTGCAACACAAGCGGACAGATCCACCTACTGGCTATTTTAATAAATGAACTGCTTCTCAATGCTTTTTAATAGCAGTCACATGACTGGAAAAAAAGGTTGTTATTCTGAAACGGTGTAAATTGAACCGTTGTAAAATGAGGGCCACCTGTATATATATATATATATATATATATATATATATATATATATATATATATATATATATATATATATATATATATATATATATATAGTAGAAAGAAGACAGCACTCACTGGTCTTAATTAAAGTGCAATAGATGCTTTAAATAAGTGACGTTTTGGGGAATGTTCCCCTTCATGGTCTGATGAAGGGGAGCATTACCCGAAATGTCACTTATTAAAAGCATCTATTGCACTTTAATTAGGACCAGTGAGTACTGTCTTTTATCTACTATATCATACCCTGTATTCAGCACCCTGGCATTGGAACATTGTTTGTGAGAGTGCTACTTTCTTTGAATTTATATATATGCCCTTTCCAGTCAAATACCTTGAAACATGCAATATCATTTTTAATCATTTTTAAAGGGACAGTCAACACCAAAATTGTTATTGTTTAAAAAGATAGATAATGCCTTTACTACACATTCCCCAGCTTTGTACAAGTATATATTAATATACTTTATAACATTTAAACATTTAAACCTCTAACTTTCTGCCTGATTCTAAGCCACTACAGACAGCCTCTTATCACATGCTTTTTTATTAGCTTTTATTAGCTTTTCACAACAAGATACTGCTAATCCATGTGGGTCATATTGATAACATTGTGCTCACGCCTGTGGAGTTGTGACTGACACGGCACTAAGTGGCTAAAATGGAAGATAATAGATAGTATATAAATAGTCATGTGATCAGGGGGCTGTCAGAAGAGGTTTAGATACAAGGTAATCACAGATATAAAAAGTATATTAATATAACATTGTTGCAAAACTGGGGAATAGGTAATAAAGGGATTATCTATCTTTTTAAGCAAAGACTGTTTCTTTAATGTGCTTTAACGTGTTTTGATAAGAAATACTCACCTAGATTACGAGTTGTGTGTTACGGTTTTAACGCTGAAAAAATGGCAATATCTGCGTAAAAACAGTAACGCAGCCATTACGAGTCGTGTCGGTATAGCTATACTGCAAGCATTTTAGCCTGTAACGCAACGTCAATCCTGCACTCAAAAAAATTATGTTTTTGCGTGGGATTTCCATAGCTCCGGTATTACAGGTTGTGCGGTGAGGCTAAAATGCTTGCATTACAGCCTATACCGACAAGATCCATACCGCCATCTGAGAGCAGTAGTTATGGATTTTGTGTAACAAAAAAGTTTCACAAAACTAATAACTAAACTGTTGCAAAGTACACTAACACCCATAAACTACCTATTAACCCCTAAACTGTCAGCCCCCCACATCGCCACTACTAAATAAAGCTATTAACCCCTAAACCGCCAGCTCCCCACATCGCCAATAATAAATTAAACTATTAACCCCAACCTATTACCCCCTAACTTTAAATACAAATTACAATATCCCTATATTAAAATAAATAAAAATTTGCCTATGAAATTATAAAAAAACTAAGTTTAAACTAACAATTATCCTAACATAACTATTATACTAAACTATTATACTAAAATTAAAATACTACCAATTAAAAAAGCTAAATTACACATTAAAAAACCTAACACTACTAAAAAAATTAAGTCTAAAATTACAAAAAATAAAAAATGCTAAATTATGAAAAATAACAAACACTAAATTACCAAAAATAACAAACGAAATGATAAAAAATAAAAATAATTACACCTAATCTAATAGCCCTATAAAAATAAAAAAGCCCGACCCCAAATAAAAATCTCCCCTGGCCTACAATAAACTACCAATAGCACTTAAAAGGGAATTCAGCTCTTTTACATTGCCCTGAAAAGGGCATTCAGCTCTTTTACCTAAAGCCCAAAACGCTAATATAAAGTAAAAGCCCACCCAAATTTTTTTAAAAAAAGCCTGACACTAACCCCCAATGATCCACTCACAGTTTCTGAAGTCCGCAAATCCATCCTCATCCAGGCGACTAGAAGTCTTCATCCAGGTGGCGTCTTCTATCCTCATCCCAGCGGCGTGGAGTGGATCCATCCTTGAAGGCATCCGGTGCGGAGCGTCCTCTTCATATGGTCACCGCTGTACACTGGATCTTCAATGCAAGGGAGCCGTTTTAAAATGGCATCCCTAGCATTCCTATTGGCTGATTTTATTCTTGAAATTTAAATCATCCAATAGGATGAGAGCTAATGAAATTCTATTCTATTCAAATCAGCCAATAGAATTTCAGTAGCTCTCATCCTATTGGCTGATTTGAACAGCCAATAGGATTTCAGAAGCTCTTATCCTATTGGCTGATTTGAATTTCTAGAATCAAATCAGTCAATAGGAATGCAAGGGACACCATATTGAAAAGACTTCCTTGCATTGAAGATCCAGTGTATGGCAGTGACAGTATGAAGAGGACGCTCCGCGCCAGATGTCTTCAAGGATGGATCCTCTCCGTGCCGCCAGGATAAAGATAGAAGATGCTGCCTGGATGAAGACTTTGCGCCTCCTGGATGAAGACTTCTCGCTGCCTGGATAAAGACTTCTCGCCGTCTGGATGAAGACTTCTCGCCGCCTGGATGAGGATGGATGTCCGGACTTCAGAAACTGGGAGTGGATCTTTGAGGGTTAGTTCCAGGTTTTTTTTAAAAAAAAATGTGGGTGTGTTTTTATTTTAGATTAGCGTTTTGGGCTTTAGATAAAAGAGCTGAATGACCTTTTCAGGGCAATGTAAAAGAGCTGAATGCCTTTTTATGGGCAATGCCCATCCAAATGTTCTTTTCAGGGCAATGGGTAGCTTAGGTTTTTTTTAGAGTTAGTTTTTTTTTGGGGGGGGGTTGGTTGGGTGGTGGGTTTTACTGTTGGGGGATCTTTGTATTTTTTTTCCAGATAAAAGAGCTGGTTTCTTTAGAGCAATGCCCTACAAAAGGCCCTTTTAATGGCTATTGGTAGTTTATTGTAGGCTAGGGCTTTTTTTTATTTTGGGGGGGGACTTTTTTATTTTCATAGGGCTATTAGATCATTTCGTTTGTTATTTTTCGTAATTTAGAATTATTATTTTTTAAATTTTAGAATTCATTTTTTTTAGTAGTGTTAGTTTTTTTTTTTTAAATGTGTAATTTCGCTTTTTTAATTGGTAGTTATTTTAATTTTATTATAATAGTTTAGTATAATAGTTATGTTAGGTTAATTTATAGTTTAAACTTACGGCTAGATTACGAGTCTTGCGTTAGGGTTAAAAGCAGCATTGAGAGGTCCCAACGCTGCTTTTTAATGCCCACTGGTATTACGAGTCTTACAGGTACAGGTGTACGACTCACTTTTTTGGCCAGACTCGGAAATATCGCAAATCCACTTACGTCAATTGCGTATCCTATATTTTCAATGGGACTTGCATAGCGCCGGTATTACGAGTCTTCCAAAAAGTGAGCGGTAGACCCTCTCCTGTCAAGCCTGGTACCACATTTTAAAGTCAGTAGTTAAGAGTTTTACACTACAATGCCATAACATAAAACTCAAACTAAAGTGCTAAAAAGTACACTAACACCCATAAACTACCTATTAACCTCTAAACCAAGGCCCCCCCACATCGCAAAAACTAAAATAAAAATTTTAACCCCTAATCTGCCAAACCTGACATCGCGACCACTATAATAAATATATTAACCCCTAAACCGCTGCACTCCCGCATCACAAACACTATTTAAATATTATTAACCCTTAATCTGCCGCCCCGAACGTTGCCGCCACTATAATAAAGTTATTAACCCCTAAACCTAAGTCTAACCCTAACCCACCCTAACTTAAATATAATTTAAATAAATCTAAATAAAATTACTACAATTCACTAAATTATTCCTATTTAAAACTAAATACTTACCTATAAAATAAACCCTAAAATAGCTACAATATAACTAATAGTTACATTGTATCTAGCTTAGGGTTTATTTTTATTTTACAGACAACTTTGTATTTATTTTAACTAGGTACAATAGTTATTAAATAGTTATTAACTATTTAATAACTACCTAGTTAAAATAAAGACAAATTTACCTGTAAAATTAAACCTAACCTAAGTTACAATTACACCTAACACTACACTATAATAAAATTAATTACCTAAACTAAATACAATTAATTAAGTACGAAAAAAAAAACACTAAATTACAGAAAATAATAAAAATAATTACAAGATTTTAAAACTAATTACACCTAATCTAATCCCCCTAACAAAATAAAAAAGTCCCCCAAAATAAAAAAAGCCCTACCCTACACTAAATTACAAATAGCCCTTAAAAGGGCCTTTTGCGGGGCATTGCCCCAAAGTAATCAGCTCTTTTACCTTTTAAAAAAAAGTACAAATACCCCGCAACATTAAAACCCACCACCCACACAACCAACCCTACTCTTAAACCCACACAATCCCCCCTTAAAAAACCTAACACTAACCCCTTGAAGAACACCCTACCGTGAGACGTCTTCGCCCAACCGGGCAGAAGTGGTCCTCCAGATGGGCAGAAATCTTCATCCAAGCCAGGCAGAAGAGGTCCTCCAGATGGGCAGAATTCTTCATCTAGATGGCATCTTCTATCTTCATCCATCCGGCGCAGAGCGGCTCCTTCTTCAAGACATCCGACGCGGAGCATCCTCTTCATCCGGAGTCATCTTCAACAATGATGGTTCCTTTAAGTGACGTCATCCAAGATGGCATCCCTTCAATTCTGATTGGCTGAAATAATTCTATCAGCCAATCAGAATTAAGGTAGGAAAAATCCTATTGGCTGATGCAATCTCATTCTATTGGCTGATTGGAACAGCCAATAGAATGCGAGCTCAATCATACTGGCTGATTGGATCGGCCAATAGGATTGAACTTCAATTCTATTGTTTTACAGGTATTTAGTTTTAAATAGGAATAATTTAGTGAATTGTAGTAATTTTATTTAGATTTATTGTAATTATATTTAAATTAGGGGGTGTTAGGGTTAAGGTTAGACTTAGGTTTAGGGGTTAATAACTTTATTATAGTGGTGGCGACATTGTGGGTGGCAGATTAGGGGTTAATAAATGTATTTAGGTTGCAGCGACATTGGGGGTGGCAGATTAGGGGTTAATAAATATAATGTAGGGTTCGGCGATGTTGGGGGCAGCAGATTAGGGGTTCATAAGTATAATGTAGGTGGCGGCGGTGTCCGGAGTGGCAGATTAGGGGTTAATAATATAATGTAGGTGTCGGTGATATTGGGGGCGGCAGATTAGGGGTTAATAAGTGTCAGATCAGGGGTGTTTAGACTTGGGGTTTATGTTAGGGTGTTAGGTTTAAATGTAACTTTTTTCCCCCATAGACATCAATGGGGTTGCGCTACGGCACTTTTCATTCTGCACTTTAGGTGTTAGGTTTTTTTTCTAACACTCTTTCTCCATTGACTTTAAATTTCAATGTTCTTTACATAGAAAAAAACATCCTCTTTTTAAAAATATTTATATATATATATATATATATATATATATATATATATATATATATATATATACTGAATATATATTATTATTAACAACCTTAAAATAAGTTTGAAACCGTTTCAAAAAAGTATATTAATGAAGTTGCTACTAGACAATTAAGTTTTAATTTTTAGATCACTTACTATTTTAGAAGCCTTCAATTGAGCATTTTTTAGTTTAACACCCCACTTTCACCAACTTTAGACCCAAAAAATGCTTTGTGCTGTTGTTTTTAATTAAAAAAAAAACTAAATTTCTTTCATGTAATTAGCAAGAGTCCATGAGCTAGTGACGTATGGGATATACATTCCTACCAGGAGGGGCAAAGTTTCCCAAACCTTAAAATGCCTATAAATACACCCCTCACCACACCCACAATTCAGTTTTACAAACTTTGCCTCCGAT
The DNA here is from genome assembly GCF_027579735.1 of Bombina bombina. NCBI lineage: Eukaryota > Metazoa > Chordata > Amphibia > Anura > Bombinatoridae > Bombina > Bombina bombina. Next base: position 579,459,953 of record NC_069501.1, on the reverse strand, counting down.
GGAGGTGGTGAAGTAAGTTTGTGCTAGATTCTACGTTGATATGCGCTCCGCAGCAAGTTGGAGCCCGGTTTTCCTCTCAGCGTGCAGTGAATGTCAGAGGGATGTGAGGAGAGTATTGCCTATTTGAATGCAGTGATCTCCTTCTACGGGGTCTATTTCATAGGTTCTCTGTTTTCGGTCGTAGAGATTCATCTCTTACCTCCCTTTTCAGATCGACGATATACTCTTATATATACCATTACCTCTGCTGATTCTCGTTTCAGTACTGGTTTGGCTTTCTACAAACATGTAGATGAGTGTCCTGGGGTAAGTAAATCTTATTTTCTGTGACACTCTAAGCTATGGTTGGGCACTTTGTTTATAAAGTTCTAAATATATGTATTCAAACATTTATTTGCCTTGACTCAGAATGTTCAACTTTCCTTATTTTTCAGACAGTCAGTTTCATATTTGGGATAATGCATTTGAATTAATCATTTTTTTACCTTCAATTTGACTCTTTTTTTCCTGTGGGCTGTTAGGCTCGCGGGGGCTGAAAATGCTTCATTTTATTGCGTCATTCTTGGCGCGGACTTTTTTGGCGCAAAAATTCTTTTCCGTTTCCGGCGTCATACGTGTCGCCGGAAGTTGTGTCATTTTTTTGACGTTATTTTGCGCCAAAAATGTCGGCGTTCCGGATGTGGCGTCATTTTTGGCGCCAAAAGCATTTAGGCGCCAAATAATGTGGGCGTCTTATTTGGCGCTAAAAAATAAGGGCGTCGCTTTTGTCTCCACATTATTTAAGTCTTATTTTTTCATTGCTTCTGGTTGCTAGAAGCTTGTTCTTTGGCATTTTTTCCCATTCCTGAAACTGTCATTTAAGGAATTTGATCAATTTTGCTTTATATGTTGTTTTTTCTCTTACATATTGCAAGATGTCTCACGTTGCATCTGAGTCAGAAGATACTACAGGAAAATCGCTGTCTAGTGCTGGAGCTACCAAGCTAAGTGTATCTGCTATAATTTTTGGTATCTGTTTCTCCAGCTGTTGTTTGTATTGCATGTCATGACAAACTTATTAATGCAGATAAAATTTCCTTTAGTACTGTTACATTACCTGTTGCTGTTCCGTCAACATCTAATTTTCAGAGTGTTCCTGATAAACATAAGAGATTTTATTTTTTAAATCCATTAAGAAGGCTATGTCTGTTATTTCTCCTTCTAGTTTACATAAAAGTCTTTTAAAACTTCTTTTTTCAGATGAATTTTTAAATGAACATCATCATTCTGATACTGATAATGGTTCTTCTGGTTCAGAGGTTTCTGTCTCAGAGGTTGATGCTGATAAATCTTTGTATTTGTTCAAGATGGAATTTATTCGTTCTTTATTTAAAGAAGTATTAATTGCATTAGAAATAGAGGATTCTTGTCCTCTTGATACTAAATCTAAACTTTTAAATAAGGTTTTTAAATCTCCTGTAGTTATTCCAGAAGTGTTTAATCTCCCTGATGCTATTTCTGAAGTAATATCCAGGGAATGGAATAATTTGGGTAATTCTTTTACTCCTTCTAAACGTTTAAGCAATTATATCCTGTGCCATCTGACAGATTAGAGTTTTTTTGGGACAAAATCCCTAAGGTTATGGGGCTGTCTCTACTCCTGCTAAATGTGCTACTATTCCTACGGCAGATAGTAATTCATTTAAGGATCCTTTAGATAGGAAAATTGAATCCTTTCTAAGAAAAGCTTACTTATGTTCAGGTAATCTTCTTAGACCTGCTATATTTTTAGCGGATGTTGCTGCAGCTTCAACTTTTTGGTTAGAAGCTTTAGCGCAACAAGTAACAGATCATAATTTTATAGCATTATTATTATTCTATAACATGCTAATAATTTTATTGGTGATACCATCTTTGATATCATTAGAGTTGATGTCAGGTATATGTCTCTAGCTATTTTAGCTAGAAAAGCTTTATGGATTAAACTTGGAATGCTGATATGTCTTCTAAGTCAACTTTGCTTTCCCTTTCTTTCCAGGATAATAAATTATTATCTCAACTGTTTCTGGAAGGAAGGGAACTTTTTTACCAAAGGATTAAAAATCTAAGGTAAATTTAGGTCTAATAATCATTTTCGTTCCTTTCCTCACAATAAGGAACAAAAGCCTGATCCTTCATCCTCAGGAGCGGTATCAGTTTGGAAACTATTTCCAGTTTGAAATATATCCAAGCCTTATAGAAAACCTATAGTCAGCTCCTAAGTACCCATGAAGGTGCGGACCTTATTCCAGCTCAGCTGGTATGGGGCGGATTACGTTTTCTTCAAAGAAATTTTGATCAATTCCGTTCTCAATTTCTGGTTTCAGAACATTGTTTCAGAAAGGTACAGAATTGGCTTCAGTTAAGGCCTCCTGCTAAGAGATTTTTTTCTTTCCCGTGTCCCAGTTAACACAGCAAAGGCTCAGCATTTCTGAAATGTGTTTCAGATCTAGAGTTGGCTGGAGTAATTATGCCAGTTCCAGTTCTGGAACAGGGGCTGGGGTTTTATTTTATCTCTTCATTGTACCAAAGAAGGTCAATTCCTTCAGACCAGTTCCGGATCTATCAATATTGAATCGTTATGTAAGGATACCAACATTCAAGATGGTTACTGTAGGACTGTCCTGCCTTTTGTTTAGCAAGGGCATTATATGTCTACAATAGATTTACAGGATGTGTATCTGCATATTCCGATTCATCCAGATCACTTTTAGTGTCTGAGATTCTCTTTTTAGACAAGCATTACCAGTTTTGTGGCTCTAACGTTTGGCCTAGCCTCAGTTCCAAGAATTTTTTTCAAAGGTTCTCGGTGCCCTTCTTTCTGTAATCAGAAAACAGGGTTTTGGTATTTCCTTATTGGACGATATCTGGGTACTTGCTCAGTCTTCTCATTTTCGAAGAATCTCATACGAATCGACTTGTGTTGTTTCTTCAAGTTCATGGTTGGAGGATCAATTTACCAATCAGTTCATTGATTCCTCAGACAAGGGTAACCTTTTTAGGTTTCTAGAATAGATTCAGTGTCTATGACTCTGTCCTTGTCAGACAAGAGAAGTTTAACATTGATATCAGCTTGTCAAAACCTTCAGTCACAATCATTCCCTTTGGTAGCCTTATGCATGGAAATTTTAGGTCTTAGGACTGCCACATCAGATGCGATCTCCTTTGCTCGTTTTCACATGCGACCTCTTCAGCTCTGTATGCTGAACCAATGGTGCAGGGATTACTCAAAGATATCTCAATTAATATCTTTAAACCGATTATACGACACTCTCTGATATGGTGGACAGATCACCATCGTTTAGTTCAGGGGGCTTCTTTGTTCTTCCGACCTGGACTATAATCTCAACAGATGCAAGTCTTACAGGTTGGGGAGCTGTGTGGGGGTATCTGACGGCACAAGGGGTTTGGGAATCTCAGGAGGTGAGATTTCCGATCAATATTTTGGAACTCCGTAAAATTTTCAGAGCTCTTCAGTCTTGGCCTCTTCTGAAGAGAGAGTTGTTCATTTGTTTTCAGATAGACAATGTCACAACTGTGGCATACATCAATCATCAAGGAGGGACTCACAGTCCTCTGGCTATGAAAGAAGTATCTCGAATTTTGGTTTGGGCGGAATCCAGCTCCTGTCTAATCTCTGCGGTTCATTTCCCAGGTATGGACAATTGGAAAGCGGATTATCTCAGTCGCCAAACGTTGCAACTGGGCGAATGGTCTTCACCCAGAGGTATTTCCTCAGATTGTTCAAATGTGGGAACTCCCAGAAATAGATCTGATGGCTTCTCATCTAAACAAGAAACTTCCCTGGTATCTGTCCGGATCCCGGGATCCTCGGGCGGAGGCAGTGGATGCATTATCTCTTCCTTACAAGTGTCATCCTGCCTATATCTTTCCGCCTCTAGTTCTTCTTCCAAGGGTATTCTCCAATATTCTAAAGGAATGCTCGTTTGTCCTGCTGGTAGCTCCAGCATGGCCTCACAGGTTTTGGTATGCGGATCTTGTCCGGATGGCCTCTTGCCAGCTGTGGACTCTTCCGTTAAGACCAGTCTTTCTGTCTCAAGGTTCTTTTTTCCATCAGGATCTCAAAACCTTAATTTTAAGGTGTGGAGTTTGAACGCTTGATTCTTGGTCAAAGAGGTTTCTCTGACTCTGTGATTGATACTATGTGACAGGCTCGTAAATCTGTATCTAGAGAGATATATTATAGAGTCTGGAAGACTTATATTTCTTCAGGATGGTTTAGATAAAGGTTTGTCCGCAAGTTTCTTGAAAGACAAATCTCTGCTCTTTCTGTTCTTTTTCACAGAAGGATTGCTAATCTTCCTGATATTCATTGTTTTGTACAACCTTTGGTTCATATAAAACTTGTCATTAAGTCAATTTCTCCTCCTTGGATTTTGAATTTGGTTCTGGGGGCTCTTCAAGCTCCTCCTTTTGAACCCATGCATTCTTTGGTCGTTATATTACTTTCTTGGAAAGTTTTGTTTCTTTTGGCCATCTCTTCTGCCAGAAGAGTCTCTGAATTATCTACTCTTTTTTGTGAGTCTCCTTTTCTGATTTTGCATCAGGATAAGGCGGTGCTGCGAACTTCTTTTGAATTTTTTACCTAAGGTTGTGAATTCTAACAACATTAGTAGAGAAATTGTGGTTCCTTCATTATGTCCTAATCCTATGAATTCTAAGGAGAAGTCATTGCATTCTTTGGATGCTGTTAGAGCTTTGTAATATTATGTTGAAGCTACTAAGTCTTTCCGAAAGACTTCTAGTCTATTTGTCATCTTTTCCGGTTCTAGAAAAGACCAGAAAGCTTCTGCCATTTCTTTGGCATCTTGGTTGAAATCTTTATTCCATCATGCCTATGTTGAGTCGGGTAACACTCCGCCTCAAAGGATTACAGCTCATTCTACTAGGTTAGTTTCTACTTCCTGGGCGTTTAAGAATGAAGCTTGGGTTGGTCAGATTTGCAAAGCAGCAACTTGGTCCTCTTTGCATACTTTTACTAAATTCTACCATTTTGATGTGTTTTCTTCTTCTGAAGCAGTTTTTGGTAGAAACGTACTTCAGGCAGTGGTTTCAGTTTGAATCTTCTGCTTATGTTTTTTCATTAAAATTTTATTCTGGGTGTGGATTATTTTCAGCAGGAATTGGCTGTCTTTATTTTATCCCTCCCTCTCTAGTGACTCTTGTGTGGAAAGATCCACATCTTGGGTAATCATTATCCCATACGTCACTAGCTCATGGACTCTTGCTAATTACATGAAAGAAAACATAATTTATGTAAGAACTTACCTGATAAATTCATTTCTTTCATATTAGCAAGAGTCCATGAGGACCGCCCTTTTTTTGTGGTGGTTTTGATTTTTTTGTATAAAGCACAATTATTCCAATTCCTTATTTTATATGCTTTCGCACTTTTTTCTTATCACCCCACTTCTTGGCTATTCGTTAAACTGAATTGTGGGTGTGGTGAGGGGTGTATTTATAGGCATTTTAAGGTTTGGGAAACTTTGCCCCTCCTGGTAGGAATGTATATCCCATACGTCACTAGCTCATGGACTCTTGCTAATATGAAAGAAATGAATTTATCAGGTAAGTTCTTACATAAATTATGTTTTTTTTTAAATTAAAAACTATAATGTTCTCTATTTTGAGGGCATTTTGGGCACTTTTAAAAAATTAACCAGAGATCTGATCTCTGGTTAATTTTCTGAGCACTAATTGCTACTGCGAGCTTGAGGTAGCAATAACCAGACACTTGTAATGGATGGTTAATTTGCCCGTTTGCGGGCGCACAATAATTTAGAGCTCCACTTGTAATCTAGCTCTAAATTGTTTACCGACTTTCATATCGTCTGTAAATCTTCCTATTGTCCTACTGCTGTTCTTCAGTCATCTGAAAAACATATATGAGTAGATATTCGAGGGATGTTGAGTCATTTGTTTCATTTTTTATGTTATTTCATTGCGTTGATATTTCTTGAATTAATAGAGCATTTACTTTTCCAGCTTCTGGGAACTTGAACAATCTTTACACAGCCATGCCCCAAAATGTATTTCTGTTTTAACTCAATAGTTAGAATACAGATAACAGAAGTTCAATTTACAGAAGCACACTCATTTGTCTTTGGTTCTCTTATCAGTACACTCCCTACAGCTAAGCACAAGTCCAATACTATTATATATTATTTCTCACACAATTCTAAATGCCTTGTCTTAGCGCACTGCTGGGTAATTCATTGTTAGTTTGTAACATTTGATTTTTTTTCTGTAGAAGATGAGAATAAATTGATGCAGGAACTTTACTGCCTACTGTTAAACCTTTGCTCACCCGTTTATTTAAGTTTGTTTTCTTTTTGTAAATAGCTTGAACATTTTTAAAAAGTGTTGTTTAGATTAGAATATGTTTTTAAGCAATATTTAAAAAAGTAGGCGTTTAGTTAATTTCATTTATTTTCATTTTTTAATTTCATTTATTTTCATTTTTTCATTTTTGATCTGCTGAAAGTGCCAATGTTCAGCTTCCTTCTTAGTTAAAACTTTTAGAGGTGCTGCGATCTTAGATAAAGAGTGGAGCAGTATTTTTCGCTCACTCTCGTGCGTTAACTCTGCAAGAAGTAAGTTTCCGTCGGGTAGCATATTTATTACAAGTTGAAAGTAAAAAGTTTTCACTCACGCACTATCCCGATGCGAGAAAAAAGCTGAATATTGCAACCGCGTTAACTTATATACCCCATAGACTTCCGTGGAGCGTGAAAAGTGAAAAAAAAAAATGATATCCAACAAATTGTGCAAACCCAATCTTAAATGCGCTAACCCGACATGAAATATTAATATTTCACATTCCAATGTTCCAATGTTCTTCACATAGAAGAAAATGTTCTATTTATTCTTAAATACATATTTCTATATATAGCTAATGTTTTTTTGGTAAAATATATATTTATACCTTTATATCTATATGATTATATATAGGTATAGATATATACAGATATAAATATAGGAATAGCTATTAAAACATACTTAGAACATATTCCCTTATGTGAAGAACATTGGAATGTGAAATATTTACAGTAAATACATAGTTTACACACTTTATTAAATATGAATATTGCATAAATATGATTTTTCCATGTTTTCAGCTACTTGACTGCAAAGGGTTCCAATGCTTTGCCCCCCTTGAACCCTCCAGGCGGAGGCAAAAAAGATAATGAAGATGGGGAATTACAGCGCATCGTATAAATGTTTGAAGTGGTGATTTGCGAGCACTATTGTCTTCAAAGGATGACAATAGTGCTGTGATTAGCTTTATCCAGAAGTGTTTGGGTAATCCTAGGATTACCCTAGGATTACCCGGGTAAAGCCCGATTTATGATTTTATATCGGGCTTTACCCACAGCCGCTGGTTAATGTCAGTTTTACCTGGGTAATCTTAGGATTACCCGATATCTGACTTATCAGACAGTTATGCTAACACCGAATATACCTACACAGTAATTCAGATTGTGAACAGGAGATTATTGGAAGGCCTAATATGAGAGGAATTTGAGGACATTAAAACTAGCTGGAAGAATTCAGAATGTAGGATCGCTGCAGTTAACATCACTGTCTTGTGCAGAATGCCATGATACCAGCTACTAAAATCTTTTCATTAATTGTAGAGATTCATATTGTGACTTGTTTCTTATACACAGGAATGTTTTTCTTGATAAAGAACCATCAGTTCCAGAATCTATGAATGCTTCAGTATAAATCTTGTAGTTTCCACAAAAAGTGGTAAAAGTAATTTAGAATGTAGAGGAGATGGAAACTAGAACGAGCATAATGCGACTCCTTTTCTGTCTACCATTACACTCTGTCTTTTAGTGGCGCGCTATCGTAAGCTCGAGGAGCGTAAACATGATTGTGAAATCACAGTGTTCTTTACTCTTGAATCCAAACTACAAGTGGCACGCTGTTTAAATTACCGCAAATTAGTTTGCGCAAATTTGCAGTAATTTACTCTCCCCCTATTTTCTATGGGCGGCATTGTGCGGCAATGTCCACTCGTATTACAAATTGACAGAAAATTCGATCAGTCGAACATAATCCCATTTAACACTCAAACTTGAAAGGTTGCGTAAAGAGTTTGGCCGGAGAAAACAGTTGCACTAAACTAGTCTATTAAACCCTAAACTGCCACACCCCCACATCGCAAACTACCCCTCTACACTATTAACCCCTAAATTTAAACAACGCCCACAGCAAACTACCCCTCTACACTATTAACCCCTAAACCACCACACACACATACGTCGCAAACTTCCCCTCTACACTATTAACCCCTTGCATTCCTATTGGCTGGTTTCCAAATTTAAATCAGCCAATAGAAAAAGCTTTCTTTTTCAGGGCTGGACTGTCAATGGGCAGGAGCACTGATATGCTACAGTATATTTCTTCTCTGTGAAAGACATAGGGCTAGATTACAAGTGGAGCGGTATTTTGCCCTTCCGCTATAGTTAAAATGTTTGCGCTAGTTGGGTTGGGCTGGTATTACAAGTTGAAAGTAAACTATTTTTGCTCTAGTGGTAACCTGACTAGTGCAAAAATCAGAACATCAGAATATCACGTGCGCTTTCACGTATTCCCCCATAGAAGTCAATGGAGAAAAAAAAGTTTAAAAAACCTAAAACACCACTCTCATGCAAACACCATCACATATTCTCATTATCGCTAACCCGAAATTAAAATATGAATATTTCATATTCCAATGTTCTTTACGTTTTAAACATGATTTTGTCTACTTAATGGCAAAAGGCTCTAATGCACTTATATATAGTCTGTATATGTATACCTATATATTTGTGTTTATATGTGTATATATGTCTGTAAATACATATATACACATATAAATACATACTTATGTACATTAGACATGGATATGTATATATTTCTATGTAAAAGCCCTTTGGCAGTTTTTTTTTTCTCTAACACCCGAGATCTCATATCTTTGAGCACTTATAACTTTTTTGTGTAATATTTTTTTTTAAATAATTTTTCTTAGACAGTGTTATTATGAGTGTAAGTGTACTTTGTAATGATTTTTTAAAGTGTTTGTGTAACTTTTTATTTTCGCCAAACAGTTAACCACAGCTCTGAAATCACACAAATGAATCCAGCTTAAATCACGATTGCGCTCACACGATTGCGTTTACTTTCAACTTGTAATACCAGTGGTAAACCCGATGAGCTCAAACCCTCACGATATACCCCTTATCGCTATGGTGCAAATGATTGCTCTCCACTTGAAATCTTGCCCATAGTATCCTAAAAGAGACTGCACCCTGAGTGGCACTGGCCTTATGAACTTGGGCAGCATCAGACTGATATGCTACAGGATATTTCTTACCTAGGAAAAGCATAGTGTGCTAAAAGATACTGCAGCATGAGTGGAATTGGCCTTGTGAACAAGCACAGAAGTTTTTCTAGCTTTTGTTCTGTCTCTATTTTTGTTCTTTCTCTCTATATATATCACAAAGTCCAAAAATGTTCACTTACTCAGTCTCCAGCAAGCACCAGGGTGCTAAATAAAAATATATCCACGAGTAGTCATGTCAAAACACTCACTGGATTCTCTAAGTTCAAAATAAAACTTAACATTTATTTACTTCACAATTAAAGGATTATGATGTTTCAGTGCCCAACACACATCTTTGTCAAATTGATAATACACATATAACAGACATGGATAAATGTAACACCTCAATGTGACTTTAATGTAACTACATGTATAAACATACATATCCCCATATCAGCTCGGACGAACAATGGCTACCATCTTACTCACATATTGGGGTCAATTTATCAAGCTCTGTACGGAGCTTGATGCCCCGGGTTTCCGGTGAGCCTGAAGGTCTAAAGACCGCTACTCCATAACCTGTCCGCCAGCTCTGAGACGGCAGACAGAAATCAACCCGGTCAAATACGATCGGGTTGATTGACACCCCCTGCTAGCGGCCGCAAATCTGCAGGGGGCGGCATTGCACCAGCAGTTCACAAAAACTGCTGGTGCAATGATAAATTAAGGTAGGAATTTTCTGATTGGCTGATGGAATCAGCCAATCAGAATCTAGTTCAATCCGATTGGCCGATCCAATCAGCCAATCAGATTGAGCTCGCATTCTATTGGCTGATCGGAACAGCCAATAGAATGCGAGCTCAATCTGATTGGCTGATTGGATCAGCCAATCGGATTGAACTTGATTCTGATTGGCTGATTCCATCAGCCAATCAGAAAATTCCTACCTTAATTCCGATTGGCTGATAGAATCCTATCAGCCAATCGGAATTCGAGGGACGCCATCTTGGATGACGTCCCTTAAAGGAACAGTCATTCGTCGTTCAGTCGTCGGTCCGGATGGATGTTCCGTGCTGGATGTCTTCAGGATCCTGCCGCTTCGCTCCGGATGGAAGAAGATCGAAGATGCCGCTTGGAGAAGATGTTTGCCGGTCCGGATGTCCTCTTCTTGCCGGATAGGAGGAAGACTTTGGAGCCTCTTCTGGACCGGATTATGGATCGCCAACCCCCGCTTGGGTTGGATGAAGATGTTGGAGCCAGGACGGATCGGTGAACCTGGTATGGTGAAGACAAGGTAGGAAGATCTTCAGGGGCTTAGTGTTAGGTTTCTTTAAGGGGGTTTGGGTTAGATTAGGGGTATGTGGGTGGTGGGTTGTAATGTTGGGGGGGGGGGGTATTGTATGTTTTTTTTTACAGGCAAAAGAGCTGAACTTCTTGGGGCATGCCCCGCAAAGGGCCCTGTTCAGGGCTGGTAAGGTAAAAGAGCTTGTAACTTTTTTAATTTAGAATAGGGTAGGGAATTTTTTATTTTGGGGGGCTTTGTTATTTTATTAGGGGGCTTAGAGTAGGTGTAATTAGTTTAAAATTGTTGTAATATTTTTCTTATGTTTGTAAATATTTTTTTATTTTCTGTAACTTAGTTCTTTTTTATTTTTTGTACTTTAGCTAGTTTATTTAATTGTATTTATTTGTAGGAATTGTGTTTAATTTATTGATAGTGTAGTGTTAGGTTAATTGTAGGTAATTGTAGGTAGTTTATTTAATTATTTTATTGATAGGGTAGTGTTAGGTTTAATTATAACTTAGGTTAGGATTTATTTTACAGGTAAATTTGTTATTATTTTAACTAGGTAACTATTAAATAGTTCTTAACTATTTAATAGCTATTGTACCTGGTTAAAATAATTACAAAGTTGCCTGTAAAATAAATATTAATCCTAAAATAGCTATAATATAATTATAATTTATATTGTAGCTATATTAGGATTTATTTTACAGGTAAGTATTTAGCTTTAAATAGGAATAATTTATTTAATAAGAGTTAATTTATTTCGTTAGATTTAAATTATATTTAACTTAGGGGGGTGTTAGTGTTAGGGTTAGACTTAGCTTTAGGGGTTAATACATTTATTAGAATAGCGGTGAGCTCCGGTCGGCAGATTAGGGGTTAATAATTGAAGTTAGGTGTCGGCGATGTTAGGGAGGGCAGATTAGGGGTTAATACTATTTATGATAGGGTTAGTGAGGCGGGTTAGGGGTTCATAACTTTATTATAGTAGCGCTCAGGTCCGCTCGGCAGATTAGGGGTTAATAAGTGTAGGCAGGTGTCGGCGACGTTGAGGGGGGCAGATTAGGGGTTAATAAATATAATATAGGGGTCGGCGATGTTAGGGGTAGCAGATTAGGGGTACATAGGGATAACGTAGGTGGCGGCGATTTGCGGTCGGAAGATTAGGGGTTAATTATTTTAAGTAGCTTGCGGCGACGTTGTGGGGGGCAAGTTAGGGGTTAAGAAATATAATATAGGGGTCGGCGGGGTTAGGGGCAGCAGATTAGGGGTACATAAGTATAACGTAGGTGGCGGTCGGCAGATTAGGGGTTAAAAATTTAAATAGAGTGGCGGCGATGTGGGGGGACCTCGGTTTAGGGGTACATAGGTAGTTTATGGGTGTTAGTGTACTTTAGGCTACAGTAGTTAAGAGCTTTATGAACCGGCGTTAGCCAGAAAGCTCTTAACTCCTGCTATTTTCAGGCGGCTGGAATTTTGTCGTTAGAGCTCTAACGCTCACTTCAGAAATGACTCTAAATACCGGCGTTAGAAAGATCCCATTGAAAAGATAGGCTACGCAAATGGCGTAGGAGGATCTGCGGTATGGAAAAGTCGCGGCTGAAAAGTGAGCGTTAGACCCTTTAATCACTGACTCCAAATACCAGCGGGCGGCCAAAACCAGCGTTAGGAGCCTCTAACGCTGGTTTTGACGGCTACCGCCGAACTCCAAATCTAGGCCTAAGATTGTTCTTTTGAGCTGCTCTAGGAAGACAGAAAATCTACTTTTATTTTAATTTGCTCTCAAAGCAACACATTTCTTATTAATTAAAAACCAAGGCCGGATTGGCCTACCAGGACACCAGATTTTCTGGTGGGCTCCAGCAGCTACAATTTAAAGAGGTGGTGCTGTTGGTGGAGAAAAGCAACTGTATCACCTCTCTTCTTTTCTCATCTGAGTTTTACATACTATGGTCATAAAGTATTTCCTTCTATGTGTTATTTCCTAGACCATGCACAATTTAGTAGCCCTCCTTTAAATTGTTTCTAGTATCTAGTGAATCACACTGTAAGGCAGAGTGACACACTGTTTTGAGTGTCTTCTCCAGATCCCATTCTGAATTATCATTTTTTATTACAAACTAATATAATTTTAATTCTGAAAATAAAATTTGGGGGCAAGACTATCCCAGTAATCCCCTTGAGAATACTTGGGCGTGTGCATTCTACAGATGGAAAATAGGGCTGGTCTTTAATTTTTCCATGGCTATTCACAGTTCAGCTCTGTCAAAAACAGTTCTTTTAAAGTCAACAGTACAAACTTTTTCCTTCTTAAACAACCAGAAGTTAGAGCTACTCTACTTGCTAATCTCAGAGTAGAGTGATATAAAAAATTTAAACATTACAACATATAATTACACAGTGGTAGAGGCACCGACCCATCATGGTGGTTATGCTTTTATCTAAACTGTCTTTCAAATTTAGTAAAAATGCAAAATATTTACATTATTTATTTTGTCCTCTTTTCCTTTAATATTAATTTGAAAATGTATGGGTTTTTATTAATTCCGCAGAGTTTCTTTAAAGCAATGGGCACTGCCATATTAGAACCTAGGTTTTTCCCTTACCTATCTATTCTGTTATTGAGGACAATTAGAGAGTTAAAACATGATATCAAAGAGAGTGTTAAACAAGACTGTGTGACCACCCTTCTAGAGATTTAACACACAGCCTTGTTTGCACACTTTCTCTTACAGCATGTTATATATCTCTAGTTTTCCTCAGCAGAATAGATAAGAGGAAAATGGCAACTCCAATTACTTTATAGAAGCTAACATACTTTAAAGAAACTAGACTTTTACACTATCTTCCATAATAAAACAATTATTATAATTATTAAAAATGCATCTACATTTTATTCACAGGCTAATCTTTTATTTGAATATATTAAGTGTATGTGTATATACTGTATGTATATATATATATATGTATAGATATATGTATGTATGTATATATATCCATCCATTTATTCAGTGACGTGCAGTCAGGGGAGGCAGGCAAGGCATTGCCTCACCTGTCATCAAGGCACTAAAAAATAAATACCAGTTGAAATTAAAAAAAAAATTTTTCTAGGTAATCTATGGAGAGAAGCAGCTAGCAGGTCTGACATGGCCGAGGAGGCGTGAATGCCAACCCCACCAACTTTCAGTTTCAGTTTCAACACTGCCAGTAAACCCCCAATTGAGGCAGCTCTCATAGCTGCCTTATGGGGAGCGGAGCCAAAGAAGTAACACTACCAGGGCCATCCCCATCACATTCCAGTTCAATGGCAGCCCCAATCATGCTCTTGGTTTCCAACAGTGACAGCACCAGGAACGTGACCATAGAGAGAAGAGACGGAGCAGCATCGCATGAGAGCCAGCAGCACTGCAGTGCAGAAAAAGTGGGAACTAGGTCTGGGAAGATCTATACAGTGCCACACGCTAGCACAGCAAATTTGAAGACAGCAGTCGCTCAGGAGGACCGTGGAAAAGATCTGGGGTAACGCAGGAGATGCTACACAAGCCTTGGAACAAGATATGATCAGACTGTGGTGCTGCTGATAAGAAAACCTCTGTAATACCCACCCTATTGTCTGCATGACATACTGCCATTTATAGTACAGAATGCATCTCCCAGGCATCTGAAACCAACTTCTTCTAGTGATCGCATTTACTGTATATTAGAAACTCATCAAAATCCCTTCCCCCTACCCTCATTATCATGTCAGAAATTTGGGTTTGTGAAAGTAAATAGGGAACAGGGCACAATATTATAAAAACATGCAGGACATTGTCAAGTCATGGAAATGTTTAGTGTAAACTTATTGGAGAGTAACAGTTTTGTACTAAAATAACATTGGGGTGATTTCTTGAAAGTTGTAATATTTCTTGTACATTGATGCTGCTTGTCCTAGGTTACAGCCATAATAAGGCAGCCATATATATAGTTTCATATAGTTTCCAAACAGTTTAGCAAACATATTTTCACTCAAATTATAATAATCATAATATCATTAGAATATGATTAGGTGTGGAGTGATATATTGGAATTTAATGTTGTGTCAGATTCTTATATTGGTTTGAGGAGCGATCTGACATATTTTAGTGAATAGGATCTGGAAAGTAATGTGAAGTAAATTTTTCATTCTCATAGATTCACTAAGAGTTAAAAACAGTCCTGTAAGAGAGATGTATATGATTCTTACAATATCCTATGGAGCTGATTTAGTACAGAGTGAGATGCTTCTCCAGACTTGATGAATCAGTTACATATACCAACATACTCATATGTGCCGTGGTACTTTGTTTCTCCATGTTAATAGATCTATAAAACTATAGTTTAAAAGGCTGCGAATTACGTAAAAATTAAACAACACTTTTTTTGCATAGCAATTCATGTTCCCATTTGGTAAGCTTACATGTTAACCTGTAGCAGATATAAATTTGCTGTGTTTAAAAATAAATACAAATTTAAATGGATATTATGTTTTTCTACAATGTGTGTGTCCCTCTGTGTGTGTGTGAGTCCCTCTGTGTTTGTTTATGACCCTCTGGCCCTGATGATTGAAAGTGCTATGAGGTGGCGAGCTATTCTAAGGGATCCTCCGCTATGTCGAGCGAGCTTGTCAGAATATTCCAAGCTCCCGACATAGCGGCATCGCCGAGAGGCGTTTACTATACACACCATTGGTCGGCAAAACTGGCTTAGGCAACACCCAGCATCGCCGACCATTATGGCGATGTATAGTAAAGGATCCCTAGAATAAAACTGCTTTCTGCCTAACCGCTAATCCTAATACCCCTAAAACAAAGTACCCAGCGATTGCAAACTAACAATAAACTAATAAGCATCTAAACCACCACATATCCACCGCAGGTAGCTAACTATTATCCCTTATACAGCCACATACCCACCGTAATAAACTAACTATTAACCCCTATGTCTTTATCTTTAAACCACTGCCACCACATACCCACTGCAAGTATTATCTATTAACCCCCTATGCTGCCACATACCCACCGCAAGTATTATCTATTAACCTCTTATGCCACCACATACCCTCCGCTTCTATCTAACCATTATCCCTTATGCAGCCATAAACCCAAAACACAAACTAACACCTTTCCCCCCTCTAATCTAAACCCCCTAATTTAAAAATATTAAAAAATAAATATAAGTTAAAAAATTAAATTAAAAAAAAAAAACCTTAACTGAAAAACCCAAACGAAATCTAACCCAACTCCTAACCTAACACCAAACCCCCCTTTAAAATAAACCCCCTAAGTTCAAAATATTTTAAAAAACCTAAACTGAAAAAAAACAAAAGTAATTTAACACCTAATCCTCCTCTAAACTAGCCCCCTCTAAATTACCCCAACTAAGTTACCAAAAATTAAAAAGCTGTTACAAAAAATAATAAACTCCATTTTCAAAAATAAAAAAATCATTATACCTAACACTAAACTACATGCCCCACAAAAAAAACCCCATAAACTCTAACTCTAATTAATTACAATAGCCATTAAAAGAGCCTTTTGTAGGGCATTGCCCTAAAGTGACCTTAGCTCTTTTGCATAAAAATAAAAAAGTTACAAAAAAAACCCACCTACATTAAAGTAACCCCAACCCCCAAAATAAAAAAAATTGAACGGTAAAAATCTAGCCTAAAAAATAAAATTAAAAATAACAAAACCTATTATAAAAAAAAAGCCCCTATCTAACCTCAAAAGTGTTATATCTTCTATCAACTACTGTTTTTCAGCGGCATACGTATGCAAGGGTACCAGTCAAGACTGAAAGCACTGGCACCCTTGCATTTTAACAGAGAAACGCAAAAAAACCTGAATGGAGTTTGCCAAAATGCAAGTTGACAAGACACAATCCTTCTGGGAGAATATCCTTTGAACAGACGAAAGTCACGTAGAGCTTTTTGGCAAATCACAACATACCCATGTTTATAAAAGGAAAAAAAGAAGCTTTTTTTAGACTACCATCCGCATCGTGAAACATAAAGGAGACTCAGTGATGTTTTGGGGTTGCTTTGCTGAATCTGGAACTGGGTACCTATAATCTGTACAGGGCACAATGATATAAGAAAAAACTATGAAGGCATTCTGAAGCGAAATGTACTGCCCAATGTTAAAAAGCTGTGTCTCAGTCACAGTTCATGGGTCCTCCAGCAGGAAAATGACCTGAAATATACCTCAGAAAGCACCCAAGAATAGATGAGAAGAAAATATTTCACTATTCCGAAGTGGTCTTCTATGAGTTCAGTGCAACCTTAACATTTTACATTATGGGAAGGATATAACCAGGCGCCAACTAACGGAGGCTAGGTGTGTGGGTTAAAAACTGTTATTTAATATACAAATAAAAGCACAATAATTAAATACACATCAATGATTAAAACACATTCAATAAAACTCCTAGTTCATGGATCCATGAATCATACAATGAATTGGGTAATATAATGTCAATATGTAGATCTGGTTGAACAATACAAATCACTTGCTTGTTAAATTAATGCCGCAGACAATAAAAAACAAATACAAATAAATATAGAAAAAATGTCCAGTGTAAAGTGTCCAAAAAATAAATCACTGCAAGAGAATCCTGTGGATATATAACACAAATCCTTATACGTGTAGGGTGGTTGAAACAAAGTGTCCAAATAGTGGCAAAGTGTCCTAAAAATGGTAGTCCCAAACAATAAAAAACACGTGTGTTATCAAAAATTAGTGGAATTAGTTCAAAGGTGGATCAAAAATTTTTTGGATCTGAAATAAAGTGGTTCAATGAAAAAAGGCAAAAACAAAAATTAAAAATTAAAAGTGAGTTCAATCGGTGTTGGAAAAATAGTGTTGAAAAAAACTAATCCTCCTGTTTTCTTTCAGTGGGGGATGGTGAATTCACAGGACAGAAGAGGAACCCATATCTGAAATACCTAAGTGTATTGCAATAAACATAAAAAATACCAGTCTACGCGTTTTGGCCCCTCTAGGCCTTTATCAAGACTGGTTGGTGTACTTACTAGTGGCCTTTTATAGCTGTTTGCTCCGATTGACCGGATGTGCAATGTTTCAGCACTTCCGGTTTTCGCTACTATACTTTATCTTAATATAACCATTTGTTCAATTCTCCTCTTTTAAAAGGACTCTCATGATTTGAAGTATATTTTACATTATGGGACCATTGAATGCAGAATTGCATACTCAACACATGCATAATAAAAAGACAATGTAATAACACTGACTATTTTAAATGAAAACATTTAAATTTTACTTCAATTATCCAGCCCCCTGTATCATGTGACAGCCGTCAGACAATTACAGGCTCATATACGTATGCACTGTGAAGTTTTGCACATGCTCATATACAAAGACTGCACAATTTGATAATGGAAGTAAACTAGAAAGTCTTTTTAAACTGCATGCTCCATCAGTATTATGAAAGATTAAAAGGACAGTCAAGACCAGAATTTTTGTTGTTTAAAAAGATAGATAATCCTTTAATTACCCATTCCCCAGTTTTACCTCTGTGATTACCTTGTATCTAAGCCTCTGCAAACTGCCCCCTTATTTCATTTCTTTTGACAGACTTGTATTTTAGCCAGTCAATGCTCCTAGGTAACTTTGCGTAAGTGAGCTCAATGTTATCTATATTAAACACCTGAACAAATGCCCTCTAGTGGTGAAAAACTGTTAAAATGGATTCAGATTAGAGGAGGTCTTCAAGGTCTAAGAAATTAGCATATGAACCTCCTAGGTCTAGATTTCAACTAAGAATACCAAGAGAACAAAGCAAAATTGGTGATAAAAGTAAATTGGAAAGTTGTTTAAAATTAATTGCCCTTTTTGAATCATGAAAGTTTTTTTGGACTTGACTGTCCATTTAAAGGCATAGTAAACACCAAAAATGTTATTGATTACAAATATAGAAAATCCCTTTATTTACCACTCCCCGGTTTTGCATAACCAACACTGTTATAGAAATATACTTTTTACCTCTGTAATTACCTTGTATTTAAATGTCTGCACACTGCCTCCTTATCTCAGATCTTTTGACAGACTTGCAGCTCAGGCAATTAGTGCTGAGCGTGAGCACAATGTTATTTATATGAAACACATGAATTAACTAAACTATCAAGGGCGCGATCCGATATAGATCGCAGTTTGCGGCGCAAGCGAGGGAACCCACGTCGCCCGCAGTTTCAGCTCACAACTCGAGCCATCCAATATGCGGCGCCGTCACTTGCTAAAGTGGCGCAAGTCTCACAAACCAGCGATGTCCAGAAATCTGCGTAAGTACAGATTTTTGGAGTCGCCAGTGACTTGCGCCACGTTAGAAACTGCCGGCGCCTATAAAACCTGACTAAAGTCAAAATCACCCGCACTGTCTAACATGCCTCCTAAACATAGCCCGACACGTCTAACACGCCTCCCTAACATAGCCCGACACGTCTAAACCCTCTATCCGCTATCCCCCCTCACTATCCTAACAATAAAAAAGCTATTAACCCCTAAACCGCCGCTCCCGTACCCTGCCGCAACCTAATAAAGTTATTAACCCCTAAACCGTTGCTCCCGTACGCCGCCGCCAGCTATATTATATCTATAACCCCCTAAAGTGAGCCCCTAACACCGCCGCCATCTATATTAAAATTATTAACCCCTAATGTAAGCCCCTAACACCACCGCCATCTCTATTAAAATGATTAACCCCTAATTTAATCTACCTACCCCGCTGCCAGCTATATTATCTATATTAACCCTAAGTATATTATAGTTAATATAGGTATTACATTATATATATTAACTATATTAACCCTAATTATATTAGGGTTAATATAGTTAATATAGTTACTATAGTATTTATATTAACTATATTAACTCTATCTAACCCTAACACCCCTAACTAAATTTATATTAAATTAATCTAATTCATTTATAAACTAAAATATTCCTATTTAAATCTAAATACTTACCTATAAAATAAACCCTAAGATAGCTACAATATAATTAATAATTACATTGTAGCTATGTTAGGGTTAATATTTATTTTACAGGTAAATTGTTAATTATTTTAACTAGGTATAATAGCTATCAAGTTCAATCCGATTAGCTGATCGGAACAGCCAATAGAATGCGAGCTCAATCTGATTGGCTGATTGGATCAGCCAATCGGATTGAACTTGAATCTGATTGGCTGATTCAATCAGCAAATCAGATTTTTCTAACTTAATTCCGATTGGCTGATAGAATCCTATCAGCCAATCGGAATTCGGCGGACGCCATCTTGGATGACGTCATTTAAAGGTACCTCATTTGTCGTTCAGTCGTCGGCCGGGATGGATGCTCCACGGCGGCGGAGCAAAGAAAGAAGATTGAAGATGCCGCCGGAAGAATGAAGACTTTGCTGCCGCTTGGAGGAAGACGTCGCCGGAGGAAGAATTCTTCTTTGCCGCTTGGAGGAAGACATCGCCGGAGGAAGAATTCTTCTTTGCCGCTTGGAGGAAGACATCGCCCGGATCGGATCAGGAGTTCGGCCCGGTGTGGTGAAGACAAGGTAGGGAGATCTTCAGGGGGGTAGTGTTAGGCTTTTTTAAGGGGGGTTTGGGTGGTTTTAGAATAGGGGTATGTGGGTGGTGGGTTGTAATGGGGGGGGGTATTTGTATGCAAAAGAGCTGAATTCTTTGGGGCATGCCCCACAAAAGGCCCTTTTAAGGGCTGGTAAGGTAAAGAGCTTTGAAATTTTTTAAATTTAGAATAGGGCAGGGAATTTTTTTTATTTTGGGGGTTTATTATTTTATTAGGGGGCTTAGAATAGGTGTAATTAGCTTAAAAATCTTGTAATCTTTTTTTATTTTTTGTAATTTAGTGTTTGTTTTTTTTTGTAATTTAGTTTAGTTAATTTAATTGTATTTTTAGATAGATGTTTGTAGTTTATTTAATTTATTGATAGTGTAGGTGTATTTGTAACTTATGTTAGGATTTATTTTACAGGTAATTGGGTAATTATTTTAACTAGGTAGCTATTAAATAGTTAATAACTATTTAATAGCTATTATACCTAGTTAAAATAATTAACAATTTACCTGTAAAATAAATATAAACCCTAACATAGCTACAATGTAATTATTAATTATATTGTAGCTATCTTAGGGTTTATTTTATAGGTAAGTATTTAGATTTAAGTAGGAATATTTTAGTTTATAAATGAATTAGATTAATTTAATATAAATTTAGTTAGGGGTGTTAGGGTTAGATAGAGTTAATATAGTTAATATAAATACTATAGTAACTATATTAACTATATTAACCCTAATATAATTAGGGTTAATATAGTTAATATATATAATGTAATACCTATATTAACTATAATATACTTAGGGTTAATATAGATAATATAGCTGGCGGCGGGGTAGGTAGATTAAATTAGGGGTTAATCATTTTAATAGAGATGGCGGCGGTGTAAGGGGCTTACATTAGGAGTTAATAATATTAATATAGCTGGCGGCGGTATAGGGGGATTAGATTAGGGGTTAATAATTTTTATATAGGTGGAGGCGGTGTAAGGGGTCAGATTAGGGGATAGATAAGGTAGATGACAGCGGTGTAAGGGGTTCTAATTAGGGCATAGATAAGGTAGATGACGGCGGTTTTAGGGGCTCACAGTAGGGGGTTAGTTTATGTAGATGGCGGCGGGGTCCGGGAGCGGCGGTTTAGGGGTTAATAACTTTATTAGGGATTTCGGGGGGGGGGGGGATCGCGGTTGACAGATAGATAGACATTGCGGATGCGTTAGGTGTTAGGTTTATTTTAGAAGATCGCGGTTGACAGGTAGATAGACATTGCGCATTCGTTAGGTGTTAGGTTTATTTTAGAAGATCGCGGTTGACAGGGAGATAGACATTGCGCATGCGTTAGGTGTTAGGTTTATTTTAGCAGCCAGTTTAGGGAGTTACGGGGCTCCAATAGTCAGCGTAAGGCTTCTTACGGCTGCTTTTTGTGTCGAGGTGAAAATGGAGTAAGCTTTCTCCATTTTCGCCACGTAAGTCCTTACGCTGCATATTGGATACCAAACTGCGCTGGTTTGGTATACCTGCCTATAGCCCAAAAAACTACGGGCGACAGCAGAAATATACGCGCGTAACTTCTAGGTTACGCCGTATATGTGATACCAAACCAGCGTAAATATTGGCGTCGCCGGCTTTTGCGGGCGACGATTTTTATCGGATGGACCCCCAAATGCTTTAAGTTAAGAGGCAGCCTTCAATGGCTTAAAAATTACAATATGAGCCAAGCTAGGTTTAGCTTTCAACTAAGAATACCAAGAGAACAAAGGAAATTTGATCATAAAAGTAAATTAGAAAATTGTTTAAAGGGACAGTCAAGTCCAAAAAAAACTTTCATTGTTCAAATAGGGCATATAATTTTAAACAACTTTCCAATTTAATTTTATCACCAATTTTGCTTTGTTCTCTTGGTATACTTAGTTTAAAGCTAAACCTAGGAGGCTCATATGCTAATTTCTTAGACCTTTAAGGCCGCCTCTAATCTGAATGCATTTTGACAGTTTTTCACCACTAGAGGGTGTTAGTTTATGTGTGTCATAAAGATAACGTTGAGCTCACGCACGTGAATTAACCAAAGAGTGAGCACTGATTGGCTAAAATGCAAGTCTGTCAAAATAACTGAAATAAGGGGGTAGTCTGCAGAGGCTTAGATAGAAGGTAATTACAGAGGTACAATGTGTAATATTATAACTGTGTTGGTTATGCAAAACTGGGGAATGGATAAAAAAGGGATTATCTATCTTTTAAAACAACAAAAATTCTGGTGTTGACTGTCCCTTTAAAATTAAATGTCCTATCTGAAACAGGAAAGTTTAATTTGGACTTTACTATCCCTTTAATTTTGTTTCTAGTGTCCCTTTAAAATTTCACCTAAATATTATTTTTTTTCATTACTTTTGGGAAAAGTTATGACAGAAAAGATAAAGTATAGAGTAGATGTTTATATAGTTGAAAAGCTGTTTAGTGAAAAATATCATTTTAGTTTATTCTTTGCTCTTAATTTTTACACAATTTGACCCATATTTATTTTCCTAAAATTAACTTTAAGGGTAAATATCAGCCTTTGGTTAGTTACTGTAGTAGTTAAATTGCAGGTACCTTCTTTTCAAAGACAACTCTTGTGCTGCATCATCAAAAAAAAAATGAAATAAAAAGGTTCCTCTATTATTTGTCCGGCTGGTCTGTCTCTACTTGGCTTGTTGATATTGGCATCGCAAAAAGAAAAATTAAGTTGTTACTGTTACAAAAATAGAAAACTGTTGGCGTTGCTGTCTTTGAAAATAGTGAGGATTCATTTGTTTGACAAGTAAGGGATTAATTTCTACTTCTTGTAATGTTTATTTAGATGTAGTTTCCACAGTCCTCTTTATTTAATTATTTGAAGTCATAGGGAGAAGAGGTGAGGGTTAGGGAGGGGATGTTACTAGAAGATTAGATTTCTACCATACCCTTTACCCCAATTATTTTTTCAACTGTATGAACCTATATTTTTCTGGATTGCAATGTTCTCTGAGATTCTATAGGCCTTAATGATCTTTAACAACTGAAGAATATGACACATTTAGGTACCCAAACTAAAATTCCAAAGCAAGGTGTATAAGATTAATTGTTCACGTTATCAATTCAAATCCATTCCAAACCCTGCAATAGCACATTTATGTTATGTGTCAGCCGTTTAGGAATCAGTCCGGGGTTTAACCCAACTGCTAGCGTGAAAAGTAAAACACACGCTAGCACACTGAGAAATAACCAGGACGTGACCCACTCAGGAAACAAATACGATAGGTTACAAAAAATAATAATAGTTCCTTTAAGCAGAATATCCACAAAAGAGTTAGCGTTCCTTTTAGAAGATTTGAATCAAACAAATGATAAAAGTTCACTTAGCAACTTGTAGAAGTAAACGTCCCTTTAAGCAGGTTTTGCAATATATAAAAGATAATGTTCTCTTTAAGCAGCTTGTAAAAGTAAATGTCCCTTTAAGTAGGTTTGCAACAAACAAAAAGGCAAAGTTCTCTTTTGTAGCTTGTAAAAGTAAATGTCCCTTTAAACAGGTTTTCAACAAACAAAAAGACAAAGTTCTCTTTTGCAGCTTGTAAAAGTAAATGTCCCTTTAAGCAGGTTTGCAACAAACAAAGATAAAGTTCTTTTTAGCAGCTTGTAAAAGAAAATGTCCCTTTAAGTAGGTTTGCAACAAACAAAAGATTATGCTTACTTAAGGCAAGGCTGTAGCAGGACAAGACTGAAGCTGACAGGCAAAGGCAATATATATCCAGAGATAGATAAAGGGACTAGGCAAAAGCAAGGTCAGGCAGGCAAGAGTCAGTATCCAGGCATCAGTAGTAGGGACAAGGCATAAGCTAGGTCAGGCAGGCAGTAGTCGGTATCCAGGCATCAGTAGTAGGGATAAGGCATAAGCTAGGTCAGGCAGGCAGTAGTCGGTATCCAGAATCAGAAGCAAAGTCAGACAGGTTCAGAAATAGTACTCACAACGCCAGAGAAATCCAACAAACGGGCCCAGAGTAAGATCTCCCACCGTGGTTTAAAGGCAGGAGCGGCGACGTCATCAGAGGGAGTGTCAGAGGACGCGTCACGTTGCTAAGCAACGTGACGTCATTCACACTGAGAACATCCGGGAGCCATGGCGACACGGCGATGAACGGGATGATCATGACAGCACCCCCCTCCTCAAGGACCCCTCCGGGGGACAGGACCAGGCCTAGCAGGGTGAGACTTGTGGAAGGCCTTTATCAAGGTAGGAGCATTCACTTGATGAGCCGGCTCCCAGGATCGTTCCGTGACTGGATAACCTTTCCAATGAATGAGATAATACAATTTCTTGCCACGGAGTTTGGAATCTAGAATGTGGCTGACCTCAAACTCAGGGTGTCCATGAACAAAAAGAGGTGGAGGCTTGGAAATAGGTTTAGAATACCTGTTAGACAACATAGGTTTCAGAAGAGACACGTGGAATACAGGATGGACTTTGAGAGTCTTGGGTAAAGCCACCCAGTAAGCAGTGGAACACACTTGACCCAGTATTCGGAAAGGACCCACATATCGTGGTCCCAGTTTGGTAGAAGGTTGTTTTAGGCGAAGATAACGAGAAGAAATCCAAACTTTGTCACCAGGACGGTACTTGGGAGCCTTCTTCCGTCGAAGATCTGAATAGAACTGGTAACGTTTGGAAGCCACAGAAAGAATATGATGTATTCTCCGCCAATGACGAGTTAAACTTCGGGCAAAAAGATCAGAAGCAGGATTTTCTGTGGAAGAAGTATGCAAAGGAAATGTTCTGGGTTGATATCCGTAGGCCGCATGAAAAGAAGAGGTCTGAAGGGAGGAATTATACCTGGCGTTATGAGCCAATTCAGCTAATGGGAGATAAGAGGTCCAGTTAGAGTGAAAATGATCCACATAATGTCTAAGATATGTTTCAAGACACTGGTTTACCCTTTCAGTCTGGCCGTTAGATTGTGGATGATGTGAAGTAGACAGAGAAATTGTTGTTCCAAAGTGTTTACAAAGTGATCTCCAGAATCGGGAAACAAACTGTACCCCTCTATCTGAAACGATATCCAGAGGAAATCCATGTATTCTCACAATATGCAAAATAAAAAGTTCAGAAAGTCTTTTGGCAGACGGCAAGCCGGGTAAGGGAACAAAATGAGCAGTCTTAGTGAACCTGTCGACCACCACCCAAATAGTGTTGTTTCCAGCTGAAAAAGGAAGGTTGGTAATAAAGTCCATGGATACATGAGTCCAAGGCTGATGAG
Organism: Bombina bombina; assembly: GCF_027579735.1. Taxonomy (NCBI): domain Eukaryota; kingdom Metazoa; phylum Chordata; class Amphibia; order Anura; family Bombinatoridae; genus Bombina; species Bombina bombina. The sequence continues at coordinate 579,434,442 of NC_069501.1, read as the reverse complement.
GTATGGGCAACGGTTGAAGCAAACCAGAAGGAAGTTGACGAGGAGACTTGTTTGTGGCACATTGTGTGCATACTGAGACATAATCTTTAACATCTTGAGAGAGAGTGGGCCACCAGACATGTTGTTTGAGATTTCGAGCGGTGTTACTAATGCCAGGATGTCCAGAGAGGGGACTATCATGAGCCCAAAATAGGATCTTGGAACGAAGGCGTTCAGGAACAAAGAGTAGACCATCAGGAGGTTTACAGGACAAAGGAAGATTCTTTTGAGCAGACTGTAAATCTTGTAACCAGGAAGTTGATAACTGGGCTATGACTTCATGAGGTTGGAGTATGGTACCAGACTCAGGAATTGGGGTATCATGAAATTGTCTGGAAAGGGCGTCTGCTTTAATGTTTTTAGAACCGGGTATATAGGACAAATTGTAGTGAAACCGGGAGAAGAATAAAGACCAACGTGTTTGCCTGGAATTCAATCGTTTGGCCGTTTAGAGATAAAGAAGGTTTTTATGATCTGTGAGTATGGTAAACGGCAAAGAGGTACCCTCCAGCCAATGCCTCCATTCGTCCAGGGCCATTTTAATGGCAAGCAACTCTTTATTGCCTATGTCATAGTTAAATTCAGAAGGAGTGAACTTTTTAGAGAAGAATCCAACAGGATGAATTTTTCCAGTATCAGGAATTCGTTGGGAAAGAACAGCTCCAGCAGCAACAGAGGAAGCATCAACTTCCAGGATGAACTGAAAATCTAGATTCGGGTGACGGAGAATAGGTGCAGAAGAAAAAGCTTCTTTGAGAGACTCAAAAGCTTCAATAGCCTCAGGAGGCCATTCTTTACAATTTTGCCCCTTTCTAGTGAGAGAAGTAAGAGGAGAAGTAATAGTAGCAAAAACTTTGATGAACTTCCTGTAATAGTTGGCGAAGCCCAGAAAACGTTGCAGAGCCTTCAGAGAATCAGGTCTAGGCCAATCCAAAATGGCAGAAAGTTTAGTAGGATCCATTTCAAATCCAGATGCAGATATTACATAACCCAGAAAGGGTATGGATTTTTGATGGAATGAACATTTCTCCAGCTTAGCCAACAGATGGTAATCCCTTAAACGTTGAAGTACTCTCCTGACGTGGTGCACATGATCTTGGTGGTTTTGAGAAAAAATCAAGATATTGTCAAGGTATATGATGACAAAGATATTCAAAAAATCACGAAAAATCTCGTTCACAAAATGTTGAAAAACCGCAGGAGCATTACATAGCCCAAAAGGCATGACCAGATACTCGTAATGCCCAAATCGAGTGTTAAAAGCAGTCTTCCATTCATCTCCCTTGCGTATACGGATAAGATTGTATGCACCACGTAGATCAAGTTTGGTAAATATGGTGGATCCTTGAAGATAAGTAAACAGTTCAGGAATAAGGGGTAGAGGATAACTGTTCTTGATGGTAATTTGATTTAGTCCTCTGTAATCAATATAGGGTCGTAGTCCGCCATCCTTTCCTACAAAAAAGAAACCAGCCCCTACAGGAGAAGAGGAGGGTCGAATAAATCCTCTAGCCAGATTGTCTTTAATATATTCTTCCAAAGCCACGTTTTCAGGTCTAGAAAGTGGTTATGTCTTGCCTCGAGGGTAAGTAGCCCCAGGAAGAAGATCAATGGGGCAATCAAAAGGATGGTGAGGAGGAAGACGTTCAGCTTCCTTCTTGGAGAAAACATCCACAAAATCATGATAAGGCATAGGTAGAGAGTCCGGAGTTTCGATTGTGAGAGCGATAGTGAGTGGTAACTTAGTGATCTTTTGAAGACATTTAGTCTGGCATGTTGAGCCCCAGGAGGTGAGTTTGCCAAAAGTCCAAGAAAAAGTAGGATTATGTACTTGGAGCCAGGGAAGTCCCAAAATGATGGGAAATTGAGGAGTAGAAATGACGTCAAAACAAATCGTCTCAGAATGAAGTATTCCAACAGTAAGAAGTAAAGGTTTAGTAGCAAACTGAATGAATCCGGAACCCAAAGGATCTCCACTAACCGTAGAGACAGAAATAGAATACTTTTTCTTTAGTAAGGGTATAGTGTGAGTAGAGACAAATGTGGAGTCAATGAACACACCTCCCGCACCAGAGTCAACAAGAGCTTGGGTATGTATCTTACTATGTCCAACTTGAAGGGTTACTGGAACAAAGAGTTTCTTGTATAGGGAATGACTACTTTTTTGGCTTAACTCAGTTCCCTGGACAAAAGTTAAGCCCTGGCTTTTACTGGACTGGTAGGACAATCCCTTAATAAATGCCCTTTAAGGCCACAGTACAAACACAGGCCAAGAGAACGTCTTCTCAAGCGTTCAGTCTCTGTTAATTTTATGCTTCCCACTTCCATAGGTTCAGCCTGATCAGGAGTAGGAGAGACAGGAGTGACTGGATTAGAAAAACGAGGAGCCAAACGAAAAGGAGTTCGAGTTGATGACCTCTGTGTTCTATCCCTTTCTTGTTGGCGTTCACGAAATCTGGCGTCGAGACAGATACAAAGATTTATTAAGGCTTCCAAGGATTCTGGAAGTTCCCGATACACCAATTCATCCTTAAGATGCTCAGAAAGTCCTTTACGAAAAGCGTCTCTAAGTGCTCCCTGATTCCAAGTAGTTTCAGAGGCAAGTGTGTGGAACTCAATAGCGTATTGAGAAACTGGTTGACTTCCTTGTCGTAAATCTAAGAGAGTCACCTCAGCAGCGGAAGATCTTCCAGGTTTATCAAATACATTTGAAAATACAGAGAGAAATGCGTCAAAATCCAAAAGTATAGGATCATTCTTTTCTAGCAAAGGTGATACCCAAGCCAAAGCTTTTCCTTTCATTAAGGAAATAAGGAATGTAATTCTCGAAGAGGGAGTAGCAAAGAGAGTAGGGCTATTTCGGAAATGGAGACGGCACTGATTCAGAAAACCCCTACAGTCTTCAGGATTCCCATCATACTTATCCGGAAGAGGTATCCTGGGACTCAGTTGTACTTGAGACTGGTTGTTTGGGATCGAAGGAGGTAATGCCTCATTAGGATTAGGATTGGGAGGTGCGGGAGGAACCAAACTTTGTAATAAAGCAGTTATTTGATCCAGCTTAGAATCCAGGGATTGCAAGTGGGTAGCATGAGATACCAGTAGTTGTCCCTGGTGAGCCACGGCCATGGATAATTCAGTGGGGTCCATTTATGGCCTGTTTGTAATGTCAGCCGTTTAGGAATCAGTCCGGGGTTTAACCCAACTGCTAGCGTGAAAAGTAAAACACACGCTAGCACACTGAGAAATAACCAGGACGTGACCCACTCAGGAAAAAAATACGATAGGTTACAAAAAATAATAATAGTTCTTTTAAGCAGAATAGCCACAAAAGAGTTAGTGTTCCTTTTAGAAGATTTGAATCAAACAAATGATAAAAGTTCCCTTAGAAACTTGTAGAAGTAAACGTCCCTTTAAGCAGGTTTTGCAATATATAAAAGATAATGTTCTCTTTAAGCAGCTTGTAAAAGTAAATGTCCCTTTAATTAGGTTTGCAACAAACAAAAAGGCAAAGTTCTCTTTTGTAGCTTGTAAAAGTAAATGTCCCTTTAAGTAGGTTTGCAACGAACAAAAAGGCAAAGTTCTCTTTTGTAGCTTGTAAAAGTAAATGTCCCTTTAAACAGGTTTTCAACAAACAAAAAGACAAAGTTCTCTTTTGCAGCTTGTAAAAGTAAATGTCCCTTTAAGCAGGTTTGCAACAAACAAAGATAAAGTTCTTTTTAGCAGCTTGTAAAAGAAAATGTCCCTTTAAGTAGGTTTGCAACAAACAAAAGATTATGCTTACTTAAGGCAAGGCTGTAGCAGGACAAGACTGAAGCTGACAGGCAAAGGCAATATATATCCAGAGATAGATAAAGGGACTAGGCAAAAGCAAGGTCAGGCAGGCAAGAGTCAGTATCCAGGCATCAGTAGTAGGGACAAGGCATAAGCTAGGTCAGGCAGGCAGTAGTCGGTATCCAGGCATCAGTAGTAGGGATAAGGCATAAGCTAGGTCAGGCAGGCAGTAGTCGGTATCCAGAATCAGAAGCAAAGTCAGACAGGTTCAGAAATAGTACTCACAACGCCAGAGAAATCCAACAAACGGGCCCCGAGTAAGATCTCCCGCCGTGGTTTAAAGGCAGGAGCGGCGACGTCATCAGAGGGAGTGTCAGAGGACGCGTCACGTTGCTAAGCAACGTGACGTCATTCACACTGAGAAGATCCTGGAGCCGCGGCGACACAGCGATGAACGGGAGGATCATGACATTATGCTTTTCAAATGCATTCATGACATGAAAACCCTCCATGTAAGTTGTATTAAAAAACAACTTTAATAATAGCTTTCCAAATGGTTTTGGACCTTTTAAAAGAAACAACTTTTGATTTATTTAAAATACAAATTTACCTTCTTTAAGTGGCAATTTTTGGCTGTTTACATGGTTTTTATACAATGCATGTTCAGTTCACATGATAGAAAATGCTTTTTTTTTTTAAACAAAAATATGTCATATCAAATATATTAATTATAAAAGTATGTAAAATTATTATTTGCATACATGATATAATTCTTACTAATGGCAGTGAAAAATATGACATTCAAACATATTAGTCAGTCATCACCAATATAGAATCAATTAGCTATCATGCTTCAAGTTTGCCACCTTCCTTAAAAGTGTGTGATGTAAAAATCCTTTGTAAGACCACAATTGAAAATCCTGTGATAATTATTTTTGTTGTTGCAATGTTTATATTTGTTGTTGGTCTGTCTGACCAGAATTTTCTAATTCAAGCTAATTTTATAATTCATAAGATAACTCTTCCTATTGCTAGGAATAGCTTTGTCACAAATATTACATGAGTAGAGTAAGGATGAGCAGCAGAACCAAAGCTTTCAGTGTTCTTTGGGTGCAGCTTTGGTCAGAACCATGACTGGGTAGTTCAGGGGTATCGCTGGTATCTCTAGTTTGAAGGAAGAGTTTTATTTTCCCCTAAAGGAGTTTCTTTCCATTTACCTAGAACCGCCATTGATTTTTTAACTGAATCTTATTGGAATTGGGGCCATTGTCATCAATCACATTTGTTAAAGTATTTTCTTCAATGGCTTGCGGTTTATATTATCAGCAAGATGACACAAATATGAACATCGCATCCAATAGACTTCAGTAAGCGCTTAACTGGTCATGTACACGTTTTTATGCTTGTTGGTGTCCTAAAATTATGTGTCCTCTGCATGATATTGGCAAATGTTTCCCTTAAAAACATAACCAGATAATGCTGATCAATCCTTGTTATTAAAGTTTATGAGATAGTCCATTGCTAATTATGTAGAAAATACAAAGATATTTCATAATCTCTTATTGGTAGAAACATGTTATATCCTGTTATACTGTTATGCACAAGCAGAATGATGCTGCATTTTTCAGGAATCTTGATGGTTGAGGAACTTTGTCTGTCTTTCTGTCTATCTTATCTATCTATCTATCTATCTATCTATCTATCTATCTATCTATCTATATATCTATCTATCACTCTCTGTCAGTCTGCCTGCCTATCTATCATCTATCTATCTATCTATCTATCTATCTATCTATCTATCTATATCTATCTAACTGTCTGTCTTGTTCTATCTATCATCTATCTATATGTCTGTCTTTCTGTCTATATCTATCTAATTATCTGTCTGTCTGCCTTCCTTATCCTATCTATCTATCTATCTATCTATCTTTTTATATGTCTTTCTTTCTGTCTATATCTATTTATATGTCTGTCTGCCGATCTTATCCTATCTGTCTGTCTTTCTATATCTATTTATTTGTCTGTCCGTCTGTCTATCTGTCTATCTAGCTCTCTGTCTATCATCTATCTTTCTCTCTCTCTCTCTCTCTCTCTCTCTCTCTATGTCTGTCTATTTTTAGTTTTACATTCTTTAGCAAATTATAATAAATAAAAACTTAAAAAGAAAAATAAATAAGGAAATAGTATCTTATAAACGTCAATACATAAAAAGGTTCTATTAATATGCTTTCTTAAGAAATAATATTTAAATCCTGATATCATTAAAATTAGCACATATCTGATTAAACATTAGAAAATACCAACAACAAATCTATTTTACTTAAAAAAAGGACCTGGAGTGGTCAAATAAAGGGGGCAATTATTTAGTCATCCCTTAAATATTTTGCTATCTACATTCCTTTGTTTTTTTCCCCTTTCCTTTCCTGGTTCTTATTCCTTATATATACAGTACACATATATATATATATATATATATATATATATATATATATTGTATATATATATACTGTATATATATAATCTATAACCAGCTAGTGGGGATATAAGTAGCTAGGGAAAGGGCCCCACATCTATAATTAATTGTGGCGATCCTGGTGCAGGAAGTTTAAATGATTAAATTGATCAAAAAGAAAACAAAAAGTAAACCTAATCCTGCAACCTCCTATAAAGCAAGTGAAATAAAAATTCCGGACACCTCTCCTTTAAGGACAAATCAGTGTATACATTACGCTCATAGTAGAGTAAATCAAAATAATATTTATTAGGGCAATAAAAACAAATTCAACTGAGCCTATATCAGTGATCCCTTAATAATGAATACCGGTATAAGTGTTGCAACTATTAACATATCATAGCCATAAAAATAACCAGCAATCTGCTAAAGTTGGGGGATCTTTATCAAAACGTCAACTGAAAATACGATTGAATCCTGCGTCGTATTTGTTGCGAGATTGATCTGCCATAGTTATCAATGCGTCAAGATTGTCAAATGTTGAAATGTGTGACAAAATATACGCTGCCGCGATCTTAATCCGACGCAGATTGATGCTTGCGTTATTACAGATGTTTTGAATTCAGATTCGAATATATTTGACCCTTTTCTCAATTCATCAAACATTTAAAAGGTATGCTCGCGTCTATTCCAACGCAGTTTAGTTTTCAAACCACCACCCTTGAGGCCGCGGATGCCAATTGAAATCAATGAGTCTGAAAACACAGAAAGCTTATGTTTGATGCTGCAAGAGAATGAAGTATATTACACAATAAAAGTAAATTAGAAACTTTATTAAAATTGTATACCCTTTCTAAATCAAACAATATTATTGCTCCACATTTGGTGCACTAGTAGATATAGGGATAACAATGAAAAATATGTTACTATTTATAGATCATGTTACATCTTTGTCTCATTACAAAGCAAGGGGACAATATTATTTCTCCAAATATGTTGCAAAGTTTTGTCCCAAACTTGTTGCACTAATAGATATAGAGATAAAAATGAAATAAATACACAACATACTACTGTATAGCTAACTTCCTTTTTATTTTTTTGGAAAAATCTATTTCCACTATGTTTAAGCCAAGTAATACAAGTCCCACTCTCCATTTTGCCCTAGATTTGACGCAACACTTTTCGCACCAATTATGACGCAAACTCCTAAACAACCCACACACTAGTGAATTTTTCCACCACTTTTGATTGGAATATGCATAATCACATTATTTATGACATCAGCCAATCTGATTCAAATATACATTTTAAACTATCACTAACAAATCAAATTGCTCGATACTTGTGTCATTGATCACTCATTAGAACTCGTAAGTGCCATTTGTTACATTGTGTATTATACTTTGAAAGTATGTATATGTGAAATTAGTATTAAAGATAAACATGGGTGCTGACATTAGGACACACAGTGTAATAATTTAGACAATGATTTTAAAATTTAAAATTTATCTTTGATTCAATATAATCTTAAGCTGATAGCTCAAAGGGATAGCCCACCTAACATTAAACTGTCATGATTCAGATAGAGCAGAAATTAAAATCACCTCTTTATTGTCATGATATTTTCAGTATTTTTCTTCCTTCTCTTGAATTTCTTTTTCAGTAAGAAATGTCATCTTATATGCCAACCCATTTTATAACACCTGTGTAGGGGTGGTTTTTAAAACTAGATTGCAATCAGGAGGGGTTACACAGGTACAGAGAGAAAACTGACCCAGCTCTTAAAATATCCATTGATTGCAAATAAATACGTATGATACTCTGATTACATGTTATATTCGCAATTATTCCTATATAATAATACATTTACACTATATACATATAGTGGTATAAATAAACACAGAGATATGACAGACAACATTGTTTAGAACAAAAAAGGAACTTAGGGACATGTAATTATGTTTGCAAAAGATTTCTGACATAACACACACTTAACATATTTATACAGTATATATACACTATATCAGGGGCGTATTTAGGTTTTGTGCTGCCCTAGGCACTCAAAATTCTGCTGCCCCCCCACCCTCCACCCCACCCCAGGTTTAAGGCCTTTCTTTAGACATAATATTTTTGGGGCAGGGTGTAAAAAATTAAAAAAATTATGTCTTTTTAAATAGATGTTCAATAGGGCTTGCATTCACTCTGGTCACACACATACACACACATACATACATATATATATATATATATATATATATATATATATATATATATTAAGACATTATTTTTCAAGTCAGATGATTAAAGTGTTTTTATCAGAAAAAAATATCCTTCACTGTATGATAGTTAGTCAGTAGGTAGTTGTTTAACCTTAAACATCTTCTTTGGTGATTGACAGTTATTTAAGCAAAATATCTGCTTGGATAAATATGTAATGAATATACAAACTGGCCTTTAAAAGTACTTAAAAAATACAACAGTAGTTATGATAGGTTTAGGAATAGTATCCTAGGGGATAAAGTCACATGATACAATCATAATAAAGTAAATACTTGTATTGTTTCTGAATGTATTAAATGCATACAACATATTTTCAGTTGTGTTTTAAGTCACATAGTTGTATAGATTCAGCAATAAATACTTATTCTTTGCATGTATGACAGATAGACAAACAGTAAATGTACACGTATTTATTGACTAGTCTGTTTAAGTATTTTAATGCCTAATGAAGATGTATTGAAGGGAGAAAGGCATATGCTGTTTCACAGTGGTCACGTTGTAGTGCACACTGCACTGTGTAGTCTGTGTGAGTCTCAATCACGCGGTGGAGCCAGGAAGAATACCGCATTTCCTCTCAGTCCAGGCCAGGCTGCGCAGGTGAGCTCCGCCTCCACTGTCACCATGTCATGCGCACCCACATACAAACCCATAGGATAGCAATAGCCGGGCCAGCCATTTAAGTCATTAGTAATTGGTTGATTTAGCCACCCGGCCCTGAGTTCAGTAAAGTGGCCCTAGGGACTCAAAATTCTGCTGCCCCTTAAAAATCTGCTGCCCTAGGCACCGGCCTTGTTTGCCTATGCCTTAATACGCCCCTGCACTATATATATATATATAAATATATATATATATATATATGTATGTACAAAGATATATGTACAAATTCTAGCACTAATAATCATTTATATAAAAAATGAGATAAAAGCATATCATAACTTCTAGAAATACAGATACACATTAATTTATGTGAAAGTATCATATAACAGATTTTTTTTGAATAACAAATAAATATAAAAATAAAGTTTCTATGAGATATTGTTTGTTCAGGTATAAATGTAGCTATTTCTTGGACATTAACAGATGAAAAATAAAAGATTAGCTTTAGAGAAATGTGCTTGTTCATGGACAGTACTGAAATGGTATAAATAAAGTTGGGAAAAACCTGAATAACTGCAAGATCAATGACTGTTAGTTAACAACAGTCCGATGCACGTGTTTTTGACTTTTTTTTTTTATAAATAAGGGCATTGTATGTGGATCCACGTCAGCGATGTCTGGCAACCGTGTTGACACCGGCTAATGCACCAAGATAGATGCTTTGATAAATATCCCCCAATGTATCCAAAAAGAGTTGCAGTTTGTATATAATGATACAGGGCTAAGTAAGCATCTCCTCTTAATGAAAGGGAATTATCAGTTAAATCATCAGAATGCATATACAGAATAGCAGTCCTCCTAGAGATCAAGTTCGCCAGACCACCAGATCTTTCACAGGGATTCACCAGCTCTGACTTGGTATTTTGTATGCAGACCTCTGTTTTTTAGCCTGAACGCCAGGACCGGCGTCTTCCAAAACACACTGACTCCGTGTGTCCGCCTCCAAACTATGACTTCACTGACAGGGTATTGCTGCTGCTGCTGCTTACCAAGACCGGTGTCCCTTATTCAGATGAAAATACGTAAAGCAAGTTCTTGCTGTGTAGATAATTTCAAAGGTACGGTTCAAGTGAAAAGTGTTCCTTAAATCAAGGAGAGGAATTGGCTCAGTGAACAAAATGCACACACTATTAGTTACTCATAGCGTGTATTTCCAACTTACAGCTACACGTGTTTCACCCCACAGCTGATCGCTGTCAGGAAATCATCAGGCATGACAAGTTGATGTCTGTCTCATCCATTTTCCTTTATTTATACATGCCACGGGTGTATTAACTCTTAGTTGCCTTAAATGTAGTAACAAAATATTGACTGTTTAAATACAACAAAGTTGAATTTGAATGCAACGCAGTTGAATTTGTTTTTATTGCCCTAATAAATATTATTTTGATTTACTCTACTATGAGCGTGATGTATACACTGATTTGTTCTTAAAAGAGAGGTGTCCAGGTTTTGTATTTGACTTGCTTAATAGGGGGTTGCAGGATTAGGTTTACTTTTTGTTCCCTTTTTGATCAATATATATATATATATATATATATATATATATATATATATATATATATATATATATATATGTATATATATATATATATATATATATTAGGGTATAAGCCTGCCGAAAGGGCAGTCTATGTTTAAAACCTACAACCTCCCAAGCTAAAGTACAAAAAAAAGAAAACAAAAATTACAGAAAAAAATAAACAAAGGTATCCAAAATAAAAAATTTAAACCTAAACTAATACCGCTATAAAAATAAAAAATCCCCCCCAAATATAAACACCCCCTAATTTAACACTAAACTACCAATAGCCCTTAAAAGGGCCTTTTGTAGGGTCCTAAGTTAAACAATTTTTTAACCTCTAAAAAATACTAAATCCCCCCTAACAGTAAAAACCCCCTACCCACCAAACCCCCCAAAATAAAAAAAACTAACACAAAAAAACTAAACTACCCATTGCCCCTAAAGGGGCATTTGTATGGGCATTACCCTTAAAGGGCATTTAGCTCTATTACTGCCCTTAAAAGGGCAATCAGCTCTTTTTCAAGCCCAAAAAAACCCTAATCTAAAAAAAAAAAAATCCCAAAAATTTAAAATAAAAATGCCTAAACCTAAGCCCCAAATAGGTACTCACTGTTCCTGAAGTCTGGCAGAGAAGGTCTTCTTCAAGACAGATCCATTATTTTCTATCTTTATCTGGAATGAAGGTGGCATGGAGCGGAGGTGCGGAGCTGTGTTTCCTATGCCTGGATCCTCAGAGGCGGTCCTCGATGATCATTAGCGGCAGAGGCGTTCCTCAGCAGCATGGAGGCTTCACTTCATCCGATGTCTGTCGTAGACTGAAGATTTAATGCAATGTACCATAATCAATTTGGTGTACCTTGCATCCTATTGACTGAAATTTTGAAATCAGCCAATAGGATTAGAGCTACTGAAATCCTATTGGCTGTTCAAATCAGCCAATAAGATTTCATTAGCTCTCATCCTATTGGCTGATTTTAAAATATCAGCCAATAGGAATGCAAGATACCCCAATAAATATGGGGTACCTTGCATTCAATCTTCAGTGTGTGGTGGACGATTGCATGTAGAGGAGCCTCTACACCACCGAGGATCGCCGCTGAGGATCGCCACATCTGTGAAGACCGAGGTTGTTGTTTTTTTCTTAATACTTATTGCGGGCAGTTAGGTTTTTTTAATGCTTTTTGCGGGCGGTTAGTTTCTTTTTTTAATACTTATTGCGGGTGGTTAGTTTTTTTTAATTCTTATTACAGGCAGTTAGTTATTTTTAAAAATCTTATTACAGAAGGTTTTTTTTTTTAATACTGATTGCAGGTGGTTAAGTTTTTTTTTTTAATACTTATTGCGGTAGGTTAGTTTTTTTTGTTGTTGTAATGCTCCATTTGCCTTCCCTGCATCCCGAAGGTGGATTCTTTCACCACCCTGCCATTTTCGGAATAATTAGTTGGTTAATTAGCGATGTGGATTAATGCCGGTTTAGGGTTTAATAGATGTATTAGGTAGTTTGCGATGTTGGGGTTGGCAGATTTAGGGGTTAGTAATTTTATTAGGTAGTTGTTGTTTTTTTTTTCTTAATACTTATTGCGGGAGGTTAGTTTTTTTTTAATACTTATTGTGGGCGGTTAGGTTTTTTTTCTTAATACTTATTGTGCGAGGTTAGTTTTTTTTTAATACTTATTGCGGGCAGGCGGTAGGTTTTTTTTTTTAAATACTTATTGCGGGCGATTCGTTTTTTTTTTTTTTTAATACTTATTGCGGGAGGTTAGGTATTTTTTTTGTAATGCTCCGTTTGCCTTCACTGTATCCCGAAGTTGTATTCTTTCACCGCCCTGTCATTTTCGGAATCCACCAGGATGGAGCTTAAGCTGCACTTCGGTGGATTCTTTCACCACCCTGCCATATTCGGAAACAAGCGAAGCTGCATCCAGGTGAATTATTTTGGCTGAGGATGTGTGCGCAACTGGCAACAGTGACGGACGCGTTTCAAACGCGATTATAGTATAGATATATATATATATATCAATAAAATGTGTTGCACAGAAAATTAGCACATCTAGGCAAGTATCCCAAGAAATAGACATCGAGATAAAAAATGTTTCAAATCACCTATAACCTTTTCAACCTGCTATAGTAGACAATTCAATTGCATAAATAATATCATTAGAAAATATATACCTGTCATAGACAGAGATGGCTTGTTGCACGATTCGTTACAGAACCAGGGCATCAGGCTCGTCAGTAAAAAAGCTACAACGATTGGAAATTATTTAGGTAGAGATTTTTCAACTAAAGCAAATGCTTCCTGGCTCCAGTCGGAAGTGGGATTCTTTAGATGTAGGAAGATCCCTTGTAAGAGCTGTGAATTTGTGGTCCCTGGTAATGAGTTTAGATCCACAGCCACAGGTAACTGTTTTGACATTAGGTTCAGATTGAACTGTATCTCCAAAATTGTGGTTTACTTGATTAGTTGTAATATTTGTTACAAGCAATATGTAGGTAGGACGACTAGGCTTCTGAAGGATAGGGTCAGGGAGCATTTGCTCTCCATCAAACACGATCCGCCCTCTACACCAGTAGCTAAACACTTTGTTAATCATTTTATATCTTTAGGCATCCCTGTTAATGATACCAACTTAAAGAAAATGTTTAGCTTTCAAGGCATTGACCATGCCCCCTATGACATCAGAGGGGGTGATAGGGTGGCCACATTAAATAGAAAATAAGCCTTTTGGATCTTTAATTTATCAACTGGAGCACCTAATGGCATTAACAAAATCACTGATCTCAGATATTTTGTAGATTAATTGGTTGTCTTTAATGTGTTTTAACATCATAATCTGTTTATCACAGAAAGATCACTCATAGTCCTGTATCTTGCCCCCCTCTTTTTACCCTTAATTAATAGCAGCATCATCAGTTTTTACTGGCCAGTGCCATTTTAATATTACATTAAAGTACTACTCCAATAGGCAAGAGGTATATACACAGTGCACGGGATATATATATTTAGCTTTTTCAAGTATTAGTTATCTTTAAATTCACAGAATCTAGCTTTTATAAGTATTAGTTATTTTTATATTCACAGGTTTTCCTATTTTTCACATGTGCATAAAAGCACCTGTTGTTCTTTTGTACTTTCACTTTGATTTTTGCCAGTTTCTATCTAATATGTTATAATGCCATCTCTATAGATATCATAAAAAGCATAAGAATAAAGGACAATAACATAGCAATTGAAAATTATGAACTGATTTTCAAATTAACTTTATGATTCAATCATGGCAAAAATCAAAAACTAAAAACTAAAAATTAAAAATTAAAAATTAATATTTAAAATTTAATACCCGATATTCAGTATACACAATTTTAGAATGCCTCAAAATGAGGCATTTTTGTTTTTGTATTTCACATTTAATGTTTATGCACTTTTACACCAGTACTCTGGGTTATGTTACTTTATTTTATTTTATCAGATTTCTGTAGCCCACTCAAGTTTTTCACTTACACATCACCATTTTTTCTTCACGAAGATATACCCTATACCCTTTGCCCTTTATGTTTCAATCCACCATGTAACTTAATATAATGATAGTTGTCGGAGAAACAGATACAACAATATTACTAAAACGTATAAAAAGTTTCTTGTTTAGTTGTCTCCGATTTCCTGTTGTCTGCTATATAATAATAACCTTGGCACTAAGACCGTTCACATGTATATTGCCAACATTACAGAAGTTATGTATGAGATTTTATTTGAAATTGAAAGTTTGATACTAGAATTATCTCACATTTCCTCTGAGAGTCCGCAGTACATTGTTAGAACAATAATTTCAGATTTTTTATCTTATAATAATTTTTTATTTTATTTTCAGCTTATTTTTACTGTATTTTGTTTTTTGTCTGCTTACGGAGCAATCCTATTATATCATCTTATGAACAGGGAACTGATATATCCAACAATATGCCTCCACGGTTAACAGTCTTTTATATTGTATTCTTTAAAGTAATTTATATTGATACAAGATTCATATACATTGAATACTCAGAATCCAATATTGACTTACGCCTAACCCTTTAAAAGGGTTTTTGCTGTAGCCAGGCATTATTCCGTTCCCACAAACAGCAGCAGCTGTCCCTTTAATTAAAATACACAGGTGCTCTCATTGAGACGTAGGCAGGCAAGCCTTTTTAAGTTGTTTAATGTATGTACTAATTAAGTCCCTGACGAAGTGCCTCCGGGCAGGAAACGCGTCGGACGTTTGCTATTGTTTCAGTGTACCCCTGAGTTTGTTTGACACCCTGTTAATGATCTTACAATAAAGTCTTCACTTTTACTTGCACGAAATCCTGCGGCTGCAATCTGTCCCATCAAGGGTAATCTTTATTGCTTATCCCCGCTTGCTTTTACCCAGTAACACTCCATATACATTGTTACCAATGTACAAGAGGATTGTGGGTAAGATATGCAAATTAGATATGCAACATCTCAAAATCTTTGCTTCAAATACTGTGTTTATCACACAGTGATGCCCTAATGATGTGAATGCAGCAAATACAAAAATCAATACTAGACAGCCTATTTTGTTCTTATTAGAACTCATCAGTAGTAGATATATTTATGCAAATTTGATGATATAAGTAAATTAGAAAGGTGTTTAAAATTGCATGCCCTATCTGAATCATGAAAGTTTAATTTGGACTTTACTATCCCTTTAACTCCTTAGTGACCAGACCATTTTAAAATGTTCTTACCATTAAGGACCTGGGCTATTTTTACATTTCTGCTGTGTTTGTGTTTAGCTGTAATTTTCCTCTTACTCATTTACTGTACCCACACATATTATATACCATTTTTCTCGCCATTAAATGGACTTTCTAGAGATACCATTATTTTCATCATATCTCATAATTTACTATAAAAAATGTATAAAATATGATGAAAAAATGGAAAAAACATACTTTTTCTAACTTTGACCCCCAAAATCTGTAACACATCTAGAACCACCAAAAAACACCCATGCTAAATAGTTTCTAAATTTTGTCCTGAGTTTAGAAATACCCAATGTTTACATGTTCTTTGCTTTTTTGCAAGTAATAGGGCAATAAGTACAAGTTGCACTTTGCTATTTCCAAACCATTTTTTTTCAAAGTAATCGATAATTACATAGTAATTACACTGATATCTGTCAGGAATCCCTGAATAACCCTTCACATGTATATATTTTTTTAGTAGACAACCTAAAGTATTGATCTAGGCCCATTTTGGTATATTTCATGCCACCATTTCACCGCCAAATGCATTAAAATAAAAAAAAGTTAACTTTTTCACTTACTTTAGGTTTCTTACTGAAATGATTTACAAACAGCTTGTGCAATTATGGCACAAATGGTTGTAAATGCTTCTCTGGGATCCCCTTTGTTCAGAAATAGCAGACATATATGGCTTTGTCGTTGCTTTTTGGTAATTAGAAGGCCGCTAAATGCCGCTGTGCACCATTATGCCCAGCAGTGAATGGGTTTATTAGGTAGCTTGTAGGGTTAATTTTAGCTTTACTGTAGAGATCAGCCTCCCACCTGACACATCCCACCCCCTGATCCCTCCCTGACCCATCTCAAACAGCTCTCTTCCCTCCCCCACCTCACAATTGTCACTGCCATCTTAAGTACTGGGAGAATATCTGCTAGTACTAAACTAAAAGTCTTTTTTTTATTTATTTCATTTTTTGATATATATATATTCTGCAGTGTTGGATCCCCATTAGCCCCCAACCTCCCTGATCCCCCCCCCAAACAGCTCTCTTACTCTCCCCTTCTACCTATTTGCCACCATCCTGGGTAGTGGCAGCTGTCTGCCAGTACCCAGTTTGCTTACAAAATTGGGCTTTTATTTTTTTTTTGCCCTTTATCTGTAGTGTAGCTGCCCCCCCTCAATACCCTCCCCAATTCCCTCCTCCCTCTCTCTCCCTCCTTCCTTCTCCCTCCTTCCTTTATACTGTACATACATATGAATTTGTAGCGCGCGCCCCCGTTCCCGGGGTCTCTGCCACACTCCAATAACAGGAAGAGAAACTGCTCCAGCGATGGGCCGCCCACCTGCCTCCCTCGTATCCCTCCCACCCACAAACGATCGGCACCATTGCTGGCTGATGGAGAGAGGGCCACAGTGTGTCCCTCTCTGCATCGGTGTGCTTAAAAAGGGTATTGCAGGATGCCTCAATATTGAGGCATCACTGCAATACCCTGAAAGTATCTGGAAGCGATTATGATCGCTTCCAGCTCTTGAAACCCCAGAGGACATGTCAGGCACGTCCTTGGTCATTAAATGACATTTTCTGTAGGACATGCCTGGAATGTCCTTGGTTGTTAAGGTGTTAACATTTCACCTGAACATTATTTTTTTTATTACTTTTGAGAAAAGTTATGACAGAGAAGATAAATTATAGAGGAGATGTTTATATAGTTAAAAAAAAGCTGTTTAGTGAAGAATATAATTTTAGTTTATTCCTTGCTTTTAATTTTGTCACATTTTGACCAGTATTTAAATTCCTAAAATGAACAAATGTTATTGATTTACTTTTGAGACATGGAGGATTTTAATCTCAAACATAATTTTAATGAATTTTGATTTACTCTGGAATGAGCTTTACCTAAGCAGCAATCAGAAATCTACTACTGATGAGTTCTACTGATGGCCAAGGATAAATGGTAATACCAATGAAGCAGGCAACACAGTGTCAAATGCAAATTGAAGTCTTTAATCCACAAAGAACAGACATGTCTGTCATGTTCTCAATTTGGTAAAAAAGGTTCTAGATTGAACCAAAACGTTATGGGTTAAGGCCCTACCTGTTCTTTGTTGATTAAAGGCTTCAATTTGCATTTGACACTGTGTTGCCTGATTTATTGATATTACCATTTATCCTTAGCTAGGTTTGGGATACTAGGACTCTGTACATTTCAACAGCAGAAGTGCACCAGTTAGTCATTTGGATGGTGAGGGCTACTTTACCTGTACAGTTTACTCAAAAAGGGAGGGCACTCTCAGGATTTATGTAAATTGCATAACAGCAAATAGAATATCATTTATTTTTCATAGCAATAACATAGAACAGTCATAATTCGACGTTTCGGCTTACATGGAAGCCTTCATCAGGACAAGCAAAAAACTGTTGAAAAAAAGAGAAAACACATCCAATATTTTGCCAATATACAATTAAACTAATACATACACCCATCACCAAAATACAGAACATAAAAAT
The DNA here is from genome assembly GCF_027579735.1 of Bombina bombina. NCBI lineage: Eukaryota > Metazoa > Chordata > Amphibia > Anura > Bombinatoridae > Bombina > Bombina bombina. The sequence continues at coordinate 579,416,459 of NC_069501.1, read as the reverse complement.
GAAAAACAAGGCAACCCAATAAACCCAAACAAGTGAATTCAGCAACACTGAAAGGGCAGTACCCCCAGATCATCGTGGATGAGGCCTGGCCAGGGGCGTTTTAAGGCATAGGCAAACAAGGCCGGTGCCTAGGGCAGCAGATTTTTAAGGGGCAGCAGAATTTTGAGTCCCTAGGGCCACTTTACTGAACTCAGGGCTGGGTGGCTAAATCAACCAATTACTAATGACTTAAATGGCTGGCCCGGCTATTGCTATCCTATGGGATTGTATGTGGGTGCGCATGACGTGGTGACAGTGGAGGCGGAGCTCACCTGCGCAGCCTGGCCTGGACTGAGAGGAAATGCGGTATTCTTCCTGGCTCCACCGCGTGATTGAGACTCACACAGACTACACAGTGCAGTGTGCACTACAACGTGACCACTGTGAAACAGCATATGCCTTTCTCCCTTCAATACATCTTAATTAGGCATTAAAATACTTAAACAGACTAGTCAATAAATACTTGTACATTTACTGTTTGTCTATCTGTCATACATGCAAAGAATAAGTATTTATTGCTGAATCTATACAACTATGTGACTTAAAACACAACTGAAAATATGTTGTATGCATTTAATACATTCAGAAACAATACAAGTATTTACTTTATTATGATTGTATCATGTGACTTTATCCCCTAGGATACTATTCCTAAACCTATCATAACTACTGTTGTATTTTTTAAGTACTTTTAAAGGCCAGTTTGTATATTCATTACATATTTATCCAAGCAGATATTTTGCTTAAATAACTGTCAATCACCAAAGAAGATGTTTAAGGTTAAACAACTACCTACTGACTAACTATCATACAGTGAAGGATATTTTTTTCTGATAAAAACACTTTAATCATCTGACTTGCAAAATAATGTCTTAATATATATATATATATATATATATATATATATATATATATATATGTGTGTGTGTATGTGTGTGACCAGAGTGAATGCAAGCCCTGGTGAACATCTACTTAAAAAGACATAATTTTTTTAATTTTTTACACCCTGCCCCAAAAATATTATGTCTAAAGAAAGGCCTTAAACCTGGGGTGGGGTGGAGGGTGGGGGGGCAGCAGAATTTTGAGTGCCTAGGGCAGCACAAAACCTAAATACGCCCCTGGGCCTGGCGTGATATAACCTAATGGTTCAGACAAAACACCAACCCATAAAGACATACAATGATAAGAATTCATATGGGCTCCACCTGATTCATACCTTTAACCACTACGCACCACTGTAATGAGATTACTGATCACAACAAACGAAAACTCAGCGGTATGCGCCCAGTGGAACCTGAACAAACCTGAGCATTGTGCACTTGAAAGGCTAAAAGTGGATGACACTATAATCATATGCCCGGCGAATAAGGGAGGAGCGGTAGTGGTCATGGACTACAGTTACTACAGGTTGGAACTGTTAAATCAGCTGAGTGATACCAACACATATCGTCTGCCCTTTAATCCTACAAAGGCCTACAAGAAGATGGTGGATACCAGTTTGGCTATGGCATCCAACAATGGTTACATTGATCAGGTTACATTAGATTTTCTATCAGTTGACCATCCTAGGTATCCGCTCATATACACCATTCCAAAAATCCACAACGACTTGGAAAGACCACCTGGGAGACCTATAGTCTCCGCAGTTGGGTCTCTGTTCCAGAATATATCCGTCTTCATTGACTTTCATCTGCAGGGGCTAGTTAGAAACACAGAGGCCTTTTTACTAGACTCCATCCAATTGATCCGTATGATACAGAATGTAACATTCCCCGCTGATTGTATCCTCATGACGCTAGACGTCAACAGCCTATATACTGTCATCCCACATGAGTTGGGCATAGAGGCTGTTAGAAGTTTCTTGGTATCTAGCACCATCTGTGAGGGCCCACCTATAGAAGTACTTCTGGATTGGCTCCTTATGTGTTTAACGCACAATTACTTCCGCTTTGAGGACACCTACTATCTGCAACTGGTGGGGACGGCAATGGGATCAAGCATGGCGCCATCATACGCCAATCTCTTTATGGCTTGGTTTGAGGACAAATTCATCTTTCTTGACCGGAACCCCAGTGTGCTACTATATAAACGGTACATTGATGACTTGTTTGTTGTATGGGGGGGACCCAGACAGAATTACAGCTATGGATACAATACTTGAATGAGGCGGAAGCTTCAATTACGTTTAAGAATGAATACAGTGAGGAACAAACCCACTTCTTGGATCTCTGTATCTATAAAACGGTCACGGAGGCTGGATGCAAGTTAAATACAACCCTATACTCCAAACCTACAGACCGGAACACTCTTTTAGAAAGTGACAGTTTCCACCCCTGCCAATTAAAAGCGGGCATTATCAAGTCCCAGTTACAATCAAACGACACTTATCCAGAGAAAACTGAAAGTCGATGAAGATGACAGGCAATTGAACTTTGTGACCTCTTACAGCCTGGTATCTGACAAGGTAGGAAACATAGTCCGCCAAAATTGGCACTTGGTAAGAGACGACCACACACTGAATCATCACCACCAAGAATTGTATGCAGGAGTAACCAGAACTTAAGATCTATGCTGATGAAAACCGACCCATGGAAGAGACCCCTTACCTGGTTGGCCAGCACCAAGCCAGGATTTTTTCGGTGTGGGAATTGCGTAACTTGCAACTCCTTGATGGTCGGATCAACGTTCCACCACCCACACTCTAATAAAACCTACGTGATTAGGCACCGTCTCACGTGCACCTCCCAGTTCGTGGTCTATTTCCTGACATGCCCATGTGGCAGGTACTATGTGGGGAAGACCACTACCACCTTCCGCGAGAGGTTAGCCAACCACAAGTGCGCCATCAGAACTGCATTTAAGGATGGCAGCTGATCAACCAGTGGCACGCCACTTTTTGGAACATAAGCATTCAGTGTCGGCATTGAAAGCAATGCTCATTGATACCGTGATCCCATTCAGAAGGGGTGGGAATAGACATAAGGAACAATTATGTTGTGAGAGCCGCTGGATCTATAGGCTCAACACTCTGAGCCCAGATGGACTGAATGCCCACCTTGATTATTTTGTGTTTTATTAACTTGGTTTATACCTGTCATGTAACGTATATATGATGTTTTCCACCTACTTTTGCCTGTCCTTCTATATATGCTCTTTAGCTTATGCGGTATTCCCCTCATCACCTGGGTCTTGTACTTGGCGTGATTCTAACTTTGGTTTAATGTGATTGGTGATTTGGTGCTACTTTAACTATGTGTTTTTATTATATGGAGATACTGGCTATCTTGCTGGGTTTATCCACCAGGTGATGGTGCTTAACTATGTGCTTATTCTCTAAATGTTGGTATTATGTTAATGCCTCTGGTATGGTATTTCAAGGGTTAACGGTATATACCCTAGCACACTGTAATAGTTTTTGACTTGGTACTGCCTGCTTGGAAGTGTTTTCAGGTACTATTGAGACAAGGTTTGCTGTGTGACACTTGGTTCCTTCCACTGAGAATGGTGAGAGCAGTCAGATTGGATTTTACTACCGGTTCTCTTTGAGTCCTTAAAGAGCTTGGCATCTGCGCACAGGGGTACATGAATTTTCCATGGCTTTTTGTGTAAATAGTCTGATGCGCATCGTAAGCAGCAATACAAATCAGCTGTGAGTAGAAGATGGTCCAACACACCCCTGTAACTGACCTATCAGATACAGGAGGTGTGGGTATAAGAGGCTTCCGGTTTCTGACACCGGCATCTGTTCTATCTGGTGCGTTGAACACGGCACAGTGTGCCGATTGGAGGTAGGTGTGTTTTAATCTTTTGCTATGGGGTTATACGGGTTACAAGTTCACCCCTATTCTAAGATGTGTATCTTGTTAAAGTTTATCCGTTTGCAGCCCACTTGGCCTTAGGTGTGTATTTAGCTGCCGATTATACTGGGAAACTTACTATGATCATGAAGCGGTGATAATGGTGTTGATTCTGTCAGGTACTAAACACGGTTGATGTTACTAACATCAGATTAAGTGGTATTTAGCTAGTGTCGTGGTTCCTTAATGGTCATAGATCTAAAACCATGGTCGTGCTGTAATACGTAGCGCTAGTTAGCGCTCTACTTATATCAGCATATTGATTTTGTTTTGGGCCACATGGGTAAAGTTAGTGCGGTTCTTGGATACAGGTAGATAATTTGGTAAATGCTCCCATTTTAGCGTTCCATGTCTCCGCATTCAGACAAACGTCAGAGGTGGCTCTCGGTACAGGTGTTGTATTTGGCATTTCTTGAATTGTCTGGTTTGGTTACTTAATCATATCTGGAATAGGGACAGGGATCCCAGTCCATTAACTGTGTATTTTTAGGCTGCACGGTATTAGTGATGTTCTCGGATATACTCTTAAACTTTGATTTACAGTCTTAGGTGGCTGGTATGTCTACTACTTATGCTTGGCATTAATGAGTACCACATTGACATTTTGTACATGTTTTGACATGTGCGGCGTACATCGGTCTCCATCATTAATTGAGTTATCTGCATTAGAGAGATTTACCCGGGTGTGGGCAGCATAAGCTAAGTTCTGATGCTGTGTTCTTTAAGTGACTACTTTGATGGGGCGTAAGGGGTGCTATTCTATTTGGTTTATGTCATGTTGCAGCAGTATGACCCACTGGGCGCATACCGCTGAGTTTTAGTTCGCTGTGATCAGTAATCTCATTACAGTGGTGCGTAGTGGTTAAAGGTATGAATCATGTGGAGTCCATATGAATTCTTATCATTGTATGTCTTTATGGGTTGGTGTTTTGTCTGAACCATTAGGTTATATCACGCCAGGCCTCATCCACGATGATCTGGGGGTACTGCCCTTTCAGTGTTGCTGAATTCGCTTGTTTGGGTTTATTGGGTTGCCTTGTTTTTAATTTTTATGTTCTGTATTTTGGTGATGGGTGTATGTATTAGTTTTAATTGTATATTGGCAAAATATTGGATGTGTTTTCTCTTTTTTTCAACAGTTTTTTGCTTGTCCTGATGAAGGCTTCCATGTAAGCCGAAACGTTGACATGACTTTTCTATGTTATTGCTATGAAAAATAAATGATATTCTATTTGCTGTCATGCAATTTACATAAATCCTGAGAGTGCCCTCCCTTTTTGAGTTCTTATCTACATGTCCATAGAGAATTGCACCCAGGTTCTGTATTAAATCACAAAGTTGGAGTGCTGGAACACGTGCGATTGGAGTTATATATATATATATATATATATATATATATATATATATATAAATATATACTGTATATATATATATATATGTATATATATATATATATATATATATATATATATATAAATATATATATATAATCAGCAAATATCTTTTAATTAAAGATTTTAGCATTCCGCCATTATAAAATATATACCAAAATGATATGTTTTTATACTGTTTTAATTTGAAGTCTTATTATTGATAAGGTTGTTTACTCCCAATATTTTCATAAAAAATAATCTAGCATCTGTGGATAGAAATTACAAAATAAAATTGTAATTTAGGACAACCAGATCTATGGGCTCCCAAACGGAAAGTTTACAAGTGGAGTGCTATTTAGCGCTTTCACTCGTGTGCAAACCCTGCCAGAAGTTAAACTTTTAACGCATATGGGTTAGCATGCATATTACAAGTTGAAAGTAAATTGTTTGCAGGCGAGCAAAAGCCATAGCCCACTAACTTCAGGACTTCTGATAGTGCAACCTTACTAACTTATTTTCCCTTTAGGCTTCAAAGAAGAGTGTAACCTAACACTTATCGTTCACACGCTAACCTGACACCTCGTTAGACCTACAGCACTAAACAGAAGTAAGAAATATTTTACATTCCTATGTTCTTCACATAGAATAAGATTTTTAAATATATATGGTTTTTTGTTCTAAAATAAGTATCTATTACAAAAAAATAAACAGAACAATATATCTACAAATAAGATAACATATATTAATAACGTATATTAATAAAAATAAAAAAAAACCCTGTTTAGTGTAACATAGTAACATAGTAGATGAGGTTGAAAAAAGTTCATCGAGTTCAACCTATACAAATCTAAAATACTTACAAAAAGCTCCAGTTAAGCTTATATAATCCTACTAAAAGGTGACCCATTTAATACTATCAATCATATCCATGAATTCTAGACATAAATGTATCCAAACAATTTTTAAATGTATCTAGGGTATTGGCATTCACTACCTCCTTTGGTAATGAGTTCCACAATTTTATTGTTCTTACAGTCAAAAAAAAGTTTCAGTTGCAGGAGAATAAATCTCCTTTCCTCCAACCTTAAATTGTGACCTCTTGTCACAAACAATTTTCTTGGAATAAACAGAGCTTCTGCCATCTCTGTATATGGGCCTTCAATATATTTATATAAAGTAGTGTCTTTTCTTTGTGTCACTAAATCTGTGTCTTTATCCTTGGCTTTAAATTCCTCAGGTGGTATTAATATACGTTATTTAATATATGTTATCTTATTTGTACGATCATGCTGTACTTTTTTAACACATAAAATATGTATCTATGTCCATATATCTATGTAAATATATACAGGTATACATATATATATATATATATATATATATATATATATATATATATATATATATTTAGAAATACAAAGAAGATTTTCTTCTATCTAATTGAAAAACATTGAAATGTAAAATATTTACAGTAAAAAACATAATTCATATTAATATTAAAAAAATATTTTTCTTTTTTTCAGGTATTTGAGTGGATATGTCTCCAAAGTATATACATATGTATATATGTGTTTATATGTGTATATATGTATGTATATAAATATATTCACACATATAAACACATACTTTAAATGCACATGTATACACATACATACATATGAATATATATATATATATTCAGCAGAAAAAGTGCACTCCAATAGGCATTTTCCCATTAAACACTGTTTATTGTCAACGTTTTCGGACCAATGTCCTCAGACAAATATATATATATATATATATATATATATATATATATATATATATATACTGTATATATACTGTATTACAGCCCTTTCCATTCAAACACCTTCTCATACCATTTACTTATTTTTTAGACTTAACCCCCTTTATGCAAGGTCTTCAGTCGCACTAACCCATCAAGCTCAGATTTTGTTTGTCCTCGTACAGTCGAGTAAACTTTCAGCTTGTAACACACGCTCAAGTTAACGCAGGCGCAATATTGCATGCCACTTGTTATCTAGCCCAAAATTGGCATAAAATTCAAAATTATTCAGTAGTGATAGACATTCTTTTACAAGTGAGTCAAAATACTTTTACCTACAGATACTAAATATAGGAATTTAATAAACAAATGTTATCACATACACTTCTCTCAGGCCATGTACTCACAGGGTAATAATACAAAACGTCAAAAAAGCCATAGATGATGAAAAATCAAACTACATCACTATCAACTAGATTACGAGTTTTGCGTTATGGTGCAGTACGGCTTTACCGCTGATAAATTGGCCATTGCGTGTGGAATGACAGTTAACGCTTATTACAAGTCGCTGCGGTATAGCTATAACGCAACCCTCCATTCCGCACTCAAAAAATTAAGTATTACAGGTTGTGCTGTCTGGCTAAAATGCTTGCGTTACAGCCTATATCGACACAATCCATTCAACGATCTGAGACCAGTAGTTATGGATTTTGCAAAAACAAAAATGTTTCACAAAACTCATAACTAAAATGTTCCAAAGAACACTAACACCCATAAACAAGATATTAACCCCTAAACCACCGGCCCCCCACATCGCCAACGCTATAATAAAGTATTATTAACCACTAAAACTCTAGCCCCCCACATTGCAACTAATAAACTAAACCTATTAACCCCAAAAACCTAACACCCCCTCAATTTTCATTTAAAAGTTACAATATAACTATCTTAAAATAAATAACAGAAATATATGAAATAAAACCAATTAGAAATCCTAAATTACAAGATTAAAAAACCTAACACTACGAAAAAATAAAACACCTACATTACAAATTTAAATAAACCTAACACTATAAAAAAAAACTACAAAAAATAAAAAACGAAAATATTCAAAATAATAGAAATTACACCTAATCTAATAGCCCTATAAAACCAAAAAGCCCCCTCCAAAAAAACACCCCTAACAATAAACTACCAATACCCCTTAAAAGGGCCTTTTGTAGGGCATTGCCCTAAGTTAAACAGCTCTTTTACATTAAAAAAAAGTCCCTCTAAAAGTAAACCCCCCACCCAACCAACCCCCAAAATAAAAAACCTAAGTCTAAAAATATCCTAAAATACCCATTGCCCCTAAAGGGGCATTTGTATGGGCATTGCCCTTAAAAGGGCATTCATACTGCCCATCCCTAATTTAAAAAAAACAAACACCCCAAAAAAAACAAAAAAAACTAACCCCATTAAATCTACTCACAGTTCTTGAAGTCAAGACATCCATCTTCATCCAGGCAGCAAGAAGTCTTCATCCAGACGGCATCTTCTATCTTCATCCCGGGGTTGTGGAGCTGTGGAGGCACGGAGCATTGTCGCAGGCAGAGTGGACATCCAGCATAAAGGATCCTCTTCATACGGCCACTGCTGTACACTGAAGCTTGAATGTAAGGTACCTGTTTAAAAATGGGGTACCTTGAATTCCTATTGGCTGACATCTTCAAATCAGCCAATAGGATGAGAGCTACTGAAATCTTATTGGCTGTTCAAATCGTAATCTAGGTGTATGAAAACAAAAAAGGAGAGATATATTCTTTTTTTTCCCCATTACCCTTACTGTCTTTAGGAATCTTTTAAATAACTACCAGATTTACAAAAACCAAATATGACCTGTAGCATGATAGTCAGTTATAAAATAAAACAAATAAACATACGCAAAAATGTTACCAACTGTAACCCATCGTGTACATCACAGTTACTTATGACCTAGATCTCTCTGTATTGTCCAGTATATTCTACCGGTGATAAGCAGCTTCATCTGTATAAACAAAAACTCAAAATAAGGTGCCCCAATGGTGTATAATCTTCTGAGTATATGGTTATCCCAAAAGTAAACACGATACTCACAATTTCAAATGCACTAAAAGAGTGCAGACACCAGCATCCTGAACCGTTAGGAGCCGTTCAGTAAGCTCTATGCCCTATGCGTATCGATCCCTGGATTTCCTCTGTTTCTTATTGTTATCTGTCTCTGGTCACCCAAATAGACCTCAGAAACAGCTAGTATTGATTACTGCCATTACTGCCAAGTACTTGTGTCTATTTTTTAAACTGACAAAATAGGAACCACAAAGAACTACGGTTTATAAAATAAAAGTATATGTAATAAAATCTTAAAATAACACAATGCGTTTCTTGGTGTAGCATATAACCTTTTCCTCAGGTGTATCAAAATGTCCGTAGTACAAACATCTATCAACTATCAGCAATGTATTTTTTCATTGCACATGCTTTGGCATGTATTTATCAAGCCATCAACCGCAAATACGCTGGAATTCCGCAGTGTATTTGTGGCGAGCCTGATCCACCTTAGTTATCAAACCCTACAGACCGGCAAAAGTAGAATTTAGTGATGTAACATACGATCCGCTGGACTCAGTCTGACACAGATCGATGCTTACGTAACTACAGATGTTCCGAATGCATGGTCGGCACAATCTGACTACTTTTGCTAGTTATCAAATAACTAGCAGGTACGCTCGGCACTTTTCCGGCCCAGCGTACCTGGTTTTAAATCCGCCACCCTGGAGGCCGCGGATACCATAGGAATGAATGGGAGTCTGAAAGCAGCGAAAGCTTATGTTCGCTGCTGCCCGATATCCCATTGATTCCTATGGTAATGTCTACACCTAACACCATAACATGTACCCCTAATCTTCCCCCCTACACCGCCGCCACCTACATTATACTTATTAACCCCTAATATGCCACCCCGCCACCGCCGCCACCTACTTTATACTTATTAACCCCTAAACCGCCACTCCCAGACCCTGCCGCAACTAAATAAAGTGTTTAACCCCTAAACCGCCACTCCCGGAGCCCACCGCCATCTACATTATATTTATTAACCCCTAATCTGCCCCCCCATACCGCCGCTACTATATTAAATGTATTAACCCCTAAACCTAAGTCTAACACTAACCCTAACACCCCCTAACTTAAATATAATATAAATAAATCGAAATAAATTATTCCTATTTAAAACTAAATACTTACCTATAAAATAATCCCTAAGATAGCTACAATATAACTAATAGTTACATTGTAGCTATTTTAGGATTTATTTTTATTTTACTGGCAACTTTGTATTTATTTTAACTAGCTACAATAGTTATTAAATAGTTATTAAGTATTTAATAACTACCTAGTTAAAATAAATACAAAAGTACCTGTAAAATAAAACCTGTTACAATTACACCTATCACTACACTATAATTAAATTAATTACCTACATTAACTACAATTAAATACAATTAAATAAAATTAATTTTTTTTTATCTAAAGTACAAAAAACCCCCACTAAATTACAGAAAATAATAAAATAATTACAAGATTTTTAAACTAATTACACCTAATCTAATCCCTATAACAAAATAAAAAAGCCCCCCAAAATAAAAAAAGCCCTACCCTACACTAAATTACAAATAGCCCTTAAAAGGGCTTTTTGCAGGGCATTGCCCCAAAGTAATCAGCTCTTTTACCTGAAAAAAGTACAATACCCCCAACATTAAAACCCACTACCCACACACCCAACCCTACTCTAAAACCCACCCAATCCTCCCTTAAAAAAACCTAACACTAACCCCTTGAAGATCACCCTACCTTGAGACATCTTCACCCAACCGGACCGAAGTCCTCAACGAAGCCGGGCAAAGTGGTCCTCCAGACGGGTAGAAGTCTTCATCCAAACCGGGCAGAAGAGGTCCTCCAGACGGGCAGAAGTCTTCATCCAGACGGCATCTTCTATCTTTTTTCATCCGGCACGGAGCGGGTCCATCTTCAAGACATCCGAGGCGGAGCATCTCTTCCATCGACGTTGACTGTAGAATGAAGGTTCCTTTAAATGATGTCATCCAAGATGGCGTCCCTTCAATTCTGATTGGCTGATAGAATTCTATCAGCCTATCGGAATTAAGGTAGGAAAAATCCTATTGGTTAATGCAATCAGCCAATAGGATTGAAGTACGGGTAAGTTTGTATTTATTTTAACTAGGTAGACTAGTTAGTAAATAGTTATTAACTATTTACTAGTTACCTAGTTAAATTAAATACAAATTTACCTGTAAAATAAAACCTAACCTGTCTTACACTAACACCTAACCTTACACTACAATTAAATAAATTACATTAATTAAATACAAGTAACTAAATTACAAAAACAAACAAACACTAAACTACACAAAATAAAAAAGAAATTATCAAATATTTAAACTAATTACACCTAATCTAATAGCCCTATCAAAATAAAAAAGCCCCCCCCCCCAAATAAAAAAAACCCTAACCTAAACTAAACTGCCAATAGCCCTTAAAAGGGCCTTTTGCGAGGCATTGCCCAAAAGAAATCAGCTCTTTTACCTGTAAAAACAAATACAAACAACCGCCCAACAGTAAAACCCACCACCCGCACAACCAACCCCCTAAATAAAATCCTATCTAAAAAACCTACGCTCCCCATTGCCCTGAAAAGGGCATTTGGATGGGCATTGCCCTTAAAAGAGCATTTAGATCTTTTTCAGCCCAACCCCTTAGCTAAAAATAAAACCCAGCCAATAAACCCTTAAAAAACCTAACAGTAACCCTCTGAAGATCCACTTACAGTTTTTGAAGACCGGACATCCATCCTCAATGAAGTCAGGAGAAGTCTTCATCCAAGCGGCAAGAAGTCCTCAATGAAGCTGGGAGAAATCGTCATCCAAGCGGCAAGAGGTGGTCCTCCAGTTGGGCAGAAGTCTTCATCCAGACAGCATCTTCTATCTTCATCCTTCCGATGCGGAGCGGCTCCATCTTCAAGACATCCGGCACGGAGCATCCTCTTCTATCCATGGCTACTGAAGAATGAAGTTTCCATTAAGGGACGTCTTCCAAGATGGCGTCCCTTGAATTCTGATTGGCTGATAGAATTCTATCAGCCAATCAGAATTAAAGTTGAAAAAATCCTATTGGCTGATCCAATCAGCCAATAGGATTGAGCTCGCATTCTATTGGCTGATTGGATTTTTTCAACTTTCATTCCGATTGGCTAATAGAATTCTATCAGCCAATCGGAATTCAAGTTGAAAAAATCCTATTGGCTGATCCAATCAGCCAATAGGATTGAGCTCGCATTCTATTGGCTGATTGGATTTTTTCAACTTTAATTCCGATTGGCTAATAGAATTCTATCAGCCAATCAGAATTCAAGGGATGCCATCTTTGATGACGTACCTTAAAGGAACCTTCATTCTTCAGTAGCCGTCGGAAGAAGAGGATGCTCCATGCTAGATGTCTTGAAGATGGAGCCGCTCTGCGTCAGAAGGATGTAGATAGAAGATGCCGTCTGGATGAAGACTTCTGCCCATCTGGAGGACCACTTCTTGCCGATTGGATGAAGACTTCTCTCGGCTTCGTTGAGGACTTCTTGCCGCTTGAATGAAGACTTCTCCCGGCTTTGTTGAGGATGGATGTCTGGTCTTCAAAAACTGTAAGTGGATCTTCGGAGGTTAGTGTTAGGTTTTTTTAAGGGTTTATTGGGTGGGTTTTATTTTTAGATTAGGGTTTGGGCTGAAAAAGAGCTAAATGCCCTTTTAAGGGCAATGCCCATCCAAATGCCCTTTTCAGGGCAATGGGGAGCTTAGATTTTTTAGATAGGATTTTACTTGGGGGGTTTGGTTGTGTGGGTGGTGGGTTTTACTGTTGGGGGGTTGTTTGTATTTTTTTTTACAGGTAAAAGAGCTGATTTCTTTGGGGCTATGCCCCGCAAAAGGTCCTTTTAAGGGCTATTGGCAGTTTAGTTTAGGCTAGGGGTTTTTTATTTGGGAGGGGCTTTTTTTTATATTGATAGGGCTATTAGATTAGGTGTAATTAGTTTAAATATTTGATAATTTCCTATTTATTTTGTGTAATTTATTGTTTTTTTTTGTAATTTAGTTAATTGTATTTAATTAATGTAATTTATTTAATTGTAATGTAAGGTTAGGTGTTAGTGTAAGACAGGTTAGGTTTTATTTTACTGGTAAATTTGTATTTATTTTAACTAGGTAGCTAGTAAATAGTTAATAACTATTTACTTACTAGTCTACCTAGTTAAAATAAATACAAATTTAGCTGTGAAATAAAAATAAAACCTAAGATAGCTACAATGTAACTATTAGTTATATTGTAGCTAGCTTAGGGTTTATTTTACAGGTATGTATTTAGTTTTAAATAGGAATTATTTAGTTAATGATAGTAAGTTTTATTTAGATTTATTTTAATTATATTAAAGTTAGTGGGTGTTAGGGTTAGACTTAGGGTTAGGTTTAGGGGTTAATAACTTTAGTATAGTGGCGGCGATGTTGGAGGCGGCAGATTAGGGGTTAATAAATGTAGGTAGGTAGCGAAGACATTTGGGGCAACATATTAGGGGTTAATAAGTGTAGGTAGGTGGCAGCGATGTTGAGGACGAAAGATTAGGGGTTAATAAGTGTAATGTAGGTGGTGGCGACGTTGGGGGTGGCAGATTAGGGGTTAATAAGTGTAATGTAGGTGACAGCGACGTTGGGGGCGGCAGATTAGGGGTTAATAAGTGTTATGTAGGTGTCAGCAATGTCGGGGTCAGCAGATTAGGGGTGCTTAGACTCGGGGTTTATGTTAGGGAGTTAGGTGTAAACATAAATTTTCTTTCCCCATAGGAATCAATGGGTTTGCGTTACGAAGCTTTACGCTCCTTTATTGCAGGTGTTAGGCTTTTTTTTAGCCGGATCTCCCCATTGATGTCTATGGAGAAATCGTGCATGAGCAAGTAAAACCAGCTCAAAGCAGCGCTGGTATTTGAGTGCGGTATGGAGCTCAATTTTACTCAACGCTGACATATTGCCTGCTAACGCCGGGTTTTTGCAAAACTGTAATAGCAGAGCTATAGGGAGGTGAGCGGTGGAAATAGCTTGCAGATTAGTACCGAGCCGCTCATAACGCAAAACTTGTAATCTAGCCGATAGTAATTAAACTAATAAATACATCTTCAACTAATCTATACCACCTAATCCATATTTGTGGTGATTTCTATTCTGGATAAAACACCACTTTCAAAATATATTATCATAGTGATCCTAATCTACCTTATTAATAGTTTTACTACTCAAAATAGTATGTATTGGTGATGAATTATATTCTAAATGTAACACCACAAAGAAATAATTTGTTGTAGTTATCAATAATCATAGTTAAAAAAACAATATCACAGTGCCCCTAACCTTAAATGATATATTGATGGTAATGTTAAAGTGAAAGTCAATTTAGATGAATCGGTGCCCGGTTTTTAATAATCCTATTAAAAACAAGGGCACTTTAATTCATCAAAATTGTAATTTCACTCGTTTTCTTTAAAAACTTACCTTTTAACCCCTTAATGACCGAGGACGTGCAGGGTACATCCTAAAAAAAAAGGCAGTTAACGCCTTTTAGGACGTACCCTGCATGTCCTCGGTTATTCCAGCTGCTTTCCGGTTATTGCAGTGATGCCTCGATATGGAGGCATCCTGCAATAACCTTACATGGCCATCCGATGCTTCCTGACAGCTTCCTCTGCCCATCGCAAGCCCTCTTCATGGGTCAAAAACATTGATGGCCGGTATCGTTGGTGGGTGGGAGCCGACTTGGGAGGCGGGTGGGCGGCCATCGGTGAGCTGTTTAAGGTGGAGGGGGGCGGGATCGGGGGCGGAGCGGACGGGGGGCGCGCCCGGGCGCGCGTACGTGCACGGGGGGCGGCGGGCGGGCACGTGCACGGGGCGGGAGCGGGTGGGAACCACTATACTACAGAAAAGTTTAAATACATATGTGGGGCAAAAGGGCACTAATATATAAATAAAATAATAAACAAAGTGATTTTGGAGTGGTGGAGGGTTGGTCTTGGGTGGGGGGAGAAGCTACACTACAGAAAAAGGGATTTTTTCTAAAAAAAAACCAACACTTTTTTCTTAACTGGGTACTGGCAGACAGCTGCCAGTACCCAAGATGGCGCCCATTAAGGCAGAGGGGGAGGGTTAGACAGCTGTTTGGTGGGAATCAGTGAGGTTGGGGGCTAAGGGGGAATCCTACACAGCAGCATATGTAAATATGCTAAAAAAAACACACTAAAAAGCCCAAATATACCTTTTATTTTAGTACTGGCAGAGTTTCTGCCAGTACTTAAGATGGCGGGGACAATTGTGGGGTGGGGGAGGGAAGAGAGCTGTTTGGGAGGGATCAGGGGGTCTGATGTTTCAGGTGGGAGGCTGAGCTCTACACTAAAGCTAAAATTAACCCTGCAAGCTCTCTACAAGCTACCTAATTAACCCCTTCACTGCTGGGCATAATTCACGTGTTGTGCGCAGTGGCATTTTGCGGCCTTCTAATTACCAAAAAGCAACACCAAAGCCATATATGTCTGCTATTTCTGAACAAAGGGGATCCCAGAGAAGCATTTACAACCATTTGTGCCATAATTGCACAAGCTGTTTGTAAATAATTTCAGTGAGAAACCTAAAGTTTGTGAAAAAGGGAACGTTTTTTTTTTATTTGATCGCATTTGGCGGTGAAATGGTGGCATGAAATATACCAAAATGGGCCTAGATCAATACTTTGGGTTGTCTACTACACTACACTAAAGCTAAAATTAACCCTGCAAGCTCTCTACAAGCTCCCTAATTAACCCCTGCACTGCTGGGCATAATACACGTGTGGTGCGCAGCGGCATTTTGCGGCCTTCTAATTACCAAAAAGCAACGCCAAAGCCATATATGTCTGCTATTTCTGAACAAAGGGGATCCCAGAGAAGATTTTTCAACCATTTATGCCATAATTTCACAAGCTGTTTGTAAATAATTTCAGTGAGAAACCAAAAGTTTGTGAAAAAATTTGTGAAAAAGTGAACGATTTTTTGTATTTGATCGCATTTGGCGGTGAAATGGTGGCATGAAATATACCAAAATGGGCCTAGATCAATACTTTGGGATGTCTACTAAAAAAATTATATACATGTCAATTGATATTCAGTGATTCCTGAAAGATATCAGTGTCCCAATGTAACTAGCGCTAATTTTGAAAAAAAAAATGGATTTGAAATAGCGAAGTGCTACTTATATTTATGGCCCTATAACTTGCAAAAAAAGCAAAGAACAAGTAAACATTGGGTATTTCTAAACTCTGGACAAAATTTAGAAACTTTTTAGCATGGGTGTTTTTTGGTGGTTGTAGATGTGCAACAGATTTTGGGGCTCAAAGTTAGAAAAAGTGTGTTTTTCTCCATTTTTTCCTCATATTTTATAATTTTTTTATAGTAAATTATAAGATATGATGAAAATAATGGTATCTTTAGAAAGTCCATTTAATGGCGAGAAAAACGGTATATAATATGTGTGGGTACAGTAAATGAGCAAGAGGAAAATTACAGCTAAACACAAACACCGCAGAAATGTAAAAATAGCCTTGGTCCCAAACGGACAGAAAATGGAAAAGTGCTGTGGTCATTAAGGGGTTAATCCTGACAGCTTCCTCTGCCCATCGCAAGCCCTCTTCGTGGGTCCAAAATGACGAATCCGGCTTCCTCCAATCACGGAGCTTGCCTCAGGCCATGATTCCCCCAGGTGGGAAGCTGTGATTGGAGGAAGCCGGATTCGTAATTTCTGACGTATGAAGAGGCTTCCGACGGCCGGGGCAATCGCTGGATCGGCTGTCAGGATTAAAAGGTAAGTTTTTGAAGAAAACAAGTGAAATGTCAATTTTGTTTAATTAAAGTACCCTTGTTTTTAATAGGTTTATTAAAAACCGGGCACCGATTCATCTAAATTATCCTTCACTTTAAATACTCAAAACAGTGGTTACTGTTATAAAGAGAAAAAGCCAAACGCAAAATACATTTCCTATTGTATTTATATGAATCCCTTATAGTGTGTGTCAATCAAACTGAAAAGGGTCAGCCATGTCTATATTCTCATTTAAACCAAAAGGAGCCAAGGTCTGCAATTTCCAGATCCAAAATATCTCCCTTTGTCTCAAACAAGTGTATCTATTTTGCCCCCACAGTGCATTAATCGGTTATATCGGTAAAATACTCAATATATCTGTATTGCTTTCATGATAACAGATTCCATGTCATGGGATGCTATGATTTAGAAGTGGGTTCTTTAAGTTTCTCAAATGCTCCCCCTATATTTTCTTTAAGGCTCTACAGGTTCTACCTTTGTATTGAAGGCCACAAATACACTCAAAGAGATATATAACAAACAGGGAATCGCAAGTTACATGTGATTTGATTTCAACATTTTCTGAGGAGACATTGGATTTGAATATATTTGTCCCTTTAGTTACAACGTTACACATCCTACACTGTTTTTTCCCACATTTTATTATTGTACTGTTGCCTGTATATAACTGTGTATTTAAATCCTGGCTGCAAAGGGATTAAACACATAGTTAAAGTCTTCTCCCGCGCAGAAAAACATTATTGGGAGCTAGCAGAACACACCTGGTGAGCCAATGACAAGAGACAAATGTGTGCAGCTACTAATTAGCAGCTAGCTCCCAGTAGCGTAAGACATGTACATATTCTTTATCAACAAAGGATACAAATAGAACAAAGTAAATCTGAAAATAGGAGTGAATTTAAAAGTCTGCTAACCAGGGCCGTATTGGGCCGACAGAGGCTGGGCTGGGGCATCAGTGAAAGCGGGCATGTGTGGTTATCTCCGCCCATCGGAATCACGCCCCTTCCCTGCTGGGCTGGATGCTGCCAGTGGTGCAGGGGTCCCTGGTGTAGCTGAGGGGAAGTCATGCTAGTGTACAGTGCAGGGGTATTACAAGGTGACAGCTGAAGGTAACACTAGCTCTTTAACCCAGATGCCACAGCTACAGGGAGCAGCCCACAAACCATAGCCTCCTTTGCAGAGCCCCAGTGTTGTAACTTATTTGGTCGCCGTCCCCGTGGAGAACTGTCTCCCCTGCCGCTCGGCTAGTAGCCGCATCGCTGCTTACATCACCACCCATCACCTCCTTACAGATCCACCCATATTGGGTTAAATAATTATACCATCTGCAATCGCTGTGTCTGTATAACAGCCGTAAACTCCGCCTTTGTAACAATCATGATGACGTCACTACGAATGGTATTATCGCAGGTATTTCAGAAGCTCTAACACACATAGTGATTACGGAATTAGTGAATGCCTGGCGCCATAGAACGCAGAATATTTTCATCTAAACATATTATGTAAGGTGGTTGCAATTATTTCCCCAATATGTATCTTAAAATGGATTGGGTGGGTACATAGTAGAAGCTATACACATTATTCATAGTGGATAAGGTACACTGAATAAGAATGATTTTAAAATAGTATATTGATATTGGTGTATGTTTGTATCACTTATGATTTCAAATGTTGGTGTATAGATTTCAGTGTTGTAAATATGCAAATTTATAAATAAATACATTGGTATTTCATGCTGAAACATTGACTTTATGGATGGAGTTTGATCTTATGCTGAATAAAATTCAGGGCTGGACTGGAGGGGGTGGAGCTTGGCTGGAGGGGGCGGTTTGGGCCGGTCTATACAAATTTCCAGGGCCGCTCTGATTTCCCAGTCCAGCCCTGCTGCTAACAATACATACTTTCTTAATCATTCAAGTTTAATTTTGACTTTTTTTTTATGCCTTTCAGACTGTAATTGTAATTTGAAATGTTAAATTATGCAAAGTTAAAAAAAAAAAAAAAATTGCAATACTGTAAAATGTTGGTTTTTCCAAACTTTGTGTGAATTGAATGTTCAGACATAAGAATTCACAATCTTAAAGGGACAGTATACACTCATTTTCATATAACTGCATGTAATAGACACTACTATAAAGAATAAGATGCACAGATACTGATATAAAAATCTAGTATAAAAATGTTTAAAAACTTACTTAGAAGCTGTCAGTTTGACTCTGTTAAAAAGGTAGCTGGAAAGCCCACTGCAAGGGGTAAATAAGACACTCCCTCCCTTTCCCTTCTTTTGCATAAGAAAAGAGTCTGATAATCAGAGCAATGTTATTTAAAAATAAGCAAAACTATACATTTAAAAAAAACGTCATCATGGGCTATATAAATAGATCATCTGCAAAACATTTATGCAAAGAAAAAATGAGTGTATAATGTCCCTTTAAATAAACACTTAAAGGACCAGTAAATACAGTAGATTTGCATAATCAACAAATTCATGACAACAGAAAAATGCAATAGCACTGAGGCCCTGATATTCAGGAAACTGCTTTAATTGCCTCATCGGTATCGCATCCCGATGGTCCACCTGAATTTTCTAAAAATAGGGACGGGAGCCCTAATCGAAGTGTGCCTTCACTGCACAAAAAGTGTACTCACACTTCAAATATTGCCATGGGGACCTAAGTTTTACAACACCTACTCAAACTAGCTCAGACGATGTTGTCTCAGCAACTGATAGCTGGCGAAACAAACATGGCTGCTATCCTCCTCGCAACCTGCACTTCGCTGCTTTGAACATATCAATCTTGTGTCGATGTGTCCAAAGCTAAGTGCAGGCTACTCCCACTAGCATGGCTCGCTAACTCCCCCAGAACGCCAATATCTATGTCACGGCTAACCTACACTCCCCCTGGACTGCCTCGCTACCTCCCACCGACCGGCCTACACCTACATCACAGCTAACCTATACTCCCCCTGCACCGCCGAGCTAACTCCCCCTGACTGCCAACACCTACTTCAAGCCTAACCTACACCCCCCCAGAATGTCCAACTAAGTCCCTAATACTGCCTTCACTTACGTAATGTCTAACCTACACTCCCCTGGAACGCCACAGCTAACTGCCTATTGTCAAAAAATAAATCACTGTAATAAACTATACTATAAATAATAAACCTCCTTATTATAACTATGAAGCTATGTAGTTAAAGTCATTATGTTTAAATAATGTGTCAGTTGGTGGCCAACTGCTGGAGGACCTACAAAACATCTCCGGCATATCCAGGCTCCTGGAACTCAGTGTCAGAACAGAATTGAGCCCCCTTCTGCCACTACTTAAAAGGGGTGTCGATCAAGTAGGGACAAGAGATCAAGTCATCTAGAGATACTACTTGTTTGGGGTGCTACCTTCTAGGAGAAATGGGGGACCAGATTTGAAATGTCCCCCATTCTACCAAAAGGGAGCACCACCATACAAGTGGTATCCTAAGGTACCTCATCAAATTGCAGACAACATACTAAAACACTGACTTGATCCCTAGGGGTTAATAGTTAGATACTTGCGTTGTGTATGTGGCGGTTTAGATGTTTATTAGTTTAGTGTTAGTTTGCAATCATGGGGTACTTCAGGTTAGGGGTATTAGGATTAGCAGGTGGCAGATGGTACCTGCTCGCCGGAAACAGCAGTTATGAAGCAGCGGTCTAAAGATTGCTGCTTCTTAACTGGTCCGGCCTGCTCTGATGCTGATTGACACCTCCTGCTAGCGGCCGATTGGTCCCCCTGCTGTCGGCATTTATCTATGTGCGGCAGACATGATACGCTACATCATATCATTTATGCTTGCACTTTCTTAAATCGGCCCCAGAGCATGGAATGTTAAACAAATTTCCAATTTATTTATATTATTAAAATTGTGTTATAATTTAGCATCCTTTGCTGAAAGAACAACATTTTTCTACTGGGAGCTAGCTGAACACGGAGCTAAATCCCTCACTTAATAGACATCTATAGAGTGTGCTACTAAACTCAGGTCTGGCTTCCGCTCGATGGTAACCTGATGGTGCAAAGTGAAATACTTTTTTTAATGTGTTTGGTAATACTTTTATTCTAGCCCTAACACTTTACTTCAGGTTTCCAGTTGTGCTTACTTTTTTAGTGTTATTGTTTGTTACATTCAAGCCCAACATATAACTCCCCACTTGTAATTTTAGTACTATCCATTAAAGGTATAGAGAGCAGGAAAAACATTTTTTGCCGCGCTAACATTCTCTGGTAAAACTTTATTTTACCTTCACTTATAATACTAGATTGTGGCTATTCATAATATTAATAGCGCACCAATCTATCTCATTTTAACCATTATATTTTAATGTTAATATTTAAAGTGGCTAAAAACTTTGCCATCCAGGGGCGAGATTACATATACGGCGCAGGCTTCAGCGCAAGCGCTGCAACCTGCGCCGCCCGTGATTTCACCTCGCACATCGGGGTATCCAATAAACCCCGTCGGCAGTTCATAAAGTGCTGTAAGTCTGATAAACTAGCGATGCACAGAAATGAGCGTAAATACAAATTTCTGGAGTCGCTAGTGACTTACGGCACTTTAGAAACTGCCGGGGCCTAAGAAAAGTAAAAACAAATCTAATCTCCCGTAAAAGTCTATCACGCCTCCCAAAAATAAACCCGACACAAAAAACCCTATATCTGCAATCCTCCCTCTCACAACTATTAATAAATGCATTAACCCCTAAACCGACAACCCCCCACAACGCAATATGCCTAATTAAACTATTAACCCCTATATCCACCATCAAACCCACATCACAAGTAATAACTAAATTATTAACCCCTAATTCTGCCAACCCCAACATCACAAACTACCTATTAAAACTATTAACCCCTAATCCTCCAATAACCCACAACGCAAACTACCTATTAAAGTATTAACCCCTAAATCGCCAAAGCCCACAACGCAAACTACCTATTAAAGTATTAACCCCTAAATCGCCAAAGCCCACAACGCAAACTACCTATCAAAATATTAACCCCTAAACCGCCAAAGCCCACAACGCAAATAAATAATTAAATTACTAAACCCCCCTAACCTAACACCCCCTAACCTAACACCCATTAAATTAACCCAATTTACAAAATACTAAAGTTACTATTAAAATAAAAAAAAAACTAACACTACTTTAAAAATAAAAATAAACTAAGTATACATTAAAGGGACAGTCTAGTCAAAATTAAAATTATGGTGTAGATTGTCCCTTTAAGCTACAATTACAGAAAATAAAAAAATCTAAGATTACATAAAATAAAAAACAAAATTACCAAATTTTAAAAAATTATACCTAATCCCTATGAAAATAAAAAATCCCCCCAAAATAAAAACACCCCCTACTCTAAGAATAAACTACCAGTATCCCTTGAAAGGGCTTTTTGCAGGGCAATGCCCCAAGTTAATCAGCTCTTTTACATCAAAATACACAAAGTCAGGGGGAACAGTAAAACCCCCCACCCACCAAACCCCCCAAAATAAAAGAACCTAACACTAAAAAACCTAAACTACCCATTGCCCCAAAAAGGGCATTTGTTGAGCATTGTCCTTAAAATAGGATAGGGGTTAATAACTTTATTTAGTGGCGGCAGGGTCCAGGAGCGGCGGGATAGGGGTTAATAACTTTATTTAGTGGTGGCAGGGTCCGGGAGCGGCGGGATAGGGGTTAATAACTTTATTTAGTGGTGGCAGGGTCCGGGAGCGGCGGGATAGGGGTTATTAACTTTATTTAGTGGTGGCAGGGTCCGGGAGCGGCAGGATAGGGGTTAATAACTTTATTTAGTGGAGGCAGGGTCCAAGAGCGGCGGGATAGGGGCTAATACATTTATTAAAGTTGTGGTGGGGCCCAGGAGTGGCGGGATAGGGGTTAATAACTTTATTAAAGTTGCGGCGGGGTCCGGGAGTGGCGGGATAGGTGTTAAACATTTTAGTATAGTGGCGGCGTTTAGTGACAGGGTATAAATAAAGTTGGTAAAAAAGCTGAATAGCAGCGAGATCGATGACTGCTAGTTAACAACAGTCCGATGCTCACTACCCCGTACTTGGTGCACAGCTTTTTGACAGCTTTTTTTATAAATATGGAGAGCGTATTCAGGTCCGCGATGTTAGGCGATGTTAGGCGAGCGTATTGGTGCCGGCGAATGCAGCATAGTTGAGGCTTTGATAAATATCTCCCATAAAGTTAGTGCACATCAAAGATCAGTTCTCCAAACTGAAACTCAATATCCTCAACAGCCCAGGACTACATTCAGCACTAACCACAAGCTACCTTTTGTCTTTAACTAATGCTTAGATTGTAAATTATCTAGGAACGAGCACCCGCTCTTCCTTCTGTCCCAGCTTTTGTATCCCTGTCTTGTCTTTATTTTTTGCACCCCATGTATAGCACTGCTAAATACATTGCAGCATTACAAATAAACACATAGATTATGAGTTTTGCGTTACGGCGTTTAACGCTGAAAAACTGGCGTTATTTCAGCGTAAAAGCAGTAATGCTGCTATTGCGAATCATGTCGGTATAGCTATACCGCAAGCATTTTAGCCTGTAACGCAACATCCATTCCGCACTCAAAAAAATAGATATTCTGGAGTTAGTGTTAGGTATTTTTTTTTATTTTTTGGGGTGTTTTTTTCAGATTAGGGTTTGGGCTTTTTAAAAAAGAGCTAAATGCCCTTTTAATGGCAATGAAAAAGAGCTGAATGCCCTTTTAAGGGCAATGCCCATACAAATGCCCCTTTAGGGCAATGGGTAGCTTAGGTTTTGTTTTAGAGTTAGTTTGTTTTTTTGGGGGGGTGGTTGGGTGGTGGGTTTTACTGTTGAGGGGACTTTGTATATTTTTACAGGTAAAAGAGCTGTTTAATTTAGGGCAGTGCCCTAGAAAAGGCCCTTTAAAGGGCTATTGGTAGTTTATTGTAGGCTAGGGGGTGTTTTTATTTTGGGGGGCTTTTTTATTTTTATAGAGCTATTAGATTAGGTTTAATTGTTTTTATTTTTGATAATTTCATTTATTATTTCTTGTAAGCTTAGTGGGTTTTTTTTTGTAAGTTAGTATTTATTATTTTTTGAAATTTTAGATTTTTTAAATTTTTTTCGTAGTGTTAGGTTTTTTTAAATTTGTAATTTAGATATTTTAATTGGTATTATTTTTTATTTTATTAGAATAGTTATGTTAGGTTAATTTATAGTTTAAACTTAGTTTTTTTTATTTCACAGGTAAGTTTTCATATACTTAAATATAGTTATATTGTAATTTTAATTTAAAGTTAGGGGAGTGTTAGGTTTAGGGGTTAATAGTTTAATTTAGTGTTTTGTGTTGTGGGGGCCTGGCGATTTAGGGGTTAATAGGTTTATTTAGTTGCGGAGATGTGGGAGGCCGGAGGTTTAGGGGTTAATAACTTTATTATAGTGGAGGTGATGTCGGGGAACAGCGGAATAGGGGTTAATAACTTTATTATAGTGGCGATAGGGGTTAATAACTTTTATTAGTGTTGGAGATGTCGGGAGCGGCAGATTAGGGGTTAATAACTTTATATTGGTGTTGGCGATGTTGGGCGGCGGATTAGGGGTGTTTAGACTAGGGGTTTATGTTAGGGTGTTTTTTTTTTCCCCATAGACATCAATAGGGTTGTGCATTCTGCGATCGCAGGTGTTAGTTTTTTTCTAACACTCTCTCCCCATTGATGTCTATGAGGGAAAGCGCGCACAAGCAGCACGCCAAAACAGCCCTTGGATTTTGTGCGGTATGGAGCTTAACGCCACCATATCGCACGCACAAGGAGGCTATGGAGGGTGAAATAATGCAACTTTTTTAGCATTAGTTTCGCACCCTGTTAAGCGCAAAACTCGTAATCTAGGTGAAAGGTAATAATAATTACAATCATTACCTTCATATTAATACCACCATGGTTGTAAGAAAACAGGCAGAAGCACATCTGGAGAAAAGCTTTAGGTCTGCTCTATTCAAAATGATCTGCAATCTTTATACATAGAAAGTATTCAGAAAGACCCAGCTAGAAGCTTATATCACCATCACTAAATTCCTCATTAATGGAAATAGTTTATTCCTTAGGAAACAATAAACTCCAACAACAATTTATTTTTGCTTCCATGGTCACATATTTGGTTGCTGCAGACTATGAAACACCTATTATAATTTTATTGGAGAGAAATGAGGCAGCCTTAAGGAAAGTAATAAAAAAACGTACAGTCTGGTTTAAGTGAAAAGACACAGCCATAGTATATTCAGAGTTCTGCAATTTTGTGCCAGTGTTCTGTTCTTCATTTTGAAAACAAATCCAAGTATGCCATGTAAATCGACTCAGGTCATGAGCATTATGGGAATCGCACTCCTTGGAAGGCTTCCTAATACTCAATAAAGTATAAACAATGGAGGGGTTAGCGTTATATGCCCAGTGTCTATAGAAAGCCAACATATGCTTGCCACATTTTTTAGATACTGTAGACTTGTTGAATTAACAGTGTAGTATTTAAAGAAGACAGCATAGTTGATTCCAAAGCCACAGATACCAGCTGGTTATAAGATGCTCTCTTTGAAGGTGAAAATCCTCAGGCAATCTGGGATTAAACAATACTGATTCTGGATGATTGAATCCAAATTTAAAAACTTCTGCTAAAAAACAAAACAGAAAAATGTTCAACAGAGATGTAAAACATAGGTCACATGTCAAATCTGTTCCAGATAGTATGAAGGTCCTAGAAGAAATGCCCTTCTTTGGAACATATGTACAATGCCAACATTTATTCAAACATGATATGTGACATTACATATGTCTTTTCAACATTTGTTATCATCTATAATCGAATTTAATATAACAAACATAATAAAACAAAAACAATGGAAGCTATTTAAAGAGACGTGATATTAAAATGCTGAAGTAATTGAAAGTGATGCAACATAGCTGTAAAAAGCTGACTTGAAAATATCACCTGAACACCTCTATGTAAAAAAGGAAGATATTTTACCTCACAATTTCATCAGTAGCCACATCCTTACTGAGTTTAAGGCAGTTTACTATGAAATCTAGCGACATTTTAGTGAAATCTCATGAGATAACAGTAAAGCAAAGCATAACCTAAGCATTGCTAATTCTTATTGGCTTTTTTTTTTCAAGCTGAAACTGGGCAGTTGCTGATGAATAACTATTCACTGAGCACTTACTATGGTGAGCTGAAGACATTTTAAGGTAAAAATTTTTACATAGAGATGTTTAGGCAATATTTCTCCAACATTGGTGTGTCCGGTCCACGGCGTCATCCATAACTTGTGGGAATATTCTCTTCCCCAACAGGAAATGGCAAAGAGCACAGCAAAAGCTGTCCATATAGTCCCTCCTAGGCTCCGCCCACCCCAGTCATTCTCTTTGCCGCTGAACAAGCAGCATCTCCACGAAGATGGTGAAGAGTATGTGGTGTTTAGTTGTAGTTTTTTATTCTACTATCAAGAGTTTGTTATTTTAAAATAGTGCTGGTATGTACTATTTACTCTAAAACAGAAAAAGATGAAGAGTTCT
The DNA here is from genome assembly GCF_027579735.1 of Bombina bombina. Taxonomy (NCBI): domain Eukaryota; kingdom Metazoa; phylum Chordata; class Amphibia; order Anura; family Bombinatoridae; genus Bombina; species Bombina bombina. The sequence continues at coordinate 579,389,875 of NC_069501.1, read as the reverse complement.
GTTTGTGAGAGGAGTATGATTTTAGCAGCAGTAACTAAAATCGTTTGCTGTTTCCACATAGGACTGTTGAGATGAGATAACTTCAGTTGAGGGGAAACAGTTGGCAGACTTTTCTGCTTAAGGTATGACTAGCCATATTTCTAACAAGACTGTGTAATGCTGGAAGGCCGTCATTTCCCCTCATGGGGACCGGTAAGCCATTTTCTTAGTCTCAAACAGAATAAAGGGCTTAATATGGGCTATAAAACTGGTAGACACTTTTATGGGCTAGATCGATTGCTTTATTTGGGCATTTTATACAGCTTGATGTTGAAATTCACACTTTATAAACTTTGGGGAACGTTTTTTTATGTCAGGCACTGGTTTAGACACCTTCCCAGTCAGGAAGGGCCTTCTCTGTAGTAGGCAGAGCCTCATTTTCGCGCCATTACTGCGCAGTTACTTTTGAGAGCAGGACATGCAGCTGCATGTGTGTGGGTCTGAAAGTAGTTGAAAAGGTTCCTAGAAGACTTCATTTGGTATCGTATACCCCCCTGGGTTTTGTAAAGTCGCAGCAAAGGCTGTAGCTGGGACTGTAGAGGGGTTAAAACTGTAAACGGCTCCGGCTTTGTCATTTTAAGGGTTAAAGGTCTGAAATTTGGGGTGCAATGCTTTGAATGCTTTAAGACACTGTGGTGAAAATGTGGTTAAATTTGAACAATTCCTTCATAGTTTTTCACATATTCAGTAATAAAGTGTGCCCTGTTTAAAATTTAAAGAGACTCACTCCGTTAGTGGCTAACCCAGGATCACCTGTCCCAGGGAATGAGCTTCCGCAGACCAGAGTGGGTCATCGTCACGACCGACGCCAGTCTAGTGGGCTGGGGCGCAGTCTGGGACTCCCTGAAAGCTCAGGGGCTATGGTCTCGGGAAGAGTTTCTTCTCCCGATAAACATTCTGGAACTGAGAGCGATATTCAATACTCTCAGGGCTTGGCCTCAACTAGCAAAGGCCAGATTCATAAGATTCCAATCAGACAACATGACGACTGTTGCTTACATCAACCATCAGGGGGGAACAAGGAGTTCCCTGGCGATGAGAGAGGTGACCAAAATCATAAAATTGGCGGAGGATCACTCCTGCCACCTATCTGCGATCCACATCCCAGGAGTGGAAAACTGGGAGGCGGATTATCTGAGTCGTCAGACATTCCATCCGGGGGAGTGGGAACTCCACCCGGAGATATTTGCCCAGTTGACTCAATTATGGGGCATTCCAGACATGGATCTGATGGCGTCTCGTCAGAACTTCAAGGTTCCTTGCTACGGGTCCAGATCCAGGGATCCCAAGGCGACTCTAGTGTATGCATTAGTAGCGCCTTGGACCTTCAACCTAGCTTATGTGTTTCCACCGTTTCCTCTCATTCCCAGGCTGGTAGCCAGGATCAAGCAGGAGAGGACCTCGGTGATCTTGATAGCTCCTGCGTGGCCATGCAAGACTTGGTATGCAGACCTGGTGAATATGTCATCGGCTCCACCATGGAAGCTACCTTTGAGACAGGATCTTCTAGTACAAGGTCCATTCGAACATCCAAATCTAGTTTCCCTCCAGCTGACGGCTTGGAAATTGAACGCTTGATTTTATCTAAGCGTGGGTTTTCTGATTCTGTAATAGATACTCTGGTACAAGCCAGAAAACCTGTAACTAGAAAAATTTACCATAAAATATGGCAAAGATATATCTGTTGGTGTGAATCCAAGGGATTCTCATGGAGTAAGGTCAAAATTCCTAGGATCCTTTCCTTTCTCCAAGAAGGTTTGGATAAGGGATTATCAGCGAGTTCTCTAAAGGGACAGATTTCTGCTTTATCTGTCTTGTTACACAAATGACTGGCAGCTGTGCCTGATGTTCAAGCTTTTGTTCAGGCTTTCGTCAGGATCAAGCCTGTTTACAGACCTTTGACTCCTCCCTGGAGTCTGAATTTAGCTCTTTCAGTTCTTCAAGGGGTTCCGTTTGAACCTCTACATTCCATAGATATCAAGATGTTATCTTGGAAAGTTCTGTTTTTGGTTGCTATTTCTTCTGCTAGAAGAGTTTCTGAGTTATCTGCTTTGCAGTGTAATCCGCCCTATCTGGTGTTCCATTCAGATAAGGTTGTTTTGCGTACTAAACCTGGTTTCCTTCCAAAGGTTGTTTCCAACAAGAATATTAACCAGGAAATAGTTGTGCCTTCTTTGTGTCCGAATCCAGTTTCAAAGAAGGAACGTTTGTTACACAATTTAGATGTAGTTCATGCTTTAAAGTTCTATTTAGAAGCAACAAAGGATTTCAGACAAACGTCTTCTCTGTTTGTCGTTTATTCTGGCAAGAGGAGAGGTCAAAAAGCTACTGCTACCTCTCTTTCCTTTTGGCTGAAAAGCATCATCCGATTGGCTTACGAGACTGCCGGACGGCAGCCTCCTGAACGCATCACAGCTCACTCTACTAGGGCTGTGGCTTCCACATGGGCCTTCAAGAACGAGGCTTCTGTTGATCAGATATGTAAGGCAGCGACTTGGTCTTCCCTGCACACTTTTGCCAAATTCTACAAATTTTATACTTTTGCTTCTTCGGAGGCTATTTTTGGGAGAAAGGTTTTGCAAGCCGTGGTGCCTTCTGTTTAGGTAACCTGATTGGCTCCCTCCCTTCATCCGTGTCCTAAAGCTTTGGTATTGGTTCCCACAAGTTATGGATGACGCCGTGGACCGGACACACCAATGTTGGAGAAAACAGAATTTATGCTTACCTGATAAATTACTTTCTCCAACGGTGTGTCCGGTCCACGGCCCGCCCTGGTTTTTTAATCAGGTTTGATGAATTTCTTTCTTTAACTACAGTCACCACGGCACCTTATGGTTTCTCCGGTTTTTTTCTCCTGTCCGTCGGTCGAATGACTGGGGTGGGTGGAGCCTAGGAGGGACTATATGGACAGCTTTTGCTGTGCTCTTTGCCATTTCCTGTTGGGGAAGAGAATATTCCCACAAGTTATGGATGACGCCGTGGACCGGACACACCGTTGGAGAAAGTAATTTATCAGGTAAGCATAAATTCTGTTTTTCTTGTCAGCTTTTTACAGTTATGCTGCATCACTTTAAAGTAATTTGGCATATGAATATTATGTCCCTTTAAGTGTAAAATACATATTACAAGTACTCCCCAGATGCAGTTATTAGGGTGCATTTTATTGAGCATTAGAAATCAGCATACTCTTATTTATATTGTATATAGCAATGTTAGAAATATATGCATGTGATGTCCTATGAATTGCTATTACACAGTATGCGGTTTCTAATATTAAAAGCATAATCTCTTCATATTGTTTGGGTCCATCTATTCATCTCCAAAATTATTTTTACTTCTCCTTATGGTTTTCTTCAATAATGCTGGATGAAAAACAAAGCTTCCAATGTCAGCAGAACATTAACAAGCATAATAAATTTGTCTAGTTTTGGAAATCACTTAGTCCATAACGAATCCATAAATAATGTTATAAATCTGTTTGTAGTTTTTTTATTTTTTCTATTTATTTTTTTAACAGAGAGGAGTGACAAGTATTGTTTTTATCCCAAATAAAATGTTTTAAATGTAAGAAAACAAATTCTGTGCATTGTTCTAGAACAGGGATGGTGAACCTATGGCACGCGTGCCAAAGTTGGCAAGCAGAGGCATTTCCATTGGCACGAGAGTCATAAGTTCACAAGCATTGCGCACTGTATTCACTAACAGACTTAGGAAATGTTCCCAAGAATGCAGTAAGGCCTGCGCACAAATTACGTTAAGCGGTACATGAGAGGGGGAGCGGTGCATGACAGGGGCGGGGGAGTATAAACTCTGTGCGCACTGCATTATTAATATTTGTCACACCCAGAATGATAGCACCGGCGGCGGGAAACTACAGTGGTAGCAGCTGACTAAGTGAACTCTGAACGTAATAGGTAAGTCACTGGGCAGGGGCAGACTGACCATTGGGGAATTCTGCCCTTTAGGCAGGAAATGTATTCCCAGGATGAAGGTAACATGCAGAGCCAATCATTTTGTAATTTCTGAGCAGAGATGTGGTTATAAAGTTAGTAATATAATTGTATGATCAGGGAGGCACTGGCTGACATAATATAATATTTCCTAATAATAATTGATTTGTAGGTAAAATCTCATAATTGACTGGACAATACCAATGATATCATCTCTGTGTTTAGTTTCATACAAACGCTTTCTTTTTCTCTCTCTTTCCCTCTCTCTCCCTCCCCCCTCTCTCTCTCTTTCCCTCTCTCTCTCACTTCCCCTCTCTCTCACGTTCCCTCTCTCTCTCATACTTTCCCTCAGTCTCTCTTTCCCTCTCTCCCTCTCCCTCTCTCTCCCTCTCTCTCTCCCTCTCACTCTCTCTCTCTCTCTCTCTCTCTCTCTCTCTCTCTCTCTCTCTCTCTCTCTCTTTCTCCCCCTCTTTCTCCCTTTATTTGTTTCTCTCTCAAAAATATCTTACAAATTAAGCTTACATCCATAAACTACCATTTAACCCCTAAACCACCATCCCCCCACATCACAAACACTAAATAAAATGATTAACCCCTAAACCACCATTCCCCCCACATTGCAAAGTATCTAAATTCTCTATTAACCCCTAAACCCCCAGCCCCCACATCGCAAAAAACGAAATAAAACTATTAACCCGTAAACTGCCATTCACCTGCATTGCAAAGTATCTAAATCCACTATTAACCCTTAAACCACGATCCCCCACATCGCAAATACTAAATAAACTATTAACCCCTAAACCGCCATACACACAATGCAAGTATTTAAATGTACTATTAACCCCTAAACTGCCACCCCTCCACATCGCAACACTAAATAAAACTATTAACCCCTAAACCACCATCCCCCCACATCACAAAGTATCAAAATTCACTATTAACCTTAAAACGGCCATCTCCCCACATTGCAAAAGCTAAATGAATATATTAACCCCTAAAGCGCCATTCCCCCACTTGGCAAAGCATCTAAATTCACTATTAACCCCTAAACTGCCAACCCCCACATTACAAACACTAAATTAAACTATTAACCCCTAAACCACTATTCCACTATTCCCCTACATCGCAAAGTATTAAACTAATAACTAAACCCCCTAACCTAACAGCCTCTAACTTAACCCCAATTAAAATACACTTAAAATAAAAATATACTAACTACCTTAAAAAAAAAAAAAACATTACTTGAAAAAAAATCAATAAAAAAAAATAAAATCCTACATTACAAAAATAAACCTACATTACAAAAATTAAAAAACCCTCATCTAGATTACAAGTTTTGTCGGTAATGGTGTGTGGTGCTAACGAGCAGTTTTCCCTCACCGCTCACCTCCAGACAACACTGTTATTACAGGTTTTTAGAAACCCGGCGTTAGCCACAGAAAAGTGAGCGGAAAGCAAAATTTAGCTCCACATCTCACCTCAATACCAGCGCTGCTTACGGTAGCAGTGAGCTGGCAAAACGTGCTCATGCACGATTTCCCCATATGAATCAATGGCCGGCTGGAAAAAAAATTAACACCTGCAAAAAAGCAGCGTAAAGCTCCTAACGCAGCCCCATTGATTCCTATGGGGAAATACTTTTAATGTCTACACCTAACACCCTAACATGAACCCCAAGTCTAAACACCCCTAATCTTACACTTATTAACCCCTAATCCGCCGCCCCTGACATCGCCGACACCTGCATTATATTAGTAACCCCTAATCTGCCGCTCCGGACACCGCCGCCACCTACATTATACTTATGAACCCCATAATCTGCTGCACCCAACATCGCCGACATCTACATTATATTTATTAACCCCTAATCTGCTGCCCCCAATGTCGCCGCAACCTACCTACATTTATTAACCCCTAATCTGCCGCCCCCAACGTCGCTGCCACTATAATAAAGTTATTAACCCCTAAACCTAAGTCTAACTCTAACCCTAACCCCCCTAACTTAAATATAATTTATATATATCTAAATAAATATTACTATCATTAACTAAATAATTCATATTTAAAACTAAATACTTACCTATAAAATAAACCCTAAGCTAGCTACAATATAACTAATAGTTACATTGTAGCTATCTTAGGGTTTATTTTTATTTTACAGGCAACTTTGTATTTATTTTAACTAAGTAGAATAGTTATTAAATAGTTATTAACTATTTAATAGCTACCTAGTTAAAATAAAGACAAATTTAGCTGTAAAATAAAACCTAACCTAAGTTACAATTACACCTAACACTACACTATAATTAAAATAATTACCTGAACTAAATACAATAAAATACAATTTAAATAAATTATCTAAAATACGAAAAAAAAACACTAAATTACAGAAAATAATAAAATAATTACAAGTTTTTTAAAATAATTACACCTAATCTAATCCCCCTAATAAAATAAAAAAGCCCCCCAAAATAATAAAAAGCCATACCCTATACTAAATTACAAATAGCCCTTAAAAGGGCCTTTTGCGGGGCATTGCCCAAAAGTAATCAGCTCTTTTACCTGTAAAAAAAAGTACAATACCCCCCAACATTAAAACCCACCACCCACACACCCAACCCTACTCTAAAACCCACCCAATACTCCCTTAATAAAACCTAACACTAACCCCTTGAAGATCACCCTACCTTGAGACGTTTTCACCCAACCGGGCCGAAGTCCTCAACGAAGCCGGGCAAAGTGGTCCTCCAGACAGGCAGAAGTCTTCATCGAAGCCGGGAAGAAGAGGTCCTCCAGACGGGCAGAAGTCTTCATCCAGACGGCATCTTCTATATTCATCCATCCAGCGAGGAGCAGGTCCATTTTCAAGACATCCGACACGGAGCATCCTCTTCAAACGAAGTCCAATTGAAGAATGAAGGTTCCTTTAAATTACGTCATCCAAGATGGCGTCCCTTGAATGCCTATTGGCTGATAGAATTTTATCAGCCAATCGGAATTAAGGTAGAAAAAATCCTATTGGCTGATGCAATCAGCCAATAGGATTGAAGTTCAATCCTATTGGCTGATCCAATCAGCCAATAGGATTGAGCTGGTATTCTATTGGATGATTGGATCAACCAATAGAATGTAAGCTCAATCCTATTGGCTGATTGCATCAGCCAATAGGAATTTTTCTACCTTAATTCTGATCGGAATTCAAGGGACGCCATCTTGGATGATGTCATTTAAAGGAACCTTCATTCTTCAGTTGGACTTTGTTTGAAGAGGATGCGCCGTGTCGGATGTCTTGAAGATGGACCTGCTCCGCGCTGGATGGATGAAGATAGAAGATGCCGCCTGGATGAAGACTTCTGCCGGTCTGGAGGACCTCTTCTTCCCAGCTTCGATGAAGACTTCTGCCCATCTGGAGGACCACTTCGCCCGGCTTCGTTGAGGACTTCAGCCCGGTTGGGTGAAAACGTCTCAAGGTAGGGTGATCTTCAATGGGTTAGTGTTAGGTTTAATTAAGGGGGTATTGGGTGGGTTTTAGAGTAGGGTTGGGTGTGTGTGTGGTGGGTTTTAATGTTGGGGGGGTATTGTACTTTTTTTTACAGGTAAAAGAGCTGATTACTTTTGGGCAATGCCCCGCAAAAGGCCCTTTTAAGGGCTATTTGTAACTTAGTATAGGGGGGCTTTTTATTTTATTAGGGGGATTAGATTAGGTGTAATTAGTTTAAAAACTTGTAATTATTTTATTATTTTCTGTGTTTTTTTCTGTGTTTTTTTCGAACTTTAGATAATTTATTTAAATTGTATTTAATTGTATTTAGTTTAGGTAATTAATTTAATTATAGTGTAGTGTTAGGTGTAATTGTAACTTAGGTTAGGATTTATTTTACAGGTAAATTTGTCTTTATTTTAGCTAGGTAGCTATTAAATAGTTAATAACTATTTAATAACTATTGTACCTAGTTAAAATAAATACAAAGTTGCCTGTAAAATAAAAATAAACCCTAAAATAGCTACAATGTAACTATTAGTTATATTGTAGCTATCTTAGGGTTTATTTTATAGATAAGTATTTAGTTTTAAATATAAATAATTTAGTGAATTGTAGTAATTTTATTTAGATTTTTTTAGTTAAAAAGTTAAAAAGTTAGGGGGGTTAGGGTTTCGCTTAGATTTAGATTTAGGGGTTAATACATTTAATATAGTTGCGGCGACATTGTGGGCGGCAGATTAGGGGTTAATAAATGTAGGTAGGTGTCGGCGATGTTAGGAACGGCAGATTAGGGGTTAATAAAATTTAACTAGTGTTTGCGATGCGGGAGGGCAGCGGTTTAGGGTTAATATATTTATTCTAGTATTCTAGTGGCAATGTTCGGTTCAGCAGATTAGGGATTAAAAATTTTATTTTATTGTTTGTGATGTGGGGGGGCCTCGGTTTAGGGGTTAATAGGTAGTTTATGGGTGTTAGTGTACTTTTTAGCACTTTAGTTAAGAGTTTTATACTACAACGTTAGCCGATAAAACTCTTAACTACTGACTTTTAAATGCGGTATCAGTCTTGACAGGAGAGGCTGTACCGCTCACTTTTTGGAAGACTCGTAATACCGGCGTTAGGAAAAAAGCAGCTTTGGGACCTCTCAACGCTGCTTTTTAAGGCTAACGCACAACTCGTAATCTAGCCGCCTATCATTATCAAAAATAAAAAAAAACAACCATTACAGAAAATAAAAAATAACAAACAAAATTATCCAAAATAAAAAAATATTCCTTTTCTAATACCCTTAAAAAAAATACCCACCCCAAAATAAAAATAAACCATAATCTACAAATAAACTACTATAGCCCTTAAAATGGCCTTTTGTAGGGCATTGCCCTAAATCTAACAGCTCTTTTGCATAAAAAAATAAAACAATTACCCCCTAACATAATAAACAAAATAAAAAAATCCTAACTAAAAAAAAAAACTAATCTACCCATAGCCCCGAAAAGGGCATTTAGATGGGCATTGCCCTTAAAAGAGCATTAAGCTCTTTTGCTGCCCATTAAAAATAAAAAAAAACTCATCTTTAAAAAAAAACAAAAAAACAAAAACACTACAAAAATAAATAAATCTAACACTAACCCCAAAATTGGTACTCACCATTGATAAAGGGCAGCGCTCCATCTTCATCCCTGTGGCGCTCCATCTTCATCCCTGTGGTGCTCCATCTTCATCCATCGCGGGACCATCTTCTTCAATCTTCATCTAGGCCACGGTTCATCCTCTGTCTTCATCCCGGTGGTGGCTGTGAAGTCTTTGGCAAGGTTGGCAGTGATGTCAGTGATCCTCTTCAGAGCATCGACAGGGAGCTCCTCTTCATGTGATCTCCAGCCGCACACTGAAGATTGAATGCAAGGTACCTCTTTTATATAATGGTACCCTTGTATTCCTATTGGCTGATCAACTTCAAATCAGCTAATAGGATAAAAGCTGCTTTCATCCTATTGGTTGATTTGAATTTGAAGAATGGGTAGATTTAGGTTTTTTTTGTAAGGATTTTTTTGGGGGGGGGTTGTAATGTTAGGGGGTAATTGTTTTATCTTTTATGCAAAAGAGCTGTTAGCTTTAGGACAATGCCCTACAAAAGGCCCTTTTAAGGGCTATTGGTAGTTTATTTCTAGATTAGGGTTTCTTTTTTTTGGGGGGTGGGTATTTTTATTTTGGAAATTTACGGCTAGATTACGAGATTTGCGCTATGAGTAAAAAAGCAGCGTTAAGGCTCATAACGCTGCTTTTTTACTACCGCTGCTATTACGAGTCTTGTAGGTACAGCTGTCCCGCACACTTTTTTGGCCGTACCGCAAATTAACTTACACAATTTCGTAAAGTCTTTTTTCAATGGGACTTCCATTGCGCCATTATTACAAGCTTTTTTTTTAGGCCAAAAAGTGAGAGGAACAGCCTATCCCTCAAGATTCATAACGCATTCTAAAGTCAGTAGTTATGAGTTTTACACTACAAAGCCGTAGCATAAAACTCATAACTAAAGTGCTAAAAAGTAACTAACACCCATAAGCTACCTATTAACCCCTAAACCGAGGCCCTCCCGCATCGCAAACACTATAATAAAATTATTAACCCCTAATCTGCCGCTCCCGACATCGCCGCCACTATAATAAACATATTAACCCCTAAACCGCCACACTCCTGCATCGCAAATACTAGTTAAATATTATTAACCCCTAATCTGCTGCCCCTAACATCGCTGCCACCTACCTACATTTATTAACCCCTAATATGCCGTCCCCAACGTTGCCGCCACTATACTAAAGTTATTAACCCCTAAACCATGGTCTAACCCTAACACCCCCTAACTTAAATATAATTAAAATAAATCTAAATAAAGCCTACTATTAATATCTAAATAATTCCTATTTAAAACTAAATACAAACCTGTAAAATAAACCCTAAGCTAGCTACAATATTACTAATAGTTACATTGTATTTATCTTAGGTTTTATTTCACAGCTTAGTTTGTATTTATTGTAACTAGGTAGAATAGTTACTAAATAGTTATTAACTATTTACTAACTACCTAGCTAAAATAAACACACATTTACCTGTAAAATAAAACCTAAACTGAGTTACACTAACACCTAACACTACACTACAATTAAATAAATTACCTAAATTAAACACAATTACCTAAATTACAACGACAAACACTAAATTACACAAAATAAAAAACAAATGACAAGATATGTAAACTAATTACATCTAATCTAATAGCCCTATCAAAATAAAAAAAAACCTTAGCCTAAACTAAACTATCAATAGCCCTTAAAAGGGTCTTTTGCAGGGCATTGCCCTAAAGAAATCAACTCTTTTACCTGTAAATAAAATACAAACAACCCCCCAAGAGTAAAACCCACCACCCACACAACCAACTCCCCCAAATAAAACCCTAATTAAAAAACCTAAGCTCCCCATTGCCCTGAAAAGAGCATTTGGATGGGCATTGCCCTTTTAAAGGGCATTAAGCTCTATTGCTGCCCAAACCCTAACCTAAAAATAAAACCCACCCAATAAACCCTTAAAAAACCTAACACTAACCCCCTGAAAATCCACTTACAGTTTTGAAGAGCAGACATCCATCCTCAACGAAGCAGGGAGAAGTCCTCAACGAAGCGGCAAGAAGTCCTCAATGAAGCCGGGAGAAGTCTTCATCCAAGCCGGGAGAAGTGGTCCTCCAGACGGGCAGAAGTCTTCATCCAGAGGGCATCTTCTATCTTCATTTATCGATGTGTGGCGGACATGATACGCTACATTGCATCATGTCCATCTGCACTTTAATAAATCAGCCCCTCAGTCTCAACGTTATTAAAATGATGGTAAATCCTAGTATTTCTGAAACGCTAGGATTTACCATTGGATTTCATTCATGAAGTCCCTCCGTGTAGCAGCTCAGTGAAGGCAATCACTTGGAACAAATAATAATAATTCATGAAGTATAGTATTTTATACTTCATGAATGAAAGTCCCCTTTATTTGTTCCAATGGTAAATCCTAGCGTTTCAGAAATGCTAGGATTTACTATCACTTTAAGCGCCTGTATTTAACAGTTTCTATCATATCATCTCTTTCCCTTTTCTCTTCTAAGCTATACATATTTAGGTTATTGCGTTTTAATATTTACGTAATTTGAATGTAGATATAGGTAAGAAAGCCAAACAATTAAAGAATGTGCTCAAAAATGTTCTAGGACAAGCTTAAGGAACACTCAATTCAGACAGAGCAGGCAATTTTAAGCAACTTTCTAATTTACTCCTATTTACTCCTATTATCAATTTTTCTTCGTTCTCTTGCTATCTTTATTTAAAAAGCAGGAATGTGATGCATAGGAGCCGGCCCATTTTTGGTTGAGAACCTGGGTTATGCTTGCTTATTGGTGGGTAAATGTAAGCCTCCAATAAGCAAGCACTATCCATGGTGCTGAACCTAAAATGGGACGGCTGCTAAGATTTACATTCCTGCTTTTAAAATAAAGATAGCAAGAGAACAAAGAAAAACTAATAATAGGAGTAAATTAGAAAGTTGCTTAAAATTGCATGCTCTATCTGAATCATTAAAGAAAAAAATTGGGTTCAGTGTTCTTTTAAAAACTAGAAGAATAGGTTAAAGAAAACAATTTCAGCCATTGAATTTTCTTTTTTTTTAACTTGTGAACTGACATTAATGCATTGGAAGTTGCTGCCTGACATTGAACACTACTTTTTAGTTTGCTGTTTACAAATTAACAGATAAATAGAAAGACACAAACTGACAGACAGATAGATAGACTGACAACTTTAAAGATGGCTGTAACACCAAATGCCCAGACAAAATACTATTTTCTTTATATAGGTGCTTGGTAAAATGCTGTGTGCTGAGTGCGCATGGGCAGGACTTGTGGTAATGACATCACATACTAAATAGGGTGCCAACCCAGCTAAAGGAAGCGGAATATTGAAACAGGGAACAGCAAAGGACGGTACAAAAATAGCATTAATTAAAAATTCTTATCAGATGCATTTCCCAGGAAACAATGCCTTTATTATTATTTCCTTTATTCACCCAAATGGCTGCAAAAGATTAGAGTTCTTAGAAAGTGCTATATATAAAGCACAACATACCAGATCCTTCTCAATTCTCCCATGCCTTCTTCATCACATACTAATGGATCGGGCTGCTCAGACAACAGCTTACCTTGGCCTATTTGTACCATAGGTTGATTTCTAATCATAATTTCTAATAATTGATTCAACATATTTTGCTCCTAATTTTCCCTATATTTTAAATTTATTTTTGTTATTTACATGTTTATTCCCTTAGTAAACAAAAATGCTGCTGCTGCAAAAAAAAAAGGAATTCAAAATAAAAAATATGATGTAGAACTATCAGCCAGTGAGTAGGTTAAAGTAGATAATTGCCAATAGGCATTAGATAGTAGTTTATTTGTTTCAATTTAAATATAGGCAGTTTTTACTTTTTTTTAATACTGTCCTGATGTAAAACTCTTGAGTACAATGTCCCTTAAAGTAGAAAAATAGAGGTGTCTTTATTTGATAATGGAAAATATTTTTTCTATGTTTAAATATATAAATAAACAACTTTAAAGATTGGCATATTTTGGATAGAATAACAATTTTAATGTTATCCTAAAAAGAAGAATCAACATGAAACAAATAATTGTGTTTATCAGGTTAGGAAAGATAATATAAGCGGGTCATGAAATCTTTAGCTGCTATTATATTTGCTACAAGTGAAAGAAGATTTGGCACAAAGGAGGAATTTTGGCATTTTGCAAGATTTGTCCGTTGTTTACTGACTAATTTTGTTTTTAGTAGAATTACTCAATGTGTTTGTTATCAAGAATTTGCTGCACTGGAGCTGCCAGTATAAAGCCAAGGGTTACATAGCTGTATGTGTATGTAGTATTTTTGCAGAGTAGAAAAAAAATCAGAATTTGTTTGCTCTGTTAAAATGCTCCATAATCTTGATTTAATTATTAGGGTTAAGTCTAGTACAAGAACAATGAACAAATTAAATATTTTTCCTAGAAAATGCAATATTTAATTATAATAATAATAATATTTCTTTCTTTTAAGATTTCAGTGTGTTTTGCAAGTTTGTAACAAAACTGTAACTAAATCCATTATAAGTTTTCACCTATGATTATTTATATATACAGGTATAGTCCTCAGTTTACGCCGGGGTTAGGTTCCAGAAGGAATGGTTGTAAATCGAAACCGTTGTAAATTGAAACCCAGTAACACCTAATACATTATTTTTAAATATTTGAAATGAAGACTTTAATTGCTAAACAGCATTAAAAACCTAATAAAATAATCACACAACACAGAATATATAACTAAGTTAAATGAACAAAAACATTTGCTAAACAGCATTATACACCTAATAAAATAATCACACAACACAGACTTCACTTGCATTTTTTCTGCAAACAGTTCTTTCTATGCATTCCAATCTGGACTGATTTATAGACAGGAAGATCTTGTTCCTTTGAAATCTGCTCGATAGCTCAGGTCTGGTTAAACTGATTAATTTCAGCTTACTTGGCTTTGCTGCAACACAAGCGGACAGCTCCACCTACTAGCTATTTTAATCAATGCACTGCTTCTCAATGCTTTTCAATAGCAGTCACATGACTGGGAAAAAAGGTTGTTATTCTGAAACGGTGTAAATTGAACCGTTGTAAACTGAGGGCCACCTGTGTGTATATATATATATATATATATATAGAGAGAGAGAGAGAGAGAGAGAGAGAGAGAGAGAGAGAGAGAGAGAGAGAGTGACAGAGCTAATGTGATTGTGTACGATGGAGTATATGTTTCCCACATGAAAAGACAATTTTTATAACGCTCCATTTGTAATCTTACCCAAAATGGCCAGTTGACACTCTAAATATTATATTTTATAGAGGAAATTCATACTGGTGACTGCTCATGTTCTACTTACACGGATGAGGAAAAACAAAGCGAAAACCAGTAGGGTTACACATTGGTTTCTGAGTTTGCAACCAGATAATTTTCTATAGAACACAGAGTACTAAACAGGGAAATGCTGATACTCTTTCCAGAATGCACTCGTTGCTAAGGTCACTTATCCCAGTGGGTCTGAGCTGGGGGTGATATATGAAATAGCTAATGGGATTGTGTACAATGGAGTGTATTGCCCCGCAAATTATGCAGTGTTGTTGCTGTTATTGAAAATGTATTATTAATTGTGTACTATGGGCAGGTAATCCCCTCCACAGTTAGGATGTGGCAGAAAATTGCAGGTAAGGAATCCAGTTCAGGTTTTCCTGACAAGCTAAGGATTTCTTACCTGCAGCTAATAAATAATATCAATCAGATTTTGTTAAATAGTGAGATCTGGAGCTACTAGTTAGAACCTGTATGGATTTTGCAGTTGTGTGGAAAAGCCACAGAAATTTTGTCAGGATGGCTCTACTCTATTTAGCAAGTGCTATTGAGCAAGGATTTATTTTATTTTGTGTATGTTAAATTGTGTTTGAATGAACAGGCTAATGCTTTTACATCTAATCCAGTGTGTGTAGAGTGATTTTTTGCTGTAAAAGACTGTGCACTAAAGCTGTTCCTGGGAAAAAATTGCAAGCAGAGGGGTATTTTTGTCACATTTGGTTGAGTATCAGGTGGCACACTGATATTTATGTTAAGCAGAAAAAAGACAATTTGCAAAAAATTGAAGACGTTATTAAAGCTCTTTTCCAGTCTGTAGCAGTGCAGCAAGAAACAAATCCTAGGACAACGGGGTCCCAAAGAGGTGTGCTCGTGTAGACAGGAGGTGATAATGAACTGAAAAGGCTGCACTCTTGATAGATGAGGTAGTCAGATGGAACATAATAAAGAAAAAATGGATAGAGGCACCACATAGTGTAATATTGTCTAGATCGCCCAGCAGTACAAGAGCCCTGAGCCCCTAGTAATTGCAACTCACAGAAGGTAGCGGCACAACCGGAGTGCCAAGCAAGACAGCACGGGATCCATACAGTCGCCCGTAAGACTCACACAGGCGTCAGGAGCAGCAGACATGAGGTCAGGTGACCAGATGGTCCAATCCAGAGTACCGTGTGGAAACAAAAGCCAGTAGGCTTGAAGGATCAGACAGCAAACAGTGCGTAGCCATGTGGGTGGATGGGCAGCAAACACAGTATAGGCATGATGAAGCCCAAAGATGGTAAAAAACCAGAAGCATGTAGATGATGATAAAATGTGTAAAATTTTATTAGATTACACAATAATTCAGCAACGCGTTTCTCAGCAACAAATGCTGCTGTTTCATCAGGCTGTATAAGCTAACAACTACTTGTTAAAAATATAAAACACTAGCTGACCAATCAAAGACTGATGTGAGGCCACTCTTTCTATAGTGTCATATCACACTGTAATCGGTATAGGCTGTTGGATATACTATCAGTCAGCGATGGGTGAGCTTACAATCAAGTACTTGATAATAAAACAAGAACATAAAACAAAATACATAATAACTTATTAAAATCAGGTTATTCAAAGAAAATAAAAATGCACCCAAGAATATGCACATATCTAATGGTAAAAAAGTATCTTAGATTCCTAGAATCAAAGACCGATGGTAAGACACACCTTGTGGACTAGTACAATTAAACTCTGGTCAATGATAAGGGGTATATAAGACACATAGAGATGTTCAGAACTTTGGCAGATGAATAATCATTAAAAATCTATCACAAGTACGTCTGAGATACATGACTCACAGTAAAGACTGAAAATATTCAGGGAAAAATCAATACATTCTTCACAAATATTTGATATAATACAAAAAATAGGAAAATGACCTAAAATCCTCTGTGCAGAGACTCATGTTAGACCAGTGGGGTGTGGCTCAATATCCATGGATATATGTTACAGATAGATAGGAAGTCAGATAGATGATCAGGCGAGCTGGCCAGTGGGATCAACGGTCAGTTAAGCTGGCCAAAAGGGATATAAAAGCTTACCGGAGGGTATTAAACTAGATGGAGTAGAGAAATCAGGGGGTGTCCTAAACTAGAGTGGAAAGGGACCTAACTCAGAGGGACCAAAGAAGGACATTAATAATTAGAGGTGACCTCCATAAATATAGTGGTCTACAATACATTCCTACTGATCTCGTAATTCAGACGAGACAGTACTACACTAAGCTAAAGAGGACCCAAACAAGATGGTAATGCCAGAGGCAATCACATACTTGAGGAGGGCTATCTGACTATACCCTAAGTAATGAGTGTATATGGGACAAAAATAAATGGGTATAGTGAACCTTAGTGAAATGAAAGTGGAGAAAGCATCTCATCAGATGACTAGTACAACTAACAAAAACTTAACAAAATAGTCTGAAAAACTACTAGCAGCATATAATGCTTTATTAGTAGTGGGGCAACAGTCCCAGTGAGGACAAAATAAGTGAAAAATGAAAATCAGGGACGATCCACCAGAGATTAGAAATGCCAAAGCATATAATATATTAGTTGAAAGCTGCTAAATCAATATTAAGATTAAGCCGAATGGGATGCATGCTCTTAAACACATGGATCCAGTAGGTCTCCCTCTGTCTTAACCTAAAGAACCGATTGTAAAGATGTGATTTGGGGATAAACTCTATAGGTGTAATGGAGTATCCGTTATTCTTACCAGGATGTTTAAGTTTACAATGTCTCAGGACACTGTGATTTTTATAGTTATTTTTGATGTTACATTGATGTTCAGACCATTTGATGCTTAATCTTCTACAGTGTGCCCAATATATTGTACCCCACAAAAACAGGTGAGGAGGTAGACAACATATTTAGAAGATCATGATATATGGCCCAAAATGGAATAGTTCCGGCCGGTTAAACTAGATTTAAAGGTCTTGTTCTTATGTGAAATATGATTACATCATTTACATCTTCTATCATTACATTTGTAACTGCCATTAGAAATTACTGATGGCTTGGTCTTCGTGTTAGCAGGAACCACATTCCTTTTATTCCTTACAATCTTGCTGGGAGCTAAGATCTTTTTTAAATTGGGAGCCCTTTTAAAAACAACCTTTGGTGCATTTCCTATTAGGTTGCCTAGAATCGGATCCTTGGTCAGGATACTCCAATATTTAGTAATTGCATTCTTTATTAATTGGTGGTTACTATTAAATTGAGTAATAAAAAGAGGGGATTTTTCCATCAGTTCTAATTCAGTTGTTGTTTTTTTTTTATATTTTTATGATTGACAAAATATTTATTCCTATCATCAAATCTAGCTCTATAATAGCTCTTATTGATGATATGTGGAGAGTATGTCTTTTCTAAGAAACGCTCTTTGAGGATCGAGCTTTGTATTTCGTAATCGGCAAGGGTGCTTCAATTATGACGTACTCGCTTAAACTGCCCGTAAGGAACATTTCGTTTCCAAGGCAGGTAATGATTTCTGGTAACATCAAGATAACTATTACAATCTACTGATTTGCAATGAGTCGTACTTATGACTTTACCATTACTAAACTCAAGATTGAGATCAAGAAAAGTAATACTCTTGGAGACAATAGTGCTAGCGAAGAATAGACCCCTATCATTTTGATTAAGATGATCTACAAAAAGATTGGCAGAAATAGCATCACCTTTCCAAATAAAGATCAAAGCATTAATATACTGACCGTAGAGTACCAGGTTCGCCCCATCTGCCGGATCATAAATGTATTTTTCTTCAAAAGATCCCATAAACAAATTTGCATAACTGGGGGCGAACCTGGTACCCATCGCGGTTCCCTTGATCTGTAAATAAAATTCATCCTGGAACAAAAAATAATTATGTTTCAAAATAAAAGATATTTAAGACAACAAAAAAATCACATTGGTTGGAGGGAAGATAAGGCTCCTGTTCAAGATAGTATGCTATTGCTGTAAGGCTTAAGTGATGTTGGATGTTAGAATAAAGAGCCTGTACGTCACAGGTGATCCAAAGACAGTCAGATGTAATTAGAGGATGTTCAAGTTTCTCTGTTCAGATCAGATGAATCACAAATGTAGGATTCTAAACCTAGAACATATTTTTGTAAAAAGTGAACTACATAAGTAGACACATTATCTGTGAGACTACTTATGCCGGCTATAATTGGTCGGCCAGGGGAACAAGTTGAATTTTTGTGAAGCTTAGGCAGATGATAGTAGAAAGCCACATTTGGTTCATTGGGAATGGAAAATTCTTTTTCTTGTTTGAGAATCATACCTTCTTTGAAAGCCTCATCAATAAGACCCTTAAGATTGATCTTATATTGAGCAGTGGGATCTTGTTTATGGCGGATATAGTAGGAATAGGATACATCTTGGAGTATTTTTCTGGCCTCTAGAAGGTAGTCCTCCAAATTTTGTAAGACTATCCCCCCGCCCTTAACTGCTTGCCTAATGACAAGAGATTTGTTGTTCTTAAGGCTAAGTAAGGCCCTTTTTTCATTAGGAAACAAGTTATTCCTATTGAATCTATTGTTCTTAGGAATAAGTTCAAATTCTTTGCTTACCAACTGCTTAAAGATTTCAATATGAGCATTGTTGGTTAATGAAGGTGTGAAATTAGATTTGTTTCTGAATTTAGTGTGAATATAGCCTTCATGATGTTGTTCTACTAAGGCGTCAGGTTCAAAGACTGGAACATCTTGTACATTTAATCTGCTATCCATATTATCAGTTAAAACAGGGCATCTAGTATTATCTTTTAAACATTTTTCTGCAAAATAATTTTGCATTAATAGTTTTTGTGTAAAACGGTTAAGATCTATGAATACAGAGAACATGTTGTGCCCGTTTGTAGGACTAAACGATAGTCCTTTGCCCAGGACTCAAACCTCATCATCTGTTAAAGTGTGTGAGGACAAATTGAAAATGCCTTTGTTTAGTGCCTGTAATCTTGCCTTTTTGACGGATGTTCTTCATCCTCTACATCCTCGTGACCGTAAGGTCTTTTTCCTTTTTGGGGAGTTGTCAGGGAGATTACAGGTTCCAAATAACTTGATATGGTATTTTGTTTCCAGGCTGGTGGGCGTGGACCTGACTCCAAAATAGGCTGAACTGGAATCTGATTGGCATTTGATGACCCTGGGTTAGAGCTGAGCGGTGGATTATTTGCGTGATGTTGTGATCCAATATTATTGGATTGTACAGATCCATGGTTTGTATTCTGGTTGTTGCCAGAATCAAAAAAATGTTCTCGTTGTGAATGATCTCTATGACTGTTCACAGAACCCTTATGGTGATAATAATTTCCTGGAGACCTATTATATCCTGACCAATTATTATTCCTATTGGGCAAATTATGTTGGTTACTCCTATTGTAGGGAACATGCCTCTGTTTATAAGAAGCTTGTCCCTGATTACAGGAATGACCAGGACCCTCATCACGTCTATTTGAGTGATGTTGTTCGAAATCCATATTTGGGCAATCATATCTGAAGGAATAGTCAGAAGTGAAAGGCTTGTTAATAGTGTCATCAGATGGTCTAACATAATAATTAGATTGATTCCTCTGGTAAGGATAATTCATGGAATGGTCATAATGAGAATATTGTTTATGGTGGTGATTATAATTATTCTTGTTTTTATTTTTATGCTTATTTTTTATTTTTGTGGTAACTTACTGTAGACCATTCACCAATCTGTCCCTCAATGTTTGTGGAATGTCGGAATGAATTAACAGTCACTCCCTGTTCATCAATAGGTAATGTGGAACTATCTTTCTTTTTATTATTTTTATTATAAGTAAAGATTTTACCCTTTGAGTAACCTTCTTCATCCCTTGCAATCTTACGGTTTTTTATATCCATCAACTCTTTTTGATATAAATCCATTTTCTGTAATACCATCTTGTTTAGGTCCTCATATAGCTGAAGAGTTTCAAATTTATCCAAACTAGTTTGAATAATGTCTATCTCTTTGGATGTTTTTTCCACTAGAGATTTTCTATGGGCAATAAGGAAGCTGATAGACAGGTGAGGGTATTCCAAGATAGTATAGGCTGCTCCTCCAGGGTGTTGTGCCGCAACACAGATGATATATCTAGGAAGAAAAGGATAGAGGGCGCCACATGGTGCAGATCATAAAAATAAATAAAAACAGCAGCAGATGGATCACAAGAATCCTACTCACACAGTGTAGAGCACTAATGTGCAGTATTCGCAGTCCGGAACCACACGTCGTCCGGTAGACCTCTTTCAAGGGATGTCGTCAGGTGGGATTCCTCGTCTCACCAGGGAGAGTCCAGGGAAATCCAAAATGGTGTGATGGGAGCAAGTCAGTATCCAATATGGTTCATACCAGAAAGTCCCAAAAAAAAACAAATGGATGGTAGTGATATAAAATTGGCCTAGGCCAGAAATGATGCAGCAGATGGAGAGTTAAAATGTAATAAAATTTATTCCAAATTAAAAACAACAGCAACGCGTTTCTCAGTGTTCAACACTGCTTCATCAGGCTATACAAACATACTCTCAACTGCCATATTTAAAATAAACAGGAACCAATCAACAATCTGAACAGAATCCACACCCTAATTGGGGTATACCATTATACACTTAATATGGTGAACAGCAGTTTTTATTTATAACATTGTTTTAAATAAAACTATATAAATTCTCTAAAAATCTGCAGAACCTATTATAGTATGCTATATAAGCAATCAATTACCATATATACTATATATGTACCTCTCCTCAAACAACCCCATGAAGAGGTTGGCAAAACTGGGAGCAAACCTGGTCCCCATGGCGGTACCTAGTATCTGTAAATATAAACTAGTTTGCTCCCAGTTTTGCCAACCTCTTCATGGGGTTGTTTGAGGAGAGGTACATATATAGATCTGCCTTTGGAGCGAACCTGGTCTTCTATGGCAGGTACATAGATGATCTATTATTTTTATGGAAAGGTAATATTCCGTCTGCTGAATCTTTTGTTGCTTATCTAAATTCCAATACAATGGGTCTTACTTTCTCCAGCACTATCGATCATCAATCTGTAGTATTCCTAGATCTGTGCCTATCTTTTTCCAATGACAACAAAATCATTACCATTACACATTTCAAAACAGTTGACTGTAATAGTTACCTTAACTATACAAGTAATCATTACCACTCTTGGCTTAATAACATTCCATATGGGCAGTTTAAGAGGATACGCAGGAACTGTAGCCATATTGAGGATTTTGAACAACAAAGTACAGTCCTAAAAGCCAGATTTAGGGAAAAAGGGTACCCTCAACAAATAATTGACACTGGATATGAACGAGCAAAACTTGACAATAGAAATCTATATTTTACTCATGAACCGAAGAATAACAAGACAAATACATTATCAGCTGATTATTCCAATCCATTGTTTATTACTCAATTTAACGTTAATCATACCAAAATCAAACGTATCATTAAAAAACATTGGAGCATAATAATAAAAAAAGATCCAATCTTAGGAAATCTGGTAGACTCTGAACCGAAATGTGTCTTTAGACGAGCCCCAACACTTAAAAGTGATTTAGCACCTAGTAAGGTGGTGGTTCATAAACGTAGCACAGGATTAAATGCACATGCAACAACCAAAAAGAACGGAATAGGGAGATGTTCTGTAAAAAACTGTAATATGTGTAAATACACCACATTTGGTAGTAAAACCTTAACATCTAGTGTCACCAAAAAATCATACAATATCCATCAATTTATAACATGCACCTCAACTTACGTTATTTATTTATTAACCTGTAAACTTTGTGGGATCCAATATGTGGGTCATACTTGTAGGATAGTCAGGAATAGATGGAATGAATATCTAAGGAACATCAAAAACAAGTACCAACATCATAGTGTTCCCAAACATTGTAACAATATACATAAACGTATCACTAATACATTTAACATCTGTCCTATTGAGATGATCCCTCATTCCCATCTGTATAATAGATTCAATAGGTTGAGACAGAGGGAAACTTTTTGGATCTACAAGCTAAAAACACTCTTTCCCCATGGTCTCAACCTTAATATGGATCTAGCTGCCTTCTAAACCCTCTTTGTTTATATATTGAAGCTTGCATACAATAATTAAGGTATTAACCATGATAATAGACTCATTATTCCTTAATGTATTTCTTTCTATATAGTATATATCACTATTACTATTCTTCACCACTCGCAATGAATTACCTATAGGCATAGTTATAAACCATATTGTATCGTGTTTTGTGGTTATTCGGTATCCAATTGTGTTCACAAAAATTCCAATATTAGTAGTTTCCTCACTTGTCCCCTTAAAGAATCTTATACCTATTTATACTCAGGGTATCTATGGGTATTATCATACCCCTCCTTCCTTCCTTTATTAATTTCTCTAGCACATATGTTGTTTGTATATATTGACCACTCCCCACAGATTGCCTATTGGCATAGTTATTATTCATACTAATGGCCACATCTTTTGTATTACTGATGTCCTTGCATGAAATATTACTATTCACATTTAGGTGCCCCATGGTCCCCCATTCTGTGTATACTATGTTTTATACACTGGCAGCATTTTAATTGTTCCTATTGGGAACCCATTATCAATATTAATTCTATTTAATCTTTTAATTTTTTTGATCCTGAGAGATAGTCCTCACCATATAGTGTTAATATTGGCAGCTTATAACATTTACCCCATTGGACATATCTATTAATGTCCCTTCCCTCCCCTCCTCTTATTAATATAGACATTAGGTCTGTGGCTCCTAGTCTCATGCCCCATACTGCACGCAGTATTACTCGCATTTAGTTGCGTCACGAACATTAGTATTGTCACCTATTCACTGATAGTCCATATCATTTCACATCCCCATATCCATTTTCACCCTCACATTCCATACCTTTTAGGTATTAGTAATCAACACCCTCTTCGGAGTTTGATCAATCTCCCCCATTTGCACATATAATGAGATGTTACTAATTATCACATATTATGAGATGTTACTAATTATCATAACCCATCATTATTTTGTTAGTGATATATTACATTATACATATCATATTATGATTCCACATGTTATATCCTCTCGTACACTAAATTAGGGATAGATATAGTGTTCCGTCCACTTGGTTATTTATTTGATCACAGACAGGTTCTTAAAATAGACTGATCCTTCCATTGGTTTATTCACATACACGCCCCCAATACACGGACATGCGTCTTATTCACATACACGCCCCCAATACACGGACATACGGCTTATTCACTTACACGCCTCCTATACACGGACATACGTCACATCATTCACTCCCTTGTTTTCTTCATCCACCGTATTGGCGCTCGGATTCTACTGGCCGCTCTGACTGGCCCATTCTTACACCCCCCCCCCCCGCATCGTCATCCTCACACTCCCCTTGTTATTATTCACGCCATCAGATGCTGTGTCACGCCGCGGTGTTATATTTTTGCTGATCCCTTTTTAGACAGCACGAACACAATCGCCATCCACAATTAACAAAATATTGGGTAACTCTAAATTTAGCCTGATAGATCTAGCAGTTCTGGGCATGATTACAACCACAAATCCCCACCCCCGCCCCCCGGTCATCAAACTTGTTTTTAGACCGATACAGGAGGGTTGCTATGGCAACAGGAAGCGCCCAGTATAGTCGCTCTTAAATTTAAATCAAAAGTAAAAATATATTAAACATCATTTCCTCATATTTCCGAAATTAGCAAAGGAGCAATATATGGTACTATATCATCAGTAATAATATAAATTGTTAGGTTTGAAAATACATACCACAAAAAGTGGTTACTACACAAAAGGCCGTTGCTATGAAATAGCTCATACCACTATGAGACTATTTCAGAGTTACAACTGATAACACTTTAGAATATTGTCATGTCCCAAATAAGACACTACATTTTGTTGTCTTTGGTAATTGATTGCTTATATAGCATACTATAATAGGTTCTGCAGATTTTTAGAGAATTTATATAGTTTTATTTAAAACAATGTTATAAATAAAAACTGCTGTTCACCATATTAAGTGTATAATGGTATACCCCAATTAGGGTGTGGATTCTGTTCAGATTGTTGATTGGTTCCTGTTTATTTTAAATATGGCAGTTGAGAGTATGTTTGTATAGCCTGATGAAGCAGTGTTGAACACTGAGAAACGCGTTGCTGTTGTTTTTAATTTGGAATAAATTTTATTACATTTTAACTCTCCATCTGCTGCATCATTTCTGGCCTAGGCCAATTTTATATCACTACCATCCATTTGTTTTTTTTGGGACTTTCTGGTATGAACCATATTGGATACTGACTTGCTCCCATCACACCATTTTGGATTTCCCTGGACTCTCCCTGGTGAGACGAGGAATCCCACCTGACGACATCCCTTGAAAGAGGTCTACCGGACGACGTGTGGTTCCGGACTGCGAATACTGCACATTAGTGCTCTACACTGTGTGAGTAGGATTCTTGTGATCCATCTGCTGCTGTTTTTATTTATTTTTATGATCTGCACCATGTGGCGCCCTCTATCCTTTTCTTCCTAGATACATTCTATATTGATCGCCTCCTCTAATTTTGCGAATAGGGCGTGTATGGATACATTTTCGATAGAGCTTTCGTCAGTTGATCCAAAACTCAAAGGGGCAATGTGTGAAACTAATAGTAGTCTTTTATTGTTCCTTTCATTAATAGACAACATAATATCTTATATATGTGTCTATAAATAAGTAATGTGTATATAGAAGGAGGTGATATTTATAGGGATACTAGAACTTAAAGCCTGGTACCTAATCAAATGAGGAAATACAAACTAATCTGCAACAATATTGCTTAAATACAATATTAATAATCGACTGAGAATACTGAGACAATAGTAAAAAGAAAAAAATATATATAGAGAAATAAAATAATATAGATAAATAAAGATTCCATCTAAATTATTAATATAAAGTGAGTCGTGTAGGACCTATAGTAATAAATGAATATTAGGTCCGAGAATAAAATGCTTAGTGATAGTCACTAAAAAAAAAATATATATATATATAGCGTGAGACACTAGTATATGTGAAAATAACCAGTGGTAAACCCTTGATAACAACAAGCAAACAAGATGGAGTGAACCAAAATCATATATCATAGATACCAGGATACTAATCTAAATACTATAAAATAATGGTGAGACAAAAAAAGGATTAAAGGTTACAACAGTAGGAGTAAAACAACCCAGAACAATCACACAAACAATACAGATAGCACAATAGTAAATGGATTAATTTGTTAAAGGTGAAATAAACTAGCGTGTAGCAAATAGTCAAAAAATTGAGAGACAAAAAGTCCTTAGTTGTGCAATTGATGACAAAGAGTGAAACTTAAAAATACCCTTGTTGGAGAAATCCCCAAAACAGCTGAAGGAAGTTGATATAAGAGATGGAAAACAGCAGCAGTCTCAAAGCCAAAGCAGAGAATTCCCAAAAGGTGAAAACATTTCTAGGACACCGGGGTCCCAAAGATGTGCGCTTGTCTAAACAGGAGGTGATAATGAACTGGAAAAGGCTGCACTCTTGATAGATGAGGTAGTCAGATGGAACCTAATAAAGAAAAAAAGGACAGAGGCGCCACATAGTGTAATATTGTCTGGATCGCCCAGCAGTACAAGAGCCCTGATAGATGATCAGGCGAGCTGGCCTGTGGGATCAACGGTGAGTTAAGCTGGCCAAAAGGGATATAGAAGCTTACCAGAGGGTATTAAACTAGATGGAGTAGAGAAATCAGGGGGTGTCCTAAACTAGAGTGGACAGGGACCTAACTCAGAGGGACCAAAGAAGGACATTAATAATTAAAAGTGACCTCCATAAATATGGTGGTCTACAATACATTCCTACTGATCTCATAATTCAGACGAGACAGTACTACATTAAGCTAAAGAGGACCCAAACAAGATGGTAATGCCAGAGGCAATCACATACTTGAGGAGGACTACCTGACTATACCCTAAGTGATGAGTGCATATGGGAAAAAAAATGGGTATAGTGAACCTTAGTTAAATGAAAGTGGAGAAAGCATCTCATCAGATGACTAGTACAACTAACAAAAACCTAACGAAATAGTCTGAAAAACTACTAGCAGCATATAATGCTATATTAGTAGTGGGGCAACAGTCCCAGTGAGGACAAAATAAGTGAAAAATGAAAATCAGGGACGATCCAGCAGAAATTAGAAATGCCAAAGCATATAATATATTAGTTGAAAGCTGCTAAATCAATATTAAGATTAAGCCCAATGGGATGCATGCTCTTATGCACATGGATCCAGCAGGTCTCCCTCTGTCTTAACCTAAAGAACCGATTGTAAAGATGTGATTTGGGGATAAACTCTATAGGTGTTACCACAATGTCTCAGGACACTATGATTTTTATAGTTATTTTTAATGTTACGTTGATGTTCAGACCATCTGATGCTTAATCTTCTACAAGTGCGTCCAATATATTGTACCCCACAAAAACAGGTGAGGAGGTAGACAACATATTTAGAAGAACATGATATATGGCCCAAAATGGAATAGTTCCGGCCGGTAACACTAGATAAAAAAAAGGTCTTGTTTTATGTGAAATATGATTACATAATTTACATCTCCTATTATTACATTTGTAACTGCCATTAGAAATTACTGATGGTTTGGTCTTCGTGTTAGCAGGAACCACATTCCTTTTATTCCTTACAATCTTGCTGGGAGCTAAGATCGTTTTTAAATTGGGAGCCCTTCTATAAACAACCTTTGGTGCATTTCCTATTAGGTTGCCTAGAATCGGATCCTTGGTCAGGATACTCCAATATTTAGTAATTGCATTCTTTATTAATTGGTGGTTATTATTAAATTGAGTAATAAAAAGAGGGGATTTTTCCATCAGTTCTAATTCAGTTGTTGTATTTTTGAAATTTTTATGATTGACAAAATATTTATTCCTATCATTAAATCTAGCTCTATAATAGCTCTTATTGATGATATGTGGAGGGTATTTCTTTTCTAAGAAACGCTCTTTGAGGATCGAGCTTTGTACTTCGTAATCGGCAAGGGTGCTGCAATTACGACGTACTCGCTTAAACTGTAAAATATATCCACGGATATTGAGCCACACCCCACTGGTCTAACATGGGTCTCTGCACAGAGGATTTTAGGTCACTTTCCTCTTTTTGTATTATATCAAATATTTGTGATGAATGTATTGATTTTTCCCTGAATATTTTCTGTCTTTACTGTGAGTCATGTATCTCAGACGTACTTGCGATAGATTTTTAATGATTATTCATCTGCCAAAGTTCTGAACATCTCTATGGGTCTTATATACCCCTTATCATTGACCAGAGTTTAATTGTACTAGTCCACAAGGTGTGTCTTACCATCAGTCTTTGATTCTAGGAATCTAAGATACTTTTTTACCATTAGATATGTACATATTCTGGCATGCATTTTTATTTTCTTTGTATAACCTGATTTGAAAAAGTTATTATGTATTTTGTTTTATGTTCTTGTTTTATTATCAAGTACTTGATTGTAAGCTCACCCATCGCTGACTGATAGTATATCCAACAGCCTATACCAATTAGAGTGTGATATGACACTACAGAAGGTGTGGCCTCACATCTATCTTTGATTGGTCAGCTAGTGTTTTATATTTGGAGCAAGTAGTTATTAGCTTATACAGTCTGATGAAACAGCATTGTGTAATCTAATAAAATTTTACACATTTTATCATCCATCTTCCTGCTCCTGTTTTTTACCACCTTTGGGCTTCATCACGCCTATACTGTGTTTGCTGCCCATCCACCCACATGGCTGCACACTGTTTGCTGTCTGATCCTTCAAGCCTGCGTGAGTCTTACGGGTGACTCTGTGGGTCCCGTGCTGTCTTTCTTGGCACTCCGGTTTTGCCGCTACCTTCTGTGAGTTGCCATTACTAGGGGCTCAGGGCTCTTGTACTGCTAGGTGATCCAGACAATATTACACTATGTGGTGCCTCTGTCCTTTTTTCTTTTTCAGCAAGAAACAAGCAGATTTAATGCTAATCCCAAGTAGAGAGAGAGAGAGAGAATAACTGTGTTTAAATCCTGCAAATCGACTAAAAAAGTAGTTTGTCAGTTCAGGACTTGTGGTAATGACACTACTGGGAACTAGCTAAAAACAAATGGTGAGCCACTGACAAGAAAAATTTGTATATCCATCAATCACCAGCTAGCGCATAGTGCATTGTTGCTGCTGAGGATATGTAAATACATGATTTGGCCACCCCTTCTCAAGTGTTTTAGCCACACCCATTGCTAACAGCTTCATAAAATCAAGCACGTGGCCATGAAGTCACTATAGACAAACATTATATTACAATTGATCTTACTGAAGAGCTTAGTGACTTTTAATGTGGCACTGTCATATGATGCCACTTTTGCCAGTCACTTCATGAAATATCTGCCCAGGTCAGCTGTAAGAGCTATTATTGTGAAGTGAAAGCATCAAGGAGCAACAGCCAATAACAGACCAGCCACAAAGTGGAAGACCATGCAAACTCACAGAACAAAGCTGCCTAATGTTGAAGAACGAAGAATATAAAAATCTCCTATCATCTGTTGCACTCACTATAGAGTTCCAAACTGCATTTAGAAGCAACATCAGCACAAGAACTGAGCGTCAGGAGTTTCATGAAATGGGTTTCCATGACCAAGCAGCTGTACACACAGGGCCAGATTTATAATAAAGCAGAGTTGGCATGTGCCTACAGGTCCTCTCCAAAGAGGGGCGCCTGTCTCTGCCTATCATAAATACCGGTCAGTGAAATAACAGCACTGAGCATGCGTGGTGGCCATCTTTGTTATGGTTGTCACGAGTATTACACATCTACGGCATCCGGCTTCCCCTGCGCATGCACAATGCTTGTGGCGCCTTAACAAAGATGGATGCTGCGCACACGCGGTGCTCTTTATTTCACTGCCGGTAGCCATCTTAGTTAAGATCGCTGGCACAATGGTGAGCGCTTCAGATTTTGGTGTATAGAAGTCTCACATCAACATGCACAATGCCAAGCATTGATTAGATTGGAGAAAAGTGTTCTCTGGAGGGATGAATTATGCTTCAATATTTGGCAGACACAAATCTGTGTGTGGCAGATTCCAGGACTATATCTACTTACTGGAATATAAAATGCCTAAAGTAAAGTTTGGTTGAGGAGGTGTAACAGTCTGGGG
Organism: Bombina bombina; assembly: GCF_027579735.1. Classification (NCBI taxonomy): domain Eukaryota; kingdom Metazoa; phylum Chordata; class Amphibia; order Anura; family Bombinatoridae; genus Bombina; species Bombina bombina. The sequence goes on along the minus strand of NC_069501.1, from coordinate 579,360,107 downwards.
CTGTTTTTCAGGGTTTGGGCTAGGCCTTTTAGTTCCAATGCTACAAGACATTTTAGACAATTGGGTGTTTCCAGTTTTGTGGTAACAGTTTGGGGAAGACCCTTTAATGTTCCAGCCTGACTGTGTCCCTGTGCACAAAGCGAGGTCCATAAAGACATGGTGGTTTGGCAGATTCAGTTTGGAGCAACTCGAGAGGCCTGCACAAAGTCCACTCCTGACCTCATTTGGGATTAATTGAAATGCTAATTGTGAACAAAACATTCTCTTTCAACATCAGAGCCATATCTCAAGCTCAGTGTGATGCTTTGGTGTCCACCTACTTTTGGGCATATAGGGTCTGATTATAAGTGGCACGATAACGGTTGCACGCAAGTGATAAGGGGTCTATCGCAGCTCTTTGAGTGCATCAGAAATAAAGTGCGTATTACGAGTTGAAAGTAAATGTGTTCACTTGAGCACAATTAAATTTAATGCATGTCGGGTTAGTGCAACTTCAGAGCTATGGTTAAAGGGATATAAAATACAGATTTTTTCTTTCATGATTCAGATAGAGCACACAATTTTAAAGATCTTTCCGATTTACTTCTGTTATCAATTTTTTTGTTTTCTTGTTATCCTTTGTTGAAAAGCATGAATGTAAGCTCAGCAGTGTGCACATGTCTGCAGCACTATATAGCATCAGTTTTCCAACAATGTTATATATTAGAAAGAGCACTAGATGGCAGCAATATTTCCTGTCATGTAGAGCTTCAGGCACATGCAAGCTACCTACCTAGATATCTTTTCAACAAAGAATATCATGAGAAAAGAAGCACATTTGATAATATAAGTTAATTGGAAACTTTTTTAAAATTGTAATCTCTATCTGAATATTGAAAGAAATATTTTGGGTTTAATGTCCCTTTAACTGGTACAGTAAAAGAAAGCATTAATAAGGGACTGTGACCCCGAAACGTCGCAACTTGGTATTAATAAATTGCCATAAAAGATTCTTTGGAGTGCTGAGGATTTATTTTCTGTTATTGGACTATTTTTGGGGGACTTGGCAGTGTCTCCAGATCATGCGTGCACCCCTCCATTGTTTGTGCTGTTTCTCCTAAACATTATATGCCTTTAACTGGTACGGGAGACTTAAAAATTGCACAATAGACATAAAATATAAATTGTACAATTGTACAGTCTCCATAATAATAACACTGTCTAATAAACATTATTAAAACATTTTTTTCATACAAAGTTATAAGGGCTCAAAGATATGAGATCTCAGGTGTTAGAAAAAAAAAGGCATGCAAAGGGCTTTAACATAGAGATAGATACATACTCATGTCTAAATCTGTATCAAAGGCGTAACTAGAAGCCACAGGGCCCAGGTGCAAGAATCTAAGAAGGGCCCCCCACAAAAAAAAGTGAATTTGATACTTATCTCTTTTTTTTTTTTTACATTTAACACAGAAAAATAAAGTGAATCAGATTACATGTCTTCAAAAGGAGGTACCCTGTGCCCACAGTCTGTGAGATGGTCTGACCCCCTATTACTGTATATAGTGACACTGTTTAACCTACCAGTACTGTATATAGTGAGTCAGTAACACAGTCTGTAATCTGTCGGTGAGATGGCTGGCCTGACCCTACCCGCCCCAGTACTTTATAAAGTGACCACAGTAGTCTGTGATATGGTCCAACCCCCCATACTGTATATAGTGGTACTGTATAGACTGACACTGTTTACCCCCCACCCCACCATGCTGTAGTAACAAGGTCTGGTATTTACTGGTTCCACAAACATACACACATACACATACATGCATAAATACACACACAGTCACACACATACACACACACACACATAAACACCAATGGGTAAAACAGAAACACTAACCCCTGTAGTCAGAGACACTAGTGAAGCATCATGTCACACTCACATGATATCAGTGCAGGTAATGGCAGGTCAACATTGTTTATTGTATAAAAACAAATTAAAAAAACATTTTAAGCTGGGCCCCCACTCTATATCTATCTATCTATGGGGCCAATTTATCATATGTCGGGCGGACATGATTCTATGTAGTGAATCATGTCCGCCCGACATTGCTAAATGCAGGCAGCATACGCTGTCGACATTTAACATTACAAAAGCATTTCTTGTGAAATGCTTGTGCAATGCTGCCCCCTGTTCACTCACAGCCAATCGACCATTAGCAGGGGATGTATATCATCCCGATAGTAGGGTGATGGACAAGTTAAGGAACTTCTTAACTTTAGTTTCCACTGCTTGTTAATTCCGACCCCATATCTCTACCTAAATCCCAATTTAAGAGGGTGCTCAGAAATAACACGGATGATGTCAAAGCAGAAGCACAGCTACACGAGATATACGCTAGATTCCAACAGAGGGGATACCCACTGAAGGTACTGGATAAACAAATGCAAGCACTAAGTCAGGAAAAGAGCGAGGTGCTATCTGAACACGATCCTCTGACATTTGTGAGCCTGGATAAAAAATGGGAGATTGTGAAGAGTGACACAGGACTGCCATTTAGTCATATGGCATCCACAAGGATAGGTTACAGAAGAGCTATCTCCTTGCGCGACTTCTTAGTGAAAACGGACCCTAAAAGGTGTTACCAGAAGAAGTCTTGGTTGGACATTTTGTACCGAAAGGAAACACTGTAGTTGACTTGAAATACACTATAATTGACCACATACACCCTTTTGCAAGAGGGGGCTACAGAGGCAAAATTCTTCTTCAAAAAGAAGGAAGGTGGACCTTTATATTAGGGACACTGACACCGAAGGGATTTAGCTACCATTTAGATTGGCACTGCTTCCTTTAAACCACTGAAAATCCTGGAGATGTAATTGTTTCCTATCATGTTGCTAAATTTCAACTTGTAGTTACCGCCTTATCCGTGCTATTTCTTACAAGCTCTGATGTGTTCCCTGTTTAAGTGTTGGATAGTGCCTATGGTTATAGGGACCCAAGATAGATAGCTCTATCTGTAAATATCTGGAGTTATAGTGCAATCTTATCTTTCCCCTTTTAGCAATTAGAATTCTCTCCCTAGTCTGATCTGATTAGCCCTCTAGAATGCAGACAAGTATTTTGGCACATAGAGACAGGTATTTTTAGGGCTGGATATTTGTAATGCTAGATACATGTTCAGTGCTAGGCGAGTCTGATTTTTCAATGAAATAGGACACAGATATGTACATACACAGTAAGATCATTATCTAAAAATTTTCTTAATACCTTGTGTTTGCATTAGTACGAGTAGACCATGTATTTAGTAAGATCTAGGATTGTTTGTGACACAGATATAAAATGGTGGTTTTACTAATTAATTTGCTGATGTTTATTTGCTTTTGCCATTGAATAATTTATTCTGTTTATTCTTTTTTATGATCCGTATTGAGCCTTTGAAATTCGCTGCTGTGTGTATGATCGCCTCATGGTGTTTTGGTCGCCAGGGCGACGACTGTATACATACTAGCGTTAAGTCTCTTTTTTTGTATATAACGACTGTATTCATGTGACAAATGATGTTCTAAATAGCTTTGTCTATATAAATACTGTTTTAGTTTCCCTACGATCCACTGGTTTGTATGGGATCGTTACTTTACCTCTGAAGGGATATATATTGTTTATATGTCCGCCACATTGTTCAAACATTTTGGTTACCATGGTGGTTGTATATAAACCAGCGTTGAGCCTTTTATGGAGTAAATATATGGATTCTGGCGTAAAACGTTCTTTCTGCCTGACTTGTTTGTATAATTGATGATTTGTGTATAGGCTGTTATTGTATTATGTAGTGTGATCTTTCTTTTTTGTTCACGTAAGGAAATGTCCATCGGGTCGCTGATGGTGACATTACTCTGGAGGGAGTGGCCCATTACAGCTGCAGCTTGGTGCTTCGTCTCACAAAAGTTTTATAAATGTCACGGTGGGGGTGAGTATATTGTTATTGTCATTTTTGGTGTCTGAAGAAAATTCCTGGAGAGTGCATCCTTGTCTTTCTACATTGTATATATATATATATATATATATATATATATATACAGGGAGTGCAGAATTATTAGGCAAATGAGTATTTTGACCACATCATCCTCTTTATGCATGTTGTCTTACTCCAAGCTGTATAGCTCGAAAGCCTACTACCAATTAAGCATATTAGGTGATGTGCATCTCTGTAATGAGAAGGGGTGTGGTCTAATGACATCAACACCCTATATCAGGTGTGCATAATTATTAGGCAACTTCCTTTCCTTTGGCAAAATGGGTCAAAAGAAGGACTTGACAGGCTCAGAAAAGTCAAAAATAGTGAGATATCTTGCAGAGGGATGCAGCACTCTTAAAATTGCAAAGCTTCTGAAGCGTGATCATCGAACAATCAAGCGTTTCATTCAAAATAGTCAACAGGGTCGCAAGAAGCGTGTGGAAAAACCAAGGTCGCAAAATAACTGCCCATGAACTGAGAAAAGTCAAGCGTGCAGCTGCCAAGATCCCACTTGCCACCAGTTTGGCCATATTTCAGAGCTGCAACATCACTGGAGTGCCCAAAAGCACAAGGTGTGCAATACTCAGAGACATGGCCAAGGTAAGAAAAGCTGAAAGACGACCACCACTGAACAAGACACACAAGCTGAAACGTCAAGACTGGGCCAAGAAATATCTCAAGACTGATTTTTCTAAGGTTTTATGGACTGATGAAATGAGAGTGAGTCTTGATGGGCCAGATGGATGGGCCGTGGCTGGATTGGTAAAGGGCAGAGAGCTCCAGTCCGACTCAGACGCCAGCAAGGTGGAGGTGGAGTACTGGTTTGGGCTGGTATCATCAAAGATGAGCTTGTGGGGCCTTTTCGGGTTGAGGATGGAGTCAAGCTCAACTCCCAGTCCTACTGCCAGTTTCTGGAAGACACCTTCTTCAAGCAGTGGTACAGGAAGAAGTCTGCATCCTTCAAGAAAAACATGATTTTCATGCAGGACAATGCTCCATCACACGCGTCCAAGTACTCCACAGCGTGGCTGGCAAGAAAGGGTATAAAAGAAGAAAATCTAATGACATGGCCTCCTTGTTCACCTGATCTGAACCCCATTGAGAACCTGTGGTCCATCATCAAATGTGATATTTACAAGGAGGGAAAACAGTACACCTCTCTGAACAGTGTCTGGGAGGCTGTGGTTGCTGCTGCACGTAATGTTGATGGTGAACAGATCAAAACACTGACAGAATCCATGGATGGCAGGCTTTTGAGTGTCCTTGCAAAGAAAGGTGGCTATATTGGTCACTGATTTGTTTTTGTTTTGTTTTTGAATGTCAGAAATGTATATTTGTGAATGTTGAGATGTTATATTGGTTTCACTGGTAAAAATAAATAATTGAAATGGGTATATATTTGTTTTTTGTTAAGTTGCCTAATAATTATGCACAGTAATAGTCACCTGCACACACAGATATCCCCCTAAAATAGCTATAACTAAAAACAAACTAAAAACTACTTCCAAAACTATTCAGCTTTGATATTAATGAGTTTTTTGGGTTCATTGAGAACATGGTTGTTGTTCAATAATAAAATTAATCCTCAAAAATACAACTTGCCTAATAATTCTGCACTCCTTGTATATTCAGGTGGCCCTCGGTTTACAACGGTTCAATTTACACCGTTTCAGAATAACAACCTTTTTTTCCAGTCATGTGACTGCTATTGAAAAGCATTGAGAAGCAGTGCATTTATTAAAATAGCCAGTAGGTGGAGCTGTCCGCTTGTGTTGCTGCAAAGCCAAGCAAGCTGAAATTAATCAGTTTAACCAGACCTGAGCTATCGAGCAGATTTCAAAGGAACAAGATCTTCCTGTCTATAAACCAGTCCAGATTGGAATGCATAGAAAGAACTGTTTGCAGAAAAATGCAAGTGAAGTCTGTGTTTTGTGATTATTTTATGAGGTTTATAATGCTGTTTAGCAAATGTTTTTGTTCATTTAACTTAGTTTAATTATATATTCTATGTTGTGTGATTATTTTATTAGGTTTATAATGCTGTTTAGCATTTAAAGTCTTCATTTCAAAGCTTTAAAAATAATGTATTAGGTGTTACTTATATATATATATATTATACAATCAGATTAACATTTTCCAGGTAATAAAAGTGTATATTTTGGCAGCTCTGTAATCCATTAGCGGATTAGAGGTTTCCTCCACATTTAACAAATTTGGAAAACAAGATTTATGACAGCTCCAAACAGAGGCTTTTAATGTTCATATTGCATCAGCCAATAGGATTTTTTACCCTTTAATTCCGATTGGCTGATAGAATTCTATCAGCCAATCGGAATTCAAGGAACGCCATCTTGGATGACGTCATTTAAAGGAAACTTCATTCTTCAAGAGGAATCAAAAGAAGAGGATGCTCCACGCCGGATGTCTTAAAGATGGAGCCGCTCCGCGTCGGAAGGATGAAGATAGAAGATGCCGTCTGGAGGACGACTTTTTGCCGATTGGATGAAGACTTCTCCCGGCTGGATGAGGATGGATGTCCGGTCTTCAAAAACTGTAAGTGGATCTTCGGGGGTTAGTGTTAGGTTTTTTTAAGGGTTTATTGGGTGGGTTTTATTTTTAGATTAGGGACTTTGGACAATGAAAAAGAGCTAAATGCCCTTTTAAGGGTAATGCCCATCCAAATGCCCTTTTCAGGGCAATGGGGAGCTTAGGTTTCTTAGTTAGGATTTTATTTGGGGGGTTTGGTTGTGTGGGTGGTGGGTTTTACTGTTGGGGGGTTGTTTGTATTTTTTTTACAGGTAAAAGAGCTGATTTCTTTGGGGCAATACACAGCAAAAAGCACTTGTAAGGGCTATTGGTAGTTTAGTTTAGGCTAGGATTTTTTTTTATTTTGGGGGGGCTTTTTTATTTTGATAGGGCTATTAGATTAGGTGTAATTAGTTTAAATATTTGATAATTTCATTTTTATTTTGTGTAATTTAGTGTTTATTTTTTTTGTAATGTAGTTAATTGTATTTAATTAATGTAATTTATTTAATTTTAGTGGAATGTTATCAGTGTGAGGCAGGTTAGGTTTTATTTCACAGGTAAATTTGTATTTATTTTAACTAGGTAGTTAGTAAATAGTTAATAACTATTTACTAACTAGTCTACCTAGTTAAAATAAATACAAACTTAGCTGTGAAATAAAAATAAACCTAAGATAGCTACAATGTAACTATTAGTTATATTGTAGCTAGCTTAGGGTTTATTTTATAGGTATTTAGTTTTAAATAGGAATTATTTAGTTAATGATAGTAATTTTTATTTAGATTTATTTTAATTATATTAAAATTAGGGGTGTTAGGGTTAGGGTTAGACTTAGGGTTAGGTTAGGGGTTAAAATATTTATTAAGTGTTAGTGATGTGGGAGGCCAGAGGTTTAGGGGTTAATAACTTTAGTATAGTGGCAGTGGGGACGTTGGGGGCGGCAGATTAGGGGTTAATAAGTGTAGGTAGGTGGCAGCAATGTTGGAGGCGGCAGATTAGGGTTTAATAAGTATAATGTAGGTGTTGGCGATGTCGGGGGCGGCAGATTAGGGTTTAATAAGTGTAATGTAGGTGTCAGCGATGTCGGGGCGGTGTTTAGGGGTGTTTAGACTCGGGTTTATGTTAGGGTGTTAGGTTTAAAGATACGTTTTCTTTCCCCATAGGAATCAATGGGGCTGCGTTGTGGAACTTTACGCTCCTTTATTGCAGGTGTTAGGCTTTTTTTTTAGCCGGCTCTCCCCATTGATGTCTATGGGGAAATCGTGCACAAGCACGTAAAACCAGATCAAAGCAGCGCTGGTATTTGTGTGCAGTATGGAGCTCAACGCTGCCATATTTCCCACAAACGCAGGTTTTTGGAAAACCTGTAATAGCAGCGCTATTAAAGGTGAGCGGTGGAAATAACTTGCAAGATTCAAATAGAACTCGTAATTTTAAACAATTTTTCAATTTACTTCCATGATCAATTTTTGCTCTCTTTTTATATGCACATTTAATGAGGCACCTGCTCTTGCTGAGCATGTGCAAGAGTTCAAAGTGTATACGTATATGAGCCTGTAACTGACTAATGGCTGTCACATGATACAGTTATATGCACACTTACTGAGGCACCAGTTACTACTGAGCATGTGCAAGAGATCACAGTGTATATGTAAATGAGCCTGTAACTGACTAATGGCTGTCACATGATACAGTTATATGCACACTTACTGAGGCACCAGTTACTACTGAGCATGTGCAAGGGATCACAGTGTATATGTATATGAGCCTGTAACTGACTAATGGCTGTCACATGATACAGTTATATGCACACTTACTGAGGCACCAGTTACTACTGAGCATGTGCAAGAGATCACAGTGTATACGTATATGAGCCTGTAACTGACTAATGGCTGTCACATGATACAGTTATATGCACACTTACTGAGGCACCAGTTACTACTGAGCATGTGCAAGAGATCCCAGTGTATATGTATATGAGCCTGTAACTGACTAATGGCGGTCACATGATACAGTTATATGCACACTTACTGAGGCACCAGTTACTACTGAGCATGTGCAAGAGATCACAGTTGTCATGAGATGCAGGACATATGCAGGACACAGCAATGATGGTACAACTCTATTTTATTACAGAGCATAGAAACATACATCTAGTCAGGTTGATTGCACTAATTAACTGCGACACAGACAACCGGACCTAAGCCCCGCCCACAACAGTGACATCACTTCCTGCTCTCATCACATCTTCCCCCTTTTCAAAGGGCGAAGCATACATTTAAATATAACAAATAACAGGCTATACAAAGAGTATACAACAACATTTTTTTGAACAGTATATAGCACATTGGTTACAGAAAAAATAAACAACATTCATTACATCCTGACTTGAACATCGGGGTAGACTACCCTAGTCCATAGTGACCATGGGATTATTCTGCCCATACTTCCGGTCACTGTTCTAGCTAAAGTCAGTCCCTATATCGGGCCGTAAGTTTCACCACTCTTCCGCTTGATGTAACTTTGCATGAACTGTCCTCTGATACAGAAGACGGTGAATAAGAGTCCGCTGGAGGCAAAGACATATCCCTGCTGTGATCTTGCTGAGGGGAAGGCACCTCTCTTAGAACAGGGGATCCCACCGGTGGTGGTACTGAGGCATCCAGTTCCAGACTCTCAGGTACAGGCTGAAGATGTCTTCGGTTACGGCGTGTAACCGTCCCTCCATCAGTAAGAACTGCATAAGACCTTGGTTCTGGAGAGCGTCCAATTACCGTAGCAGGTGTCTTCCATTTCTTCTCATCATCCAGTTTAATTCTGACACTTTGCCCCACATTTAATTCCTGTAAGGGCCTGACAGAATGTCTCCTGTCGTACAAGAAACGATAGCCCTTTTTGGCCTCTTCATCCCTCCTAAGGACTTCGTCCCGAGGAACAGAGCCAGTCGGCTTGAAGACACCCACTGAGGGTAAAGTGGTGCGAATCTGGCATCCTAGCATCAGCTAAACCCGGTGGCTTGAATGGGCATTGCCCTTTATGACAAGAGGGCTAGGTACGGCTCAGATTGTTTTAAAATGAACTTTGTTGTTTGAACTGCCCTTTCAGCCATTCCGTTGGCCTGCGGGTAATGTGGACTTGACATGGAATGTACAAAGTCATATTCCCTGCTGAAAGCACTGAACTCGGTAGAAGCGAACTGCATGCCATTATCACTCACCAGCTCCATCGGAATGCCCCACCGGGCGAACAAGCTCTTAAGATGAATGATAACAGCTTGACTTGTGATATCATTCAAAGGTACAATTTCCAAATACTTGGAATAGTAGTCGATCACAACAAGGAACTTTTCCCCGTGCAGTTCACACAAATTAGCAGCTATTTTCTGCCACGGCGCCGCAGGCAGCGGAGTAGAAATCAAGGGCTCCCTTCTCTGAGTAGGCCGGCGTTCCTGGCAAAAGGCACATTTAGACACATGATTTGCAAAGTCAGAGCTGATCCCAGGCCACCACACAGCTGTAGCTGCCCTTTCTCTGCACTTTGTAATGCCTAACTGGCCATCGTGAATCCTGTTTAACATCTCCTTCCTCATGCTGACAGGAATAACGATGCGGTCTTGGAACAGCCCCAACCCCTCCAGCTCTGTGAGCTGCGACCTCTCTCACTGGTAAGAACTTAAAGACATCCAGGCTGCCCGGCTCTCGGACCAGCCTTCTTTTATGTACTTTTTAACCTCTTGCAGATCTGTGTCCAAATATGTCTCTTTATTACTTCCAGTTTCCTTGAAGAAATGGACTTTGAGGCCAGAACCGAATCAACATACACTTTCACATCAGATTCGGTTGAGGATTTTTCAGCAGCAGCCAGCGGGAGCCTGGATAGTGTATCTGCCACAAACTAGCGGTTTATGGTCAGTCTCCAGACTAAATTTCTCTAAACCCACTAGATAACGCTGAAAGCGCTCACAGGCCCAAACTGCAGCCAGGCACTCTTTCTCAATTTGAGCGTATTTTGACTCAGCAGCCATCAGTGTGCGGGAACAGTAGACGATGGGTTGTAGTTTATTTTCATTTAACTGCAGGAGAGCAGCCCCCAAACCATAACTGCTTGCATCAGCACTAACCACAGTCTTTTTGGAAGGGTCGTAGAACCCCAGCACTGGGGCAGACCCCAGCAGGGACTTGGCCTGCATAAAAGATTTTTCCTGTGAAGGTCCCCAGACCCAGGCAACGTCTTTCAACGTCATAAGCTCCTTCTCCACTTGAGGCATGAGCGGGAATGGAATTCTACGGGGAGTAGAAATACTGTATGGGACTGCGTCACTCTTAAGTGCTATATGGACTGGCTTGCAATTCAGTAGGCCCAATTCACCAAACATATCTTCAGAGATCTCATTCACTCTGGCCACTAGGCCCAAGTCACAGGCTGCTTTTCTGCTCAATAAATTGCTAACACACTGACCTTGAATCACATGCACCCACATGGTGAATTTCCTTTGCTTGTACTCACAGCTGGCAAGAAATTTCCCCTCACAATCAATGCGGCCACCAGGACTATGGACATTTGTAGTAACCTTCACCAGCTGGGGCTGTCGAGGCAGTTTCATAAATGCAGCGAGAGACATTACAGTGATATCTGCTCCTGTGTCGATCTTAAAATCAACTCTGGCTCCCATTACAGTAAAAGTAACCTTCCAATTTTCCTCTGAGCTTGGCCGTTCCACAATAGACCCCACAAAAGACACTTCCTGACCCTCCTGGTCACTGTCCACCTGCATCTCCTTAATGTATTCAGTTTTACACACCACTTCAAAATGGCCCAATCTGTTACATTTTCTGCATCTTTTATCTCTGGCCGGGCATATAACACTCTGATCATGGCCATGGTAGCACCGTGTGCATCGGGCATGCTGCGCCCATCCACTTCTAGGTCTATCCATTATTTTAGATCTACCGCTCACACTGTGCCTTTCATTCTCAGACCTCAGATCAGCACTTTGCTTTTTCACCAGTTCACTCTGGCGGGCCATCCTAATAGCCCCATCTAATGTTAAATCAGACTCTAACTGTAGCTTCAGTGAGACGTCAGCATCTGCAATTCCAATAACTATTCTGTCTCTGATTTGCTCTTCTTTAGCAACACCAAACTCACAGAATTCAGCTAGTTCATACAGGCTGCGCACAAATGACTCCACAGATTCTCCCACACGCTGATTACGTTTTTGAAAACACGCTCTCTCATGAATCACATTTCTTTTGGGCACAAAGTGGGCACTGAGTTTATCCATAACTATATCAAAGTTAAATTCTTTCCCTTCTTGGAAAGTAAAAGCATTGAACACTGGCTCCACATCTTTCCCCATAGAGTATAAAAGAGAATTAACTTGTACTTCACCACTCTCCTTGTCCAGCTTGGAAGCAATCCTGAAGCGCTGAAACCGCTGATGCCATGTGGGCCAAGCTGCAGGCTGAGAGAAGTCAAAAGGCTCAGGTGGGGTAAACTTTGACATCATCATCGATCAGGAACAGAAGCGCAGGCCAGAACTTCTGACACCATGTCATGAGATGCAGGACATATGCAGGACACAGCAATGATGGTACAACTCTATTTTATTACAGAGCATAGAAACATACATCTGGTCAGGTTGATTTCACTAACTAACTGCGACACAGACAACCGGACCTAAGCCCAGCCCACAACAGTGACATCACTTCCTGCTCTCATCACAACAGTGTATATGTATATGAGCCTGTAACTGACTAATGGCTGTCACATGATACAGTTATATGCACACTTACTGAGGCACCAGTTACTACTGAGCATGTGCAAGAGATCACAGTGTATATGTATATGAGCCTGTAACTGACTAATGGCTGTCACATGATACAGTTATATGCACACTTACTGAGGCACCAGTTACTACTGAGCATGTGCAAGAGATCACAGTGTATACGTTTATGAGCCTGTAACTGACTAATGGCTGTCACATGATACTGTAGGCAGGAAAATAAAGAAGCTTTCTGAAATTTCTCAGAAAAAAACTCTACTGATCATTTGAAATTCAGAGTAAGTGCTACTGCATTGTCTTATAAATGTGTATCTGTGCATTGTGCAATTCTACTGTATTTGATGGCCCTTTACGTTATATACTCCTGTGATGGATATCATTTTAAAGTAATTTTCATGACAGATACAAACAAAAAAGATCACATGCTCTGCCCATATTTCTATCTGAAGTGGGAGATTTTATTGTAGGAGAGTGACTAATTTATTTGACATTTAAGTAATACTACTCAGGTGTGTACTCATTGTTGTGTAGTGTGATTGTATATATATATATATATATATATATATATATATATATACAGGTGGCCCTCGTTTTACAACGGTTCAATTTACACCGTTTCAGAATAACAACCTTTTTTTCCAGTCATGTGACTGCTATTGAAAAGCATTGAGAAGCAGTGCATTTATTAAAATAGCCAGTAGGTGGAGCTGTCCGCTTGTGTTGCAGCAAAGCCAAGCAAGCTGAAATTAATCAGTTTAACCAGACCTGAGCTATCAAGCAGATTTCAAAGGAACAAGATCTTCCCGTCTATAAATCAGTCCAGATTAGAATGCATAGAAAGAACTGTTTGAAGAAAAATGCAAGTGAAGTCTGTATTGTGTGATTATTTTATTAGGTTTATAATGCTGTTTAGCAAATGTTTTTGTTCATTTAACTTAGTTTAATTATATATTCTGTGTTGTGTGATTATTTTATTAGGTTTATAATGCTGTTTAGCATTTAAAGTCTTCATTTCAAAGCTGTAAAAATAATGTATTAGGTGTTACTTATGACAATTTTGAAAAGGGCCTGGAACCTATCTCCCTCACTTCCCATTGACTTACATTATAAACTGGGTTTCAATTTACAACGGTTTCGATTTACAACCATTCCTTCTGGAACCTAACCCCGGCGTAAACTGAGGGCTACCTGTATATATATATATATATAATATACTGCAAATGGATGGCACTCTCCTTCTATCAGTTACAACTTTCCAGGTGCTCTTACCACGTAGTAAATATTCAGCATGGGACCTCACAGGACCGACCACTGTGAGGTCCCATGCTGGATATATATATATATATATACACCATTTATTTATTTTCTTTGATGGCGCATTTTAATTTGTAGTTTTCATGTTTTATAATCATTGATTGGGACTCTTGGCATTAACATTGGGGGGGGGCACATTTTGCATTATCGCCCTGGGAGCCAAATTCTCTAGAAATGGCCCTGCCTGCTGCAGGGGGAGGGAGAGAAGTAAAAATGTTCATGAAGGAGCTGGAGGGATCCTGGTTCTGTGCTGAATGTGAAGGCATAGCTAGAAGTGTCCCTGCAGTGTCTGTTTCACTAGGGGCAGGCTGAGTCTCAGGGACAATAATAAGAGGAATGGGGAGAGAAACAGGAGGAGGCGGATGAATCTTTGCCATTGTCATAGAGGGGGTAAGATGGCGGCGGCCGCGGGAGGGGGTGAGAAGGGTCGGAGATGGGGCCCCGGGAGGGGAGCCCCCCTTGCCGGCCCGGATTTCCCCCGGCAGGTGCCCCCGAAGCACCTGCCCGCACCCCGGGAGAATCGCTCACCCCTCGGCTGACGCAGTCCGCCCACGGCCGTCCACCCCCGGGAGGAAACCTGGCCGTTCCGGGTACCTGGCGGGCGTGGAGGTCTTTCTCTCCCCCCCTGGCAGGGGGCTGTACTGGGACAGGAGGGGGAAGAGGTGGGGGGGGGTCTTGAATATCAACTTGTGATGAGGGATTGAATTCCTCAGATTCAATTTTACTAATCTGTTGTTCCTGAATACTACAACGTGTTACAGGCATATTTCCCTCTGTGAATCTCAAAGGTGGAGCAGAAGAACGTCTGGTACACCTCATGATGAAGAGAAGTAGACTTGAAGATGGAGAAAAGATGAACCAACTTGACAGCTTCTTGTCCAGGATCAAAGAGGAACAGGAACTGCAGACACCAGCTTATGAAAGGTAAGCCTATACCGCCATTCCGCAATCTGAGACCAGTAGTTATGGATTTTGCGAAACAAAAATGTTTCACAAAACTCATAACTGAAATGTTACAAAGTACACTAATACCCATAAACTAAATATTAACCCCTAAACCGCTACCCTCTTGCATCTCAAACACTATATTAAACCTATTAACCCCTAAACCGCCGGCCCCCCACATCGCAAAACACTAAATTTTACTATTAAACCCTAAACCTAATACCCCCCTAACATTAAATTAAAATTACAATATAACTATATTTAAATAATTAAAAACTTACCTGTGAAATAAAAAAAATAACTTTAACCTATAAATTAACCTAACATAACTATTCTAATAAAATAAAATAAACTACAAATTAAAAACCTAAATTTAAAATTTAAAAAAAACCTAACACTATGAAAAAAATAAAAAATCTAACATTACAAAAAAAATAAACACTAAATTACGAGAAAGATTACAAAAAATAATAAACAAAAGTATCAAAAATAAAAACAACACGTAATCTAAAAATAGAAAATCCCCCCCAATATAAAAACACCCCCTAACCTACAATAAACTACCAATAGCCCTTAAAAGGGCCTTTTGTAGGGCATTGCCCTAAGTTAAACAGCTTTTACCTAGAAAAAAAAAATACAAAGTATCCCCAACAGTAAATGTTAAAAAAAAAGTCTGGACATCCATCTCATCTAGGCGGCAAAAGGTTTTTATCCAGGCAGTGAGAAGTCTTCATTCAGGCGGCGACACCTTCATCCATCTCGGGGACGTCTTTTATTTTCATCATGTTCGAATCAGTCAATATGATTTTAGAAGCTCTCATCCTATTGGCTGATTTGAATTTGAAGAATCAAATCAGTCAATAGGAATGCAAGGTACGCCATTTTGAAATGGGTACCTTGTATTTAACTTCAGTTTACGGCGGTGATCGTATAAAAAGGGCGCTCCATGCAGGTTGCAATCGCCATCCGGGATAGCTCCGCTCTGCGCCACCGGGATGAAGACTGAAGACGTCCCCGACATGGATGAAGGTGTCGCCGCCTGGATTAAGACTTCTAGCCTCCTAGATGAAGACTTCTCACCGCCTGGATGGAGATGGATGTCCGGACTTCAGGAACCGTGAGTAGATTTTCTGGGGTTAGTGTTAGTTTTTTTTTTTTTTTGGGGGGTGTTTTTATTTAAGATTAGGGTTTTGGGCTTGTAAAAGAGCTGAATGCCCTTTTAGGGGCAATGCCCATACAAATGCCCCTTTAGGGGCAATGGTTTAGATTTATGTTTTTTATTTTGGTGGGTTGGTTTGGGGGGGGGGTTACTGTTAGGGAGACTTTGTATTTTTTTTTTCTCTGTAAAAAAGCTATTGAACTTTAAGGGCTATTGGTAGTTTATTGTTAGGGGGTGTTTTTATTTTGGGGGGCTTTTTATTTTTATAGGGCTATTAGATTAGGTGTAATTGTTTTTATTTTTGATAATTTCGTTTATTATTTTTTGCAATCTTACAGATTTTATTTTTCGTAATTTAGTGTTTATTATTTTTTGTTAGATTTTTTATTTTTTTTCGTAGTATTAGGTTTTTTTAAATGTTTAATTTAGTTTTTTCATTATTAGAATAGTTATGTTAGGTTAATTTATAGTTATTTTTTAAGTTTTTTTATTTTACAGGTAAGGTTATTTTAAGATAGTTATTATAACTTTTTATTTAAAAATAGGGAGTGTTAGGTTTAGGGGTTAATCGTTTAATTTAGTGTTTTGCAATGTGGGGGATCTGACGGTTTAGGGGTTAATAGGTTTATTTATTAGTTGCGATGTGGGGGGTCAGCGGTTTAGGGGTTAATACGTTTATTTAGTGTCGGCGATGTTGGCTGGGGCTGCGGATTTGAGGTTAATCACTTTTTTTAGGTGTTGGCGATGCCGGGGTGGTGTATTAGGGGGTTAATCACTTTATTTAGGTGTCGGCGATGTTAGGGGCGGCAGATTAGGGGCTAATAACTTTTTTTTAGTGTCGGCAATGTTGGGGAGCAGCGGATTAGGGGTGTTTAGACTATGGGTTTAAGTTAGGGTGTTAGATTTAAACTTAACTTTCTTTTCCCCATAAACATCAATGGGGTTGCGGTACGGTGATCTCTATTCCGCGATCGCAGGTGTTAGTTTTTTTAACACTTTTGCCCCATTGATGTCTAATGGGGGAAGCGTGCACGAGCACGTAAACTCAGTCCTTGGCTTTTGTGCGGTATAGAGCTTAATGCACCATACCGCACAGCACAAGGAGGCTTTTCAGTAACTCGTAATGGAGAGTGCAATGACGCAATTTTTTTGGCCATATTTTCGCACCCTGTTTAGCGCAAAATTTGTAATCTAGGTAATTGTTTGCTACTCAAAATAAACTTTGTAATAGACATGTGCAACGCTAAAAATTTTGTTTAGTTTTGTTTTCATTAGTTAAATAAATAATTTCATTTTGGAAAATTAGTTAAGTTAAATCATTTTTTCATACCCGTTCGTTATTTCGGATCTATTCTTTATTCATATTCATTATTCTATTATAAAGTTTAGAATAGAATAAAGGCTGTGACACACTGCAAGCCATCGCTTTTGAAGTTCAAATATTTCATCTCTGAGCACTCAGCTACGCGACCTGATGCAGCAGAGTGCTCAGAGATGAAAAGGCAGGACACACTGAGTGTGCACAGCCGCATGTACACGCTGCGCTGCTCCGCTTGCAGTGTGTCACAGCCTTAATGCATATAAATAAAGAATGGACCCTAAAAAACAAAAGGATTTAAAAAAAAAAAATTTAACTTAACATAACTAATATGCCGCTGATTGCCAATTTTGTTTTTATCTGCCACCCACATTGCCGACACTAAATAAAGCTATTAACCCCTAAACCGCCATCCCCCCACATCGCCAACACTAACTAAACCTATTAACCCCTAAAACCGCCGCCCCCCACATCGCCGACATTAACTAAAACTTTTAACCCCTAAACTGCAGTTCCCCGACATAGCTGACACTAACTAAACTTATTAACCCCTAAACCGCAGTTCCCCGACATCACCAACACTAACTAAAACACTGAATAAACCTATTAACCCCTATACCGCAGTTCCCAAACATTGACCAACAGTAACTAAACCTATTCACCCCTAAACTTCATTACCCTGACATTGTCGGCACTAACTAAATCTATAAACCCCTAAACCACAGTTCCCCAACATCGCCAACACTAACTAAACCTATTAACCCCTAAACCGCAGTTCTCCGACATTGCGACACTAACTAAACCTATTAACCCCTAAACCGCCGTACACCCACATCGCCAACAGTAACGAAAACACTAAATAAACCTATTTACCTCTAAACCGCCGTACACCCACAAGGCCAACACCACATCGCAACAACCTAACTTAAACTATATTAACCCTTAAACCTAACACCCCTTAATTTTAACATAATTTACTGTAAATAGACCTAAATTGAAGTTACAATTATTAACCAACTACCTATTTAAAAATAAAAACGAACTTACCTGTGAAATAAAAATAAAACCTAAGCTAGCTACAATATTACTATTTACTAACTACCTAGTTAAAATAAATACAATCTTACCTGTGAAATAAAAATAAAACCTAAGCTTACACTAATAAAACCTAACATGACTAAAAAAATAAAACCTAACATTACTAAAAATAAAAAAAAACTAAATTACTAGATTACTAAAAAAATTAAAACTACAATTGCAAAAATAATAAACACTAAAATTACAAAAAATAAAAAAAACTACCATAAGAAAAAATTTTTTTTTATCCAAAACAATAAAAATTATTCCTATTCTAATACCCCATTTAAAAACAAAACAAAAAAAAAAACACCCCAAAATAAAAAAAACCCTAATCCTATATAATAAAAGGCCAGGAAGGTTTGTCAGATGAAGTCATGCGCAGTAGAGAGGACAAATATACCTGGCCTTGAGCAGCAGAGTAGTGAGCACTGCGGAAGCTGCCTGGTGGGGGCGTGGCCTGGTGTGCCGTGATGGGGGCTTGGCTGGGCGTGCCGTGATGAGAGCAAAAGAGAGGAGAGAGAGCAAAAGAGGGGGGAGAGAGAGAGCAAAAGAGAGGGTGAGAGAGAGCAAAAGAGAGGGTGAGAGAGAGCAAAAGAGGGGGGCAGAGAGAGAGAGCAAAAGAGGGGGGAGAGAGCAAAAGAGGAGGAGAGAGAGGGCAAAAGAGGGGGAAGAGAGAGAGAGCAAAAGAGGGGGGAGAGAGCAAAATAGGGGGAGAGAGAGCGCAAAAGAGGGAGAGAGAGAGCACAAAAGAGGGGGAGAGAGAGCGCAAAAGAGGGGGAGAGAGAGCGCAATTGTGGGGGAGAGAGAGAACACAAAAGAGGGGGAGAGAGAGAGCACAAAAGAGGGGGAGAGAGAGCTCAAAAGAGAGAGAGAGCTCAAAAGAGAGGGGAGAGAGAGAGATTTTAAAAGAGAGGGGGGAGATAGAGAGCGCAAAAGAGAGGGAGGAGAGAGAGAGCACAAAAGAGAAGGGGGAGAGAGAGGGAGCAAGGGTTGGAACCGCGGTACTTAAAAAATTGGCCCATGTACATGGGCTTTAGGACTAGTTTATAATAAACTACCAAGGGCCCTTAAAATGGCCTTTTGTGGGTCATTGCCCTAAAGTTAACAGCTCTTTTACAAAAAAATAAAAACAAAAACCCCCTAACATTACAAACCCCCCAAACACACAAAATGATAATAAACCTAATCTATCCATTGCTGCGAAAAGGCCATTAAAAATAAAAAAATGCCTAATCTAAAAAATAAGAAAAACCACCACAAAAATAAAAAAATTCCCATTACAAAAAATAACTAAATTATCCAACATAATAAAAATTATTGCTATTCTAATACCCCATTTAAAAAAAAAAAACACCCAAAAGTAAAAGAAAACCTAATTTATAATAGACTACCAATAGCCCTTAAAAGGGCCTTTTGTAGGGCTTTGCCCTAAAGTTAACAGCTCTTTTGCTACAAAATTACAACAAACACCCCCTAACATTACAAACCCCCACCCACCCCAAACCCACAAAATAAAAACACCTAACTAAAGAAAACCTAATCTACCCATTGCCCTGGCATTTGTAAAGGGCATTTGTATGGACATTGCCCTTAAAAGGGCATTCAGCTCTTTTTTGGCCCATTAAAATAAAAAAAGCCCTAATCTAAAAAAAACAACATCCAAAAAAAAAAAAAAAAAAAATCTAACACTAACCACAAAATCGGTACGTACTGTTGCTGAAGTCCGACGAAAGATCTTCATGCCAGTGGCGAAGTATCTTAATCCAGGCATTCAATCTTCAGTGTGCGGTGGTCGATCGCATGAAGAGGACCTCCATAATGGACCGATGGAACTCTACCTGGACCTCCGCCTCCGCGCATCCACCTACCGCTCCGCCGCCGCAGGGATAAAGAAGATAGAAGATGCAGGTCCCGCGATGGATGAAGATGGAGCTTCCTGCATTAAGATGCTTTGCCGCTGAGATGAAGATCTTTCGCCGGACTTTAGCAACTGTGAGTACCGATTTTGAAGTTAGAATTTTTTTTTTTTTTTTTTTTAAGATTAGGGCTTTTTTTATTTTAATGGGCCGAAAAAGAGCTGAATGCCCTTTTAAGGGCAGTAAAAGAGCTGAATGCCCTTTAAAGGCCAATGTCCATAGAAATGCTCTTTTCAGGGCAATGGGTAGATTAGGTTTTTTTAGTTAGCTTTTTTTATTTTGTCGGTTTGGGGCGGTGGGGGTTTGTAATGTTAGGGGGTGTTTGTTTTTATTTTTTTGCAAAAGAGCTGTTAACTTTAGGGCAATGCCCTACAAATGCCATTTTAAGGGCTCTTGGTAGTTTATTATAGATTAGGTTTTTTATTTTGGGGTGTTTTTTTTTAAACAGGGTATTAGAATAGGAATACTATTTAATGCTTTGAATAATTTTGTTTGTTATTTTTTGTAATTTTAGTGCTTATTATTTTTTGTAATTGTAGTTTAAATGTATTAGTTAGCTTACAGTAGTTTTTTATTTTTAGTAATGTTAGTTTTTTTATTTTTAGTAATGTTAGGTTTTATTACATTAAGCTTAAGTTTTATTTTTATTTCACAGGCAAGTTTGTATTTATTTTAACTAGGTAGTTAGTAAATAGTTATATTGTAGCTAGCTTAGGTTGTATTTTTATTTCACAGGTAAGTTTTTTTTTTTTTAATAGGTAGTTAGTTAATAATTGTAACTTTAATTTAGGTCTATTTTAATTATGTTAAAATTATGGGGTGTTAGGTTAATAAAGTTGTTGCAATGTGCTGGGCGGCGGTTTAGGGGTTAATAAGTTTAATTAGTGTTGGCGATGTGGGTGTACGGTGGTTTAGGGGTTAAAAGGTTTAGTTAGTGTTGGCGATGTCAGGGAACTGCGGTTTAGGGGTTAATAGGTTTAGTTAGTGTTGGCGATGTGGGAGGGGACAGTTTAGGGGTTAATAAGTTTATTTAGTGTTTTTTATTTTTTGTAATTTAGTGTTTATTTTTTTGTAATTTAGTATATTGTATTTAATTAATGTAATTTATTTTATTTTAGTGTAATATTAGGTGTTAGTGTAACTCAGGTTAGGTTTTATTTTACAGGTAAATTTGTATTTATTTAAACTAGATAGTAAAAAGTTAATAACTATTTACTAACTAGTCTACCTAGTTAAAATAAACACAAACTTAGCTGTGAAATAAAAATAAAACCTAAGCTAGCTACAATGTAACTATTAGTTATATTGTAGCTAGCTTAGGGTTTATTTTACAGGTAAGTATTTAGTTTTTAATAGGAATTATTTAGGTAATGATAGTAAGTTTTATTTTGAATTATTTTAATTATATTAAAGTTAGGGTTGTTAGGGTTAGGGTTAGACTTAGGGTTATGGTTTAATATATTTATTTAGTGTTAGTGATGTGGGAGGCCAGAGGTTAAGGGGTTAATAACTTTATTATAGTGGCGGCGACGTTGGGGCAGCAGATTAGAGGTTAATAATATTTAACAAGTGTTTGCGATGCGGGAGTGTGGCGGTGTAGGGGTTAATTTGTTTATTATAGTGGCGGCGATGTCCGGAGCGGCAGATTAGGGGTTAATAAATGTATTATAGTGTTTGCGATGCGGGAGGGCCTCGGTTTAGGGGTTAATAGGTAGTTTATGGGTGTTAGTGTACTTTTTAGCACTTTAGTTATGAGTTTTATGCTACAGATTTAGATGGCGGTACAAATCTTGTCTTTATAGGCTGTACCGCTCACTTTTTGGCCTCCCAGGCAAAACTTGTAATACCTGCGCTATGGAAGTCCCATTGAAAAAGGACTTTTTGAAAGGTGCGGTAGTTACGTTGCCTTACGGCCAAAAAGGTGTGCTGTACAGCTATACCTACACGACTTGTAATAGCAGCGGTAGTGAAAAAGCAGCGTTATTAACCAAAAACTCGTAATCTAGCCGATAGAAAAACAATACATCATTTGATGCCCCAATAAAAGTAAAGGTAGAACGGCCAATCTTCAGATGCTTCCTCAGACTGGAATGTCTCTATATGACATAACCCATATAAAATCAATGCTCTGCAGTGCTCAGCTAAAGCATGTTATCAACAAATCTCTAAAAGTAATTTACCAACTAGTTAAAGGGACATTAAACAACTGGACACTATTTTAATAGTAAGGTTACTACTCACCATGTTATCGTTGTTTTCCGCCTGCAACTCTCTTGAGATCCGCTGTCTCATTTTAAACCTTAGCTCCGTATTTTCATTCTGGACATAGCCATTTTGGAGCTTGCATATTGTTGGGCACTGTGCAAGATGTGGTAAACATTCACAGGTCAACGATATTGCTAGCGTCCACAGCTGTACAGAGCAGAATGTAAACATTTTTGCCGTTTTTATGCGCAGATTAAAAATTACATCATTTATTTTAAAAAAATCTTAGATTAATAATACAGAGCAATGCAGTCTGCTCTGCATCATGCACGCTAATAACCCATAGTGCACAATGCAGCTGTCAAAAATGCCTCCACTGTCACTGTCAAAGATCTGTTTTAACCAGCAGGGTTAAAGGGACACTGACCCCAAATTATTTCTTTCACAATTCAGATAGAGCATTCAATTTTAAACAACTTTCTAATTTACTCCTATTATCAATTTTTCTTTGTTCTCTTGGTATCTTTATTTGAAAAAGAATGCATCTAAGCTTTTTTTTTTTTAGTTCAGACTCTGGACAGCACTTTTTTATTGGTGGATTAATTTAGCCACCAATCAGCAAGAACAACCCAGGTTGTTCACAAAAAATGGGCCTGGCATCTAATCTTACATTCTTGCATTTCAAATAAAGATACTAAGAGAATGAAAAAAAAATGATAATAGGAGTAAATTAGAAAGTTGCTTAAAAGTTCATGCTCTAATCTGAATCATAAAAGAAAAAAATTGGGTTCCGTGTCCCTTTAAAATAGGAGAACTGTTCGAAAGAGAGCTGTAGGCACAATAGGAAAACAATAACATCATGAGAAGCATTCTATTTTAGTTTTGCCAAGCAGTTTAATGTCTCTTTAAAGAGACATAAAACACAAACTTTTCTTTCATGATTTAGATAGAACATACACTTTTAAACAACTTTCCAATGTATTTTTATTATGAAATGTTCTTAGTCCTCTTGCTATCCTTTGTTGAAAAGCAGGAAGGTAAGTTCAGGAGTGTGCACGTCTGCAGCCCTATATGGCAGCAGTGTTGCAATAATGTTATACCTTAGCAAGAACACTAGATGACAGCACTATTTCCAGTCATGTAGTGCTCCAGACATGTGAACGCTACCTATCTAGATATATCTCTTCAACAAAGATTAACATGAGAATGAAGAAACGTTTAAACTATTGTATTCTCTATCTAAATCATAAAAGAAAAAAAAGTTGGGTTCCACGTCCCTTTAAGGTTAAAAATAACTAAATATGTCCAGTGATTCCAGTAAAGTAAATTATCAACAGCAGCAGGATGACTTAATCAGATAATTGTAGAAGTTACTTACCCTATATATAGTGAAGCACTAGACTGCTTTTTGAAGACAATTTATATGCGTTTTATTAAAAGCAGACGAACCTTCAAACGCACAGCGGAAGAGGTAAATTAACTATAATAGGACAGCTCCATTTTAAAAATAATTCATCAAAAGCTATTTTTTTGTGTGTGATTTCAAGTCTGGAAGTAGGATGAATTTAGGCCCATATTAGTGGTTACCTTAGTCACTTTAAATAAAAGTTTATTGAGACAAGGGATATTTGAACTGCTGTGTTAAAAAGAAAGTTGAATTCATGGAAGAATCCTCTTGTCAGAGATAATTACAGGTTTATATTTTAAGGGATATTCAAACATTAATAGACTGTACCATATTTAATATTAAACAAGTTTAAGGCTATGATTGTGATTATAGTTTATGTTCACCAAGTAGAAAACTTATATAGGCCAAGTGGTTCTCATCTGCTGTCAGATTCTATTTTTGTGTGCAAATCCTCTGTAAGTGAGAGCACAAGTTACAAATGTGTAACAATGCTCTGGGCTTCAGCGGTTTGGCAAGGAATTCAGGTTATGTCATTTGTGTAAATCAGCCACTTAGGACTTTTGAAATGTGTGCGCTTACCCACAGTAGATGATTATGGGATTCGTGTAGAAAAAAAATGTAAATATGTAATCTGAAAAAAAAAATTCAAGTAAACGTTGTGGTTTGTTATCCATTGTCAACACATTAAATTGCTAACGAGCTGAGGTTGCAAGTTACACTGTACATGTTGCAGAAATCAACACTAGTTGATTTTAACACACGTCCTGTTATATAATAAGGGGTTTTTAATAAGCTTTAATAGCGTAGGATTTGCAGGCTTGACAAAATTAGGAGCCAAAAAAAAGAAATATTCTAAAGCTTAGTTTCTCAGTCTTTGGTACATTTATCCCTGGGTGGTAACCAAGGGGTCTGGGTGTCTGTAGAAAATTTTCGGGGGGGGGAGGCAAAAAAATAAAATACCCTAAGCATAATAAATGGCAACATGGGAAGCAGACAGAGTTGCTCTTCGTATGAATGAGATTCACATAATTTTAAACATGGTGGCTCCCTGATGTCAAAAGACTGATTTGAAGATAGCCCATATACCTTAGCTATACACACATAGTTCATTAAATGTTGTCCTGTCCTCTTTGGTTGGGGGCTGAACCTCCTCTATCTACAGTTACTTAACTCTCCAATCCCGCCACACAAATATTCTAAGGCTGCTACAAGATAGAATAAATACACCTAGCTTATTTGGATCACGGTTACCCCTTCTCACACCTTTGTTACTTTATTATATTCAGTTTACCACCTCTTCCCCCCCATAATGTACCTTCCTAATTGGAAGAGCTACTTAAACGGTTAATCTTATATGTACCGCAACGTTTTATTTTGAAAGTATTATTGTGGCATTTTTCTATTTCATTTATGCTAGCTTTCTTTTTGTTTTAATGTGAGGTATGTATTTTGTATCGCTAAATTTTTCTGAGATCTAATGGCTATGACTATATCTCTAAGAGTATATCAGATATGAAAATGATATTTGAAAATGTCCTAGATTCTTAGCAACAAAAAAATGGAAAATTTGAGGTTTATTTTCAATTTGTGTTTACTATTTTTGATATGCAACAAACTGAACCCTATATGAAGATATAGCCATTATTGTAACTCTCTTACTTTTATGTCATTTATTTGTTGTAATGTATTTGTACCTCAATAAAAATATTTAAAAAAAAAAAAAAAAAGACTGATTTGAGTAGGAGCTTATGCTAAGATATATGATTGAAAATGTAGGAGCCAGCTCAAAAAAAAAAAAAAAAGAAGAAGAAGAAGAAGGCAAACAATGCAGCCTTCAACCAAACAAACTTACAGGCCCCTATTTAACAAAGGTCTGGCGTATTCAGAATTGCACCAGCAGGTTCGCCAGAAACACGGGCTCTCATGCTCCATCCGGAGCTTGATATATGGGCACCACAGTATCTCACAAAAGTGAGTACACGCCTCACATGTTTGTAAATATTTTATTATATCTTTCCTTGTGACAACACTGAAGAAATGACACTTTGCTACAATGTAAAGTAGTGAGTGTACAGCCTGTATAACAGTGTAAATTTGCTGTCCCCTCAAAATAACTCAACACACAGCCATTAATGTCTAAACCGTTGGCAACAAAAGTGAGTACACCCCTAAGTGGAAATGTCCAAATTGGACCCAAAGTGTCAATATTTTGTGAGGCCACCATTATTTTCCAGCACTGCCTTAACCCTCTTGGGCATGGAGTTCACCAGAGCTTCACAGGTTGTCACTGAAGTCCTCTTCCACTCCTCCAGGACGACATCACAGAGCTGGTGGATGTTAGAGACCTTGCGCTCTCCCACCTTCCGTTTGAGGATTCCCCACAGATGCTCAATAGGGTTTAGGTCTGGAGACATGCTTGGCCAGTCCATCACCTTTACCCTCAGCTTCTTTAGCAAGGCAGTGGTTGTCTTGGAGGTGTGTTTTGGGTTGTTATCATGTTGGAATATTGCCCTGCGACCCAGTCTCCGAAGGGAAGGGATCATACTCTGCTTCAGTATGTAACAGTACATGTTGGCATTCATGGTTCCCTCAATGATCTGTAGCTCCCCAGTGCGGGCAACACTCATGCAGGCCCAGACCATGAGACACCCACCACCATGCTTGACTGTAGGCAAGACACACTTGTCTTTGTACTCCTCACATGGTTGCTGCCACACACGCATGACACCATCTGAACCAAATAAGTTTATCTTGGTCTCATCAGACCACAGGACACGGTTCCAGTTTTCCATATCCTTAGTCTGCTTGTCTTCAGCAAACTGTTTGCAGGCTTTCTTGTGCATCATCTTTAAAAGAGGCTTCCTTTTTGAACGACAGCAATGCAAACCAATCTGATGCAGTGTGCGGCATATGGTCTGAGCACTGACAGGCTGACCCTCAACCCCTTCAACCTTTGCAGCAATGCTGGTAGCACTCATACGTCTATTTCCCAAAGACAACTCTGGATATGATGCTGAGCATGTGCACTTAGCTTCTTTGGTCGACCATGGCGAGGCCTGTTCTGAGTGGAAACTGTCCTGTGAAACCGCTGTATGGTCTTGCCCACTGTGCTGCAGCTCAGTTTCAGGGTCTTGGCAATCTTCTTATAGCCTAGGCCATCTATATGTAGAGCAACAATTCTTATTTTTAAGATCCTCAGAGAGTTCTTTGCCATGAGGTGCCATGTTGAACTTCCAGTGACCAGTATGAGAGAGTGTGAGAGCAATAACACCAAATTTAACACACCTGCTCCCCATTCACACCTAAGACCTTGTAACACTAATGAGTCACATGACACCATGGAGGGAAAATGGCTAATTGGACCCAATTTGGACATTTCCACTTAAGGGTGTAATCACTTTTGTTGACAACAGTTTGAACATTAATGGCTGTGTGTTGAGTTATTTTGAGGGGACAGCAAATTTGCACTGTTATACAGGCTGTACACTCACTACTTTACATTGTAGCAAAGTGTCATTTCTTCAGTGTAGTCACATGAAAAGATATAATAAAATATTTGCAAAAATTTGAGGGGTGTACTCACTTTTGTGAGATACTGTAGATACAAAGAAGGGGGACACAGCCTTTTGAAATTGTCCTAGACACAAACAAAACATGGAAATGTGCTGCACTCTCAAACCAGACTGGGTGCACATCCCATGACCATGCAAAACTCAAAGCCCTGGGTACTCACCAGCACTCATAGAGAGCTGCACAGCTCTCAGGGACTCAGGCAGTTAACTCCAGGACAGCCTTGGTGCAAAACCCATAGAGAAAATTACAAAAATATTAGAAACCATGGGAGGACTAGCAACATTTAGCACAGGGGGCAATTTCAACACAGTGACCCAGGTACAACTTTGTTCCTTTCAAATTTTGACTAAAGAGATATTATACAGTAAGGTTGTTGTAAACAACATCACAAACATTTTAAAAAGCCACATAATAGATACACGGTCCCTCTGTACCTCTATGTTAATTATACCACATTAAATCACTGTAATGTGTGGCCCCAAGCACAACTTATACCAAGTATGTATGCCACATAAGACTCCCAAAAAGATAGAAGGCTTACTACATTTACTTATTTTTATATTTGACATAAATAACTGATATATGACCTGCTTTGTTTAGGGGGTGTCATGGTTCACAAAGCCAAGGGCATAACTAGTAACATATTGACCCTATGGTAAGATAGGAGACAGTAACCTAACCTCCCCAAACTAGTCTCCATTTATTAAAAAAAAGTGCAATAACATACAGCCCTAATACACAAAATGGATTGACTTATTTTTAACAAATTTAGAAGCAAAATGTTATATTAAACCAGAACTTTGTTTCTTTTTTTCTATTGTCAGGGTGGGCAGGTATTTTTGTTTACACACGCACACATAAACATACACACGTACCTCATACATATACACAGACACCATATATAGACACAAATACATACACATATAGTTACACAAATATATGCACATATAAATATAAAATAAGAGATACCCAGAAAGGTAGTTATAGCAACTCTTGAAGCGTGATATTTCCCAACAATCACACTAAAAATATCCAATTGTACAAAGAATAAGAGTGCGCTCAAAAGAGCTCTACCAAAACTACTAACTAGTTATTTTGAAAAGTATATAAGGACAATGTAAACCTTAATAAAATCAGATCTAATACTGTAAATAAGAATATGAATATTTATTTATATAATCAACTTTAAAAAACTTATACTTTATAAGCATTCATACAATAAAATGAGAATAAGGTGCACCTTATATTTTATACACAATTAAATTTTATACACAATTGGGTTACTTATATCTCTTTACATCAGGAAAAAACAAAGAATTAATTGAAGTTTTTTTTATCTTTTTAGTGTGTTTATGAGAATGTATCCAAATCTTGCAGCAAAGTATTTTACAACTCTGAATAGATGTATCCAATTTTTGAATATATATCAAACAGATAGTAACACCCAGCGGACAGCTGAGTTACGATATTGGCACAATAATTTCCAAAAGTTGTACTGTTTAATTTCTTAGGTGTAATATTGTCTTGTAGTAGAGGATGAGTGTTGCCCACAATAAAGTTTACTCACCAGAATATGAAAGTTCACAGATATTTCACTGCCTTTCTCTGACCCCTTTTTTTTACCTTCTGTGTAGATTCGGCGTTCAGATAGCCGTTGGATCTGGCTCTGACGTGTCTCACACACGTGCTTTGCTCCTCCGCCAATCACAGGGTCAGATTACCGGTGGTTAATTTTTTTTCAAAGGACTGAAAGCTATGTAGACAGCAATAGATCAAAAGTTATTCAAAGGGCAATACTCCAGCTGATGCAAACAGCTATACACCTATTTCGAGCAGGAAACTTCCCAATAATCCTAGTCGTGTCCTAAGAAGGACCTTTACGTGTTAACGGCTTCAGTGTTATTTTATGCAAAGTTCAATCTTTTTCCTTTACGAGACGTCCACATTAAGCTGGCCAGCTTTTACAGGTCTGAATCATCTACGCGTTTCAGCAGAAATGCTTTTTTCAAGATGACACTACACTATCAATAAATTAATTAACTAAACTACCTACAATTACCTACAATTAAATCAACTAAACTAAATTACAAAAACAAACAAACACTAAATTACAAAAAAACAAATACTAAATTGCAAAAAATAAAAAAAGATAAAAAGAATTTTAAACTAATTACACCTACTCTAAGCCCCCTAAAAAAATAACAAAGCCCCCCAAAATAAAAAATGCCCTACCCTATTCTAAAATAAAAAGTTAACAGCTCTATTACCTTACCAGCCCTTAAAAGGGCTTTTTGCGGGGCATGCCCCAAAGAAATCAGCTCTTTTGCCTGTAAAAAAAAGCATACAATACCCCCCAACATTACAACCCACCACCCACATACCCCTTATCTAACCCACCCAAACCCCCCTTAAAAAACCTAACACTAAGCCCCTGAAGATCTCCCTACCTTGTATTCACCCAGCCGGGTATCACCGATCCGTCCAGAAGAGGGTCCGAAGTCTTCTTCCTATTCGGCAAGAAGAGGTCCTCCAGAGGGTCCGAAGTCTTCATCCTATCCGGCAAGAAGAGGTCCACTAGAGGGTCCAAAGTCTTCATCCAGGCGGCATCTTCTATCTTCTTCCATCCAGAGCGGAGCAGGTCCATCTTGAAGCATCCGACGCGGAGCCATCCTTCCTCACCGATGGACTAACGACGAATGAAGGTTCCTTTAAATGACATCATCCAAGATGACGTCCCTCGAATTTCGATTGGCTGATAGGATTCTATCAGCCAATCAGAATTAAGGTAGGAAAAATCTGATTGGCTGATTGAATCAGCCAATCAGATTCAAGTTCAATCCGATTGGCTGATTGGATCAGCCAATCAGATTTAGCTCACATTCTATTGGCTGTTCCGATCAGCCAATAGAATGCGAGCTCAATGGAAAAGTCGTGGCTGGAAAGTGAGCATTAGACCCTTTCCTGCCTGACTCTAAATACCAGTGGGTGATAAAAAGCAGCGTTAGGACCCCTTAACGCTGGTTTTGACGGCTACCGCAGAACTCTAAATCTAGGCGTAAGTTTTTTAAAGTTGATTATATAAATAAATATTCATATTCTTATTTACAGTATTAGATCTGATTTTATTAAGGTTTACATTGTCCTTATATACTTTTCAAAATAACTAGTTAGTAGTTTTGGTAGAGCTCTTTTGAGCGCACTCTTATTCTTTGTACAATCACATATAAATATACGCACATATAAACACACAGAGACACACATTTTTAACCCATGTGTTACTATAAAGGAGTGTTTTAAAGTGAATGTAAACTTTCATGAATTAGTGCCCGGTTTTTAAAAATACTATTAAAAACAGGGGTACTTTCATACATGAAAGTTTACATTGCAGCGTATTTTAAAAAATACTTACCTTTCTTTTCAGGAAAGCCGGATTGTCGATCCCCCGCCCGCAGCTCCTCTGTACCTACGTCAGCAATGACAAAACTGGCTTCCTCCAATCATGGCTTCCCCCCACCCCCCAGAGCGTCCATCTCGTGAGGCCACGCAGTGATTGGAGGAAGCTGGTTTAGTCATTGCTGTGTAAGTACAGCATGAGAAGCGGGCGGGGTATCGCCGATCCAGCTTTCCTAAAGAGAAAGGTAAGTGTTTTTAAAAATATGCTGCAATGTAAACTTTCATGAATTAAAGTGCTTCTGTTTTTAATAGTATTTTTAAAAACCGGGCACTAATTCATGAAAGTTTACATTCACTTTGACCTGCTTAATCGCCAGTAACACACTCAAGGATTTATCTTGTAACTAATATACGAGCTGCAGTAGATTAACCCCTGATTGCTAAACGAAAACCAAACAAAATGATTGCTTCATAAAACACTTCCAGCAGCCATAAAGAGTCCTTGCTAGAACACTGCATTTTTCCTTTAGATGCAATTTACCATGCACCCAAAAGTATTTATGTAGAAAACTACCCTTGTTTGAAACAAAGCCAGTGCAGGATCTAGATATAAGCTTTAAAATGAAGTCAAATATCAAATCATGCAAACCATACAGTTTAAATAGCATACTTTTATATTGTGTATTTAAGTCAATAATGGATTACTTACAACTAGCAAACAGACATCGCTTCTCATGATGTAGTGACCACAACAACAAAAATCCACAGCACCACTTATAGGAGAAATTCTCTTGTCTTTATTTCTTAGCTTGTGAAAAGCATGTAGGCACATAGCAACAACAAAAAGCAACGTTTCGGGTTATTTACCCTTAATCATGCTTATTCAGGGTAATTCACCCTTAATCCTGCTAATTAGATTAGCATGATTAAGGGTGAATAACCCGAAACTTTGCTTTTTGCTGTTGCTGTGTGTCTACATGCTTTTCACAAGATAAGAAATAAAGACGAGAAAATTCCTCCTATAAGTGGTGCTGTGGATCGTTGTTGTTGTGGTTATACTGAGGGGTGTTTGCTGGGATAGTGCTGTTAGTCTACATTGGACTGCTCATGATGTAGTGGAGGTTGTCATTTCTGCTGCATGTGATTTTTTTTAGTGCCTCTGTATAGTACTTAGGCCTTGGCCTTTTCACTTTATACTCGCTTCCCTGTGCACACTGTGTCATAACCCTCAGCCCTTGGCCTTTTCACTTTATACTCGCTTCCCTGTGCACACTGTGTCATAACCCTCAGGCCTTGGCCTTTTCACTTTATACTCACTTCCCTGTGCACACCGTGTCATAATCTGCAGCCCTTGCACTTTTCACTTTATACTCGCTTCCCTGTGCACACCGTGTAATATCCTGCAGCCCTTGCAATTTTAACTTTATACTCGCTTCCCTGTGCTCACCGTAGCATAACCTGCAGCCTTTGCAATTTTCACTTTATACTCGCTTCCCTGTGCACACTGTGTCATAACCTGCAGCCTTTGGCCTTTTCACTTTATACTTGCTTCCCTGTGCACACCGTGTAATATCCTGCAGCCCTTGCAATTTTCACTTTATACTCGCTTCCCTTTGCTCACCGTGTCATAACCTGCAGGTCTTGCAAATTTCACTTTATACTCGCTTCCCTGTGCACACCGTGTCATAACCTGCAGCCCTTGCAATTTTCACTTTATACTCGCTTCCCTGTGCACACCGTGTAATATCCTGCAGCCCTTGCAATTTTCACTTTATACTCGCTTCCCTGTGCTCACCGTGTCATAACCTGCAGCCCTTGCAATTTTCACTTTATACTCGCTTCCCTGTGCACACCGTGTAATATCCTGCAGCCCTTGCAATTTTCACTTTATACTCGCTTCCCTGTGCTCACCGTGTCATAACCTGCAGCCCTTGCACTTTTCACTTTATACTCGCTTCCCTGTGCACACCGTGTAATATCCTGCAGCCCTTGCAATTTTCACTTTATACTCGCTTCCCTGTGCTCACTGTGTCATAACCTACAGCCCTTGGCCTTTTCACTTTATACTCGCTTCCCTGTGCTCACTGTGTCATAACCTACAGCCCTTGGCCTTTTCACTTTATACTCGCTTTCCTGTGCTCACCGTGTCATAACCTGCAGCCCTTGGCCTTTTCACTTTATACTCGCTTCCCTGTGCACACCGTGTCATAACCTGCAGCCCTTAGTATTTTCACTTTATACTCGCTTCCCTGTGCACACCGTGTCATAACCTGCAACCCTTGGCATTTTCCCTTTACATTCGCTTCCCTGTTCACACCGTGTCATAACCTGCAGCCCTTGCCGTTTTCACTTTATACTCGCTTCCCTGTGCACAGCGTGTCATAACCTGCAGCCCTTGGCCTTTTCACTTTATACTCGCTTCCCTGTGCAAACCGTGTCATAACCTGCAGCCCTTGGCATTTTCACTTTATACTCGCTTCCCTGTGCACACCGTGTCATAACCTGCTGCCCTTGGCCTTTTCACTTTATACTCGCTTCCCTGTGCACACCGTGTCATAACCTGCAGCCTTTGGCCTTTTCACTTTATTCTCGCTTTCCTGTGCACACCGTGTCATAACCTGCAGCCCTTGCTCTTTTCACTTTATACTCGCTTCCCTGTGCACACCGTGTCATAACCTGCAGCCCTTACTCTTTTCACTTTATACTCACTTCCCTGTGCACACCGTGTCACAACCTGCAGCCCTTTGCATTTTCCCTTTATACTCGCTTCCCTGTGAACACCGTGTCATAACCTGCAACCCTTGGCCTTTTCACTTTATTCTCGCTTCCCTGTGCACAATGACCTTTTCGTTTGAGGGCTGATGCTGTATCTGGTAGTTCCAACAAATTGAATAACTTGGCTTCAACGGAAGTCAGTAAATATTTAACATGTGGCGGCATTCGAGGCCTAGTAAAAATTATCACTATTAACTCCATATGACCGGAGGTCGCAGCCAGGTGTTGTGGAATTGCAACTGCCAAGAGGGGTCCGCAAAGGCGGCCCCACCCCATTCCGTCTAGTAGGCGCAGATGTCTTAAAGGATCTTCAGTCAGCAGACCCATGGGGTGGGGCCCCCCAGGTCATGACCTGAGGACAACACCCCACCCAATAGCCCAACTGTCACCTCTGCAGACTCCGCCCTCAATTGTTAAAGGCTACGACCTCCCGCCGCTAGGAGATATATGTATCTGATGATGCGCTTCTACCTCTAAGGCACTGGTGAAGGCAAGCCATGCAGCAAGGATCCTTCCAGGAAGCACCTAAAACTACAGCTAAGGACTTACAACGACTAGGCCAACTAACCCTATCCCTGCCTTTTGCATCTAAAGACCAGCAACCTATTAGGAAGCCATCTGCCTGAATGACGCCAACAATATGTTGATTGTATCAACCTTTCAACAAAAATAAAAAAGAGAGGTTTGGGAGGGAGGGAAACTTTCTCCTTGCAAAATCCCAGGCAGAAGAGGCCAGATTGTTCCAGAACTTCCCTTATAAGAGGTAAGCTTAAGACCTCCCCTAACTTTGCAACATTGTTGCTACTACACTGCACTGGGATTTTCACTAACCTGTCATGCTCATCCCTTTACAGGAGACTCTGCTACCTTTCATTCCCCTAAGGGCTGATGCTGTATCTGGTAGTTCCAACAGGGATGTAGTGGTATATCCCAGCGCCAACTGAAACCTTTTAAGCCTGAGGCGGTGGTACCTAGCTCCCACCTATAGAAATAGAACTATGAGAAATATGCCCAGGCGCCAACAATGAGGAGGCTAAGGTTATATATTTGAGTAAACTCTGTCGTGTGCTGCAAGTATGTGGTAAAAGTGTTAAAACAATTTATTGTAGATAAAACATATATGAGACGATAAAATTGCAATGTTTCATAAAAACACAATATTACATGTGCATGGATCCACGCTAAAAATATATATGATTAAAATCTTGAAAGCATAAACACATTGGAGAAGAAATCTAGTTGGAGATAATATAACATGTAAATGTGGGTGATACAGATACAATTCAATTGACAATAAAAAATGTAATTAAATGACAATAAAAATAATTCAAATGACAATAAAAATATTTCAATTGACAATGTTGAAAAAAAGTGTAAAATATAAAAATATAAAAATGTGACGGTGATCCAATGTCCAGAAAAGGAAATGTGACAGTGTTCCTGTGTGAAGTGTTCCAAAAATAAAAAGAGTAAATCCTGTGTTGAAAATACAAATGAAAAAATATGACAAATCAAGTGAAAAATATGTCAATCCTGAGTTCACTGAGGAACTGAGAAAAAATGAATAAAATACGTGAAGAAAAAAGGGGAAATGAATGTAGAGTGGAGTCTCTGTGTACAGTGTTGTCCTTGTCTCTTATTATGTGATGTCCTTATGCAGCCAGAGGGTCCCTGCCCCAGTGAATAATATAAAAAAGAGAGGTGCTGAGTGCGAAGTTTTCAGCAGATTTATCACAATAAAAATGAAAATAAAATGGTGAAGAAAAAGTGTTTAAAATTCAAAAATAGAAACCTGTGGGATAGAAATAATACACAATGTGTAAAACAATTTCAAATATGTACTCCTATTGAAAAACTGCTTACCAGGTCTACGCGTTTCGGCCTTTTCCTAGGCCTTTATCAAGACTGATGGTAAGCTTTAATTGAGGGTCTTTTATAGGGGAAGTGTACCTGTGACCGGAAATAGTAATGCTTTCTGACTTCCGTTTTTTTCGTAACTTATAAGATTGTTTTTTATAAGTTATAGGTATTGAATCCCTTTTATTCGTATTGTGTTTTTGGAAGTTTGTATGACAACTGTGAAGGGCTTAAATCGTGTCTACTTTATATTTAATAGTCCCTAACCTCCGTGATTGTGACGTCACTTCCGGTTAAATCGATACCGATCAGTTAAGTTTTGTCCTTCTTATTTGGCGATCAAATCACTAGTATAGATGGTCAGATGGGGGATATTCATAACTTATATATTTTGACTCATGTGTTTATTTTGAATTTAGGGGTTTCTATCGATGTAAATTTAGTCCCGTTTTTCGGAAGTTTCTATTGGTCGTGACGTCACGACCTGTTGGCGCTGTTCATAGGTTAAAATTGTTTCTAGGTTTTTGTGGTGAAGAGCCATTGTTTATTAGTAACGGGGGTGTGTTTTCTTATAGTGATTTTGATAGGTTATACTTTCAAAGAGGTCATCTGTTCATTAATAACAGGGTGTAAAAAGTCATCTGTTTGTTCTTAGCAAAGTATATTACTCTGGCGGTTTAATAGATTATATCTACGCTGAGCTTAGTAAAGATGGGCTCAAATTGTTGCTAAGTTTTAGTAGTAGAGAATCGTTATTTAGTAGAGAATCGTTATTTATTAGTAACGGGGGCTTACTTTCTTAATGATTGTTTTGCTAGGTTATGTTTGCGTTCAGTTCGTCATCTGTTTGTTAATAAAAGAGTATTAAAAGTCATCTGTTTATTCTTAACAGAGGTATGTGTGACTCTGACGATATAATGGATTATATTTACTGGACTCAGTAGTGATAAGGGGAATCGAAATGGAAATTAAAATTAAGCGATAAATTAAAAAAAATAATATAACAGAAATAGATACATACATTAAAATGAGGGATACTTTTACGGGTTATCAATAATTCTGATATGAGGTATCGTTTGTGTAACGTAACTCATGTTTCAGATTTTTTTAAAGTGCATATGTGTTCCTAAAATTGGTCATATTTGCAGGTTGTTTTGACCTACTAGTACATTTATATTATATTATATATGAAGTGTGAATTGATTAATAACTAATCGTGGAATCATTATAACCACAATCCTCTATCTTTCCATAAGACAAGGTATGTACTTTTCATAGTCAGATATTGGAGGTGGGGCCATATGTACATATAGGGGAGGGTAGTATATCATGAGGTCATAGTTGTTCGTATGCTTTGCTTTTGTGTGGGACCATATATTGCTTTTGTATGGGATCATATACTGTTTCTTGGTGGAGCTAATATAATTGAGGGGTATTTATCCTGCCTTCTTTTTGAACAGGATTTGTGTATTAATCACCTATTAGTTTTAGACTTGATTTGTTGGAATCTATTAGTCCGTTGGATGCCCCTTTATAGTCACTTATTTCTGGTTTAGTGTAAGGGGGGGGTTATATATATCGACTAGTACCTAGAGGGGAAGATCTATATTATAAGTCACCTTAGTTATACTAAGTTGTATAGGTGGGATAAATCTTCCTTATTGTTCAAACCCTTCGGATGAAGGCAATCCAATCTGAAAATCCACTTGGATTCAGCGGTAAGTAATTTCTTGGTGTAGTTTCCACCTCTCCAGTCTTTTCCGATCTTCTGGATGCCCATAAAGGTCAGTTCTTTGGTATTACCTTTATGTTTGGTGGAGAAGTGTCTGTATAAGGCTGTATCCATGTTTAGTTTTTCTATCTGTAGTATATGTTCACGTATCCTGTCTTTCAGGATGCGTGAAGTCTGGCCTATGTATTGGAGGCCGCATGAGCATTGTAGCATATATACTACTCCACTGTCATTGCATCTGATCAGCTCATTGATTTTGTATTTCTCTTTGGTGTGGAAATTGCAAAATGTGGTCGATTTTATACCACATCTGCACGCTTTGCATAGCGGGCAGGGAAAGAAGCCTCTTATTTCCTTTCCGAATGTGTCTGTGATGCCTCGCCTTTTCTTCTTTTCGATGCTTGGAGCCAGTCTGCTCTGTAGGTTTTTGGTCTTTCGATACACAAACTTGGGTTTGGATGGCAATCGGTCTCCTATTAGGTCGTCATCTTTCAGAAGTGGCCAATGTTTCTGGAATATTTTCTCGATCATGTCTTTGTTCTCACTGTATTCTGTGATCATGGCCACATTCAGAC
The DNA here is from genome assembly GCF_027579735.1 of Bombina bombina. Classification (NCBI taxonomy): domain Eukaryota; kingdom Metazoa; phylum Chordata; class Amphibia; order Anura; family Bombinatoridae; genus Bombina; species Bombina bombina. Next base: position 579,322,545 of record NC_069501.1, on the reverse strand, counting down.
AATCATCTTCCGTTGGATATGTTCTTTCTTTATATTTCAGAAGGTCCTTCCTTTCGACATATTTTACTTCTTGAATCTTCTGGTCTAATAGGTGTTCATCATATCCCCTCTCTATGAACTTGTTTTTAATGATCTTGGCCTGTTCTTCCCATTTGTCGTTTCTGGAACAATTCTTCTTGATTCTCAGTAATTGCCCTTTGGGAATGTTATTTTTCCAGTTTCTATGATGGCAACTCATACTATGTATGTAGTTGTTGCTGTCAACACTTTTAAAATGTGTTGATGTTTCAATTTTGCCATCTATAATTTCAATTTTTAGATCTAAAAATACAAGTTCTGTTGTGCTCCACTTATATGTAAACTTTAGATTATTTGTACTTCTGTTCATGACCTCAATGGTATAATCCAGGTCCTCCTGGGTGCCTCTCCAGATGATGATTATATCATCTATATACCGGCGGTATAGGACCAGGTCCGCGCCCGCTGGGCAAGAGTCCCAAAAGATGTTCTCCCACTTGCCCATATATAGGTTCGCATAACTGGGCGCGAACCTGGTCCCCATTGCTGTACCGCATATCTGCTGGTAATAGTTTCCCTCATCATAAAAATAATTATGATTTAGTATATACTTAATTCCATCCAGAATGAATTCTTTTTGGACGTCGGGTATCTCTGGATCTTTATCCAGGAAGAACTTTACAGCTTCTATTCCGTCCTCATGGGGGATGCATGTATATAGCGACGTCACATCACATGTCGCCAAGATGTAATTTTCATCCCATGGGATCTCATCTAAAAGGTTCAACACCTGGGTTGAATCTTTGAGATATGACGGTAGCCGTTTTACATATCCCTGGAGGTTAAGATCAATATATTGTGAGAGGTTGCTACTAAGCGAACCAATCCCTGAAATGATTGGTCTTCCAGGTGGTCTCTGTAGGGATTTATGTATTTTCGGTAGATGGTATAACACCGGTGTGATAGGATGGTTTATATTGATATAATCGTATTCTTTTTTGTTCAGAATACCTTGTTCCTTTGCTTGATCCAGGATCTGTAATAGTTCTTTTTTATAGGTCCCTATTGGGTTTGATGGTAATTTCCGATAAGTTTCGGGATCATTCAAGATTCTGGCGTTTTCCAATTTGTAGTCCATTCGGTCCATGACGACAATTCCTCCCCCCTTATCAGCTGGTTTAATAATTAAATTGTGATTCTCTTCCAATGTTTTTACTGTCTTCATCTGTTGGTGAGAGAGATTTTGTGATCTTGGTTTTAGTTTTTTGGTTTGTAGTTCCTTAATCTCTTTGCACACTATGGTTTCAAAGGCTTCTATGGAGGCTCCTTTGCTGCTTATGGGAAAGAATGATGACTTTGGTTTCAAACTTGTATGTTTGTAACTGTCTTGATGTTCTTGAGGTTTCCATAGTGTCCTTTCCAGTGCTGATTTGGCAAAGAACCTCTTCAGTGTTAATTTACGGATAAATTCTTTGGTGTTAATAAAAGTCTGGAACTTATCCAAACCTCTTGTAGGAGCAAATGAGAGACCATATTTAAGGACAGAGTTTTCTTGTTCAGACAGAGTATGCGAACTTAGATTGAATATACCTTCGGTATTACCTGTGGGGGTTATTTCAATCTTGTCGTCAGTCTTTTTGTTTATTTTCGCACCTCCTCGTCTCCCTCGGTGTGTCTTCTTCTTGATGATGTTGTTGGTCTGTCTGCCTCTCTTTCTCTCTGGGATTTCAGGGACCTGTTCCGTTCCCTGTTGTGTGCTTGATCTGATCCTAAAAAAGATGGCGATGAGGTTTCTGTTGTGGTGGTAGGTGTGGATTTTTGAGGCTCTTTATGTTGATCCATCCTTCTAGTGCGCTGTTGAATTTTCCATTCTTCCCTTGTGTCCCCCTCATCTTTTCTATGAGTGATCGGTCCTTCTTTTCTCTTTGGAGTTCTGTACGTGTTGTTGTTAGTATGATATGTATCATCTCTTCTATCATTCGTCTCATAATGATGATAGTTTCTTTGATCTCTGTAAGTGGACTCTATATCATTTTGTCTGTAATAATTCAATCTCCCCTCATGGTATTGTCGTTTTGGTGAATATTGGTGTTGGAACTCTCCCCTATTATATGTTCTATCTTCAGTGTGGTCCCAATTATTGTACCAAGGATCCCTCCTTCTTGTGGGTGTGTATTCCTCCCTCCTTGTATACTGTCTATCAATCCCAAAACCCCATTGTTGATTATTGTTTTGCCATCTATTATTGTAGTGGGGTATTGGTCTATTATTATCGTGAAATGTTGGAACAAAGTAATTTGGTCGTGTGTATTGTCTTCTATATGGTCTGTTATAATAGAAGTTTCTGGGTTTGTAGTGTCTGTTTGTTTCTCTTCTAGGTTCTCGCCCGAATCTTGTATCTTGTTGTTGGTTATTGGCATTTTCAATATGGGTCACTGTATCTGCTGTCTCCTTCCCTGTCTTTGTGTTCGACATCTCTTCTGTCATAGTGTCTATGTGTTCCTCTTTTATCGTTTCTTTATTTTCTAATTCTCTTAGAAGTTCTTTTGTTTTTTTCTGTATGACATCATCTCTGGTCTTTTTTACCTTTTTAAAAAGATTATCTTTCTTCTCTGTTATGTCTATGGACCCTTGTCCGGAATGTTCTAAATTAATTAGGATTTCCTCATTCTCTTTAATCTTTGAGTCCATATCTATTATAGAACTTTCTCTATATTCAATAATGAAAAAAACAAAAAAACAAAAAAACTTCTAAGAGAATTAGAAAATAAAGAAACGATAAAAGAGGAACACATAGACACTATGACAGAAGAGATGTCGAACACAAAGACAGGGAAGGAGACAGCAGATACAGTGACCCATATTGAAAATGCCAATAACCAACAACAAGATACAAGATTCGGGCGAGAACCTAGAAGAGAAACAAACAGACACTACAAACCCAGAAACTTCTATTATAACAGACCATATAGAAGACAATACACACGACCAAATTACTTTGTTCCAACATTTCACGATAATAATAGACCAATACCCCACTACAATAATAGATGGCAAAACAATAATCAACAATGGGGTTTTGGGATTGATAGACAGTATACAAGGAGGGAGGAATACACACCCACAAGAAGGAGGGATCCTTGGTACAATAATTGGGACCACACTGAAGATAGAACATATAATAGGGGAGAGTTCCAACACCAATATTCACCAAAACGACAATACCATGAGGGGAGATCGAATTATTACAGACAAAATGATATAGAGTCCACTTACAGAGATCAAAGAAACTATCATCATTATGAGACGAATGATAGAAGAGATGATACATATCATACTAACAACAACACGTACAGAACTCCAAAGAGAAAAGAAGGACCGATCACTCATAGAAAAGATGAGGGGGACACAAGGGAAGAATGGAAAATTCAACAGCGCACTAGAAGGATGGATCAACATAAAGAGCCTCAAAAATCCACACCTACCACCACAACAGAAACCTCATCGCCATCTTTTTTAGGATCAGATCAAGCACACAACAGGGAACGGAACAGGTCCCTGAAATCCCAGAGAGAAAGAGAGGCAGACAGACCAACAACATCATCAAGAAGAAGACACACCGAGGGAGACGAGGAGGTGCGAAAATAAACAAAAAGACTGACGACAAGATTGAAATAACCCCCACAGGTAATACCGAAGGTATATTCAATCTAAGTTCGCATACTCTGTCTGAACAAGAAAACTCTGTCCTTAAATATGGTCTCTCATTTGCTCCTACAAGAGGTTTGGATAAGTTCCAGACTTTTATTAACACCAAAGAATTTATCCGTAAATTAACACTGAAGAGGTTCTTTGCCAAATCAGCACTGGAAAGGACACTATGGAAACCTCAAGAACATCAAGACAGTTACAAACATACAAGTTTGAAACCAAAGTCATCATTCTTTCCCATAAGCAGCAAAGGAGCCTCCATAGAAGCCTTTGAAACCATAGTGTGCAAAGAGATTAAGGAACTACAAACCAAAAAACTAAAACCAAGATCACAAAATCTCTCTCACCAACAGATGAAGACAGTAAAAACATTGGAAGAGAATCACAATTTAATTATTAAACCAGCTGATAAGGGGGGAGGAATTGTCGTCATGGACCGAATGGACTACAAATTGGAAAACGCCAGAATCTTGAATGATCCCGAAACTTATCGGAAATTACCATCAAACCCAATAGGGACCTATAAAAAAGAACTATTACAGATCCTGGATCAAGCAAAGGAACAAGGTATTCTGAACAAAAAAGAATACGATTATATCAATATAAACCATCCTATCACACCGGTGTTATACCATCTACCGAAAATACATAAATCCCTACAGAGACCACCTGGAAGACCAATCATTTCAGGGATTGGTTCGCTTAGTAGCAACCTCTCACAATATATTGATCTTAACCTCCAGGGATATGTAAAACGGCTACCGTCATATCTCAAAGATTCAACCCAGGTGTTGAACCTTTTAGATGAGATCCCATGGGATGAAAATTACATCTTGGCGACATGTGATGTGACGTCGCTATATACATGCATCCCCCATGAGGACGGAATAGAAGCTGTAAAGTTCTTCCTGGATAAAGATCCAGAGATACCCGACGTCCAAAAAGAATTCATTCTGGATGGAATTAAGTATATACTAAATCATAATTATTTTTATGATGAGGGAAACTATTACCAGCAGATATGCGGTACAGCAATGGGGACCAGGTTCGCGCCCAGTTATGCGAACCTATATATGGGCAAGTGGGAGAACATCTTTTGGGACTCTTGCCCAGCGGGCGCGGACCTGGTCCTATACCGCCGGTATATAGATGATATAATCATCATCTGGAGAGGCACCCAGGAGGACCTGGATTATACCATTGAGGTCATGAACAGAAGTACAAATAATCTAAAGTTTACATATAAGTGGAGCACAACAGAACTTGTATTTTTAGATCTAAAAATTGAAATTATAGATGGCAAAATTGAAACATCAACACATTTTAAAAGTGTTGACAGCAACAACTACATACATAGTATGAGTTGCCATCATAGAAACTGGAAAAATAACATTCCCAAAGGGCAATTACTGAGAATCAAGAAGAATTGTTCCAGAAACGACAAATGGGAAGAACAGGCCAAGATCATTAAAAACAAGTTCATAGAGAGGGGATATGATGAACACCTATTAGACCAGAAGATTCAAGAAGTAAAATATGTCGAAAGGAAGGACCTTCTGAAATATAAAGAAAGAACATATCCAACGGAAGATGATTGTCTGAATGTGGCCATGATCACAGAATACAGTGAGAACAAAGACATGATCGAGAAAATATTCCAGAAACATTGGCCACTTCTGAAAGATGACGACCTAATAGGAGACCGATTGCCATCCAAACCCAAGTTTGTGTATCGAAAGACCAAAAACCTACAGAGCAGACTGGCTCCAAGCATCGAAAAGAAGAAAAGGCGAGGCATCACAGACACATTCGGAAAGGAAATAAGAGGCTTCTTTCCCTGCCCGCTATGCAAAGCGTGCAGATGTGGTATAAAATCGACCACATTTTGCAATTTCCACACCAAAGAGAAATACAAAATCAATGAGCTGATCAGATGCAATGACAGTGGAGTAGTATATATGCTACAATGCTCATGCGGCCTCCAATACATAGGCCAGACTTCACGCATCCTGAAAGACAGGATACGTGAACATATACTACAGATAGAAAAACTAAACATGGATACAGCCTTATACAGACACTTCTCCACCAAACATAAAGGTAATACCAAAGAACTGACCTTTATGGGCATCCAGAAGATCGGAAAAGACTGGAGAGGTGGAAACTACACCAAGAAATTACTTACCGCTGAATCCAAGTGGATTTTCAGATTGGATTGCCTTCATCCGAAGGGTTTGAACAATAAGGAAGATTTATCCCACCTATACAACTTAGTATAACTAAGGTGACTTATAATATAGATCTTCCCCTCTAGGTACTAGTCGATATATATAACCCCCCCCTTACACTAAACCAGAAATAAGTGACTATAAAGGGGCATCCAACGGACTAATAGATTCCAACAAATCAAGTCTAAAACTAATAGGTGATTAATACACAAATCCTGTTCAAAAAGAAGGCAGGATAAATACCCCTCAATTATATTAGCTCCACCAAGAAACAGTATATGATCCCATACAAAAGCAATATATGGTCCCACACAAAAGCAAAGCATACGAACAACTATGACCTCATGATATACTACCCTCCCCTATATGTACATATGGACCCACCTCCAATATCTGACTATGAAAAGTACATACCTTGTCTTATGGAAAGATAGAGGATTGTGGTTATAATGATTCCACGATTAGTTATTAATCAATTCACACTTCATATATAATATAATATAAATGTACTAGTAGGTCAAAACAACCTGCAAATATGACCAATTTTAGGAACACATATGCACTTTAAAAAAATCTGAAACATGAGTTACGTTACACAAACGTACCTCATATCAGAATTATTGATAACCCGTAAAAGTATCCCTCATTTTAATGTATGTATCTATTTCTGTTATATTATTTTTTTTCATTTATCGCTTAATTTTAATTTCCATTTCGATTCCCCTTATCACTACTGAGTCCAGTAAATATAATCCATTATATCGTCAGAGTCACACATACCTCTGTTAAGAATAAACAGATGACTTTTAATACTCTTTTATTAACAAACAGATGACGAACTGAACGCAAACATAACCTAGCAAAACAATCATTAAGAAAGTAAGCCCCCGTTACTAATAAATAACGATTCTCTACTAAATAACGATTCTCTACTACTAAAACTTAGCAACAATTTGAGCCCATCTTTACTAAGCTCAGCGTAGATATAATCTATTAAACCGCCAGAGTAATATACTTTGCTAAGAACAAACAGATGACTTTTTACACCCTGTTATTAATGAACAGATGACCTCTTTGAAAGTATAACCTATCAAAATCACTATAAGAAAACACACCCCCGTTACTAATAAACAATGGCTCTTCACCACAAAAACCTAGAAACAATTTTAACCTATGAACAGCGCCAACAGGTTGTGACGTCACGACCAATAGAAACTTCCGAAAAACGGGACTAAATTTACATCGATAGAAACCCCTAAATTCAAAATAAACACATGAGTCAAAATATATAAGTTATGAATATCCCCCATCTGACCATCTATACTAGTGATTTGATCGCCAAATAAGAAGGACAAAACTTAACTGATCGGTATCGATTTAACCGGAAGTGACGTCACAATCACGGAGGTTAGGGACTATTAAATATAAAGTAGACACGATTTAAGCCCTTCACAGTTGTCATACAAACTTCCAAAAACACAATACGAATAAAAGGGATTCAATACCTATAACTTATAAAAAACAATCTTATAAGTTACGAAAAAACCGGAAGTCAGAAAGCATTACTATTTCCGGTCACAGGTACACTTCCCCTATAAAAGACCCTCAATTAAAGCTTACCATCAGTCTTGATAAAGGCCTAGGAAAAGGCCGAAACGCGTAGACCTGGTAAGCAGTTTTTCAATAGGAGTACATATTTGAAATTGTTTTACACATTGTGTATTATTTCTATCCCACAGGTTTCTATTTTTGAATTTTAAACACTTTTTCTTCACCATTTTATTTTCATTTTTATTGTGATAAATCTGCTGAAAACTTCGCACTCAGCACCTCTCTTTTTTATATTATTCACTGGGGCAGGGACCCCCTGGCTGCATAAGGACATCACATAATAAGAGACAAGGACAACACTGTACACAGAGACTCCACTCTACATTCATTTCCCCTTTTTTCTTCACGTATTTTATTCATTTTTTCTCAGTTCCTCAGTGAACTCAGGATTGACATATTTTTCACTTGATTTGTCATATTTTTTCATTTGTATTTTCAACACAGGATTTACTCTTTTTATTTTTGGAACACTTCACACAGGAACACTGTCACATTTCCTTTTCTGGACATTGGATCACCGTCACATTTTTATATTTTTATATTTTACACTTTTTTTCAACATTGTCAATTGAAATATTTTTATTGTCATTTGAATTATTTTTATTGTCATTTAATTACATTTTTTATTGTCAATTGAATTGTATCTGTATCACCCACATTTACATGTTATATTATCTCCAACTAGATTTCTTCTCCAATGTGTTTATGCTTTCAAGATTTTAATCATATATATTTTTAGCGTGGATCCATGCACATGTAATATTGTGTTTTTATGAAACATTGCAATTTTATCGTCTCATATATGTTTTATCTACAATAAATTGTTTTAACACTTTTACCACATACTTGCAGCACACGACAGAGTTTACTCAAATATATAACCTTAGCCTCCTCATTGTTGGCGCCTGGGCATATTTCTCATAGTTCTGGTAGTTCCAACCCCTTGTAAACACTTCTTTAACTTATATACTAACAAATAATCACACGACACAGAGAACTGGGTTTAAAGACCATAACATGGTCATATTTATTAACAAATTGAATAACTTGACTTCAACGGAAGTCAGTAAATATTTAACCTGTGGCGGCATTCGAGGCCTAGTAAAAATTATCACTTTTAACTCCATATGACTGGAGGTCGCAGCCAGGTGTTGTGGAATTGCAACTGCCAAGAGGGGTCCGCAAAAGTGGCCCCACCCCATTCCGTCTAGTAGGCGTGGACGTCCTAAAGGATCTTCAGTCAGCAGACCCGCGGGACCCCCCAGGTCACGGCCTGAGGACAACACCCCCGCCCATTAGCCTGACTGTCACCTCTGCAGACTCCGCCCTCAATTGTTAAAGGCTACGACCTCCCGCCACAAGAGACAGGCACTCCCAACCGGGCTCTTGCTGCCTCCAGCTAAATATGGCTAACCAAGGCGCTTTTGAGGTCCGCCAAGAAGATCGCCAGCCCTTCGTCAGACAGGTGCACCCCGTCTGGGCGATACAGCCCTTTTCTATCCGCTGAGATCTGCTCGTGGCGTACCACAAAACCGCCTACCTCTAACACTGCTCTACCCAGCTCCCTGTTCACCTTTTTTCGGACCCTGTAAGCTACTCTAGGTGTGGGGAAATATCTCCAACGCAACCTGGGGATTATGTTGGACCAAGCCAACCTAACCCCCGGGAACGTCGTGCAAATCCACCTGACGTCGGACCTCATAGCATTGATGAGGTCCAAAGCCGGTGCGCATCCTAGGTCATTACCCCCCATGTGGAGGAGGATAATATGGGGCTGCCCCATCTATGTCTAGCATTCTGGAGGAGGGCCAGCAAACCATCCCACTGTAAGCCTCTACGGCCCAACCACCGTACTGATGCCTTTGATGTCGGAAGACCCAGTTGCTGCCCTTCAGGAAGAGAGAGAGCCCTCAGGGCTGCCCAGTACACTTATGAGTGCCCTATGATCCAGATTCGAGTAGGGCCCGTAGCCACACCTAAAACGGATTACAACGATTAAGGATCCAAACAAAGAAAAAAATACACTACCAGAAAAAACTGCAATGCGATAGCTAATTACATAGGCCCCCTACCCGCCCATTACGCCTCTGCTGGTGGGTGCACGTACAATTTATAGCATTGGGACCTCCATCTACCCAGTCTCTGGATGTGTTCCCCCCTCCAGCCCAGCGCAGCTGCGCTGGTGGCAGCCCCTATCCGAAAGGAGTGTGGAGTGATTCTGCAATCCCCCAAACCTGCCGCGAGCACCACCTTCTTCAGCACTGCCGCGAATTGGTACCGGGACAGGTTGGACCCATCCGAATGCACCAAGAACTGAAATGAACCTTGCGTGCGCTGCGCCGTATAAGCCCGCGTCAGCGATACCGGGCAGGCACCCGAGGCTGATGGGGTCAGGATCAACCACGCCCCTATCCCTTCCTGATTCGTCTTCGAATGCGGGATGAACAATAACAGATTATCCCCGGCCCATTTGACATGGTCCAACTACATTCCCGACTTGACCGCCTCCTTTGAGGCAGCGACCAACTCCCCCGGCCTAAGGGCTGCAAAGAATGCCAAAGAGAAAGCGCACTGGAACAGCTCCTTCTCTCCGGGCCCAATGCACACTTCCCCTATGGCGTTGAGCAACTTGGCTATCCTGCACAACATCACCGGCTCCCAGGCATCTCTCGCCCTGCCTTCTAACCTGCCCCAACCCTTAAGCACCTGACGTACCAAAAACCCCTTTGTGATGTTAGGCAATTCTAATAGATTACAGAAAAAGGAGATAGCTGCTATCTTGTTAGCCATAGCCCCCTTAGAAATCCCCAGTCTGTTCCAACCGGTGAGCCACTTCAAGAACCACTCCCTAGGGGCTCCCTCTACCGCAGTGCCCCGCTCACGACAATAACCTACCCACTCACCCCAGTGTTGTGAATAGGTCCTCCACGTATTCAGCGCCAGGGACGCCTGCACCAGATGCCCTACAGACCTCAATGCCGCGCCAACTGCCAAATAGAGGGGGGACAAGGTAAACCAGCTGCTGCAGCGTTGGGAGCCAGTCTGCAGAACTGCTCCCATTGGAACCTTGAAAGCGCGTCCGCCAGGGTGTTATTGACCCCGGGGACGTGCCTTGCAGCAAACTGAACATTGTATTGCAAGCACCTATGCACCAGCTGGAGCAAGTATCTAACCACTATAGGCGAGGAAGCAGACAATCCATTTTTCCTTTAGGACCGGTCCCCATAGCTCCATAGTTACGACTATGGGGAAGAGCTCCAGGAGCGTTAGGCTCCTAGTCAAGCCCCTCTGCACCCAAGACAGGGGCCATGGTTCGGCGCTCCATTGTCCATCAAGGTAAGCACCGTACCGAATGCCCCTGCTGCATCCGTCAGCAGGTGCACTGTCTGACTGGAGGCCCTGGGGGCGCACCAGAGCAGCGTGCCATTAAATTCCCACAGAAAACGCTCCCATACCCTAAGGTCTTCCCGCATCTCTTCCGAGACGGTGACCCTACGTGCACCTTTGGGAACGGAAAGCAGCGCTTCCATCCTCCTATGGAACGCGCGACCCATGGGTATGATTTTGCATGCAAAATTGAGCAGCCCTAGTACTGATTGCAGTTCCCTCGTGGGCATGCTCCTCGCCACCATCGGATTGCGCACCGCTGTGAGCATGGCATTCACTTTGTCAGTGGGAAGACGACATAGCCTTGCAGCAGTGTCTATCTCGATCCCCAAGTACGTGAGTCTCGTACAGGGGCCCTGCGTCTTATCCTCGGCCAGCGGCACGCCGAATTGCGCCATTAATCCCCTCATTACTGTCATGAGCCGGTCGCATTCCCGAGTTTCCGCGCCGCCTACCAGCAGAAAATCATCTAGGTAGTGGGCGACCACTCCCCCGCCTGTGGCTGTCACAATCATCCAATGCAGAAACGTGCTAAATTCCTCAAAGTAAGCACAGGATAGCGAGCAACCCATGGGCAGACATTTATCAATGAAATAACTGTCTTCAAATTTACACCCCATCAACCTGAATGAGGAGGGGTGTAAGGGGAGTAGCCGAAAGGCGGACTCGATGTCCATCTTGGCTAGCAGCACGCCCGGCCCGGCTGCTATCACCAACTCCAATGCCTGATCAAAGGATTGATATGACACCGAGCTTATCATCGGGTCTATTGCATCATTGACAGACGCGCCTTTCGGGTATGACAGGTGTTGTATCAAGCAAAATTTTCCCGGGTCCTTCTTAGGGACCACCCCCAGTGGTGAAATAACCAGCGCTGGGATGGGAGGCCTTTCAAACGGACCCGCAAACCTCCTAAGGGCAATTTCCTTACCCAATTTTGCTCTTATCTCCCCCGGCATCTCGTATGCCGACTTTAAATTCCTGTGTGAGGCAGACCCGACCACCACCCCCATGGTTGGTATGCTAAAGCCTTCACCAATCCCCTCCAGGAGTCGGCTAGCTGCCTCCCTGTTAGGGTAGGCCGCCAACCAAGGCCTAATTGCGTCCAGACTCAGGAGTGTTGGAGCTCTTTTGTCCAGCTCCCCCCTTATTTGCCCCACGGTAAGCTCCACTCTCTCTCCGCTTCGGGCAGTCGCAACCTGGATGTTGTCCGCCGCAGTACATGCAGGTGTGACGAAAAGGAGCAGGATGTCCCTTTATCACACTGCTTCTCGTTGTACCGCCAACACCCTCTGCCCCGCCGCTTGACGAGACCTTAGGGCCTAGGGGGCCCTGCGCACGTAATCGACCCCCCCCCTTCTCAGGGACAAGTAGGGACCATAGGTCCAAGTCCTTGACCCCAAAATTAAGTACGGGCTTCCCGACCATTTTCCTCCTGAATTCGCTATTGTATGCTCTCCACATGACTTCCCCATATCTGTTATAAATGCATTCTATAACTTCTGCATACTTAATCACGTCCACGGCGGCCTCCGGCCTCTGTTCTATGTAACAGGAGGAGAAGACCCGGAAGCACCGCCTCCATTCTTCTAACGTATCTGGGCGCTGGAACTTTTTAGGTCCAGTACCATCCTTGCTGCGCTCCTTGTCGCGCTGTGCTTCCAGCGACAGCTCGAACATGTTCATATATTTGTGATCACAAATTTTCTGCACCGTCTTGGGCTTCAGATGTGCATGAAGGCAGTGTATCTTGCAGGGGTATGAATCCCCTTGCAGTGCCACTTTTCTCACACTAACCGCTTGTTCCTGCGCCTGTCCTGCGCTAACCCCCTCCGCAGTGCTGCTCGCGGAGGCTGCAGAGACGCTCTGCCCTGCCGGCAGCATCAAATGCTCCGTGCTACCTGGACCTCTAGCCTGATTTCGCTCTGCAACTAGAGGCTTCAGCATCCTAAACATGCGACGTTGGCCCTTGCTATTAAGCCCTAGCTTCCTCCCCCCATCTGAGTCTGAATCAGTGCTATAGTCGGTGTCAATGGTGTGTGACATTTGCAATAAATTTCTCTCACCAGCTGCAGAGGTGGAAGGTGCTGTCGATTCGGATGCTGCTCCTGCTGATCCTCTTCCTGCTGTTTGCACGGCTGTCCCTGCTCCTGCTGCGCTGGAGGTCTCCGGCACTGGCACTGAAGCCATTGTGTCCTGTAAGGAAGAAGCAAACAAGAGGGGAGTATCCAGGCCTGCCACATGTCCCCCTTGACTGCCATTCGCACCCTCCACATCATGATCCCCACTCCATTAATCCACTGCCTCTAACTGGGTGGTCATGACCCTGGAGCTGTGCACTGCTTTAGCACCTGCGTGCTGACCCCTCTCTGCATTTGCCCTAGAGCTGCGCAGCGCCCCTGCGCCTCCCTGCTGCATAATTTGCACATTTGCAACAGCCACTGCCACACTCTCCCCTGGTTGCTGCTCATGATGTGCGCTAATAGGGGTCCACAGTGGTACTCTCTGACTCCCCCTTTGAGCGCTGCGCGCCCCCACATACTCATGTCTGCCAAACTTGGGCCCCCTGAGCCTCCCCCTTTGCAAGCCGCACCCCCCATACATTAATGGCGTCCTATTCCCAGGCCCTAAGGCTGCAGAGCGTTGCGCAGCTGAGCAGGCCTGCCTGGATACTCCCCACTCACCTGTGGCGAGTACCCGGCTAGGCCTCTTTCTGGCCCCTGGAGCTCCTCTTGCCGCTCCCTGTTCTAGCCGTCTGCCCGCACTGACACCGGAAGTGACGTCACGCGTGGCAGACGTCGAACCGGAAGTGGGCGCGGACGACGCTAGGCCGCAACCGGAGCCTGCGTTAGAGGTTGCAGGCTCCGACTGAGCCACCAATGATGTGCTGGGGCCCGAAGCGGAAGGGATGGTAGGCTGGTGGGAGGGAGAAGACCCCAACAGCGCCGCAGACTGCGCCACCAATGATGCATCCGTACTAGGCCCAGAAGGCCCGGCCGGATGCTGAGAGACACTAGGCCCCAACATTGCAGGGGGCACTACCGGAGGCAGGATAGCGGCAGTAAGAGCCTTAAACAGGCCCACCACAGCCGCCGCCACCTCCTGGGACATACCGGAGGCTGTAAGGGGCCCTAGGCCGGCTTCCATTGCCCTATCTAATTGTGAGGGCACCCCCTCAGGCCCTGCATCCACCCTGCCCGTAACCATAACAGTATCAGGCCTGGCGGATGCAGTCCCCGAGGGTGTTACAATTGCAGGGGTAACATGTCTGGGTGGAATGGAAGAGGATACTGGCCTGTCTTTCACCGGAGTTGGTGGCACAACGTCCTCAACCTCTTCTTCTCTTCTAGGTGCACTTCGCAAGGATCTCCCTGGCATCTCTCTGAAGCGAATTGGCACAGCAGCACTTCTCCTGGAATGAGACATCTTCACTGGAAGGATGGCACAGAAACTTTCTCCTTGCAAAATCCCAGGCAGAAGAGGCCAAATTGTTCCAGAACTTCCCTTATAAGAGGTAAAGCTTAAGACCTCCCCTAACTTTGCAACATTGTTGCTACTACACTGCACTGGGATTTTCACTAACCTATCATGCTCATCCCTTAACTCCATTACAGGAGACTCTGCTACCTTTCATTCCCCTTATATTCGCTTCCCTGTGCACACCGTGTCATAACCTGCAGCCCTTGGCCTTTTCACTTTATACTCACTTCCCTGTGCACACCGTGTCATAACCTGCAGCCCTTGGCCTTTTCACTTTATACTCACTTCCCTGTGCACACCGTGTCATAGCCTGCAGCCCTTGGCCTTTTCACTATATACTCGCTTCCCTGTGCACACCGTGTCATAACCCGCAGGTCTTGGCCTTTTTACTTTATACTCGCTTTCCTGTGCACACCGTGTCATAACCTGCAGCCCTTGGCATTTTCCCTTTATACTCGCTTCCCTGTGCACACCGTGTCATAACCCGCAGCCCTTGGCATTTTCACTTTATACTCGCTTCCCTGTGCACACCGTGTCATAACATGCAGGTCTTGGCATTTTCACTTTATACTCACTTCCCTGTGCACACCATGTCATAACCTGCAGCCCTTGGCCTCTTCACTTTATACTCGCTTCCCTGTGCACACCGTGTTATAGCCTGCAGCCCTTAGCCTTTTCACTTTATACTCGCTTCCCTGTGTACACCGTGTCATAACCCGCAGCCCTTGGCATTTTCACTTTATACTCGTTTCCCTGTGCACATCGTGTCATAACCTGCAGCCCTTGGCCTTTTAACTTTATACTCGCTTCCCTGTGCACACCGTGTCATAACCTGCAGGTCTTGGCATTTTCACTTTATACTCGCTTCCCTGTGCATACCGTGTCATAACCTGCAGCCCTTGGCCTTTTAACTTTATACTCGCTTCCCTGTGCACACCGTGTCATAACCTGCAGGTCTTGGCCTTTTCACTTTATACTCGCTTCCCTGTGCACACTGTGTCATAACCTGCAGCCCTTGGCCTTTTCACTTTATACTCGCTTCCCTGTGCACACCGTGTTATAGCCTGCAGCCCTTGGCATTTTCACTTTATACTCGCTTCCCTGTGCACACCGTGTCATAACCCGCAGCCCTTGGCCTTTTCACTTTATACTCGCTTCCCTGTGCACACCGTGTTATAACCTGCAGCCGTTAGCCTTTTCACTTTATACTCGCGTCCCTGTGCACACCGTGTCATAACCCGCAGCCCTTGGCCTTTTCACTTTATACTCGCTTCCCTCTCTGTGCACACCGTGTCATAACCCGCAGCCCTTGGCCTTTTCACTTTATACTCGCTTCCCTCCCTGTGCACACCGTGTCATAACCCGCAGCTCTTGGCCTTTTCACTTTATACTCGCTTCCCTCCCTGTGCACACCGTGTCATAACCCGCAGCCCTTGGCCTTTTCACTTTATACTCGCTTCCCTCCCTGTGCACACCGTGTCATAACCTGCAGCCCTTGGCCTTTTCATTTTATACTCGCTTCCCTCCCTGTGCACACCGTGCCATAACCCGCAGCCCTTGGCCTTTTCACTTTATACTCGCTTCCCTGTGCACACCGTGTCATAACCTACAGCCCTTGGCCTTTTAACTTTATACTCGCTTCCCTGTGCACACCGTGACATAACCTACAGCCCTTGGCCTTTTAACTTTATACTCGCTTCCCTGTGGCGTAGCAGAGCAGCATTGGATGCCCATGCCAAGAAGTACTTCAAAGTTTGCCCTGTAATTTTTTTAAATATTAGCCCTGGCACAGTTTTAGTAAAGGTAAATAGTATATCATAGATACTGGAATAATATATCAGGTAAAATACACAATAACAGCAATAACAAAAGTGCCATTGTGAATGGAGGCACACAATGAAATATTTCATATAAAGTTCCATGAAAAAACATACCTGTTAAATATATCATAGACCAAGGGGAATTCCAGGAATTCGTTTGGGAGCTAACACTCTGTAGAAATCCATACAGGGGCCAAAGAACTGGCAACTACAGTATATCAGGGAGGCCCATAGTTGTGCGTGTTCTGTTTGCAGAGATGGGTTGCTGGGGGCATTTTTATGTGGTTCAGAGTGATACTAGGCAGCTTGGGGGGTGGCTAGGTATGAAAGGATAGCAGGAGGAAGAAACACTTTTCACCCTCCTCCTTAAAGGGATATGAAACCCATTTTTTTTCTTTCATGATTCAGATGCATGCAATTTTAAGCAACTTTCTAATTTATTCCTAGTATCACATTTTCTTTGTTCTTTTGGTATCTTTATTTGAAAAGCAGGAATGTAAGCGCCGGACCACTTTTAGTTGAGAACTCTGGGTAGCTACATTTAGCCATCAATCAGCAAGCACTACCCACGGGCTGAACAAAATATGGGCCAGCTTCCAAACTTACATTCCTGCTTTTCAAATGAAGATACCAAGAGAACATAGAAAAATGTATAAGAAGGAGTATATTAGAAAGTTGCTTGAAATTGCATACTCTATCTTAAAGGCACACTGAACCCAAATTTTTTCTTTCGTGATTCAGATAGAGCATGCAATTTTAAGCAACTTTCTAATTTACTTCTATTATCAATTTTCTTCGTTCTCTTGCTATCTTTATATGAAAAAGAAGGCATCTAAGCTTTTTTCTTGGTTTAGAACTCTGGACAGCAGTTTTTGATTGGTGGATGAATTTATCCACCAATCAGCAAGGACAACCTAGGTTGTTCACCAAAAATGGGCCGGCATCTAAACTTACATTCTTGCATTTCAAATAAAGATACCAAGAGAATAAAGAACATTTGATAATAGGAGTAAATTAGAAAGTTGCTTAAAATTTAATGTTCTATCTGAATCACAAAAGAAAAAATTTGAGATCAGTGTCCTTTTAATTGTGAAAGAAAAAAAAATTGGATTTCATATTCCTTTAACTAAACTAGCAAAGTGGGTGATACAAAGTAAAAGACATTGATGTTTTGTATCAGAAATAGTGGATTTTAAAGTATACCACTGCATTTGCAAAAATATATCGGCTAGATTACGAGTCTTAAAAAGCAGCGTTGTCCGGTCCCAACGCTGCTTTTTAACGCCCGCTGGTATTACGAGTCTTGCAGGTACAGGTGTACCGCTCACTTTTTTAGCCAGACTTGGAAATACCGCAAATCCACTTACATAAATTGCGTATCCTCTTTTTTCAATGGGACTTGCATAGCGCCGGTATTATGAGTCTGCCAAAAAGTGAGCGATAGACCCTCTCCTGTCAAGACTGGTACCGCATTTTAAAGTCAGTAGTTAAGAGTTTTACACTACAACGCCGTAGCATAAAACTCTTAACTAAAGTGCTAAAAAGTACACTAACACTCATAAACTACATATTAACCCCTAAACCAAGGCCCTCCCACATCGCAAACACTAAAAGAAATTTTTTAACCCCTAATCTGCTGAACCGGACATCGCCGCCACTATAATAAATATATTAACCCCTAAACCGCCGCACTCCCGCCTCGCAAACATTAAATATTATTAACCCCTAATCTGCCGTCCCTAACATCGCCGACACCTACCTACATTTATTAACCCCTAATCTGCCGCCCCAACGTTGTCGCCGCCACTATAATAAACATATTAACCCCTAAATCTAAGTCTAACCCTAACCCCCCTAACTTAAATATAATTTAAATAAATCTAAATAAAATTACTATAATTAACTAAATTATTCCTATTTAAAACTAAATACTTACCTGTAAAATAAACCCTAAGCTAGCTACAATATAACTAATAGTTACATTGTATCTAGCTTAGGGTTTATTTTTATTTTACAGGCAAGTTTGTATTTATTTTAACTAGGTAGAATAGTTAATAAACTACCTAGCTAAAATAAATACAAAAGTACCTGTAAAATAAAACCTAACCTAAGTTACACTAACACCTAACACTAAACTATAATTAAATTAATTCCCTAAATTAAATATAATTAAATACAATTAAAAAAAAATAGCTAAAGTACAAAAAACAAACAAACACTAAATTACAGAAAATAATAAACAAATTACAAGATTTTTAAACTAATTACACCTAATCTAATCCCCCTAACAAAATAAAAAAGCCCCCACAAAATAAAAAAAAGCCCTACCCTACACTAAATTACAAATACCCATTAAAAGGGCCATCTTCAAGACATCCGATGTGGAGCATCCTCTTCGTTCCACGGCGACTGAAGAATGAAGGTACCTTTAAGTGACGTCATCCAAAATGACGTCCCTTCAATTCCGATTGGCTGATAGAATTCTATCAGCCAATCGGAATTAAGGTAGAAAAAATCCTATTGGCTGATGCAATCAGCCAATAGGATTGAGCTTGCATTCTATTGGCTGATTGGAACAGCCAATAGAATGCCAACTCAATCGTATTGGCTGATTGGATCAGCCAATAGGATTGAACTTCAATCCTATTGGCTGATTGCTGATTGACGCCATCTTGGATGACGTCACTTAAAGGTACCTTCATTCTTCAGTCACTGTGGAAAGAAGAGGATGCTCCGTATCGGATGTCTTGAAGATGGACCCGCTTCGCGCCGGATGGATGAAGATAGAAGATGTCGTCTGGATGAAGACTTCTGCCCATCTGGAGGACCACTTCTGCCCGTCTGTAGGAACACTTCTGCCAGATTCGTTGAGGACTTCGGCCTGGTTGGATGAAGACTTCTCCCGGTAAGGTGATCTTCAAGGGGTTAGTGTTAAGGGGGTAATGGGTGGGTTTTAGAGTAGGGTTGGTTGTGTGGGTGGTGGGTTTTAATGTTGGGGGGATTTGTAATTTTTTTTTCAGGTAAAAGAGCTGTTTACTTTGGGGCAATGCCCCGCAAAAGGCCCTTTTAAAGGCTATTTGTAATTTAGTGTAGGGTAGGGCTTTTTTTTATTTTGGGGGACTTTTTTATTTTGTTAGGGGGATTAGATTAGGTATAATTAGTTTAAAAATCTTGTAATTTGTTAATTATTTTCTGTAATTTAGTGGGGGTTTTTTGTACTTTATCTAATTTTATTTAATTGTATTTAATTGTATTTAATTTAAGGAATTAATTTAATTATAGTGTAGTGTTAGGTGTTAGTGTAACTTAGGTTAGGTTTTATTTTACAGGTTCTTTTGTATTTATTTTAGCTAGGTAGTTTATTAAATAGTTAACTATTTAGTAACTATTCTACCTAGTTAAAATAAATACAAACTTGCCTGTAAAATAAAAATGAACCCTAAGCTAGATACAATGTAACTATTAGTTACATTGTAGCTAGCTTAGGGTTTATTTTACAGGTAAGCATTTAGTTTTAAATAGGAATTATTTAGTTGCTTATAGTAATTTTATTTCGATTTATTTAAATTATATTTGTTAGGGGGGGTTAGGGTTAGGGTTAGACATAGGTTTAGGGGTTAATATGTTTTTTATAGTGGCGGCGACGTTGGGGGCGGCAGATTAGGGGTTAATAAATGTAGGTAGGTGTCAGCGATGTTAGAGATGGCAGATTAGGGGTTAATAATATTTAACTAATGTTTGCGATGCGGGAGTGTGGCGGTTTAGGGGTTAATATGTTTATTATAGTGGCGGCGATGTTGGGGGCGGCAGATTAGGGGTTAAGAAGTGTAGGTAGGTTGCGGCGACATTGGGGAAGGCAGATTAGGGTTTAATAAATAGTATGTAGGTATCGGCGATGTTGGGGGCATCAGATTATTATTATTATTATTATCGGTTATTTGTGGAGCGCCAACAGATTCCGCAGCGCTATAGATTAGGGGTTCATAAGTATAATGTAGGTGGTGGCGGTGTCCGGAGCGGCAGATTAGGGGTTAATAATATAATGTAGGTTGCAGCGATGTCGGGGGCGGACGATTAGGGGTTAATAAGTGTAAGATTAGGGGTGTTTTGACTCGGGGTTCATGTTAGGATGTTAGGTGTAAACATAAATTTTATTTCCCCATTCAAATCAATGGGGCTGCTTTAAGGAGCTTTACGCTGCTTTTTTGCAGGTGTTAGACTTTTTTTCAGCCGGCTCTCCCTGTTGATTCCTATGGGGAAATCGTGCACAAGCATGTTACACCAGCTCACCGCTAATGTAAGCACTGCTGGTATTGGGGTGCGGTAATGAGCTAAATTTTGTCCAACGCTCACTTCTTGTCTGGTTTGTAAAAACCTGTAATACCAGCGCTGTCTCTAAGTGAGCGGTGAGCATAAACTGCTCGTTAGCACCGCATAGCCTCTAACGCAAAGCTCGTAATCTAGGTGTATCTGACTGCCATATTATTCAGAGACTCAAAGCAAATTTGTCAAGATATATAAAGTGCTGGAGTGTCTCTTTCTTATAATTCTAGGGGTGCTTTAAAGGTACTTGCTACTACAAATATTGTGATAAACTGATATAAACCAACTAATCTCTTGAGGTTGTGCGGAAAGAGAAGATGTTTTGTGTAAGGATAATAATTGGATATTGTTTCTGTAGTTGAAAGGAAAGTATTATATGAGTCATGGAGGATTAATCTACTTCAAAATGATGTCATGTTCTCTTTAAATGGAGTCTTTATTTAATATAGGCTGTGTGCATGTAAAACAAGTGTTCATTGCTAGTAACTGTGCCCCCCCCCCCCCCACTGAGTTCCCCTAATGCATTATGTTTTGCTGGGATTAACCACTGGATGGCAACTATGAGAGAGGTATATTGTGCACACTGCAGTAAGGTAATTAGCAAGTAATTCATTTAAGCAGAGAATCTATCATGTTTTGCATTTACTTCTGCTGTTGCTTTTCTACAGAATCTAATACTTTTTGCCACTACTACTTGATGTCTCTCTTCTCTCTTTATCATTCTCTTTTTTTTCTCTCTATCTTTTCATTTGTCAAACGAAAGGTGAGGATAGTGACTAGTCAGCCATAACACCCAAGCCACACAAAAGTTCAGTAAATCAAGCATTGTGACAGCTCCTGAGGAAAAGCAAGAACTATATATAGAAGCCACAATAACAAAATAGCATTAATATCCTATTTTGTCACTTTTTGTGCTGCTGGTCATAATCCTTGTGCAAACCCATTTATTACAACAAACCATTTAAAGGGACAGTCTAGTCAAAATTAAACTTTCATGATTTAGCTAGGGCATGTCATTTTAAACAACTTTCCAATTTACTTTTATCATCAAATTTGCTTTGTTCCCTTGAAGGCCACCTCTTATCTGAATACATTTGATCATTTTTCACAGATTGAGGGTGTTAGTTTATGTGTGCCATATATATAACATTGTGCTCACGCCTGTGGAGTTACTTATGAGTCAGCATTGATTGGCTAAAATGCAAGTCTGTCTAAAGAACTGAAATAAGGGGGCAGTCTGCAGCGGCTCAGATACAAGGCAATCACAGAGGTAAAATATATATTAATATAACCGTGTTGTAAAACTGGGGAATGGGCAATGGGTAATAAAGGGAATATCTATATTTTTAAACAATAACAATTCTGGAGTAGACTGTCCCTTTAAAGCTGAACAGCTTTCAGACAATATAAAACTGTGTGCAATTAAAACTAAGCAATCTTTGGTATTGAGTTTAATCCTATTAACCTAGATCTTCACCCTTCTGCTGTTAACATAATAAACTCACAATATCTAAAACCACATTGAAAAATAAAACTTAAGAAGCTGAAAAATGACCTGCAAAAAGCAACAAATTTCATTTCAAATATACAAAAACAAAACATTAATTCTTTAAATAAAACTCTAATACCCAACACATTAAAGGTGCCATGAGTAATACGGTAAACTTAAAGCATAATTACTATGCCCTCTAATTGGAAGTATTACTTCAAAATTGCAAAAGCTAAAAAAAAGTTAACACCAGGGGAGTTTGTAGACCATAATGCCCAAAACGGACTATAAATTTAATTATCATGGCTGCAGGGGACCATGGGCCCGATCCGATATAAATCGTCGCCCGCAAAAGCTGGCGACGCCAATATTTGTGCTGGTTTGGTATCCTATATACGGCGTAACTTAGAAGTTACACGCGCATATTTCTGCCGTCGCCCGTAGTTTTTTGGGCCATAGGCAGGTATACCAAACCAGCGCAGTTTGGTATCCAATATACAGCGTAAGGACTTACGTGGCGAAAATGGAGAAATCTTACTCCATTTTCACCTCGCCACAAAAAGCATCCGTAAGAAGCCTTACGCTGACTATTGGAGCCCCGTAACTCCCTAAACTACCTGCTAAATAAACCTAACGCATGCGCAATGTCTATCTAGCTGTCAACCGCGATCTGCTAAATAAAACCTAACACCTAACGCATGCGCAATGTCTATCTACCTGTCAACCGTGATCCCCCGCCGCAATCCCTAATAAAGTTATTAACCCCTAAACCGCCGCTCCCAGACCCCGCCGCCATCTACATAAACTAACCCCCTACTGTGAGCCCCTAAAACCGCCACCATCTAACTGATCTATCCCCTAATGTGAACCCCTAAAACCGCCACCATCTACATTATCTATCCCCTAATCTGACCCCTTACACCGCCGCCACCTATATAAAAATTATTAACCCCTAATCTAATCCCCCTATACTGCCGCCAGCTATATTAATATTATTAACCCCTAATCTAATATCCCTATACCGCCCCCAGCTATATTAATATTATTAACCCCTAATCTAAATCCCCTAAAGTAATAAACTCTATTACCAGCCCTTAAAAGGGCCTTTTGCGGGGCTTTGCCCCAAAGTAAACAGCTCTTTTGCCCTATAACCTGCCCTCCCTACACCGCCGCCACCTATATTAATAGTATTAACCCCTAATGTAAGCCCCTTAAACTGCCGCCATCTATATTAAAATTATTAACCCCTAATTTAATCTACCTACCCCGCCGCCAGCTATATTATCTATATTAACCCTAAGTATATTATAGTTAATATATTTATTATATTATATATATTAACTATATTAACCCTAATTATATTAGGGTTAATATAGTTAATATAGTTACTATAGTATTTATATTAACTATATTAACTCTATCTAACCCTAACACCCCAAACTAAATTCTTATTAAATAAATCTAATTCATATTATAAACTAAAATATTCCTATTTAAATCTAAATACTTACCTATAAAATAAACCCTAAGATAGCTACAATATAATTAATAATTACATTGTAGCTATGTTAGGGTTTATATTTATTTTACAGGTAAATTGTTAATTATTTTAACTAGGTATAATAGCTATTAAATAGTTATTAACTATTTAATAGCTACCTAGTTAAAATAATTAACCAATTACCTGTAAAATAAATCCTAACCTAAGTTACAAATACACCTACACTATCAATAAATTAAATAAACTACAAATATCTAAACTAAAATACAATTAAATACACTAAACTAAATTACAAAAAAAACCAAACACTAAATTGCAAAAAATAAAAAAAGATTACAAGATTTTTAAGCTAATTACACCTATTCTAAGCGCCCTAATAAAATAATAAACCCCCAAAATAAAAAAATGCCCTACCCTATTCTAAATTAAACAAGTTCAAAGCTCTTTTACCTTACCAGCCCTTAAAAGGGCCTTTTGTGGGGCATGCCCCAAAGAAAACTGCTCTTTTGCCTGAAAAAAAAAACCCACAATACCACCCCCCAACATTACAACCCACCACCCACATACCCCTAATCTAACCCAAACCCCCCTTAAATAAACCTAACACTACCCCCCTGAAGATCTCCCTACCTTGTCTTCACCCAACCGGGCCGAACTCCTCATCCGATCCGGGCGATGTCTATCCAAGCGGCAAAGAAGAAGTCTTCATCCCGGCGATGTCTTTCTCCAAGCGGCAAAGAAGAATTCTTCATCCCGGTGATGTCTTTCTCCAAGCGGCAGCAAAGTCTTCTTCCATCCGGTAGCATCTTCCATCAAGCGGCATCTTCAATCTTCTTTCTTCGCTCCGCCGACGCGGAGCATCCATCCCGGCCGACGACTGAACGATGAATGAGGTACCTTTAAATGACGTCATCCAAGATAGCGTCCGTCAAATTCCGATTGGCTGATAGGATTCTATCAGCCAATCGGAATTAAGGTAGAAAAATCTGATTGGCTGATTGAATCAGCCAATCAGATTCAAGTTCAATCCGATTGGCTGAACCAATAGAATGCGAGCTCAATCTGATTGGCTGATTGGTTCAGCCAATCGGATTGAACTTGAATCTGATTGGCTGATTCAATCAGCCAATCAGATTTTTCTACCTTAATTCCGATTGGCTGATAGAATCCTATCAGCCAATCGGAATTCGACAGACGACATCTTGGATGACGTCATTTAAAGGTACCTCATTCGTTGTTCAGTCGTCGGCCAGGATGGATGCTCCGCGTCGGCGGAGCGAAGAAAGAAGATTGAAGATGCCGCTTGATGGAAGATGCTGCCGGATGGAAGAAGACTTTGCTGCCGCTTGGAGAAAGACATCGCCGGGATGAAGAATTCTTCTTTGCCGCTTGGAGAAAGACATCGCCGGGATGAAGAATTCTTCTTTGCCACTTGGATAGACATCGCCCAGATCGGATGAGGAGTTCGGCCCGGTTGGGTGAAGACAAGGTAGGGAGATCTTCAGGGGGGTAGTGTTAGGTTTATTTAAGGGGGGTTTGGGTTAGATTAGGGGTATGTGGGTGGTGGGTTGTAATGTTGGGGGGTGGTATTGTGGTTTTTTTTTCAGGCAAAAGAGTAGTTTTCTTTGGGGCATGCCCCACAAAAGGTCCTTTTAAGGGCTGGTAAGGTAAAAGAGCTTTGAACTTGTTTAATTTAGAATAGGGTAGGGCATTTTTTTATTTTGGGGGTTTATTATTTTATTAGGGGGCTTAGAATAGGTGTAATTAGCTTAAAAATCTTGTAATCTTTTTTTTATTTTTTGTAATTTAGTGTTTTTTTTTTTGTAATTTAGTTTAGTGTATTTAATTGTATTTTAGTTTAGATATTTGTAGTTTATTTAATTTATTGATAGTGTAGGTGTATTTGTAACTTAGGTTAGGATTTATTTTACAGGTAATTGGGTAATTATTTTAACTAGGTAGCTATTAAATAGTTAATAACTATTTAATAGCTATTATACCTAGTTAAAATAATTAACAATTTACCTGTAAAATAAATATAAACCCTAACATAGCTACAATGTAATTATTAATTATATTGTAGCTATCTTAGGGTTTATTTTATAGGTAAGTATTTAGATTTAAGTAGGAATATTTTAGTTTATAATATTAATATTAGATTTATTTTAATAAGAGTTTAGTTAGGGATGTTAGAGTTAGATAGGGTTATTATACTTAATATATATATAATATAATAACGATATTAACTATATTAACCCTAATATAATTAGGGTTAATATAGTTAATATATATAATATAATAATTAAATTAACTATATTAACCCTAATATAATTAGGTTTAATATAGTTAATATAGCTGGCGGCGGTGTAGGGGGATTAGATTAGGGGTTAATGTGTTTAATATAGCTGGCGGCGGTGTAGGGGGATTAGATTAGGGGTTAATACATTTATTATAGGTGGCAGTGGTGTAGGGGGATTTAGATTGTAGGCAAAAGAGCTGATTACTTTGTGACAAAGCCCCGCCAAAAGCCCTTTTAAGGGCTGGCAAAAGAGCAGTTTACTTTGGGGTAATGCCACGCAAAAAGCCCTTTTCAGGGCTATTTGTAGGGTTAGACTTAGGTTTAGTGGTAAGGATAGTTTAGTATTTTAAGGGTTAAATAATTTAATATAGATGGCAGCGGGGTAGGGGGATTAGATTAGGGGTTAATAAATTTAAAATAGATGGCGGCGGGGTAGGGGCTCACTTTAGTGGGTAGGTAAGGTAGATGGTGGTTGTTAGGGGCTCACTTTAGGGGGTTATAGATTTATTATAGCTGGCGGCGGGGTACGGGAGCGGCGGTTTAGGGGTTAATAACTTTATTAGGTGTCGGCGGGGTACTGGAGCGGCGGTTTAGGGGTTAATAACTTTTTTTATTGTTAGGATAGTGAGGGGGATAGCGGATAGAGGGTTAGACGTGTCGGGCTATGTTTAGGAGGCGTGTTAGACAGTGCGGGTGATTTCATACTTTAGTCAGGTTTTGTAGGCTCCGGAAGTTTCTAACGTGGCGCAAGTCACTGGCGACTCCAGAAATTTGTACTTACGCAGATTTCTGGACATCGCTGGTTTATCCGACTTACGGCACGTTAGCATCTGACGGCACCGTATATAGGATAGCTCGAGTTGCGAGCTGAAACTGCGGGCGATGCTGGTTCCCTCGCTTGCGCCGCAAACTACGCCATATATCGGATCGCGCCCCATGTCTTCATTTACCTGGTCCTAATTTTTCTTTGTCTTAAAGGGACATAAAACATCTTGTAATGATGTTACCATACTAAACTACAGTCTGACATTAAATAGTCAAAATATAAAACTTTCTGGACATACAGTTGTAATCAAAAGGATTCAACCCCCATTGCAAACCAGGTTTATTGACAAAATATACAGACTTTCAGCTGTTTGCAATTGTCATACACCTCGTCGGACCAGGTTCAGGAGATGAGGGCTGTTGTGCAGAGGTTTCAGGTTCTGGGGCTAAAGCTGTGTTTTGTCTGCGCAGTACTTTCCATTTCGGCATAATGAAACTGGTACAAGGATTTTAGGAATAAAGGTAAAGGTTTTATTGATCAAATAGCGAAAGCACTGAATTTTCCTAGAGACATCGTTGGAAGCATAGTTTGCAAGTTTAAAGTTAAAGGAACAGTGGTTACACTACCTGGATGGGGCAAAAAAAGGAAGCTATCAATGGCTGCAACCAGATTTCTGAGAAGGCAGGTTGAGTAAAACCCCTGATTGACTGCAAAAGACCTGCAGCAAAACTTGATGGCAACAGGCACTGAGGTTTCAGTTTGTACAGTATGGAGCATACTAAACGCATGCCATAGAAGTTTTAGGATGCTGTTCTGTGGAGCGATGAAATTAAACTTGAACTTTTTGACCCAATAGATCAGCGGTATGTCTGGAAGAAAAGAATGAAGCATACGCTGAAAAGAACACTATGCCTACAGTTAAGGCCTACAGTTAAGCATGGTGGTGGCTCAGTGATGCTCTAGGGCTGCTTTGCATCCTCTGGCACTGGAAACCTGCAGCATGTGGAAGGCAAGATGGATTAATTGAAGTACCAGGAAATCGTAGGAGAAAATGTCATGCTGTCCGTGAGGAAGCTGAAGCTTGGGAGTCATTGGACTTTCAAACAGGACAATTATCCCAAGCATACCTCAAATTCCACCAAGGCTTGGTTGCCGAAGAAGTCCTGGAAGATTCTACAGTGGTCATCAAAGTCACCTGACTTGTACCCCATAGAAAATCTCTGGTCGGATTTGAAGAAGGTGGTTGCAGCACATAAACCCAAGAATATTACTGAACTGGAGGCCATTGCTCATGAGGAATGGAATAAGATTCCTCAGGAACACTGCCAGAAGCTGGTATCTGGCTATGCATCTTATTTGCAGCAGGTCATAACAGCAAAAGGGTGCTCTACTAAGTATAAAAGATGCTTGCCATGAAGGGGTTGAATGATTTTAAGACTGTAGAAGGAGCAGGCAGGCACTACATAAAGGTGCTGAATTTTTCCCCAAATTTATTGACAGAAAAATAGATTAAAAGACATACGTCCATGAAGGAGCACAGACATGGAACAGGTGGACTGACCTATACTAATGAAGGGGGCTTTTAGTATATCTCCATAGTATTCAAGCCTTTCTTTATTCTTGCTTGTTTTAGATACAATGGCCTCTAGTTATCAATGTCTGTCGGACCTGATCCGACAGTACGAATCAGGTCCGACAGACATTGCTGAATATGGCGAGCAATACGCTCGCTGTATTCAGCATTGCACCAGCAGCTCACAAGAGCTGCTGGTGCAATGCCACCCCCTGCAGACTCGCGGCCAATAGGCCGCCAGCAGGGAGGTGTCAATCAACCCGATCGTACTCGATTGGGTTGATTTCCGGCGATGTCTGTCCGCCTGCTCAGAACAGGCGGACAGGTTATGGAGCAGCGGTCTTTGTGACCACTGCTTCATAACTGCTGTTTCTGGCAAGCCTGCAGGCTCGCCAGAAACACGGAGCATCAAGCTCCATTCGGGGCTTGATACATATGCCCCATAGTATTTTTCAAAGAATATTTTCAGTTCTGTAATATCAGATATATTGTTATCTATTTTTATTTATGGTATGGTGTCTTTATTTTCTTTATTATTATTTTTATTATTGTATATATTTTTTGTGCATATTTGCTTTTTTGATTATCCATCTTGACTTGTATTCTTAAACATTGAATTGTTTATTCTGTAAGATACATATGCTTTGCCTGTTTAGATATTGTATTATATATGGATCTGTTTCTCTATACTTGTGTGTCTGTACTACTACTGCAATTAGGACACTATAAGGTTGTTTTATTGTAATCTCATGTGGTCACTATCGGCTAGATTTAGAGTTTTGTCGGTAACGACCCGCGTATCTAACGCTGGCACCTTTAAAATAACTCTGGTATTGAGAGTCCACAGAATGGCTGCGTTAGGCTCCAAAAAAGGAGCGTAGAGCATATTTAACGCAACTTCAACTCTCAATACCAGAGTTGGTTACGGACGCGGCCAGCCTCAAAAACGTGCTCGTTCACGATTCCCCCATAGGAAACAACGGGGCTGTTTGAGCTGAAAAAAAAACCTAACACCTGCAAAAAAGCCGCGTTCAGCTCCTAACGCAGCCCCATTGTTTCCCCATTGCTGATGGAGTCAGCCAATCAGAATCAAGTTCAATCCGATTGGCTGATCTAATCAGCCAATCAGATTGAGCTCGCATTCTATTGGCTGATCGGAACAGCCAATAAAATGCGAGCTCAATCTGATTGGCTGATTGGATCAGCCAATCGGATTGAACTTGATTCTGATTGGCTGATTCCATCAGCCAATCAGAATATTCCTACCTTAATTCCGATTGGCTGATAGAATCCTATCAGCCAATCGGAATTCGAGGGACGCCATCTTGGATGACGTCATTTAAAGGAACTGTCATTCGTCGTTCAGTCGTCGGCCGGGATGGATGTTCCGCGTCGGAGGTCTTCAGGATGCTGCCGCTCCGCTCCGGATGGATGACGATAGAAGATGCCGCTTGGATGAAGACTTCAATCGGATGGAAGACCTCTTCTGCCCCGCTTGGATGAAGACTTCTACCGGATGGAGGACCTCTTCTTGCTCCGCTTGGATGAAGAATTTGGCTCGGCTGGGTGAAGACGACTCAAGGTAGGGAGATCTTCAGGGGCTTAGTGTTAGGTTTATTTAAGGGGGGTTTGGGTTAGATTAGGGGTATGTGGGTGGTGGGTTGTAATGTTGGGGGGGTATTGTATGTTTTTTTTTACAGGCAAAAGAGCTGAACTTCTTGGGGCATGCCCCGCAAAGGGCCCTGTTCAGGAATGGTAAGGTAAAAGAGCTTTGAAATTTAGTAATTTAGAATAGGGTAGGGCATTTTTTTATTTTGGGGGGCTTTGTTATTTTATTAGGGGGCTTAGAGTAGGTGTAATTAGTTTAAAATTGTTGTAATATATTTCTAATGTTTGTAAATATTTTTTTATTTTTTGTAACTTAGTTCTTTTTTATTTTTTGTACTTTAGTTAGTTTATTTCATTGTATTTATTTGTAGGAATTGTATTTAATTTATTTATTGATAGTGTAGTGTTAGGTTTAATTGTAGATAATTATAGGTATTTTATGTAATTTATTTATTGATAGTGTAGTGTTAGGTTTAATTGTAACTTAGGTTAGGATTTATTTTACAGGTAAATTTGTAATTATTTTAACTATTTTAGCTATTAAATAGTTCTTAACTATTTAATAGCTATTGTACCTGGTTAAAATAAATACAAAGTTACCTGTAAAATAAATATTAATCCTAAAATAGCTATTATATCATTCTAATTTATATTGTAGCTATATTAGGATTTATTTTACAGGTAACTATTTAGCTTTAAATAGGAATAATTTATTTAATAAGAGTTAATTAATTTCGTTAGATTAAAATTATATTTAATTTAGGGGGGTGTTAGTGTTAGGGTTAGACTTAGCTTTAGGGGTTAATACATTTATTAGAATAGCGGTGAGCTCCAGTCGGCAGATTAGGGGTTAATAATTGAAGTTAGGTGTCGGCGATGTTAGGTAGGGCAGATTAGGGGTTAATACTATTTATTATAGGGTTAGTGAGGCGGATTAGGGGTTAATAACTTTATAATAATAGCGGTGCGGTCCGCTCGGCAGATTAGGGGTTAATAAGTGTAGGCAGGTGGAGGCGACGTTGTGGGGGGCAGATTAGGGGATAATAAATATAATATAGGGGTCGGCGGTGTTAGGGGCAGCAGATTAGGGGTACATAGGGATAATGTAGGTGGCGGCTCTTTGCGGTCGGCAGATTAGGGGTTAATTATTGTAGGTAGCTGGCGGCGACGTTGTGGGGGCAGGTTAGGGGTTAATAAATGTAATATAGGGGTCGGCGGTGTTAGGGGCAGCAGATTAGGGGTACATAAGTATAACGTAGATGGCGGTCGGCAGATTAGGGGTTAAAAAAATGTAATCGAGTGTCGGCGATGTGGGGGGCCTCGGTTTAGGGGTACATAGGTAGTTTATGGGTGTTAGTGTACTTTAGAGCACAGTAGTTAAGAGCTTTATAAACCGGCGTTAGCCCAGAAAGCTCTTAACTACTGACTTTTTTCTGCGGCTGGAGTTTTGTCGTTAGATTTCTAACGGTCACTTCAGACACGACTCTAAATACCGGAGTTAGAAAGATCCCATTGAAAAGATAGGATACGCAATTGACGTAAGGGGATCTGCGGTATGGAAAAGTTGCGGCTGAAAAGTGAGCGTTAGACCCTTTTTTGAATGACTCCAATTACCGGCGGTAGCCTAAAACCAGCGTTAGGAGCCTCTAACGCTGGTTTTCACGGCTACCGCCAAACTCCAAATCTAGCCGTATGAGTTTAATTGTGTCTTGGTGTGGGTATAAATAGGACACTATCTGTGTATAGATCATGTCTATGAGTAAGCGCCTGTAGGGGGCGCAAAATGTGTCAGATGTCTTGTCTGTCAGTCCACCTGTTCCATGTCTGTGCTCCTTCATGGACGTATATCTTTTTATCTATTTTTCTGTCAATAAATTTAGGGGGAAAATTCAGCACCTTTGTGTAGTGCCTGCCTGCTCCTTCTACAGTCATATGTCTGCAGTCTGATTCTGACGCTGCTACGGCACTCCAAGAGCTTTAGATGACCTTATGCACTACGGGTTCACTTCCGCTTGGGGTTTCCTATGTGCTGGAGACACTGAGGACCGTATCCTGCTTGACTGCCTTTGAATAATTTTAATACTGCAGAATTCATTAAAAGTTGCATTTTCAGTTTAATTTGGGGAAGCCACTTGAAGCTTTTGTTGTGTTGAGCTATTTTAATTGCATTTGATTGATTTGTTCATTGCAAACAGCTGAAAGTTGTGTACATTTTGACAATAAACCCGATTTGCAATGTGGGTTGAATAATTTTGATTACAACTGTATTAACTCCTTGTTTGCTGCAATTGTTCTTCATTAGCCACATTTTACCTTTACTTGCCGTCTTTGGTGTAGCCAATCGGACTTGTTACAGGAGCTGACAAGGTATGCCTTAAATTTACAATGTTTTGCATTATCCTTTCTTATCTAGGGACATATAGGGTGAGGCTTGTGAATCCTGCACTGTGCACCAATTCTCAAAACTGGAAAACCCACAGTTTATTACAGATACAGGTGTCAGAAAATATTAAAATTAAAAGAATGTTGCAAAGTAGTTTTACTGTGCACAACGAAATATTTTATATCAAGATCTCAGGGCTAGATTACGAGTGGAGTGCTAACTGTTGCGCTAGCGATACTGGGTTTATCGTGGTTGTTAGCACGTGTATTGCAAGTTGAAAGTAAATGCGAGTGCAATTGAATTTAACACATGTCAGGATAGCGCAAACTCAGAGTTCTGGTTAACTGTTATGCTCGAATAAAAAGTTGCACAAAATACATCAAAAATACATTAAATAGTAAAGTTACACTCATAATAACACCACCTAATAAAAATTATTGGAAATAAATTGCATGAAAAAGTTATAAGGGCTCAAAGATATGAGGTATCAGGTGTTAGAAAAAAAAGCACTGCAAAGGGCTTTAACATAGAGATACATACATATACATGTCTAAATATATATATATATATATATATATATATATATATATATATATACAGTATATGTTTCTATGTATGTACAGATGTATTTATGTTTTCTATATATGTATTTATGTACTTACAGACATATATACACATATAAACACATAAATACATATGTACTGTATACATATATAGACATATATATATATATATAAGTGCATTAGAGCCCTTTGCAGTCAAGTAGCTGAAAACATGTAATATATATATGATATTTCAAGTTCCAATGTTTATCACATAGGGAAATATGTGCTAAGTATTTATAAATAGTTATTTATATATATATATATATACACTTATATCTATACCTATATATACTTATATATATATATATATATATATATATATATATATATATATATATATATATATGTAAGAATAAATAAAACATATTCTTCTATGTTAAGAACATTGGAATGTGAAATATTCATATTTCATGTTAGGTTCCACTTTTCATGGTCCATTGAAGTCTATGGGAGAATACGTTAACCTGGTCGCAATATTTTAACTTTGGCTTTTTTTATTTGTTTCTCATATCTTTTTGGAATTTAGGTCCTTGTCATTGTTTAATTGTAAATGTAGCTTCAAACATTAAAGGGACATGAAACCTCAACTTTTTCCTTTCTTGAGAGAACATGCAATTTTAAACAACTTTCCAATTTACTTATTTTATTTAATTTGTTTTGTTCTCTTGGTATCACTTGTTGAAAAGCATACATAGGTAGCCTCATGAGCTGCTAATTGGGCGCTGCCTATTTATGGCTCATGTTATTGGCTCATCCATTTCTGTTTCTTCAACAAAGGATGCCAAGAGAATGAAGCAAATTAGATAATAGAAGTCAAATGGAATGTTGTTTTAAATTGCATTCTCTATCTGAATCATGAAAGAACAATGTTGGGCTTCGTTTCCCTTTAAGAAACATTGATTGCTGGATATACATTTGTTTATGGGCCATTGCAAAACTTCAGGCTCTTCCATAAAGTGCTGTGAATGAATGTTTAATAGCTTTGCAGAAGGAAGCTAATTTAGCTACCAGAAGGCCTAAGGCAAAGCTGTGTCTGGATCTGTGATGAGAATCCATGACATAAGCATGACTAAACCAAGGAAATTGCCGTGACAAAATTACTGCTAATTGTCCATGCGCACGAGCAGCTGAAGAGTTCCTAATTTGCTTTTTCAAATCATTTTATGCTTCTCTCATAGTTTAATGATCTGGTTAATCTGTGTGGTGGAACAAGTGATCAACTACTGTATACAAAGTAGTACATAATATTGTAGCTGGATAACCATGCTGCATTTTAAAGAAACGTTAAACTTATTTTTCAATTTCATGCATATGAAAGAGTGACACTAACAAATAAACATTAAGACAATTTAAATTGTTTAAAAAAAGACTGAAACCAAAATGTTATTCATATTATTATTCTTATACTTTATTTATAAAACGCCAAAATTTTCCGCAGCGCTGTCCATGGGTACAATTCATTTACATAAAACAATGATATAAAACTTGTAAGAGAAAGGACAACATTTTACAAACACATACAGGAGGAATTAAGGGCACTTTTCCCGTGGGAACTTACATCTAGAAGAGTAGGAGGTTGAGAAACAGGAGGTTAGAATTGCAAAATTGAGAGAGATGTTAATGCAGAGTTAGATGAGGGAAATGTTTGGTAAGTGAAATTAATTTATTATTGAGTTGGTTTTGTTTTTTCACATTTACCTTACAACCAAACACAATTGCTTTTGCATGCATAAGCAATTTAAACCTATATATACAGTATATATATATACTGTATATATATATATATATATATATATATATATATATATAAATATATATATATATATATATATATATATATATATATATGTATATATATGTCCTATAATATAAAAGGCCAAGTGTGTTTGTCCAAAGCTGTCATGCGCAGTAGAGACAGCACAAGGACAAACACACCTGGCCTTACTTGACATGCTGTTTGCGGCGGAAGTGGGCATGGCCGGACAGGAGCGTAGGCGTGACCTGGTGGTATCGTGGGCATGGCCAGGGGCGTGGTCAGCGCGAGAGAGAGAGGGGAGAGAAATAGAAAAGAGAGGGGGAGAGA
Organism: Bombina bombina; assembly: GCF_027579735.1. Lineage (NCBI taxonomy): Eukaryota > Metazoa > Chordata > Amphibia > Anura > Bombinatoridae > Bombina > Bombina bombina. The sequence continues at coordinate 579,287,660 of NC_069501.1, read as the reverse complement.
CAAAAAGAGATAGGAATGAGCTAAAGAGAGGGGGAAGAGCAGAAGAGAGGGGAAAGAGCAGAAGAGGGGGAAAGAGCAGAAGAAAGGGGGAGAGAGAGCAAAATAGAGGGGAAAGAGCAAAATAGAGGGAAGAGAGAGAAAAAGAGAGGGGGGAGAGAGAGCAATAGAGAGGGGGAGAGAGAGAAAAAGAGAGGGATGGAGAGAGAGAGCAAAAGAGAGGGGAGAGAGACAGAGAAAAGAGAGAGGGGGAGAGAGAGAGCAAAAGAGAGGGGGGAGAGAGAGAGCAAAAGAGAGGGATGGAGAGAGAGAGCAAAAAGAAAGGAGAAAGAGACAGAGCAAAAGAGAGGACGAGAGAGAGAGCGCAAAAGAGAGGGGGGAGAGAGAGAGTGCAAAAGAGAGGGGGGAGAGAGAGACCGCAAAAGAGAGGGGAGAGAGAGCGCAAATGAGAGGGGGAGAGAGAGAGTGCAAAAGAGAGGGGGGAGAGAGAGCGCAAAAGAGAGGGGGAGAGAGAGAGCGCAAAAGAGAGGGGGAGAGAGAGAGCACATAAGAGAGGGGGAGAGAGACCATGCAAAAGAGGAGGGGGAGAAAGAGCGCAAAAGAGAGGGGGGAGAGAGAGCGTAAAAGAGAGGGGGGAGAGACAGCACAAAAGAGAGGGAGAGAGAGAGCAAAAGAGAGGTGGAGCGAGAGAGAGTGCAAAAGAGAGGGGGAGAGAGTGCAAAAGAGAGGGGGAGAGAGCACAAAAGAGAGGGGGGGGAGAGCACAAAAGAGAGGGGGAGAGAGAGCAAGGGGTGGGACCGCTGTACTGCAAAAAATGGCCCTTGTGAACGGGCTTTAGGACTAGTATATATATAAATAAATAAATAAATAAATAAGAAATACATACATTGGATCATCCCAGGGATGAAAAGGATAAGCTATATGCTGAGACAAACTCCATGTATGGGACATTTATGGGGAAACATTGTGTCTTGCAAATGGGTAATAGTAGTTAAAGGGATATCAAACCCCACAAATTATTTTGTGACTCAGACAGAGCAAACCATTTTTAAAAAGTTTCCAATTTACTTCTATTATCAAATTTGCTTTGTTCCCATGATATTCTGTGTTGAAGAGATACCTAGGTAGGCATCTGGAGCACTACATGGCAGGAAATGCTGCTGCCATCTAGAGGTCTGGCAAATCGATAACATTCTTGCAAAACTGCTGCCATATAGTGCTCCAGAAATCATCTGACTCTTAAGCGTATGTTGCTGCTTTTCAACAAAAGATACCAAGAAAATTAAGAAAATTTGATAATAGAAGTAAATAAGAAAGTTGTTTAAAATTGCATCCTCTGAATCATGAAGGGAATATTTTGGGTTTCATATCCCTTTAGTGTTGGTAATCTTCCTCTCTGGATGTGCATTTGTTTTGTTACGGATACTAATTTGTAACGAACATTTAGATATTCATTTTGTTTTAATGAAATGGATATCTGAATCAATTCACTAACTAATTAAAAGAATAACTAAAATAATTCATGAATATATTTGTTATTCTTTAAATGATGTATTTAACTTATCTGTAGCGCACTGGCGAGAGCACTACAGGTAAGTATCAAAGGTGAGCAGTGGAGAACATTTACTTTTGTTTTAATGATAATGAATGTAAATGTTAACGAATATTCAGCATTCGGTTTGTTTTAAACTAACTGAATACCGAATAGTGCAGCACATGAATATTCATTTTTTTACAGTTTTAGATAGTGAGGTCAGATAAAAGCACTGCTATACTAGCTATATACTTACTATATCTTTCTCCACCAATAGAGCAGTGGGAGATTCCAATAGTGAGCATTAGTAGATAATACGCAACTGATATTGTTCAATTACTTTCAAATTAAATTTAGACACAGTCCCTTAAAATGTTTTAGGAACAAAATTATACTTATTAATTATATTTATATGCTGTTCTTATATATGCATATTAGAAAATGTTGTATTAAAATAGTTAAACACTGATTAATATACACTTACTGCTGCCTTTGTGTTAATATTGGTCGTTTACCAATCAGAGCTGGAACAGGAAAACAGACCGTCCCTGGAAATTTTTGAAGACTGGCCCCAACCCTGCCAATAGCCCAGGCTGCGGCCTATTCCGTCCCCCACCGACAGTACTGGTACACATACCTTGTTAGCACTACTAACAAACCAGTCAAAGCTCCTACCTTGTGCGGGCATGACTGGCTTCCAGGCAGCTTGGTTCCTACCTTCCTCACTGTTGTTTCACAGAGCACACAAGTCACTCCCCTCTCTCTTTGGTGCGGTGCTAATTTTGAGTGGATTGGCCAGCCTTCTCTGTAACACATAAGCGTTGTGCGTGAATCACTCCATGAATGGCTTCCCTTACAGCTACAGTATTATCCCCAGACCCCAACTTGATAACCCACCTGGAACTGTCCTGGTATCTCGACAGGCCAATGCGGTCCTGATACCCATAACATTAATTAAATAAAAATTGCCACAAAATTCACGCTGGACTAATGCATAATCGATGTTCGTTCTGCATGTTAATGGATCTCATAAAAAAAAAACTTTATGAAATGATATTCAGTATATTTAAAATAATTCACACAGAGAGAAGTAAACTCACAGGAACGAACAACCAGCTTAATAACATTGTTAGCCTGTTGTATGGCGATTTACCACCTGGGTGCATTTTCTTTTTAGCCTAGTTATGTTTTTCACAGAGTAGAACTTTCCTGTAGTATACCAGTCTGATCCCGCCTATTACGGTCAGTCCAGCACTGAAATACCAGGCAATTCCTCTCTGAACAAGGAACACAGCAACCCCAGATAATCATTTCAGCCTTCATTGGGTCTCATCAGTGAGGTGTAGCCGTATTCCTCTAAGCACACGGAGCAAGGAGTCCATGTCTGGTTGCCCCTTTTTCCCTTAGGGAGACTTAATACACACATAGAGAAGCGAATTCACAGGAACGAATAACCAGCTCAATAACATTGTAAGCCTGTTCTATGACAATTTACCACCTGGGTGCATCTTCTTTTTAGCCCAATGGCCTCCCTTACAGCTACAGTATTATCCCCAGACCCCAACTGGATTGCCCACCGGGAAATGTCCTGGTATCCCGGCAGGCCAATCTGGTCCTCATACCCATAACTTCCATAGTCCCGGTATTACGAGTTTGCCTGGGAGGCCAAAAAGTGAGCGGTACACCCTATACTGACAAGATCCGTACCGCCATCTAAAGTCAGTAGTTATGAGCTGTAACATAAAACTTATAACTAAAGTGTTACAAAGTACACTAACACGCATAAACTACCTATTAACCCCTATCAAAATAAAAAAGCCTCCCCAAATTAAAAAAAACCCTAGCCTACACTAAACTGCCAATAGCCATTAAAAGGGCCTTTTGCGGGGCATTGCCCCAAAGATAACAGCTTGATAGCAATTAAAATACAAACTACCCCCAACAGTAAAACCCACCACCCACACAACCAAACCCTCCAAATAAAATTCTATCTAAATAAACCTAAGCTAACCATTGCCCTGAAAAGGGCATTTGGATGGGCATTGCCCTTAAAAGGGCATTTAGCTCTTTTGCCATGCCCTGAAAAGGGCAATCAGCTCTTTTAGGAAGTGCCCAAACCCTAAGCTGAAAATAAAACCCACCCAAAAAACCCTTAAAAACCTAACACTAACCCCTGAAGATCCACTTACAGTTTTCGAAGTCCGGACTTCCATCCACATCCAGCGGGTGAAGTCCTCATCGAAGCGGGCAGAAGTCCTCATCAAAGCGGGCAGAAGTCTTCATCCAGACGTCATCTTCTATTTTCATCCATCCGGCGCGGAGCAGGTCCATATTCAAGACATCCGGCTCGGAGCATCCTCTTCTTACGGTCGCTGCTGTAAACTGAAGTTCCCTTTTAAGTGATGTCATCCAAGATGGCGTCCCTTATATTCCGATTGGCTGATAGAATTCTATCAGCCAATAGGAATTAAAGGGGAAAAATCCTATTGGCTGATCCAATCAGCCAATAGGATTGAGCTCGCATTCTATTGGCTGATTGGAATAACCAATAGAATGCAAGCTCAATCCTATTGGCTGATTGGATCAGCCAATAGGATTAAAGCTCAATCCTATTGGCTGATTGGATCAGCCAATATGATTTTTTCCCCTTTAATTCCTAGTGGCTGATAGAATTCTATCAGCCAATCAGAATGTAAGGGACGCCATCTTGGATGATGTCACTTAAAGGGGAACTTCAGTTTACAGCAGCGACCGTAAGAAGAGGATGCACAGCGCCGGATGTCTTGAAGATGGACCCGCTCCACGCCGGATGGATGAAGATAGAAGATGACGTCTGGATGAAGACTTCTTCCCGCTTTGATAAAGGACTCTGCCCGCTTCGATGAGGACTTCACCCGCTGGATGTGGATGGATGTCCGGACTTTGAAAAAGTGGATCTTCGGGGGTTAGTGTTAAGTTTTTTTAAGGGTTTTTTGGGTGGGTTTTATTTTTAACTTAGGGTTTGACCACTTCATAAAAGAGCTGATTGCCCTTTTCAGGGCATGGCAAAAGAGCTAAATGTCCTTTAAAGGGCAATTCCCATCCAAATGCCCTTTTTAGGGCAATGGTTAGCTTAGGTTTATTTAGATAGAATTTTATTTGGGGGGTTTGGTTGTGTGGGTGGTGGGTTTTACTGTGGGGGGGATGTTTGTATTTTTAATTGCTATGTAAAAGAACTGTTATCTTTGGGGCAATGCCCCGCAAAAGTCCCTTTTAAGGGCTATTGGCAGTTTAATGTAGGCTAGGGTTTTTTTAATTTGGGGAGGCTTTTTTATTTTGATAGGGCTATTAGATTAGGAGTAATTCATTTTTATTTTTGATAATTTCGTTTTTTATTTTGTGTAATTTAGTGTTTATTTTTTTGTAATTTAGTACATAGTATTTTATTAATTGAATTTATTTTATTTTATTGTAATGGTAGGTGTTAGTGTAAATCAGCTTAGGTTTTATTTCACAGGTAAATTTGTATGTATTTTAACTAGGTAGCTAATAAATAGTTTATAACTCTTTACTAACTAGTCTACCTAGTTAAAATAAAAACAAACTTACCTGTGAAATAAAAATAAAACCTAAGCTAGCTACAATATAACTATTAGTTATATTGTAGCTAGCTTAGGTTTTATTTTACAGGTAAGTTTGTATTTAGTTTTAAATAGGAATTACTTAGGTAATAATTGTAAGTTTAATTTAGATTTATTTAAATTATAGTTAAGTTAGGGTGTTTAGGGTTAGGTTTAGGGGTTAATATATTTATGTAGTGTTAGTGATGTGGGAGGCCAGAGGTTTAGGGGTTAATAACTTTAGTATAGTGGCGGCAACATTGTGGGCAGCAGATTAGGAGCTAATAAATTAAGGTAGGTGGCGGTGATGTTAGGGCCAGGAGATTAGGGGTTAATAAATATATGTAGGTGGTGGTGATGTTGGGGGCGGCAGATTAGGGGTTAATAAGTGTAATGTAGGTGGAGGGCCAGCAGATTAGAGGTTAATAAATATATGTAGGTGGAGGCAAAGTTGGGGGTGGCAAATTAGGGGTTAATAACTGTAATGTAGGTGGCAGCTATGTTAGGGCCAGCAGATTAGGGGTTAATAACATTATGTATGTTGCGGCGATGTTGTGGGTGGCAGATTAGAGTTGTTTAGACGTGGTTTTTATGTTAGGGTGTTAGGTTTAAACAAAAAAATTTCTTTCCCCATAGACATCAATGGGGCTGCGTTACGGAGCTTTTCATTCCGCGATCGCAGGTGTTAGGCTTTTTTTTTGCCGGCTCTCCCCACTGATGTCTATGGGGAAATCGTGCACAAGCAAGTCAAAGCAGCTCTTTTATTTGGGTGAGGTATGGAGCTCAACGCCACCATATCGCCCGCGCAAGCCAGATTTTTTAAAACCTGTAATAGCAGCGCTATAGGCAGGTGAAATACAGCTGCTTTTGTGGCGGTCGTTAATTTCCCTATAGCGCTCAAAACTCGTAATCAAGATTAAAGGGACAGTCAACACCAGAATTTTTGTTGTTTAAAAAGATAAATAATCCCTGTATTACCCATTCCCCAGTTTTGCATAACCAACAAAGATAGAATAATACACTTTTTACATCTGTGATTACCTTATATCTAAACCTCTGCAAACTGCTCCCTTATTTTAGTTCTTTTAATATGTTAAAAATACACATAAATAATATGATAACAATATATAATAAACAATTATACCCTGTAAGTATAACATCATCTGCATGTTTTTAATGCATGTACTAAGCAAATAAACTATAGCAAAACAAAAAAATCATATAAAATAGTCCACTATATCATGTGAAGAAAAAAATAAAATTTAAAAAAAAAGACAGCTTCGTCAGCTTAAAAATAGTGATACTCAACAGTGAGACAAGAGACTTCACAAAGGCAATAGAGACTGTATAAATTGATGAATAAGGTTTAACCCCTTAAGGATGTCGCTGGTATTTCTATGGGGCTTGCATTTTTAATAGCAGCTGTTTCTGGTGGCCAGCTGGAGGGAGGGTAGAATAGCTCAGTCCCACTGCTGGCTAAATTATAACCAAAAACCCTTAAAGGGACATGCCACCCACATTTTTTCTTTTATGATTTAGAAAGAGAATGCAATTTTAAACATCTTTCTAATTTACTTATATTATCTAATTTGTTTTATTCTCTTGATATTCTTTGATGAAAGGCATATCTAGATATGCTCACTAGCTGCTGATTGGTTGCTGCACATAGAAGCATCATGTGATTGGCTCACCATGTGCATTGCTTTTTCTTCAAATAAGGATATTTAACAAATGAAGCAAAATAAATTATGGAAGTAAATTGTAATGTTGTTTAAATTTCTATTCTCTATCTGAATCATGAAAGAAAGATTTTGGGTTTAGTGGCCCTTTAATGACCAGCGATGTACAGGGTAAGTCATGGTCTTTATGTGGTTAACTGAAAACTTTGACCATGTCTCTAACAGCGTGGGAATGTCTAGAGCCATATTCTATTCTGAGATGCCTCCTGTTCTATCCAGCAGGTCTACTTTATTTACAGTTATAAAACAGGACATATTTTACAATACAAACAAGCAGGTTTCATAAGTGTTGTGTTTGTAATTATTGTTTTTCTGCATTGTTATCAGCTTGATATGGAAGATAACATTTATTGGGGCACACAACTATTGGTGTTTGAGGCACAGTAAAGTCATAATTCAGACAGAGCATACCATTTTAAACAACTTTCCAATTTACTTCTATCATCAGATTTACTTTATACTTTTTTTGTCCTTTGTTAAAGAGTAGGATTAGGAGCAGCAATGTAGTACTGCAAACTAGCCTAATGAATTATGTGAGCCAATGACAAGAGACATATATGTGCAGACAGCATTCAGTAGCTCTGCTCCTGAGCCTACCTATGTATACTCTTCAACAAAGCATATAATAAGAACAAAGCAAATGTGCTAATAGAAGTAAATTTAAATATTGTTTACAATTAAATACTCTGTAAGAATCATAAAGTTTACTATTGAATTAAGTCTTCTTTTACATTTTTTATAGATTTAGATATCTACAAACACTGCTAGCAAAACTGTGAGATAGAAGAATAAAAAAAATGGAAACCTGTCTTTTGTTTTAAAAGAAAATCTCACAATCTATGGTGCCGTGAATTCATTTGAAAGTAATTTCCTCTGGCAAATTATATCTGAATTCCTTACATTTTTCAAAGCCACTACATGATTAACCATCTCTAGGAAAAAAAAAACCAACACATGTGTTTAATCAAGACAAGTTTAAAACAATGCATGTTATTGAAACTACAGACACATTTGGGAATCCCTGAAAGGTGATTGTCGTTTTTTGGCCCTAATGTATCTGTAAGCCATGAGTAGTGGTAGGTTTGGTGGTCTTTAGTGTTTAGAATGATACCTTATTCAAGATAAATATGAAGATCCCTAGTGGAATCATAATTTCCAACAAATAATGCTACAAAGATTAGGTCTGGTTGTAAATGACTTGGGAAAAATGAGACAATGGATGAGAGCTGGGTACAGAGATAAGCGTTTACAATGACAAAGATTTGGGATAAGGTACATAGGGATATCACTATACACATATACCACTATATGGAGATTACACAACAAAATTACATCACACACAGACTCCAACACATTCCCATTTGAGAATTTCTTATATACACAGACCATTTTTGATTTAGTATATACATCACGCACAACATTAGTCATCACCATCACTATAATTGTTTATGATTATATATATATCACGTTTAATGGTATATCATGACCAGGAACCTTCACTGATTGATTTTACATATGTATTATGTTAAATGAGATAGGATAAAAGTTTGGGTTAATTTAGTATCACTTGTCCATTATTCACATGATTATTTTCGGTAGGGATTTAGGACCATTTAGTTATTTATGGCACCAGTAAGGTTAGAAGTATTTGAGTATGAGGAGAATGGTATGATATTATTATTATATATATTAATAAATAAGGGTCACAATATGTGAAGCACTTTTTATCATGGTCATATGCACATAGTGGTTTATAACTAATGACCTTCTTAGTATAACTCTAATGCATAGCACTGGCAGGGATGATAGTGTGGTATATAAGGGGTTTGGTAGGTCATTGTACCTTATCAATCAAGGGTTACAATATGTAAATCATTTTCTGACATACAGTATTTTATAAAGAGAAAATGTTGTTAATACAATATAGACCAGTGAGTGTATTGGACTCTAAAAAAATTAGCACGTTTACTTGTTACACTTGTTATAAATATTAGTGTGCGGAGAGCACACCTAGTTTAGGTATGGACCACCAAGCATGGTGGTTATGATCATGTAGAGGGTCAGTTTGTCTCGTTTTTGTTTTGGGTTGTATATTGGGGCACTAGGTAGAGATTCATTTTGGATCATATAGTGGCGATAATCTTTTCAACTTTTCTTGCCATATATACAATGTCACCCATTAGATACCTTGCTGCATCATAGGCTAAACAACAGGAATAGCTGCTGGCACTAGTATCGCTTAGCCATAGGAGCGAGTGTACCCAGTTGTGGGAGTATTTACGGAGGATGTTGCTGACAGCTGAGTGACGTAGTGAGGAGGTGAGTCTTGCCGCTGATGGACCTGAGCTGGGAGAAGTTTCCCCTAAATCGGCCTATATGCGGGAGCTGTATCTAGCTTGCGACACTGATCGATACCAGAGCCGGTGCTGGTAATGTTTACAGAGGGCTGTGGGCACCGAGGACTTCAATGAGAGAGCCTTTTTTCCATTTGTTATGAGTTTGAAGATTCGCGGACACGCTCCAGTGGGGGTGTGTAGCGGTTCTCATTTAGGATTGGTTAGAAAGTTGGAACCTATCAGCCTATCATTGGCGTTGACGTCAGACGCCAAACAATCACAGAGGATTGTTTACTTTTTACGATCTGGGTGGCGGTCATTTGTTTTTGACAAAATTGTGTGTATTAGGCGATTAGTGATCCACAGTGAAATACAGAAGATCTAATATAGAAAAATTTCGATATTTGGATATTTTGTGTATTTGTTAGGTACTACGCCAAAGACCAGCAGACAGGTATGAATATTTGGTTTTATGGTTATAGAATGAGGTCAATCGCAGAGAGTATGTTATTTATTTAAGGCCACATACCGGGAGCATATATGTTATTCTTTAAACATTCAGTAATGTTATTATGATCCTCAACTGGGGCACTTTTTTCAAAAAGACATTTAGTTAGGTTTTCCTCCCCCATTTAATACAAAACATGTACAAGCCCTGCAAGCATATTAGGGTTTGGTATGAGAAGTGTGCAGGTGTATCAACTAATGGGCAATTAAACAAAGGGCCTTTGTGATTGGTTTCTTTTGTCATGAAGGGTGGGGCAATACAGGTAGCTCAGGCCTTTATAAGATGTTTATGTAGAGTTAGAACACATGCCTGAGGAAACGGTTGACACCGAGAAACGCGTTGCATGCTACTTACTTACTGTGCATGAGGAATATATGTATTTTATTGCTTTTAATTTTTATTAAAATCCTTCTTTTAATCATATATCCTCATTGCAATTGTCCATTTCTGAGCTACCTGCCAATCCTGATTGCTGCCTAGTATCCTGCTTCATACTCTACACAGCTAGCTGGGTTGCTGAGAAAGCCAGCCTGCCTCTACTGGCACAACTGAGTGCCGCTACAGAATGTGAGTACCCTGCACAGATTGCATATTTACCTGTGTACTCCTACAGATTCACACAGTGGTGTGCCTGTGTTTGCACCTAGCTCCTGTTCCCACATTGCTGGATCCAGTATACACAGTCCATCAAGACATAGAGTCCTCTACCTTGGGTATCCTGGTTAGCCGGTTCAGCCAGCTGGTTTGCTGTGAATACCAGCCTGCCCCTATAGGCACATTGGAGTGCCTTTTCACATTGTGAGTACCCTGCACATGTCTTATATTTGTCGTTGGCTTCTTCAGATTCACACATACGGCGCCTCTTTCCTGTGTTTGATTTTAGATTTATAACCTTTGGAGGGTGAAGATCGAGTGCTGCCTCCAGTCCCATAGAAGACAGATACCTATACCAGATTGGGTTATCCTGGACTTTGTATATTTGTCTATCATCCCGATCTAGGATTGGGTATAATATTGTGAATACACACACTTACATTGTATCTATGTTATATTAGTACTTTGTTGATTGTTTGTCTGAAACATCCATATATGGTCACGTGGGCCTACATATATATTATACACCGTTCTTAGTAGCGCCCCCTATTGGGTTATTCCCTTTGTTCTTAAGATTTGGGATAAGATGCAGAAACATAACAGACTAAACAAAACTAGTACAGGAGGAAGAGTAGGGTCCTGATCTGAAGAGCTTACAATCTACAGGTTGAGGGTGCAGAGACATAAGGTTTGGGGTACTGTGTGTGGATCTAGTATTTAACTTTAAACTTGGGTCCAGGTCTTGCTCTAGGCTAAGTGGATCCCTTTATGAATTCACTGGCTGGTGCTTTCTTGTCTCCGTCTAGGTTGGAGACATTACTTAACCCCTTTGTGCAAATATTGCATTCGTATATTTTTTAACATCCCCTGGCTGCCACTAATACATAAAAAAATAATAAATAATGTGACTTAGTTTTGAATATACATCAAACAGATACGTAATTTCACTCTCTTACTTCACAATAACATAGATAATCAGCAGTAGTGTCAACCCCTTTATGCCAGCAACATACATAGATTCCTTTTTTTGTGTCAGTAAAATGCATACAATGCTGATTGCACAGCTTACACATATTTAGTTTACACACAGAGAAATGTAATGCTATGCTGAATAAACCACTCCTGGGTTCACTTTTTATTATTTCTTTTTAATTAAGCTTAATTAAATAATTAGATAATAAAGAAGTATATTCATTTATATAATAATTGATAAAAAAGTAGACTTTCCTCTAGATTCTATAGTTCAGAGAGGATTCTATAGTTCACAGAGCTAACTTTGAGAATCTGACATAACCATAGTATATATAAAAAATATAACTTTGAAAGAGCAAAACAGTAAAACTAATTAGCTAAGTGATATATTAGGTATCTAAAGATCAGGACAAAGATTACTAAATCCTAAAGAACATAGAAAACTGAGGATTCCAAACAGAATATTGGCTGAATAAGCTGTGAGATAGTTGGAAAACTCTTTACAATTTAGCAATGTTTAATTTCTGGCCAAAAAATAAGGCCCAAGAAAGATGAAATGGCGGTTTTCAAGCCAAAGCTTGCATCACTTGATGCATTTTACAAATAAATAATAGTTTGCTTGAGAGAAGACAGTTGTATAAATCAAACAAAACCCATGAGATTTAAAAAAGGGAGTGATATGGTAGCATGCAGTAATCTTGGACATTTGTTAAAGGGACAGTGTACACTAATCTCTCCCCCATTATTCCTTTTACCTGCTGGAGTAAGGGATGGGCAAATGTTTCGCAACATTCGAAAAATGAAACGAATTTTAACACGTTCGTTCGAAACGAATTTCGAATGTTTAGATAACATTCTAACATTCGATTTTCGAATGTTCAGTTTCAAAGTTTCCGATTACATTAGCAAATTTTAGTTTCGAAAAATTTGAATTTATATTTGTAATTGTATTTCTAATTCTTTCTTTAAATGTAATATTCGAATTATGCAATATTCTATATAGAAACATTCAAAATGATATATTTGTATCTATTATGTATTCATTTACTAGATTCCCTACCACATGAACAATTGAACTTCTGAATAGTATTTGTTAAATAGAATGTTAAATTCAAAATTTTGAATGTGGACATTCAATCTAATTATAAACATTCGAATTCAAAAGTGACATTCCAAAACTGTAAATTGCATTTGATTATAGAATTTTTAAGAATATTCGTTCGTATCAACATTCGGATTTGTAATTTGAATTTCGGTAATAACATTCGTTCTAATATTCGAATTCGGAAATATACACATTCGCCCATCCCTAGCTGGAGTATATTAATTTTTTTTATATACAAATAGCTTATTTATCTTTATTTTGGCATTTGAAATAGAAAATTTAGCCTGTGGTATCCCCATTTAAACAAAAATTTTAATACTTAAAGGGACAGTCTTGTCAAAATTAAACTTTCATGATTTAAATAGGGCATGTCATTTTAAACAACTTTCCCATTTACTTTTGTCATCAAATTTGCTTTGTTCTCTTGGTATTCTAGTTGAAAGCTAAACCTAGGTAGGCTCATATGCTAATTTCTAAGCCTTGAAGGCCGCCTCTTATCTGATTGCATTTGACAGTTTTTTCACAGCTAGAGGGCGTTAGTTCATGTGTGCCATATAGATAACAATGTGCTTAAGCCAGTGGAGTTAATTATGAGAGGACGCTAAAATGCAAATCCATCAAAATAACTGAAATAAGGGGAAGTCTGCAGAGGCTTAGATAAAAGCTAATCACAAAGGCAAAAAGTATACAATATAACTGTGCTGATTATGCAAAACTGGGGAATGGGTAATAAAGGGATTATCTATCTTTTTAAACAATAAAAAATCTGGAATAGACTGTCCATTTAAGCATGTAACCATAGCCAGCAGAAGAAATTACACTCCCAGTGGGAGGTAGAAAAAATAAGTAATAAAATGTTAATTTTCAGTTGTTCTCTCTAAGGCCCCGATATTGAAAACATCGCCAGACCCATGAGAAATTGCCTTTTTTGGCCTTGCCAGTCTCACAGTCTCTGGGTCTTACGATATACAGAAAAAAGTGGGCTGACCCATTCTGTGTCAACGAGCGGCGATGTGTCTCCCATAGGAAACAATAGGAATTGCAGCTTCAGCAAAAGTTATCCCACATGACCACTCTGCGATATCATGGGGGATCCTGTATTTGAAGTTTTCCTACACAGCATAGATTGTGTTTCTGTGTTGGAACACTTCAAATAATACCTGTGTAACTTTAGCGTCACTGTACATTCCCTACATTTCTCACGTCGCTGAAAAGCTGGTGAGACTGATAAGGCTGAATAGGTGCATTTAACATGGAGGGCAGTGCTTTGAATATTGCACACTCCTGCCAATGTTTCCCCATGAAAGTACAGATTACTCCCATGGAACGCCCATCAAACGACATGGAATACCTATATATACATAATGTCTGCAATTTACCTTGCTTATAAAGAAAAAAAGAAAACATACTGTTAAACGTATAGGAGCTGTGTGGATATATGTGTATAACATGTTTTATTTATATGTATCTTATTGTATAATGTGATACTATGTATTTTAAGTATTGTGTTTTGAAACAGTTTTTTGGTAGGTTAATTTTTTTTAGGAATAATATTTTTTTTTTATGATATTAACCTTTTGAGCGCTAAGCACTTTCCCACCTGGTTGCTAAGCTGATTTAATTTATTTATTTTTTTATTTTGTGAAAAAAAATGTTTTAACCCATTGGAAAGGATAGGTGATTACCTTTCCAATGGTGGGTCTTGGGGGTCTGTAGCTGAGATACAGGCTTCTAAGCAGCATGCCCACTTTCCCTATACTTTGTATAGACAAATTGTTAATAAAGTTGCACAGTGACGTCATCATGTCATCGCTCGGGACGTCACCACGCAATGCGTGATGCCCCGGCAATGCCTGTCACTCTACAGGCACGATCTCTGGGGTAGGTCCAGTTGGCACCCCTCAGATCTCCCTCAAGGTGGGAGAGTGCTAGTGATGGCTCTGAGCCGTCATTAGCACCAGAGTGGGAAACTCTGTGACAGCTTAGAGCCGTCATTAGCACTCAAAGGGTTAATATGTTATAGAAGACAGTATATATACTGTATATAGACAGTGTATATATATATATATATATATATATATATATATATATAGCAGATTTACTGCAGCTAATTATCTGTTTAACTTAATATTCTTTGCCTGTGACATCAAATAAGCTTACTTTTCACTCCTTGTTTTTCCATAACATGGATAAAAACGTTCCTAGTATGTATTTTTCTTACTTGTTCCCTAAATTGATCCTATATATAAATATTATTTTTCTACACACAATCATCTGTCTTTTGAGTAGTAGTTTTTACATTTTGAACGGTACTCTCCTTCAGCAATGTTTTATGATGTGACTCAAGATTACAAACAATACCTATGTTCCTCATATTGAGAAACTATTCTCTTTTAAATTTTATCTGGCTGGGATTTTCTGCATTTTAATTGAGCAGTAAGATAAGCCCTTTCCCACCCACACTTTTTTTTAGAAGAAATTATATTGATAATAGACATATTTTGTGATAGAAGCAACTACCTATCCTGGAAGTCCTTTGCTTTAACTGTGAATGACACTGTTTCTGTATTCTAATATTTCATAGCATTGAGTTGGCATAGCATGATGCTATACATTTTATATCACCCCAATAATCTCACACAACAATCATGGTTATCTTTAGCTCTATAGTGCACATAGCGTTAGAACTGCCATTTTGATGCACCATTTGGGTTAAACATGATACCTACAGACAAATTGAGTTTGTTGCTAGTTTTTTAACTTTTTCAAAAGAACTGAAATTAAGCCGCAAAACATATGTACAAACAAAAAAAGAAAGATTTAAATGATTAAAAATAAATAATGGTTTTTAAAGTAACTCAACGTAGTGAAAATCTACGTCTTTTATGTACGCAACAAATGCCTCTTTAAAAGGTCACATATTTTATTTATTTGTCCACTTATAATAAAACTAATCAAAATTGTATTCAAATATTTTCATAACCATGCATAAATGCCACATTAAATGATGTTCTGGTACTAAATGTGTTTTCCATATATTTTCCCCACATAAACAAATACTCTTTCCCATTTTTCTTCAAGTATTGCACAAGCTGTTTTATATTGTTTGCCTCACATTTCTTTAAAGGTATTGCCACATTTTCCATGTCTTAGAGTAGATTATATAAATATCCACAACACAAACCCAATATTCATTCTCCTTTTATTGTAGTTATTTAGGATATATTGATCCAAACAGAACATATTGTCCACAGTACCAATTTCATAAAAAAACCTCATTTATTAAGACATCTTTAAAAAATAATCATGCGACAGTTGCATGATTATTTTTCATAGATGTCCTAATAAAGGAGAAGTTTTATATGAATTTGGTGTTGTGGACAATATGTTCTGTTTGGATGACTTGAAGACGTAACAGAGACCTATCTCTTTAATGCCACTTTAGTCCTGTGAGTAATTTTTCATTTATTGCTTTAAATGATATAGTGATGATATTACATGGTTACACAGATGAACAACTTATTATTTTAAGTAAAAACTAAATAGTTAATTAAAGTCTAGATTATGTCTTTAACATCTGTATTATTCCTTTTGATGACTTGTTCTTTTGTTTATAATAATCATGTATTTGTAGAGCACCAACATATTCCCCATCAGTAGGACATAGGTACATTATCCCATGGTACAATTTACATAAAGGCAATTACAAAAATAATGGAGTACAGTGCTCTGCCCATGAGCTTTCACCTAATGTAGGACATCTTGTAAAATAGGTTGTATATATATATATATATATATATATATATATTTATGTGCGCAAAAACCGTCAAAAAATGACAGGAGCACATTAATACTTCACGTGCACTAACCTGACATGTGTTATATTCGTTATATTAAGTTATGTATATTAAATATAAAATATTAAAAAGTATTAATAATGTAAATAATTATTATAGATGTACTAAAAAAAATAAAAACATCCATATATTTTATATATATATTTAATATTTCTCTATGTAAATTTCTATTTCAAAATAAAAAGAAGATTCTACGTGAAGAACACCTTCGAGTTTAGTGCAGTTGGTCTAGCGCAGTGTCAGACAATAATAGAAGAATAGAAGTCTATGGGTAGAATGTGTTAACGCGATATCTGAAGTCCTGAAGTTGGCACGCCTCGGTCTTTTGCTCTTGCGTTGACTCTTTGCGTTCAGCTTGGAATATGCTAACGAAGCCATATACTTTAATATTCATATTAAAGTTTGTCTTTATAGAAGAAAGTGTATGAATGGCTGTTTTTGTTTTGAGTGTCTGAACTTGTAACAGTATATTCTGAGCTCAAAGAATACCATACTCTTGCTTCCAATAATGTCGGCATGCCTTTCTGATTTGAACACTCCTGATATTTTGAAAACAAAAGGGAAAGAATCAGAATAGGAGTTTAATTCTCCTCTTTGCATAGGCTGATCTCAGCCTTCGTGATTCCACTTATTGCTTGAGAAAATCAATAGCAGATACAAAGCACAGAGAAATACCCATCTAATGACAGCTTAGTAGGAGCAGATGTGCAACTAATAAGAAGCATGGGTTGTACAATGATGCACAGTACTTTCCCACCATTGAACTGATGAGGAATTCCTGCATTTCCTGTCTATAACCTTCTACCAGTAAAAAGCAGAGGACATTATATAAGTATTTATGTGTTTTTGTTCCTTTTTTTCTTATTTACTTTTCATGGAAACATAAATTTAAGACAGCTAGGAGTCAAGTGATCTTATGTCTTTTTCTGTCTCATTGCATTTAAACTAAGGCCGAGATTCCAATCAAATAGAATTCCCACATGAAAACAGTGGGCTAGAGATTAATAGAAGGTGGTAAAACTGCCAAGGTAAAGGTGAGATCATGCTGGAGATTCATTGAAGCTTGCTTCGCCTATGTTATCCAGCTTTATTCAAGCGCACATTACTGCCATTAAAGCGACATGAAACCCCAACATTTTCTTTCAGGATTCAGGTAGAACATACAATTTTAAATAACTTTTCAATTTACTTTAATAATCATTCTCTTGGTATCCTTCATTCTCTTCATTTAATACTCATTCTCTTGGTATCCTTTGTGAAAAAGCAGCAAATCACTACTGGGAGTGAGATGAACACATCAGGTAAGCCAATTGAAAAAACACATAAACGTGCAGCCACCAATCAGCAGCTATCTCCCAGTAGCGCATTGCTGCTCCTTATCCAACCTAGTTATGCGTTTCAACAAACTATAACAAGAAAACAAAGTAAATTATATAATAGATGTAAACTGGAAAGTTGTGTAAAATTTAGTGTTCTAACAGAATCATGAAAGTTTAATTTTAACTTTACTGTCCTCAAACATCAATATTTGAGTTCAATGCCTCAATAAATGTTATCTCCCATACCAAACAAGAACTGCTAGCAATGCAGAATAACACTGCACTTATGAAACACACTTGTTTGTAATGTAAAATATTTCCTGAATTATGAAGGAAAATAAAGTAGACCTGCTGGATAGAACAGGAGGCATCACAGACTAGGACATAGCTCTAGACATTCCCACGCTGTTAGAGACATGGTCAGAGGTTTCACTTAAAGGGACAGTCTACACCAGAATTGTTATTGTTTTAAAAGATAGATAATCCCTTTATTACCCATTCCCCAGTTTTGCATAACCAACACAGTTATAATAATATACTTTTAACCTCTATGATTATCTTGTATCTAAGCCTCTGAAAACTGCCCCTTTTTTTCAGTTCTTTTGATAGACTTGCAGTCTAGCCAATCAGTGCCTGCTCCCAGATAACTTCACGTGCACGAGCACAGTGTTATCTATATGAAATACGTGAACTAACACCCTCTAGTGGTGACAAACTGTTAAAATGCAATCTGAAAAGAGGTGGGCTTCAAGGTCTAAGAAATTAGCATATGAACCTCCTAGGTTAAGCTTTCAACTAAGAATACCAAGAGAACAAAGCAAAATTGGTGATAAAAGTAAATTGGAAAATTGTTTAAAATTATATGCTCTGTCTGAATCATGAAAGTTTATTTTGGCCTAGACTGTACCTTTAAACCTTACTCGTGCATGCAGAAATCATAAAGTCTGCATTGTCTTTATGAAGTCTCTTGTCTCATTGTTGAGTATAACTATTTCTAAGCTGATGAATTTGTCTTGTTTTTTTCTTTTATTTCTCTTTCACATTTTCAAAGTTTTCTTTTGTGCATCTCTTAGAGTGGACTACTTTATATTATATTTTTTCTTTTGTTTTCATTTATTTGTGAAGAACATTTTTTATACCAATGAGAAGTGTGCAAAAATTCAAAAGAAAAGAAAGATGAAGGTGCTCAGAAGCTCTTTTCTAATAAGGAAATCTAAAATAAATTTAAAAAGCTTTAAAGGGATACTAAACCCAAGTTTTTATGATGTAGCTAAAACATGCAATTTTAAGCAACTTTCTAATTTACTCCTACTATCAATTTTTCTTTGTTCTCTTGCTATCTTTATTTAAACAAAAAGCAGGAATGTAAATCTTGGGAGCCAGCCCGTTTTAGGTCCAGAACCCTGGATAGCGCTTGCTTATTGGTGGCTACATTTAGCAAACCAATAAGCAAGCATAACCCAAGTTCTCAACCAAAAATGGGCCGGCTCTTAAGCTTTACATTCCTGCTTTTTAAATAAAGATAGCAAGAGTATGAAGAAAAATTGATAATAGGAGTAAATTAGAAAGTTGCTTAAAATTGCATGCTCTATCTGAATCATTAAAGAAAAATGTGGTTTTAGTGTCCCTTTAATTTCTACAGATTTAATAAAAGGCCACCAAAAAGACTATGATCACCCAAAAGAAGAAAGAAAAAGACCTACTACTGGAGGGATCGCTCATCTTGTGCAACACTCCCGATATTGCTGTCCTATAAAACCTTTACATTAGTTCTGGGGGACTGCTGGTGAGCAATCGTATTCCCGGACAAAAACAGAACAAAACAAAAAGCTACGCATTTTGGTCCACAAATAGGCCCCTGTCAAGCTTGCAGTAGAAATTGGTGAAGTTTTTAAATAAGTAAAATAAAAGTTTTTCTTTTAGAATTCTTTTAGCATTCCTTATTACTTTAAAAACTTCCTCTATCTTTTATTTTTAATTTTTGTACATGTTAATCAAGAGGGTAGTAGCACCGAGTATTAACTTGTGTGATCTAATAGAATTTCCATAGTGCCACACCATATTATTAGTTAAGTATTATTATTATTATTATTATTATTATTATTATTTATTTATAAAGCGCCAACAAGTTCTGTGAACAGTGTAGTGAACAAATGTAAAATAGATATGGATTATAATAGAGCTGATTTCACAACTCATGGCTCTATGATTTCTTGAAAAAAAAATCAGAGCGATATTAGTTTGAGGAATTGTGGGTTCTAGCAATAAATTTAGAGACCTTAATGGAAGTGAACAATATGCAGCCAAAGCGTAATTAAAACATAAAATTATTGGTGACGATTATTAAACATGTTTGAATGCTGGTTTTCAATGAAAATGCCATAAAAATACTTTGTATTTTTTATGAACCTTTTACTTTAACTGACATCTCTAGAAGTTGAAGGTTTTCAAAACCCTGTGAGAATAGGAAGTATATACTCCGGACTTCACAAGCCCAGTTCTACTACATAATATGCAGTAATTGTTTGATCACTGTAGTAGCTAATTTATTTCTGTCCATTATTGGCCTCCTCAGAGAAGATAAGGGGCTTTTAGTGTCTGAAGAATGATGATAGTATTATCAATTAATGACATATCTACTTAATTTAATTTCTCTATTTTAGTACTTTTATATTTATATCATGTTTAAAAATATTTAAACCTTCAAATACTTTACAACAACAATAAATTAATACTTTTATTTAATTTGTGTGTAGGTTTCACAAATTGCAAAAGTGTGATTTAAATTATACAGTATGTTTAACTTTAAAAACACACACAAAAAAGGTCTAGGGTGTTAAATTTGAAAATAATAATCCTTCTAAATCCTTCTATAGCTGCTACTTAAATGTTTTCTTATTGATTGTTATACTTGTAATGAATTGTTCCCACGGACAGTATAGGGGAAGTTTTATAGCATAAATGTATAGGAAAGGCTAAAATAAACAAGTTATTGTAGCATTATACAACTGTCTGGAATGGCTGTCAATTTGAAAACCCAGTGAAAAAAAACCAAATCCTATAATGTACTTAGCTCAAGAATTCTGATTGTTCTGCAATAAATAAATAATTTCTGATTCATAAATTAGCAAAAAAATATATTTAATGCTCTTTAATTTCCTTCATAAAGTTTAGTCACAATCGCATAAGTTTTGAAAATTTTTCTCTATATGGTGGTGACATGGATGTGACACAGGTCTTTCATGACTATAAGTCATCTGACATGACAAGAAAAATGCTCTGTAAGAGCATCAACACACCCAAACAAATTATATATTATTATACTAACACCAAAAAATCTGTAAGAATATTTCATTTGGAGACACCTTTTAATTGCCCTAAAATGTACAGATTGACACATGCATTATTAAATGCATTCTGAAAACAAGAGGAGTAACACATTAGAATGGCTTCTAGTTCCATAAATACCATTATTCATTAAAGGAACACATAAAGTCAAAATTAAACTTTCATGATTCAGATAGAGTAGCTGATTTTATAGAACTTCCAATTTACTTTTATTGCCTGATTTGTTTTGTTCTCTTGGTATCCATTATTGACAAGGATACCTAGGTAGGCTCAGAAGCTGTTGTTTGGTGGCTGCACATATATTCCTCTTGTCATTGGCTTTCAGCTAGCTCCCAGTAGAGAATTGCTGCTTCTTCAACAAAAGATGCCAAGGGAATGAAGAAAATTAGATAAAAAAAAAAAAGTAAATTGGAAAGTTTCTTAAAATTGTATTCTCTATCTGAATCCGAAAGAAAAACTTTAGGTTTGATGTCCCTTTAATATATGTTATTTGATATCTCTTTCTCTTTCTCTCTCTGTCTTACTTCCTCTTTTTCCAACCCCCTTTTTTCATCTTCATCCCTCAAGTTTCTGACTCCCTCAGTAAACATCCTATTCATTCTATTGGCATTGCTGATTCAGGCCACGTCTGTTAAAGAGCTCTTTATAACTTCATATGGAACAGTTTTATGTAATGTAACCAAGTCCTTCTCCTCCTGCAACTAGCTCTGCTTTTTTGTCCATCTGGTATGCTAACAATACTTCTAAAAAAAGGTACGTTGGTTGTTACCACCATAATAGTTTTTCCCAATTTACCAAAATCAACCTCTGCTTCCTGTTTAGCTATTGTTAAGACATATGAATTAATCTTGTCTATCTGTGTACACTCTAAGGATAAGACAAGATATTAAAGAAGTTGTAGAGGTAGTGCCTTTAAATTAAGTCCTTAGTCAATCTGAGTATAACAATAAATGTATTTTGGGTATAAATATTAATGAATAAGACATGAAACACAATTTACAAACCATTTTCACTGGTATAAGATAATGTTATATGCTTTAATTTACTGCAAACATGTAGCAACTGATGAGGAAGATTGTGATATCACAACTTTACTCTTATATGTTTTAGTGGCATTCCCCATGGCTCTGACCTTGAGCGACACTGATCGTGCCCCTTGGTCCTGCTATGGCTTGACTGGGCGTGGCGATCCCAGCTTTTAAGCCAGAGACACCCATGCCCAGCTGCCACTTTTAGCATATATATGTGTGTGTATGTGTATATATAATGTGTGTATATATATATATATATATATATATATATATATATATATATATATATATATATATATATATATATATGCAAAGGTAATAGAAAAAATGAGTGGCTCCTAACCCAGCACAAAGTATTTTTTCTAATATAATTTAACAAGGTTGGAAGAAACATTCAGTGAATCAGGTTGCTGATAGAATATTGCTTTATATCACTGAAAAATAATATATTACATTTTGTAAGACCTATGGCAACAAAATATCTAAACCAACAAAAGAGTCCCAATTAATATATAGGATTATTTAATTTGTAGTTTCCTTGCTACTATATTGAGTAGCAAGATTTGGTGTCTACTACAGCGGTGTTAAGTTTGAGTCCATAACCTGACAAGTGCAAAACCCCAGTTTTATGCTCTGAATTAACATGATCTACGTGATCAGTTCCATAGAGTGTGGCTGTAACAAGGCTATATATGGAAAGGACACAATAAGGGTATCAACTACCATTCATTACTACTATCCTTAGAAGGAAAGGACATTGTGATCCTATAATCGAGACCTGTATGGGTACACTATATAGGAAACTACAAATTAAATAATCCTATATATTAATTGGGACTCTTTTGTTGGTTTAGATATTTTGTTGCCATAGGTCTTACAAAATGTAATATATTATTTTTCAGTGATATAAAGCAATATTCTATCAGCAACCTGATTCACTGAGTGTTTCTTCCAACCTTGTTAAATTATATTAGAAAAAATACTTTGTGCTGGGTTAGGAGCCACTCATTTTTTCTATTACCTTTGCATCTTTATCATTTGGCTCTCCGTGCACAGGCAAACGGTTGAAAATAGGTATTCCTATACCGTTGGCTTAAGGTAATCTTTATACTTAGAGTAGTGCTGGTAAATATATATATATATATATATATATTTGTGTGTGTATATATATATATATATATATATATATATATATATATATATATATAGAAGAAAAGTGAAAAAATTATATATACAAAAATTCTCAATATGTCAGTTAATACTTAGTTGGGTAACCATTAGCGTTAATTACGGCCTTACAACGCCTTCCCATGGAGTGAACCAAGTTTTTTTTGTTCTGCAGCTGTTATAATGTGAAATTATTGAATTATTGCTTCTATTAATTTGGTTTTATTGCTGGGTTGCTTGTGCTTCAGTTTGGGCTCAAGTATCTCATTTATGTTTTTTTGGGCATTTATATTCCCATTAATCACGCAAATTCTGCCCACACCTTTAGATGTCATACAACCCCAGATCATAACACTAACTGGGTGTTTCATGGTACGTGTAATGCAATCAGGATGCAAATCTTCTCCGATTCTTTTCCTTACGTATTTTATGCCATCACTACCAAACAGGGAGATTTTGGTCTCATCACTCCAAATAACACTGTCCCATTGTTCCGCCGTCCAGTTAACATGGGTGTTAGTCCAGATTAATTTTTTCAACCTTTGTTGAGAGATAAAAATTGCTTTTTTTCATGGAATTCTAGAATTTAGACCAAATTCCTGCAGTCTGCGCCGAACAGTCCTTGCACTCAACTTCACATTTCATCTTACACCCAGATGATTTTCTTCTGTTACGTAAGCACAGTCTCTCAATACTTCTATCATCACTTGCTGTTGTGCACCATTTATTGCCTTTACCAGTCTGGTTTTGTAGTGACTGAGTCTCCTTATACCTCTTCAAAAATGTAAAAATGCCACCTTTGGTTAAGTTTCCACCAATATTTATTCTAATTTGTTCATAACTGTAGCCTTGTTCACTATTACATCGCTTTCTAAGTGACCAGTCAACTCTTTGTGCCATTTCTTTAATTTTATTACATTTTACAAGCTCACTAAATGAAAGAGCACAAAAAGAAAACAACCAACTTGATAGCATTCATATAACACACTGAAAAATGTCCTCCTCTCAGCTCCAATACATGACATCAATAGCTAAATCCTATTGTGACCTTATTGGCTCATTGCCAAACCAACATGACACCTGATTGGCTCTCTAAACACGCATGCTTATTCAAATGAAGGAAAGCTACTTCATATCAACCTAAGCAAGTTGTGCTTCCTTTTTCTGGTTATTTGGCTATAACTTTTCATAGAATAAAGATAATTGAACACACTTTGTTGCATTGCAATCTTCATTACATTATCTTTCTTCTTGATATACCGTCTCTTTCTTGATATATGATTGTATGGTATTATTAAAAAAAAAAAGTGGTGTTATGAGCCATCAAACCTCAAAAATACGATTTTTCCAAAAGGTTTCCACAATTTTGGCCACTAGTGTGTGTATATATATATATATATATATATATATATATATAGTAAATTATATATATATATATATATAAATATATATATATATATGTATATGTGTGTGAGTGAATGGCCTCTAGTTATGAAGCTCCGTATTTTCCTACATTCGCAGGCCCAATACGCTCACCTAAGCGCGCCTAATATTGCCGCCGTGGACCTGAATACGTTTGCCAAAGTTATCAAGAAAGCTGTCAAGAAGCTGTGCACCAAGTACGGAGCGATGAGCAGCGGACTGTTGTTAACTGACAGTCATCGATCTCGGTGCTCATCGGCTTCTTCGCAGCTTTCTTGCTAGCCTGTCACTAAGCACCCACACTATACTATACTGTTTTACCCCCTAAACCGCCGCTCCCGGAGCCCCCCACAACTAGAGAAACCTATTAACCCCTAAACCGCCGCTCCTGGACCCCGCCACAACTATAATACATATATTAGCCCCTAAACCGCCGCTCGCGGACCCCACCGCCACTAAAATATATGAACCCCTAAACTGCCGCTCCCGGACCCCGCCGCCACCTACATTATACCTATTAACCCCTAATCTTCCACCCCCTATACCATCACCACCTAATTAAAGTAATTAACCTCTATCCTGCCGATCCCGGACCCCGCCGCAAATAAATAAATTGTTTAACCCCTAAACCACTGCACCCGGAGCCCGCCGCCACCTACATTACATTTATTAACCCCTTTCCTGCCCCCCTACACCGCCGCCACCTACATTACATTGATTAACCCCTAATCTACCCCCCTACACTGCCGCCACTATATTAAATGAATTAACCCATAAACCTAAGTCTAACCCTAACACCCCCTAACTTAAATATAATTAAAATACATCTAAATAATATTACTGTTATTAACTAAAGTATTCCTATTTAAAACTAAATACTTACCTATAAAATAAACCCTAAGATAGCTACAATATAATTAATAATTACATTGTAGCTATTTTAGGATTTATTTTTATTTTACAGGCAACTTTGTAATTATTTTAACTAGGTACAATAGCTATTAAATAGTTATTAACTATTTAATAGCTACCTAGCTAAAATAACTACAAAATTACCTGTAAAATAAATCCTAACCTAAGTTACAATTACACCTAACACTACACTATCATTAAATAAATAAATTAAATTAATTAACTACAATTACCTAACATTAAATAAAATTAACTAAAAATAACTAAAGTACAAAAAAATAAAATCTAAATTACAGAAAATAAAAAAAATTACAAGAATTTTAAACCAATTACACCTAATCTAAGCCCCCAAATAAAATAAAAAAGCCCCCCAAAATAATAAAATTCCCTAACCTAAACTAAATTACAAAGTAAACAGCTCTTTTACCAGCCCTTAAAAGGGCTTTTTGTGGGGCATTGCCACAAAGTAATCAGCTCTTTTACCTGTAAAAAAAAGAAATTCAACACCCCCCCCTACATTACAACCCACCACCCACACACCTCTACTCTAAAACCCACCCAATCCCCCCTTAAAAAACCTAACACTACCCCATTGAAGATCACCCTACCTTGAGACATCTTCACCCAGCCGGGCACAAGTGGTCATCCGATCCATCCAGAAGTCTTCATCGAATCCGGGCAGAAGAGGTCCTCCAAGCGGCAGATGTCTTCATCCAAGCGGCATCTTCTATCTTCAATCAACCGGAGTGGAGCCATCCAGCCGATGTGGAGCCATCCTCTTCTTCCGACGTCCTAACACCGAATGAAGGTTCCTTTAAATGACGTCATCCAAGATGGTGTCCCTTGAATTCCGATTGGCTGATAGGATTCTATCAGCCAGTCGGAATTAAGGTAGGGAAAATCCGATTGGCTGATGCAATCAGCCAATAGGATTGAAGTTCAATCCGATTGGCTGATCCAATCAGCCAATTGGATTGAGCTTGCATTCTATTGGCTGATTGGAACAGCCAATAGAATGCGAGCTCAATCCGATTGGCTGATTGCATCAACCAATTAGATTTTTCCTACCTTAATTCCGATTGGCTGATAGAATCCTATCAGCCAATCGGAATTTGAGGGACGCCATCTTGCATGACGTCATTTAAAGGAACCTTTATTCGGTGTTAGGACCTCAGAAGAAGAGGATGGTTCCGCGTCGGCTGGATTCAAGATGGCTCCACTCCGCTCCGGTTGATTGAAGATAGAAGATGCCGCTTGGATGAAGACATCTGCCACTTGGAGGACCTCTTCTGCCCGGATTCGATGAAGACTTCTGGACAGATCGGATAACCGCTTGTGCCTGGCTAGGTGAAGACGGCTCAAGGTAGGGTGATCTTCAAGGGGGTAGTATTAGTTTTTTTTAAGGGGGGACTGGGTGGGGTTTAGAGTAGTGGTGTGTGGGTGGTGGATTGTAATGTTGGAGGGGTATTGTATTTCTTTTTTTTACAGGTAAAAGAGCTGATTACTTTGGGGCAATGTCCCGCAAAAAGCCCTTTAAAGGGTTGGTAAAAGAGCTGATTACTTTGTAATTTAGTTTAGGGTAGGGAATTTTATTATTTTGGGGGGCTTTTTTATTTTATTAGTGGGCTTATATTAGGTGTAATTAGTTTAAAATTCTTGCAATTCTTTTTTATTTTCTGTAATTTAGATTTTTTTTGTTAATTTATTTAATGATAGTGTAGTGTTAGGTGTTATTGTAACTTAGGTTAGGATTTATTTTACAGGTACATTTGTAGTTATTTTAGCTAGGTAGTTATTAAATATGCAAGAGTTTGTTGCGGCTGCAGGGCTACAAACTTACTTAGTCCACAAGTAAAGATGGGGGACAGTACAAAAGGTTAATAAAGTAAAAAGGCTTTATTCAAAAAACACTTAAAAGCAAAAAAGAGCCATAGCTCTAACAAAAGCTTACACTGACAGAAAAGGGGTAACAGTGCAGCACAGCAGACATGTTTCGTGTGTCTTAGCACACTTGTTCACTGCTATGTTATTGCTGCCACTGCTACTCCTATTTAAAGGAACAACACTCTTCAATTAAAAACAAAAAGTTATCCCCTTAATGTAAGACAATTGGTAACATAATAGCACCATCTGACTTAGCAAGTGCAAACACTCGTACTTGGCTCCCACAAAGATTTGGTTTTTTCAAATGCAGGGCACAAAAGTGCAAAACCTGCAGTCATGTAGTGGAAGGAGTGAATTTTACTTCCACAACAATAAATCGTACATATAATATTAGATACAACCTAAACTGCAAATCAAATCATGTCATTTATTTATTGACCTGCAGGGGGTGCAACATACAATATGTTGGGAAAACCAAACGCCTTGTCAGGGACAGAGCCCAGGAACATATTAGGGACATTGAAGATCCAGACATATTTACCCCAGTAGCAAGACATTTCAAATCTGAACATTCCGGTAATGCCGCCCTCATGTCCATACAGGCAATTGATTATGTACCACCACATAAAAGGGGTGGTGACAGAATCCAAAGGCTGGACTATAAGGAAGCCCAATGGATTTTTCTACTGAACACAAGACATCCACATGGCATTAACAAAGAGAGTGATGTTAATTTCTTCATTTAATAACCTTTACATTTTATTTGAATACTCTCTTTATGTAATGACATGTATATTGTCTGTCTAAAAACTAATATCAAATATTACGGATGTAAATAAAGTAGCTAACAACTGAACACCCTACATCATCATATCTAAGCAAAGAGGTTTACACTACTAATAACCTAAGAATAAGTATATAAATATCAGTGTTTCAACAGCCAATATAACTATAATTCCCTTTCCTTCTTCAAATTTTGTAATATTAAATTAACAGTAAAGGGAAAACTAGGGAATTTTCACAGATTTATATATATATATATATATATATATGTTTTATAAATAAACATTTTGTAATCAACATTTAGGTTTAGGTAATTTCTAAACATCACTGTTATTTTCATGTTAATATATCTGTAATTAGTGTTCCCTCTATTGTGCCCTTACAGCCTGTCAATAATATAGTATACTCTAAATTTAATATGACATTAAGGGGTTAACTTTTTGTTTTTAATTGAAGAGTGTTGTTCCTTTAAATAGGAGTAGCAGTGGTAGCAATAACATAGCAGTGAACAAGTGTGCTAAGACACACGAAACATGTCTGCTGTGCTGCACTGTTACCCCTTTTCTGTCAGTGTAAGCTTTTGTTAGAGCTATGGCTCTTTTTTGCTTTTAAGTGTTTTTTGAATAAAGCCTTTTTACATTATTAACCTTTTGTACTGTCCCCCATCTTTACTTGTGGACTAAGTAGGTTTGTAGCCCTGCAGCCGCAACAAACTCTCGCATACTCTGAATCACTATTGCGCCTTTGACAGAGGCGTGACGGCTGGGCTCCCTACTTCCGGAACTAACATTGCTGGCTGCATGGAGGAGTAGCACGGATACTACACACAGACACGCCGAAGTGACGCTGCTCAGTGACGGACCATAACCCCCGCAGGAACGGTAAGCGCCACACTAGTGTACTTTCTAGTTATTACAAAGTTGCCTGTAAAATAAAAATAAACCCTAAAATAGCAACAATGTAACTATTAATTATAGTGTAGCTATCTTAGGGTTTATTTTATAGGTAAGTATTTAGTTTTAAATAGGAATAATTTATTTAATTATAGGAATATTTATTTAGATTAATTTAAATAATATTTAAGTTAGGGGGGTGTTAGGGTTAGACTTAGGTTTAGGGGTTAATTCATTTAATATAGTGGCGGCGGTGTAGGGGGATAGATTGGTGGCTAATCAATGTAATGTAGGTGGCGGCGGTTTGGGGGGGCAGGTTAGGGGTTAATAAATGTAATGTAGGTGGCGGCGGGCTCTGGGTGCGGCAGTTTAGGGGTTAAACAATTAATATATTTGCGGTGGGGTCCGGGATTGGCAGGATAGGGGTTAATAACTTTATGTAGGTGGCAGCAGTATAGGGGGCAGCAGATTAGGGGTTAATAGGTATAATGTAGGTGGCGGAGGAGTCTGGGAGTGGAGGTTTAGGGGTTCATATATTTATTATAGTTGCGGCGGGGTCCGGGAGTGGCGGTGTAGGGGTTAATATATTTATTATAGTTGTGGCGGGGTCCGGGAGCGGCGGTTTAGGGGTTAATATATTTATTATAGTTGCGGCTGGGTCCAGGAGCGGCGGTTTAGGGGTTAATAAGTATAATGTAGGTGGTGGCAGTGTAGGGGGGGCAGATTAGGGGTGTTTAGACTCGGGGTACATGTTAGGGTGTTAGGTGCAGACACGTCCCATAGGAATCAATGGGATATCGGGCAGCAGCGAACATGAGCTCTCGCTGCTGTCAGACTCCCATTGATTTCTATGGGATCTGCTGCGTCCAGGGCGCCGGATTGAAAACCAGGTACGCTGGCACGGAATAGTGGCGAGCGTACCTGCTAGTTATTTGATAACTTGCAAAAGTAGTCAGATTGTGCCGAACCTGCGTTCGGAACATCTGTAGTGACGTAAGCATCGATCTGTGTTGGACTGAGTCTGGCGGATCGTATGTTACGTCACTGAATTCTACTTTTGACGGGCTGTAGGGCTTGATAACTACAGCGAATCAGCCTCGCCACAAATACGCTGCGGAATTCCAGCGTATTTGCGGTTGACGGCTTGATAACTAGAGGCCTATGTATCTATCTATATATATGTGTGTATATATGAAACATAGAACATAGATATTGATGCCAGATTAGAGCCATAGGCCCAGCAAGTTTGCCCGGTATTTCCAAAAGTATAAACTTATCTAGTTCGTAGGATAGTCTTATTAATTTTACAGGCACTCTTAAAGTCCCCCACTGTGTTTGTCATTACTACCTCTTGTGGAAGTTTTTTCCATGAATAATCACCCTTTCTGTAAAGAAGTGCTTCCTCTAATTACTCCTGAATATACTACTCTTCAGCTTGAGATCATGACCCCTTGTTCTTTAATATACCTGAAAATTGCTATCATATCACCTCTTTCCCTTCTCTCCTTGTAAGGATTCAGTCAATTTGGTTATTTGGATCTCAGCTGCAGAACAGAGTAAATGGTATTTATAACTTTGGTAAAAGAACTGATCTGGAAGGCGTATGGCTTAAAATGTATGGGTTGTTTCACTATGATTCAGAATCCACTATGTGGCAGCAGATTGGATTAAGTCAGCCATGATTTACTGCAAATATTTTTACAATGTTTCCAACTAAATATGCTCACAGGAGCTGGTGGTTGCAGCAGTATGTCTTTTGGAGTTGCAGTGAGCAAAGGGGGATGTACGCCAGCCCGTGATGTATCTGCAGGGGGCAGAGCCAAAGTCTGGTCTACGGAGGAGAATGTGCTTTTGGTGAGATCTGTAACAGTCACCTGACAGCCTGACAGGAACATAAAATTACTGTTAGGAAGAGACACAGATGAAGATGTGCTGGATTGTTCAGGTAAGCAAGTACTGTAGTTCTGCCGCAACCGTGACTGTCTTTACAATCAGATGACAAGCTGCTGTACGGATCTTCAGAGTGGGTAGTTATGGAGGAAAGCCGCAGTCTGCAGGATCAGAGGAAGGTAGTGTGAGCTGCTGACGCTTGTAGAAGTAACGGAAGCAATGCGGTTTGGCAGAGATAGTACAAAGTTCAATTTGAAGAGAAAGTTTGCATGTTACTTGCTGCAGCTGTACGATAGTGAGAACTGACGTTTGTTCATACAAAGTAGGCTCCAGAAAAACAGAAGGCAAAACTAAAAAGTCCACATGAAGGTAGAGAAAATTTAATAAACATAGGTTCAAGTACTCCTTGATTAAGAAAAGCTTTGAGAGTATTAATAATTCCCAATTTTAGGGAGAGCTGCTAGTGTCAGGCTCAACTAGCAAAATACTAAGCACCTGTATTAGGGTGTGTGCAGGATTTAAAGGTAAAGTGGGTTGGGCTTGAGGAGTCAGATCCTGATACTCCTCTAAGCTATACATATTTAGGGTATTGCGCCTCTCCAGGTACTTTTTATTTTTTTAGACCATGTACCATTTTGGTAGCTCTCCTTTTCACAGATTCAAGTTGATTTATATCCTTCTGAAGATATGGCCTCCAGAACTGCACACAATACTCAAGATGTGGCCTAACTAATGATCTGTAAAGTGGCATAAGAACCTTACTATTGCTGCTACAAATACCTCTACCAATACAGCCAAGCATTCTACTAGCCTTACTCGCTGCAATACTAGATTGTTTACTACATTTTAAATCATATGAAATAATATCTCTAAATCCTGTTCCTCATTTGTAACAGTTAGTAAAGTGTCATTGAGTCTGTAATTAGCATTTGGATTTTTCTTCCCTAAATGCATAAGTTTACACTTTGCTGTGTTAAACTTTAGATCCCTGTCATTTGTCCAATCCTCCAATTGTTGTAAATTACTTCTCATTTTGTCTACCCCCCTCCCCCGGAATATCTACTTTATTACAAATTTTTGTATAATCTGCAAACAGACATACTTTCCCCTGTAGCCCTTTGCTGAAATCTATGATAAATATGTTAAACAAACCGGGCCCCAGAACTGACCCCTGAGAAACACCAATAGTAACAGCCCCCTCTGCTGAATGTACTCCATTTACTAAGACACTTTGTTTTCTGTCCTTAAAGGGACAGTATACACTCATTTTCATATAACTGCATGTAATAGACACTACTATAAAGAATAAGATGCACAGATACTGATATAAAAATCCAGTATAAAATGGTTTAAACACGTACTTAGAAGCTTTCAGTTTAGCTCTGTTGAAAAGGCAGTTGGAAAGCCCACTGCAAGTGGGAAATAAGACACTCCCCCCCCCCCCTTCTTTTGCATATGAAAAGACCCTTTACACAAACAGGAGCAAGCTTGAGAAGGTAGCTGACGGTCTTCAAATATAACTTTGGGGCTTGGTTAGGAGTCTGAAAATCAGAGCAATTTTATTTAAAAATAAGCAAAACTATACATTTTTTAAAAAAACAAACTTTATGGGCTTTATAAATAGATCATCTACAAAACATTTATGCAAAGAAAAAAATGAGTGTATAATGGCCCTTTAAGCCAGCATTCTACCAAAACACAATTTTTGAGTCTAGACCAAGGAGATACAGTTTGTGAATTAGTTTGTTGTGTGGGACGGTGTCATATGCTTTGCTAAAATCTAGATATGCTACATCAACTACTTCACCCTGGTCTAAAACTTTTGTTACATAATCAAAAAAGTCAATTAGATTAGTCTGACATGATCTCCCAGAAGTTAAACCATGTTGATTTTGGTCCTCTAAATTGTTTGTCTTTATTAAATTCATAATTCTTACTTTTAAGAGAATTTCCATTAATTTCCCTACTACTGACGTTAAACTAATTTGTGGTACGGCGATGGGGGCAAAATTTACCCCATCGTTTGCAAATTTGTTGCCTGGTGGGAACTTACTCATATTTATACCTCACAGAATCCATAGCATGAGGATATCATCTTGTTTGTTAGATATATTGACAATTTATTGTTTATTGTCAAGACACCACTTGATGACTCCTCATACCAAGAATTCATGCATTATCTAAACAACAACATCATGGGGTTAAAATTTACTGGAACTTACAATAGAACAGGGGTAAACTTTTTAGACCTGACCCTATATATTGAAGATGGCCAGATATGTACAAAAACCTTTAGAAAACCCACTGCTGGGAACACTATACTGCATGCTACATCAGAGCACCCCAAACATCTTGTTACAGCTCTTCCAAAAGGCCAGTTCATTAGACTCAGACGCAATACTAAATCAGATAGGGTCTATGATCAACAAGCAATAGAGCTTGAAAATAGATTGGTACAAAGAGGGTATAGGAGGGACACCTTAGCCAAATGTCTCAACAGGTAAAAACCTTCAAAATTAATCATGACAAGAAATCTAAGAAAAAGCCAAATAATAGTGATTTTTCAGATTCTGTGGTGTTTACCACAGAATACACTACACAATTTGACTCAATTGTTAAGATACTTAAAAAACACATGCACCTTCTATTGGGAGACAGAATACTAAAGTCCTGTGTAGGCAACTGTAAATTTGTCCCCAAAAAAACCAAGAACCTTCGCCCAGTCTCTTTCTCCAAGCATGGGTAAAAGCAAAATACCTGAGTTGGAATCTAGATGGCTTACTCATAAAGGAAACTTTAAGTGTGGCAGTAAAAACTGCAACACCTGCACCCTGATCCTAAAAGGCAATTCCTTTACATCTAGTGTCACTAATCAAAAATTTGACATTAATTTCTATGCCAACTGTGGCACCCAATGGGTAGTATATCTGCTAACCTGTAATCTATGTAAAAATCAATATACAGGACAAACCTCTAGGGAACTAAGAAAAAGAATAGGAGAACATGTTAGGGATGTAAACAATTATGTGAAGGAATCTACAGTTGCAAGACACTTTAATGGTATTCATTTTACCAATATAGCAGACATATCAGGTCAAGCCATAGACTTCGCACGGGTTCCAATCAGAGGTGGTAACAAACATAAAATTTTAGATAAACGAGAACTGTTTTGGATTCTCAAACATAAAACCAAAACACCTCTAGGCATGAATAGAGAATTTGACATCAGTTACTTTATTGATGACTGATGTCCGTTCTAATATTCTTATTACTTTGATTTATTAATTATCATTTTTTAGTTATGCTACATAGCCCCTTTTACCTACCATGTCTCTACCAGTATATATAACATATAACATATAATATATATTTTCTTTTTCCCATTTCTGTTACTGCTGTAGTTTTCACTAAGTCTCTGCCTCCATATTTTTGGTATCATTTAGAATATTTATTTAATATATAGGATGCTTGTATATCAATGTGCATTATTTTGTATTCTGCCACATCACTGTGATTATATTACTCAAGCAATGTTGCTTTTTTACCTTGACTCTATGTTGAGTGTGTTTTTAACATTTTCTGTGAGCAGTGAAGGGTTAATCAATTACTGCTTTGTGCATAAATTGGCTTCCCCTTACCTGCTCCTGTAGTCTATGATTAAGCTCCACTAGGGGGCGTGAAAGGCGCAAGATAATCCTTTTGTGTATGTCCTCTGTCTGGGAACACTTCATTTTTTATTGGTCTTAACAAAGTTTATATTTTTTACTTTATCCTAACCGAGCCGTGCCTGCTATTTTTGCTACTGAAGTTAAACTAACTGGTCTCTATTTACCAGATTCTTCCCTATAGCCCTTTTTATGAAGAGGTACTACATTTGCTATTCTCCAATCATCTGGAACAGCTCCTGTTAATAGTGACTGATTAAACAGATCAGATAATGGGGCAGTTAGCACTAATCAAAGTTCTTTTAAAACTCTTGGATGAATATTATCAGGACCCATTGACTTTTTACATACATTTTTTAAAATTCTAACAAAACCTCATCCTCTGTAAAAAGATTAGTGTTAAGCTTGTTACCATTTTTTGTAGCATGCCTTAATTTAGACATTCTATCTTCACAATCTTTTGTGAAAACAGAACAGAAGTAATCATTGGGACTGTCTGCAATTTGCTTATCTCCTTCTATTATTCTACCATCAACCATTTTCAATCTTACTATTCCAACCTTTTTATTGTCTCCTTTCACTGATATATCTGAAGAATGTTTTGTCCCCATGTTTTACTGACTGTACTATCTTCTCTTCCGCATGAGCTTTAGCCTTCCTAATTAACTGCTTAGTCTTTTTTTGTTGGAGTCTTCATATCTGCATATCATTATCTGACTGTGTGTGTCTGTAATTTTTATAAGATATCTTTTTTGTCTTCACAGCATGTGCTACTTCTTTGGAAAACCATATTGGTTTCCGCTATCTTTTACAGACATGTCTAATACAGTGTTTGCGGTTGCATCTAAAATGGCACCCTTCGAAAATTCCCATTGTTCTTCAACCCCTGTAATAAGCGTTTTCCCTTTTTAAATAGTTTTTTTAGGTATTCTCCGATGTATGAAAAATCCGCATTCCTAAAGTCTAAAACTTTTGTTTTAGTCTGGTTGGACAGTGCTTGCACATGAATACTAAACAAAACAGATTGATAATTACTGAATCCTAAGTTCTCACCTACAGACACATCTGAAACTGTATCACTGTTTGTAAGTATTAAATCTAATATAGCTTTCTTTTGAGATGGTTCTTTAACTAATTGCTCAAGTGATTCCCCTTGAAAGGATTCAAGAATGTACCTGCTTCTAGCTAATCTAGCAAAGGGAATATTCCAATATATATCTGGCAAATTAAAGTCCCCCATCACTATAACCTTACCCTTCATGGTCATTTTTGGTTATTTCTTTTAATAACAGATTGTCCAGTCTTTCATCTTGCAAATGAGGCCTATATACAACCCTTATTCTAAACACGTTTTTATCCCCAGTATCCAAAGTCACCCAAATACTTTCTACCTCATCATTAGTTCCTACAATTTCAGTAACCTTTATATTTTCTTTTACATACAGAGCAACTCCTTTTCCTTCCTACTCTGTTCTTTTTAAATAACTTGTATCCAGGTATGACTATGTTCCAGTCATGAGAATCATTGCACCATGATTCTGTTATAGCTACTAAATCCAAGTTGTCCATAGTCATTATTAAAGTGAGTTCAGGTAATTTATTTCGTAAGCTGCGAGCATAACATTTTCTATTAGGATTTCAGGAACTGGAGCTTGGACTAATATTTTTGGCATGCTGGGGGGGGGGGGGGGGGATCAGGTGGATATATTAATGCTACCCCCCTTTACTAGTTTAAATGATTTCTAATAAAGCATTTGACCTCCTTTCCCAGATACTCTGTTTCTTTAACATACAAATGCAAGCCATCTCTTTTGTAGGTATGTATGTACAGTATATATATATATATATATATATATATATGTGTGTGTGTGTTTGTGTATGTATGTATGTATATATATATATATGTGTGTGTGTGTGCGTGTATATGTGTATATATATATATGTGTGTGTGTGTGTGTGTTTGTGTATGTATGTATGTATATATATATATATGTGTGTGTGTACATGTGTATATATATATGTGTGTGTTTGTGTATATGTATATATATATATATATATATATATATATATATATATATATATATATATGCTTTCAAAACTTAAACTGTTGTCTAGAAACACTACTTTTCTGAAAACCTTACAGTATTGTCCACATTAAACTGTAACTCCTTTGTCACCCTAAACCCTCCTCCTTTTTCCATCAGTTCTCTTTGCACACCCTTTAGCATGCAACCTCACAAGCCTATTTATCTTCTACATCACCTATGTGTAATTTTCTAAATTTTACCATGATTTCATGCACCTATGTTTATAACTCTTCTTCAAATGAATGATGATAAAAATTGTATTTTATACTAATATTTTTTCTTATATCTTTACCATGAGTTACATTTGGGTGGTGCATCATAACATTTGTGTATGAAGAGTATTTAATGATAAAAGCAAATACGGCTAGTTGCTCTAATGCTATAGAAATCTAAGATTCTGAAAAGGGATTCTCGATCTTGGTGAATCAAAGAGATTCAACATTCATAATTGTAGGATAATGTATGGGAAACCACACTTTCCCTGTTAGCTGTCTATATACCATAACATTTTATATCTATCTAAGGCAGTGAACAGAAATGTAAACATTTTTTTAAAACTAATTAAATGAAGCAGCTGTAAGATCCAACAGATTTAAAAAATAAATATGGTTAAGTTAACCTGACCCAGACACCACTGACAGGCCATGATTTTTTGATTTTATAATCTGTGATCACTGACATTGACTGAGCTGCTGTTAATCCCCTGTTCCCATTAAGTAAATTCTTGAATTCATGCCCTGTATGGCTTGTTAAAGTGTAGATATTTATCCAGATATATCTGCACTTGACTGTGTATGGCATCTTATTTTGGCATGTAGCAGTGAAAGTGCTTTTACATTTCCTTGCAGATGTTTTAATGCTATGCCCTCATTATTGCTTTTGTCCTTTTAAAATGTAAACAATATGCTACATGTTCTATTGTGTTTGTGTGTATACAAGTTTTCCTTACAATTTCCTTTACGTTTTTTATTCCATTCATTCTCTTCTCTCTTTATTTTTGTTCTTTCTATTTTCTCTCTTTCTCAGTTAACTATTTTTCCCTGACTCAACAGGGACAGCTTATACTCTCCATATAATGTATCATTAGACAGTGTTATTAGTATATTAACTTGCAGTTTCATTATTCTAGTCACCCCTAGTTATAGGAAATATTTAACAGGATGATTTATGATCACCAGTAGTGATTTAATGCTGACATAATTTAAAATAAATGGAATATTATTACTAAGTAATATGAGTTATCTCTGAATAATGCTTGTTGAAAGAACACATCCACAGTTGAAGCGTAGTTTGGCTCATATGGATTATTACAAAAGTATTATATTCGGGTTTTGGCTGTATTCATATGTTGTCTATTAAACTACCTCACTCATCCTAATGGTCTAGTAATTTACTCTGAAAACTGACATAGACCAGAAACTGTAGACCAAAGAGCCCAGATATAGCTCTGCTACCCTGGAATACTGGTAACTAGTCATTCTTGTTCATTTCATACAGAGCAAGTTGACTTGGACTGCTTAAGATATATGTTTCCATTGTAACAGCTCTCAATCCCTGAAGCATAAAAATTTGAGTATTAAATTAGTTATTGACCTTATGGGGCTACCACCATCTGCTTTTATTGGTTATATCCTGGGATTTATTATCCTTTTGTGGCAATATATTGCTTTTCCAAATTTTAATCCAAAAACCCATGATGCCACTTTCTGTGCAAGTCTCCTTCCTAGTCAACTGCAGTTGCTAGAGCAAAAGAGATTGGACAATACACTCAGATATTTTATTTTAGACTGTGTACCATTTTAGTGCCCCTCTTTTGTACAGTTTCTAGTTTATTTATATATTTCTGAAGAAATGGTCTCCAGAAATGTACACAGTATTCCAGATGAGGCCTAACTAATGATATCTAAAGTGGCATAAGAACCTTGCTATTTCTGCTTATACCTTTCCCAATGCAACCAAGTATTCGACTGACCTTACTGGCTGCACTGCTGCATTGTGTACTAAATTTTAAACAATCTGAAATAATAATTCCCAAGTTCTGTTCCTATTTAGTTACAGTCAGTAACCGTTGAGACTATGGGGTCTATTTATGAAGCAGTGGAAGCTGCCTCAGACCCACTCCGCTTCAGTTCAGGCTGAAGCGGAAGTTAAGAAGCAACGGTCCTAAGACCGCTGCTCCTTAACGCATCCACCACCTCTGAGGTGGTGGACAGCAATCCGCCCGATTGAATACGATTGGGCTGATTGACACCCCCTGCTAGCGGCTGATTGGTCGCAAATCTGCAGGGGGTGGTATTACTGGTACAATGGTAAATGCCTACAGCGTATGCTGTCAGCATTTATCGATGTGAGGAGGACATGATCCGCTATATCGGATCATGTCTGTCCGCACATTAATAAATGGACCCCCATAGGGGAAAATGTATGATTGTGTGAGCGGACGTGATCTGATATAGCGGATCATGTCCGCTGCACATCGATAAATGATGACAGCATACACTCTCAGCATTTATCATTGCACCAGCAGTTCTTGTTAACTGCTGGTGCAATACCGGCCCCTGCAGATTTGCGACCAATCGGCCAATAGCAGGGGGTGTCAATCAACCCAATCGTATTTGAACCGGTTGATTTCTGTTGATTTCTGTCTACCGCCTCAGAGCAGGCTGATGGGTTATGGAGCAGCGGGGCATCAAGCTCCATACGGAGCTTGATAAATATGCCCCTATAATTGGCCTTTGGGTTTTAGATTCTATATGCATAATTAGTCTGACATGGTCTTCCAGCAGTGAAACCATGCTGTCTTTGTCTTCTAAGTTGTTTGTTTGAAGGTAAGACACAAGCCTTTCCTTTAAAAGAGTTTCCATTAATTTCCCTGCAATGTAGGTCAAACTGTCTGGCCTATAGTTAGCAGAATCTTCACTACTACCATTTTTATGAAGAGAGATTACACTAGCAATGTTTTGTTGACAATGATTGATTAAATAAATCAGCTAATAGATTAGCTATCATGGATCAAAGTTCTCTTAGAACCCTTGGATGAATATTATCTGGACCCCCAGATTTATATACTTTTATTTTGAAAAAAAGCCCTTGAAACCTCTTCCTCTCTAAAAAGAAAAGTACTACTCACATTATCATTTAAAGTAGTGTCTGGCCTATAGTTAGCAGAATCTTCACTACTACCATTTTTATGAAGAGAGATTACACTAGCAATGTTTTGTTGACAATGATTGATTAAATAAATCAGCTAATGGATTAGCTATCGTGGATCAAAGTTCTCTTAGAACCCTTGGATGAATATTATCTGGACCCCCAGATTTATATACTTTTATTTTGAAAAAAAGCCCTTGAAACCTCTTCCTCTCTAAAAAGAAAAGTACTACTCACATTATCATTTAAAGTAGCATCCCTTAATAGAATCTATCTTTACAATCTGTTGTAAAGACTGAACAAATGTAATCATTTAGACAGTTTGCTATATGTTTATATCCTTCTCTATTATCAGTCTTGAGTCTTACTATTCCTCTGTTAGTTTTTCTCTTTTCACTGATATATCTAAAGAAGGTTTTGTCACCATTTTTTATAGATTCTGCTATTTTTTCTTCTGCATCAGCTTTAGCCTTTCTGCTTAACTTTTGTTGGGTCTCCATATTTCCTTATCCCCTTGTGAGCCAGCAAGTTTGAATTTTTTTTAGACTGTCTTTTTTGTCTTAACTGCATGTGCTACTTCTCTTGAAAACCATCTTGGTTGTCTTTTGTCTAATACAGTATTTAGTTGCAACTAAAGTAGAATTTTAAAAATATGCTCACTGTTCTTGTACTCCTCTAATTTGTGCCATCTCTTTTAGAGATTAATTTAGGTATTTGCCCATGTAAAAGTCTAAAACTTTTATTTTACTATGGTAGCACAGTACCTTTATCTGAATATTAAACCACACAGGCTGATTATTACTAATGCTGAAGCTATCACCCACAGACACTTCAGATACTAATTGTCATGAGATGCAGTACACAGCATAGAAGGTACAATGCTATTTTATTGCAGAGCATAGAAGTAAACAGATTGTACAACACATCTAACTTGGTAACTGCAACATAGACAATAACGGCCCTAAACCACGCCCCCATCCGGTGATGTCACTTCCCACTCTCATCACACTAATCACTGTTTGTAAGTACTAAATCTAATATAGTTCCTTTACGTGTTAGTTCTTTTACTCGTTATTCAAGAGATTCCCCTTGTAAAGATTCCAGAATATACTTAATTCTAGTTTATTTAGCAACTGGTACTTCCCAGTCTACATCAAGCATATTAAAGTCCCCGAATACTATAACTTTCCCCTTCACTTCCCTTCATTTTGGCTATTTCATCAATTAATAGATGATCTGATGCTTCATCCTGTAATGGAGTACTATATACTACACCCATTATAAACACCAGTTTACCTGCAGTTTCTATAGTTACCTAAATACTTACTTACATGTACAGAGACCCCCCTTTTTTTCCTACTCTTTTAAACAAAATGTAACCAGGTATGACTATTTACCAGTTACAATTGGCTAGATTACGAGTTTTGCGGTATGAGTGAAAAAGCAGCGTTAAGGCTCTTTTTCACTACTGCTGGTATTACGAGTCTTGCAGGTTTAGGTGTACCGCACACTTTTTTGGCTGTAACGCAACGTAACTACCGCAGCTTTCCAAAGTCCTTTTTTAATGCTTGGGAGGCCAAAAAGTGAGCGGTACACCCTATACCGTCAAGATCCATACCGTAAACTGAAAGTCAGTAGTTATGAGTTTTATGCTACAACGCCGTAACATAAAAGTCATAACTAAAGTGCTAAAAAGTACACTAACACCCAAAAACTACCTAGTAGCCCCTAAACCGATGACCTCCCACATCGCAAACACTAAAATAAAAATTTTAACCCCTAATCTGCTGCTCCGGACATCGCCGCCACTATAATAAACATATTAACCCCTAAACCGCCGCACTCCCACATCGCAAACACTAGTTAAATATTATTAACCCCTAATTTGCTGTTCCTAACATCGCTGCAACCTACATTACTGTTATTAATCCCTAATCTGCTACCCCCAAAATCGCCAGCACTATACTAAAGTTATTAACCCCTAAAACCTAACCGTAAGTCTAACCCTAACACCCCCTAACTTTAATGTAATTAAAATAAATCTAAATAAAACCTACTATTAATAACTAAATAATTCTTATTTAAAACCAAGTACTTACCTGTGAAATAAAACCTAAGCTAGCTACAATATAACTAATAGCTATATTTTATCTAGCTTATGTTTTATTTTTATTCTACAGGCAAGTTTGTATTTATTTTAACTAGGTAGACTAGTTAGTAAATAGTTATTAACTATTTACTAGCTACCTAGCTAAAATAAATTCAGAGTTACCTGTGAAATAAAACCTAACCTGAGTTACACTAACACCTAACCTTACACTACAATTAAATAAATTGCATGAATTAAATACAATTAACTAAATTTAAAGAAATTATCAAATATTTAAACTAATTACACCTAATCTAATAGCCCTATCAAAATAAAAAAGCCCCCCCAAAATAAAAAAAAACCCTAGCCTAAACTAAACTGCCAATAGCCCTTAAAAGGGCCTTTTGCAGGGCATTGCCCCAAAGAAATAAGCTCTTTTACCTGTAAAAAAAATACAAACAACCCCCAACAGTAAAACCCACCACCCACACAACCAAACCCCCCAAATAAAAACCTATCTAAAAAACCTAAGCTCCCCATTGCCCTGAAAAGGGCATTTGGATGGGCATTGCCCTTAAAAGGGCATTTAGCTCTTTTTCAGCCCAAACCCTAATATAAAAATAAAACCCATCCAATAAACCCTTAAAGAAACCTAACACTAACCCCTGAAGATCCACTTACAGTTTTTGAAGACCAGACATCCATCCTCAATGAAGCGGCAGAAGTCTTCATCCAAGCAGCAAGAAGTCCTCAACAAAGCCGGGAGAAGTCTTCATCCAAGCGGGCCGAAGTCTTCATCCAAGCTGGCAGAAGTCTTCATCCAGACGGCATCTTCTATCTTCATCCTTCCGGTGCGGAGCGGCTCCATCTTCAAGACATCCGGCGCGGAGCATCCTCTTCTTTCCACGGCGACTGAAGAATGAAGGTTCCTTTATGGGACGTCATCCAAGATGGCGTCCCTTGAATTCCGCTTGGCTGATAGAATTCTATCAGCCAATCGGAATTAAAGTTGAAAAAATCCTATTGGCTGATGCAATCAGCCAATATGATTGAGCTTCAATCCTATTGGCTGATCCAATCAGCCAATAGGATTGATCTGGAACAGCCAATAGAATGCAAGCTCAATCCTATTGGCTGATTGGATCAGCCAATAGGATTTTTTCAACTTTAATTCTGATTGGCTGATAGAATTCTATCAGCCAATCGGAATTCAAGGGACGCCATCTTGGATGACGTCCCTTAAAGGAACCTTCATTCTTCAGTCGCTGTGGAAAGAAGAGGATGCTCCGTGCCGGATGTCTTGAAGATGGAGCCGCTCCGCGCCGGATGGATGAAGATAGAAGATGCCGTCTAGATGAAGACTTCGGCCTGCTTGGATGAATACTTCTGCCGGCTTCACTGAGGACTTCTGCCGCTTCGTTAAGGATGGATGTCGGGTCTTCAAAAACTGTAAGTGGATCTTCAGGGGTTAGTGTTAGGTTTTTTTAAAGTTTATTGGGTGGGTTTTATTTTTAAATTAGGGTTTGGGCAGAAAAAGAGCTAAATGCCCTTTTCAGGGCAATGGTTATCTTAGGTTTATTTAGATAAGTTTTTATTTGGGGGGTTGGTTGTGTGGGTGGTGGGTTTTACTTTTGGGGGGGTATTTGTATT
This sequence comes from Bombina bombina, assembly GCF_027579735.1. NCBI lineage: Eukaryota > Metazoa > Chordata > Amphibia > Anura > Bombinatoridae > Bombina > Bombina bombina. Next base: position 579,244,129 of record NC_069501.1, on the reverse strand, counting down.
TTTTTTTTACAGGTCAAAGAGCTGATCTCTTTGGGGCAATGCCCCGCAAAAGGCCCTTTTAAGGGCTATTGGTAGTTTAGTTTAGGCTAGGGGATTTCTTTATTTTGGGGGGGGGGGCTTTTTATTTTGATAGGGCTATTAGATTAGGTGTAATTAGTTTAAATATTTGATCATTTCTTTTTTATTTTGTGTAATTTAGTGTTTTTTTGTAATTTAGTTAATTGTATTTAATTAATGTAATTTATTTAATTGTAGTGTAAGGTTAGGTGTTAGTGTAACTCAGATAAGGTTTTATTTTACAGGTAAATTTGTATTCATTTTAGCTAGGCAGTTAGTAAATAGTTAATAACTATTTAGTAACTATTCTACCTAGTTAAAATAAATACAAACTTAGCTGTGAAATAAAAATAAAACCTAAGTTGGCTACAATGTAACTATTAGTTATATTGTAGCTATCTTAGGGTTTATTTTACAGGTAAGTATTTATTTTTTAATAGGTATTATTTAGTTAATAATAGTAATTTTTAGTTAGATTTATTTTAATTATATTTATGTTAGGGGTGTTAGGGTTAGGAGTTAATAACTTTAGTATAGTGGCGCCGACATTTGGGGCGGCAGATTAGGGGTTAATAAGTGTAATGTAGGTGGCAGCGACATTGGAGGAGGCAGATTAGGGGTTTATAAATGTAATGTAGGTGGTGGCGACATTGGGGGCAGCAGATTAGGGGTTAATAAGTGTAGGTAGGTTGCGGCATTGTAGGGGGCAGCAGATTAGGGGTTAATAAGTGTAATGTAGGTCGCGGCATGTCAGAGGCGGCAGATTAGGGGTTAATAACTGTAATGTAGATGTCGGCAGTGTCGGGGCAGCAGATTAGGGGTTAATAAGTGTACTGTAGGTGGCAGCGATGTCGGGGGCGGCAGATTAGGGGTGTTTAGACTCAGGGTTTATGTTAGGGTGTTAGGTGTAAACATAACTTTTTATTTCCCCATAGGAATCAATGAGGCTGCGTTACGGAGCTTTACGCTCCTTTATTGCTTGTGTTAGGCTTTTTTTCGGCCGGCTCTCCCTATTGATGTCTATGGGGAAATTGTGCATGAGCATGTAAAACCAGCTCAAAGCAGCGCTGGTATTGGAGTGCGGTATGGAGCTCAATTTTGCTCTACGCTCACTTATTGCCTGCTAACGCCGGGTTTATGAAAACCTGTAATAGCAGCGCTATAGGGAGGTGAGCAGTGACAATAACTTGCAAGTTAGCACCGAGCCCCTCTTACCGCAAAACTCGTAATCTATGCGAATAGTAATTGTACTATATCTCTGTTATTGCTACCAAATTCAACTTATCTTGAATCATTATTAGAGTAAGTTCAGGTAGTTTATTTACTAGAATACAAGCATTTGTGTACATTGCACGAAACACAGTTTTTAGAATTCTCAAATCTTTTTGCATGGTCAATACATCCCCTGCTTACATTATTCAGAGTCTTACTCCTAAATGTAGTGTTTTTATCATTAAACAAACTAGAATGTAAACTTAACTGTTTTGTCATACTTTGGGGTCAGGTGGTTATGTTAACACTGTCCTCCTCTAGTTTAATTGCAACTAATAAAAATATTAATTATTCTGAAGAGTCTGAAAGACTTTACAAATAAGCATTTTTATTGTTACCAGTACCACTTCCCAGAGATATATTTGATGATATAGTGTTAAGAATTCACTGTTCTTTCAGTTGTCTGTACTTCCTGGATTCATTAATGACCTACTGATTACCAAAGATAAGATCATAAAGTCTTTTAGCTCAAATGCTTTGTTGCCTGCAAACCAAATGTATTTTAATTTTTTCTTCATTCCTTGACCCTCTGGGTCATCAAATTCCAGCCCCCCAACCAACCACATTAACCCCTTCTAAACAATACCCCCAGATGAAATAAAAACACAAGACATCCTTTTGGTTCAAATTTGCCACAGCTCCTTTATTAAAAATATAAACCTTTTAATATAACCATTTAAATAACCAAATAAATAAAACTCCATCTCGATAAAGCAGCAACATCCTATAACCCTATACCAACTAGCAATGCTGTGCTAGTCCAACATCCCTGCCCCCAGACTACTAGTAACATGGCCGTCATATACTGTATATGATAACAGTTTTGAACTTGTTGAACCAGAATTAACACCTGGCTCCAAAGAACACCCTGTCCCCAGAGCTCCACCCAGTGAGGGAGCCAAAATTTAAGAACTAACAGTTGGCCATACTTCTGATAAAAACTGAAGGCGGACTAGAACCCCGCCATCAAGCTGCTACAGAGCATGTAGGTGGAACAAGTACAAAACAAAAGGGTGGGCGGGGCAGACGCTGTCACCAAATTATTTTACAAGTGACCTGATACTTTTTCCGCTCAACTCCTTAAGTAGTGCATCCTTTCAACCCCACCCCTGTCTATCCCTAGTGACCAGGCCCTCTTCCGTCTAGATCAAAGGACCCTTCCTGCAATGCTACCCTAGCATCCAGGAACCCACTTTATGTTAATGCTTTACAAACACGCATTGTTGTAATTGCATTTTTGAAGCACAAAGTACCATTATGTCTATAACTTTAAAAATCTTATACCTATATATCATATTGATTGGCAAATATTATTTTGTTTATAGCACTTGGCGGATTCACTCATACCTGAGAATATTCCTCTGGTGTTGGCTTACTGTGAATCAAATACCCATGGATAACAATTCAATAAAACTGTAAAATAAGAAAATAAAAACTAAAAGTTGGTTTTAATGATTCAGATATTACAACAAATGTGTACTCTGCATAACACTAAATGCCAAATGTCCCATAAACACTTAAAACAAACTGTGTTTTCCATTACAAATCTGATATTTCTTGTATACTCTTTATAGGGAACTTTGGAGTCAGTTCAACTTTACCATCAGTGCCTCATGGACTTGAATGGAATTTCACTGATACAAATCAGCCATTAACCTCTAATAAAAAAAATAAAATATTTATAGTTCAGACCTCACTGATTTCAGTCTTAAGAAGTTGATATTTCTTCACAGAAAATGTCTTTCAACGTTCTTCACTTGCTGTTCATTAATAATGAAGTGCATAATTCTGCATTGTGTATACTTGTCAGAATAGCAAATCGCTTTCAGCCTGTTTCTAAGATCATATAATTTCTTTGTATTACACACAAGACACTGTCTAATGTTTCTATGTCGTCTAGGATAATGTCGCTGATGTCACTAAAATTCTATTAATTCAGTACAGCCATATGGAAAAAATTACTGTATTCTTCTGGATCTCATTTCCATGAAATACATGTATATCTTGATAATATAAAAAGAATGTATTAGAATAAAAATGGTAACTAAACCTAGCAAGAACTAGCCAAATGCATAAAAAGAAAATAAGAAACACAATGGTGGTGTTAAATCATCCTGAAATAATAGCTTTTACAACTGTTCTTTTTTTATAACAACTGAGTTTGATTATACTAAAAACCTAATGCTTAAATTATGCTTTAAAAAAAAGTAAAAAAAAAAAAAAAGAATTAAAGATGATCAATAAAGACCATGGAGCCCATTTATCAAGCTCCGAACGGAGCTTGTGGGCCTGTACTCGCCAGAAACACCAGTTATGAAGCAGTGGTCTAAAGACCGCTGCTCCATAACCCTGTCTGCCTGCTCTGATGAGCGGACAGGAATCGCCGGAAATCAACCCGATCGAGTATGATCGGGTTGATTGACAACTCCCTGCTAGCGGCCGATTGGCCGCGAGTTAGCAGGGGGCGGCGTTGCACCAGCAGCTCTTGTGAGCTGCTGGTGCAATGTTAAATGCGGAGAGCGTATTGCTCTCCACATTCAGCGAGGTCTTGCGGACCTGATCCGCACTGTCGGATCAGGTCCGCAAGACCTTGAATAAATGTGCCCCCGTGCATCACTGGTGTAAGTTACAGCAAGGGGTTAACACATAACATGCTAGCAGCAAAAATGAATGCTCTGCTATCTCGTATGGGTTTTACGTTTATCTAAAGATTTCATTCCATTTACCCCATAAAAAAAAGTGATCAAAAATTTAATCTACTGATATTTACATTATTCTGTTCTCTAGTAATTGTTATAAAACAATTGTATATAAAAAGTAGTATACATTATATCACAAACTGAAAATGTATTAAATAACAATGTAAAAAAAAAAAATGATATCAGCAGCTTTAAGAATTTCTCACAACTGAAACCCTTACCAGAATTGTATTTAGGTTTGTTTGTTTTGTTTTTAAGTAAACAGTTTTATTTGCTTTTCCAGTTTCAAAAAAAATTTCTTTTTCAGAAATACTTGTCTACAACCAAAACCCTATTCCCCCTGTCTAAATAAAACTACAGTAAATAGATCTGTTTGCATAAAGTGTAACACAAACCTGCATAAGAAAGCCACAGTTTTCAGTTAAAGGGACACTAAACCAAAATTTGTTATTTAATGATTCAGATAGAGCATGCAATTTTAAGCAACTTTCTAACGTACTCCTATTATCAATTTTTCTACGTTCTCTTGCTATCTTTATTTAAAAAGCCGGAATGTAAAGCTTAAAAGCTGGCCCATTTTTGGTTCAGAACCTGGGTTATGTTTGCTTATTTGTTTGCTAAATGTTGCCACCATTAAACAAGTGCTATCCAGAGTTCTGAACCTAAAATGGTCTGGCTCCTAAGCTTTAAATTCCTGCTTTTTAAATAAAGATAGCAAGAGAATGAAGAAAAAATGATACTTGGGGGCCGATTTATCATCGGTCTGTCCAACAGACACCGATGAATGCCGACAGCATACGCTGTCAGCATTTATCATTGCACAAGCAGGTCTTGTAAACTGCTTGTGTAATGCCGCTCCCTGCAGATTCGCGGCCAATCGACCGCTAGCAGGGGGTGTCAATCAGCCCGATTGTATAGGATTGGGCAGATTGCAGACCGCGGCCTCAGAGGCAGAGGACCAGTTATGGAGCAGCGGTCTTCAGACCGCTGCTTCATAACTGCTGTTTCCGGCGAGCCTGAAGGCTCTCGTGGAAACAGGGGTCATTCGGCCCTTGATGAATCGGCCCCTTGGAGTAAATTAGGAAGTTGCTTAAAGTTTCATTATTCAAATAGTGGGTACGGTTTAAAAAAACAAACACATTTTTGTAACAATGTATAATACATAAAATGCTCAATATACACTCATGTTCCTGGGCCTACCTAGGTATTCTGTCATGGAAAGGAGCTAGGTGTCAACAGATATAAAGAGGTACATTTTATAATAGAAGTAAATTTGATTTTTTTAAACTGCATACTCTATTTGAATCATAAAACTTTAATGTTGACTGCGACTTGCCGTTACTGTTCCAGATAGAAAATATCACTGGCCTATTGTAAGTCATAAAACTAGTATTTTTTAATTGCTGTAATATTTAGGGTGGCAAAATAAGATATTACAAATAATTTAAATTAGAATGTTGCTTCTACTTCAAAGTTTACTTCACAAATCAGATCTTACTACCTTTAAAATAGTAGAAAAATACAATTATGCAAAATGTGATAGTTATGTGAGACAACTTGTCCTAAAAAAGATTGTCATTTTTCAATTATGACAAAGTCTGTAGTGTTGGGTACATGAACAAGGGCACATTATGATGCTTATTCATAGTAAAAATAAATACAGATACGTAATTGTATTCATTGTTAAATTATTTGTGCTCTTATCCAATAAAAAATAGTGGTATTACAGGTCTTTCTTTGCTTAACCCAAGTAGCCAATATTTATGTGGTGCTATTTCCTTGACCATCTTTATTCTCAGCCAGTTCTACATGACATTGCAAGTTATCTATTGCCTTAATTCAACTGTACCCTTTCAGCCATTATCTGGAAGACATCATGAAGGTCATCTTAACTAACACATGTAGAAAAAAAGGTTGATTTCTTGGGTGTGCACTTATGTTTGGTTCCTCATGAAATTCTCACAGCAGCAATTATGTCAGACAAGCAGGATTAATGTTTACAAGCCATCAAGGAATCCCAGGAGCTGTTCTGTACTCTGCTAATCCTCCAAATTCTGGAATCTCTCCTGATTTCTGTGTAAGAACTGCACTGGGTATTGAATTATATAGCAGTTGTCGGACTGTAATATTTTATTGGGCTGATGAGACACTGGAGAATCTAAATTGTTGAGACACAGATGAGTGAGTGAGAAAGATTGTTGAAATAAACCAGGCAATGTTTACATATTAACTCATTAACTCCCAGCAGGGCTATTACCACATACCTATGAAATGTCTGTCTCCTCTGGTCATTAAATTATTCAAGCAGAAATTCTCTCATCAAACTGTATTTCCTGTTTGATGCACAGAGGTATTTCTGTGTTATGCAGTAAACAAATCAATTTACCCTCAGTGAATAGACAGATGATTTCCAGGTAATCTAATTTACAGAGCTACCATATATACACAGGGTTTAAGGGAGCTTGATGGAGATAACTATTTAAATCTCTCATTCTCAGCGACAGTACCTTAAGCCCTAGATAACACCAGGATCCATAGTTTAAAGGCAATCACCAGCTCTTTCAAACTGCGTTTATGCACCATTTAATAAAAATTCAATAAGCACACACATTTTTTAATGAGGCAATCAAAAAGGCCTACAAAAAAGTATAGAGGAGCACTGGAGTAGAGATAAAAATTAAACTTTATTAATCCATGTTAAAAACGGAATAGCATAACTCCAAACAGAAGTATACTACTTGGGAACCCCCAGAACGTTCTTTAAACAGCTGACGCGTTTCAACTGGGGACATAGTTGTAAAGCCCAGAAGCCTCTCTTTAAAATAAAGCTTCTATAAAAGTGTGAATAACCAGGTGATCACTGTGGTAATAGTGATTACCTGGTGTGAATAAATGTCCATTTATTTGATTAGAGCCCCTATGTGCAGATCAAGGTTACATAACTATACCAAAAATGAAGGATGTGCATTTGTGTGATTTGTTGTTCAATAAAGGCTGAATATGGCCGCCGACAACAGCACTCAGCTTTTTTCGGAACCAGATTTCTTCTTGTGAAAGTGCAACACACAAATGTCTGGATTTTCACAGATCATTGTCTGTTGCACTTTCACAAGAAGAAATACGGCTCTGGAAGGAGCTGAATGCCTCTGCTGGCAGCCAGATTCAGCATTTGTTGGACAACGAATCACACAAATGCACATCCCTAATTTTTGGTAAAGTTATGTAACCTTGACCTGCACCGTGGCCGGACTTTTAGCCGACGGACACTTGGCCGACGGACACTTGGCCGATGGACATTTGGCCGACGGACATTTGGCCGAAACACAAGTGGCTGTCACATAACAGTCCGGCCACGAGATAGATAGATTTCATAGATAGATAGATAGATAGATACATAGATTAGATAGATAGATCAATAGATGCAATAGATACATTTGATAGATACGATAGATAGATTTGATAGATAAATAGATAGATTTGATAGATAGATAGTTTCCCAGACAGAGAATTACAAAACGTGCGGCCTGGGACCCATGGTAAGGTTCCCAGAGGCAGTTGCGGCGCCCGAGGCTCTGATTAGAACAGAGCACTCTGGAACGTATCTGCCCTCGGCCGAAATCGGAACATTCTTTAGCTTTCTGTCTGTCAGCCAAATGACGCGTTTCAACTGGGGACATAGTTGTAAAGCCCAGAAGCCTCTCTTTAAAATAAAGCTTCTATAAAAGTGTGAATAACCAGGTGATCACTGTGGTAATAGTGATTACCTGGTGTGAATAAATGTCCATTTATTTGATTAGAGCCCCTATGTGCAGATCAAGGTTACATAACTATACCAAAAATGAAGGATGTGCATTTGTGTGATTTGTTGTTCAATAAAGGCTGAATATGGCCGCCGACAACAGCACTCAGCTCTTTTCGGAACCAGATTTCTTCTTGTGAAAGTGCAACACACAAATGTCTGGATTTTCACAGATCATTGTCTGTTGCACTTTCACAAGAAGAAATACGGCTCTGGAAGGAGCTGAATGCCTCTGCTGGCAGCCAGATTCAGCATTTGTTGGACAACGAATCACACAAATGCACATCCCTAATTTTTGGTAAAGTTATGTAACCTTGACCTGCACCGTGGCCGGACTTTTAGCCGACGGACACTTGGCCGACGGACACTTGGCCGACAGACATTTGGCCGATGGACATTTGGCCGAAACACAAGTGGCTGTCACATAACAGTCCGGCCACGAGATAGATAGATTTCATAGATAGATAGATAGATACATAGATTAGATAGATAGATCAATAGATGCAATAGATACATTTGATAGATACGATAGATAGATAGATTTGATAGATAAATAGATAGATTTGATAGATAGATAGTTTCCCAGACAGAGAATTACAAAACGTGCTGCCTGGGACCCATGGTAAGGTTCCCAGAGGCAGTTGCGACGCCCGAGGCTCTGATTAGAACAGAGCACTCTGGAACGTATCTGCCCTCGGCCGAAATCGGAACATTCTTTAGCTTTCTGTCTGTCAGCCAAATGACGCGTTTCAACTGGGGACATAGTTGTAAAGCCCAGAAGCCTCTCTTTAAAATAAAGCTTCTATAAAAGTGTGAATAACCAGGTGATCACTGTGGTAATAGTGATTACCTGGTGTGAATAAATGTCCATTTATTTGATTAGAGCCCCTATGTGCAGATCAAGGTTACATAACTATACCAAAAATGAAGGATGTGCATTTGTGTGATTTGTTGTTCAATAAAGGCTGAATATGGCCACCGACAACAGCACTCAGCTCTTTTCGGAACCAGATTTCTTCTTGTGAAAGTGCAACACACAAATGTCTGGATTTTCACAGATCATTGTCTGTTGCACTTTCACAAGAAGAAATACGGCTCTGGAAGGAGCTGAATGCCTCTGCTGGCAGCCAGATTCAGCATTTGTTGGACAACGAATCACACAAATGCACATCCCTAATTTTTGGTAAAGTTATGTAACCTTGACCTGCACCGTGGCCGGACTTTTAGCCGACGGACACTTGGCCGACGGACACTTGGCCGACAGACATTTGGCCGATGGACATTTGGCCGAAACACAAGTGGCTGTCACATAACAGTCCGGCCACGAGATAGATAGATTTCATAGATAGATAGATAGATAGATACATAGATTAGATAGATAGATCAATAGATGCAATAGATACATTAGATAGATACGATAGATAGATAGATTTGATAGATAAATAGATAGATTTGATAGATAGATAGTTTCCCAGACAGAGAATTACAAAACGTGCTGCCTGGGACCCATGGTAAGGTTCCCAGAGGCAGTTGCGGCCCCCCAGGCTCTGATTAGAACAGAGCACCCTGGAACGTATCTGCCCTCGGCCGAAATCGGAACATTCTTTAGCTTTCTGTCTGTCAGCCAAATGTCCGTCGGCCAAATGTCCATCTGCCAAATGTCCTTCTGCCAAATGTCTTTCTGCATTTTGTCAGAGCACCGACCTGCACATAGGGGCTCTGTTCAAATAAATGGGCAATTTTTCACACCAGCTAATCACTATTACCACAGTGATCACCTGGCTATTAACACATATATAGAGGCTTTATTTTAAAGAGAGACTTCTTGGTTTTAAAACAAGGGGTCTTGGGGTCTCTAGGCCTTTTTTGACAACAAATCACACAAATGCACATCCCTACTAAAAATCTTTTATTTTTATGAGAATAAACCCTTCTTTTTATTGTAGAGTTTAGGGAAACACACACAAATATAAACTATATTGTTCATAACCTTGTCTATTAAATTGTTAATTGCAAAATGTATTTTTTTTTACACTTTTTGTTGCATGTTTCTCACATGTGATGATATATACATAATATAATGGTATAGTTTGAATCTGCTGGGTCTTCCAAAAAATGTGGAAAAAAAGATAAATAATATTTGTTACTTTGTCACTGAAAAATGAATTACAGTAGGACATAGATGTGAGCAGCATCTAAAAACTGCAAAACAGCTCAGCACAGGGGTAGAAGTGGAACAGCAGTTAAAGAGTTAATTAATCCTGTTAACAAATAAGAACTATTATACTTTATATTATATGTAGGATGGTAACTTGGAGGAGGTCTAGACTGTGGTGAGGAACTGAATAAGATGTAGCTGTTAAAGAGACTGAAGAAAGAAGATTTTTCAGTCAGATTTCATGAAAAGCCATATTTTTACAAACATTAGTTTTAATTGTGGGTATTTATGATGTTGATATGTGTATGGGGTATTCATAGTTAAGTGGCAATGTTTGTGGTAGGGATCAGTGTTCCCTTTAAGGCCTCATTTTGTGAACAGCCTAGCAGTGAAACAGTTAATTAGGGAAGCACACCCTGCAATAAGCAAACACTACATAATGCAGACCGCAAGATATGGTTCCCTTATTAACTGTTTCACTGCTGAGTCATCACAAAACGTAGACTTAGGAGGAACACTGGTAAAGAGATATCTATTTTTTTATTTTTTTTGTAACTTGGGAGGGTGGATATGTGACAAGTGGACATTTCTTATGGGGATAATGAAGGGGTTGTGTGGAGTTGTTGTTTAGAATTAAAAGCACAGTGTACTGTAAAATTTAGAAATTGTATAGGAAAGAACTCAAATAAGGTTTATTTTTTAATATTAAATAGCTGTCTCACCTACATAAAACCACAACCCATTAAAACGGGCTGAGCTTACAGGGAGATCAGACCTCCTTAAATTATCTCTTTATTTAAAGAGGATCATCATTATCTTATCTCTCACTGTATACACAGTGAGACCAATAGTAGCAGCCTGATCTAAAGCTCTATGGTATGGTGTAATGGCCTAAGAAATCTCGTTAGTAGTGTGAGGTCCCTTAAAAAACTAAATTTTAGATTGAGAGCTGTTTATCTCATTATTCATCATTCTGGATGTGAAGGAGACACAACTAAATAGCAATACAAGGCTTTAACAAAATCTCTCCATGATGACGAGTTTTCTTTCATGTAATTGGCAAGAGTCCATGAGCTAGTGACGTATGGGATATACAATCCTACCAGGAGGGGCAAAGTTTCCCAAACCTCAAAATGCCTATAAATACACCCCTAACCACACCCACAATTCAGTTTTACAAACTTTGCCTCCTATGGAGGTGGTGAAGTAAGTTTGTGCTAAGATTTCTTCATTGATATGCGCTTCTCAGCTTTTTTGAAGCCTGTTTCCTCTCAGAGTACAGTGAATGTCAGAGGGATGTGAAGGGAGTATCACCTATTGAATGCAATGGTTTTCCTTGTGGGAAATCTTTTCATAGGTTCTCTGTTATTGGTCGTAGAAATTCATCTCCTACCTCCCTTTTCAGATTGACGATATACTCTCATATTCCATTACCTCTACTGATAACTGTTTCAGTACTGGTTTGGCTATCTGCTATATGTGGATGGGTGTCTTTCGGTAAGTATGTTTTCATTACTTAAGACACTCTCAGCTATGGTTTGGCACTTTATGTACTAATATAAAGTTCTAAATATATGTTTTGTACTTATATTTGCCATGACTCAGGTTTCAGTATATTTCCTTTTGTAGACTGTGAGTTTCAAAATTGGGAAAATATATTTAGGAAGTAATTTATTCTTACCTTTTCTTCAAATTGACTGCTTTTTCATTAATTTTTGCGGGCAAAATTAGGCTTGCGAGGTCGCAAAATGCTGTTATTTATTGCGTCATTCTTGGCTCGAGATTTTTTTTGGCGCGAAGGTACGCTTGGCGCCGCAAATTCGTCATTTCCGGCATCATCGTTTATGCCAGGTTTCCTTGCACAAGGTTGTGTCTGCCATGACGCGAGTTGCATCATTTCCGGATGTTGTTAGTGCCAAAAAATTTCATTTTGCCTTGTGCGTAATACTTGGCGCCAAATAAATTATTTATTTAAACCCCACTTCCTATATGTTCCTTGCCTTTTTCTATGCTCAGAGGGCTATGCTGTTTGCATTTTTTCCCCATTCCTGTAACTGCCATATAAGGAAATTGCTAATTTTGCTTTATATGTTGTTTTTTCTCTTACATTTGCAAGATGTCTCAATCTAATCCTGTCTCATAAACCACTGTTGGATTCCTGCTGCCTGATAACAGTTCTACCAAGTGTATCTGTTGTAAGTTAGCGGAGATTATATCTCCAGCTGTGGTATGTAATAGTTGTCATGATAAGCTTTAACATGCAGAGAATGTATCCATCAGTACTAGTACAATGCCTATTGTTCCTTCAACATCTAATGTACATGATATCCCTGTGAATATAAAAGATTTTATTGCTGATGCTATTCAGAAGGCTATGTCTGCTATTCTGCCATCTAATAAACGTAAAAGGTCTTTTAAAATTTCTCCTAGAGTTGATGAAATTTCAAATGACGACAACATACTGATTTATCCTCCTCTGATGAGGATCTATCTGATTCAGATGATCCTACCTCAGATATTGACACTGACAAATCTTCTTATCCTCGTTCCTTGTTAAAAGAGGTGTTGATTACTTTGGATATTGAGAAAACTAGTCCTCTTGATACTAAAACTAGTAATCTTTTAAATTCTGTTTATAAACCTCCTGTGGTTACTCCAGAGGTTTATCCAGTTCCTGGTGCTATTTCTGATATGATTTCATAAGAATGGAATAGGCTTGGTACCTATTTTATTCCTTCTTCTAGGTTCAAAAAGTTGTATCCTTTGCCAGCAGTTAGATTGGAGTTTTGGGAAAAAATCCCCAAAGTTGATGGGGCTATTTCTACTCTTGCTAAACGTACTACTATCCCTATGGAAGATAGTACTTCCTTTGAGGACCCTTTAGATAGGAAACTTGAATCTTATCTAAGGAAAGCTTATTTATATTCTAGCTATCTTCTCAGGCCTTCCATTTCTATGGCTGATGTTGCAGCTGCATCAACTTTTTGGTTGGAAAGCTTAGCGCGACAGGAAACAGATCCTGATTTGTCTAGCATTGTTCCCTTGCTTCAACATGAGAATCATTTTATCTGTGATGCCATTTATGTCTTTAGCTATTTTAGCTAGAAGCTATTTTAGCTAGAAGAGCTTTGTGGCTCAAATATTGGAATGCTGACATGGTATCTAAGTCTAGATTACTATCTTTTTCTTTCCAAAGTAACAATTTGTTTGGTTCTCAGTTGGATTCGATTATTTCAACTGTCACTGGGGGGAAGGGAGTTTTTTTACATTAGGATAAGAGATCTAAGGGAAATCTAAAGCTTCTAATCATTTTCGTTCTTTTCTACAAGATAAGGAACAGAAAGCCAATCCTTCCCCCAAAGAATTTGGTTCCAATTGGAAACCTTCTTCAAGTTGGAATAAATCCAAGCCATTTAAGAAACTAAAGCCCCCAAGTCTGCATGAAGGTGCGGCCCTCATTCCAGCTCAGCTGGTAGGGGTAGATTCTGTCCAAAATCAATGGATTCAGAGTATTGTCTCTCAAGGGTATTGAATAGGATTCAGAATAAGACCTTTTGAATTGTTTTTTAAGAGTGCCAACTTTCAAAATGGTGACTATAAGGACTATTCTGCCTTTTGTTGAGCAAAGTCATTATATGTCCACGATAGACTTACAGGATGCATATCTTCATAATCCGATTCATCCAGACCACTATCGGTTTCTGAGATTCTCTTTTCTAGACAAGCATTACTAATTTGTCACTCTTCCATTTGGTCTAGCCACAGCCCCAAGGATTTTTACAAAGGTTCTCGGTGACCTACTCTCTGTAATCAGAGAACAGGGTATTGCGGCGGTTCCTTATTTGGACGATATCTTGGTACTAGCTCAGTCTTTACATTCTGCTGAATCTCACACAAATCAACTAGTGTTGTTTCTTCAAAGACATGGTTGGAGGATCAATTTACCAAAGAGTTCCTTGATTCCTCAGACAATTGTCACCTTTTTAGGTTTCCAGATAGATTCAGTGTCCATGAAGAGATGAATAAAATTGGTTTCAGCTTGTCGAAACTTTCAGTCTAAATCATTTCCTTCAGTAGCTATGTGCATGGAAGTTTTAGGTCTCATGACCGCAGCATTGAACGTGATCCCCTTTGCTCGTTTTCATATGAGACCTCTCCGGCTTTGTATGCTGAATCAATGGTGCAGGGATTATACAAAGATATCACAATTAATATCCTTAAATCCCAATGTTCGACTCTCTCTGACTTGGTGGTTAGATCACCATCGTATAGTTCAAGGAGCCTCTTTTGTTCATCCAACCTGGACTGTGATCACAACAGATGCAAGTCTTTCAGGTTGGGGAGCAGTCTGGGGATCTCTGACAGCACAAGGGGTTTGGAAATCTCAAGAGGCGAGGTTACCAATCATTATTTTAGAACTCCGTGCTCTTTTCAGGGCTCTTCAGGTTTGGCCTCTGTTGAAGAGAGAACCATTCATTTGTTTTCGGACAGACAATATCACAACTGTAGCATATGTCAATCATCAGAGTGGGACTCACAGTCCCCTAGCTATGAAAGAAGTATCTTGGATACTTTCTTGGGCATAATCCAGCTCTTGTCTAATTTCTGCGTTACATATACCATTTGTAGACAATTGGGAAGCGTATTATCTCAGCCTTCGGACTTTACATCTGGGGGAGTGGTCACTCCATCTAAATGTGTTTTTTCAGATTGTTCAGATGTGGGGTCTTCCAGAAATAGATCTGATGACTTCACATCTAAACAAAAAACTTCCCAGGTACCTGTCCAGGTCCAGGGAACCTCAGACGGAGTCAGTGGATGCGTTATCAGTTCCTTGGTTTTACCAACCTGCTTATATCTTCCCGCCTCTAGTTTTTCTTCAAAGAGTGATCTCCAAGCTCATCATGGAACGATCGTTTGTGTTTCTGGTAGCACCAGCATGGCCTTACAGGCTCTGGTATGCAGATCTTGTCCGGATGTCCTGTTGCCAACCTTGGCCACTTCCTTTAAGACCAGACCTTCTGTCTCAAGGGCCGTTTTTCCATCAGGATCTCAAATCATTAAATTTGAAGGTATGGAAATTGAACTATTAGTGCTTAGTCATAGAGGTTTCTCTACCACTAATACTATGTTACAGGCTTGTAAATCTGTCTCTAGGAAGATGTATTATCGAGTCTGGAAGACTAATGGTGTTCTCATAAATTCTCCAGGCATTCTTTTAGAATTCCTAGAATTTTTCAGTTTCTTCAGGATGGTTTGGATAAAGGTTTGTCTGCAAGTTCACTGAAGGGACAAATCTCTGCTCTTTCTGTTTTGTTTCAAAGAAAGATTGCTAAGCTCCCTGATATTCACTGTTTTGTACAGACTTTGGTCCGTATCAAGCCTGTAATTAAATCAATTTCTGCTCCTTGGAGTCTTGGTTTGGTTTGGTTTTGAAGGCTTTAAAGGCTCCTCCTTTTGAGCTTATGCATCCCTTGGATATTAAACTACTTTCTTGGAAAGTGTTGTTCCCTTTGGCTATCTCTTCTGCTAGAAGAGTTTCCGAATTATCTGCTCTTCCTCGTGAGTCTCCTTTTCTGATTTTCCATCAGGATAAGGCAGTTTTGCGGACTTCATTTAAATTTCTAACTAAGGTTGCAAATTCTAACAACATTAATAGGGAAATTGTTGTCCCCTCTTTGTGTCCTAATCCTAAGAATTCTTTGGATAAATGAAATATTAAATTAAATATTATGTGGAAGCTACTAAAGATTTCAGGAAGACTTCTAATCTATTTGTTGTATTTTCTGGTTCTAGGAAAGGTCAGAAAGCTTCTGCCATTTCCTTGGCATCTTGGTTAAAGCTTTTGATTCATCAGGCTTATTTGGATTCGGGTCAGGCCCCACCTCAGAGAATCACAGCTCATTCTACTAGATCAGTCTCCACATCATGTGCTTTTAAGAATGAAGCTTCAGTTGATCAGATTTGCAAAGCAGCAACTTGGTCTTCTTTGCATACATTTACATTACCGTTTTGATGTATTTGCATCTTCAGAAGCAGTTTTTGGTAGAAAAGTTCTACAGACAGCTGTTTCAGTTTGATTCCTCTGCTTATGTTTTAAGTTTTTTCTTTTCATTTATGCAAAAAACGTATTCTTTTGGGTGTGGATTTAATTTTTTCAGCGGAAAATGGCTGTTTTTATTTTTATCCCTCCCTCTCTAGGGTATTGCTATCCCATACATCACTAGCTCATGGACTCTTGCCAAGTACATGAAAGAAAACATAATTTATGTAAGAACTAACCTGATAAATTCATTTCTTTCATATTGGCAAGAGTCCATGAGACCCACCCTTTTTATGGTGGTTATGATTTTTTGTATAAAGCACAATTATTTCCAGGTTTTTTTATGCTTTTTACGCCTTTTTCTATAACCCCACTAGTTGGCTATTCATTAAACTGAATTGTGGGTGTGGTGAGGGTTGTATTTATAGGCATTTTAAGGTTTGGGAAACTTTGCCCCTCCTGGTAGGATTGTATATCACATACGTCACTAGCTCATGGACTCTTGCCAATATGAAAGAAATTAATTTATCAGGTAAGCTCTTACATAAATTATGTTTTTAATCATCAGGCTATTAGAGAAAAAAAATGGAAAATAGGCATTTTAGTATCTTTCTGTCCCACCCCCACTGGGAGCGTGCTTTCTTCTTAACCTTCATGTTTACATAGCTTTTCTATAACCATGAGTTAAGTGTTGAAATTTCCTGTATTAGTGGGGATACAAGAGTCAAAAACATATATTTAAAATGACAAAATAAAGGTAAACTAGCTATTTGTAAACAAGTGAATACACTCCAACAGGTAAAATGGATCATTGAGACCAATTAGAAAAGGAGAAAAAAAAATCACAGTACACTGTACCTTTAAGAACTGGTGTCTACTTTGGGGACAGATTATATGTAGGAGATATCATAATGGAGAACCAATGTTATAAAGGAACCAGTGCTCTGTGGATTGGTAGTAGTACCTCCTTACCTTGCTGGATGTAGCAACCAGTCATAAGAGATTGCCACATTTTGTATAGTACTTGTGGGAAGTTAATGAAAATGTATTGCTCTGTTCTCTGATATAGATGCAATAATGAAGCTTCTACATAAAATATGCTGTTGACAACATTTCAGTATCTTGATTGTAATAAGGACCATGTGGAAGAACCATAATTCCTCCTTGACCTGTCTCAAGTGTAAGCTTGGTTAGTTCTCAGGTTAATCTCTGATGAAGCACAGGTACGCATGCGCAAAACGTGTCAGATAGCAGGGATCTTACCTTTACTTGTATGCCTCCTATCTGAATAAACTTTGGATTATACTGACGATAGAGGACCCGGTTTCTTTTCCTCATTTGTAGTTCTCAGTTTAGTCTTTTACATATGCAAAACTTTACTTTTATATTTGAACTTTATTTATAGATAAAGCAATACAAAGTTGGTGTATGAATGTTAGACAAAAACAACCATAATACAAAAAGAAGGCACTTTAAATTGAAATAATAAGGACATGCATTTCCAAAATAGTCCATCACCATTATCTTTTTTTGAAATTTCTTTGCCATATATATATATATATATATATATTGTCATAATTTACTAATAAACCTGTTTCTCTTCAACTTGAGCAAATATCCTCTGCTTCTGATCCTTCTAATCATTTCAAATAATTCATATTTCTCTCTTTGCTTTTTGTCTCACTAAACTGCAATTGAGTCTATAATTTGCCTTTTTTCCCGTTGCAGTCTTAAATTTGAATTCCAGTCACTTGTCCAAATTTCCAATGTTTTAATATCACAATTTATTTAATCTAATCCTCACTTCACTGAAGATTACTTAAGGGGAGAAAGATGCTGCACACAGCAGTTCTACTATATGGTATGGGATTATAAAAAATATGTTTGTTTTTAAAATGGCTTTGTTGTCAAATATCATTTTTCTCCTTTTTGTTTTTCAGTCTGTTGATACTGATATTTTTTTCTATTTTGCTATTTTGTAGTAACATTTTCTTTTTCACAAGCTCAAGAGCCTGCATTCTTAAAGTAATATTGTTGACAAAAGGAATTAACTGTTTATTTTACTTATGTGCCTTGTATATTTTAAAATACTCTCTATGTTGCTAGACTGTATATGATTTTCTCTTTTTTATAATATTTATAAATGCTTTAAAACAAAAAGTGTCCACATTTTGTATGGCTCTTAAAATATTAGGTCAGTTATTTGTTTCTTGCATGCTTGCCAGTCTCATGTTTTGTTTTTTGTTGGCTCTGTCTTTCCCTATAATCATATCAAATTATTTCCTTTTATGGAAAATAAATTCTATTCTGCATTTTTCTTTTTTTGGTACAATATTTCAAACCATCTCCAAGATGCATATTATTTTGTGTGTCTCATTTCCTAAATTGTAATAAAATTAATGTATTAATATGTTAGGTTCAACAGTGCAAAAATATAATAAATAATAAAATATTCTATATGAATGCACTTTATTTGACAATACTTTCTTCCATGCCAATCAAAGGTGGTAACATAATTAAACGGGCATAATGTTACTATAGAAAATGCTTTCCTCAGTAGCCACATCCCATTTTAAAGGGACTTTAAGCAGCCAATCAGGATGCTAGTCCAAGGACTTACAAGGGAGCGTGCATTTGGCATGTGCAGGCACAGGCATGTTATTTCCCTACTCAGTTTAAGGAAGTTTGCTATGAAATCTCATGAGATAACAGTAAAGCAAAGCATGACCTCAACAGTGCTGATTGGCAATTTTTTTTTTACAACCTACAGCTGACAGTAGCTGAAGGATAGCTGTTCACTGAGCACTTACTATTGTGAGCTGAAGAAATTTCTACACAGAGAAGTTCATGTGATATTTTCTTGTCATCTGTTTACAGTTATACTGTCCCTTTAACCCATTAGAGCATTTTTTCTTATTGAAGCATTATGTTCGTTTAATTGCACTTCTGCTTGCCTATATATATAGCTTTGATTTGCACAAGGATGCACCTTTTTTATTTTCTTTTTAGTCTTTTTCATCCAACTTTGACTGTGAAGGGGGTAAAAGTAGAGTGCAGCTCCTTGGTCATATTGGTCATATTCAAGCTGTTACTGTTATATATTGCTTTTTAAATGTTTACTTTGTATTGTGTACAGATACATTGATAGTTATACTTTATGTAATATATATATATATATATATATATATATATATATATATATATATATATAATATTTCTAGATTGGTATATTTGGTACATATATTATATCATCTTTGGTGTTACTAGGCTTGGAAAAAGATTTAGTTTTTCCTTATTGCATTACTTAAAGGGACAATGAACCCAATTTTTTTCTTTCCTGATTTAGATAGAGCATGCAATGTTAAGCAACTTTCTAATTTACTCCTATTATCAAATTTTCTTTATTCTCTTGGTATCTTTATTTGAAATGCAAGAATGTAAGTTTAGATGCTGGCTCATTTTTGGTGAACAACCTGAGTTGTTCTTGCTGATTGGTGGATAAATTCACCCACCAATAAACAAGTGGTGTCCAGCGTCCTGAACCAAAAAATAGCTTAGATGTCTTCTTTTTCAAATAAAGATAGCAAGAGAACGAAGAACAATTGGCTGATCCAATCAGCCAATCAGATTGAGCTCGCATTCTATTGGCTGATCCGATCAGCCAATAGAATGCAAGCTCAATCTGATTGGCTGATTCGATCAGCCAATCAGATTTTTCCTACCTTAATTCCGATTGGCTGATAGAATCCTATCAGCCAATCGGAATTGAAGGGACGCCATCTTGGATGAATTTAATATAGGTTGAGGCAGGGTCCAGGAGCGGTGGTTTAGGTGTTAATGCATTTATTATAGTTGCGGCGGGGTCAGGGAGCGGCGGTTTAGGGGTTAATATTTATAGAGTAGCTTGCGGTGGGCTCCGGGAGCGGCGGTTTAGGGGTTAACATATTTATTATAGTGGCGGTGGGCTCCGGGAGCGGTGGTTTAGGGGGTAATAACTTTATTTAGTTGCGGCGGTGTAGGGGGGGCAGATTAGGGGTGTTTAGACTCGGGGTACATGTTAGGGTGTTAGGTGTAGACATCTCCCATAGGAATCAATGGGATGTCTGTCAGCAGCGAACTTGTACTTTCGCTATGGTCAGACTCCCATTGATTCATATGGGATCCGCCGCCTCCAGGGCGGCGGATTGAAAACCAGGTACGCTGGGCCGTAAAAGTGCCGAGCGTACCTGCTAGTTTTTTGATAACTAGCAAAAGTAGTCAGATTGTGCCGCACTTGTGTGCGGAACATCTGGAGTGACGTAAGAATCGATCTGTGTCGGACTGAGTCCGGCGGATCGAAGCTTACGTCACTAAATTCTACTTTTGCCGGTCTCTAGCCTTTGATAACTAAGGCGAATCAGCCTCGCCACAAATACGCTGCAGAATTCCAGCGTATTTGAGGTTGACGGCTTGATAACTAGGCCCCTTTACATCAAAGTTTCCACAGTAGTCATATTCCATCATATAGGGACTTTAAGTATCCAATCATGATACATGTCCCAGGGTTTGCAAGTGAGAGTGCATCCGGCATGTGCGGGCTAAGTTACTTTGTGGTTTGCCCCCTGAATTTTAGAAAGTTGTCCATGAAGTCTCATGGGATCACAGTAAAGCAAAATGTGAACCGAGCACTGATGAATTTGAAGCTAAAGATAATGAATAAATTGAGAAGAGAATTGGACCAAGGACAGTGCCTTGTGTTACACCAACAGAAAGTGGTAAATGCGCAGAGAATGCACCAGACAAGGCTACATTAAAAGGTATGGTTAGAAGGATAGGAGGAGAACCATGAGAGGGCTGTGTCGCAAATGCCAAATAATTAGAGTGTTTGGAGCAAGTCAACATTATAAAAAGCTGCAGACAGATCTAGAAGAAATAACAGAGAGAAGTTGTGTTGATTACTTACAAGCCCTCTGTCTGTATTAAAGCAATGATGTAATGGAATTGGGTTTCTACGCCCTCTTAAACATTATGTGGACAGTATTGTACTGCATAAAGTAGTATATTGATCTCATAATTGCAATGTGGGTCTTTCCTTTAAAGAAGGTGTTAGTGAGTACAGTTTCCAACACCATCAAAAGGCACTTGGTGACTTGAGGAAACTCTGTCAGGAAGAGTTTGGGCAGACACAAGGCCACAACAGAATGAGAAGACAAGTTTTTGAGAGTCAGAAGCTTGTGTGATAGCTGGCTCACAGGTCAACAGATGCAAGCACAGCTTAACACTGGTCAAAGTAAACAATTCTCCCTTTTAACTGTAAAGAGAAGATGTCGAGCTGCAGGTTTGACAGGTCAAATGGGAGTATGATGATTGCAAAATAGGAAAAAGAGGCTTTCTTGGGCAATGAAGCACCCACAGTGGAATACTGAAGGCTGGAATGAGGTCTTATGGATAAATGAATAAAAATAAGAAATCTTCAATTCATCACCGGTTTCTCACTGAAATTATTTACCAACAACTTGTGCAGTCATAAGACAAAAGGTTGCTTAAGCTTCTCTGGGATTTCCTTTGTTCAGAAATAGCAGACATGCATGACTTTGCCACTGCTTTTTGGTAAATAGAATGCCGTTTATTTTTTCGCTGTAGGAATCCCTCCTCAACTAATCTACCTCCCTGATCCCTCCCAAATAACTCTCTAACCCTCCCCCTCTAAATAGTAGCAGCTGTCTGCCAGTATCCAGTTAATAGTATTTTTCTTAACTTATTACTAAAATTATTTAGTAATAAAAAATGTTTCTGTAGTGTAGCGATCTTCCCCCTCCACCAAGCATCAATAGGGACCCCCTCACTCACCTGTTTCTGTAGAATAGAGAAGCCATCGCTTACCATTTTTTCTGTAGCATTTGGACCCCTCCCTCCTCCCTCCCATGATGTGCTGCCCGTCGTCTCTCTCCTTCCCTCCCACGCCACCCATGGCATCACCGCAAGCCAATACAGACAGAAAACTTAACTAATGTTTAGTATTTTCCTGATTTTAATAAGAAATATGTTAGCGAGAGGTAATGGTGAGGTAACCCTAGTAACAAGTTTGTTCACAATCACATGGTAAACTGATCCCAGTGTGAGGTGCACGTGCAACTGGTATTACTATTACATCACACGCCAATCTCTGCCGTACATTTATCAATATTAATAAGTAATTGAATCTATTGGATGGGCTTGGATTGACTGACAGTTGGCAATGATTATCTTAATGCAATATGTATAATGTAGCTTTGATTTAAGGTTTTTAAGAACATGGATAAATGGTTATTTGTTATATTGTATTTGCTGGTCAAACACTTTCTTGACAAACGCTTCAATTGGAGCTGAAACATCAACGTTTGTTTTTTGTATTAATACTTTTTTTTTTTTCTACTTAAGTCCTGTGAGTGCCATTCAACAAATTTTATATATATATATATATATATATATATATATATATATATATATATATATATATATATATATATATATATATATATATATATATATATATATATATAAACAGACCCAAACACACAAACATATATATATATATACACAGGAAGATAGCTCAATACATAACTAATATTCTGCAAGATTTTTTTTTACAATGTACCTGCTCATTAGGCACACATAAGCATGTTTGGCTTTGATCACAAACTAATCCAAAATAAACACTTTTTCCTGCAAGTGAGACTTTCTCTCAGTCAACTAAGAACAGATGCCCAACAGCACAACACAATTAAAACCATCTGTATCAATTTTCCAAGCTGGAGTGTAAAAATGTATACCTTTCATCATGTTCCCTGCATGACGTGGTAGTGGGATGAAACAACTGGCTTGTTTGATGTGGGCTTAGTTGACGAACCACAGTGGAAATGAAACCTTTTAACATATATTAAAATATCCTGCTTCTGGAAGTAAATTGTTTGCAGTTTGAAATGGGTTAATGTTGTCTGGATGAACATAATGAGTTATGAAGTGTAATTACTGGTAAAGGACAAGCAGAGTAACTTAAAAATGCACAACTAAGAAGGTGTATTACTTTATGTTAGTTTTCGGCTACTTATCTCCAGTTCGTCAACTCTTTTTTATGGTTACAGTTGATCACAGTGGTAATTACATGCAATACTTTTTTTAATTGTCTATTAATTCATTAGGGTAGCTTATTTATTTTATTATAAAATAATTGTTTTAATGGTAAGGATGAAGAATAGCTTTTTGAGGAGAGGTGGTAAGCGTATCTAAGTAGGTTAATTTTCAAAGAGTGCTTAAAGCAATAGTAAATTATGTTGCCCCTGAAGCATGCTTTAAAACCTTGAGGAAGGATGCGTATTTTTGTCTTTTGACTTTGGCTTGCAAAACCTTAATTTTTTTTACAAATATTGACATGTTTTGATATGCAACCGCCAGCCCCCCTTGGAGCTAATATTTTTCCATACATGGCACAGCTAATCTGAAGCAATGCCCTACGTCTAATTGAGAAACAATAGCCGCACTCCCGAGTCTCTCTTAGCAAGGCTGACAAAACTGCACACTCACAGATCGTCCAGAGTAAAAACGAGTTGAGTGCTTCTGCTGACTGTGAATCTGTAAGGTAATTGAGATTCACTGTTTACTAGGAGCACGTCTAGGAAATTCTGTACTTTGAGAATCATATCATAGTATCATATATATCTTTTGAAGAACGCCATGCAGCATAAGTAAAAGAATAATTATGCAATGAATGGGTTAAAATAAATACACATGGTTTTAAATATATTACAATATAATTCATCAAAATACAGTATTTGCTCATTTATATCTATGAAGATGATACACACTCCTGCTGCTGCAAAAACTGCATTGTGAATCGTAAAAGTATTTCCGATTGACTGAAATGTTGAGAAGCCACATAACACTGCTGACATAAAACACATGAACTATTGTTCTGACTTGATCTTCACCTCACTCGGTATGCGCACTCAAAGTAGGCTGTATTGCTCCTCCTATTTTAAGAATCAGGGGTGGAACTATCATTGGTACAGTAGGTGCAGGGGCACAAGGGCCCGAGTGCTGGGGGGGGGCCATAGCAACCAGTCTACACATAGGTACACACACACACACACATATATATATATATATAATATACTCAGAATCATTATACAGAGATGCATGTATACTATTACTGTTGCTTAATACTGAGTTACCTTTGGGAGGGGGCCAAAAAAATGTTTTGCGCCAGAATGATAAAGTGGGTTGGCCAGATTCCCTTAAATGAGGCTAATTCCACAACAGTTTTATCATATTAAAGTTAAAAAAATTGACTAATCTTATGTTCTACAAACATTTTTTAAAAAACAATGGTTTCAAGGGATTGTCTTTACCATCGCTTTAAAGGGAAATTAAGCCCACATTTTTTTTATTTTATGATTCAGATAGTACATTTTTTAAAATAGCAATTCACTAGTTCTATTATCTAGTTTGCATCTCCCTGTCCCAGAAAGCCACTGGGAAGTAATTTTGAAAATGTAAAACAAGTCGTTTTAAAAGTAGAAATAGATAAGATATGTAACATGAGGATATTGTTTTTCTTGTTTCACCTGTAAAATATTGAGAATGATCAATTCAAAAGCTAATATAAAAAAAAACCAGTTGATAAAAAAATGTAAAGGAAGCTCCAGTTGAACTTTTTTGTTGTTGTTGATACAAATATTTCATATGCAGCAATATCACAAATCTGCAATTTTTCATGATGAACAATCTTTTCACCCTCTAAAGGCTACATGAAGAGGAGAACAAAATGGGGCATAGGTTCACTAAATATTGAAAGAATGCTCTATTAAAAGGAAAGTGTACTGTAAAATTGTTTTTCCTTAAAGTTTTTCCAATGACTTGTTATACTAGCTGCAGAGTATAAAATATTTGAAATAGATGGTTTTGTTCTTTAAAACAACAAACTATTAAAATGGGGTGAGCTTACAGGGAAATCAGATTTCATTATTTTATAACTTTCTTTACACACACATGCTTCTTTATAATGTCTGTATACCAAAGCCCAATACTTAGGGCCTATTATTCAAAACCTTGCCGGCATGGAGAGAAAGCACACAAAATCTTTGAGATTTGTTTTAGACCTTGTAATGTAGGAGTCTCTGTTTCACATAAAGAACACTAAACATTTCTAAAGATAAAATTAGTTTTTCTAAATATTCACAAGAGCTGCTGGTGCAACGCCGCCCCCTGCAGACTCGCGGCCAATCAGCCGCCAGCAGGGGGGTGTCAATCAACCCGATCGTACTTGATCGGGTTCATTTCCGGCGATGTCTGTCCGCCTGCTCAGAGCAGGCCGACAGGTTATGGAGCAGCGGTCTTTGTGACCGCTGCTTCATAACTGCTGTTTGTGGCGAGCCTGCAGTGGTTTCTCATTTCTCTGCTGGCTCAGCAGTTTACTCAGGCATAAAAAATACAAGTATGTCACATAACAAACATATTGGCTTTTTAAACTATAAACAACCAATCAAGTATCACAATTACAAATCACACACCTGTAATCAGGTATAAAACACACACACCTACCTATCTCTAATTGGTCTGCCGAAGTGTTCATCTAATGTGTTACTGATTTAACATTATTTCTATTAATCTTTGTGCAAAGTGTATAATTTTTATAGG
The DNA here is from genome assembly GCF_027579735.1 of Bombina bombina. Lineage (NCBI taxonomy): Eukaryota > Metazoa > Chordata > Amphibia > Anura > Bombinatoridae > Bombina > Bombina bombina. Next base: position 579,218,447 of record NC_069501.1, on the reverse strand, counting down.
GTAATATATCTTAATACAATGTGATGACAGTAAAGAAATCCAGACATATATGATCGTCATATGTTCAGTTCTATCTGAAAAAGCTAATGTGGAGTGAGTCTTACCTTAAGTTATTCTTAAGTTATTCAAATGGCTAGACAAAGTTCCCATTTCTGTCAATAAAAGGTTACCCAACTGTAAATTGATCAAATGTTTGGCATCACAATATATGTTTACTTAGCTAAAAAGGCGTCACAGAAAATGAATGACGTATCTCTGCCCTCCGCCATCTACATTAAAGCATATTTTGTCAATGAATCCTTCTTTGAATCCAGTAGTAGCTTGTTGTGTATTTTGCTACTAAGCGTCAGATCTTGTCAACCATTGGTTCAACGTGGGGATTGACTAAATCAATCATTGGGCTAAAATGAGGCATGTGACAGGACTTGTAGCTCCACATAGGGTATTTTTATGTCCGTGTCATATGACACAATTCGTTTAAAGCTGGATACATTTCTTATATGATTATTCAATAATATGTGTATCTGTATAAATATAATGCGATTGACTTTACCAGCCATATCATTATTATGTACATGATGAATACGTCTACTATACTAATACAGCTGATATATGACCATAAAGGGGGGGGGGGGGGCTATACCGAGAACTGTCAGGACTAAATGGACTAACAACACTTTTTTATGTCCAACAATAAAGGGGGTTTCATACAAGCGAAGACAGTTTCACCGGAATGGTTAGTAAATGTCAAAAAGGAAAGAGAAACATTATATTATCATTTTCGTGAGGGGTTGATATTAAACACATAAATAAATTCAATAACAGGATAAAAGGATGTTATAAAAAATATATATTGGTAAATATATGTGATATAGTGTGTATAGAATAGTATAAGGGCAAAATTAAAAAATATTGATATGGATTACGAACTAACAATCATCATATAACCGTGATGATATGTTGTTAAAAAATGATTATAATAATTGCTGCAAATATATATTAAAAATGTGTTGAAATGTGTTGATGTGTATTAAAAGTAGTGATCATAAGATATGGACAAATACAATGGGCTAAATAATACAGGGTTGGGAAATATATAGGGTATGGGGAGGTAAAAATTGTAAAGTGATACAAAAATGATGATAATGTGTGATGTGAGATAATTATGTGAAAAATAGAGGAAAGGGGGATATTAATAAAACATTGGTTTAGGAGTTGGTATATGGGAAAAGGGGATAGAAGGGAAAAGAAAAAGGTCCCAAATGCTATAAGGCATAGAGTAAATGTATGAGAAAGGATATTTGGAACAGGATAGGGGGAGCTATGGAATATATTATGTTTATTTGATGTTCTATGAACTAGACTAAAAAGCCGCACAGTCTATTTTCTTTGTTTAGACCAGAGGGAAACAGTGACTGGAACTTATATAAAAACACAAGTAGTTTAGATGCGCCTATATTACCAACACAAAAGGTAATTTAGTCTAAAAATAAATATCACAACTAAGAAAATGATAGATTAAAGTCAAATTTAATTTTTTTTTAATAAACAGAGTACTACTAAAAAAATATAACTCTCACAAATAATCTTTACTAGTTAAAAATAACACACAACCATGTATAAATATTTAAATAAATGCCCTATATAAAAAGTAACTATACAATCTATATTTTGTTGAGGTTAAAATACAATCTATATTTCATTAAGGATTAATTACACCAAGGTATAAATACACTCAGTTGAAACAATATATTCCGTCTCAAACGAAATTATTCTCTGCCAGCAAAGCAGATAGTGTCAATAGATAATATATTTTATTTATTTATAAAATATTTAACCAGGATGGATACATTGAGATTTTTCTTGTTTTCAAGTATTTCCTGGGTCCGCAAAACATTGCATTGATACAACAGGGTACAATAAAATACAAAAACCATATTAATACACAAGTTATACAAAATTTAACATAGAACAGGTAGGAAATATATGATCAAGCATGTATATGCAAATATATAATATATAATATAAGCAAATGAATATTAAAACAGTACAAAATAGTATAAAATATGGTATTCCCAAAACACTGGCCAGTAAAAGGAACAACGCTATATGAAAGATGCCTGGGCCTATTTGATCAGTCTGAAAAAATCTGTCTAAAAATATAGATATAAGGAGAGGAAATGTCCTCAGGGGGATAAAGTCTAATTGTACTTTAAAGTGATTACCGGTAAAAGCTATTTGCAGAGGCGCCCATCAGCTGTTATCATTGAAAATAGTTGCGGCACGTCCTTGAGCCCGAATAGTGTGAAAACGACTTCTCCCTAGAAAGGTCTTCTGGTTACTTCTTCAGATATATGTGAGCAAACTCACTTCCATGGTATCTACGGTATCCGTTGTTTAACTCTGACCTCAGGGTATTTTTAAGCAAGTTCCGGTATGGCTCCTGTGCCTGCAATTTTCCTCCAGCTCTCCAGCTATTTGATTTGTGGGTGATATATTCTTCCTCTGTTAGTATAGTGATCCTTACAACACGCTCCATGTTTCAGCTGTATCTACAACCTTTCTCAAGTCTTATAGATTCCTCCCCTAATAACTCCTTATTTAAAATCCTTCAAGTAATTGGATTTGTTGAATTTGGACGGTTACCTGGATTCTTATTGGTGTCTTTTCGGACTTCTTTTTTGGAAAAGATAATTATATTCAGCATTTTATATCCTATTTGATATATTGCACAAATGTATATTATAGAGATCAGACAACTAGAATTGATCGAAACATCTTAATTACTTACACCTAGATTTAGAGTTCTGCGTTAGCCGTCAAAAGCAGCGTTAAGGGGTCCTAACGCTGCTTTTTACCGCCCGCTGGTATTTAGAGTCAGTCAGGAAAGGGTCTAACGCTCACTTTCCAGCCGCGACTTTTCCATACCGCAGATCCCCTTACGCCAATTGCGTATCCTATCTTTTCAATTGGATCTTCCTAACGCCGGTATTTAGAGTCTTGGCTGAAGTGAGCGGTAGACCCTCTACCGACAAGACTCCAGCCACAGAAAAAAGTCAGGAGTTAAGAGCTTTCTGGGCTAACGCCGGTTCATAAAGCTCTTAACTACTGTGCTCTAAAGTACACTAACACCCATAAACTACCTATGTAACCCTAAACCGAGGCCCCCCACATCGCCGCCACTCTAATAATTTTTTTTAACCCCTAATCTGCCAACCGCACACCGCCGCCACCTACATTATCCCTATGTACCCCTAATCTGCTGCCCCTAACATCGCCGACACCTACATAATATTTATTAACCCCTAATCTGCCCCCCCCAACGTCGCCGCTACCTTACCTACACTTATTAACCCCTAATCTGCCGACCGGACCTCGCCGCCACTATAATAAATGTATTAACCCCTAAACCGCCACACTCCCGCCTCAAAAACCCTATAATAAATAGTATTTACCCCTAATCTGCCCTCCCTAACATCGGCGACACCTAACTTCAAGTATTAACCCCTAATCTGCCGACCGGACCTACTCTAATAAATGTATTAACCCCTAAAGCTAAGTGTAACCCTAACACCCCCCTAAGTTAAATATAATTTTTATCTAACAAAATAAATTAAATCTTATTAACTAAAGTATTCCTATTTAAAGCTAAATACTTACCTGTAAAATAAACCCTAATATAGCTACAATATAACTAATAATTATATTGTAGCTATTTTAGGATTTATATTTATTTTACAGGCAACTTTGTATTTATTTTAACTAGCTACAATAGCTATTAAATAGTTATTTACTATTTAATAGCTACCTAGTTAAAATAATTACAAAATTACCTGTAAAATAAATCCTAACCTAAGTTACAATTAAACCTAACACTACACTATCAATAAATTAATTAAATAAATTAACTACAAGTACCTACAATTAAATAAACTAAACTAAATTAAAAAAACAAACAAACACTAAATTACAAAAAATAAAAAAAGATTATAAGAATTTTAAGCTAAGTACACCTACTCTAAGCCCCCTAATAAAATAACAAAGCCCCCCAAAATAAAAACATTTCCTACCCTAATCTAAATTAAAATAGTTAACAGCTCTATTACCTTACCAGCCCTTAAAAGGGCTTTTTGCGGGGCATGCCCCAAAGAAATCAGCTCTTTTGCCTTTAAAAAAAACACAATACCACCCCCCAACATTACAAACCACCACCCACATACCCCTACTCTAACCCAAACCCCCCTTAAATAAATCTAACACTACCCCCCTGAAGATCTCCCTACCTTGAGTCGTCTTCACTCAGCCGAGCAGTGATGGACCAAAAGAAAACATCCGGAGCAGCAGAAGTCTTCATCCTTTCCGGGCAGAAGACGACATATGATCCGGACCAGCAAACATCTTCATCCAAGCGGCATCTTCTATCTTCATCCATCCGACGAGGAGCGGCTCCATCTTCAAGACCTCCGGCGCGGAACATCCTCTTCTCCCAACGACTAGACGAATGAAGGTTCTTTTAAGTGACGTCATCCAAGATGGCGTCCCTTGAATTCCGATTGGCTGATAGGATTCTATCAGCCAATCGGAATTAAGGTAAGAAAAATCTGATTGGCTGATTGAATCAGCCAATCAGATTCAAGTTCAATCGGATTGGCTGATCCAATCAGCCAATCAGATTGAGCTCGCATTCTATTGGCTGTTCCGAGCAATCTGGTATCTGTAACAGTATCGTGAATGTCCAGGCAACTAGTAGTTGAATAACAGATACATAGTATCAGGTACCTTCATACCCAGTCAAAGATAAAACCTTTTTCAGGGATTATTTGATAATTTATAACAGGATAACCTTAGTGACAACTAGATACATTTAAGAGAGGGGTCAAACTCAATTTCTAACACACACACACACAAAGACTCTATAAGGTTGTGATTCTAAGCAAGCCAACAATAAGGCTAAGTGAATTTTTAAACAACATGGCATACAATGGTAATAGAGCAATAAGTGTGTAATACCAAGTTATAATATATACATTTGACATCATATACCCCCCGGAGGAGTAAATAACCCCTAGCAGTGTTTAATAAATATTCTGTAGCAGGCTATCATCCAGCATTGGGATATACAGCTAATACCTAGGACAAGCAAACTTAACTGCAAAAAAAGTATTAAATGATCACACAGTAGAGGGGGCGGAGCCAACTGCAGAGCCGATAGGACGTGTTCTGGTGCAGCTCCCAGGCCCAGGATCTTAATTTAGAGGTCTTTCCACACTTTATTGTGATCTTCTTAAACCTGAACCTATGTGGATAGACCTAAGAACTGATAGTGCATTCCTGTGAACTTTTTGGGGTCCGGAGAGCCTGCACCAGCCTGCCATCACTGCTATACATTACAGAGCTGAGGAGGAGAGCCGCCATCTTGCAGATCTCTAACCATATACTCCATTCACAGGCAGCTGCAAACCTTCTATCTCTCAAGGGTTCCGACCTATCCTACACTATGAAGATTCCATCTTATTTTTTAGAGGAGATGAGGTATCTACTTGAAAGCCCCCATGCTAGTCTGGCTGACAAGCTGTACGCTGCTCCTCAAAGAAATGGAGGCTGGTGGCCTCGGCAGCCCGACTTTGCTGAGTCCATCTTAAATAAACGAGATGGGAGTGGCGCTGTGGGGCCCCGGCGCTTTCCCCCTGACTGCAACACAGCAATGGTGGAACGGATGGGCGACACATTACAAGAACCAGGCCATCTTGATTTTCCGGCGGCTAGTGGGGCAGTAAGTACCACCGCAGCTGCGGACACCCTCCCTCACGCCAGTACAGTCCCACCTGCAGCTCTCACTCTAGACTTGGCTCACGGTCATAGCAGCGGGTCCCTGAGACTGCACAGCACACCTATAGCTACGAAGTCACTAGAGGTGCAAATCCCCCTTCAGTGCATACCGCTCTTCTATTTGACCCAGGCACCGTCCGTCCTATCACTCCACAAGCTGACTCTCTTCTTGGTACTGATTGACTGTGGGGTAACTTTGGCTCTGAAACTAGCGCTACAGGGAAATTCACCACATTCTCACAGGGCCAGTATCCGCTAAAACATACTCTCCCAGCTGGACCCCTGTAGCGGTAAAATACCCTGGGACAGCTACAAATTCAGTTATCCCACACCCTGAGAGTCATGGACAGATTTTGCGATGTGTTTGATTTGTGCAGACTCTGATATTTGATCTATTATAGGTTATAGGTTATTGGTATTACATATCAGATGTCTTTTAGGCTATCTCAACCTATATCTTGTGAATTCTCCCCATAAAAACGAATGACAGAATGTGGCTTTAAAATAATGTACATTTCAAGCTGTATCTCATACTTTATATGCCATATATATGTTACATAACCTGAAGTAGTTTTTATTCTGTTCAATTAGTGTTTGAGGATATATTGGTAAATCCATAGGTTTTTTGACCCAGTTCTGTTTTCAGGAGTGAATTGTATTGAATAATTGCATGGATGCAACCCACCACAAGCTGATTACACTGCACTGGCGCTGCTCCTTGCTCTATAAAGATGTTTATTTGCTATTTATTTGCTGTAGCTAATCACATATAGAATTTTTCAGTGTCAATAAGTCACCCTTGAGTCCAAGATAGAGTACCCTTTGGTATACCCCATCACTCCCCCACACATTACACCTGACTACTTGCGACCGGAGTAGTCACTCAAGATTGTTCAGTAAGTTTACCCTAATTCTTTATATATGGGAACTCTATTACATTGCCCTGGATCCTCGGATGCCGCGATATAAATGGAGCTGCATGCTGTGTTGACAACCTTTACCAACCCCTAAAATAATTCAATCTATCTTTCATTGTCATATATGAACGCATAGCCGCCTAGATTTTAGGAGATGCACCTAGTGGTGCTTTCCTTAACAACTACATTTGTCTTTCTTTAATATGCTGTTTGCCTTTTAGGATTGAGTTTTATTGTTACTATGGGATTTTTATGTGTGATCCAAAGTGCATAATTTATACATTAATGCTGCGGCCATAATTATACTGTGTTGCATAGCCTTATCTCAAAGCACCTGATACACATCTAATGCAGGCTGGTCCTACATTTATATTACTTTTACTCAGGGTCCCCTACCTTATAGCATCCTACATATACCATTAATCTAGTGCGTGGTCAGCCTGTCTCTGCCCCTCTCCTAACAACCCATACGCCCATGAGGCTTAATATTTAAATAATGTCCTGAAACTCCACATTTGATTCTTAACATACTTACATTACCACCTCCCCCCCACCACCACATAATATACCTCCTTTACTAGGAGGGTTAACTATGCGGTTTTTCTAGTCTATACCGCACCCTACTTATTCTTCCCATACAAGCAACCTGCGGTTCAGCATACTATTGTTCTTTTTTTTTACTCTCTCCAACCCTAGCCTAGCAGGAATATCTAGCATTTTTTCCTACAAGCTACTCTTAGTTCTCTATATCTAATGCAAGGTACCTATGGGTGTCATCTTGTAGGAAAGTGTATCTAATGCAGTGTACCTATAGGTATCTAGCGCATATAAAAATGGAAAAGAGGTTCCAAGTTTATCAACAGTACTATTTACGATGTGAATCTTATCTACAGGGAGTGCAGAATTATTAGGCAAATGAGTATTTTGACCACATCATCCTCTTTATGCATGTTGTCTTACTCCAAGCTGTATAGGCTCGAAAGCCTACTACCAATTAAGCATATTAGGTGATGTGCATCTCTGTAATGAGAAGGGGTGTGGTCTAATGACATCAACACCCTATATCAGGTGTGCATAATTATTAGGCAACTTCCTTTCCTTTGGCAAAATGGGTCAAAAGAAGGACTTGACAGGCTCAGAAAAGTCAAAAATAGTGAGATATCTTGCAGAGGGATGCAGCACTCTTAAAATTGCAAAGCTTCTGAAGTGTGATCATCGAACAATCAAGCGTTTCATTCAAAATAGTCAAAAGGGTCGCAAGAAGCGTGTGGAAAAACCAAGGCGCAAAATAACTGCCCATGAACTGAGAAAAGTCAAGCGTGCAGCTGCCAAGATGCCACTTGCCACAAGTTTGGCCATATTTCAGAGCTGCAACATCACTGGAGTGCCCAAAAGCACAAAAGCACAAGGTGTGCAATACTCAGAGACATGGCCAAGGTAAGAAAGGCTGAAAGACGACCACCACTGAACAAGATACACAAGCTGAAACATCAAGACTGGGCCAAGAAATATCTCAAGACTGATTTTTCTAAGGTTTTATGGACTGATGAAATGAGAGTGAGTCTTGATGGGCCAGATGGATGGGCAGAGAGCTCCAGTCCGACTCAGACGCCAGCAAGGTGGAGGTGGAGTACTGGTTTGGGCTGGTATCATCAAAGATGAGCTTGTGGGGCCTTTTCGGGTTGAGGATGGAGTCAAGCTCAACTCCCAGTCCTACTGCCAGTTTCTGGAAGACACCTTCTTCAAGCAGTGGTACAGGAAGTAGTCTGCATCCTTCAAGAAAAACATGATTTTCATGCAGGACAATGCTCCATCACACGCGTCCAAGTACTCCACAGCGTGGCTGGCAAGAAAGGGTATAAAAGAAGAAAATCTAATGACATGGCCTCCTTGTTCACCTGATCTAAACCCCATTGAGAACCTGTGGTCCATCATCAAATGTGAGATTTACAAGGAGGGAAAACAGTACACCTCTCTGAACAGTGTCTGGGAGGCTGTGGTTGCTGCTGCACGCAATGTTGATGGTGAACAGATCAAAACACTGACAGAATCCATGGATGGCAGGCTTTTGAGTGTCCTTGCAAAGAAAGGTGGCTATATTGGTCACTGATTTGTTTTTGTTTTGTTTTTGAATGTCAGAAATGTATATTTGTGAATGTTGAGATGTTATATTGGTTTCACTGGTAAAAATAAATAATTGAAATGGGTATATATTTTTTTTTTGTTAAGTTGCCTAATAATTATGCACAGTAATAGTCACCTGCACACACAGATACCCCCCTAAAATAGCTATAACTAAAAACAAACTAAAAACTACTTCCAAAACTATTCAGCTTTGATATTAATGAGTTTTTTGGGTTCATTGAGAACATGGTTGTTGTTCAATAATAAAATTAATCCTCAAAAATACAACTTGCCTAATAATTCTGCACTCCCTGTATGTTTATTGAAATTGTTTATTTGAGCTGTATCATCTATATATGTCTTATGATATGTTATTTCGTACAAAGTGTATTTGTTTTGCACAACCTCAATAAAATAATTAAAAAAAAAAAAAATGATCACACAGTAGTTGTCAGGTCAAGCAAGCCATCAAATAGGCCAAGAAAATTACCTAACAACATTGTGAAAATTATTATTTGGCATTTAGTTTGCTCCCAAAACCACCATATAACTACAATAGATAATTAACATGATGGAGATGTGTTTTTAATTTTTTGTGAAGGCAGCAGATGTTAGTGAAATCTAGCTGTCAGTTTTAGATTGTTATAATAAAAGGTAAATTTTAATATTTTTCCATAAGACTGTGGAGATGCTACAAGAGAATATAATATTGAAAATCGGTGCATAGAAGCATACTTTTTTTGGATTAGGCTCACATACATGTGAGCTTAGTCTACCTTGTAAAATCTATATACTTATGTTCTCTACCAATTACCTTAATTTTGTAAACTCCCATTTTTAAATTTTTAAAGTTTAAAGTTTCATGTCTATATATTTTGAATTTTTTTGTATTTTTGCATTCTTTGTAATTGTTTTTAATTTTTTTATGCCAATATAAAACCTACTGGATTTTAATCTTTAGGAAAAAAAATATTTTTTACATTTTGCAAATTTTTACCTAGATTTGGAGTTTGGCGGTAGCCGTGAAAACCAGCATTAGAGGCTCCTAACGCTGGTTTTAGGCTACCGCCGGTATTTAGAGTCACTCAAAATAGGGTCTAACGCTCACTTTTCAACCGCGACTTTTCCATACCGCAGATCCCCTTACGTCAATTGCGTATCCTATCTTTTCAATGGGATCTTTCTAACTCCGGTATTTAGAGTCGTTTCTGAAGTGAGCGTTAGACATCTAACGACAAAACTCCAGCCGCAGGAAAAAAGTCAGTAGTTAAGAGCTTTCTGGGCTAACGCCGGTTTATAAAGCTCTTAACTACTGTATTCTAAAGTACACTAACACCCATAAACTACCTATGTACCCCTAAACCGAGGTCCCCCCACATCGCCGCCACTCGATTAAATTTTTTTAACCCCTAATCTGCCGACCTCCACCTACGTTATCCTTATGTACCCCTAATCTGCTGCCCCTAACACCGCCAACCCCTGTATTATATTTATTAACCCCTAATCTGCCCCCCACAACGTCGCCGCCAGCTACCTACACTTATTAACCCCTAATCTGCCGTCCGCACGCCGCCAGCTACATTATCCCTATGTACCCCTAATCTGCTGCCCCTAACACCGCCGACCCCTATATTATATTTATTAACCCCTAATCTGACCCCCACAACGTCGCCTCCACCTGCCTACACTTATTAACCCCTAATCTGCCGAGCGGACCTGAGCGCTACTATAATAAAGTTATTAACCCCTAATCCGCCTCACTAACCCTATAATAAATAGTATTAACCCCTAATCTGCCCTCCCTAACATCGCCGACACCTAACTTCAATTATTAACCCCTAATCTGCCCACCGGAGCTCACCGCTATTCTAATAAATGGATTAACCCCTAAAGCTAAGTCTAACCCTAATACTAACACCCCCCTAAGTTAAATATAATATAAATCTAACGAAATAAATTAACTCTTATTAAATAAATTATTCCTATTTAAAGCTAAATACTTACCTGTAAAATAAATCCTAATATAGCTACAATATAAATTATATTTATATTATAGCTATTTTAGGATTTATATTTATTTTACAGGTAACTTTGTATTTATTTTAACCAGGTACAATAGCTATTAAATAGTTAAGAACTATTTAATAGCTAAAATAGTTAAAATAATTACAAATTTACCTGTAAAAGAAATCCTAACCTAAGTTACAATTAAAACTAACACTACACTATCAATAAATAAATTAAATAAACTACCTACAATTACCTACAATTAACCTAACACTACACTATCAATAAATTAATTAAATACAATTCCTACAAATAAATACAATTAAATAAACTTGCTAAAGTACAAAAAATAAAAAAGAACTAAGTTACAAAAAATAAAAAAAATATCTACAAACATAAGAAAAATATTACAACAATTTTAAACTAATTACACCTACTCTAAGCCCCCTAATAAAACAACAAAGCCCCCCAAAATAAAAAATGCCCTACCCTATTCTAAATTACTAAAGTTAAAAGCTCTTTTACCTTACCAGCCCTGAACAGGGCCCTTTGCGGGGCATGCCCCTAGAAGTTCAGCTCTTTTGCCTGTAAAAAAAAACCATACAATACCCCCCCCCCAACATTACAACCCACCACCCACATACCCCTAATCTAACCCAAACCCCCCTTAAATAAACCTAACACTAAGCCCCTGAAGATCATCCTACCTTGTCTTCACCTCACCAGGTATCACCGATCCGTCCTGGCTCCAAAATCTTCATCCAACCCAAGCGGGGGTTGGCGATCCATCATCCGGTGGCTGAAGAGGTCCAGAAGAGGCTCCAAAGTCTTCATCCTATCCGGGAAGAAGAGGCGATCCGGACCGCTAACCATCTTGATCCAAGCGGCATCTTCTATCTTCATCCGATGACGACCGGCTCCATCCTGAAGACCTCCACCGCGGACCCATCTTCTTCCGGCGACGTCCAACTGCAGAATGATGGTTCCTTTAAGGGACGTCATCCAAGATGGCGTCCCTCGAATTCCGATTGGCTGATAGGATTCTATCAGCCAATCGGAATTAAGGTAGGAATATTCTGATTGGCTGATGGAATCAGCCAATCAGAATCAAGTTCAATCCGATTGGCTGATCCAATCAGCCAATCAGATTGAGCTTGCATTCTATTGGCTGATCGGAACAGCCAATAGAATGCGAGCTCAATCTGATTGGCTGATTGGATCAGCCAATCGGATTGAACTTGATTCTGATTGGCTGATTCCATCAGCCAATCAGAATATTCCTACCTTAATTCCGATTGGCTGATAGAATCCTATCAGCCAATCGGAATTCGAGGGACGCCATCTTGGATGACGTCCCTTAAACGAACCGTCATCGAATAGTAGGCGTCGGGAGAAGAGGATGTTCCGCGTCGGAGGTCTGCAAGATGGATCCGGAAGAAAGAAGATTGAAGATGCCGTTGATAGAAGACTTCATCCGGATCATGGACCTCTTCAGCTCCCGCTTGGATGAAGACTTCAGCCGGATCATGGACCTCTTCAGCCCCCCGCTTGGGCTTGGATCAGGACATCGGAGGAGCTCTTCAGGACGGATCAGTGAACCTGGCAGGGTGAAGATAAGGTAGGAAGATCTTCAGGGGCTTAGTGTTAGGTTTATTTAAGGGGGGTTTGGGTTAGATTAGGGGTATGTGGGTGGTGGGTTGTAATGTTGGGGGGGGGGTATTGTATGTTTTTTTTTACAGGCAAAAGAGCTGAATTCTTTGGGGCATGCCCCGCAAAGGGCCCTGTTCAGGGCTGGTAAGGTAAAAGAGCTTTGAACTGTAGTAATTTAGAATAGGGTAGGGCATTTTTTTATTTTGGGGGGTCTTTGTTATTTTATTAGGGGGCTTAGAGTAGGTGTAATTAGTTTAAAACTGTTGTAATATTTTTCTTATGTTTATAAATATTTTTTTATTTTTTGTAACTTAGTTATTTTTTATTTTTTGTACTTTCGCTAGTTTATTTAATTGTATTTATTTGTAGCAATTGTATTTAATTAATTTATTGATAGTGTAGTGTTAGGTTAATTGTAGGTAGTTTATTTAATTAATTTATTGATAGTCTAGTGTTAGGTTTATTTGTAACTTAGGTTAGGATTTCTTTTACAGGTAAATTTGTAATTATTTTAACTATTTTAGCTATTAAATAGTTCTTAACTATTTAATAGCTATTGTACCTGGTTAAAATAAATACAAAGTTACCTGTAAAATAAATATTAATCCTAAAATAGCTATAATATAATTATAATTTATATTGTAGCTATATTAGGATTTATTTTACAGGTAAGTATTTAGCTTTAAATAGGAATAATTTATTTAATAAGAGTTAATTAATTTCGTTAGATTTAAATTATATTTAATTTAGGGGGGTGTTAGGGTTAGGGTTAGACTTAGCTTTAGGGGTTAATACATTTATTAGAATAGCGGCGAGATTCGGTCGGCAGATTAGGGGTTAATACCTGAAGTTAGGTGTCGGCGATGTTAGGGAGGGCAGATTAGGGGTTAATACTATTTATGATAGGGTTAGTGAGGCGGATTAGGGGTTAATAACTTTATTATAATAGCGCTCAGGTCCGCTCGGCAGATTAGGGGTTAATAAGTGTAGGCAGGTGGAGGCGACGTTGTGGGGGGCAGATTAGGGGTTAATAAATATAATATAGGGGTCGGCGATGTTAGGGCAGCAGATTAGGGGTACATAGGGATAATGTAAGTAGCGGCGGTTTACGGAGCGGCAGATTAGGGGTTAATAATAATATGCAGGGGTCAGCGATAGCGGGGGCGGCAGATTAGGGGTTAATAAGTGTAAGGTTAGGGGTGTTTAGACTCGGGGTACATGTTAGAGTGTTAAGTGCAGACGTCGGAAGGGTTACCGCATAGCAAACAATGGGGCTGCGTTAGGAGCTGAACGCGGCTTTTTTGCAGGTGTTAGGTTTTTTTTCAGCTCAAACAGCCCCATTGTTTCCTATGGGAGAATCGTGCACGAGCACGTTTTTGAGGCTGGCCGCGTCCGTAAGCAACTCTGGTATCGAGAGTTGAAGCTGCGTTAAAAATGCTCTACGCTCCTTTTTTGGAGCCTAACGCAGCCTTTATGTGGACTCTCAATACCAGAGTTATTTTTATGGTGCGGCCAGTAAAACGCGGGCGTTAGTTTTTCGGCTCGTTACCGACAAAACTCCAAATCTAGCCGTATGTATTGTGTTCTCTCTTCTTTGTCTGTTTTAATTTCTATATTATAGTCTACTATAATTGCAATAGTGTTGTTCTTCAGTAAATTATAAGCTACATGTACCAATGTGTACCAATAGATTTATATAATTCTGAGTAATTAAGATGTTTCAATCGATTCTAGTTGTCTAATCTCTATAATATACATTTGTGCAATATATCGAATAGGATATAAAATGTTGAATATAATTATCTTTTCCAAAAAAGAAGTCCGAAAAGACACCAATAAGAATCCAGGTAACGTCCAGATTCAACCAATCCAATTACTTGAAGGAGTTTAAATAAGGAGCCATTAGGGGAGGAATCTATAACGCTTGAGAAAGGCTGTAGAAAAAGCTGCAATGTTTAGTGTGTTGTAAGGATCACTATACTAACAGAGGAAGAATATACCACCCACAAATCAAATAGCTAGAGAGCTGGAGGAAAATTGCAGGCACAGGAGCCATACCGGAACTTGCTTAAAAATACCCTGAGGTCAGAGTTAAACAACGGATACCGTAGATACCATGGAAGTGAGTTTGCTCACATATATCCGAAGAAGTAACCAGAAGACCTTTCTAGGGAGAAGTCGTTTTCACACTATTCGGGCTCAAGGACGTGCCGCAACTTTTTTCAAGGATAACAGCTGATGGGTGCCTCTGTAAATAGCTTTAAAGTACAATTAGACTTTATCCCCCTATGGACACCCTCACTTTCCCTTATTGCCCTTTTTATTTGTTTTTTCTCCAGCCCACTCACTCATCTTTTCTCCCTTTTTTGTACCTCTCCCACTCCACTTTCACTTGCCTATCATTCTTTCACTCTTTCCTCTTACTCTCTCTCCAACTTTTACTACTTTTTCATCACTCATAGTTTTAATTATTTGACATAAAAGATAAAAATGAATATTTTTATAAAAAATGTTTTTTGTATGTGTATTATGGCTACATTACAAGTGTGATTCTATTTAGCGCTCCCACTCAAGTGTAAACTTCTCTATAGGTTATGTTTGTGCATGCAGGTTAGTGCACTTATTACAAATTGAAAGTAAAACATTTGCATGCAAGTGAAACCCGCCACATGCAAACTAAAGGACTTCAGGGGCCCGATCTGATATGCAGCGTCGCCCGCTAAAGCCGGCGACGCCAAATTTTGCTCTGGTTTGGTATCCTATATACGGCATAACATAGAAGTTACGCTCGTATATTTCACCCTTCGGCCGTAGTTTTTTGGCCCATAGAGTGATATACCAAACCAGCACAGTTTGGTATCCAATATACAGCGTAAGGACTTACGTGGCGAAAATTGAGAAATCTTACTCCATTTTCACCTCGCTACAAAATGCAGGCGTAGTAAGCCTTGCGCTGAGTATTGGAGCCCCGTAACTCCCTAAACTACCTGCAAAATAAAACCTAACGCATGCGCAATGTCTATCTACCTGTCAACCACAATCCCCCTCCACATTCCCTAATAAAGTGTTTATCCCCTAAACCGCCGCTCCTGGACCCCGCCGCCACCTATATTAAATTTATTAATCCCTAATCTGATCCTCCTACACCGCCGCCACCTATATTAAATATATTACCCCCTAATGTGAGCCCCCTACACCGCCGCCACCTACATTAACTATATTAACCCCTAATCTGAGCCCCCTACACCGCCACCACCTATTTTAACTATATTAACCCTTAATCTGAGCCCCCTACACCGCCGCAACCTATTTTAACTATATTAACCCCTAATCTGAGCCCCCTACACCGCCGCCAGCTATTTTAAATATATTACCCCCTACACCACCGCCACCTATATTAAATATATTACCCCCTAATCTAATCCCCCTACACCACTGCCACCTATATTAAATATATTAACCACTAAACCTAAGTCTAACCCTAACCCCCCCTAACTTAATTATTATTTAAATAAATCTAAATAATATTAATATTATTAACTAAATTATTCCTATTTAAAACTAAATACTTACCTATAAAATAAACCCTAAGATAGCTACAATATAATTAATAATTACATTGTAGCTATTTTAGGGTTTATATTTATTTTACAGGTAACTGTATTTATTTTAACTAGGTACAATAGCTATTAAATAGTTAATAACTATTTAATAGCTACCTAGTTAAAATAATTACAAAATTACCTGTAAAATAAATCCTAACCTAAGTTACCATTACACCTAACACTACCCTATCAATAAATTAATTAAATAAACTACAAATACCTAAACTAAAATACAATTAAATACACTAAACTATATTACAAAAACAAACAAACACTAAATTACAAAAAATAAAAAAAGATTACAAGAATTTTATGCTAATTACACCTAATCTAAGCACCCTAATAAAATAAAAAGCCCCCCAAAATAATAAAATTTGCCTACCCTAAACTAAATTAAAAAAGTAATCAGCTCTATTACCAGCCCTTAAAAGGGCCTTTTGCGGGGCATTGCCCCAAAGTAATCAGCTCTTTTACCTGTAAAAAAAAAGAACAACCCCCCCATTACAACCCACACACCCCTACTCTAAACCCCCCCTTAAAAAAACCTAAGTCTAACCCCCAAGTGCTCCTTACCTGTCCTGAAGACCGGCGGAGAAGGTCCTGTTCCAGGCAGAGAAGTCTTCTTCTAGGCGGCGACCTCTTCTTCTTCCAGGAACCAGCCGGCGCGGAGCAGAGGAGTTGAAGACCGATAACCACGGAGCTGAAGACCGTCCACTCTGGAACTGAAGACCGGCGATGCTGGAACTGAAGATCGGCGATGCTGCAACTGAAGACCGGAATCATGGAGCGTGGAGGATCCTCTTCATACGATCTCCGCCATACACTGAATAGGAATTCAAGGTACGTAATTAAAAATGGCGTCCCTTGAATTCGCATTGGCTGATTTGAGCCTTCAAATTCAAATCAGTCAATCGGATGAGAGCTACTTTAATTCTATTGGCTGATTTGAATAGCCAATAGAATAAGAGCTACTGTAATTCTACTGGCTGATTAGATTAAATATATATACACACAATATATATCTTTATATCTATAGGAATATATATACAGGTCTAGATAAAGAGTACACATATATATATATCATCATATATATATAACATCTTGTTTGTGAAGAACAATGGAATATGAAATTTTAAGTAAATACACAGCAAAACACATCATTAAATATAATTTTATATATATATATATATATATATATATATATATATATAGTATATACTGTATATATATTATAGCTCTTTGCAGTCAAATACATGGCCATATACATATACTTTTGAAACCTTATAATTAATGTATGGATATTTATATGAATTATTTTTATCAGTTAGTTTATATTTTAGTGTAACAGTCTATTTTAATGTATTTATGTTTAGCCCTTACCCTTTACATGTGGTTTTCAGTAACACTAATGCGATGTGCGTTAAATTCGATTGCGCTCAATATTTAAAAAAGTTTCCAATTTACTTCTATTATCAAATGTGCTTAATTTCCATGATATTCTTTGTTAAAGAGAGATCCCTAGGTAGGTGTCTGCAGGACTACATGGCAGGAAATAGTGCTGCCATATAGTGCACAAATGGATAACATTCTTGTAAAACTGCTGCCATATAGTGCTCCAGACACGTGCACGCTCCTGACCTTATGTCCCTACTTTTTGACAAAAGGCACCAAGAGAATGAAGAAAATTGGATAAAGTCAAATAAAGCACAACAAATATATTTAATATATTTAAAAGAAAAAAAGGATTTTAAACCTAACAGGAAATACAGGTATGGTGGATGAAAGCTCACTGGCTTATTTGGAAGAGTACCACAGTATGCCTACTAATCCTTATATTAACATCCTAATTATCTCAATATGAGCTTGCTTTATTTTACGTAAAGAGGTTTAATTAAAGGGACATGCCACCCACATTTTTTTCTTTTATGATTTAGAAAGAGAATGCAATTTTAAACATCTTTCTAATTTACTTATATTATCTAATTTGTTTTATTCTCTTGATATTCTTTGATGAAACGCATATCTAGATATGCTCACTAGCTGCTGATTGGTTGCTGCACATAGAAGCCTCGTGTGATTGGCTCACCATGTGCATTGCTTTTTCTTCAATTAAGGATATCTAGAAAATGAAGCAAAATAAATAATGGAAGTAAATTGTAATGTTGTTTAAATTTCTATTCTCTATCTGAATCATGAAAGAAAGATTTTGGGTTTAGTGGCCCTTTAACAGCTATATTTTCTTTCCTAAAAGTACAAAAAAACAAGAAAATATTTTGCAGTCTATTTTCTGTAGTTGCCAAGGAGCCTTGAATTTCAGAAAAGTGGAGTGGTAACAAGTTACAAACATATCTGTATTTATTACATTCCTACTTATCTAGATTGTAAGTACAAAAAAAACTTTAACTATAGTCTGCTGAATAAAAAAAAAATAAGGAAAAAGGATTAAAAAAAAAAATAAGAAAAAAAGAAAATGTTTTATGAGCAATGGTGCTGGTGAGCAATTTTTGTTGTAATGTACAACAGTACAGATTTTTTGCAAATATAGCACTAGTTAAAGGGACACGAAACCCATTTATTTTCGTTCATGATATAGAAAGAGCATGCAATTTTAAACAACTTTCTAATATACTCCTATTATCTAATTTGTTTTATTATCTTGATATTCTTTGCTGAAAAGCATATCTAGATAGGCTCAGTAGCTGCTGATTGGTTGCTGCACTTAGAAGCCTCATGTGATTGGCTCACCCATGTGCATTGCTTTTTCTTCAACTAAGGATATCTAAAATATGAAGCAAAATAAATAATAGAAGTAAATTGGATTGTTGTTTAAATGGGCATTCTCTTTCTGAATCATGAAAGAAATTTTTTGGGTTTAGTGTCCCTTTAACCCCTTAATGACAACTGACGTACCAGGTACGTCATGCATTAACAAGCAGTTAATGACAATAGACGTACCTGGTACGTCAGTTGTCTAACAGAGTGCTGGAAGTGATCACAACCACTTCCAGCAGCTCTGAGGGTATTGCAGTGATGCCTCGATATGGAGGCATCCTGCAATACCCCTTTACAAGCTTCCGATGCAGAGAGAGCCACTCTGTGGCCCTCTCTGCACTGGTAGCGATGGTGCCGATGGTGCCCTTTGACCGGGTGGGAGGAGGGAGCGTGTGCGCGTGTGCACGATGCGCGCGCGTGCACGATGCGCGCGCGTGCACGAGGGCGTGCACGTGGACGCGTGTGCACGTGGATGCGCGTGCACGTGCACGTGCACGCATTAGCCACACTGACACCAATGAAGTTAGGAAGGGGGAAAAAAAGTTTAAAAATTTTTTTTTACATATAAAAGGATCTGGGAGGGGGAGGGGGTGGGGGTATTGTGGGGGGGCTGCTACACTACAGAAATAATTAAAAATAAAAATAAAAGTTAAAAATAAAATTAAAATACTTTGGTTTGTGGGGCCAAACTGGGTACTAGCAGACAGCTGCCAGTACCCAAGATGGCGGTAATTAGGTAGGGGAGAGGGTTAGAGAGTTGGAGGGGGGGATCAGGGAGGTTGGTGCTAAGGAAGGGGTTCATCACAACTAAAATATTTTATTATTTTTATTTAAAAAAAAACAAAAACTCTTTTATTTAGTACTGGCAGACTTTCTGCCAGTACTTAAGATGGCGGGAACAATTGTGGGGTGGGGGAGGGAAGAGAGCTGTTTGGGAGGGATCAGGGGGTGGGATGTGTCAGGTGGGAGGCTGATCTCTAAAATTAACCCTGCAAGCTCCTTACAAGCTACCTAATTTAACCCCTTCACTGCTGGGCATAATTCACGTGTGGTGCGCAGCAGCATTTAGCGGCCTTCTAATTACCAAAAAGCAACGCCAAAGCCATATAAGTCTGCTATTTCTGAACAAAGGGGATCCCAGAGAAGCTTTTACAACAATTTCTGCCATAATAACACAAGCTGTTTGTAAATAATTTCAGTGAGAAACCTAAAATTGTGAAAAATGTAAAGTTTTTTTTTTATTTGCTCGCATTTGGCGGTGAAATGGTGGCATAAAATATACCAAAATGGGCCTAGATCAATACTTTGGGTTGTCTACTACACTACACTAAAGCTAAAATTAACACTACAAGCTCCCTACAAGCTCCCTAATTAACCCCTTCACTCTTGGACATAAAACACGTGTGGTGCGCAGCGGCATTTAGCGGCCTTCTAATTATCAAAACGCAACCACAAAGCCATATAAGTCTGTTATTTCTGAAAAAGGGGATCCCAGAGAAGAATTTACAACCATTTGTGCCATAATTGCAGAAGCTGTTTATAAATAATTTCAGTGGGAAACCTAAAGTTTGTGACAAAATTTGTGAAAAAGTGAACTTTTTTTTTTTTTTATCGCATTTGGCGGTGAAATGGTGGCATGAAATATACCAAAATGGGCCTAGATCAATACTTTGGGATGTCTTCTAAAACAAAATATATACATGTCAAGGGATATTCAGGTATTCCTGACAGATATCAGGGTTCCAAAGTAACTAGCGCTAATTTTGAAAAAAAGTGGTTTGGAAATAGTAAAGTGCTACTTGTATTTATTGCCCCATAAATTGCAAAAAAAGCAAAGAACGTGCAAACATTGGGTATTTCTAAACTCAGGACAAAATTTATAAACTATTTAGCATCAGTGTTTTTTGGTGATTGTTGATGTGTAACAGATTTTGGGGGTCAAAGTTAGAAAAAGTGTGTTTTTTTTCCATTTTTTCCTCATATTTTATCTTTTTTTTTTTAGTAAATTATAAGATATGATGAAAATAATGGTATCTTCAGAAATTCCATTTAATGGCGAGAAAAACGGTATATAATATGTGTGGGTACAGTAAACGAGTAAGAGGAAAATTACAGCTAAACGCAAACACTGCAGAAATGTAAAAATAGCCATTGTCATTAAGGGTAAGAGAATTGAAAAATGGTCCGGTCATTAAGGGGTTAAACCTACCTTTCGTTGTAAAAGCCCCAAAGCTAATTGTTTATATGTAAGAGATGAATGGATCTAGTCTTTAAATATCTTATAATTTTTTAGCAAGTTGTTTCCAGTTCTAGATTACTGAATGTCCACATAATGTAGTTGGGAAAACATACTTCTCCCTCATAATCATTATTATTTTTTAATTATCTTTTGTTTTATATTTCTGTGATACATTTAATAAGGTAGTTATAATGTTTACAAATATATTTTATTGTATGAAAAGTGACCATAGTTTTAAAACATTGTATTTGGCTACACAAGTGTGTCCTTATAAGCACCCTCCTCCGACGTACTTTCTGATAGGATTAACAACTAAAACTAATGATGTTCTGGGTTTTGAGATTGCTATAAATATAACAAGAAAGCTTACGTGCACTCAATGAATATTTACATACAAAAACTAGATCCTTGTTAATAGCATATGAAACACTTGTACACTTGTAATATAAAGGACTAGATTGCAAATTGAGTGTAATCAATAGTGTGCAGTTCTTTGAATTGCGCTCAGCTCTGCACAGGCAATAATGCAGAATTTGATATAACAAGTGGCTGGTTATACATTTTAAAAAAAGCACCTTTCAAATACTTTGATAGCCTTTAGCCTTTCAATGAATAGCGCAGAGCCAATAAAGCGCACTCATTGCTCATAGAAGTGGTTGGTTAAGTGTTTTACTCTTGCGCAATCCAAAATACTGCCTTAAAATGTAGCGCTTTTTAAAATATAAAGGTCAAGATTACAAGTATAGTGGTGTTTAACGTTTCTGCTCATGTGTTAACTCTGCTAGTGTAAACTTTTTACGCATTTTGGATAGTGCTCGTATTACAAATTGAAAGTAAAGTAAAATATTTTTGCTTGCTCACTAGCCTGATGCGTGCAAGAAGCCGAACTTAGGATATTGCAAATGCGTTAACGTATTCCCCCATAGGAGTCAATAGAACAAAAAAGTGGGGAAAAATCCCAACACCCTGCTCGCGCTCAATCCCGATCGCATATTCTCAAGCATATATATGATTGTATATAGGTATAAATACATACAGATATATATATATATATATATATATATATATATATATATATATATATATATATATATATATATAGGAATATCTATCTAATAATACATAGAACATATTCTGCTATGTGCAGAACATTGGAATATCAAATATTTAACAGTAAACACACAGTATAACACTATTAAATATGAATATTGCATAAATATGCTTTTACATCTACTTAACTGCAAAGGGCTAATTGTACTTATATATGTGTCTATATACGTGTACATATGTATTTATGTGTCTATATGAATATAAATGTCTGTAAATACATATATACACATAAAAATACATAAATTCATATGAACACACACACACACACACACACACATATATATATATATATATATATATATATATATATACAGACATATATATATACTGTATACAGTATATACATATTTAAACATACTGTATGTACTGGATGTATGTATCTCTTTGTTAAAGCCCTTTGCAGCCTTTTTTTCCCTAACACATGAGACCTTATATAGTTGTGATATTCAATAAGTCCCCCCTCCGGGGGAACAAGAGTCTTAAACAGTGGTAGCTTGTGTGGATTATATAATACTGTGACGGTACTTACCCCCCATCTTCACGGCTTACGAACCTGGCGCGGTGAGCTTACTGGATACTGGTGCCCTGTGTGTTACTGGATTGTTCCAGTGGCCGTGGGTCCTTGCGCTCTAGCTTGGAGCCTCCTCACTCGACAAGCCCGCTTCCCCGCACGCCGCCTGTTCCACACTCCTAGCGGCACTCAGATATGACGTCACAAACCAGGTGCCGACTTACGTAAGGGGGGGTAAGGGGATTCCTGGTCCTTGGATCTCGGTATCAGTGTCGCTGATCTCCTCCCGGTCACCTCGTATAATCCTGGGCAGATAAATCCACAGGGTCTGGGATTGAAGCTGTAGGTCCGGAAAACGGCTCAATAGTAAATAAATAATAAAGAAATGCCCGGAGCCGCAGCAGTAAACTTTAGAATGTTTATTTAGCAAATAAAACAGGTCTGGTAACAGAAAAACACTGACATGCCCTTCAGTTTGATAAGCTTACGCGTTTCGGCATTATCGCCGTATTCATAGCTCTCAAAGTTCCTTACAACTGTTAGGCTTGATAAAGGAAATAAAACCACCGGATTGGCTGATGGGCATTAATTGTTTAACTCATTCATGTCCTATCAATTTTAGGATTCCCTATTAACATAAACTGTTACCTTTCTAAATTACCTGTGGGTCAAATAAAGAACTTCATTACTATAAAGGAAAAGAATGGGGTTCAAACCCCCTAATGTATTAACTTATGTGTACTATACATTTACCAAGCTGAGCTAATTCTCAAATCACATCAAAGAAATAAGATTGAGCTGACTTAAAACCTTAATATTCACTGTCGTTCTTGTTGAAAAAATGTTCAATTTAAGGATGTACCATGCAATTCTGTTCCCGGTACCCCCATATTCCTATACTTGAACATGTAAAGCACTGTATTGTTAATTTTTGGAGAGAATATTATATTCATATTTCTCAATTTTCCAAATACTTTTTAAGCTAAAAGAAAGACCTTTGGTTACATGTAAAGCACTGTATTGTTAATTTTGGAGAGAATATTATATTCATATTTCTCAATTTTCCAAATACTTTTTAAGCTAAAAGAAAGACCTTTGGTTACTTACTATCTAAACTTATTTTACTCTAATAGTGCATAATGAATCATTATCAGTAATGAATTAAGGGGGCCCTACAAAATTATTTCATGAGGGTGTACTGTCCTCTACAAATACAGATCATAAGGTTATCCTGTCCTGCCCTTTTGCATGCTTATTGCCAGTGATTTATAAGGTCGTAGGCTGAGTTTAGCCCTGTAGGATGTCTTGTCTTTAATTGGAAAATCCAAAAAATCTCTCTTCGTGCTAGTGCTGTCTTCCTATCTCCCCCTCTTCGACCAGCCTTAACACTCTCTATTATGGTCCACCCAAAACTTGAATTGTTCTTATTATGGACCCATTTGAAGTGTTGGACGAGTGGGGTTGTCAGGATACCAGCCTTGATATCGGAGAGATGTTCTCTAATACGTGCTCTGGTCTCCCTTGTGGTCATCCCTATGTACTGTAAACTACAGGTCACACAGCTTGCCAGATAGACTGTGAATGTATTTCTGCAATTCATGCATTCTCTGTGGTCGTAGTGTTTCTGTGTGACACTACTTGTGAAGCCTTCACCTATCTGTAGGTGTTCACATGCTTTGCATGTGATGTTGCTACATCTGTAGACTCCTTTAAATCTAAGCCAAGAGCTTGTTTCCTCCCTTGGTGCCTCTTTTAGTTGTGTGGGGGCCAATATGTTTCCTACAGAGACCCCTCTTCTGAAGGAGCATCTGCATCCTTTGTCCACAAATGCTGATAAAGTTTCATCAGCCGCTAACATTTTAAAGTGTTTTCTCACTATTTGGCAAATCTCATTATACTGTGTTCTGTAATCAGTAACAAAGTATATGTCCCCACTCTTTTTGTTTTTTTGTTCTCTTTTTTCCAAAAGTGTCTCTCTGCTGGATGCAAAAACTTCCTTCCTGACTCTATTAATGACTTGTGAATTATAACCTCTCTTCAAAAGTCGTTCAGACAATTGTTCTGCATGTTTTTCATACTGGTCATTATTACTACAGTTTCGTTTTAGTCTGGTGAACTGGCCTTATATAGTTGTGCCCTTATAACTTTTTAGTGCAATATTTTTTTTAAATAATTTTATTAGATAGTCTTATTATAAGTGCAACTGAACTTAGTAATATCTTTTTGCAAAACAGTTAACCAGAGCTCTGAGGACGCTCTATCCTGATGCACTTTCAACTTGTAATACAAGCACTTTATCTGACACGTGCACTGTTAGCGCCACATATCTGGTTTAAAGTATATAATTATCACTTACTAGTTTGCATTACAAAACACATTGGGCGACATTTAAGAAGCCCCGGGCTGAAAAGGCTCGCTGACCAATCGCACACAGCAGAGGCTGTCAATCACACTGGTCTGACTTGTCCAGGGTGATTTTGATCCATAACATCAGAGTTGGCAAGTAGGTTAGGAAGCAGCGGTCTAATGACCGCTGTTCTTAACTATCGGTTGTAGACTCGCTTATGCGAGACTGCACCGAAGCTTTATGAATTTCACCCATTCAGTTAAATATGCACTCAATATATAGGAAACAAAGGTTTTGTTAAAGAATTAAAGGGATATGGTATATGACAAGGGGTAGGCCTGGGAAGTGGTCAAAGGTGTATGTGTGTATGTGGATAGATAGATAGATAGATAGATAGATAGATAGATAGATGATAGCTAAATAGATATATAGATAGTTAGATAGATAGATAGATAGATAGATAGATAGATAGATAGATAGACATACCATTAGGCCATTGCCTTAGAGATCTAATAATTTCTCAAAGTGCAAATACCAATATGGTATATTGGTATTCATTAAATAATGAATAATTGTAGAGAAATAGCACATTCATTGTAATGCTCTTTGTCATTTAAAGACAGTGGTTCTGTGAGCTGTGCCTTCATATTCACTGCTCTTGGAGTAACTAAGATGTTATCCTATGGTATTTAGCTATTATAACAATGAGGCATTTGCACAGCCATGTTAGCTATATATAAGCACTTTTCAGGAAAGTACTTTCAGTCAGGATAGAGTTTGTGATAGAATGTTTAAAAGAGGTATAAATATATTATTTGCATTTACCAGCCCATTTTCTAAGATTACAATAAAAATTTACAGCATAATCAGTATTTTCACTGGTTTCAAGTATTATTTTAATTTCTTCTTTTTCATTACACTCATAAAGAATTCTACTAAGTAGAGTTCTTATATCTCATGCTAAAATTCTCAAAAATAATTTCAGGGTAGGGTTTTGATCCAGACAGCTATTTCTTTTTTATGATGCCAGAGCAAAATACTTCATGTCCTCTTCTAAGAAAAGCGCCATAGTGCAAACTATTCCTCATTCTGCAGTACTGCTTTGTGAGTATGGCAACGAGCATCTATTAACAAAAAATAAATACATTTCCCCGGTCCATCATCATTGTGATTTATGTGTGCTGAGAGGAAGCAGTAAAACAGAACATGCTTTAAAAAAAAAACAGTAAATTGTTTAGTGTGAAACACAGTTCCACATATTTTTTAGCACTGCTTCTTTTCAGCATATTAAAAGTGACATGATTAAGTATTTTATTACCAAGTCTTCATTGTTGATGCTCTGCTGAGGCCTTGTTCTCAGAGCAAACGTTAAAGCAAATGTCAATAAACATGAACATAGTGAGGCAGATTTTTATGCCAACCAAAACAAACAATATATCTTTCATTGAGGATCATGTATCTTTTCATTTTAAGCTCAGTTAACTGCTAGATTTTAGTACCTTGTCTCCTTGTCAGATTTTTTTTCCCTTTCTGCTTGTCGTTGAAAGGTTAACAGGCATTTTGCATATATTTGGGAATTTGTATGTATTTCTAAATATCAGGAACCAAGAGGTTACTACTGTAAGTTATATCCCTGGGACAAATAATATGGAGTTCTGTTTAATAAAAACAAACCTTTCACTACAATTTAAATTATATGTAAAACAGAATTACCATCAAAGGATTTAAATATAAAACATTATAAACAATACATACAAAAAAATAGACCTGTGCATTTGATTTGTAACAAATGCATATTTGTTAACGAAACACATATATTAATCTCGTTTTGACAAGACGAATATCCGAAAGAAGGCAGCACGATATTTAAAGAAAATGAATGAATAATGCGGAATTCTGGAGTATTCATTAGTTTCCTTTAAACAGCTAGAAATACTTACCATGCTGGAGAGCCGTGCTAAGCCACTTATCTTCTTCACGCAGCACCAGCCGTGCTAACAGGAGACGTAGCGTGGAGGCTCTCAGGGCCTGCACTAAATGAGAAGGTCCCTTAGTGTAGGCCTTGACAGCCACCGAGCTAAGCCTCCTGTTAGCACAGCTGGGGCTTTGTGAATAATTGTGGGTAAGCATGGCTCTCCAGCATGCTTAGGTAAGTATTTTAGTCACTACAGGTGAACTTTTCCCCTTGTAGCAGTGGAACATGCACATTTGTTTAACGCAAATGAATGTGAATGTTGCACAAATGGTTGGTATATGTTTAGTTTAAAACAAGATGAAAATTTTACCTTTAGGGAGAATACTTAACTTAACGCGCTCTAGAGAGCGAGCTAACCCGATCCTCTTCTGCCCAAAGCCCCAGCTGCGCTAAAAGCAGGTTTAACACCCTCAGATTCCAGGATGTTTACTAACTTTAGTGCAGGCCTTGGGAACTGAGCACGCTAAACCTCCAGCAAGAAGAAGATTAGGTTAGCGCATTCCCCTGAGTGTGTTAAGGTAAGTATTAACCCCTTAAACCATAATTAAAGGAAATTAATGAATATTGACAATTTTCCTCAGTCTTTTTTGTTTTCTTTAAAGGGACAGTCGACCCCAGAATTTATGTTAACAAACAAAGATTAAATAAGCGCTTGAACCAATACCCAAATTAATGCCCTGGTAATTTTACCCCCCTAGGATTTAATATGCTTAAGTCAGTAATTACCCCAAACCCATAAATTCATATAACAATATATATACTGTATATCTTTGAATTTGTTTTTAATAAATCACCTGAAACGGATTTGCACTTTTTCTTTTTCACCAGAAACCAGTTTTTATGTTGTTTAAAAATATAGATAATCCCATTATTACCCATTTCCCAGTTTTGCATAACCAACACAGTTATAATAATACATACATGTTTTACCTCTGTCCTTACCTTGTATCTAAGCCTCTGCAAACTGCCCCTTATTTTGGTTCTTTTGACAGACTAGCATTTTAGCCAATCAGTGCTTACTCCTAGGTAACTTAACGTGCGTGAGTTCAATGTTATCTATAT
The DNA here is from genome assembly GCF_027579735.1 of Bombina bombina. Classification (NCBI taxonomy): domain Eukaryota; kingdom Metazoa; phylum Chordata; class Amphibia; order Anura; family Bombinatoridae; genus Bombina; species Bombina bombina. Next base: position 579,190,299 of record NC_069501.1, on the reverse strand, counting down.
GACACACATTAACTAACGCCCTATAGTGATGAAAAACTGTCAAAATGCATTCACATGAGAGGCGGCCTTCAAAGTCTAAGAAATTAGCATATGAGCCTACCTAGTTTTAGCATTCAACTAAGAATACCAAGAGAACAAAGCAAAATTGGTGATAAAAGTAAATTGGAAAGTTGTTTAAAATTGCATGTTTAAAATTGCATGCCCTATTTAAATCATGAAAGTTTATTTTAGACTTGACTGTCCCTTTAATTTTCTTAAATGCATTAAATGCATTACTTTTATTTTACTTTAAATAATAATATTTATGTTTGACAAAGGCTTTTAAAAAATTATTTGTCATTTCCTTAATATATTATTTAATCATTTTTAGATAGACAATTATGAATTTGGTTTGTAGAACTATATATATTGGTTTATGTATATATTGGTTTTCTTAGAATAGAGGCCAAAGTACCCCATTGTTCATTAAACGTACTTATAAATCTGATGATATTGTCATCCTCACTTACTTTTGAATTGTAAAGTAGGCCCTCCTGGTTGGTATCCCGAGCCTTACAGAAGGCCTGCTTTAGAATTTTAGGGGAATAGCTCCTTTCTTTAAATCTAAACTCAAGGGCTTTGGCCTCCATTTTAAAGCTTTTTACATATTGGTACAATTCCTATGATGCCTTAAATATTGGCCCTGGGGGATATTGTTTTAAAAGATAGATAATTCCTTGTTTACCCATTCCCCAGTTTTGCATAACCAACAGTTATATTTATATATTTTTTACCTCTGTGATTATCTTGTATCTAAGCTTCTGCAAACTGCCCCTTTATTTCAGTTCTTTTGACAGACTTGCAGTTTAGCAAATCAGTGATGGCTCCCAGGTAACTTCACGTGCATGAGCACAGTGTTATCTATATGAAAAACATGAACTAACACCCTCTAGTGGTGAAAAACCTGTTAAAATACATTCTTAAGAGGCGGCCTTCAAGGTCTAAGAAATTAGCATATATAAGCTTTCAACTAAGAATACCAAGAGAACAAAGAAAAATTGGTGATAAAAGTAAATTGGAAAATTGTTTAGTGAAGGAGTTATTTTGGGAATATCCAGTTGCTGTATATTTGCATGCAGTTGCCGTGTATTTGCAAGTGGCAGTCCAGTTACAAGGACGGTTCATGTGGAGATTTGCTCTATTAACTTTTCATATGTAGATACTTATTTGTCTACTTGCCGGCTTAATATATTATATTGTTCTGGGTACCCCTGTTCTCTGGGTAATGAATGAATTGCATATGCTTATATTTTGGACCAATTAATGTGTGGTTTTTCTTTTCGTACACTTTTTTTGCACATGATTAAGCATACCAAGTTTGGCCAAACTCTCACTTCAGAAATGATGAATTGCAGGAACAAATGTTTCAGATAAAAACTGGCAGTACTTCAACGCGATTCACCCGCAACTCTGGCTTTCTCAAGATAGTTTGCCAGCTGTGATTGATCATCCTAATATACCTATATATCAGACTGATTACTACGATCACATGTACTAAAAAAGGATTAGGTAATCTTCCATTGACCTGTGTGCAAATGCACTAAGTGCAGGTACCTAGAGATCAGCAGAGGTGTCCCACAGCTGATTTCGGATCCAAGCACTTCTAGCATATGTGACGTTAACGGAATCCTTGTGGTGAATATACCTACAGCAGGACCGGATCAAAGTTTCCGTGAAGAGTCGATTGTAAGAGGTATCATTTTCCTTATCGCAACACACCCTAACCTATTATCAAAGAACGAGAGGGTGAGTACTTTGCTCCTGCTCCAGATTCGCAGTAATACTATAGATCACGTATGGCTATTAGCTGTGATTGAAGATATTGTGAAACAACAAGTATTGACGCACATCCAAACACTTAAGTCCACATATTTATAACATATTTATATATGCTGCAAAAAATATATATATTTTTTTGCTTGCTAAATATTCTTAAAATTGTTCAAATAAAATTGGGATCATTGTCACGCAATATTATTAACATATTTATGCTGCAAAATTTTTTGCCTGTATGCTTTTAAATTTTTAAATAAAGTTGGGATCTTAGTCACACAATATGGCCATATTCTGCTAAGACAGTCATTACTTACAAGGTGTCCCAAAATAGACTGGTCCTAACACTAATCAGTTTAGCTTTGCTGGGCTCAATCATTCGATTCTAATATTCAAATACAGAATTCCAACACTGCAGTACTATGCCTCAAATCATGACTGCTCAGAATGAAACTCCCTAGCTTTATATATATACACCACAATCACATTGTCTGGAACACACCCGGGCAGGGTGGTGTGCTTTAACCAAAGGGATTTGGTCAGCTCCCTATTTAAGAAATACAACAACAAGGGGGTTTGGTTAAGCACACCAAAAAACATTTTAAATATTAGCACACATATTGTGGGAGTGCTGCCAAAGTGACCAAAATAATTACAAAACAACAAAAAGTATTGGCGCACAGCCAAACATATGCTCAAACTGACATTTTGCACATGCTATTGAATGTGTTTGTCATTAACTGCTCTGGAATTTTAACATCTATGAGGTGGTATTTCTGGGAGACGTCCCGCATTATATCAAAATAGATTGACCCTTTATTGATTTTACAGTCAGGTTTTATATAAGGCTGGCTCAGTATTTTATTTGATATAACAATTTTTGGATTTATTACGATGTGTATTTTATTATGTGTAACACTCAAGTGTATCTAAACATTCTGACTTGATGAATGTATTGTATACAGTGGGGCAAAAAAGTATTTAGTCAGCCACCAATTGTGCAAGTTCTCCCACTTAAGAAGATGAGAGAGGCCTGTAATTTTCATCATAGGTATACCTCAACTATGAGAGACAAAATGTGGAAACAAATCCAGACATTCACATTGTCTGATTTGGAAAGAATTTATTTGCAAATTATGGTGGAAAATAAGTATTTGGTCAATATCAAAAGTTCATCTCAATACTTTGTTATATATCCTTTGTTGGCAATGACAGAGGTCAAACGTTTTTTGTAAGTCTTCACAAGGTTGTCACACACTGTTGCTGGTATGTTGGCCCATTCCTGCATGCAGATCTCCTCTAGAGCAGTGATGTTTTGGGGCTGTTGCTGGGCAACACGGACTTTCAACTCCCTCCAAAGGTTTTCTATGGGGTTGAGATCTGAAGACTGGCTAGGCCACTCCAGGACCTTGAAATGCTTCTTACGAAGCCACTCCTTAATTGCCCGGACGGTGTGTTCGGGATCATTGTCATGCTGAAAGACCCATCCACGTTTCATCTTCAATGCCCTTGCTGATGGAAGGAGGTTTGCACCCAAAATCTCACGATACATGGCCCCAAACCTTTTTTCATGTACACGGATCAGTCGTCCTGTTCCCTTTGCAGAGAAACAGCCCCAAAGCATGATGTTTCCACCCCCATGCTTCACAGTAGGTATGGTGTTCTTTGGTTGCAACTCAGCATTCTCTCTCCTCCAAACATGAGGAGTTGTGTTTCTACCAAACAGTTCTACTTTGGTTTCATCTGACCATATGACATTCTCCCAATCCACTTCTGGATCATCCAAATGATCTCTAGCATACTTCAGACGGCCCGGACATGTACTGGCTTAAGCAGGGGGACACCTCTGGCACTGCAGGATCTGAGTCCCTGGCGGCGTAGTGTGTTACTGATGGTAGCCTTTGTTACGTTGGTCCCAGCTCTTTGCAAGTCATTCACTAGGTCCCCCTGTGTGGTTCTGGGATGTTTGCTTACCGTTCTTGTGATCATTTTGACCCCCACGGGGTGAGATCTTGCGTGGAGCCCCAGATCGAGGGAGATTATCAGTGGTCTTGTATGTCTTCCATTTTCTAATTATTGCTCCCACAGTTGATTTCTTCACACCAAACTGCTTGCCTATTGCAGATTCAGTCTTCCCAGCCTGGTGCAGGTCTACAATTTTGTTTCTGGTGTCCTTCGACAGCTCTTTGGTCTTCACCATAGTGGAGTTTGGAGTGTGACTGTTTGAGGTTGTGGACAGGTGTCTTTTATACTGATAACAAGTTCAAACAGGTGCCCTTAATACAGGTAATGAGTGGAGGACAGAGGAGCCTCTTAAAGAAGAAGATACAGGTCTGTGAGAGCCAGAAATCTTGCTTGTTTGTAGGTGACCAAATGCTTATTTTCCACCATAATATGCAAATAAATTCTTTCCAAATCAGACAATGTGATTGTCTGGATTTGTTTCCACGTTTTGTCTCTCATAGTTGAGTTATACCTATGATGAAAATTACAGGCCTCTCTCATCTTCTTAAGTGGGAGAACTTGCACAATTGGTGGCTGACTAAATACTTTTTTGCCCCACTGTATATGTGTAGCTACTTTTATACCGCACTGAACACCCACTTATACGTTTATTTTCTGGATATTTGAATATTCTCAGGATATTTGGTCTGATTTTTATAATAAATATTATATTTGTTATTCAGTAGACCTTTTTATGAGTCATTTCTCTGTTTAGCACCGGGTTATTGAGATTTGAATAATCCTATTTAATTCTTCACCATTTTCACCAATATATACTGTATGTATATGATTTATTGATCACTTATTGTTATTTAACTCTGCTTTGAGTGCCCTCCTGTGTTTTTTTTTTTTGTGTTTTTATCTATTCTGGTTCTTGGAAGGGGTACCTAGGAGAGGCAGTGAGCTACACTTTAGCGCAAACACTTATTTTCTTTTATGTATAAATAGAACATATTCTGCATTGGAATGTGAAAGATTAATATTTTCATGTCGGGTTGGTGCATTTGAGAAAATACAGTTGGGTTTGCTAGCAAGTAGGGTGTTAGGTTAATTTTCTTGCTATATTGACTTCTAAGGGGGAAATCGGCTTTTTGAGAGCGTTGGGTTAGCGCACAACTGAAATCTTTTTACTTTCAAATTCTAATACAAGCACTACCCAATGTGCCCAAAACGCTTCCGTCTAGTGGAGTTAATGCACAAGCAGGAGTGATAAATAGAGCTCCACTCGTAATCTAGAGGCTGCGCTCCACAAGGTCAGATATAAGCTATTATAAGACAGAGAAATGTTATGTATCATTCCCTAACAATCTATATACTGGACATTAATCATTTTTGGGTAGAGCATAAGGTGAAGAGTTGCGACCAATAATATTCTAGCATTCCAGCTCCTTCACAATTCCTGTTGAAAGTATAACAATTGTTTTCTAGTGAAATTGTATATAATACTAGGTTGAGCCAGTGTGTTGGTTTTTGTGATTTCTTCCAATATTGGTTGTTTTTCACAGTTGGATATAAGTGCTCAAGCATTATTATTATTTCCCTAAAAACAAATAAACCAGAAACAGGAGAAAATCTAATATTCCCCATACTTCTTGCTACTTGATCCCAAGGGAGTACATATTGCTTCAAACTTAACAAATTACTCTGAAACAATAATATTAGTACAGGTATCACATAAATCTACCTGACTTCTGCGAACTGTTCCTGACAAGCAAATGCAAGTCCTAACTCCAGGGGGTGGTCACAAGGCTTGAGAAATTAGAAGAAATTAGTTCATAAGGAAAGTGAAAACTTATTTAGCATGGAAATAGAATAAACCCAAAGAGCCCTTAAGCTTCTCCCCCTAAAGGAACAGCAAACACCTTGGTAATTTTTATAGAAAATGTTATGCCTAATAAAACAACTTTGTAATACACGTTCATTATTTATCCTAATTGGCTTTAACTGATAACTTGAGGTTGCTTTGTTGTTTGCAAACTCAAGCCTTGATTGGCTCCTTCAAATAAGCCACACGTTGGGTGGAGTTTGGCTATTGATAAACAATTGCCTAAAAAAAAAAAGGATTTTAATTTATTCTAAAAACATTCAGATAATTATTATTATTTTATTTATTTTTTTAAAACTAGACATGCCCTAATAATAGATCAACAATGAAAGCTAATCTGTCACCCATGCTTTCTTAAGACATTCCATTTTATAAAATCTTTTTTATAGAATGGCAAACATATTAATCTGCCAACCCAGTAGTAGACGAGTTCCTCAAGAGAAACAAAAGGCCTAAAGAGGAAATTATATCACTTTAAATATACCAAGGGGTTGATTTATCAATGCATCTGTTTTCGCGCGAGCCTTCAGACAGCTGCTCCTTAACTCATCTACCACTTCGGAGGCAGTGGACAGCAATCAGCCCGATTGGATACGATCGGGTTGATTGACAACCCCTGCTAGCGGTCAATTGGCCGTGAATGTGCAGGGGGTGGCATTGCACAAACATTTCAATAGAAATGCTTGTGCACTGATAAATTCCGACAGCATATGCTGTTGGCATTTATCGATATGCAGTGGACATGATCCGCTACAGTGGATCATGTCCGCCCGCACATTGTTAAATCGGCCCCTAAGAATGTACCTGAATTACTCCTGAGTAACAAACCAGTCAACCCTGATGTAGGTAATTTTCTTGTTGGACCCTTGAAGATGCAAATATGTTATATTGAGGTAAGTTATTTTTTTCTTCATCTGTGAAAAAAAAATGTCAGCCAACACTCTTCACTAATAGGCAAAAGTAGAATTGATGTCAACAAGATGGGGAGAGGGATATATTGGAAACAGAGGACCATTAAAAAAAAATAGAGAGCTTTTACCCATAACAGACACATAGGCCTCCATTACATATGCATTACATACTTCGGCCCGGCTGGGTGAAGACATCTCAAGGTAGGGTGATCTTCAAGGGGTTAGTGTTAGGTTTTATTAAGGGGGGATTGGGTGTGTTTTAGAGTAGGGTTGGGTGTGTGGGTGGTGGGTTTTAATGTTGGGGGGGTTGTATTTCTTTTTTTTTTACAGGTAAAAAAGCTGATTACTTTGGGGCAATGCCCCGCAAAAAGCCCTTTTAAGGGCTATTTGTAATTTAGTATAGGGTAGGGAATTTTATTATTTTGGGGGGCTTTTTTATTTTATTAGGGGGCTTAGATTAGGTGTAATTAGTTTAAACTTCTTGTAATTTTTTTTTATTTTCTTTAATTTAGTGTTTGTTTTTTTTGTACTTTATTTTATTTAATTGTATTTAATTTTAGCTAATTGTAGTTAATTAATTTAATTTATTTAATGATAGTGTAGTGTTAAGTGTAATTGTAACTTAGCTTAGGATTTATTTTACAGGTAAATTTGTATTTATTTTAACTAGGTAGCTATTAAATAGTTAATAACTATTTAATAACTATTGTACCTAGTTAAAATAAATACAAAGTTGCCTGTAAAATAAAAATAAATCATAAAATAGCTACAATGTAATTATTAGCTATATTGTAGCTATCTTAGGGTTTATTTTATAGGTAAGTATTTAGTTTTAAATAGGAATAATTGAGTTAATAATAGTAAATTTATTTAGATGTATTTAAATAATATTTAAGTTAGGGGGTGTTAGGGTTAGGGTTAGACTTAGGTTTAGGGGTTAATAACTTTATTATAGTGGTGGCGACGTTGGCGGCGGCAGATTAGGGGTTAATACATTTAATAGGCTATGTGGGCTATGGCGGTTTAGGGGTTAATACTTGAATAGGTTAATGGCATTGTGGGCTATGGCGGTTTAGGGGTTAATAATTTAGTTATTACTTGCGGTGTGGGTTTGATGGCGGATATAGGGGTTAATAGTTTAAATAGGCATATTGCTTTGTGGGGGGTTGTCGGTCTAGGGGTTTATTATTAGTAGTGAGAGGGGGGATTGTAGATATAGGGGTATACGTGTCGGGCTTATTTTTGGGAGGCGTGTTAGACTGTTACGGGAGATTTAAAATTTTCTTTACTTTTCTTAGGCGCTGGCAGTTTCTAAAGTGCCGTAAGTCACTGGCGACTCCAGAAATCTGTACTTACACTTATTTCTGGACATCGCTAGTTAATCCGACTTACGGCACTTTATGAACTGCCGGCGGGGTTTATGTAATACCCCGATGTGCGAGGTGTAATTACGGGCGAAGCAGGTTTCCACGCTTGCGCTGAAACCTGCGCCGTATATTTGATCGCGCCCATACTAAATTCCTCGCCATTACTTGTATATGACATTACAAGAATGTGAGAGAAATATACATTATGCCTGCACAGTAATGAAATGATATTTTTTTCCAAATATTCATAACTTCTGAACGGAATGATCGATTTTTAATTTGGTAGTTTGATAGTTAACCTTACATTAATTAGAGAAGAAAAGTAAAGTATTTAGCTCCCAATGAGGACTATGTAAACTTTAATCAGGGTGCAGCTCAAGCATCTAAACAGATTAGTATAAAATTATGGCAGAGAGGTAGATTATATCAGATAATGTTGATGCAGGATTTGCTAGGGTATTTGACTTTGAAATAGCAAAATAAATAAATAAATAATATAAAATAAATAAAAATAAAAATATAATTGTGTGGGGTGGAATAAAATGGAGGCATGGCAGCAGTCTTTCTATGATGAAGGGTTGCTGGTCTTTTTTAGATACAAACTCTACCTATTTTCCCTTCTGCAATGTGCTGACTGAGAGGCTATTGAGGGGAAATTGATGCATGAGTATTCGTTGCTGTGTCACATGGGCTGGTGACTGCCATCTATCATTTAGCTTGGCTGCTGTTTGTTACTTGACATCAGCTCCAGTGATGTGGAGGTTTTCAGGACCAATGAAGAAGCTATATAATCCATTTTGCTAATTTTTGATGTTATACTTTGTATCCGCGGTTACTACAAACCTGTGGTACAAGAAACATATCTCTATAGAAGAATATTATATAGCTAGCTAATTTATTTAACACATATCATCTGGGTCTATGCTGTAAGAAGAGTATACTTCTCTATTTGATGTTATTAAAGTTGCAAAAGCATTTGCTATGTTTCCAAATAGTACACAGGTTAGAGTACTTTGCTGCTGCTTAAGGGGTCGATCCGATATAAAGCGTCGCCCGCAAAAGCCGGCGACGCCAATATTTACGCTGATTTGGTATCCTATATACGGCGTAACCTAGAAGTTACGCGCGTATATTTCTGCCGTCGCCCGTAGTTTTTTGGGCCATAGGCAGGTATACCAAACCAGCGCAGTTTGGTATCCAATATGCAGCGTAAGGACTTACGTGGCGAAAATGGAGAAAACTTACTCCATTTTCACCTCGCCACAAAAAGCAGCCGTAAGAAGCCTTACGCTGACTATTGGAGCCCCGTAACTCCCTAAACTGGCTGCTAAAATAAACCTAACACCTAACGCATGCGCAATGTCTATCTCCCTGTCAACAGCGATCTTCTAAAATAAACCTAACACCTAACGCATGCGCAATGTCTATCTCCCTGTCAACCGCGATCTTCTAAAATAAACCTAACACCTAACGCATGCGCAATGTCTATCTCCCTGTCAACCGCGATCCACCCCCCCCCCCCGAAATCCCTAATAAAGTTATTACCCCCTAAACCGCCGCTCCCGGACCCCGCCGCCATCTACATAAACTAACCCCCTACTGTGAGCCCCTAAAACCGCCGCCATCTACCTTATCTATCCCCTAATTAGAACCCCTTACACCGCTGTCATCTACCTTATCTATCCCCTAATCTGACCCCTTACACCGCCGCCACCTATATAAAAATTATTAACCCCTAATTTAATCTACCTACCCCGCCGCCAGCTATGTTATCTATATTAACCCTAAGTATATTATAGTTAATATAGTTATTACATTATATATATTAACTATATTAACCCTAATTATATTAGGGTTAATATAGTTAATATAGTTACTATAGTATTTATATTAACTATATTAACTCTATCTAACCCTAACACCCCTAACTAAATTTATATTAAATAAATCTAATTCATTTATAAACTAAAATATTCCTATTTAAATCTAAATACTTACCTATAAAATAAACCCTAAGATAGCTACAATATAATTAATAATTACATTGTAGCTATGTTAGGGTTAATATTTATTTTACAGGTAAATTGTTAATTATTTTAACTAGGTATAATAGATATTAAATAGTTATTAACTATTTAATATCTACCTAGTTAAAATAATTACCCAATTACCTGTAAAATAAATCCTAACCTAAGTTACAAATACACCTACACTATCAATAAATTTAATAAACTACAAACATCTATCTAAAAATACAATTAAATTAACTAAACTAAATTACAAAAAATAAAAAAAAATTACAAGATTTTTAAGCTAATTACACCTATTCTTAGCCCCCTAATAAAATAATAAACCCCCAAAATAAAAAAAATTCCCTGCCCTATTCTAAATTAAACAAATTTCAAAGCTCTTTACCTTACCAGCCCTTAAAAGGGCCTTTTGTGGGGCATGCCCCAAAGAATTCAGCTCTTTTGCATACAACAAATACAATCCCCCCCCCCCCCATTACAACCCACCACCCACATACCCCTATTCTAAACCCACCCAAACCCCCCTTAAAAAAGCCTAACACTACCCCCCTGAAGCTCGCATTCTATTGGCTGTTCCGATCAGCCAATAGAATGCGAGCTCAATCTGATTGGCTGATTGGATAAGCCAATCGGATTGAACTTGAATCTGATTGGCTGATTCAATCAGCCAATCAGATTTTTTTAACTTAATTCCGATTGGCTGATAGAATCCTATCAGCCAATCGGAATTCGGCGGACGCCATCTTGGATGACGTCATTTAAAGGTACCTCATTCCAAGTTCAGCAGTCGGCCGGGATGGATGCTCCGCGGCGGCGGAGCGAAGAAAGAAGATTGAAGATGCCGCCGGAAGAATGAAGACTTTGCTGCCGCTTGGAGGAAGACGTCGCCGGAGGAAGAATTCTTCTTTGCCGCTTGGAGGATGACATCGCCGGAGGAAGAATTCTTCTTTGCCGCTTGGAGGAAGACATCGCCCGGATCGGATCAGGAGTTCGGCCCGGTGTGGTGAAGACAAGGTAGGGAGATCTTCAGGGGGGTAGTGTTAGGCTTTTTTAAGGGGGGTTTGGGTGGGTTTAGAATAGGGGTATGTGGGTGGTGGGTTGTAATGGGGGGGGGGGATTGTATTTGTTGTATGCAAAAGAGCTGAATTCTTTGGGGCATGCCCCACAAAAGGCCCTTTTAAGGGCTGGTAAGGTAAAGAGCTTTGAAATTTGTTTAATTTAGAATAGGGCAGGGAATTTTTTTTATTTTGGGGGTTTATTATTTTATTAGGGGGCTAAGAATAGGTGTAATTAGCTTAAAAATCTTGTAATTTTTTTTATTTTTTGTAATTTAGTGTTTGTTTGTTTTTGTAATTTAGTTTAGTTAATTTAATTGTATTTTTAGATAGATGTTTGTAGTTTATTAAATTTATTGATAGTGTAGGTGTATTTGTAACTTAGGTTAGGATTTATTTTACAGGTAATTGGGTAATTATTTTAACTAGGTAGATATTAAATAGTTAATAACTATTTAATATCTATTATACCTAGTTAAAATAATTAACAATTTACCTGTAAAATAAATATTAACCCTAACATAGCTACAATGTAATTATTAATTATATTGTAGCTATCTTAGGGTTTATTTTATAGGTAAGTATTTAGATTTAAATAGGAATATTTTAGTTTATAAATTAATTAGATTAATTTAATATAAATTTAGTTAGGGTTAGATAGAGTTAATATAGTTAATATAAATACTATAGTAACTATATTAACCCTAATATAATTAGGGTTAATATAGTTAATATATATAATGTAATAACTATATTAACTATAATATACTTAGGGTTAATATAGATAATATAGCTGGCGGCGGGGTAGGTAGATTAAATTAGGGGTTAATCATTTTAATAGAGATGGCGGCGGTGTAAGGGGCTTACATTGGGGGTTAATAATTTTAATATAGATGGCGGAGGTGTTAGGGGCTCACTTTAGGGGGTTATAGATATAATATAGCTGGCGGCGGGGTACGGGAGCGGCGGTTTAGGGGTTAATAACTTTATTAGGTTGCGGCGGGGTAAAGGAGCGGCGGTTTAGGGGTTAATAGCTTTTTTATTGTTAGGCTAGTGAGGGGGGATAGCGGATAGAGGGTTAGACGTGTCGGGCTATGTTAGGGAGGCGTGTTAGACAGTGCGGGCTATGTTAGGGAGGCGTGTTAGACAGTGCGGGTGTTTTAGACTTTAGTCAGGTTTTATAGGCGCCGGCAGTTTCTAACGTGCCGCAAGTCACTGGCGACGCCAGAAATTTGTACTTACGCAGATTTCTGGACATCGCTGGTTTGTGAGACTTACGGCACGTTAGCATCTGACGGCGACTTATATGGGATGGCTCGAGTTGCGAGCTGAAACTGCGGGCGACGCCGGTTCCCTCGCTTGCGCCACAAACTGCGATCTATATCGGATCGCGCCCTAAATGTCTTTGATCCAAAGATAGCTTTACTCTCAGATTTTGTTAAGTCTTCTTATTAATGTAGCAGAGATTCTAGATATGATATGCAACATATTGTTTAGATTAATTTACAAAACATGACTGAAAGGGACATTCTAGTCCAAAACAAATTTTATTCAGATAGAGCTTGTGATTTTAAACAATTTTCAAATTTACATCTATCACCAATTTTGCTTTGTTCTCTTGGTATTCTTAGTTGAAAGCTAAGCCTAGCAGGTTTATAGGCTAATATCTAAGCCCTTGAAGGCTGCCTCTCCTCTCAGGGCATTTTGACAGTTTTTCACCACTAGAGGGTGTTAGTTCATGTGTTTCATATAGATAACACTGTGCTCATGCATGTGAAGTTCCTAGGAGTCAGCACTGATTGGCTAAAATGCATGTCTGTCAAAAGAACTGAAATAAGGGGCAGTTTGCAGAGGCTTAGATACAAGATAATCACAGAGGTAAAAAGTATATTAATATAACTGTGTTGGTTATGCAAAACTAGGGAATGGGTAATAAAGGGATTATCTATCTTTTAAAACAATAACTATTCTGGTGTAGACTGTCCCTTGAAGTAAGCAGGTTCCTTGTGTAGTATTGCTACCATTTCTATGCTTAAAGGGACAGTAAACACCTTGCGATGTTTATATATCTTATATTTATATTTTTTCATTATTTGTTTTAATAACAATAATAATAATTTAATTTAGCACTGAAATGTATGGATGTTCTCATTCTCAGAAGTAAAAATGCAAACTGCAGACTTCTTGAGGCTAACCCTGCTACATATATTTTCTAACTGGCTTTAGCAGATAACAACTGTGAAACAATACACGTTATACAAAAATAATGACAGTTGTCACCCATGTCATCTGCAGACTCCAACCTGGATTGGCTCCTCCAAATAAGGCAAATTGAGGGTGTTATTTAGCTACTAAAAACAACTGCAGCAAATAAGATACTTTAAAACTGTTTAGCTAATATGCTATGCTGTAGCAAGAAAACAGAAATGTATTGTAATTACAAGGTAGTTAGTGTCCCTTCCGAAGTTTAAAACAGACCATTGGCTGTAATATTTATCTATTTTCATAATCTTTTGTTAGAACTCTTACATAAATGATACAAATTTATGAAACCGAATTTTAGTTTATGTATTATAATTGTTTGTGGCTTATAGAGACATATCACATAGTTCAATATTAATTATAATATAATGCACAGCCTTATTTTGTATTATGTGTCACCTGATTATAAGATCAATGCTACTTGACCTCATTAGAGGGCACATGGATATAAGTTTACTGGCAAATACAGCAAATTGTTCCATAAAAGTAAATATTGGCACAAATAGTGTATTTGTCACCTTACATTTAGATTTATATTAACCATAATGCGTTAATCACCCGTTAATGTGCTTTATATCTGTGCTGCTCAGCCGCTCTATATATCATAGCTTTGTGTTTCCCATCTAGAGGACATTTGTTAACACAAGCTGTTATTATCTATACTATAATCGCGCTTGTAACGCGTCCGTCGCCAGTTGCGCACGCATCCTTAAAGGAATGTTGGCTGCGTGAGGCAGCCAAAAAAATGTTGGCTTTGCGTGCAGTCAAAAGCATCCACCTTTGGTGTAGTATTCTTTTACCACCCTGCCATTTTCGGTAAATCCACCTGGATGTAGCGTAGGCAAACAAAGCCTTAAAAAAAACCACACCTAACCGCCCGCATGAAATAATGAAAAAACACTAACCGCCCACAAGAATTAAAAAAAAAAAAACGAACTGCCCGCATGAAGTATTAAGGGAAAAAAAAACCTACCTGCCCACACGAAGTATTAAGAAAAAAATAAACCTAACCGCCCACATGAAATATGAAGAAAAACCCCCAAAACTGCCTGCACAAATTATTAATAAAAAATAGACCTAACCACCTGCACGAAGTATTAACATAAAAAAACCTAACCCTTAAACCGCTAAACTCCCACAACACAAACTACCTAACCCTTAAACCGCCAAACCCCCACAACGCCAAATAAATAAATTACAATATTAACCCTTAAACCACCAAACCCTACAACGCCAACTAATTATACTAATAACCCCTAAACCGACGAATCCTCACATCACAATAAACCTAATTAACCTATTAACCCCTAAACCACTAACCCACCACATCGCAATAAACCTAATTAACCTATTAACAACTAATAACTCATTTACGCCTAGATTTAGAGTTTTGTCGGTAAAGACCTGCGGTGCTAACGCTCCTTTATTTTCCAGCGCACCCTTAAGCCAACACTGATATTACGAGTTGTCTGAATGGCTGCGTTAGCCTCAGAAAAGGGAACGTTGAGCATAATTTAGCTCCACTTCAACCCTCAATACCAGCGCTGCTTACGGTAGCGGTAAACTGGAAAAACGTGCTCGTACACGATATCCCCATAGGAAACAATGGGGCTGAGCTGGCTGAAAAAAACCTAACACCTGCAAAAAAGCAGCGTTCAGCTCCTAACGCAGCCCCATTGTTTCCTATGGGGAAACACTCTCTAAGTCTACACCTAACACCCTAACATGATCCCCAAGTCTAAACACCCCTACCTTACACTTATTAACTCCTAATCTGCCGCCCCCGCTATCCCTGACACCTGCATTTTATTATTAACCCCTAATCTACCACTCCGGACACCGCCGCAACCTACATTATCGCTATGAACCCCTAATCTGCTGCCCCTAACATCGCCGACACCTATATTTATTAACCCCTAATCTTCCCTCTCCCCAACGTCGCCGCAACCTACCTACACTTATTAACCCCTAATCTCCCGCCCCCAACGCCGCCGCTACTATAATAAAGTTATTAACCCCTAAACCTAAGTCTAACCCTAACCCTAACACCCCCTAACTTAAATATAATTTTAAAGAATCTAAATACATTTTCTATAATTAAATAAATTATTCATATTTAAAACTAAATACTTAACTATAAAATAAACCCTAATATAGCTACAATATAACTAATAGTTACATTGTAGCTATTTTAGGATTTGTATTTATTTTACAGGCAACTTTGTATTTATTTTAACTAGGTACAATAGCTATTAAATAGTTAAAGGACCAGTCAACACAATAGATTTGCTTAATCAACAAATGCAAGATAACAAGACAATACAATGTATCCTCAAAATATGGATCACGAGGCAAGCACCGACAATGGCACAACTAAAACATTTTGCTACTCAAACAACTTTTTATAGAACAATGCGATGTCAGGCTTGACACAGCGCGCAGATTACGTCCCTTTCTCCAGAAGTGGAAAATTTATATAGATACATTGGACCCATCTATACAGAGTCGGGTATTGAAACCATTTGCTCATCTAGAGGCAATGCTACAAATAAATTTAAGGGAGGGGAGGCAAAATGTAGAAAGCAATGATCTCTTGGAGGTAATGTTGTTTTGAAATTATAATTTTTTTCTCTTCTTTCCCCTCCTTCCTTCCCCCTTTTCCTCTCCATGTTCCAGCTTCTTGCCCACTCCCCCCTCACCACATCTGCCTTGTAGCCAAATGCAGAAGTATCAGCGGGTCATATACCAAAGGTTATTGGTTAGTTTGTTAGTTTGTTACAGTGTTATAATGTGAATAGTTATGAGAGACTCAGCACAACTGGAAAGGATCCACGAAAGAACGGAGCACATATCCAAATATGGACATTGGAGTTATGGACATTGACCTTTTCCATAAGCTGTACAGTATTTTATTTTATTTTATTGTATTTTATTTTATTGCACTTTATTTTATTTTATATCTTAGGTTAGACTAGGTTAAAAAAGACAAAACCCCAACAATATGGTACTAGTGTGTACTGATGTTAGAGCATCCTAAAGTCTATATGGGTTACCTCTAAATCATTGTATGCTGGTTGTATTGGATGTATCTGCATAGATACAAGTTACTGTATTGTATAACCTTGTCAATTTTACATGACTGTAATGCACCCTGCGCGGTGTACTGCTGATTTATTTTCCTTATCACTGTATCGATTGTTGGTTACAAATAAAATAAAAAAAACAAAAAAAACCAAGACAATTACTCTGAAATTCAAATAAGTAGTAGATTTTTTTTATAACACATTTAAAAGTTATGTATATTTCCACTCCCCCTGTACCATGTGATAGCAATCAGCCAATCACAAATGCATATAGGTATAGTCAGACAGTGAATTCTTGCATATGCTCAGTAGGAGCTGGTGACTCAAAAAGTGTAAATATAAAAGAATGTGCACATTTTTTTAATGGAAGTAAAATTGGAAAGTTGTTTAAAATTACATGCTGTATCTGAATCATGAAAATTTAATTTGACCTGAGTGTCCCTTTAATAACTATTTAATATCTACCTAGTTAAAATAAATACAAAATGACATGTAAAATAAATCCTAACCTAAGTTACAATTAAACCTAACACTACACTATCATTAAATTAATTAAATAAATTACCTACAATTAGCTAAACTTCAATACAATTAAATAAACTATAATACAACCCCCCCCACTAAATTACAGAAAATAAAAAAAAAATTACAAGAAGTTTAAACTAATTACACCTAATCTAAGCCCCCTAATAAAATAAAAAAGCCAATAGAGTGCGAGGTCAATCTGATTGGATCAGCCAATCGGATTGTACTTCAATCTGATTGGCTGATTGAATCAGACAATCAGAATTTTCCTACCTTAATTCTGATTGGCTGATAGAATCCTATCAGCCAATCAGAATTCGAGGGGCGCCATCTTGGATGAAGTCATTTAAAGGAACCGTCATTCGTCGTTCAGTCGTCGGCCAGGATGGATGTTCCGCGTCGGAGGTCTTCAGGATGCTGCCGCTCCGCTCCGGATGGATGAAGATAGAAGATGCCGCTTGGATGAACACTTCTACCGGATGGAGGACCTCTTCTTGCCCCGCTTGGATGAAGACTTCTACCGGATGGAGGACCTCTTCTTGCTCCGATTGGATGAAGTATTCGGCTCGGCTGGGTGACGACGACTCAAGGTAGGGAGATCTTCAGGGGGTTAGTGTTAGGTTTATTTAAGGGGGGTGTGGGTGGGTTAGAGTAGGGGTATGTGGGTGGTAGGTTTTAATGTTGGGGGGGTTGTATTTTTTTTACAGGTAAAAGAGCTGATTACTTTGGGGCAATGCCCCGCAAAAAGCACTTTTAAGGGCTGGTAAAAGAGCTGATTACTTTGTAATTTAGAATAGGGTAGGGCATTTTATTAATTTGGGGGGCTTTTTTATTTTATTAGGGGGCTTAGTTTAGGTGTAATTAGTTTAAATTTCTTGTAATTTTTTTTATTTTCTGTAATTTAGTGTTTGTTTTTTGTATTATAGATTAGTTTATTTAATTGTATTTTAGTTTAGCTAATTGTAGGTAATTTTTTAAATTAATTTATTGATAGTGTAGTGTTAGGTGTATTTGTAACTTAGGTTAGGATTTATTTTACAGGTAATTTTGTAATTATTTTAAATAGGTAGCTATTAAATAGTTATGAACTATTTAATAGCTCTTGTACCGAGTTAAAATAAATACAAAGTTGCCTGTAAAATAAATATAAATCCTAAAATAGCTACAATGTAACTATTAGTTATATTGTAGCTATATTAGGGTTTATTTTATAGGTAAGTATTTAGTTTTAAATAGGAATAATTTATTTAATTATAGTAAATTTATTTAGATTAATTTAAATTATATTTAAGTTAGGGGGGTGTTAGGGTTAGTAAACAAATGAAACACAAAAAGTGAGAGTTGCACACTAATAAGTAATTTGCTAGAGAACAGGTGCTTCCTAGAAAGATACATATGAAAACAACATAGAAAAGGAAGTGGGGATTTCACAATAAGAAATTCCCAAAAGTCTAGGTAAATCCAGCACGACTGTAAAATTGAATAAAAGCACTACAAAAAGCTTGTATGTCAAAAACAATATAAATATTTATTAACCAAATGCACAATACACACATTCACATTCATACAGTGGATCCCACACAAAGCAGTGTTATAAAATACTGGCCAAAAGGTTATTATCTGGTGCACCAGGGGAAATAGACCAAAAACAGTCCGTTTAAGACTTGCAGGTATTTGTAATCCAATAAGTGCAGCGTTAATGCAAGAAATGGATGCAGTTATACAGTCCCCGGTGTATAAAGACCAGTTACTTCAGACTTGAACCCCGATAGTTACTGAGTCGATTGGTGCTTAAAAGGCATAGCATAGGAGGAGCAATAGAAACACGCGTCTTTATTCACAGGTGCTGTATTCTTTTAAGACAGTAATATTCGGTGTACAGATGCGTATAACATATTCTACCTGTATTTGTTCACGCGGTCGCTCCTCCTAGCTGCCTCGTTCATGGAGTGTCCAGACATCAGGGGTAAGTCACGATGAGCAGGGGATCTGCTGTAAGGGCTGCCAAGCACGACGAGTCCAAACGCTCGTTTCGCTCCTTCAGTCAGTGCAGCATGGAGCTTCTTCCAGGTGCTAACGACACCTTGATTACCAGCCTTTTTATTGGATGCCGGTTTCCAGAATCTTTTCCATTTGATGAAATTTGTGTCAATCACAATTAGCCGCTGTTACAATGTCTTTGCAATTGTTACTTTTAAATACAGCTAAATTCAGGGCTTCTCAAGTAACCAAGGTGAGGTATTCCATAGCAGAAATGATTAGATACAACTCAATGATTCAGATACTCACTCACACACACATCCGCAACAAATCATATATACAAGATATGCTAAAAACAATTTTATTTCAATACACCATTGTGCAATATTTAAAAGACAATACTTAATTATAATGTTATGTGTGTCAAATTACTCTAACAGCAAATATGTGCATTTTAGCTCATCATAGTAGTATATATTTACAATTATGATTTATTTTGATACTTTTGAGATCCCATAGTCTCTACATATATGGAAATAAATGGAGATGTGCAGACAAAGTAAGGTATAAGGAATTAGCCTAAAAAGGAAGCAAATTCCAATTTTTCATTTAAGCCATTGGGAGATAGGGTGTTTAGTTTGTACATCCATCTTGCTTCTTTTTGTAAAAGAATTCTATCAATGTCCCCCCCGCGCATGCTCAGTTTGACTGATTCTATTCCAATGAAGTGGAGTTCATCAATTTTTGATTTGTGAAATTGAGCAAAATGTCTCGCCACTGGGCTGTCAATATTGAAGTCCTTTATATCGTCTCTATGTTCTGTAATGCGGGAGCGTAATTCTCTAAAAGTTTTACCCACATAAAAACATTTACACGAGCAATAGAGAAGATATATGACTCCTTTTGTGGAACAATTAATGAAAGAATTGATTTTATATGTGACTCCTGTATTCGTGCTAAAAGTCTTAGTTTTCTGCACGAATTGACAGCAGACACAGTGATTACAGGGGGAACTGCCAACTATTTTTTGGGAATTGCGTTCTAACCAGTTAGATGTAGGCACTTTGTTAAATTCGCTCTTGACAAGGAGATCTTTCAAATTGTTAGGTCTCCTTGCTGTCATTAGGGGATAATCCCCCACATGTTGATGTAATATAGAATCATTAGTCAGCAAATGCCAGTTATTATTAAGAATACTTTTAACTTTACTCCAATGGGCATTATATTTAGTAATAAATCTGATTTTAGTGTCTTCCACATTCTCACTTTTGGTATTCTTTTTGTACAGGAGATCTTTTCTTTGATGTTGAGATGCTCTATAGAGTGCTCTTTTTACACATCTTTTTGAATAGCCTCTCTCCAGGAAACGAGTCGCCATATCTTTTGCCTGTTGTTTAAAGGTTTGGTCTCTAGAGCAAATTCTGCGTAGCCGCAGAAATTGCCCATAGGGGATACCCCTCTTAAGATTTTCAGGATGATGACTCGTTCCCAGGAGAAGGCTATTAGTTGCAGTCGGCTTTCGAAACACTTCTGTTTCAATTTTACCTTCGTTCTTACTAATTTTTAAGTCCAAAAAATTGATGGTAGTAGAATCATAACTACAAGTTAAGAAGATATTTAAATTATTCTTATTCAGGAGGGAAACAAATTTAAGTAGATCCTCCTCACTGCCGTCCCATAGCAGGAGGATATCATCCACATATCTGATCCAGAGGGCTACATGCGCCTCAACTATGTCAGAATGCTCACCAAAAACAATTTGATCTTCCCATCCACCAAGGTGTAAACAGGCATAGGTTGGGGCACATGTAGCCCCCATTGCTGTCCCTTGTTTCTGTTTATAGTATTTGCCATCAAAAATGAAAATATTGTTTTCCAGAACAAATTTCAAAAGTTCACTTACAAATTTAGAATGTTTGCTATAGCCCACTCCTCTTGTATTGAGAAATTTTTCACAAGTTCAACCGCTCACTTCTTCCAAAACTCGTAATACCAGCGTTAGGCAAATCCCATCGAAAAGATAGGATACGCAATTGACGTAAGGGGATCTGTGGTAGCCTGGAGTCACAGAAAGAAAGTGAGCGGTAGACCCTTCCCTTCCTGACTCTAAATACCAGCGGGCGTTAAAAAGCAGCGTTAGGACCCCTTAACGCTGCTTTTTAACCCTAACGCAGAACTCTAAATCTAGGCGTTAATTAATCCTACCTTTAAATTACAAAAAATGTATCTAACATTACAAAAAAATAAAACATTCGAACATTACAGAAAAAAATAAACAAAATTATCAAAAATTAAACCTAATCTCTATAAAAATAAAAACACCCCCTAATCCAAACTAATTCAAACTAAACTAAACTACCAAGAGCCTTTTGTAGGGCATTGACCTAAGTTAAACAGCTCTTTTACGTTTAAAAAATACTAAGTCCCCCCTAACAGTAAAAAACCCTTACCCACCAAACCCCCCAAAATAAAAAACCTAAACTACCCATTGCCGATAAAGGGGCATTTGTATGGGCATTGCCCTTAAAAGGGCATTCAGCTCTTTTACTGCCGTTAAAAGGGCATTCAGCTCTTTTACAAGCCCATTAAATCCCTAATCTTAAAAAAATAAAAAATAAATAAAAAAAAATCTTAAATCTAACCCCCAAATAGGAACTCACCTTTCCTGAAGTCCGGCAGAGAAGGTCTTCTTCCAGGCAGCTCCATCATCTTCTATCTTCATCCGGAGCTAAGGTGTCACGGAGCGGAGGTGCAGAGCTGGCTTCCCCGATGCACGGATCCTCAGAGGTGGTCCTCAATGGCGGTCTTCAGCTGCGGTGGTCCAAAGCGTTGTGGAGGCGATCGTTCGCAGCACACTGAAGATTAAATGCAAGGTACCCCATATTTATTGGGGTACCTTGCATTCCTATTGGCTGAAATTTTGAAATCAGTCAATAGGATGAGAGCTACTGAGATCTTATCGGCTGATTTGAACAGCCAATATTATTTGAGTAGCTCTAATCCTATTGGCTGTACCAATCAGCCAATAGGATTGAGCTCTCATCCTATTGGCTGTTTCAATCAGTCAATAGAATGAGAGCTCAAATCCTATTGACTGGTTGTAACAGCCAATAGAATGAGAGCTGCTCAAATCCTATTGGCTGATTTGAACAGCCAATAGTACTTTAGCAGCTCTAATTCCTATTGGCTGATTGAAATCTTTCCGCCAATAGGAATGCAAGGGACACCATCTTTGATGGCGTCACTTGCATTGAAGTTCCAGTGTACAGTGGTGACCGTATGAAGAGGATGCTTCGTGCCGAATGTCTTCAAGATGGACCCGCTCCACATGTATGAAGATAGAAGATTCCATCTGGATGAAGACTTCTTGCCTCCTGGATGAGGACTTCTCCGGCTGGATGAAAATGGAAGAGGCCACCCGGATGAAGACTTCTTGCCGCCTAGATGAGGACTTCTCCATCTGGATGGATCCTTCAAGCAGGACTTCAAGAACTGTGAGTGGATTGTCGCGGGTTAGTGTTAGGTTTTTTAAGTTTTTTTTGGGTGGGTTTTATTTTTAGATTAGGGTCTGGGCATGTAAAAGAGCTAAATGCTCTTTTAAGGGCAATGCCCATACAAAGGGCAATGGGGAGCTTAGGTTATTTTAGATATTTTCATTTTTTTATTTGGGGTGTTTGGTTGGTGGGTTTAACTGTAGGGGAGATGTTTGTATTTTTTGCAATGTAAAAGAGCTGTTATTTTTGGGGCAATGCACCACAAAAGGCCTTTTTAAGGGCCATTGGTAGTTTATTGTAGGCTAGGGTTTTTTTATTTTGGGGGGCTTTTTTATTTTGATAGGGCTATTAGATTATAATTCTATTTTATTTTTGATGAATTGTTTTTTTATTTTTCGTAATTTAGTGTTTGTTTTTTTGTAACTTAGTGTCTGTTTTTTCTGTAATTTAGTACTTTTAATAATGTTTACTTGTATATTTAATTGTAATTTAGTTTATTTAAAGGGCCATAATACCCAAATGTTTAAACACTTGAAAGTGATGCAGCATAGCTGTAAAAAACTGACTTGAAAATATCACCTGAATAACTCTATGTAAAAAAGAAAGATATTTTACCTCAAAAGTTCCTCAGTAGCCACATCCCATTGTAAAGGACTTCTAAGCAGCAAATGAGTATGTCTGTCCCGGGACAGTTGAAGGGATGAGCCTCGTGCACTCTCATGTTATTTCCCTATTCAGTTTAAAGGAAGTTTACTATGAAATCTCATGAGATCACAGTAAAAGAGTTCATGACCTCAGGAAGGTAAAATATCTTCCTTTTTTACATAGAGATGCTCAGGTGATATTTTCCTGTCAGCTTTTTACAGCCTTTTACAGTTATACTGCATCAGTTTCAAGCAATTTAGCATATGAATATTATGTCCCTTTAATTGGTAGTTTAATTTAATTTAATTGTAGTATAATAGTTAGGGTACGTTAATTAATAGTTTAAAATACGTTTTAATTTACATTAAGATAGGGATGTTGGAATTTTAATTTAAAGTTAGGTTTAAAGTTGTTAGGTTTAGTGGTTAATAGCTCAATTTAGTTTTTGGCGATGTGGGGGACTGACGATTTATCGGTTAATGGGTTTAGTTGGTGGTAGGGATGTGGGAGGGCAGAGGTTTAGGGGTAAATACCTTTATTTAGTGGCGGCGGTGTCAGGGCGCAGCGGAATAGGAGTTAATACATTTTATTTAGGTTGCGGAGATGTCGGGCGGCAGATTAGGGGTGTTTTCTACCATAGAAATCAATGGGTTATATTTCTTTGTCTTGCAGCATCAAACATAAGCTTTTGCTGCTTTCAGACTCCCATTGATTTCTATGGCATCTGCGGCCTCCAGGGTGGCGGATTGAAAAGCAGGTACGCTGGGTCGGAATAGCCGCAAGTATACCTATTAAAAGTTTGATAACTGGGAAAAAGTGTCAGATAGAGCCGAATGTTTATTTGGAACATCTGTAATGATGTAAGCATTGATCTGTGTCAGATTGAGATCGCCAGTTCGTATGTTACATCACAAATTTCAACATTTGCCGGTCTGTAGGCTTTGATAACTTAGTTTGCCTTTGGAATTATCCAAAACCTCTGAATGCACATGACTAATGTTAACCTTTGATAACAGCATTGCATTCTCTCATCCTTATACCAATTAAGGAGGAATTATATGTCATAATAAACATACTTCATACCTTCTATCTTTCTGATATACATGCAACATATGGCTCTCCTTGACACCCTATAGTCTTCTTAAGAAGAAATTATTTGATAAATGTATGCAATAAATTCTTTCTAAGAAATGACAAGAAGAAAACAGCGCATCCACCAATCACAGCAGCGTTTAAATAAATTCTTTCTGGAGCAAACAAATATAGTCCTAGATTACAAGTGGAGCGGTAATGTATTGCACGCTCTCAAACGGACAAATCCGCTCATTTGTGGGCTCGCAATAAATAATCAGTCATTACAAGTGGCTGTTTATTGCTACCGAGAGCTTGTGGTAGCAATTAGCGCTCAGAAAATTAACCAGAGATCAGATCTCGGGTTCATTTCCTAAAAGTGCCCCAATTGCCCCCAAAATAAAGGGTCTTTTAGTTTTTAGGGGTTAAAAGTGGTGGGTGTGGGGTGTTAGAAAATAATCTACCACTGGTAATCTGGCCCTAAATGTTTTTTAAAAAAATATATCTTATTTTACTAGCAACATTTGCAGGGCTTTGATATTGCAGATCAGTCTAAGGATATGCTCCTGAGAATGCTGGATGTAAATTTGTGTTCCTGGGGTTCTGTGCTGTGTTAATTCAGAGGCAGGGCTACAATAATATGTGATACTTACTCTACCCATAACTGTAATATATACTCAAGGTTTACAGATCTTCTAGAGGAAAATACAATTTGAAGGGACATATTACACAGTGATGTTGCACCACAGTGGTTTTCATTATACTGAATTATACTTTATATTAGGGATTTAAAAGGACATGACACCCAACATTTTAATTTCATGATTCAGCAATTGTGAACAACTTTCTATTTGACAGATTTGCTTCATTCTGTTTGTATCCTTTGTTAAAGGAGCAGCAATGCACTACTGAGAGCTACCTGATTACATTGGTGAGCTACTGATAAGAGGTATATATGTATAGCCACCAATCAGCTGCTAGTTTTAAGTAATGCATTGCTGCTCCTGAGCCTACCTAGGTATGATTTTTAACAAAGAATACCAAGAGAATTATACAAAGTAATAGAAGTAAATTGGAAAGTTGTTTAAAATTGCATACTCTATCTAATTAGGAAAGTTTAATTTTGACTTTACTTACCTCTTAAATGTCCACTTACTGCCACTTTAAAGTGATGGTAAATACTACCATTTCAAAAAACCTAGGATTTACCATCACTTATATTACCGGCCATGACCTTTGAAGTCGTCAATCCCCGGCCCAACATCATAACATTTATACAATAACTTACTTATATAAATCAGAGTTACACACAACTTTGGTATAAAATTGGCCGCAGCCATTTTATTTATAACATAAATTAAATATTAAATATAATAAAACATCTTTAAACATTTTAAACAGAACCTACCTGATGTTCTTAATTAACATTCAACATTAAAACATATTGTCAATTCCCCACAGCGGTGCTAGTTCCCAAACCCACAAAAAATAAGATGGCCGTTATTCAAAAACTGGACTCAACTATATCCACGTTGAGTCCGTACCAAACACACCTCCAATTTAATAGGGAACCCCTTGTCCCTATAAAAACCAGTTGCCCGCTCACCCCATGGAGAGGCAACTTCTTAAAATCCTCCAAATCACTTGGCCATATTGCTTAAAATATTTGTCTGGGAACTAGCACCCCCGCCACTGACTGGTCTGCCCAAGCAGCCCAGTCCCGCCAAACCCAAAAATTTTCCCAAAGCTTCTTTTATGTCAAACAGGAATAGCTGCAGCCCAAATTGATTAAAATGGACCCCATCTTTTAGATAAAAGCTTATCATAATCCCATGCTGATCTCCACACTAGACGAGGAGTAATCTGTGACCAAATTATTTTTATCTCAGGATAAAGATCTTTAATATTGCCCAAATCTCTTTTTATTCTTCTTACTAATTCCTTCTGAGGAATAATACCCAAGTCATTCCCCCCCAAATGCAACACTAAAACATCAGGGTGATGGAAAACCTTGCTGTACTCAACAAATACTGGAAACAAAAGTTCCCAACACATGCCCCTAATCCCAAACCATTTGACTTCACATTGACCAACTGGACACCCGAGCTGCAGGCCGCCCATTTTCTTACTGGCCTCAGCATTGGCCCAATATATAAATGAATGCCCCATCACCCATACAATCCTCACACCTGAAAATACAAGAAAAAAAAGAAAAAACATTCAGGATGCTATTTGCTCAGGCGTTCCCACAACATTCTCCCAAATTTATTTTTTTATTTTTTATTTTTTTTTTATTAATATTTTTTTTATTTTTTAAACTCTCAAATCAGGCCTAACGTAAGATTTATAGCGATTTGAACCCCATCTACCAATCTTTTTAACTATATCTTCCTTTAGACCTA
The DNA here is from genome assembly GCF_027579735.1 of Bombina bombina. NCBI lineage: Eukaryota > Metazoa > Chordata > Amphibia > Anura > Bombinatoridae > Bombina > Bombina bombina. The sequence goes on along the minus strand of NC_069501.1, from coordinate 579,163,833 downwards.
GAATAGAAGCCTCAGTAGCAGCTCCTATACGGAATGAATGGGACCCAAACTCTAATGGATTAAAACCCAATAACCCAATTGATCCCTTCAAAATGGCTCTAAATTGATACTGCAACAAAAAAGGAACCATCAGAATGAATCAACAACGGGCCATCTTGCGAAGGCCGTATAGACCCATAATGCATCATTACCTGACAAGGACATACCGCTGTCCCACTAGGGAACAGAACTATATTCTTGTCTTTTATATAAATGTCAGTTTTACTACTCCTCAATAAAATTTCCACCCTACTCTCATCCCATATTACATCTTCTTTTTGTAAACCTCCCGAAACCCTCCTGCTAGGGCTTACTAATTCAGATAACCTGAAGGCCCCAAAAAAGGCCAAAACAAAGGCCGTTCAAAACAATGTTATTTCAAATGTTGATGAACAAATATCAGCCAGTACTACCCAAATCTTTTCCAGCAATGTAAATGCAATAGGCCTTCTCTTGTCTATATTCTTCGCCTTCTTTTTTAAACCTTTAAGGATCTGACGAACCCAAAAAACCTTTGTAATGTCATACATACCCAATAAACGGAATCTAAAAAAAGCTAAGGCAGACAATCTTTTATCCATATTAGATGCTGACAAACCCAAAGTTCCCCAATGCCACATCCATTCCAATAAGCAACCTGTGACATCATCAGACCCTTCCTTAAAGGGACAGTATACTGTAAAATAGTTTTTCCCTTAATGTGTTTACAATTGCTTTTTTTACCAACTGCAGAGTAAAAAATGTATGAAAATTAGCTTTTTAAGGCTTATTTGTGTATATTAAAGCTCTGATTTTGTGTTTTGAAGCCACAACCTAATAAAATGGGTTGAGCTTGTAGGTATAATCAGATCTCATTACTGTATCACATTGTGTACATATACCTGCTTCTTTATCTTATATCTGTCCTTAAAACAATCACCAGTACTTTGAGAGAACAATGGAAAATCAACATTGTATTACCTTATCTCTGCTATATCCGACTGGGAGTGTAATTTCTTCTGCTGGCTGTGTTTACAAAGCTTATCTATAGTTGGTACGCGCGGCCACAAACTTTCAGAATAGGTGGGGATACCACATGCTAAATTAACAATTTCAAATGCCAATATAAGGGTAAAGGAGCTACTTGTAAACAATTTAATACACTCCAGCAGGTAAAGTGGATCATTGGGAACAAATTAAAGGGGAGACATTTTTTGAGTAAACTGTCCCTTTAAGTTCAGCCTGTCCTAACCACGTTTCCCATTCTCTCCAGACTGATACATAAGAAGACCAAGTACCTGGAGCCAAATAATTCTTAACTAACTCAGCCAATCCTCCTCCCCAAGCTTCCATAATTAATCCGGGAAATTCACTCCGACTACATCTGCCTGAGGAGCCAGCTCCCGAAAACGGCTCCACTGTGAACGAGATAAAGCATCTGCTATCAAATTGCACTTACCAGGGATATGTTTAGCCCTGACAAAAACATTCATGCTCAAACATTTCAAAACCAGTACTCTCAATAAACGCAAAACTGGCAATCTGGACGCAGATAACGAATTGATAGAAGAAACAACACCCATATTATCCGTGTGGAATAATATAGATTTATTAACCAAATCATCCTCCCAAACAAATAAAGCTACCAATATCGGAAATAGTTCAAGAAATACTAAGTTTCGATTTAATCCAAGCCCCACCCAATCCTGAGGCCACACGTCCGCACACCAATGACCCTGAAAATAAGCCCCAAAACCAACACCACCAGCTGCATCAGTTACCAAATCCAACTCAACATTGGAGATCCGAGCTTCCATAAAGATCGCAGCTCCATTAAAATTTTTGAGGAACTCTAACCAAACCCTCAAATCATCCTTGTGTCCTTTTTTAACCTCACAAAATGATGAGGCTTGCTTACACCAGATGTAGCCAATGACATTCTCCTAGAAAAAACTCTCCCAATGGGAATGATTCTGCAAGCAAAATTCAATTTCCCCAACAGTGATTGCATTTCACGCAAAGTCACCTTACGAACACCAAGAAAACGCTGAATCATTTCAGACAAATCCACAATCTTTTCCCTAGGCAACCTACATTCCATTTTCTCCGAATCAATTGTAATACCCAAAAAATTAAGGGCCGTAACTGGACCCTCAGATTTTTCCATTGCAATGGGAACCCCAATTTCAGATGCCATTAAATAAAAACAATCCCTTAACTTCAAACATCCGATTCAGGAGGACCAACAAAAAGTAAATCATCAAGATAATGTACAATAGAAGAAAACCCTGACTTAACCTTAACTACCCATTCCAAAAATGAACCAAAACACTCAAACAATGAACAGGAAATAGAACAGCCCATCGGAAGGCAAAGGTCAACATAAAAAACACCATCAAAACAGCAACCCAAAAGATAGTGGGAAGAAGGCTGAACCAGAAGCAAGTGAAAGGCTGCCTCAATATCAACCTTAGCCAGCAAAGCAAACTGACCCGCCTCCCTGACCATCTTAACCGCCCGGTCGAAAGATGTATAAGACACTGACGATAATTCTTCCGGAATGCCATCATTCACATACCCACCCTTTGGAAAAGACAAGTGATGAATAAGACGGAATTTACCCGGATCTTTCTTAGGGACCACACCCAAGGGTGAAATACGCAAATGGGGGATTGGGGGAACTTTAAAAGGCCCCGCCATTCGACCCAACAAAACCTCCTTCTCAAGTTTACTCTTAACAACATCTGGCCATTCCCTAGCTGACTTCAGATTGCCTCTGTAATGCACAAATCCACCAGAAGATGGAATTTTAAAACCATACTCAAAACCATGAAACAATAACAACGCTTTTTCCCTAAAACCCTTTTGTTTAGCGTAAAGGACGAGCCACAGCTCCATCCCGCTTAACATCACCGGAGTTACTCCCTTTTTCAGACAACTCCTGGGTTCCACCCAATTTGTTCTTTTTGAAACACTTGGAGAATGAGTGAGCGCCCCCACACCCTGAACACTCATGTCTGAATTTACAAGCTGATCCCTTATTTGCAAATCTTTTCATTAAAAGCGAAGCAGAAACCTTTTTTAACTGTTGCCGACGGCCCACTCTGAAGTGACCTGCCGGCTCCCCCACGAAAAGGCTGCGAAGACCTTAATGGGGTCATTATCTTAAGCCAAAGGCCCATATCTCGATCATCCCACTTCATCTCAGGCTTAATCGACAAACGTTGTCTAAATTGTTCATCATAAACCCACCAAGCCATACCCCCATATGTTCTCTGAGCAGCAGCAACTTCATCTAAATAACAAAAGAGGGCCGCTCCCTGATCAGGAAACTTACCAGCAAATACGCTGGCATAAATAACAAAAGCTTGAAACCAATTAGTAAAGGTTTTAGGCAGCTTTCTGTACCGTTTTTTCCTCTCCTCTTCCTCCTTCTTTGACGCATCTTTCTTTGAATCCTCAGGTATCTCAAAAGACTGGTCAAGAGGTAGCAGAGAAAATAACTCAATAAATTCTCTCTTCCATATCTTTTCCCTTAACTCAACCGTCAAGTGCATACCTAAAGGCCCAATAGAACACAAACAAGACCTAGCAAAAGCCGTATCAGAAATTTTAAGTTCAGGGCCCCCTAACCCTTTATTCTCAACATTAACCACTTTTGACTGGGGCAATCCAACTGCTTGAAACTGAATTGCTGACCCTTCACCTTTAGCTCCCTCAACAGAACTCCCTACTGACACATTTTGCAATGCAGATCCAGGAGGAACCCACAAATTGGCGACTCCTCCTGGAACTTTAGCACCTTCTAACTTAGCTAACAACTCCCTTAAACCCGCTACCACAGTAACTGATAAAGTATCACCATTCACCCCAACTTTTTCAACCCCAACATTCAATTCCACAGCACTAGATCCCCCATTACCTGTTCCAAGATCCTGAGCCACAGTAGACTGATCCGCTTGAGATGCAGCCGTGACCTTCTCCCTACTCTGGAACCCAGAAGTCCTAGGTTCCATATTAGCCATCTCTTGTTGACTTCTTTCAGCCTGTAAAACAGAAACATGTGACAAACCCCCCGATGGTGCCCAAACACCAATACCCCTACTAGCCGTAGACATACCCAACCCACTATCAACCAAAACCCCTCTACCCTTCTTAGAAGCTGTAACTTCTGACACTTCCACCCTTGAGTCCCCATACCTCTTGCGCTGTCTACCTCTACATTGTATTCTCCCATTCCCAGACCTGTTTGGACATTGAACAGAATTAACCGAACTATTAATTGTATTGCTATGACTTCTTCTCAAATTCCCCTGATGGCCAAAATTAAAATTGTTGGCCGTACTCACCCCTGCTTCTTCTCCCCTCGAATTAGGACGTCCCGCCATCGGAACGCCGTCCTCTATATCAAGCCTGATATTATCCGTCCAGGATTCCTGAAGGACATAAGCTTCCCCACTCAGGCCGTCATTTCCCACCACCAAAAAACCCGGAGGACTCACAGGCCGTGACCCAATCTCATTCCCTTCTAAAAGATAAACATTATTAGAAACAGGTACATTTTTTACCACATCAACATTCCCTCCCCTCAAACTTCTTATCTCACCCCTTAAAATTAAATCACTCGATGCCCTAACTGCAGGCTTAAACTGGCGAAGAGAACCAACCATACTAGGAGAAGGAGGTATAAAATCCTCCTCAGAAGAATCTAAATTTAAGGTTAATTCCTCATCGCCAGTACCAGCTTCCGCATCAGGCTGATTCTCACTTACTTCAACCCCTTTAACTCTCTCATCTAATACTTGATAAGACTGCTCCTCAAAACTGCTACTAGGCCTCAAAACCTGGGCCGTCTTTGAAACTTTATGTACCTGCGCCTAAACCACCTGAGATAAAACAGACAAGCCTGAAACCCCTGCCTCCCTACTATCCTCGCCCCTCTGTCTTTCTAATACACCTACTGACCTAACACTACTCACTTGCTCATTACTAACACCCGCTAAGCTAGGCCTCAATGAGCCATCACCTTTATTAACTTGCCTCTTTCCTTTACTAGCCTCTTTCTGGCCTAAATTGGCCGTCTTACCCTTAGGCAAAGAATCACCCTCCTTTTCAGACACTCTCACTTGCTCCGGTATAGAAACACTGCTGCTGGATGGTATAGCAGGATGCCTGTTCTCCGCTTCAACCTGCCGACTCCCAGAACCGGAACCTGTTCTCTTCTTCATGGGTGACTTTAACCCTGGACTGGGGTTGGATCTCCTACGGCCCCCGTTACTGCCTTCAAAATCCGGATCCAGACGGACCAGAGGCCTAGAACGCCTTACCGGTCTAGGAGAAGCAGCCTCTTTATCGGCCCTCACTCCGATATCCGGAACCAACAGTGGACGTAACTTTTCTTCGAGCCAGGTAGGGCCCCTTTTAGCGGCTTCCACCTTAAGCTGCTCTAAAAGAGCATCAAACTGCGCCATAGCGAATACCTCAAACGACGAGCACTTTTTCACACAAATTTTCTTAACAAGCTGATGACAGATTCTCCCGCTCTTTTCATAAGTACGTAGTAGCGCGTGCTAACCCCGCCCATTACCCCTTCTTAACCAATCAAAACACACCAGGCCTATTCCTCCAATGGTCAAGGCCCCTTCCCGTTACTTCGAACTCCCAGGGGCTCCTCCTTTATTCATCAGTTTAAAAAAAAAAAAAAAGATTTTGCCACAATTTCACTACTAAGCCTAGCGGCTCTGGTGATGTTTCCACCTCTTAGCCAATAGCTGTGCGTGCCTATGGCATAATGCCAATTGGCCTGCATAGCTATTGGCTAAGAGGTGGAAACTTCACCTCAGTTAAAAAATTAGCAATACCGTGAGCCAGAGACACCTAGCTCAGCAGTGAAACCACGGCAAAATAAAGGCACCTTTTCATATTTTAGTGATAGTAAACCCAAGAGTTTTTCATCGTTAGGATTTACCATCACTTTAAGCTGTCAAAGATCATTTTTACTGCGCATTTTGTAAAAAAGAATATTAAGATCAACTCTGAACAATATTTAAACTTTTCATTCCTCTTTTTTTCTAAACTACTCAGCCTATGTGACAGCAAAAGCCCCTGGCACTTTTTTTCAATTTACAATAGACTTGCTTTTAAACATATCAAAATCACTGTTCTTCACCCAGACCAGCCACAAAAGAATATACAATAACAACTCAAATGTTTCCTTCCTGGAATATTTTTTTTCTTGGTTTGAAATGGTCTCTAGAATTAAAACAATCTGGTATTTTGTACAAGTTATAACATGTTTGATTTAATAAATAAATAGTTTTATTTAAAACATAAGAGATAAACCTCCTATTACGTCCTTGTGTTATCCAGCGTAACTTAACCAATAAACACACAACACCATGTTTGGGAGAAAGACCGGTCACGGTCGCGTTTATTAATTAATTATTAAACTCCTTATTCACAGCTAATATGCCAATATTAGGCATCTCTATAAACCACCAGCCCAGTAAGGCGATCTCCTCTGACAAGTCGTACAACATGCCAGAAACAGGTGGAAGGCTACATTAAGGCCTGGGCTTACAGAGCTAGCTCATCTAAACCTACCCAAGCCAGGATTACTAATACCTACCAATTACCACCTTTTTGCTGCAACTTCTTGTTCCAGGGACGGGCGGGCAGGGAAAGCTCCCTTGAAGTCTGGATGCAGGAACAAAGAGGCCGAATCCACTGCAACAAGAACCTATAAAGGTAAGCAGAAGACACCCGCCCCCAAGCTTTCAACAATGTAATAAACACCTAGAATACTCCAGACTTCAAGTCAGTTATCCCTTAATTTTGTTACAGGCCCTCTAGAGGGCCCTCCACTGCCATAAGAGATAAACTTCCTATTACATCCTTATGTTATCTAGCATAACTTAACCAATAAACACACAACACCATGTTTGGGAGAAAGACCGGTCGCATTTATTAATATAAACTCCTTAATCACGGCTAATATGCCAATATTAGGCAACTCTTTAATAAATAACATTAGAACTTTGTAACAAGTTCAGTAACTGGTGGCGGCATCTAATCACTAACTTAACCCCTACTGCCAGACGGCCAGAGCCCCCTTTGGTGTCTGCTTCTCAATGGCAGAGAGAGAGAGTTGTAATATTTAGAGCTCTTCTGCCTATGATTTGTAGGGGGGAGTAACCCCTAGGTCGGCACCATCTTAGGGCATCCCTCTTCTCTCTCCCTGCCATTACAAGTGGCTGCTTATTGCTACCGCGAGCTTGCGATAGCAATTAGCGCTCTGAAAATTAACCAGACATTAGTTCTCTGGTTAATTTTCTAAAAGTTCCCCAAATGCCCTCAAAATAGAGGGAATTATAGTAGATTTTTTTAAAAAATAACTGCATTAGGCTGTTTTGGGGTCTAAAGTTGGTGGGAGTGGTTTGTTAGAAAAAAAGCGGCAGTTAAAAGTGCCTTTACATTGCGTTTTATGGGAACTGTGTATTCCCATACACCGCAATGTAAATGTATATGTATATGCTTATATGCATATATATTTATTAGTTAATATGTGTATATACATAAATATGTATTTATATATTCATACATACATATTTAGTGTATATATTCATATACATATATTTAAAAATGCTACCCATTGCTGCGCTACTTACCCCCTTCACTGTGCAAGGTTCTGATGCCGTCACTGACAGCATCAGAAGGAGGCTCCCATAGGAGCCTATGGAAACACGCTTTTATGAGCTCAATGCTTGCTAGCAATGCAAATGCGAGCCTGCGTTCGCATTGCGATTTACTTGTAATACCAGTGCACATTATCATTTGCTGGTATTACAAAGTGGAGCGCTAAGTGATTTTTAGTGCTCCACTTGTAATCTAGCCCACAATGTATATACATAGGGATAAATGACGCAAACATGTTGGTAAGGGGGAAGGAATTTTTGGGTGTGCTAACTGTCTAGCTTCTCCCTATTTGCATGCTATAAAAGCTTCGGTACTGAGCAATCTTTTCACCTGTGAGCAGCTTAGTGCACTAGACACAGTGACCTAGAAGATGAAAATGGAGGAAGAGTGGGCAAGTCAACCCAGAGGCCCTGTGGCTCTAAAGTGGTTGGGAGGAGCTGCTGAGAGGTCAAATGACTTCAGCTGAAGAGCCCAAGCCCAGTATCCCAGGAGAAACAGAGAAGGGTGCTGCATCTTTTGAAATTCAATTGTGTAAGTATAAAATGTCTCCAGTATTTGCATTTTTTTTAATTTAAAAACTATCTCTATATCATGCAGAGGCCCTTCATGAGGAGGAACCTCAGGGTGAAGAGGATTTATGGAATCCTTCCCCCATCCTGTAGCTAATGTGTCCCCTCTGACTAAGCCCTGCTCACACTGGAACACAATTCTGCACAGTTCCTTTCCCCTCAGTCCCTGGACCTCTCCTAAACTGTGTGGCATCCCCAGCACTCCCCGCAACCACCATCCACATCACCTATGCCTTATGCCCCAACTGTGCTCTAACACATACCACCACCTCTTAACCACCACCATCATAGGCTGCATCACCACCACAAGCTGCCCCACAAGGGAATGGAGAAGTTGCAGAACAAATGACAGCCATAATGTCTTCTTTTACAACTTACACCCAAGAAAGTCTCCAGGTGAAGAGGCAGGTGGTGAGAGAGATGCAATCAATGCGCCAAAAAGTAAGCAGACAAAACAGCCTGTTGGAGCAACTGATGGTGTGCTTACAACAACAGAGGGACCCCAGCATCACAGAGCACACTGGTGGCACCTCCCCTGATGCACCGTTGCTCTGGCCTTGCCCTCCTGTGTCTACTGATATTTTTTAGACTCTAGAGCCAGCCTCACCGTCCTCCTTCTCTTGAATTCTGAGATAAGTTTTAATTTTTATATATATATATAAACAGTGGGTATTGAAAATAATCACCCCCCTTGAAAATAATCACAATTTGTTGATTTGAAGCCTGAAATAAAGACAGACACAGTTTTTGTTTATCCAGTTGTAATTACTCAGTGCAACTTCTAACATCCAAGTAAAAGATATAACACCAACATGTCAGACAAAAATAAACACAATTCAAAAACAGAATCACTGAGTTGGATAAAGGATTACCCCTTGTGTTAGTATTTTGTTGAACCACATTTTGCTTTAATTACAGCCTTTAGTCTGTTGGGATATGTCTCTACTATCTTTGCACATGTAGTCTGTGCAATATTTGCCCACTCTTCTTTGCAGAACTGCTCCAGTTCCGTTATATTTGATGGTGACCATTTGTGGACTGCAGTCTTCAAGTCATGCCACAGATATTCAATGGGGTTTAAGTCTGGGCTCTAACAAGGCCATGCAAGGACATTCACCTTTCACTGTGTGGTCATTTTTGCTGTGTGCTTTGGGTCATTGTCATGTTGGAACGTAAACCTTCTTCCCATTGACAACTTCCTGGCAGAGGGCAGCAAATTTTCCTCAAGAATTTGACTGTATTTTCCCCATCCATTATTCCTTCTATCCCGACAAGTGCTCCAGTGCCTGCTGCAGAGAAACACCACCATAACAGGATATTACCACCTCAATGCTTTACTGTAGGTATGGTGTTATTTGGATGGTGAGCTGTATTGGATTTCCTAGAGACATATTGTTTGGTGTTGAGGCTAAATACATCAGTTTTAGTCTCACCTGACCATAACACCTTTTTCCATGTGGCCTCAGAATCTCCTAGGTGTGTTGTGGCAAAGCTCAGTCGTGACTGCATGTGGTCTGTCTTGAGGGGTGGCTTTTTTCTTGCAACCCTCCCATACAAGCCACATTTGTGGAGAATTTGTGATATTGTTGTCACATGCACACAATGACCACTCTTTGTCATAAATTCCTGCAACTGCTTCATAGTTGCTGTGGGCCTCATGGTAGCCTCTCTGACCAGTTTCCTCCTGGCTCTTTCATCCAGTTTGGAGCGACGTCCTGATCCAGAGAGGGTCTGTGTTGTACCAAATACCTTCCATGCATTGATAAAGCCTCTGTTATTTTATTGTATCCATCTCCTGACTTGTGCCTGTCCACAACTTTATCCCGGAGATCTTTTGACATTACCTTGCCACCCATAGTTTATTGTTTGCTTCAGTTGCACTACCAGGGACTGAAATGCTCCAGGAAAATCTATTTCCATTCATTTTAAGCTTATCAATATGCCCACAGCTGATCACAGTTGAAGGTCAAATGGCTTTGTGTGTGCCATTGAGAAGGTGATTAGCTACACCTGATTGAGTTTACAAGTAATTTTAGGAGGGTGATCATTTTTCCAACTCAGTGATTCTGTTTTTGAATTGTCTTTATTTTTGACTGACATGTTGGTGTTATATCTTTCACTTGGATGTTATAAGTTGCACTGAGTAATTACAACTGAATAAACAAAAACTATGTCTGTCTTTATTTCAAGCTGCAAAGCAACACAATGTGATTATTTTCAAGGGGGGTGATTCTTTTCAATACCCACTGTATATATATATATATATATATATATATATATATATATATATATATATTTCCATCACCAGTGCCTTATGTCCCATCTGTGCTCTACCCTTAACACCACATAGCACAATGGTGGCGCCTCCCTGGTGCACCCCCCTACTAAGCCAATTGTTCTGGCCTTGCCCTCCTGTGCCTCCTGTCCTGCCATTTTCTCCATAGCCAGCCTCACCCTCCTCCAGAGGTAATTTTTTTAAAAAATGTTTGATTTTATATATATATTAATTTATCCTGTCACTCATGCACAAATGATATATCTGGATATAATACAATATATGCCAACATATTTGAGATTCACAATTAGCATAGAGAACAATCATGTATTTTATTAAGGTGTTGTTTGTATTGTATTTTTTATATGCTAGTACGGCAAACTATATCGAAAGCCAATAAATAAAAGACATGGCCAATAATTTTACGCTTCCTCTGCACATGGAGACTTCTGTGGGGGTACAATGTAAAAGCAGACATTATAGCCCTAATGTTTTCTCTGACTGTTCATTCCCCTTATGTTGCAGACATTTATAAGTCATGACATTTATGTAAGTCTTAGATATTGCATAAATATTCCATAATGTAAATTATTTTCTACATTCTACATGTTTAAGAGGTTGGATATTTAACAGCGTAAAAATGTAGTGTTGTTTTTCTGTCAAAAAATAGTTTTCATTGTTGTGTAACACTGTAAAATCCATGCAAATAACCATCATGGACTGTGTATTTTATTGCTGAAGATTTAACCCCTTGTATGGGCTATGGACAGTGTTTAATGTCATATGTATGCTTCTATCATGGACTGTGTCTTTAATAGTTTAAAAATCAGCATATTTGTATGGCTTAGGCATGGGATTCAATTATGGTCTGTGTATTTAATTGCTCAAAGAGCAACATCCTTGTATGACTTATGCACTGTGTTATGCCATATTTAGGATTCATTCATGGACTGTGATACTTACCTCCTGATATGGCTTATAGATTGTGTTATGCAATACATGTGAGTTAATCAAATAATCATGAACTGTGTCACTATTTGCTCAAAGATCAACATTTGTATATGGATTATACACTGTGTTATGCCATACTCCAACACAAACGCTCTCATGAAGTCTTTTTGTTTAAACTCAGGCTATGCAGGATGGGTGGCTGATCCTGCAAATAAAATTAACATTGTCAATGCAATGGTCCCTTGCAAATTTAGCCTAATGTTTATAAAATATTTATCTATTGTACAATTTTATATAAAGTGGGGGTAGTAACATGGTTATGAATTGTGGTGATTAAAAAAAAATGGCGATGATCCCATATTTCCTCACTAGTGGTGCTGGAGCCCTTCTGAATCTTGCCTAAATTCAATATGTAATATATGTACTACTATAATTATATATGCGGTGGTGTGCACAATTTTTTTTATTATTATTTCCGTTTTTTTCCTGATTAATTTTTTAAAAAAATATTTTTCACTTTTTTAAACCAGACTCTTGCTCTCTCTGACTTGCACTCATTATTATTAAAGAGACATTGCACTTTAGAATTTGCTGCGTTCCATACAATAAGGATTTGTAATACAATTACATTACTGTGTCAGAAGAATACTTTGCCATTGAACTAAGTTGGTTATTAGTTGAGGACGTGCTACATTTATTCACATAAATATCTTTTTTACCCCATGTACTACATTGACAGGAAAATGATTTGCAATTATGTTAACATGTTAATAATTAATGTACCCCAATCTTTTAAAATTATTCACCATATTGCAGGTATTCATTAAAAAAACAAAAAAAAAAACATTATTTGAATATAAACAATTAACATGAATATGGTGTCATCATCTTCCTTATTTAAAAGTGCTTTGGAAAAGTATTGACATGAAACTTATGTTTTCATCTTATTTAAATCCAACAACAACAATCCATGTATATACTCCAATCCCAACAGCTACAGGGTAAATGTATCCACTGCCCAAGTAATAGTGGAGGCGAGAAAGTGTTAGTGTGTAATCACTGGTGTATATTACCTCTAGTGAGGTGCCTATGCCAAGCAAGCTCCGGTAATATGTTTCCCCTTGTCCGGTCCTAAGGTGGTACTCAGATCAGTCACCAAGCCCCACCAAAAAAGGCCCCAACAAAATACACAGTGTATCATACCATGGGCCCCGGGGCAATTCCCCCCGATCAATTAGAGGTGGGGATACTCAGATAACTTCTTCCTTGTAGTAGAGGATGCCAGTTCTCGGCATACAATGTCACATGAGCCAACACACCCTCTTTCAGACGTGACCTGCTACTGCTGCATGATAAGCAGAATCTTTGTCCATCACACTGACTGGCCAATGATAAGATGCTGGAGGAGGGCACCCAGTTCCGTGCTGAAACAGCCATACTCACTGCAAGAAGATCCAAACAGCAATATTCACAAATAAAGGGATACAAGCACCGGTCTGAAATTATGTCTTGGAAGCATTTATTGGTAGAATGCCACAGTATAAAATATGCAACAATCAAGATATTGGGTCATCACAGTGCAAACCCACAGCAGACAGCCAACTAGTATTGAAACCAGCAGGAGGATAGTTAGACACCTGATGCGTTTCGGGCCATAGCCATAATCCAAGTTGATCACGGATTACGGCTCTGGGCCAAAACGCGTCAGCTGTCTAACTATCCAGTTGGCTGTCTGCTGTGGATTTGTCATGTGACAACCCAATATCGTGATTATTGTACATCTTATTTAAATGTCTTAATTAAAAATGTTGACAGTATTTCGGTGTTGTGATATTCTTCATCTACATGTCTTACTAAAAATATTTTACATTATTCCTGTGTTGTTTTTTACATATTTTTTTTAATTATTTTTTTTACGTTACATATACATTTTAAACAATTATAGTCCTAACACTTTCCCGCCCTTGATTAAAGGCCTTATTTCTTTAACAAATGTTTCAAACATATTGTGGCTGGTAAGTTATGAGTTAAAAGCTTGTATACAAGTATTGATACTTATTTGTGCTTAATACATGTTCAATTAAATAGACTGTTTAAAAAAAAAAAATCTCCCATATATGTTTGTAAATAAAGGTTGCAATTTCAATTTAATCATGGCATCTTAACAGTTGTTTCATAAGATATCTGTTGAAAAACATGTAAATGATCATATATGGTTTTAAGCAATGGTTAATAATTAAATTATCAACGCTTAGCAATTGTTTAATACTATATATATGGCTAGAAACTTCATACCCACCATATATGGCAGTGAACAAATGTAATTGTAATGATTCAATGATTGAAATCACCATTATTTATCCCCATATATGGTTTAAAGGCTATTGCAAACAATATGTAATTGAACACTCATTAAGAGCACGTAAGGCTTATTACTAGTGATGTCGTGAACCTAAAAATTTCGGTTCGCGAACTGCGGACTCGAACTTCCGGTATTGTTCGCGAGCCGGCGAACCGTGCGAACCGCCATTGACTTTAATAGGCAGGCGAACTTTAAAACCTACAAGGACTCTTTCTGGCCACAATAGTGATGGAAAAGTTGTTTCAAGGGGACTAACACCGGGACTGTGGCATGCTGGAGGGGGATCCCTGGCAAAACTCCCATGGAAAATTACATAGTTTATGCAGAGTCTGCTTTTAACCCATAAAGGGCCTAAATCACCTAACATTCCCAAATTGTTTGCAATAACGTGCTTTAAAACATCTGTTATGATGTCGTATCTATCAGGTAGTGTAAGGGTTACGGCCGCTTCACAGTAACAGAGCAAACTTCAAGTGTAACGCACCGCAATCAACCGCAAACAGTCCATTTGCACAACCACGAGATAGATAGATTTGATAGATAGATAGATACATAGATTACATAGCTCAATCGATGCAATATACATATGATCAATACAATTTACATAGATCAATATATGCAATATACATTTCATAGATACGAATTACATCGATCAATAGATGCAATATACATTTGATAGATACGAATGTTATCGAATCAAAGATGCAATATACATTTTATAGATACAAATTACATCAACCAAAATATGTAATATACATTTTATAGATACGAATTACATCGATCAATAGATGCAATCTACATTTGATAGATACGTTTGATAGTTTGATCAATTTGATAGATAAATAAATAGATTTGAAATATTTATAATTTCCCTGACAGAGTATAAAAATAAGACATGCGGTCTGCGACCCGTGGTGTGTTAAGTAGTACTATTCTTAGCAGTTTACTACAACCTGTTACTACCCCTATCGGGGGAGGTCTATATGGCCTTCATTTTTGGAACCGGGAGATGGAAGAAGATGATTGGTCTGTCCTCCTACTTCAAATTTGTCAAAAACACAAGTGTCTGTCTCAAAACAGTCCGGACAGAAGATAGATAGATAGATAGATAGATAGATAGATAGGATAGATAGATATACATAGATTGATAGTTAGATAGAATCGATAGAAGAGAAATAGATAGATTTGTTAGATATATAATTACCCTGACAAAGTATAATAATTAAACATGCGGTCTTGGACCCATGGTAACTAGGTTGTGTTAAGTAGTACTATTCTTAGCACTTTCAGCCCTGTAACTCCCCCTATTGGTGGAGGTCTATATGGCGTGTATGATTACCCTGACAAAGTATAACAACAAGACACGCGGTCTGGGACCCATGGTAATTTTGTTGTGTTAAGTAAAACTTTTCTTAGCACTTTAATCCCTCTTACCCCCCCCCCCCTTTCGGTGGAGTTCTATATGGCCTGCATGATTAGCCTGACAAAGTATAACAAGAAAACATCTGGTCTGGTACCAATGGTAACTAGGTTGTGTTAAGTAGTACTATTCTTAGAACTTTAATCCCTGTTACTCCCCCTATCACACAGGCTGGCAGGCAGGAGGGAACTGCAATTCAATGGCACTACTAGACTGCAGATTCACAGTAAAAAAAGTGAGGATTTACAATTTTTTCAATACTGTTAAAACAACTATGATTGGTGGCACTAATTGGCTAGTTGGGCCTGGCACACAGGCTGGCAGGCAGGAGGAAACTGCAATTCAATGGCACTAGGAGACTGAAGATTTGCAGTCAAAATACTTATGATTTAAAAAATTTTTATATACTGTTGCAAGAAATATGATTGGTGGCACTAATTGGCTAGTTGGGCCTGGCACACAGGCTGGCAGGCAGGAGGAAAGTGCAATTCAATGGCACGAGCAAACTGATGATTCACAATCGAACAATTTGTAATTTTAAAGATTAACAATACTGTTACAACAACTATGATTGGTGTAACTAGTTGGCAAGTCGGCCTGGCACACAGGCTGGCAGGCAGGAGGGAACTGCAATTCAATGGCACTACTAGACTGCAGATTCACAGTCAAAAAAGTGATGATTTACAATGTTTTCAATACTGTTACAACAACTATGATTGGTGGCACTAATTGGCTAGTTGGGCCTGGCACACAGGCTGGCAGATATGAGTCGTGGCTGGTAGGTAGGGCAGCAATTTAACACAGTATGCTGTTTAAGTGAGAAAAACACAGGCCTGATAGAAAATTAAGTTAGATTACACTAGCAAAATAATTTAAAAGTTTATATTTTAATATTAAAATAATGTTAAGCAGTGCACATATGAGTGGTGGCACTGGCTGGCTGCTATGTAGGGCAGCAATTAACAACAGTATGCTCTGTAAGTCAGATAGACAGTTAGACACAGGCCTAATAGAAAATAAAATTAGATTATACTAGCATAATGATTTATAGATTTTTTTGGGGAATTTAAAGAAAAAGGTTAAGCACATATGAGTCGTGGCTGATAGCCTTGGAAGGGCAGCAATTAAAAACAGTAGGCTCTGTAAGTCTGATACACACACGCCTGATAGAAAATACAATTAGATTACACTAGAAAAATGATTTAAAGTTTTTTTTTTTGGGGGGGGGGAATTTAAAAAAAGGCTAAACACATATGAGTCGTGGCTCATAGACTAGGGAGGGCAGCAATTAAACACAGTATGCTCTGTAAGTCAGCAAAACACACAGACCTGATAGAAAATGATATTAGATTACACTAACAAAAAAATTTAAAAGTTTTTTTTTTTTTAATTTAAAATAAGGTGAAGCAGATATGAGTGGTGGCTGCCTGGCACAGAGCAATTAATCAAAAGGCTGAAAAAAACTGAAGTATATGCTGTTTGAGCCTGACAGACACAGACCTGATAGAAAATTAAATTAGATTACACTAGCAAAATGATTTAAAAGTTTTTTTTTTAATTTAAAATAATGTTATAAGTGGATATTACCACTGGTGGCTGGCACAGAGCAATGCACCAGAGTATATGCTGTGCGACACAGGCCTGATAGAAAATGAAAATAAATTACACTAGCAAAATAATTTCAAATTTTTGTTGGTTAAATTTAAACTAATGTTGTTAGGCAGATATCAGTGGTGGCACTAATCACAGCATATGCTGTGAGCCTCAAACACAGGCTGAAAGCCAGGCAAATGCAAATAAAAATACTAAGAAAAAAAAAACGGCTGAAGTTTTTTGGGGTGCTGTCCTTGCAGCAGAGATGAGATGAGTCCTTCAGGACTGTAGTGGACACTAAATACACTAGCCTAGCTATCTTTTTCCCTATAATGTCAGCAGCAGCAACACAAAACGTCCTCTCACTAACAAAGCAAGGTCGTTATGAGTCTAAAATGGCTGCTGCCAAGAAGCTGGGAGGGTCTGTGAGGGAGTGTCTGATGTTGATTGGCTCTAATGTGTCAGAAGGCTGTGACATACAGGGTCAAAGTTTCCTCAATGATGACACATAGGGGGCGGATCGAACATCGCATGTGTTCGCCCACAAACGCGAACAAGCTAAGTGCGCCGTGAACCGTTTGCGGGCGAACAGTTCGGGACATCACTACTTATTACTTGTATGCAAGCCTTATTTTAAAGTCATACGTTACAAGATATCACAAAAACATGTGCTAAATGTGTATTAATGAATGAAAAACGTTTTTTCACACTCATGTGGGCTGTGCTTATTGCTTTTTTTTTTTTTTTTTAATCATTACATATTGTTTATTTTATATAATATACATTTATAAGGGAGTATTTTTTACAGAATAAATAAAATATATATGGTGCAGTAAATAATTTATTAGAACATTATTTTGAGACATTTTTTTTCAATAAACTAAACTTAAAATTAAACGTGGACATATGCTTTTCACATTTTAATATATTCCTTTTTTAATATCTTTTCATTATCAAAATATGTTTCCATGAAATTGTATTACTGTTTAGCAACATACACAGATATGCTGCAGATGACTTGCACACCTATAACCAAACACAACACATTTCTAGAGAGCTACTAGTGCCTTTTGTAATGAAAAATGAACAAGTTTAATATTTTTGAAAACTATAACAGAGGGTATACACAGAATACATTTGTATGTCACTGATACAACTTGTATTATAGTAATTTCAGATAATAAAAACTTTATTTTTAAAATAAAAAAAGATACTTGCACAAGTTTAATATTTTAAAACATATTTATTTGTATTGATGTTTCAAAGAGGGCTACAAAAACGCATTGCAAAATCGAAACATTAAACAATACTCATTTTGTCAAAATTGAAAGAAAAAAAAAAGTACAATAGGATAAACAGATAAAACACAGACAAGAAGACCTTATATAAATGACTAAGGGCTAGATTACAAGTGTAGCAAATTTTGAATGTGAGCCCGTAAATAGGCAAATTTGCCCGTTTACTGGGCGCGCATTAAATAACCAGCCATTACAAGTGGCTGGTTAATGCTACTGCGAGCTCAATCAAATTCACTAGCCAAAATAAAACAATGAGAGTCTTTATTTTTTATTAAAATAACTTCATGAAGCAGTTAGAAGGGTTTAAAGAGATAGTAAACGCCAAACATGTTAATGTTAAAAAGATAGATAATCCCTTTATTTACCATTCCCCAGTTTAGCATAACCAACACAGTTATATTAATATACTTTTTACCTCTGTAATTACCTTGTATCTAAGCTTCTGCAGACTGCCTCCTTATCTCAGATCTATTGACAGATTTACATTTCAGGCAATTTGTGCTGATTCTTACATAACTCCACATGCATGAGCACAATGTTATTTATATGAAACACATGAACTAACGCCCTCTAGATGTGGAAAACTGTCAAATGCATTCAGATAATAGGCGGACTTCAAGATCTTAGAAATTAGTATATTAGCCTACCTAGGTTTAGCTATTAACTTAGGCCTAGATTTAGAGTTTGGCGGTAGCCGTCAAAACCAGCGTTAGAGGCTCCTAACGCTGGTTTTAGGCTACCGCCGGTATTTGGAGTCAGTCATTAAAGGGTCTAATGCTCACTTTGCAGCCGCGACTTTTCCATACCGCAGATCCCCTTACGTCAATTGCGTATCCTATCTTTTCAATGGGATCTTTCTAACTCCGGTATTTAGAGTCGTGGCTGAAGTGAGCGTTAGAAATCTAACGTCAAAACTGCAGCCGCAGAAAAAAGTCAGTAGTTAAGAGCTTTCTGGGCTAACGCCGGTTTATAAAGCTCTTAACTACTGTGCTCTAAAGTACACTAACACCCATAAACTACCTATGTACCCCTAAACCGAGGTCCCCCCACATCGCCGCCACTCGATTCAATTTTTTTAACCCCTAATCTGCCGACCGCCACCTACGTTATACTTATGTACCCCTAATCTGCTGCCCCTAACACCGCCGACCCCTATATTATATTTATTAACCCCTAATCTTCCCCCCACAACGTCGCCGCCAGCTACCTACAATAATTAACCCCTAATCTGCCGACCGCAAAGTGCCGCCACCTACATTATAGCTATGTACCCCTAATCTGCTGCCCCTAACACCGCCGACCCCTATATTATATTTATTAACCCCTAATCTGCCCCTTCAATGTCGCCTCCACCTGCCTACACTTATAAACCCCTAATCTGCCGAGCGGATCTCACCGCTACTATAATAAAGTTATTAACCCCTAATCCGCCTCACTCCCGCCTCAATAACCCTATAATAAATAGTATTAACCACTAATCTGCCCTCCCTAACATCGCCGACACCTAACTTCAATTATTAACCCCTAATCTGCCGACCGAATCTCGCCGCTACTGTAATAAATGTATTAACCCCTAAAGCTAAGTTTAACCCTAACACTAACACCCCCCTAAGTTAAATATAATTTAAATCTAACAAAATAAATTAACTCTTATTAAATAAATTATTCCTATTTAAAGCTAAATACTTACCTGTAAAATAAACCCTAATATAGCTACAATATAAATTATAATTATATTATAGCTATTTTAGGATTTATATTTATTTTACAGGTAACTTTGTATTTATTTTAACTAGGTACAATAGCTATTAAATAGTTAAGAACTATTTAATAGCTAAAATAGTTAAAATAATTACAAATTTACCTGTAAAATAAACCTTAACCTAAATTACAATTAAACCTAACACTACACTATCAATAAATAAATTAAATAAAATACCTACAATTACCTACAATTAAACCTAACACTACACTATCAATAAATGAATTAAATACAATACCTACAAATAACTACAAATAAATAAACTAACTAAAGTACAAAAAATAAAAAAGAACTAAGTTACAAAAAATAAAAAAATATTTACAAACATTAGAAAAATATTACAACAATTTTAAACTAATTACACCTACTCTAAGCCCCCTAATAAAATAACAAAGCCCCCCAAAATAAAAAAAATGCCCTACCCTATTCTAAATTAAAAAAGTTCAAAGCTCTTTTACCTTACCAGCTCTGAACAGGGCCCTTTGCGGGGCATGCCCCAAGAAATTCAGCTCTTTTGCCTGTAAAAAAACACATACAATACCCCCCCCCCAACATTACAACCCACCACCCACATACCCCTAATCTAACCCAAACCCCCCTTAAATAAACCTAACACTAAGCCCCTGAAGATCTTCCTACCTTATCTTCACCTCACCGGGTATCACCGATCGGTCCTGGCTCCAAAATCTTCATCCAACCCAAGCGGGGGCTGGCGATCCATAATCCTGCGGCTGAAGAGGTCCAGAAGAGGCTCCAAAGTTTTCATCCTATCCGGGAAAAAGAGGCGATCCAGACCGGCAACCATCTTGATCCAAGCGGCATCTTCTATCTTCATCCGATGAGGAACGGCTCCATCGTGAAGACCTCCAGCGCGGATCAATCTTCTTCCGACGACGTCCAACTGAAGAATGATGGTTCCTTTAAGGGACGACATCCAAGATGGCGTCCCTCGAATTCCGATTGGCTGATAGGATTCTATCAGCCAATCGGAATTAAGGTAGGAAAATTCTGATTGGCTGATGGAATCAGCCAATCAGAATCAAGTTCAATCCGATTGGCCTATCCGATAAGCCAATCAGATTGAGCTTGCATTCTATTGGCTGATCGGAACAAGATTGGTCCGCGCTGGAGGTCTTCACGATGGAGCCGTTCCTCATCGGATGAAGATAGAAGATGCCGCTTGGATCAAGATGTTTGCCGGTCTGGATCGCCTCTTCTTCCCGGATAGGATGAAGACTTTGGAGCCTCTTCTGGACCTCTTCAGCCGCAGGATTATGGATCGCCAACCCCCGCTTGGGCTTGGATGAAGATTTTGGAGCCAGGACCGATCGGTGATACCCGGTGAGGTGAAGATAAGGTAGGAAGATCTTCAGGGGCTTAGTGTTAGGTTTATTTAAGGGGGGTTTGGGTTAGATTAGGGGTATGTGGGTGGTGGGTTGTAATGTTGGGGGGGGGTATTGTATGTGTTTTTTTACAGGCAAAAGAGCTGAATTTCTTGGGGCATGCCCCGCAAAGGGCCCTGTTCAGGGCTGGTAAGGTAAAAGAGCTTTGAACTTTTTTAATTTAGAATAGGGTAGGGCATTTTTTTATTTTGGGGGGCTTTGTTATTTTATTAGGGGGCTTAGAGTAGGTGTAATTAGTTTAAAATTGTTGTAATATTTTTCTAATGTTTGTAAATATTTTTTTATTTTTTGTAACTTAGTTCTTTTTTATTTTTTTTACTTTAGTTAGTTTATTTAATTGTAGTTATTTGTAGGTATTGTATTTAATTCATTTATTGATAGTGTAGTGTTAGGTTTAATTGTAGGTAATTGTAGGTATTTTATTTAATTTATTTATTGATAGTGTAGTGTTAGGTTTAATTGTAACTTAGGTTAGGATTTATTTTACAGGTAAATTTGTAATTATTTTAACTATTTTAGCTATTAAATAGTTCTTAACTATTTAATAGCTATTGTACCTGGTTAAAATAATTACAAAGTTGCCTGTAAAATAAATATTAATCCTAAAATAGCTACAATATAATTATAATTTATATTGTAGCTATATTAGGGTTTATTTTACAGGTAAGTATTTAGCTTTAAATAGGAATAATTTATTTAATAAGAGTTAATTTATTTCGTTAGATTTAAATTATATTTAACTTAGGGGGGTGTTATTGTTAGGGTTAGACTTAGCTTTAGGGGTTAATACATTTATTAGAATAGCGGTGAGCTCCAGTCGGCAGATTAGGGGTTAATGTTTGAAGTTAGGTGTCGGCAATGTTAGGGAGGGCAGATTAGGGGTTAATATAGGTTATTATAGGGTTATTGAGGCGGGAGTGAGGCGGATTAGGGGTTAATAACTTTATTATAATAGCGGTGCGGTCCGCTCTGCAGATTAGGGGTTAATAAGTGTAGGCAGGTGGAGGCGACGTTGTGGGGGGCAGATTAGGGTTTAATTAATATAATATAGGGGTCGGCGGTGTTAGGGGCAGCAGATTAGGGGTACATAGGTATAATGTAGGTAGCGGCGGTATACAGAGCGGCAGATTAGGGGTTAATAATAATATGCAGGTGTCAGCGATAGCGGGGGCGGCAGAATAGGGGTTAATAAGTGTAAGGTTAGGGGTGTTTAGACTCGGGGTACATGTTAGGGTGTTAGGTGCAGACATAGGAAGTGTTTCCCCATAGCAAACAATGGGGCTGCGTTAGGAGCTGAACGCGGCTTTTTTGCAGGTGTTAGTTTTTTTTCAGTTCAAACAGCCCCATTGTTTTCTATGGGGGAATCGTGCACAAGCACATTTTTTAAGCTGTCCGCGTCCGTAAGAACCGCTGGTATCGAGAGTTGAAGTTGCGGTAAATATGCTCTACGCTCCTTTTTTGGAGCCTAACGCAGCCATTCTGTGAACTCTCAATACCAGCGGTATTTAAAAGGTGCGGGCAGAAAAAAGCATGCGTAGCTAACGCACCCCTTTGGCCGCAGAACTCTAAATCTAGGCGCAAGAAAGTTGCTTTAAATTACATGCCCTATCTGAATCATAAAAGTTTATTTTGGACTTTACTATCCCTTTAAGGACTAAAGTGAGAGGGTGTGGGGTGGTAGAAGAAAAACGACACTGAAAAGTGTCTTTACATTGTGCTGTATATGGGGACTGTGTTATCACTTTAAATATATATGTATATGCTTATATATACACATATAAACACATAAATATATATGTATATATTCATATACATATACATTTTAAATATGCTGCCCAATGCCGCTCGATTTACCCCCTTTGCTGCACTAGGTTCTGTGCCATGTCTATTGGCATCAGAACAAGGCTGCCATTGGAGCCCACGGAAGCACGCTCTGATGAACACAAAGCTTCCATGCAATGTAAACTCGAGGTCGCGTTCGCATTGCCCTCAACATGTAATACAAACGCACATTTGCATACGCCGGTCTTACTGAGTGGAACACAAATATTGAGCTTGCTAAAGAGCAATTTTGTGCTCCACTCATAATCTAGCCCTATGTTAATCCTTCTGTTGAACTTGTGATGCCTATCATGGACTTATTCATAAATAAGTTATAACTCAAATTTCTCATACGGATTGTACTGGTAAACCAGGCCACTTTTATTACGTAAAAGGTATTAAATACACCTAGGACCCCAGTCCAAACTATTGTTGTGTATATATATATATATATATATATATATATATTCATTAAAATTATGGGGGGGAGATAAAAAACTAAAATTAAAATCCTCCATGTCTCAAAATTAAATCAAATGTAAATATTTGCATCGGAAATTAGCACATCTAGGCAAGATTCCCCACTCGCTTTTCCCCAGAAATACCTCATATACAATGTTACCAATGCACAAGAGAATTCTGGGTAAGATATGCAAATTAGATATGCAAATTCTCAGTTTTTTTGCTTCAAAATACTGTTTTAACACAGCTATCCTTTTAACAGGATTATTGCAGCAAACCAGAAATCACTCACTGTTTTGCTGCAATAATCCTGTCAACTTGCCAGGGTGCATGCAGAAAAAAACATCAATAAACAATGGCTTATCTTTGCAAAAACGTGCCTTTATTGTAACGTTTCGGGGACCATATCCCCTTCTTCAGACAGTGAACCACAGTGAAATGAACACATTTATACAACCCACAACCAATAGAAACAAACTCCACCCCCTAATTAGACCAAAAAAACACACCAAATAGTAGTCATAGTAACACAAATATACACATAAATTAAACACCCACATTTCCTCACATCAATATGGAGGGCAAAAATGTGAACATGTATCATAACATTAGACACCTTATAGAGAATAAAAGCGCTGCCTTCGACTAAAATAAACAATCGCATATTGGCATCGAAATAAATACGGAATCAGAATCACACAGGTACACAGGTTACACAATTATGTCCATTATGTCAGCACAATGTTTGTTATTACAAAAAGGCAAAAAGGCAATGTGTGTGTGTATGTATGTATATATATATATATATATATATATATATATATTTTAAATAAAAATAAAAAAAATTCTGTGAAGGACATTGGAATTTAAAGTATTCCTAACTCCCTTCAGGTTTAGCGTTGATTATCTGATGTGGTATCGTGTTAGCTTACGAGTGATAACGCACCCAATAGAATACTATGAGAGAAGAAGTTTATGCTCACGGCTCAAGAGATATCCTAAGTCCTGAAGTTAGCTCTCCTGAGTCTTTTTCTTGCATGCAAGCAATTTATTTTCATTTTATTTTGAGCGTTGTTTACGTGCTCATAAAAATAAAGTTAGAACGGCACTTGTAATCTGGGCTGAAATGTTTAATGATGCACAGTGAAAAAAACTTTGCAATGTACTATCAGTATACATTTAGCCTGTTTTTAACATAATTTTTTTTTTTTTTTAAACAGTTTTTATTGAAGTCATAAACATATACAATATAAAGGGTATGCCCCAAAACATTTTCAAAAAAGTGCATATACAGTATCGTTAGATAAGAAATATAGAAAAAAACAGTAGAAAGGGCATTATGTATCCATATAGCATGTCAGGTTTGTAAATATGGAGATCTATGTAAAAACAAATATGAGTTATAACGTAGTTATTGGAATGTGAATATATATGTATATCATCCATCTTTTGGAGAAGTATGGCGTCAGGGCTAGTAGGACATAACACTGTTGTATAATATGTATAAAAAAAGATAAGTGCCTGAAATCAGCAAAGAAAAGTCCTAAGTAGTGTAAGCCAGTACAACAAAATAACGGGAGGATTAGTCTATAGCCCCTACATGGATTTTATATAAATAACTGTTTTAGGGGCAGTTCCTAACCTGAAAAGTCCGATAGCAGGGCACAGTGTATACAACTGATGCTTGCTCTAAGATTACGAAGGAAAACTTCTCCAATGTTAAACATTGCCAATTATGTCATTCTTGCACGAGTAATGTGACAGAAAGCTTGAATGAGACTTAGGTGTTTTGTCATAACAGGTAGAAGGTGTCAATAAATAACTACCATCAGATATGGTAGAACAAATTAGGAGGTCAAGTCTACATAATGCTAGGATGCTAGGGACCTTTCATGTACTCTTCACTTAGGATCAGGGCTAGAAGGCTTAAAGTTGTGGTAGTAATTAATGAGTTAGGTTTTTCTCTCAATTACCTAGGGAAGAAATGAGGGGTTACATTTTTGATCTTCCCTTAGAGCATGCACGTATGAGAGCCTACTAGTAGAAATCTGAGTCCATATTACACTTATCATGACTAAAATCTATGCCCCTATAAAGCAAGAGAGGAACCACTAATTAGGTATTATCTAGGGACCATGGCTAATTGCAACCAGCATATATATGAATAGTATATATCTTTTCACGATAAGACTTTAAACAAAACACCACCATAAAGCATGCAATGTCAACAGTAAACTTTACAATGCTAGCTAACTCTGTTTAGCAGTAACTAAATATAGCATTTGTCACATTAAAACAATCATACAAAAGAGCACAGATAGTTAAGTAAGAAGTGTCCTAGCAAGATCTCATTGAACTATATTGCATCATATAGCATTGCCTATAGTGGGTGACGCAGCAATAACCACTAACAAATATAGGAAAGTCAGATAAAATATTAAACTATAAAATACTAGTGGCTTATGGCTATATCATAGGAAATATTCTGGATGGTCCACTATTTTATCAAAGTAAGTTATCGGGTAATGTGGATTTAGTATTAGCCTTTCTCTAACTATGGTAGCCTAAATAGAAGTAACCATCACCACTTAATTATTAAGGGCTGTAACATGTACATATCCCATAGGCATTCAGAGTGTCAAGGTCATACACAAAAATATAACAAAACCCCATAGAAATACTAGGCAATTAAACTTTATAGACAAATATTTTCCATTTGTACTTAGGACAAGTAATCTATCAACTATATTACTCAGGCTAGGGATAACTATTGGGATGAAGTCAGTATAGCCCTTAGGAAGATCATATCTGGGGGATATCCCCTACGGCTCTGTTTTGAGATATTTAAGTTTCCAGCATGATATAGAGGCCAGAAAACTGTGAAATATCTATGTATATGGCAGTAGATAGGATATTATAGCAGTGATAATCTGGAAAATGTTAATTAGAATACATGCTATAGGCCACCTGTATTAAGTATGGAGGAGCAATAGTAAATATACAAAAATTATGCGGTTATATTAAAGGAACATTTGGATATAAAATGTAGATGTACATATTAGGAGCTTGTCGCCAAGTTATCCAATAGAGCTCTAGATAATTGGAGCTGAATCCCCTGGTTAAGGCGCAATGCAAAAGAATAGTGTCAACATGTATAAAACTAAAACTTACTAATAGTAGTATAAACATAAGTGGTTTAAATCCTGCTAAGCCCAATGTAGTATGGGCATATTTCTGTATGATATTCAAATATTTTTCCCCCACTAATTATGAGGATTTCCTAACCTGAGACCTATGGAGTAACATTAGGTTATATAAAATGAAACTATCAAACCAAACTCTGATTTCCCCCTGACTAAAAGTGTACCACTGACATTCAAAACATACATGGGCCAAATGTAGGATTGACATTAGATTATAAACCGCACAGCCCTTAAATATTGGTCAACTACGATAAACTCAGGTATAAAAAAAATAAAACAAAAAAAAAACATTATCAGACAGCATTGTCAACATCTATATGCTGAGTAAAGAGTTAATATCTCCAATGTAGGGCTCTATATAAATATGAATTGTCTCCAGAAACATTAACCTGCAATTACAGCAGAGCAGAGCAAATTGGCAGTTCGCTAATGTCAGGCTTTACACAAAGAGGGAAATGATTCAGCCAATTCACCTTCCAATGTAGCCCATAAAGAAGGCATTGGCAGCTCTGAATAGCGTATCAGGTGCAGTAGCGATATAAGCCTTCTCTGTAGTGATCAGACTATATTGTCATCAAGAATGATTGTCTCCAATCATACTAAGAATAAGGCTTGCTAAACAGTTAATCCGTGTGACCACGTCAGGACAAAGTAACATCCATCAAGTGACAAGGCACCACGTAGTATATTCTCTCCTGCCGATGCTAAGCTAACCCATACCTTTCTTCTGCCATCGGAAAAATCCAGCAGTATAGTTCATAGGGCGCTGTGCCGGGCTGACTCCCATCTCAAGCTTTTTGCAAACACATAGGTTGATATCACATGTCAGTTTCAGGATCAAACAATACATCGCACTTATCTCCATAGCTGCGTTGCTTTTGCACAAAGTAACTAGCGATCCTCTCAGAGTTGAGCTAGTTTCCACATTAAATTCACCCTCTGGGTCTCCATGACTACCGCTCCAACCGGTTCCGTATCTCACAATCGTCAGGGCTAGAGCAGAAGGCAGGTCTTATTTCTGGCTTCTCTTGTTGCTTACTAGGGAGACGTGGGAGGGTGGTGTATCCTACCATTATTCGAAGGAGGTCTCTCTTCATGTCCATGAAGGCAGCATCTAGTGTATTGCTAAACCCCTCCATAGCTACAAGTGCGTGGGTCTTAGGATCCAGCTTGACAGGAGGGAAAGCAGAGGCAGACGACACTTTTCTGATGCTTTGGCGAGATGGTTGAGGAGCGCCATGAGGGTAAAAGGATGAGTGTTTACAAATGGCTTCCACACCAGACGGCTTACTGAAAGAGCACAGAACTTAGCAATCACAATAATTTCTAAGTTTAGACTACACTGCTAAGTGTCTCCAGTGTCTCTATACTCCAGACTCACTTTCAAGATGTTGTTTGACTGGCTAAGTGATCATTTTGTATGTAAAAGAATAGAATCTAAACGGAGTTCCAGAAATATGCGACCATTCTGTTGCAAGGCTAGCTCTGCCCCCTCGTTTTTAACATAATTTAAATCAGAAAATTTTAGTTTTCCAGAGTGGAGAGGATCCCTTAAAATTCAGACCCTTAAAGGGACAGTCTACACCAGAATTTTTATTGTTTAAAAAGATAGATAATCCCTTTATTACCCATTCCCCAGTTTTGCATAACCAGCACTGTTATATTAATATATGTTTTACCTCTTTGATTAGCTTGTATCTAAGCCTCTGCAGACTGCCCCCTTATCTCAGTGCTTTTGACAGACATACAGTTTAGACAATCAGTGCAAACTCCTAAATAACTCCACGGAAGTGAGCACAATGGTATCTATATGACACACATGAACTACTACTGTCTGTGAAAAAAACTTCTAAAACTTCTAAATTTCTAAAATTCTCTCAGCTAGGAGGCAGTTTTAAACGGTTTAGAAATCAGTTTGAGCCTACCTAGGTTTAGCTTTTAAAAAATACCACCAAGGGAACAAAGCAAATTTAATAATAAAAGTAAATTGAAAAGTTCTTTAAAATTGCATGCCATATACTGCTGGGCGCTAGGTAAGCTGGAAAATTGGTTAACTCTAACTAAAAATGGCTACATGTCTATTGCCCCGTGCTACCATATACTTGGCACTAGTAAAGGTGCCCCTATTCTGGATAATATGGCATCGGTTTGGAACTCCCTAATCCCTCAGAGCAATATTGAGCTGAAAACTCTTCAACTATCAACAAATAAAGTAGCATCCTCTACGTTATCAGCCACCTGGCGAGAGGCTCATCTTAGGCTTCTTCACAGGACATACTTTATCCCAGAGAAAGGCCTCAGAATCCATAATTTGGTATTGCCCAAAAATAAGAAGCTTCTGGAGTAAATTAGAATTCTGGCTTAAGACTACACTGAAAATTAAGACACTTTCTCTATCACTGTACCAAATTATACTGTGCTTAAAGATGGAAGGCAGCTATCAGAATAATGAAAAACTAGTGAATCCCTCTATCTTAGCTACTAGATATTTGATCTGCAAGAAATGGAAAATGAGAGCACTGCCAATCAGATTCAAGTTCAATCCGATTGGCTGATCCGATCAGCCAATCAGATTGAGCTTGCATTCTATTGGCTGATCAGAACAGCCAATAGAATGCGAGCTCCATCAGCCAATCAGATTTTTCCTACCTTAATTCCAATTGGCTGATAGAATCCTATCAGCCAATCGGAATTCAAGGGACGCCATCTTGGATGACGTCCCTTAAAGGAACCGTCATTCGTCGGGAAGTCGTCGGTGAAGATGGATGTTCCGCATCGGCGGGATGAACTACATGGATCCGGAAGAAAGAAGATTGAAGATTCCGCTTGATAGAAGACTTCATCCGGATCATGGACCTCTTCAGCTCCCGCTTGGATGAAGACATCAGCCGGATCATGGACATCTTCAGCCCCCCGCTTGGGCTTGGATCAAGACATCGGAGGCTCTTCTGGATCGATCGGTGAACCCGGCGTGGTGAAGACAAAGTAGGGAGATCTTCAGGGGCTTAGTGTTAGGTTTATTTAAGGGGGGTTTGGGTTAGATTAGGGGTATGTGAATGGTGGGTTGTAATGTTGGGGGGGTATTGTATGTTTTTTTTTACAGGCAAAAGAGCTGAATTCTTTGGGGCATGCCCCGCAAAGGGCCCTTTTCAGGGCTGGTAAGGTAAAAGAGCTTTTCTATTTTAATTTTAGAATAGGGTAGGGCATTTTTTTATTTTGGGGGTCTTTGTTATTTTATTAGGGGGCTTAGAGTAGGTGTAATTAGTTTAAAATTGTTGTAATATTTTTCTAATGTTTGTAAATATTTTTTTATTTTTTGTAACTTAGTTCTTTTTTATGTTTTGTACTTTAGTTAGTTTATTTCATTGTATTTATTTGTAGGTATTGTATTTAATTAATTTATTGATAGTGTAGTGTTAGGTTTAATTGTAGATAATTGTAGGTATTTTATTTAATTAATTTAATGATAGTGTAGTGTTAGGTTTAATTGTAACTTAGGTTAGGATTTATTTTACAGGTAATTTTGTAATTATTTTAACTAGGTAGGTATTAAATAGTTATTAACTATTTAATAGCTATTGTACCTGGTTAAAATAAATACAAAGTTGCCTGTAAAATAAATATTAATCCTAAAATAGCTACAATATAATTATAATTTATATTGTAGCTATATTAGGGTTTATTTTACAGGTAAGTATTTAGCTTTAAATAGGAATAATTTATTTAATAAGAGTTAATTTATTTAGTTAGATTTAAATTATATTTAACTTAGGGGGGTGTTAGGGTTAGGGTTAGACTTAGCTTTAGGGGTTAATACATTTATTATAGTAGGGGTTCTGTCCGGTCAGCATATTAGGGGTTAATAAGTGTAGGTAGGTGTCGGTGACATTGAGGGGGGCAGATTAGGGGTTAATAAATATAATATAGGGGTCGGCTGTGTTAGGGGCAGCAGATTAGGGGTACATAAGTATAACGTAGGTGGCGGCGGTGTGCGGTCGGCAGATTAGGGGTTAAAATATTTATTATAGTGGCGGCGATGTGGGGGGACCTCGGTTTAGGGGTACATAGGTAGTTTATGGGTGTTAGTGTACTTTAGAGCACAGTAGTTAAGAGCTTTATGAACCGGCGTTAGCTCACTTCAGCCAAGACTCTAAATACCGGCATTAGAAAGATCCCATTGAAAAGATAGGATACGCAATTGGCGTAGAGGGATCTGCGGTATGGAAAAGTCGCGGCTGCAAAGTGAGCGTTAGACCCTTTAATGACTGACTCCAAATACCAGCGGGCGGTAAAAACCAGTGTTAGGAACCCCTAACGCTGGTTTTGACGGCTACCGCCAAACTCTAAATCTAGCCATTTGTTTTCCATTTCTCTTCTTTTTTTGTATTGATGTTATACATTGGCACAATTTTGCGAAATGTTGACAACACTGATAATTATTTACTGCCTTTGGTTTATGTTAATCTAAGAGATATTCGGCCCTGCGTGGCGCAGGATATGGTTTTTGAGTATATTGTATACAATGCTGGTTGTAAATAAAAGAAATAAAAAAAAAAAAAAAAAAATTGCCCTATCTGAATCATGAAATCCTGCTCAATGCAAAATGGTAGCTTTGGATGCTATTAAAACATTTCTTTTGTATAACAAAAAGAAAGAACAGGCTTTTTACAGGTATTTTCACAGACCTTTACAAATTCAAAAAAATACTTGGACAAATCAATAGTAATAATTTTTGATGATGATTGGATAATGTTTTTGAATGCAAGGTTTTTTTACTCAGACAGTAACATGAAAGCAATAATGTGTACAATTAATAGTTTGATATCAATCTGTGTAATTTTATAATTAACATATTAAAAAAATCAGACACTTAATTCCAGTCACAAATGAGATTCCTGATGGTCATATTAAGTTAAAGTATAAGCTTCATATTATGGGTTAAATTATACATTTTTCATTAAAGTGGCATTGAACAGTGTAAGATTGTTACTCCAGGTGAAAGAAAAGGAAGTGCCGCTGCAGTAATCCTCCGTCAGTGTGTGCAACAAACTCAGGTGATCAGTCCTAATCAAGTCTAAGCCATATACAGGGGCGGTGTGGAGCCAACGAAAAATAGCGGTGGACGTCCGCAAGTAATCAAAAAGCAGATAGGTAGGCTACAGAGCAACTGTGCAAAAAAATGTGGTCTTTAATCCATTAAAACATAATGATACATTATGCTGTTAGGTGCTTACTCATAGATACATCTATGAGTAAGCGCCTAACGTCGTGAAACGTGTAAGATAGCTGAGCCCTTCCTTTTGTGATATGTATCCTTATATCTTAATGGATTAAAGACCACTTTTTTTTTGCACAGTTGCTCTGTAGCCTATGTATCAGCTTATTGTTACTCCAGGCACCCATTCATAACTGTCCCTAACTGGCTTTAGCAGAGAGGATAAGAGGCATTTGGACCTAGGGAAACCTCGCTTATAACATGGCACCTAATAGAGACTAAAACTTTATCTTTCTAAAATATTTAAACAATATTAAATTAAAATAAATATGTGCATATGATTATTAGGCTAATCATTTTTAATAATATAAATAGGATTACATTTAAAACCATGATGAAAAATATATTAACTAAACAGAGAATTATGATATAGATGTACATTACATATTAAATAGTTTATTAAATACTAGTGGTAAAGCCTGTGTACACAGGCCAAAATGTGTAAAGAAAGAAATATACCTCTTAGGTGGCATTGTGCACTTTTGCACTTTTGTCTCGAGTGTAGCTGCCCATCTCCCTCCCCCTCCCTCATTTACCCACTTCTTCCTCCAAGAACCTTTCCCTACCCTCTGACCCCCATCCACTAGGATCTTCACTCCATCATTCCTCCTTCCCCCTCCCTGCCGCTCTTAACATATTTTTTCTGCAGCGCAGCAGTCTCACCCGCTTCCCGCCCCAACCAGCGATGGGCCGCCCACCTGCCTTCCTCCTAACCCTCCCACGGCCACCAACAGTCGGCACCACCACTTCCCGATGCATAGAGGGATACAGAGTGTCCCTCTCTGCTTCAGTACCTCTGCAAGGCTATTTCTGCACTGCCCGACTCATGGGGCATGCAGAAATAGCGCAATCTTGTCTCACAAAGTCTCTACTGCGCATGACTGCAGCGCTGGTTAAGGGCAGGGGCGCGATCCGATATACGGCGCAGGTTTCATCGCAAGCGTAGAAACCTGCGCCGCCCGTAGTTTCAGCTTGCAACTCAAGCTATCCCATATACGGCGCCGTCAGAGGCTAAAGTGCTGTAAGTCTCACAAACCAGCGATGTCCAGAAATCTGCGTAAGTACAAATTTCTGGAGTCGCCAGTGACTTACGGCACTTTAGAAACTGCCGCCGCATAAAAAACCTGACTAAGTTATTAAATCACCCATACTGTCTAACACGCCTCCTAAACATAGTCCAACACGTCTAACCCTCTATCCGCTATCCTCCCTCACTCTCCTAATAATAATAAATGTATTAACCCTTAAACCGCTGCTCCCGGACCCCGCCGCACCTAATAAAGTTATTAACCCTAAACCGCCGCTCCCGAACCCCGCCGCCACCTACATCATCTATATTACCCCCTAATGTGAGCCCCCTACACCGCCGCTACCTATTTTATCTATATTACCCCCTAATGAGAGCCCCTTACACCGCCGCTACCTATTTTATCTATATTACCCCCTAATGTGAGCTCCTACACCGCGGCCATCTATATTACCTACCCCCTAATGTGAGCCCCTTACACCACTGCCATCTATATTACCTACCCCCCTTATGTGAGCTCCTACCCCGCCGCCAGCTATATTAAAATTAACCCCTAATTTAATCCCCCTATACCGCCGCCAGCTATATTAAATTAATTAACCCCTAATTTAATCCCCCTACACCGCCACCAGCTATATTAAATACATTAACCCCTAATCTAATCCCCCTAAAGTAATCACCTCTATTACCAGCCCTTAAAAGGGCCTTTTGCGTGACATTGCCCCAAAGTAACAGATCTATTGCCAGTCCTTAAAAGGGTTTTTTGTGAGGCATGTCCCAAAGAAATCAGCTCTTTTACCAGCCCTTAAAATGGCTTTTTGCGGGGCATTGTCACAAAGAAATCAGCTCTTTTGCATCTAATCTAAATCCCCCTACACCGCCGCCACCTATAATAAATGTATTACCCCCTAATCTAATCCCCCTACACCGCCGCCACCTATATTAAATAGATTAACCCCTAATCTAATCCCCCTACACCGCCGCCACCTATATTAAATAGATTAACCCCTAATCTAATCCCTCTACACCGCCGCAAGCTATATAAACTATATTAACCCTAATTATATTAGGGTTAATTTAGATAATATAGTTATTATATTAACTATATTAACCCTAATTATATTAGGGTTAATATAGTTAATATCGTTATTATATATATATATATATATATATATATATATTAAGTATAATAACCCTATCTAACTCTAACATCCCTAACTAAATTCTAATTAAAATAAATCTAATTAATATTAATATTATTAATTAAAATATTCCTATTTAAATCTAAATACTTACCTATAAAATAAACCCTAAGATAGCTACAATGTAATTAATACCCCCTAATGTGAGCCCCCTACACCGCCGCTACAAATAATTACATTGTAGCTATTTTAGGGTTTATATTTAATTTTTATTAATAACTATTTAATAGCTACCTAGTTAAAATAATTACCAATTTACCTGTAAAATAAATCCTAACCTAAGTTACAAATACACCTACACTATCAATAAATTAAATAAACTACAAATATCTAAACTAAACTACAATTAAATACACTAAACTAAATTACAAAAAAAACAAACACTAAATTACAAAAAATAAAAAAAAGATTACAAGAATTTTAAGCTAATTACACCTATTCTAATTCCCTTAATAAAATAACAAAGCTCCCCAATATAAAAAAATGTCCCTACCCTAATCTAAATTACAAAAGTTAACAGCTCTATTACCAGCCCTTAAAGGGACCTTTTGTGGGGCATGCACCAAAGAAATCAGCTCTTTTGCCTGTAAAAAAAACAACACCCCCCCCATTATAACCAACCACCCACATACCCCTACTCTAACCCACCCAATCCCCCCTTAAAAAACCTAAGTCTAACCCCCAAGTGCTCCTTACCTGTCCTGAAGACCGGCGGAGAAGGTCCTGTTCCAGACGGCAACCTCTTCTTCTTCCAGGATCCAGCCAGCACGGAGCGGAGGAGTTGAAGACTGATGACCGCGGAGCTGAAGACCGTCCATCTGGAACTGAAGACCGGCGATGCTGGAATTGAAGATCGGCGACGCTGGAACCGAAGACCTCTGGAACTGAAGACTGGAGCTGGAACATGGAGGATCCTCTTCATACACTGAATAGGAATTCAAGGTACGCGATTAAAAATGGCGTCCCTTGAATTCCTATTGGCTGATTTGAGCCTTCAAATTCAAATCAGCCAATCGGATGCGAGCTACTTTTGAATTTGAAGGCTCAAATCAGCCAATAGGAATTCAAGGGATGCCATTTTTAATTGCGTACCTTGAATTCCTATTCAGTGTACGGCGGCGATCGTATGAAGAGGATCCTCCACGTTCCGGCTCCGGTCTTCAGTTCTAGAGGTCTTCGGTTCCAGCGTCGCCGATCTTCAGTTCCAGCATCGCCGGTCTTCAGTTCCAGATGGACAGTCTTCAGCTCCGCGGTAATCGGTCTTCAACTTCTCCGCTCCGCGCCGGCTGGATCCTGGAAGAAGAAGAGGTCCCCGCCTGGAAGAAGACATCTCCGCCTGGAACAGGACCTTCTCCGCCGGTCTTCAGGACAGGTAAGGAGCACTTGGGGGTTAGACTTAGGTTTTTTTAAGGGGGGATTGGGTGGGTTAGAATAGGGGTATGTGGGCGGTGGGTTGTAATGGGGGGGGGTTGTTTTTTTTACAGGCAAAAGTGCTGATTTCTTTGGGGCATGCCCCACAAAAGGCCCTTTTAAGGGCTGGTAATAGAGCTGTTAACTTTTGTAATTTAGATTAGGGTAAGGATTTTTTTTTATTTTGGGGGCTTTGTTATTTTATTAGGGGGCTTAGAATAGGTGTAATTAGCTTAAAATTCTTGTAATCTTTTTTATTTTTTGTAATTTAGTGTTTTTTTTTTTTGTAATTTAGTTTAGTGTATTTAATTGTAGTTTAGTTTAGATATTTGTAGTTTATTTAATTTATTGATAGTGTAGGTGTATTTGTAACTTAGGTTAGGATTTATTTTACAGGTAAATGGGTAATTATTTTAACTAGGTAGCTATTAAATAGTTATTAACTATTTAATAGCTATTGTACCTAGTTAAAATAAATACCAAGTTACTTGTAAAATAAATATAAACCCTAAAATAGCTACCATGTAATTATTAATTACATTGTAGCTATCTTAGGGTTTATTTTATAGGTAAGTATTTAGATTTAAATAGGAATATTTTAATTAATAATATTAATATTAATTAGATTTATTTTAATAAGAATTTAGTTAGGGATGTTAGAGTTAGGGTTATTATACGTAATATATATATAATATAATAACGATATTAACTATAGTATCCCTAATATAATTAGGGTTAATATAGTTAATATAGCTGGCGGCGGTGTAGGGGGATTAGATTAGGGGTTAATCTATTTAATATAGGTGGCGGCGGTATAGAGGGATTAGATTAGGGGGTTTATTATAGGTGGCGGCAGTGTAGGGGGGATTTAGATTAGATGCAAAAGAGCTGATTACTTTGTGACAATGCCCCGCAAAAAGCCCTTTTAAGGGCTGGTAAAAGAGCTGATTTCTTCGGGGCATGCCCGCAAAAAAAGCCCTTTTAAGGGCTTGCAATAGAGCTGTTACTTTGGGGCAATGTCACGCAAAAGGCCCTTTTAAGGGCTGGTAATAGAGGTGATTACTTTAGGGGGATTAGATTAGGGGTTAATGTATTTAATATAGCTGGCGGCGGTATAGGGGGATTAGATTAGGGGTTAATTAATTTAATATAGCTGGCGGCGGGGTAGGAGCTCACATTAGGGGGTAGTTTAATGTAGCTGGCGGCGGTGTAAGGGGCTCAAATTAGGGGGTAGTTTAATGTAGCTGGCGGCGGTGTAAGGGGCTCACCTTAGGGGGTAGTTTAATGTAGCTGGCGGTGGTGTAAGGGGCTCACATTAGGGGGTAGTTTAATATAGCTGGCGGCGGGGTAGGAGCTCACATTAGGGGGTAAGTAATGTAGCTGGCGACGGTGTAGGGGGATCACATTAGGGGGTTATACTTTTAATGTAGGTGGCGGCGGGGTCCGAGAGCGACGGTTTAGGGGTTAAATACTTTATTAGGGATTGCGGCGGGGGATCGCGGTTGACAGGTAGATAGACATTGCGCATGCGTTAGGTGTTAGGTTTTATTTGGCAGGTAGTTTAGGGAGTTACGGGGCTCCAATAGACAGCGTAAGGCTTACTACGGCTGCATTGTGTGGCGAGGTGAAAATGGAGTAAGATTTCTCCATTTTCGCCACGTAAGTCCTTACGCTGTATATTGGATACCAAACTGCGCGGGTTTGGTATACCTGCCTATGGCCCAAAAAACTACGGGCGAAGGCAGAAATATACGAGCGTAACTTCTAGGTTACGCCGTATATAGGATACCAAACCCACGCAAATGTTGGCGTTGCCGGCTTCTGCGGGTGACGCTGTATATCGGATCGAGGCCCAGGTATGTTTGGCTCATGAAGTCTTTACTGCGCATGACTGCATCGGACAAACATACCTGGCTTTTTATTATATAGAATGTTTGTGTGTCTATTGCAGCTGAGTCGATCACAGGTAAAGGTAGTATGTACAAAACAATTTTATCAAACCACTGAGCTTGAGTAACTAAATAGCTTACTCTGAAATGCTATTTTTTTATCCAATTAACTCCCAGGTTGCTCACCATTAAACTAAAATGGAGGCATAATTATTTTAACATCTGATGACATTTTTGTGCACTAGTAAAACATAATGGGAAAGTATGTATTCCTACAGCAAAACAGAAACCAAAAGCACTTTAAACAAGCCATTTTTTAACACTTTGCTGCTCTGGCTTTGCAACAGCAATGTAAGCTTAGTCTAAGGCCCAATATTTAAAGCGTCACTCACAGTCCGTCGTTCTGTTGATATATTTTAAAAAAAAAAGGAGCTGACCCACGAAATGCTGAAGAGTGGCGATGTGTCTTATATAGGATATAATAGGGATCGCGGCTTCTACAAAACTCCGCTAACATCACCACTTGTCGGCAATCTCAGGGGGGGGCTGTATTTGAAGGGTTCCTACACAGCACAGACAATGTGTTCACTGAAACAAATTTCCGTGTAGGGACACTTCATATAATACATACCTAACCTAACTATACTGTAACTAAACATACACTACCTGCCTCACACAAATATGGCTGAAACCATATATCTAACCTGCAGGGCAGCCCTTAGTGTATATTGCACTGCTAGCTATGTATCCTAATTCAAATGCAGGTTACTCTCTGGAATGCCCAGCAAGCTCCCATGTCATGTCTTCGCTATATATGACTAATAAAGACGAAAAAAAAAAAACATTCCTGGTGCCAAGCCTGAATGGGAGGTGTTAAAAGGTCATTTCAGACTCCCATTCAGTGCTTGGTTACTTCACATAAAGACTGAAGCATTCATGTTCCTAGTTTGTTCCTCTGACCTTGATCTAGAAAAGTTTTTGGCTTATGCAATATGTCTGATTCTACTATTGAGAAATATGCAATTTCTGGACTGATTTACTGGCTTATAGTCATTGCAAACTGTACCCAAGCTTTTGTACTTGTTCTGATTTTTTATTTTGGACAGCTATTCTGGTCCTGAACCTTGGCCTCTTTACAAATGTCCCTTCTGTTACTCTTACTGGTTTCTATAACCTCTTCTGCTTACCTGGTTCCAATCAGAAAGCCAGGTAATCCTTTAATTACCTTAAAGCATATTGTACTTTATTAGACCTTTTCTTGGGATTTCAGAGCACTGTAACTGGAACTAAGGGCAAAAACTGAGGATGCAAGACCAGCTTTCCCCCAACATCACAGTAAAATATCCACCATGTAAAATATTGTATTACATAAATAGCAGCTTTGTAATTTTTCAATTTTGTATCACTATAATGATGAAGTCATTAAGTCCGCCAAATGTCTCAATGTCATTTTAATAGTAATTAGTAGCAAGATACCTGGATAAGCAGCATATGACTAGGAATAGTTGTAGAATTTATCATCTTGCATTAGGTAATGAAAGATTTAGGATTGTTTTCAATTGTTCATAAACTGAACTTGGCCTCTCAAAGTACAAATCATACTTTACGGTATCAAAATTATGTAAACCCTAAGCCAAAAATGTCTCAGCAAACAGAGAGATTATGCTGTCTTTGATAATACAGTGGAAAGCTGCTGAAAACATTTTTCTGTATCTCTTTAAGAAAGGGTCACCAGAATTTATATAGTTGTAAACTATTTAATTGTGTTGGATTAGTTTCTTTCTTAAGAAGCTAAGAACTGTCTGGAAACACCCGCCCCCTTTCTTAAAGAATTTTATGTACACTGCTATTCATTTACTTAGTTGGTAGATGTATATCTTTTTATTTTTATTAAAACTATTAAAACCAGTAACAACTGTTAGGTGGATTACTGCTTTATTTTGTTTGTTTATAATTGTCTGTGAATTAAAGTGCTTAAATACTGAGGCCTAGATTTAGAGTTCGGCGGTAGCCGTCAAAACCAGCGTTAGAGGCTCCTAACGCTGGTTTTGGCCGCCCGCTGGTATTTGGAGTCAGTGATTAAAGGGTCTAACGCTCACTTTGCAGCCGCGACTTTTCCATACCGCAGATCCCCCTACGCCATTTGCGTAGCCTATCTTTTCAATGGGATCTTTCTAACGCCGGTATTTAGAGTCGTTTCTGCAGTGAGCGTTAGAGCTCTAACGACAAGATTCCAGCCGCCTGAAAATAGCAGGAGTTAAGAGCTTTCTGGCTAACGCCGGTTTATAAAGCTCTTAACTACTGTACCCTAAAGTACACTAACACCCATAAACTACCTATGTACCCCTAAACCGAGCTCCCCCCACATCGCCGCCACTCGATTAAAAATTTTAACCCCTAATCTGCCGACCGCCACCTACGTTATACTTATGTACCCCTAATCTGCTGCCCCTAACACCGCTGACCCCTGTATTATATTTATTAACCCCTAACCTGCCCCCCACAACATCGCCGCCAGCTACTTAAAATAATTAACCCCTAATCTTCCGACCG
The DNA here is from genome assembly GCF_027579735.1 of Bombina bombina. Taxonomy (NCBI): domain Eukaryota; kingdom Metazoa; phylum Chordata; class Amphibia; order Anura; family Bombinatoridae; genus Bombina; species Bombina bombina. The sequence continues at coordinate 579,123,645 of NC_069501.1, read as the reverse complement.
CAAAGCGCCGCCACCTACGTTATCCCTATGTACCCCTAATCTGCTGCCCCTAACACCGCCGACCCCTATATTATATTTATTAACCCCTAATCTGCCCCCCTCAACGTCGCCGACACCTACCTACACTTATTAACCCCTAATCTGCCGAGCGGACCTGAGCGCTACTATAATAAAGTTATTAGCCCCTAATCCGCCTCACTAACCCTATCATAAATAGTATTAACCCCTAATCTGCCCTCCCTAACATCGCCGACACCTAACTTCAATTATTAACCCCTAATCTTCCGATCGGAGCTCACCGCTATTCTAATAAATGTATTAACCCCTAAAGCTAAGTCTAACCCTAACACTAACACCCCCCTAACTTAAATATAATTTACATCTAACGAAATAAATTAACTCTTATTAAATAAATGATTCCTATTTAAAGCTAAATACTTACCTGTAAAATAAACCCTAATATAGCTACAATATAAATTATAATTATATTATAGCTATTTTAGGATTAATATTTATTTTACAGGCAACTTGGTATTTATTTTAACTAGGTACAATAGCTATTAAATAGTTAAGAACTATTTAATAGTTACCTAGTTAAAATAATAACAAATTTACCTGTAAAATAAATCCTAACCTAAGATATAATTAAACCTAACACTACCCTATCAATAAAATAATTAAATAAACTACCTACAATTACCTACAATTAACCTAACACTACACTATCAATAAATTAAATAAACACAATTGCTACAAATAAATACAATTAAATAAACTAGCTAAAGTACAAAAAATAAAAAAGAACTAAGTTACAGAAAATAAAAAAATATTTACAAACATAAGAAAAATATTACAACAATGTTAAACTAATTACACCTACTCTAAGCCCCCTAATAAAATAACAAAGCCCCCCAAAATAAAAAATTCCCTACCCTATTCTAAATTAAAAAAGTTACAAGCTCTTTTACCTTACCAGCCCTGAACAGGGCCCTTTGCGGGGCATGCCCCAAGAAGTTCAGCTCTTTTGCCTGTAAAAAAAAACATACAATACCCCCCCCCCAACATTACAACCCACCACCCACATACCCCTAATCTAACCCAAACCCCCCTTAAATAAACCTAACACTTAGCCCCTGAAGATCTTCCTACCTTGTCTTCACCATCCAGGTATCACCGATCGGTCCTGGCTCCGATATCTTCATCCAACCCAAGCGGGGGCTAGACATCCACTGAAGAAGTCCAGAAGAGGGTCCAAAGTCTTCCTCCTATCCGGCAAGAAGAGGACATCCGGACCGGCAAACATCTTCTCCAAGCGGCATCTTCGATCTTCTTGCATCCGGTGCGGAGCGGGTCCATCTTGAAGCAGGCGACGCGGATCCATCCTCTTCTTCCGTTGTCTCCCGACGAATGACGGTTCCTTTAAGGGACGTCATCCAAGATGGCGTCCCTTGAATTCCGATTGGCTGATAGGATTCTATCAGCCAATCGGAATTAAGGTAGGAAAATTCTGATTGGCTGATGGAATCAGCCAATCAGAATCAAGTTCAATCCTATTGGCTGATCCAATCAGCCAATCAGATTGAGCTCGCATTCTATTGGCTGTTCCGATCAGCCAATAGAATGCGAGCTCAATCTGATTGGCTGATTGGATCAGCCAATCGGATTGAACTTGATTCTGATTGGCTGATTCCATCAGCCAATCAGAATTTTCCTACCTTAATTCCGATTGGCTGATAGAATCCTATCAGCCAATCGGAATTCGAGGGACGCCATCTTGGATGACGTCATTTAAAGGAACCGTCATTCGTCGTTCAGTCGTCGGTCCGGATGGATGTTCCACGCTGGGGGTCTTCAGGATCCTGCCGCTTCGCTCCGGATGGAAGAAGATCGAAGATGCCGCTTGGAGAAGATGTTTGCCGGTCCGGATGTCCTCTTCTTGCCGGATAGGAGGAAGACTTTGGACCCTCTTCTGGACTTCTTCAGTGGATGTCTAGCCCCCGCTTGGGTTGGATGAAGATATCGGAGCCAGGACCGATCGGTGATACCTGGATGGTGAAGACAAGGTAGGAAGATCTTCAGGGGCTTAGTGTTAGGTTTATTTAAGGGGGGTTTGGGTTAGATTAGGGGTATGTGGGTGGTGGGTTGTAATGTTGGGGGGGGGTATTGTATGTTTTTTTTTACAGGCAAAAGAGCTGAACTTCTTGGGGCATGCCCCGCAAAGGGCCCTGTTCAGGGCTGGTAAGGTAAAAGAGCTTGTAACTTTTTTAATTTAGAATAGGGTAGGGAATTTTTTATTTTGGGGGGCTTTGTTATTTTATTAGGGGGCTTAGAGTAGGTGTAATTAGTTTAACATTGTTGTAATATTTTTCTTATGTTTGTAAATATTTTTTTATTTTCTGTAACTTAGTTCTTTTTTATTTTTTGTACTTTAGCTAGTTTATTTAATTGTATTTATTTGTAGCAATTGTGTTTAATTAATTTATTGATAGTGTAGTGTTAGGTTAATTGTAGGTAATTGTAGGTAGTTTATTTAATTATTTTATTGATAGGGTAGTGTTAGGTTTAATTATATCTTAGGTTAGGATTTATTTTACAGGTAAATTTGTTATTATTTTAACTAGGTAACTATTAAATAGTTCTTAACTATTTAATAGCTATTGTACCTAGTTAAAATAAATACCAAGTTGCCTGTAAAATAAATATTAATCCTAAAATAGCTATAATATAATTATAATTTATATTGTAGCTATATTAGGGTTTATTTTACAGGTAAGTATTTAGCTTTAAATAGGATTAATTTATTTAATAAGAGTTAATTTATTTCGTTAGATGTAAATTATATTTAAGTTAGGGGGGTGTTAGTGTTAGGGTTAGACTTAGCTTTAGGGGTTAATACATTTATTAGAATAGCGGTGAGCTCCGATCGGAAGATTAGGGGTTAATAATTGAAGTTAGGTGTCGGCGATGTTAGGGAGGGCAGATTAGGGGTTAATACTATTTATGATAGGGTTAGTGAGGCGGATTAGGGGTTAATAACTTTATTATAGTAGCGCTCAGGTCCGCTCGGCAGATTAGGGGTTAATAAGTGTAGGTAGGTGTCGGCGACGTTGTGGGGGGCAGATTAGGGGTTAATAAATATAACATAGGGGTCGGCGATGTTAGGGCAGCAGATTAGGGGTACATAGGGATAACGTAGGTTGCGGCGTTTTACGGAGCGGCAGATTAGGGGTTAAAAGTGTAATGCAGGGGTCAGCGATAGCGGGGGCGGCAGATTAGGGGTTAATAAGTGTAAGGCTAGGGGTGTTTAGACTCGGGGTACATGTTAGAGTGTTAGGTGCAGACGTAGGAAGTGTTTCCCCATAGGAAACAATGGGGCTGCGTTAGGAGCTGAACGCTGCTTTTTTGCAGGTGTTAGGTTTTTTTTCAGCTCAAACAGCCCCATTGTTTACTATGGGAGAATCGTGCACGAGCACGTTTTTGATGCCGGCCGCGTCCGTAAGCAACTCTGGTATCGAGAGTTGCATTTGCGGTAAAAATGCCCTACGCTCCTTTTTTGGAGCCTAACGCAGCATTTGTTTTAACTCTCGATACCAGAGTTAAATTTATGGTGCGGCCAGAAAAAAGCCTGCGGATCGTTAACAGCCCTTTTACCGCCGAACTCCAAATCTAGGCCTGAGTTTCCTATTTGTTATCAGTGTAATTGGCTTTCTTTCTTGGTCTCCATATTTGGAAAAGGAAGGATACATCATCATCTTTTGGTTGGACTCATGAATTGTTTGGATTTAGGATAGGGTTCTAGGGAGGAAGAGACCTTGACACGGTTCTGGGCTTATCAATTATCACCATTTGGCCAAATGCTGTAACTAACTCTTGACTTTTTAATATTGTTGTGTGCTTGCAAGGGAGTGTCAGAGTTTCTATGTATTGTGATTTAAATGTATGTGTTTTAGGGTTTTGTTAATTTGGGGCAAGATGATTAAAAACTCACCAGCATGGAGAGAAATCACACAACATTTTGGGGACTATTTTTAGATCTTATATTATGATATAGGTATCTTTTCTTCACATCCATTAACCTGCACAGTAAGGTAAACAGCTTTAAAACTAAAATGTGCATTTTTTTTAATTCTTTGAAGGATCTTTGAGACTTCTTAGATCATATCACCTAAGCAGAGAGCTTTAGATGATTGGGCTCTTAGAGTTTATCCTTGACTTAGCTCTATACACTACCAAACCCAACTTTTGTTGGGTTTTAAAATTTTAAAACTTTCACTCACCCAAGAAACATAATGGGTTAAAATGTCACTGTTTCTATTGCATTTTGGAACTGCCATTGGACCAAACTGGTCCTAGCAAACATCATCATATTATAAGCCTTTGAAAGTATTGACTTCTTATATACATTAAGACCATTAAAACACTATTATCCTAATTTTTTATGAATCTTTAAATAAGTGTCATTAGTAAAATATTACTGCTACAGTACAATGAAAATATTTCTCCTTACTTTTGATGCAGTACCCTGAATTTCTGCTTTTCTAGGAGTTTGATTCTTTAACCTAAGGAGTGGTTATCAAGGTTTGAAGTAATTGGCATGGAATCCAGGATGGGCCGCTTGTCTTTCTTTGAAATGTACATGTAGTGGATTCCTGTGGTGGGAGGTTATCCTTCTGCTTTGAATTTTAACCATCTGTGTAGATAACCCTCCTCCCTAAAAGAATGGGACATTTAAGGGATTGTTATTTCTACTATTTTAATAGGCTACAAATGTACTTTGACATTCCAACAATATTGTGCCAAAAAAGACACGCAAGATTTCTAAACAAGAATACAGCTGTTCTCTCCTCCACTGTGTCTGCACTGAGGATGTACAAATAATTGCAGCTTTTGTTATCAAGGTGGAACCAACTTTTTCCAAAAATATCTTTTTATATATACATTTCAATATCAATTCCATCCTCAGTTAAATCCCTTTAGAGATCATTTTGCATAGGAAAAAGGTTGCATCAATATCTTGCTCTTGTTTTTGTCCTTGTAATAGATTACAGTGATCTAGTTGCAGATATGATATAAAGAAATACAAATATGTATATAGAGAGATGGGCATTTATATTTATGAGATTTTATTTGGAAATGTAAGAGGAGTCATGAAGATAGATTATTGGGAGTGAAAGGCGGAGTTAAATGGTGCTATATATAGAAACATACAAGAAGGGAAAGACAGTAATTTTAGGGAGAGATGAAGTAATTGAAAATTGGAAGAATGGAGAGATGTATGGAAGACTTATAGAGCCTGCTGATTAAAAACTAGCTGACAAGGAGAGAAATCTTGAATACACTTTGGGAGCTTTTTTTGTTTAGCATTATATTGCAATGCATTTGTCTCTCCTTCACATAAAGAACCCTGCATAGTGAAATAAGCAGCATTCAAGCTAAAATTTGCCTTTCTAAATTTATTTTAAGGACCTCACAGTACTGATGAGACTTCTTAGATAATCTCACCAGAGCAGAGAGCTTTAGATCATTTGGCCCATAGATAGAGGATCTAATAGGAGTATAGGACTTATAAGGAGGAAGTAGAAAGTATGAGATAACACTGATTTTTACAGAAAAAAATATATTAAGATAAAGGGCTAGATTTATCATGGCCTGGACAGACGGGTTAGACATCTCCATCCCTATCTCCACCCCTATCCACTTGGCATCGTGCCTAGCAATTTATCATTGCACAGCCAATCACGCGTAAGCATGAACTGTCAATCTCCCTGGTCAGAAAAAAATTGGGAGGATTGGGACATGACTACTGCTTCTTAACTCTCGGCTGCAGGCTCGCTTGTGTGAGCCTGCAGTTGAAGGTGCTCCAAAGCTGCTATTGCAGCATCTTAAATGAAGCCCATATTAGGGGTCAATCCAGGGGTGTAATTATAGGGGTCTCAGCTTAGACGGAACCTTGCCTTTCAGATGGCCTGCTCATCCAGAACTACAGTGCCTCAGTTTCAATGTGTCACAGAAAAAAACAAAGAATACAATAAAGATTTTGAATGTTTTAAATAAGATTTTAGACTGTTGTTTGGAACTTTGCACCATATCTATGTTTAGCAACCATATCTATGTCTCAGACTATTAAGATGGTAAATAACAAACATTTTGTGGTATACGGTATTGTTCTTTTTCATTTGTGCTCATTAAGAGGTAGATTAAATATAACAGATTAATAAATAATATTAAAAATAATTAAGCATGCTGTAAAAAATAAAGTTAGAATCTATGGATTATTTTTATTTTATGATTTTATTTTATTTAGTTTTTTTAATATTTGATATTTAATTTTTTTTATATTTGATATTAATATTTAATATTTCAACAACGTGCATTGAAGTAATCAATACTTCATGTGTGCTAACGTGGTGCATATTTTAAAACCCTATGTTCTTCACATGTAAATAATGTACTTTTTATTATTAGATGTGTATATACTATATGCATATGGCGTATATGCATATGGCGTTGGCCCATTCATAGGTCTCCAGATAGGGTGACCCCAGGCAACTTCTAGACAAGGGGCGGGCTTTTTTCGTGGGACAGCTGTACCTACTCTGCATTTGGGAAGGCTTATTTCAGGCTGGAATTTATTTTTTATTTTTATCATGGCATTCACCCTTTCTGATGCAAATTGGGAGGCTGAGCTTACAGCCTCACTGTCTTTGTCAAATCTTGAAGAGAACTTGGACACCAGTAATGCACCAGATAATATATTTAGTGCATTTAAAAACTATAAAAAACTACTAGTGAAACAAATACAATTGAGGGCAGAGACTTGTAGCTTGGAGAACTACATTAAAATGTAAATTATTCCCAGGGGCCTACGCTTGAGATTGGACCCAGGCACAAATTTAAGAGAGGATGAAGGGGGAGATGAATTTTTAGAAGACTGGAATACCAGTCTCTCAGAATGTTCCATAATTTTGATGAACAAAATGGTCAATTGAAATAAAGAGAGACTTGAAAAAACAATAACACAAGCTGAAGATTCCCTCAAAATAGTAAACACTTTTGAGTCAAACTCCAATTTCACTAAATTGAATGATGAAATCAGAGACAACTAGTGAGACTCCAAAGTGAAATAAAACTTAGAAAGGGAAGAAAGTTCTCTAGAGACAATGAGGACTATAAAAATAACAAAGTCTATAGCTACCAACCCATAAGAGGGTCATATGACTCAGGCACAGATGGTTCTGATGCTGAAGTAGACCATACTAAGACTAAGCCTGGTCAGAAACAGCCTTTTTTAGGAGATGGAGGAGAGGTGGCAGGAAGAGGAGGAGGGGGAATAAATACAGATATAGGAGAGAGACGATATCCCTCCAGGCAATGGTATCAACAGAGCTACGATCAGACGCAGGGCAGTTACAACCAGAGCAGACCCCGACTGTTTTGGGGGTGCAGGGGCTTTTGAAACAAAGCAATGAGGCATTAGAGATAATTAATCTATCTTCTTTTAAATTGAATACCATGCATATAGCTGTCCTCAAAAGAGGACTCTCTTTTTGTCCTACAAATAATTTGGATAAATTCAATTGTTTGAAGGACCTTCACCTATTTGCAAGACGGATTGTGCTGTCTCAAATAATGAAGGGAAAAAGTAGGCACCTGATTGAGGATGTCTCATTAACACAGGGAGATAGACAGGCCAGTGCTGACCTGTATGACCTTCTTACAGAGCCAGAAGGTAGTCCCCACACCTCTCCACAGGTGGATGACCTAAGAGTAGGTGAAACAGTTCATTCGCACTTTAAAGCGAAATCGAAATATATGCCACAACTGTCGATGGTACCCGCTGTAAATATATTTGTGAGACAGGTGGAAAAGGACATAGCTAGTCTATTCCTCCTAGATTTGGTTGATGACAATTTAAATGGGTTAGAAAGAAAAGCCCTTAATGATTTAATCAATGCTAAGGGAGTGGTCATTAAGGCAGCAGATAAGGGCGGCAACTTAGTCCTGTGGGACAAAAAACTGTATGTCCTGGAGGTCAAACGTCAGCTACTTGATAGAAGCCAATATCAATGTATTTCCTATAAGCCCACCTCCTCCCTACAGCTATCTCTATTTAATCTTTTGAAAGAAGCAAAAGATTACAAAATAATCACCACAGCAGAGTTTAAATACCTCTATCCAGAATATCCGGTAATGCCGGTTTTCTATTGTATCCCCAAGATACACAAAAATCCGGTCAATCCACCAGGCCGGCCTATAATTGCCGGCATAGGCAGTCTAACTGAGAACCTTGGGAATTACATTGACTCTTTTCTTAGACCATTTCATGAGACAATGCCCTCTTTTATCCTTGATACCTCAGACTTCTTGAGAAAAACAGACATGTTGTCAATTCCTCAAGAAGCACTCCTGGTATGTCTAGATGTTGAGGGACAAAGTGGGAATCGAGGCTTCTAAACATTTCCTCATGACTAGAGGAGTGCGTGTTCAAAAACACACTGACTTTGTGGTGAACTTACTTACATTTGTTCTCACCAACAATGTATTTATGTTTGACAACAAAATATACAAGCAATTGAGAGGCACGGCCATGGGCGCAACATGCGCCCTGACCTATGCGTGCCTACATCTGGGCAGCTGGGAGATGGATGAGGTGTTTCAAAATCCCAACTTTGAGAGATACGTCCACATATGGTTGAGATATGTGAACAATATCTTTCTAGTGTGGGAGGGTACTGAAGACACCCTCAAAGAATTTGTGGATACTCTTAATCGAAATAAGAGAAATATTACACTAACTCTGCAATATAGCAGGGAAGAAATCTCTTTCCTAGATGTGAAATAAGGATTGAAAGAGGGATCCTACAGACTGAGAACTATCGCAAGGATACAGCGACAAATAGCCTGTTAGAGGCATCAAGTCATCATCCATCTCATTTGAAAAAAGGAATTCCCAAGGGACAGTTCCTTAGGTTGCGTAGGAACTGCTCAACCAAGGAGAGATTTATCAAACATGCCTCTGAGATGGAAAAAAGATTCCTGGATAGAGGATACTCGAAAAGGGTGGTTAAAAGAGCATTTAATCATGCATTACATGCAGACAGAGAAAAACTCCTCCAGCCTAAAGATAAGGTGAATGACCAGAAAATAAGACTCATTACGGACTACAATTGTCACTGGCATACTTTAAGGAATATTCTTGCAAAAAATTGGCAATTGCTTACAAGTGATGCAAGTGTATCTCAGGAAGTGGGTGAATTTCCTAGCATAACTGCAAGGAGGGCACCCAACCTTAAAGATAAACTCGTAAGGAGTCAGTATGTGTCTCTTCCAAAACAAATGGATTGGTTGACAAAACATAGATCTGCAGGTAATTCTTCTTGCGGGAAATGTGTTGCATGTAAATACATGCAAAGAACCAAAGAGTTTAGCACTAACACAGGAAAAACCTATAAATTGAAGTATTGTGTAAATTGTAACACTGAAGGTGTAATCTATCTATTAGCCTGCAGCTGCCCACTTTTCTATGTGGGAAAAACTAGAAAGGCTATAAAAGATCGAATTACCGAACACAGAGATGACATAAAAAATAAAAATCCTAAAAGTAATGTGGTGAAACATTTTGAACAGATTCATGCATGTGTTCCAGATTCTCTAAGATTCATAGGCATTGACAGGGGCATCATGAATGGCAGAGGAGGGGACAATGACAAGACCCTTCTCCGCAAGGAATGTAGGTGGATATCAATCCTGGGGACACAGATTCCCTATGGGATGAACGACAAGCTAGCTATGGCTTGTTTCCTGTAATAAGTCCATGATATGATATTGAGTTTAGTTAAAATAGACTCAAAATACTTTATGTAATTTTTTAAGTATTGTTAAAGGAAACCTTACAGAAACTTTAATTGTATTTTTTAACTGTGTACATAGACCTTATAAACTATTACACATATATAATAATTTCTTTTAAATTACTGACTGCTGCAGTATTATTCTGGCTATATGAATCCGCTTAAAGTTGCTGTAACTGCTGCTGGAAAAAGCTGAAGAAACTGTAAATGAAGAGAGCAGAATCAGGTCGTATGAAATGTTGCTTTAAAACACTGGCATAACTAGCATGGCCAGCTATCATACTGGGTGCTAAATGTGAATTGTTGTTTCTTGCCGAGGATTGCTGATATACTGGCAACTGAATGGCCTGCTCCTTACTAACCACTAACCAACAGAACTGGTTTATATCTTAAAAATATTTGTCACAGGGATGACACTATAGAAGCTTGAGTGCTTGCTGATTAACACACGCCTATAACTTGGATTGGGGCTAGCTATGACAGCGTAACTGGATAATCTACACATGACGCTATTGGCTTGCTAACAACTCTGACTGTCTCATGAACTTGCTTTATCAATCGCCTTGGCTAAAGCAAATTATCTTAAGGCTTGACTTCATCTTGCATAGTATTGTGTTTACTGGCTTGCTGACAACTCTGCCTGTCTGATGAACTTGCTCTTTCAATCGCCTTGGATAATGTTCATTATCTACATGCTTGATTTTACTCTGTATAGCATTGTGTTCATGGGCATCTTGTAACATTTTATCCAGTACTTATCCCGAACTAAGTTAAAGTACTTCTCATGCTAGTATTGTATCCCCTGTGACATTATATAGCTCCGTAGGTTCTATCTATCAGTCTACTTAGATCCCCTTTGAAAACCTTACCTGCACTAAACCCCTGAAAAGGGGTGCTGTGAGCAGTTGGGTGTAGCTAGACTGAGACGGCCTGCGAAGATCTATGAAACATTTGGTTATGTAAATGTATGTAAGCCTTGTCTTCATCTAAGAAATGTATCTTGTCTTATATGCACGAGTAGTACTTTGTCATATGTCTAGGAACTAAGTGTATTATGTGCAACAGGAGCATGCACCCCTGACCGGTCAGGTTCATTATTGTGACTGTAAGGTTTTTTCCCATCACACTATATGTAACACTATTTACTAGTGATTTATATTTTCTTTTTCTGGCCTGTGTGTGCCTTTTCAGTGTGGGATGTTGCTGTTCCGCGATTACAACTTGCTTTGAAATTTATGGTTGAATCAAGCGTGTTTTCTTAAAAGAGTGCTGTATTCCCCGTCTTTGAATCAGGATTACAATCCTGAGGCTTATCCTATTAGCCAACTCACACCATTTTTTACCTAAGGGTCTGCACCATAATGTCATTTAGACGTAGATTGAGGCTATTAAGCATATATAAGATAATATAACATAAGCTCGTACTGCAATTGCGTCCCCTCTGTATTGTTCTCGATATATATATATATATACAACAATGAAGAAATGAATCCAGGCATCTCCAAGTCCGTTAAAACATAGATGTTTATTCAAAAATTTAAAAAGGTAGGTGCTGAAGACAGAGCTCTATATGGTAAAAAGAGTTAACACTAGGTCTTACATGTTTCAGCCTCCACGGCCGTAATCATAGACATACTCCCTTGGTATATGGGAGGTGTTCTTATAGGGCTTTCATCCGCCCATTAAAATCAACACTCTTTAACCAATTAATTACCAGCTGTTAATAGTTATACAATAGATACAAAAAATACATATTGATGCTATTAAAATTGTTAAATTCATTTGGCAAAACATATTATTTCATCTCATTTATTACATTATTACATTTCATCAGATAAGGACCATAGAGAAAGGAGAAAGAATGTTCACATTAAGTACATGGTTGGAATAAACTAGAGTGGATTGGGCAGCAAATAATTCTATACAAAGTATATGTACCACTGTGCTTTGTCTAATATAGCAAAGGTATATCTCTACAAATATATTATTGCATCAAAAACTCTGTATATACTATCCTTGCACATTCTATTAGTCAATACTTTAATAGTATGTCAAATCTATGTAAATTCACTTGAACCCATAACAAACTTTCCAAGCCAGTCCCTAGTCAATTTTAGATTTTCTTATTTTTTATTTGTGTTTATATGTCTTCACATTGCATTAAATTCTAGATATAGAAGAAATGAAGAATAACATCAAAAAGGAAAAGAAAACAACAGCACACAGTCAAACTAATCTTAAATATGCACAAAACTCAACCTATTGTGCATGTATTTGTTTTTATTTTGCTTCATCATTTCACTTCACTCCAACTACATCTTATAAGGATTAACAAGGCTAAAGATCTGATCCACAAGCTTACTCCCAGTAGTTAATCACATCAAATTGTGAGTTAAATCCTCCTGGGACCAAAGTTTTCAGCTTGTGGATCCAATAGATCTCTTGCCTTTCCAGAATCTTTAGTTTACTGCCACCTCTGCGAGGCACACTTATACCCTCAATAGCATTCCATTTGTACTTGTTTATCATGCACTTGGATAAAGTGCCTCGATAGTGCTGAGCACTGCACTTCATTAGATATATAGCCCAGATGCTCTTTTATCCGGGAACGTATATCCCTTGTAGTTAAGCCAATATATATATGTATAAATATATATATATATATATATATATATATATATATATAATTCCAGTCAGGAAGGCACTCTCTGTTTTTAAGCTGTCACTCCGTCTCGGGGGTTTAAGGAAGGTGCCCCACCTATCCTCTGGCATCCACCCCAAGTGAACCTTGGGAAATAAGATGGAGGCAAAAAAAATAATGAAGATGGGGGAATTACAGTGCATGCTATATACGTTTGATGTGGCGACTCCACACTCTGAAGGGATCATATGATCATACATCGGCTTTACCCACAGCCGCTTGGGTAATGTCCCTTTAACCCGTAATCCTAGGATTACCAAATATCTGACTTTACCCACTATATATATATATATATATATATATATATATATATATATATATATATATATATATATATATATATATATATGATAATGTTAATGTAAAATAGAAATCTCTACTTATATATCTACAGGAATAGATATATAGGTATGATATAAAAAGTACATTGTTCTGTATGTGAAGAATATTGGAATGTGAAGTGTTAAATTTTTTTACTTCTGAGCTCTCCATTGAATTCTACCAGGAGAAGTTAACGCAGTTGTTATATTTGATCAGCGAAAGTCGGGTTTTGCTCCCATAAACTTTTTCTTTCAACTCTTAATATACACGCTACCCGACGTGCGCTAAAAGCCTTCAGTTTTTGCTTATGTGGTATTAACTTTTATGGTGCTATAATATAACTATAAGGAGTTAGGGATGTCTTGGAAGGGGTGCTGTTAAAAAGAGGGAGGGTCCTGACTTTGACCTGGGGTGCAATATAGTTATTATATATTAGTCAATCATTTTAATTTATGGGTAATGCAGACGTTTTATGGCATTATTTCTTCTCAATGATATTGCTAACAGCATTCTTCTTTGTAATCTTCTAGGAAACTGTTGAGAGTTACTTTAAATACATTCACATCATTACTGTACAGTCTAACAGTCACAGGAGTTACTTAGAATATGGTATAGTGGTAGGAAAGCCTTAGCCTGCCACTTCATTGTGATTTTAGCATAGATGATATTGGAAGAATTTGAGTTTTGTATGGAAAATTATAATTTTTCACATGGGTATCCTTGATATGTATACCTTTAATTTAAAACTAACAGTTTGTGCTGATAACTTGAAAGAACCTTAATCACAATATTTCTGATATCAGCTGATATTTTAGTTTTTATGTATGGGGATTGTATTTTTTGAGTGATCACATTCCAATATGGATTTGGCTGCTAAAAGCTCACTGCTTCGTACATGTTTTTACTCTAAATGTTCCAGAAAAAGTGTTTTTGGTTGTATTTGTTCTCAAGACCAAAACTGAGAAGCCAACCAAAACTGACATATACAATGGCTGTTACACACCTTTCTTGTTTACATTTTTATTTTTTTGAATTAATTCTGTTGTACAATGTGTAAGGAAATTGTCATATACATGTGTGAGATTAACCTATTGTAATCTGAATCCATCCTAATAACTGGTAAACAATATCAATGTCATTTGTATATGGGCATGATGAGTATACTGGCCATGTTTGTTTAATAATTATATTGACACTTTTAATAAGTTAAAAGTATTTCTCTTCCATTTTTTCCATTAATTGATAGAGAAATTACCCTTTTCCGGTCTGGCAATATTTACATCTTAAATTAATAAAAACAGTGAAGGAAATTAGTTTCTGTTTGAAGAAAGTCGGTGAACTTATCTTCCAGAACAGGATTTTAACAGTTGTCATACTGTAAACTTTGAAACCGCTAAGTGACATTGCAATAATGTATGCAATGAGTCTCAACATAACTGGAAACAGCAATGTAGAGAACAAGGGTTGTCTTTGTGCAATTTCTATTATTGTAAGAAGATGACAAAACAAGATTAAAGATATTATAAATCACAATTATTCAGAACACAACTTTGGACCTTCTAATTTTTTTTGACGTCAACAAATAAGACACAACTGCAAATTATATAATACCATTCATCATGACGTGATTCTGAGTGAAATTTCATTTATGAAGACATTAGTACTGTAAATGACAATCACGGCAATGCAAGTATGAATTACAGTGCATAATTGTTACACGCCATTTCTAGATATTACGGTAGTGATTTTAATTTTCTAGTTCTCATCTCAGAGAAACAGCATAAAACTGACATTTGTGATCTCCTCAAATGAAAATACAGCTTTCTTTGAAGAAAATACGCTGAAAACAATTCCGGTCCCCCGATCCTCTCAGAAGGTAGCACCCCCAAACAAGTGGTATCCCTAGGTGTCTCATCAAATTGCAGACAACATAGTAAAAAGGCAACTTGATGCCCTGCACCATGTTCCATTGGCACCCCTATTTAGAAGCGGCAGACTGGGGCTCAATTCCGGTCTGGCCTGAGATGTCAGAGAGGTTTTGCAACCCCTCCGGCATTTACCACATCTCCTTGAGAAAATATGCATTGTCATGTACAATGTAGATTATTTAAAGTATTGTAGATATTTTAAAAGGTATTAAATGGTTGCTTGCTATTATTTCAAACAAATATATATTTGAAAATATATGTTTATGTTCAAAATAATAGAAAGCATCTTTAAATACCTTTTACTCTATAGATACATAAATTGCTTTAAACAATATGCATTGTGCTTGACTATGCATATCATTTTAATATTTACCCCTAAACTGGCAGAAACTAAAACTAACTGTAGAAGCTAAGGACCTACACATATATATTCAATATTTAAAATTATGCATTGTTATGTAGTATGCATATTGTTTAAATATTTACATATACTTTAAAATGTAATTACTGTTGCTTGTTGTGTTTATTATTTGTTATTAAAAACGGTATAATTAACATTATAGCTCTACATAACTGCTTGCCTATTATGTAAACATAATTTAATGCTACTGACTACTATAAGATAAATATATATTAACATATAAATATATATTTATATATATATCTATGTTAACACTAATAAACAAAACAAGCTAACATATATACATTTTAATGTATATGCAATACTTTTAAAGCATTATGCAATATACATGCATAACAGTATAAATATTGATTATCAGTACAAGGCCTGACTACCTAGGGCTCTATTTAAGCTCCATATGGAACTTGATGGCCCCTGTTTCTGGTGAGTCTTCAGACTCGCCAGAAACAGCAGTTATGAAGCAGCAGTCACAAAGACCTCTGCTCCATAACCTGTCCGCCTGCTCTGAGCAGGAGGACAGACATCGGCAGAAATCGAGTACGATCAGGTTGATTGACACCCCCCTGCTGGCGGCCGATTGGCCACGAGTCTGCAGGGGGCGGCGTTGCACCAGCAGCTCTTGTGAGCTGCTGGTGCAATTCTGAATACGGTGAGCGTATTGCTCGCCGTATTCAGCGAGGTCTGGCGGTCTGGCCAGACCTTGATAACTATGGGCCATAGTAGCTACAATGTTTGAAAAAAATGCATAGTAATGTATAATAGATATTAGTTTAAGTATTACATATAACAATTAAAATGTAGATATTCTTCCTTTTTGCATTTATTATTCTAAATATAAATATACTTATAAAATAGATATTTATGTTATAAAATACAATTGTATTAAAATTATAGTATTACATAACTACATGCCTGTTATGTAATAATACAATTGTAATACTAATGCCTTTTACAACATACATATGAATTTTAAAATATATATTTATGTTTACAATAAAACACACAACAATAAATGAATACATATTAATGTATATACAATAGTTAAAAGAATATGCATCATGCATGAGAATGCGTAATATTTGAAAAATTGTAGATAAATGCACTATTAACCCCTAAACTTCCCTAACCTAATCACCTAATCAAGCCCTATGCAGGTATGGGGTGGTTAGGAAATTAAAGCCTAAACCACCACCTCCCAATGCAAACTAGAACTACACTAACACCTAACCTATTTTTGGGGTTGGGGTGTTACTTGTATTATAGAGGGGGGGTTTGCAATTATTTTTCATTGTAAAAGAGCAGAAATCTTTTTTATGGGCTATTGTAATTTATTTTAGTGTTAGGGTTTAGGTGTTTTTTTTGTTTTGGGTGGGTTTTTTATGGGGCATGTAGATTAGTGTTAGGTATAATGGGGGTTTTATATTTTGGATAATGTAGTTTATTATTTTATACAACTTAGATTATTTTTTTTTTAGTGTAACTGATTTTTTTTAAATGTTATGTAGGGGATTTAGTTTAGAGGTGGGGTTAGTTTAGAGGGAGGTTTAGGTGTTAGGTAGAGTAGGGTTTGATTGCATTTGGGGTTGTTATGGTTTAAGTTTAATATTTATTATTTTCAAGTAACAGATTTTTTTAGTAACTTAGGGGGTTTATTTTAGAGGAGGGTTAGGTGTTAGGTAGAATAGGTTAGGTTACTTTGCATTTGAGGTTTGTGGCAGTATAGAGGTTAATAGTTTAGTTACTTGTGGTGGGTATGAGGCAGTTTAGGGGTTAATAGGATAGATACTTGCAGTGGGTATGTGGCGGTTTAGATCTTTATTAGTGTAGTGTTAGTTTGCGATTGTGTGGCACTTTGGTTTAGGGGTATTAGGATTAGTGGTTAAGCACAGCAGTTCTATTGCAAAAGATCCATACATTAAACATCGCCAACATGGGCGACGATGCTGGGTGTCATCTAGAGCCAGCATCAACAACCAATGGCATGTATAGTAGATGCCTCTTTGTTGGGAACTTGGAATATTTTGACAGGTTTGCTCGACATAGTGATGAATCCTTTGAAATATTTTGCCACCTTGTAGCACTTTCGATCATCAGGGCCTAAAACTGCAGATCAGCTAATCTCTAATTAGAATTCCATAACTCTTACAGGCCCATTTATCAAGCTCCGTACGGAGCTTGAAGGGCCGTGTTTCTGGCGAGTCTTCAGACTCGCCAGAAAAACAACTTATGAGGCAGCGGTCTAAAGACCGCTGCTCCATAACCCTGTCCACCTGCTCTGAGCAGGCGGACAGACATAGCCGGAAATCAACCCGATCGAGTATGATTGGGTTGATTGACACCTCCCTGCTGGCGGCCGAATGGCCGCGAGTCAGCAGGGGGTGGCGTAGCACCAGCAGCTCTTGTGAGCTGCTGGTGCAATGTTAAATGCGGAGAGCGTATTGCTCTCCGCATTTAGCGAGGTCTTGCAGACCTGATCCACAGTGTCGGATCAGGTCCGCAACACCTTTGATAAATGGGCCTGTTAGAGTAAGCTGAAAATGTTTTTACTATAAAAAATGCACTTATCTTGAGGATTAAAAAAAAATACATATTTTGTTTATTTTATTAAACGCATTAAACTTATTGCCACTTATAACTTCCTACACACTCACCTAATCTTGCACTTGTTTTTAAAAATAATTATTTATTTGATCCATCTCCTGAGGAATCTTAAAGGGACAGTCTATTTTAAAATTGAAATTGTTTAAAAAGTTAGATAAATACTTTTATTAAAGATTCCTGAATTTTGTATAACTAACACTCTTTTATTAATACACGACTAGATTACGAGTTTTTGTCGGTAATGGTGTGTGGGTCTAACAAGCCTTTTTTTCTCACCGCTCACTTAAGACAACGCTGGTATTACAGGTTTTCTTCAAGCTGGCATTAGCCTCAGAAAAGTGAGCGTTGAGCAAAATTTAGCCCCACATCTCACTGTAATACCAGCGCTGCTTACTTTAGCGGTGAGCAGGTAAAACGTGCTTGTGCACGATTTCCCCATAGGAAACAATGGGGCTGAGCTGGCTGAAAAAAAACCTAACACCTGCAAAAAAGCAGCGTTCAGCTCCTAACGCAGCCCCATTGTTTCCTATGGGGAAATAAAAGTTATGTCTGCGCCTAACACTCTAACATGAACCCTGAGTCTAAACACCGCTAATATTACACTTATTAACCCCTAATCTGCCGCCCCAGACATCGTCGCCACCTACATTATATTATTAACCCCTAATCTGCCGCTCCAGACACCGCCGCCACCTACATTATCCCTATGAACCCCTAATCTACTGCCCCCAACATCGTAAAACCCTACATTATATTTATTAAACCCTAATCTGCCCCCCCCCCACGTCGCCACAACTATATTAAATTTATTAACCCATAATATGCCGCCACCAACGTCGCCACCACTATAATAAATTTATTAACCCCTAAACCTAAGTCTAACCCTAACCCTAACACCCCCCTAACTTAAATATAATTTAAATACATCTAAATAAATTTACTATAATTAATTAAATTATTCCTATTTAAAACTAAATACTTACCTATAAAATAAACCATAAGCTAGCTACAATATAACTAATAGTTACATTGTATCTAGTTTAGGATTTATATTTATTTTACAGGCAACTTTGTATTTATTTTAACTAGGTAGAATAGTTATTAAATAGTTATTTTAATAAAATAAATCCTAACCTATATTACAATTACACCTAACACTACACTATCATTAAATTAATTAAATAAATTACCTACAATTAACTACAATTACATTAAATAAACTAAAGTACAAAAAAAACAAACACTAAATTACAGAAAATAAAAAAAGAATTACATTTTTTTAAAACCAATTACACCTAATCTAATCCCCCTAATAAAATAAAAAAGCCCCCCAAAATAATAAATTCCCTACCCTACACTAAATTACAAATAGCCCTTAAAAGGGTCTTTTGCGGGGCATTGCCCCAAGGTAATCAGCTCTTTTACCTGCAAAAAAAAATACAATACCCCCCCAACATTAAAACCCACCACCCACACACCCAATCCTACTCTAAAACTAACCCAATCCCCCCTTAAAAAAACCTAACACTATCCCTTGAAGATCACCCTACCTTGAGCCGTCTTCACCCAGCCGGGCACAAGTAGACCTCCAGAGGGGCAGAAGTCTTCATCCAATCTGGCCAGAAGAGGACATCCAGACCGGCAGATGTCTTCATCCAGGTGGCATCTTCTATCTTCTTCCATCTGGAGCGGAGCGGGTCCATCTTAAAGATATCCGACGCGGAGCATCCTCTTCCTTTAAGTGATGTCATCCAAGATGGTGTCCCTTCAATTCCGATTGGCTGATAGAATCCTATCAGCCAATCGGAATTAATGTAGGAAAAATCCTATTGGCTGATGCAATCAGCCAATAGAATTGAGCTTGCATTCTATTGGCTGATTGGAACAGCCAATAGAATGCGAGCTCAATCCTATTAGCTGATTGGATCAGCCAATACGATTGAACTTCAATCCTATTGGCTGATTGCATCAGCCAATAGGAATTTTCCTACCTTAATTCCAATTGGCTGATAGGATTCTATCAGCCAATCGGAATTGAAGGGAAGCCATCTTGGATGACGTCACTTAAAGGAACCTTCATTCTTCAGTCACCGTCGGATGGAAGAGGATGCTCCGCGTCGGATGTCTTCAAGATGGACCTGCTCCACTCCGGATGGAAGAAGATAGAAGATGCCGCCTGGATGAAGACTTCTACCGGTCTGGATGTCCTCTTCTGGCCGGATCGGATAAAGACTTCTGCCCCTCTGGACATCCATTTGTGCCCGGCTGGGTGAAGACGGCTCAAGGTAGGGTGATCTTCAAGGGGATAGTGTTAGGTTTTTTAAGGTGGGATTGGGTGGGTTTTAGAGTAGGGTTGGGTGTGTGGGTGGTGGGTTTTAATGTTGGGGGGTATTGTATTTTTTTTATAGGTAAAAGAGCTGATAACTTTGGGGCAATGCCCCACAAAAGGCCCTTTTAAGAGCTATTTGTAATTTAGTGTAGGGTAGGGAATTTTATTTATTTTGGGGGCTTTTTTATTTTATTAGGGGGATTAGATTAGGTGTAATTAGTTTAAAAAAATTGTAATTCTTTTTTTTATTTTTTTTGTAATTTAGTGGGGGTTTTTTGTACTTTAGTTTATTTAATGTAATTGTAGTTAAATGTAGGTAATTTATTTAATTAATTTAATGATAGTGTAGTGTTAGGTGTAATTGTAACTTAGGTTAGGATCTATTTTACAGGTATATTTTTATTTATTTTAACTAGGAAGTTATTAAATAGTTAATAACTATTTAATAACTATTCTACCTAGTTAAAATAAATACAAAGTTGCCTGTAAAATAATTATAAATCCTAAGCTAGCTACAATGTAACTATTAGTTATATTGTAGCTATCTTAGGGTTTATTTTATAGGTAAGTATTTAGTTTTAAATAGGATTAATTTATTTAATAGTAGTAATTTTATTTTGTGTTATTTATATTATATTTAATTTAGGGGGGGGTTAGACTTAGGGTTAGACTTAGGTTTAGGGGTTAATAAATTTAATATAGTAGCAGCGACATTGGGGCGGCAGATTAGGGGTTAATAAATGTAGGTAGGTGTCGGCGATGTTAGGGACGGCAGATTAGGGGTTAATAAAATGTAACTAGTGTTTGCGAGGCAGGATTGTGGCGGTTTACGGGTTAATATATTTATTAAAGTGGCGGCGATGTCCGGTGGGCAGATTAGGGGTTAAACATTTTAGTTAAGTGTTTCCAATGTGGGGGGGGGGCCTCGGTTTAGGGGTTAATAGGTAGTTTATGGGTGTTAGTGTACTTTGTAGCACTTTAGTTAAGAGTTTTATTTTACGGCGTTAGCCCATAAAACTCTTAACTACTGACTTTTAAATGCGGTAGGAGTCTGGACATGAGAGGGTCTACCGCTCACTTTTTCAAGCAATCGTAATACCAGCGTTAGGAAACTCCCATTAAAAAGATAGGATACGCAATTGACGTAAGGGGATTTGCGGTATGTGAAAAACACGGAAAAAAAATGAGCGGTACACCTGTACCTGCCTGACTCGTAATACCAGCGGGCGTTAAAAAGCAGCGTTGGGACCCCTCAACGCTGCTTTTTAAGGCTAACGCAAGACTCGTAATCTAGCCGATAGTTTTTTACCTCTGTGATTACCTTGTATCTAAGCCTCTGCAGACTTATCTCAATGCTTTTTACAAACTTGCATTTTAGCAAATTAACTCCACAGGAGTGAGCACAATGGTATCTACAGTATATGGCACACATGAACGAGCAGTGTCTGGCTGTGAAAAGCTAATAAAATGATAAGAGGCAGCCAGGGGCTTTGAAACAGGCAGAAATTTAAAGGTTTAGAGGTTATAAAGTATATTAATATAACAATGTTGGTTGTGCAAAGCTGGGTAGGAAATGGGTAGTAAAGGCATTATCTAGCTTTTTAAACAATTAATAAATTAAGTAGACTGCCCCTTTAATCAAGTTGCATATCTGTAATGAGACATAGATTGTCCCTTAAAGCACACTAGCAATATCACTAAAAAAACATATTAAACAAAACAGACAAAACAGACCCTGTATCTAACTCCTCTGTCCGAAAAGTATACACATTTTTCCATGCCTCAAAAGTATCTCATATATGCAGACCGTTATGAACATTCCAGTTTAATATTTGGCGCATGTTGCTTTCCAAATATCACAGATCTCTTCATCATTTTTTATTTACATTGAGGCATGAGGTTAAATTCCAGAAGAAAGAATTGTATCAAGAACAGGTTTTTTATCTCTCCAGCTAACTCTAGTTTGCCCCATAAGTAAACTGTTGCTAATTTTGATAAAATATATTTGATAACAAGACCTTCTAAGAGCTGCATTCCTGCAACACCTGTTATACAGCAACAACTGGAAACACCCATTAGTTTATCTAAACACTGAAAAAAAGCTATACTCATTTAAATTATGGTGGAAATAAATGCATGAGATTAAAATCCTCTGTTTCATAAAAGTAAGAGACATAGGCATCTATTTATCAAGCCATCGACCGCAAATACGCTGGAATTCCACAGCGTATTTGTGGCGAGCTTGATTTGCCATATTTATCAAACCCTACAGACCGGCAAAAGTAGAATTTTGTGACGTAACATATGATCCACCGTACTCAGTCCGACACAGATCGATGCTTACGTCACTACAGATGTTCGAACGCAAGTTCGGCACAATCTGACTACTTTTGCTAGTTATCAAATGTCTACCAGGTATGCTCGGCACTATTCTGGCCCAGCGTACCTGATTTTCAATGCCGTAGGAATCATTGGGAGTCTGAAAGCAGCGAAAGCTTCTGTTCGTTTCTGCCCGATCTCATTGATTCCTATGGGAACGTTGACACCTAACACCCTAACATGTACCCCGAGTCTAAACACCCCTAATCTGCCCCCCCCTACACCACCGCCACCTACATTATACTTATTAACCCCTAAAACGCTTCTTCCGGAGCCCACCGCCACCTACATTATATTTTTTAACCCCTAATCTGCCCTCCCCACACTGCCGCCACTATATTAAATTTATTAACCCCTAATCTGCCTTCCCCTACACCACCACTATATTAAATGTATTAACCCCTAATCTGCCACCCCCTACACCACCGCCACTATATTAAATTTATTAACCCCTAAACCTAAGTCTAACCCTAACACCCCCTAACTTAAATATAATTTAAATAAATATAAATATAAATATTCCTAGCATTAAATAAATTATTCCTATTTAAAACTAAATACTTACCTATAAAATAAACCCTAAGCTAGCTACAATATAACTAATAGTTACATTGTAGCTAGCTTAGGGTTTATTTTTATTTTACAGGCAACTTTGTATTTATTTTAACTAGTAGAATAGTTATTAAATAGTTATTAACGATTTAATAACTTCCTAGTTAAAATAAATACAAATATACCTGTAAAATAAAACCTAACCTAAGTTACAATTACACCTAACACTACACTATAATTAAATTAATTCCCTAAATTAACTACAATTAAATACAATTAAATAAAATTATCTAGAGTACAAAAAAAATACACTAAATTACAGAAAACAATAAAATAATTACAAGATTTTTAAACTAATTACACCTAATCTAATCCCCCTAACAAAATAAAAAGCCCCCCAAAATAAAAAAGCCCTACCCTACACTAAATTACAAATAGCCCTTAAAAGGTAGGAAAAAAATCCTATTGGTTGATGCAATCAGCCAAAAGGATTGAAGTTCAATCCTATTGGCTGATCCAATCTGCCAATAGGATTGAGCTTGCATTCTATTGGCTGTTCCAATCAGCCAATAGAATGCAAGCTCAATCCTATTGGCTGATGGCATCAGCCAATATGATTTTTCCTACCTTAATTCCGATTGGCTGATAGAATTCTATCAGCCAATCGGAATTGAAGGGACGCCATGTTGGATGACGTCACTTAAAGGACCCGTCATTGTTGAAGAAGACTCCGTAATTTGTAATTTAGTGTAGGGTAGGGCTTTTTTTTTATTATTTTGTTAGGGGGATTAGATTAGGTGTAATTAGTTTAAAAACCTTGTAATTATTTTATTATTTTCTGTAAGTTAGTGTTTGTTTGTTTTTTGTTTTTTTTAAAAAAAAGATAATTTTATTTAATTAGATAATTTTATTTAATTGTAGTTAATTTAGGGAATTAATTTAATTATAGTGTAGTGTTAGGTGTAATTGTAACTTAGGTTAGGTTTTATATTACAGGTAAATTTGTCTTTATTTTAACTAGGTAGTTATTAAATAGTTAATAACTATTTAATAACTATTGTACTTAGTTAAAATAAATACAAAGTTGCCTGTAAAATAAAAATAAACCCTAAGCTAGCTACAATGTAACTATTAGTTACATTGTAGCTAGCTTAGGGTTTATTTTATAGGTAAGTATTTAGTTTTAAATAGGAATAATTTATTTAATGCTAGGAATATTTATTTAGATTTATTTAAATTATATTTAAGTTAGGGGGTGTTAGACTTAGGGGTTAATAAATTTAATATAGTGGTGGCGATGTAGGGGGGGCAGATTAGGGGTTAATAAATATAATGTAGGTGGCGCCGGTGTAGAGGGGTAGATTAGGGGTTAATAAATATAATGTAGGTGGCAGCGGTGTAGGGGGGGCAGATTAGGGGTTATTAAATATAATGTAGGTGGCGGTGGTGTAGGGGGGGCAGATTAGGGGTTAATAAATATAATGTAGGTGGCGGTGGGCTCCAGGAGCTCCGGCTTAGGGGTTAAACTCTTTATTTCGTTGCGGCGGGGTCCGTGAGCAGCGGTTTAGGGGTTAATACATTTATTAGAGTTGTGGCAGAGTCCGGGAGTGGCGGTATAGGGGGTAAAACAGTTAGTATAGAGTGGGTGTTTAGTGACAGGGTACCAATAAAGCTGTAAAAAAGCCGAAGAGCAGCGAGATCGATGACTGTTAGTTAACAACAGTCCGCTGCTCATCGCACCGTACTTGGTGCGTGGCTTTTCGACAACTTTTTTGATAATTTTGAAGAACGTATTCAGGTCCGCGGCAGTGAAGTTAGGCGATCTTAGGCGAGCGTATTGGTGCCGTCGAATGCAGGCAAGTTGACAGCTTGATAAATAGATGCCATAGAATTGTTGTAAATAAAATTTGCAAATTAAGGAAAGATATGAAAATCATATATTCAATATCTCACACGTTTTGTTTCCAAGTATAGTGTTTCACTACAAAAATCCCCTTTACGAGGTGGGTGCAGCTAACCCCCCCCCCCCCACACACACACACACACACACTTCTGGACAGTTATTTTGAGTTTATTAATTCTGATCAGCAAAAGATGGGTAGTGTTTACCAGTGAGAAGCCCACTCCCCTGATTACCTATAAAGGGAGCCTGGTAAGCATTACCCAGGGATATGAGCCGAGATATAGAAATTGCTTATATTTGTTTGCTGATTTCTAGTTATCTTGGCAATACCTGGTAATGCTTACCAGTGAGAAGAGAATAAAGCAATACAAATGTTAAAAAAAATAAGACTTTTCAACCAAACCTTGCTGAAGAGGATTGTGGCACACCCAACATATAATGAGAGACAAAGATATGAGGAGACCTCCAGACTGCTGCTTGACATATCTCAATAGGTGTAGCATTTGCTTCTAAAGCCCATGATGTTCACACTGCTCCTGTAGAATGTCCCTTAAGTCCAAATGTAACAGTTTGATTCTTCTTGTTGTAAACTCCTTGGTACTACATACAAACAATCTGTCTTTCTAATAGAGGCTCTTTGACAGAAAAGGCTTGTAATTCAGAGACTCACCTTGCAGATGTAACAGCAATCAGAAAATAATCTTCAATGTAAGAAACCAGAGTGGGATCTCCCAAATGGGTTCAAAGGGTATTTCAATCAAAGCCTCCAAAAAACCAAAGGAAGATCCCACGTTGGAATAGCAGATTTGGTAGAAGGTTGAATATGAGCCAAGGCCTGAAAGAACTGGTGAACCATTAGTTTCTGTGCCCACTTGACTCCAGTAATGGCAGAGATAGCAGACACCTGAACCTTCATTGTTCTAGCACAAAGAGCTCTTAAAAGAGCCTTCATGAAGAAAATCCAATAAATGATTTAAATCCATCTTGGCTGTAGATGCACTATGTTGAATCATCCAGGCTAAAAAAGTATTCCATATGCTGCAATAGGTTGAAGAAGTGATCTTCTTTCTAGCCTGAAGTAAAGTTATATATTACTGATATATTCAGTTGTCTTTATCTTGTGATCTCAGCAACCATACCATCAGGTTCAAGCTTTGCAGGGCCGGATACAGGATTTTACCCTAAGACAACATGTCTGGAGACTGTGGAAGGAGCCACGCTGGTAACACTAAAATATATAACAGAGGAAACCATGGTCTGCGAGGCCAAAAAGTGAATTACTGCAAAAAAAAAATAGTTTTCCCTTGAATTCTTTGAAGTAGAGGAGGAATAAGATGGAGTGGCGGAAAGACATATATCAGGTTGAATCTCCATACCTGAGAGAAAGCATCCATTCCCAAAGCTTGTGGTATTGGCAGACAACTGTAAAATAGGGGCAACTGGCAATTGAGATCTATTTCTAGCAATCCCCATCTCTCTACAATCATCCAGAAATTATTTCTGTGCCACTGCCACTCCGTTTGTGAAAGTGGAACAGATAACCTGCCTGAACATTCTGTAAACAAATGAAAATAGGTGACATTACCTTGATAGCTTGTAGGCTCCTCTTTCCTCCCTGGAAATAAATGTAGGACCATGCAGTCTTATGTCTGTCAAAACTTTTACTGAATTTCCCTGAAGTTGTTTTCGAAAGTGAAGCAGTGCCTGATAGACTGCTTTTATTTCAAGTACATTATCAGGAAGAAGCTGAAGACATCTTTGCTTGGAACCCTGAGCGTATTTCCCCTGGCACAAAGCTCCCCAACATGGCTTGCTGGAATCTTTCTATATGATTATCCAATCTGGCTTCAATAGAGAAAACCCCAGAGAGAGGTTTTCCTTCCGAAACCACTAATATAGGCATTTTCTTAGCTCCACCGGAAAAATGGATTTACTGACTCAGTCCTAAGTGCCTTAGGTAATATCTTTAAAAAATGGATCTGAAATGGATGCATCTTCGAAAATTGATCTGAAATGGATGCATCCTTAATCTTTAGCAATTGAGACCAATGACACTACTCTTATATTTAGTGAAGGGACAAAATAACAAAATTGAATTTGTATGTAATATGGGGACAAAATAACAAAATTGAATTTGTATGTAATATGAATTTTTTTGTTTTAGTTTTTGTAGGTGCTGATTTGAACAGCCAATAGGATTTCAGAAGCTCTCATCCTATTGGCTGATTTGAACAGCCAATAGGATTTAAGAAGCTCTCATCCTATTGGCTGATTTGAATTTGAAGAATCAAATCAGCCAATAGGAATGCAAGGTATGCCATTTTGAAACAGGTACCTTGCATGTACGGCAGTGATCGTATGAAGAGGACGCTCCGCGCAGGATGACATTGCCCTCTAGGATAGCTCCGCTCCATGCCGCCGGGATGAAGATAGAAGACGTCCCCGAGATGGATGAAGGTGTCGCAGCCTGGATGAAGACTTCTCGCCCCTGCATGAAGATGGATGTCTGGACTTCAGGAACCGTGAGTAGATTTTATGGGGTTAGTGTTAGGGGTTTTTTAATTTTTGGGGGTGAGTTTTTTTTTAGATTAGGAATGGGCAGTAAAAGAGCTGAATGCCCTCTTAAGGACAATGCCCATACAAATGCCCCTTTAGGGGTAATGGGTAGCTTAGGATTTTTTAGAGCTATTTTTTTATTTTTATTTTGGGGGGTTAGTTGGGTGGGGGGGTTTACTTTTAGGGGAGACTTAGAATTTTTTTAAGGTAAAAGAGCTGTTCAACCTAGGGAAATGTTTATTGTAAGTTAGGGGTTGTTTTTATTTTGGGGGGCTTTTTTATTTTTATAGGGCTATTAGATTAGGTGTAATTGTTTTTAATTTTGATAATTTCATTATTTTTTGTAATCATAGTTTTTTATTTTTCGTAATTTAGTGTTTATTATTCTTTGTAATGTTAGATTTAATTTTTTTTTCGTAATGTTATTTTTTTTCTAATTTTTTATTTAGATTTTTAATTGGTAGTTTTTTTTATTTTATTAAAATAGTTATGTTAGGTTACATTATAGTTTAAACATACGGCTAGATTACAAGTTGTGCATTAGGGTAAAAAAGCAGCGTTAAGAGGTCCTAACGCTGCTTTTTTACGCCCGCTGGTATTACGAGTCTTGAAGGTTTAGGGTCACCGCACACTTCTTTGGCCTTACCGTAAAACGACTTACGTAAACTTCGTAAAGTCTTTTTTCTATGGGACGTCCATAGCACTGATATATCGAGTCTGTCCTGGGAGGCCAAAAAGTGAGCTGTACACCCTCTACTTCCAAGAGTCCTAACACATTTAAAAGTCAATAGTTAAGAGTTTTATGGTACAACGCCGTAACATAAAACTCATAACTAAAGTGCTAAAAAGTACACTAACACCCATAAACTACCTATTAACCCCTAAACCGAGGCCCTCCCGCATCGCAAACACTATAATAAAATTTTTAACCCCAAATCCGCCGCTCCGGACACCGCCGCCACCTACATTGTATTTATGAACCCCTAATCTGCTGCCCCCAACATCGCCGACACCTACATTATATTTATTAACTCCTAATCTGTCGCCCCCAATGTCACCGCCACCTACCGAGATTTATTAACCCCTAATCTGCCGCCCCCATCGTTGCCGCCACTATAATAAATGTATTAACCCCTAAATCTAAGTCTAACCCTAACCCAACACCCCCTAACTTAAATATAATTAAAATAAATCTAAATAAAATTACTATAATTAACTAAATTATTCCTATTTAAAACTAAATACTTACCTATAAAATAAACCCTAAGCTAGCTACAATATAACTAATAGTTACATTGTAGCTATCTTAGGGTTTATTTTTATTTTACAGGCAAGTTTGTATTTATTTTAACTAGGTAGAATAGTTATTAAATAGTTATTAACTATTTAATAACTACATAGCTAAAATAAATACAAAAGTACCTGTAAAATAAAACCTAACCTAAGTTACAATAACACCTAACACTACACTATAATTAAATAAATTAACTAAATTAAATACAATTACCTAAATTAAATTAGCTAAAGTAAAAACAAACAAACACTAAATTACAGAAAATAATAAACAAATTACAGATATTTACACTAATTACACCTAATCTAATAGCCCTATCAAAATAAAAAAGCCCCCCCAAAATAAAAAAAACCCTAGCCAAAACTAAACTACCAATAGCCCTTAAAAGGGCCTTTTGTGGTGTATTGCTCCAAAGTAATCAGCTCTTTTACCTGTAAAAAAAAATACAAACAATACTATCAAAAAAACCTAAGCTCCCCATTGCCCTGAAAATGGCATTTGGATGGGCATTGCCCTTAAAAGGGCAGTTAGCTCTTTTGCAGGCCCAAACCCTAACCTAAAAATAAAATAATCCAATACACCGTTAAAAAAACCTACCACTAACCCCCTGAAGATCGACTTACCGTGAGAAGTCTTCATCCAAGCTGAGCCGAAGTCTTCAAGAAGCTGGTAGAAGTCTGCATCCAAGCCGGGCCAAAGTTCTCAACAAAGACGGGAGAAGTCTTCATCCAATCCGGGCTAAGTGGTCCTCCAGACGGGCAGAAGTCTTCATCCAGACGGCATCTTCTATATTCATCCATCCGGCGTGGAGCGGGTCCATCTTCAAGACATCCGACGTGGAGCATCCTCTTTATCCGACGACTAAAGATGAATGAAGGTACCTTTAAGTGACATCATCCAAGATGGCGTCCCTTAGATTCCAATTGGCTGATAGAAATCTATCAGCCAATCGGAATTAAGGTCGAATAAATCCTATTGGCTGATGCAATCAGCCAATAGGATTGAAGTTCAATTCTATTGGCTGATCCAATCAGCCAATAGGATTGAGCTTGCATTCTATTGGCTGTTCCAAACTACTGTTGGGGGGTTGTTTGTATTGGACCCTTGATTGGAAGATGAAGGTACCTTTAAGTGATGTCATCCGACATGGAGACATCCGACATGGAGCATCCTCTTCACCGACGACTAAAGATGAATGAAGGTACTTTTAAGTGACGTCATCCAAGATGGCGTCCCTTAGATTCCAATTGGCTGATAGAAATCTATAAGCCAATCGGAATTAAGGTAGAAAAAATCCTATTGGCTGATGCAATCAGCCAATAGGATTGAAGTTCAATCCTATTGGCTGATCCAATCAGCCAATAGGATTGAGCTTGCATTCTATTGGCTGTTACAAACTACTGTTGGGGGGTTGTTTGTATTGGACCCTTGATTGGAAGATGAAGGTACCTTTAAGTGACGTCATCCGACATGGAGACATCCGACATGGAGCATCCTCTTCACCGACGACTAAAGATGAAAGAAGGTATTTTTAAGTGACGTCATCCAAGATGGCGTCCCTTAGATTCTAATTGGCTGATAGAAATATATCAGCCAATCGGAATTAAGGTAGAAAAAATCCTATTGGCTGATGCAATCAGCCAATAAGATTGAAGTTCAATCCTATTGGCTGATCCAATCAGCCAATAGGATTGAGCTTGCATTCTATTGGCTGTTACAAACTACTGTTGGGGGGTTGTTTGTATTTTTTTTACAGGTAAAAGAGCTGAATACTTTGTAGTGTTAGGTGTTAGTGTAAAATAAAAATATACCCTAAGATAGCTACAATGTAACTATCAGATATATTGTAGCTAGTTTAGGGTTCATTTCATAGGTAAGAATTTCGTTTTAAATAGGAATAATGTAGTTATTATCGGTTATTTGTAGAGCGCCAACAGATTCCGCAGCGTAGTTAATGATAGTAATTTTCTTTAGATTTATTTAAATTATTTTTAAGTTAGAGAGCGTTAGGGTTAAAAACTAAGATTTAGGGGTTATTAAGTTTAATATAGTGGCGGCGACATTGGGGTCGGCAGATTAGGGGTTAATAAATGTAGGTAGGTGGCGTCGATATTAGGGACGGCAGATTAGGGGTTAATAATATTTAACTAATGTTTGCAAGGCGGGAGTGCAGCGGCTTAGGGGTTAATATGTTTATTATAGCGGTGGTGACATTGGAGGTGGCAGATTAGGGGTTAATAAGTGTAGGTATGTTGCGGCGACATTGGGGGCAGCAGATTAGGGATTAATAAATAGTATATAGGCGTCGGTGATGTTGGGGGCAGCAGATTAGGGGTTAATTCATATAATGTAGGTGGCGGCGGTGTCCGGAGCGGCAGATTAAGGGTTAATAAATCTAATGTAGGTGTCGGCGATTTCGGGGGGGCAGATTAGGGTTAATAAGTGTAAGATTAGGGGTGTTTAGACTCGGGGTTCATGTTAGGGAGTTAGGTGTAAACATAAATTTTATTTCCTTATAGGAATCAATGGGGCTGCATTAGTGAGTTTTATGCTGTTTTTTTGCAGGTGTTAGACTTTTTCTCAGCCGGCTCTCCCCGTTGATTCCTATGGGGACCAGCTCACCGCTGACTTAAGCAGCGCTGGTATTGGAGTGCAGTAATGAGCAAAATTTTGCTCAATGCTCACTTCTTGTCTTTTAACGCCGGGTTTCTGAAAACTCGTAATACCAGCGCTGTAGGAAAGTGAGCGGTGAGACATAGCCTCTAATGCAAAACTCGTAATCTAGGCCTTAGTTTTTTATTTTATTTCAAAGGTAAGTTTTTATTTTTTTAAAGATAGTTATAATTTTAATTTAAAGTTAGTGGGTGTTAGGTTTAGGGGTTAACAGTTTAATTTAGTGTTTTGCGATGTAGGGGGGCGGTGGTTTAGGGGTTATTAGGTTTAGTTTAGTGGTTATGATGTGGGGGACCGGTGGTTTAGGGGTTAATAGGTTTATTTAGGTGTGGGCAATGGGGGGGGCGGGAGATTAGGGGTTAATAATTTTTATTAGTGTCGGTGATGTCGGGGGCGGCAGATTAGGGGTTAATAACTTTTATTAGTGTCGATGTCAGGGAGCGGCGGATTAGGGGTTAATAACTTTTATTATTGTCTGCCTGCTAAAACTAAAGAGAAAAAAGTAAACTAATGGAGGTTAGCTCAGACTCTACCTTAGAAACCCAGATCAACCCTCTTGACACACAATCATTAATAACCCAGCTGAGTCAATTGTTCATACCCCAATTTGATGTTATTAAAAAAGATCTATCAAATATTACATCTAGGCTTGAGGTAATCTCTTCAGAGGTTAAACAGTTTGCTTCAAGAATCACTGATGCTGAAACTAGAATTTCAGATTTAGAAGATCTGGTAAACACACAAGAAAGTACATTACAAAAACAAGGGGATAAAATTTGTAATCTACAAAATCGCCTGGAGGATCTAGAAGATCGCTCCAGGCGTAATAATATTAGAATTGTCGGCTTACTCGATACCCCAGAATTTGAGGATTTGCTGCATTTTACCTCAACGGTCCTGCCTCAAGCATTAGGGTTTCCCCCTCATCTTCTCCCCCTTTCAATAGAAAGAGCTCATCGAATAGGCCCCAGAAGGGTCAATCAAGATGGTACAGTTAGAAATAGAATTTGTATCTTTAAAACCCTCAGATTTCAGGATAAACTTCAAATTCTTAAACTATTTAAGAAAATAGAAACATTCACTTTAGCAAGTAAGAAGATTCTGTTATTTCAGGATTTCTCTAATGAAACTGCTCTTAAGAGAAATAATATGGCCCCCTTTTGTACCCAACTGATTAATAAAGGAGAAAATGCACGTATGGTTTATCCTGCAAGAATCATAATAATGAAGGAAGGTAATAGGATATCTCTTGGCTCTGTAGAAGAAGCGCAGAAATATTTATCAGATGGCTCCTAATGCTAATTTCAAGTTCTGTATGTTGTTTGTTTTTTTTTTTTTTGTTTTGTTTTTTTTTTTTTACTCTCTCCCCCCCATCCTATAGCTATTGGGTTTTATATGTATATGTTTGAACTCAAATATCTCTATCTTAGATAATTAATCCTATAGGACTCAGTTTAGTTGAGGAGTTTAAGCTCCTCTCCTGGAATGTCGGAGGAATAACCTCACCAATAAAACGTAAAACAGTTATTCAAAGAATGGGGAAATTAAATCCTACTATTGCTTTCCTTCAAGAAACCCACCTTAAAGATACTGAAATATCTAAACTTCAGTCTAAATGGGTAGGGGAAGTTATAGCTACTCCCTGCGCCTCCAGAAAAAATGGAGTTGCAATCCTAATTAATAAAAACCTGACATATAAGATCTTGAATATAGAAAGAGATCCAGAAGCTAGATTCCTTTTAGTACAAATTCAAATTCAAGATGCCAGTGTGTTTCTATGCAATATATATGCTCCTAACAAATTTTCATCTAAATTTTGGAAGCTAATCCAGTCTAAATTATTTCCCTACATTAACCAGAATGCTATAGTTGGGGGTGATTTTAATATGTCCTTATCTACTGAACTTGATAGGTTTTATATTAGAAATAAAAAAGAATATGATCGACAAGCCAAATATTTTAGATCCTTTTGCAATAAGATGAAACTTGTCGATATTTGGAGAATTAAAAATCCTGATTCTCTGATTTTTACTTGTGAATCTAAAACATATAAGACATTTTCGAGAATTGATTATATTCTAATATCAGAATCATTATCTATACTTAGGCCAGTTCCCCAGATATATGATATTGTCATATCAAACCATGCTAGTATATCGATTATGTTCCCCTCTTTGACCCGATATAAGAGTAACAACTATACGTTTTATTTCCCCAGATATCTGTATAATAACTCCAGATTTTCTATATGGCTGAGACAAATCTGGAAAGAATATTGTGTAAATAATATAGCTTATTTTAATAAAATAGAGATTTTCTGGGAAACTGCTAAAGCAGTCATAAGAGGAGAGATAAAGGCCTATTTTGGTATCATAAAAAAGAAAGCGGTTGCACAAGAGATTCTTCTAGCTAACCAAGTTAAGACTGCCTATGAAAGATATAATAATCTGCGTAATGATCAAAATTGGAAAAAATATACAGAAGCCAGACAGGAAAGGGATATCTCAATAAAGCAAAAAATTCAAGAGGAAGAAATAAGAAATAATCTTCATTTTAAAAGCTTTCATGGCTGTTCTGCCAAATTTCTAGCTAAACTAACCAGAAATAGAAAAAAGAAAAACTATATTTTGGCTATAAGGGCAGGGAACAAAAGATACTCAGATCCCCATGAAATTGGTAACTTTTTTCATGCTTATTATCAACAACTATATACTGGAACAGAATCAGATACAATTCAGGAAGAAATGTTCTGGTCTAGGATTAATCCCCCGAAAATGTTAGATACAGATATATCAATATTAAATGCTCCTATAACCCAAGATGAAATTAGAAAAGCCATAATTAAAACTAAATTAAATAAGGCAGCAGGTCCCGACGGCTTCCCAGCCGAATTTTTCAAAATCTTATCGGAGGAGATATTAGAGACCTTGGAAAAACTTTTTAATAACTTTTATTATTGTCGGCAATGTCGGGAAGTGGTGGATTAGGGCTATTTAGACTAGGGGTTTATGTTAGGGTGTTAAATGTAACTTTCTTTTCCCCAAAGACATCAATCGGGTTGTGTTACGGCGATGTCCATTCCGCGATCGCAGGTGTTTTTATTCTAACACTCTCTCCCCATTTCCCTTCTCTCCCCATATGAAGGGAAAGCGTACACGAGCACGTAAACTCAACCCTTGTCTTTTGTGCAGTATGGAGCTTAACGCACCATAACGCACAACACAAGGAGGTTTTTCAATACCTTGTAAATTGGCAGCGCTATGGAGAGTGCAAATTTTTTGGCGTTATTTTCACGCCATGTTTAGCGCAAAACTCGTAATATAGGTGTTTGTGAATTATTGCACTGTGATATATAATTGAAGTAATCAAACTACGCAGAGCAATTCAAGTCATTATTAAACTTATGATGCAGTTTGGATATCTATTCCACTAGATATTGTTAATTATCAGAGGTTCATTGGAGGGAGAGATTAGTGTTAATTTCCCCATATGCTCCAGACTTACTCTTAATAACATTAAATATCAGTCACTTTTTTATTACTCAAGCACCTTAGAAGTGTACTAGACCAGGGGTCGCCAACCTTTCAGGCCTCAGGGACTACTAAACTCACAATTTTGAATTCCGTGGACAACTAACATGATTTTTTTTTTAAAAAAGGTACACACCTGTATAATGTATATGTTATGTAAGTGTATATATATGTATATATATATATACTGTATATAGATGTATATATATATATATATACATATACACATACACACATATAATGTACATGACTAGTAAAAGCATAGCTAAGTTTACATTATGTATATATTTACAAATTTTTAAGAATTATTTTTTAGAATAAACTAACTGAATGACAGAACTGAGGGAGTACTTCCAAATGACAGATGAAGGGTGAGTGCCAACTTTTAAGCTGGAAACAGAGAGGCAGAAAGTGGGAAAAAAAGAATTATGTTTAAAAGGACCACAAGACTTTAAAGTTACCTCCCCAGTTAGGAATTATTCAAAACTACTTATGATCATGGACAGTCATTGGAGTCATAAATTAAGTTTATATCAGAAAGCTCTCAGTATGGATGTGAGCTAACCACGACTGATGTTACTGGCAATTACTATAATACTGGTGGAGTATGACTGATCTGCTGGATGGCAATTACTGGAATTCAGGTGGAATGGCTTTGTGCACGGGAAAATTAATAGAATGAAAAATAAATATATTTTTTTAATAATAAAAAAAAAAGAAGATGGAGGGGAGGAAGACAAACAGTGATGTAAGTCCATCTGAATGAATTAGGAAAACTACTACAAAGAGAAATAGAAAAATACATTTTTTAAGATTTTTTTTATATACTTTAATTCCACTATTTCAAGCCAAGACTATACCAACCTCTGCTGGCTATAGAATGGAAGCATCTTCCTCTGAACAGCGCGTTGGGCGGGAGGAGTTAAAAATACAACCTAGCTATGCAAGTTGCGCAGTACTATTCAATGTGGGTAGGGAGATTGTAATTTAACTCCTCCTCTGTCATTTTTTACTGATGTCCAGCCAGGCACTGTAGGGAGTTGCGGCACAACAGGGGTGACACCATCAGAGGAGATTAATTCCTGCTTGATGGTGTCAAGGACCACCAACATCTTCTCGTGGACCACGAGTGGTCCATGGACCACTGGTTGGCGACTGATGTACTAGAGACTGCTTTTAATACCATCACACTGATATAAACTTCAATACATCAAGGTGCAATACATGATTTAATCTGTTTTTCATTCTAAATAATTTCAGTCACTAGCTAAGTGCTCTGTATAATTGGGCTTATCCAACACACATAACATGACTATTCACTAAGCTGAGAACAGACATATATCTGTACGATTAAATCTATGTTACTGTGTGCACTGAGATCATTACATCTGGAATAGTAGGAATCATTTTCTCACATATTGGAGTTTTAGATCAGGCCAATCCTTGATCAGGATTATGTAATTGCATACCTCACTCTTTAAATCTTATACACAAATTCTACCATAAATACAGGCAGCAACACATGCTTAGCAGGAACTTTTGAACCAGGAGTCTCATATTATATTTTTGCAATCATTTTATTCTCTTTCTTCACCCATTTTAATACGCATAATAAAGGTTATTGTTTTTATTTTTTATTTTTTTTCCTATTAACGTTGATACACCTCTAATCCTCCAATCTGAAGGGTTGAGTGCTTATAATGGTATCCTGTCCAGCTTCCTTGCTGGGAAAGTAAATAAAAAAGCATCCTCCATCTTGTTCATTTCACCAGTTGGATGAGGGAAGACATATAACCCAACATTTGCATCCAGACTCAAGCTGTTAGACTGGAGGCTTTTTGAAGTTTTTTGAAGAAAGTCATTAAAGGGCCATAATACCCAAATGTTTAAACACTTGAAAGTGATGCAGCATAGCTGTAAAAAGCTGACTAGAAAATATCACCTGAGCATCTCTATGTAAAAAAGAAAGATATTTTACCTCAAAAGTTCCTCAGTAGCCACCTCCCATTGTAAAGGATTTCTAAGCAGCATTTTAGTGTGTCTGTCCTGGGACATCTGAAGGGATGAGCATTGTGCACTCTCATCTTATTTCACCAATCAGGTAAAGGAAGTTTACAATGAAATCTCATGAGAGTCAAGTCAAATCTCATGAGATCACAGTAAAAGTTCATGACATTTTTTTTAATTTTTTTACCTGCAGCTGGGAGCAGTTGAGTATAACTTTTTACACAGAACTTACTCTGCTGAGCTGAGGAGATTGTGAGGTAAAATATCTTCCTTTTTTACATAGAGATGCTCAGGTGATATTTTCCTGTCAGCTTTTTACAGTTATACTGCATCAGTTTCAAGTGATTTAGCATATGAGTATTATGTCCCTTTAAAATCGTCTTTCTCTGTGGGGACATAGAGACTAGTGCATTCTTTATATTGAACTGTGCCCCCAGGAAGGTGATAGACTGAGTTGGCTGAAGATGACTTTTTTGGAGATTTACAAACCATCCGAAATCCTGCAGGGTATGAAGTAAATGTTTCCTGTTACACTCTGCCTCCTGAATAGTGTTCGAAATCAGAAGAATGTGGTCTAGATAATGTATCACAAAGAGACCCCTGACCCTTTGCTCTGCAGTTAGAGGAACTAAGGTCTTCATGAATACTTGAGGAGGTATATGGATATGTTGAAGGAAAGAACAGTGAACTGGAAATCCCATAGTCCCTGGAGACACAATGCTGATTACTGAAATGAGGGACTCCATCTTGAATTTCTTGACATCTAGAAAGGAATTTAGACGCCTGAGGTCCAAGACTGGTCTCCTGTAATTTTTCTTCTTTTTCTACTAGAAAAAATATATATACAGTATATATAGGAGAAGAGAGTAGAAGCCCTAAAATGCTGACATACCGGAACATCTTGAATAAAATTACCTCCTGTTCCAGAAGTGTCTGTACAAACTGATGGATTGCTTGAAGTTTAAATTTGTTCTCAGGTAATGGTGAGATTATAAAGCAAGGAAATGGAGGTTTCCTATTGAATTCAAGTGTATAGCCTATCCTGAGAATCTGTAAGACGCATTTGTCCAAAATGGCCTCTGTCCAGATGTCTCTGAACCTGGGAAGTTTTCCTCCCAAAGGCATCTGGACAGTCGTAACTTCATTGTTTTTGTTCTGGCAAGCACCCACACTAACCTAAATAAAGTTATTAACCCCTAAACCGCCGCTCCCGGACCCCGCCGCAACTATAATAAATATATTAACCCCTAAACCGCCGCTCCCGGACCCCGCCGCAACTATAATAAATATATTAACCCCTAAACTGCCGCTCCCGGACCCCGCCGCAACTATAATAAATATATTAACCCCTAAACCGCCACTCCCAGAGAACACCGCCACCTACATTATACATATTAACCCCTATCCTGGCTCCCCCTACACCGTCGCCAGTAGAATAAAGTAATTAACTCCTAAACCTAAGTCTAACCCTAACCCTAACACCCCCTAACTTAAATATAATTAAAATCTAAATAAATATTACTATTATTAACTAAATAATTCCTATTTAAAACTAAATACTTAGCTATAAAATAAACCCTAAGATAGCTACAATATAATTAATAATTACATTGCAGCTATTTTAGGATTTATTTTTATTTTACAGGCAACTTTGTATTTATTTTAACTAGGTACAATAGTTTTTAAATAGTTATTAACTATTTAATAACTACCTAGCTAAAATAAAGACAAAATTACCTGTAAAATAAAACCTAACCTAAGTTACAATTACACATAACACTACACTATCATTAAATTAATTAAATAAATTAACTACAATTAAATAAAACTAATTACAGTTAACTAAAATTAACTAAAGTACAAACCCCCCCCCCACTAAATTACAGAAAATAAAAAATTATGAAAGTATTTAGTTTTAAATAGGAATTATTTAGTTAACAATAGTAATATTTATTTAGATTTATTTTAATTATATTTAAGTTAGGGGGTGTTAGGGTTAGACTTAGGTTTAGGGGTTAATTACTTTATTATAGTGGCGGCGGTGTAGGGGGAGGCAGGATAGGGGTTAATATGTATAATGTAGGTGGCGGTGGGCTCCGAGAGTGGCGGTTTAGGGGTTAATATATTTATTATAGTTGCGGCGGGGTTCGGGAGTGGCGGTTTAGGGGTTAATATATTTATTATAGTTGTGGCGGGGTCCGGGAGCAGCAGTTTAGGGGTTAATATATTTATTATAGTTGCGGCGGGGTCCGGGAGCGGTGGTTTAGGGGTTAATATATTTATTATAGTTGCGGCGGGGTCCAGGAGCGGCGGTTTAGGGGTTAATATATTTATTATAGTTGCAGCGGGGTCCGGGAGCGGCGGTTTAGGGGTTAATATATTTATTATAGTTGCGGCGGGTCCGGGAGTGGCGGTTTAGGGGTTAATAACTTTATTTAGGTGCGGGGGGCTCCATGAGCGGCAGTATAGGGGGTAAAACAATATGGTATAGAGTGGGTGCTTAGTGACAGGCTAGCAAGAATGCTGCGAATAAGCCGATGAGCAGTGAGATCGATGACTCTTAGTGCGCGGCTTTTTGACAGCTTTCTTGATAAATTTGGCGAACGTATTCAGGTTCGCGGCGGCGGCGATGTTAGGCGAGCTTAGGCAAATGTATTGTTGCCATCGAATGCAGGTAAGTAGACAGCTTGATAAATAGAGGCCTCACTCACAAAGTTATCTACACTTGGAATGAGTGCAAAATAACCAGGCTTGGTATTGCAGTCTCCAGCTGACTGGTAGGGATGTTGGCTTCTTCCAATTCAAGAATATCAAAATCTTGGATATTTAAACCCTTCAATATAAACAGAACATAGGGCTTCCCATAGTGCAATCAAACACTTACATAGGATGTTGTCAGTCATGATTGCTGTCCACCACCTTAGAGGTGGAGGACGAGTTAAGGAGCGGTCTTAAGACCGCTGCTTCTTAACTTACATTTCGGAATAAGCAGCATTGCCTGCTTCATAAATCACCCCCCTAGTCTCTTTGATGCATTTATTAAATTCACATAATGTAGCAGTATGTTCACCAGAAAATGTGGCTGCAGTAGCAATTCCACCAAAGGGATGAAAAAAGCAATCTTTACCATTTTTCTTATCTAGCCAACAGGGCTTATCACATAATGCACAGGCAAGCTTGAGGTCAGACTCAGGGCTAAAAAAGAGAGTAAATAAAGCTCCAGAAGAATAAAGGTATAACAAATATTCTAAAACTAATATAAATAAAACAGAGAAAAAAAACATACTTTTTAAAAAAAAACAGCAGCTCCCTGGGCAGTGTCTTTGGCTCCATGTTATTCACAACTGTAGAAAATAGAGGGGCCCAATATTGATGGAGCATTCCAAGGTGCTTGAATGTTTGAACAGCACAACCTGCGCATAGCCAGGGACTCACAGTTGGATAGGAGAATAACAGCCCAGAACATCCAAAATCTCCAAGAAATAAAATTGCAACGGCACAGTTAGGCCCACGCTGAGATCAATTTGAAATAAACACGCGCTAGCTTCAGAGGATCCTCAGATGGAATCCCTGTGACATCACTTCTGGGGAAGTCACAGAACATGGTGGCTCTCACTAAAGTCCGCCCTAGAAAAGACCTATACAGCCACTCCCACCAGCCATGTTCCATCTGCAACCCCCCCCCCCCCCCCAAGGTAAGTCTAACAGCCTACCACTGCCCAGCATTGAAGAGAGG
Organism: Bombina bombina; assembly: GCF_027579735.1. Lineage (NCBI taxonomy): Eukaryota > Metazoa > Chordata > Amphibia > Anura > Bombinatoridae > Bombina > Bombina bombina. The sequence goes on along the minus strand of NC_069501.1, from coordinate 579,082,863 downwards.
GTCTCCTAGTCCTGTTCACCTTGAAGGCTGGACAGAACTAGGAGGATAGGGAGAATGGGTTCAGATTACCTTTATAGGTAATTACGGAAGTGGTCATTTCTGTCCATGCCCCTTCGGATTATTTATTATTGGATGACTTTAGTGAATGGAATGAGTAAAACTATGGATTGCAGACAAACGTATTTTCTTATAGTTATACCTATCTGCTGTTGGATTCTAAAACCTCAGATTATCTATTTGAGAACATTCACATATATTTTTTATGTGCACCAAACCATCAGATTGTGAAATTCCATTAAGAATTAATGAAGAAACTCTTCTTCAAAGTTGACAAAAATGGTTTATACCATATGAGACTAATGTCAGATCTGTATAGTGATATTTTAGCCATCACCCTGCAGGCCAATCTGGCATTACAAACAGCCAGAATAGTATATTGGTTAGTATATACAGTATTTATATAGTAAGAGATTTGGACAAAGTTATATCTGTACTCATTAAAGGGACATGAAATCCATTTTTTTCTTTAATGATTCAGAAGGAGCATACTATTTTAAATAACTTTTCATTTTGTTTCTATTATCTAATTTTTTTAATTCTCTTTGTATCCTTTGTTGCAAATAATACTTAGGTAGGCTCAAAAGCTGCTGATTGGTGGCTGCACATATTTGCCTCATGTTATTGCTTTTAGCTAGCTCCCAGTAGTGCATTGCTTCTCCTTCAACAAACAATTTCTAAAGATTTAAAGGGACATTAAACCCATTTTTTTTCTTTCATGATTCAGATAGAGAATACCATTTTAAACAGCTTTCTAATTTACTTCTATTATCTAATTTGCTTCATTCTCTTGATATACTTTCCTGAAAAGCATATCTAGATAGGCTCAGTAGCTGCTGATTGGTGGCTGCACATAGATGCCGCCTGTGATTGGCTCGCCCGTGTGCATTGCTATTTCTTTAACAAAGGATATCTAAAGAATGAAGCAAATTAGATAATAGAAGTAAATTGGAATGTTGTTTAAAATTGTATTATCTGTCTGAATTATGAAAGAAAATGTTTGGGTTTAATGTCCCTCTAGCCAATTTAGATAATAGAAGTAAATTGGAAAGTTATTTTAAATGGTATGATCTATTTGAATCAGGAAAGACAAAATTGGGGTTTCATGTCCCTTTAACTGTCAGAAGCAGGACAAACCCACCACCGACACACTCACAAGCACCTTTTTTTCTTAAAGGGACAGTCAAATCCAAAATAAACTTTCATGATTCAAATAGGCCATGCAATTTTAAACAACTTTCCAATTTACTTTTATCACCAATTTTGCTTTGTTCTCTTGGTATTCTTATTTGAAAGCTAAACCTAGGTAGGCTCATTTGCTAATTTCTTAGACATTGAAAACCGCCTCTTATGTGAATGCATTCTGACAGTTTTTCACCACTAGAGGGTGTTAGTTCATGTGTTTCATATAGATAACTCTGTGCTCACGCACATGGAGTTACCTAGGAGCACTGATTGGCTAAAATGCAAGTCTGTCAAAAGAACTGAAATACGGGAGTAGTTTGCAGAGGCTTAGAACCAAGATAATCACATAGGTAAAAAGTATATTAATATAACCGTATTGGTTATGCAAAACTGGGGAATGGGTAATAAAGGGATTATCTATATTTATAAACAACAAACATTCTGGTGTTGACTGTCCCTTTAACTAAGTTCTAAAAAGTAGGAATGAGAAATGAACTGCAGAGGTCACTGAGCAATCTTGCATATGATTTGCTGAGGTGGCTCATGATCTACAAGCTTAAATCTGCTTTTGCACAGTATCTGTTACTTTTGGCCAGTGAACAATTTGTTTCTTTAAATATTTGTAATCTGACTATTTGGAAATGTTGTGCCATTAACTCTATAAACCAGCTGTAAATTAACCAGGGCATTATCTTGCAAGAAACTCTTAAACTGCTTCTATTTTATGCTGTGTTCCATATCGTACAAATGATGGCAATATGCTATACTCTTTCTTGATGGAGTAGTAATATGCTCAGTGTTCTACTGGAATGGATCTTATTTTTTTTCCTGTCTTTATCAAAACAAATGTAAACCAGAAGAATACAAATAGATGTGTATATAGCCTTGCTGGATGTTATATGTATATTTTTATGTAGTTGGGTTTGCCATATTTAATAGCCACATTTTTTCTTTCGTGATTCAGATAGAGTATGAAATTTTAAGCAACTTTCTAATTTACGCCTATTATCAAATTTTCTTTATTCTCTTGGTATCTTTATTTGAAATGCAAGAATGTAAGTTTAGATGCCGGCCCATTTTTGGTGAACAACCTGGGCTGTCCTTGCTGATTGGTGGATAAATTCATCCACCAATAAAAAATTGCTGTCCAGAGTTCTGAACTAAGAAAAAAGCATGGATGCCTTCTTTTTCAAATAAAGATAGCAAGAGAATGAAGAAAAATTGATAATAGGAGTAAATTAGAAAGTTGCTTAAAATTGCATTCTCTATCTGAATCACGAAAGAAAAAATTTGGGTTCAGTGTCCCTTTAATACATTTTTAGATCTTAAAGCGACATGAAATCTAATTTTTTCTTTCATGATTCAGATAGAACATGTGATTTTTAACAACTATCCAATTTATTTATATTATCTAATTTGTTTTGTTTTATTGGTATCCTTTGTTGAAAAGGATACTTAGGTAGGCTCCGGAGCTGCCAATTGGTGGCTGCACATATATGCCTCATGTTATTATCTCACCCAATGCTAGCTCCCAGTAGTTATTATTATTCAACAAAGGAAAACACAGAAAATTAAGCAAATTAGATAATATAAGTAAAATGGAAAGTTGTAAAACGCACTAAACCCACCTTTTCTATTTCATGATTCAGATAGAGAATACAATTTTAAACAACATTCCAATTTACTTCTATTATCTAATTTGCTTCATTCTTTAGATATTCTTTGTTGAAGAAATAGCAATTCACATGGGTGAACCAATCACATGAGGCATCTATGTGCAGCCTCCAATCAGCAGCTACTGAGCCTATCTAGATATGCTTTCCAGCAAATGATATCATGAGAATGAAGCAAATTAGATAATAGAAGTAAATGAGAAAGTTGCTTAAAATCGCATGCTCTTTCTAAATCATGGAAGAAAAAATTTGGGTTTCATGCCATTTTAAGTTAAATTGTGCTCAAGCAAACGCATTTTCTTTTAACTACTATGCGCTCTACTTCCCGATGAATCTGGTATCGCTCATGCGCAACAGTTAACGCACCACTAGTAATCTAGCCCAAAGTGGGGTTAGGGTTAAGGAGAAAAGGGGATCAGAGGTACCATCTTATATAGGAAAAACACTGAAAAGAAAAAGAACTTGAAACTCAGTTGATAGTAACAATCTTCATTTAATATAGTTATCTTCTTGCTATTAAGTTGCTCTTCATTGAGATGTACCCTAAATGTTGTTTTTCTATTTTACAAGTCTTAAAGGGACATAAAACCCATTTTTTTTTCTTTCATGATTTAGATAGAACATTACATTTTAAACAACTTTCTCATTTGCTTTTATTATAATATTTTCTTTGTTTTCTTGTTATCCTTATTTGAAAAGCAGAAATGTAAGCTCAAGAGTGTGCACGTGTCTGCAGCACTATATGGCAGCACTTTTGCAACAATGTTGTACATTAGCAGTAGCACTAGATGACAGCACTATTTCCTGTCATGTAGTGCTTCAGGCCAATTTATTTATATTATCAAATTTGTATCCTTTGTTGAAGGAATAGCAACACACTACTGGGAGCTAGATGAACACATCAGATGAGCCAATGACAAGGGGCATCAGCAGCTAGCTCCCAGTAATGCATTGCTTCTCCTGAGCCTTCCTAGGTATGCTTTTCAACAAAAGATACCAAGAAAATAAAGCAAATTAGATAATAGAAGTAAATTGGAATGCTTTTTAAAATTTAAAAACATTAAAAAAGAAAACGTTCTGTCCCTTTAATGCCTGAATATAATCTTTGTCACAATTCCCTTTTAAACATCTAAGCAGAGCAGAGTAAATAATCATTTTTCTTCATCTGAGAAAATGTTACATAGGATGTTTTAACATTTTCAGTGCTGAAGGTGTTGAAAGAGGTTGAAGGCGGAAAAGATTTGTGATTGTAAATGCCTGAAGGGACATTTGCTCTGTAAATGAGAGAGGTTTCGCAGACCTGCGGTTACATGAGGCATATTTGATGAGCAGTTTCATAAACAAGTCGGGCAATCAAAAAGTAGCAGGACTGTGTTTAATTCCCTCATCAGGAAACTGACTGTTTAAACTCACATGCCAGACAAACAGTTTTGAAAACATGTTCATTGTTCTCCGGCCAAGGAGGGTATCTGTTTAAAATGTGCATACAATGTGACTATCAGGTGAAATGCAGTTTATACTTATTCCGTTTTAATAATCATGGCCTTTGTCCACGGGGTGATTGAAAAATGACTGTATGTGTCATACTTATTTAGACTGTTGTGCAGTCTTCTTTATGACACATGGTGAAATATACAGTCATACATTCACTGCATGAAATATTGATAGCACTATTTATTTTTTACTATATTTGATGGGCATATTAGGCAGAGCCTTGCAGCTGTGTACCTTGACCACAAGGATGTCACTAAATTGTACCATGCACTTAAAGGAACATTGCACTCAAAATGTAACCTCATAAAAGATGTAATCAAGCATAGTAAAAAAAAAGTACTACAATTTATTTAGCCTGCTTTACTGGATTTAATAAGACAGTAAACAATTTGACATTGCAATATAAATTATCATCTAATTTACCCCCCCTTTTCTATAATTTAAATCTTAAAATGAAGCGGTTTCCATCTTTCAAAATTAATTAGAATAAAAAAATTAAAATGAATGTTTCAATATTGATTTCTGTATTTTATTATTATTTTTTTTAAATCAAATGTTACATTCTAGATTTGAGTTTTTGCTCATGCCAATCAAAACAATAGTTAGACCTTGTGATGTCTAGGGGGACAGAGATTCACTCTGTCACTGTTATTGAAAAAACAATAATAATAGTGTCTATAATAGTGTTTATAATACACATATTAGAATCATATTAATCATTAATCAGTTTATCAAGCAAGTTTGTTATTAAACTATAATTTGTTACTTAGCTTCAAAACATTGCAGATGTGACAGGTATATTCTCTCTCAATTGTCGTCTCTCCCTTCAACCACTTCTCAATCACACCATTCATCACTCCACATCCAAACCTAGTCTAGTCTGCCCCCCCCTCACAATTCTACTAATTAAAAAACATTAGTAGCAGGTGTGTCTACATTTTATGTTAAAGGGCAAGTAAGCCCAAAAAATATTCTAACCTCTTTAGATAATGTATTTAACGAATAGTACTGCAAACTGTAGCCCAATAATGAAGTAAATATAGTGTGCAAATATAGCTGTTTTGAAATGGCCGCCTCACCCCTCCTTTCCCTACGTCATCCTCATCTTCCACTTAGTGAATTTTATCTATCCGGCTCATTCCCACAATGGGTCGTTTTTGTCAAGGGTTTTTTTTCATGAAGGAACAAAAAAAAGCCGCTCAGTAGCATAGCGGTTCCTATATGCGGCAGACCAGTGTGCGTTCCCTTCATCAGTCCCACAGCCCAGTGGTCCGCAAGATTTTAGCTGAGATTTTTACACTTGTTTGTAATAATTAATAAATACATTTGTGTCATTTAATATTTGATAGTTTTGGGTACTGTCAAATCTGTTAGGTAACCCAGATTAAATGTTGTCCAAGGTGACAATATAATTGGGGCATAAAATACCTATAATTAAGGAAATAATTTTCACTAATAGTTTTATCTCTCCTCTAAATGAAATATTATTATCAGTTACTGATCACTCACCAAGTGACAAACCCTAGACTAAGGATTATATAAATATCACTATAATATGACAGAGACAATGTTGTCAGCATTGCAATAGCATGATAGGACTGTGAGAGATACTACAGAAGGAAAATAGGGTCAGTGTAAATTTCACATGCTGGGCCTAGGTGTAGTCCCAACCATGGCTCTAGAATGCTCAGGAACACCTATGGCCAGCCCTTCAAGACAACTTTCATTCTAGCAAGTGGAACTACTTCACAGTAACAAAAGAGACGTGATTATTTTACAACCATAAACATTTACAAAAAAAGTTTTACAAATGTGTTTCTGGATTATTGTGGTTGCAATTATTGTTTTTCCACACTGCTAGTGGTTTGCATTTGATGTGCAAAATATCATATATAGGGCACTAAATGCAGCTAGTAGATGTTAATGGTGGGAACACCAGTAACAAAAGGCTGGAAAAGACAGGTGAAGAGACGCTCAATTAATTTTAAAAGTGATCTCACCTTTACTATGAAGCTAACCTCATGACCATCAATGAATCTAGGACAATATTTTCTTGTCATACTTGCAGAGCCATATCCCTCTACACTAGTAAAGCAGAGGCAGTTGTCCTTATCAGTCAGTGAGTTTTAGTAGGAAATAGCAAACCAATACTGTGTTGAGCCATATTACGAGTGGAGTGCAAAATTGCGTTTACAGTCCACGATATTTGCACTCCACTTTTAATGGGAGTCCCGTTCTCATGCCGTGAGACACTGCAGAGAACCTAGCACAGTGAAGGGAGTAAGTAGCGCAGCACATTTTAAATATATATTTATATGAATATATATATACATTTATGTGTTTATATGTGTATATACACATATTAACACATAAATATATAAGTATATAGGCATATTCATATATATTTCAAGTGAAATCACAGTCACAGACTGCAATGTAAAGGCATTTTTTAGCGCCGTTTTTTCTCACTTCTCACTTTAAATGTAATTATATTGTCCTTGATATTTTGGGCTTTGTGCAGTTATTATTTACAAAATTATTCAATATGTGCTAAGTGCTACCGCGAACTTGCGGTAGCTTTAACCAGCCACTTGTAATAGCTGTTTTTTTATCATCAGATATATAAAATAAATAAGAAAGAGGGCGCCACCATAGTGCCTGATCAGTAGAAAAAAAACAGGCCCCCAAAGCAATTTGCATCAAATGGTGGCTGTCAGCTTCTTCAGATCTTTTGTTGGTATCCCAAAAGGAAAGAATCTGCAGATATATAAAATATATTGTATTAAAATTTATATATATATATTAAAATGTATATATTAAAATGTATATATTAAAATTTATATATCTGCAGATTCTTTCCTTCTGGGATACCAACAAAAGATCTGAAGAAGCTGACAGCCACCATTTGATGCAAATTGCAAATAGAAATTTCTGAGTTCAAACTGGTCACACTGGGGAGTACAACTATTTCAGTACCAGCTAAGTGACTCTATTTGGAACACTTTGTGGGGACATTTGTTTGATTGTTTTTTTAATACCATTTACTGCAGTTTTTTCCCTATGCAGGATGTATGATTAGTATCCTTGCAAACCATCATTTGAGTAGTCATTGCTCAGTACTGTTACTAGCAACATATGCAGGATGTATGTTTAATATTCTTGCATATTAATATATCATTAGTCAGATTGTTCATTTCTGTGACTAGCATTAATAATTTTTATTATTGGCGCACTGTTCTTTTTATAACTGTTTTTTTATCATGCATGCACAATAAATTAGCGCTCCACTTGTAATCTAGCCCTTTGTTTGCAAAATAAAGATAGAATAAGGGAAATTATATTAATAGGCCAAATTAGGAAGATAGAGCATTTTAAATTAAAATAGCACGGATACCAATACAGAAAAGTCATGAATTGCTCTTTAAAGTGCTGAAGGCCCTCTGAATGTTTGTGCCCAGCCACTACTTGAGTACCAGTTAAGAACAGTTGTATAATTATGTGTTACAATTTGGTTACATTCCCTCCTACAACAAATAGGGTTAATAAGCAAAACTTAACCACAGAGCAGTCCTTAGAAAACCGCCGTGAAAACAGGTCTGATTACCACATGCGGATAAGAATTGTTTATTTTCTTTCTGGAACTGCTGGTTTATGTGTTTTTTTCCTCCTTGCACAATTACAACTGGAAATCCTTAAAGTGTTTGGTCTATTCAAACAAACAATGAAATCTCTCTATTCTATTAACCTCTCCACTTCATGCTTGCATAGCTCAACCAGGGAAATGAGCCAATGGCCTTATGAGGTGGTCATAGGCCTAAGCCTTCTCTAAACAAAATTGTCTGAAAATATTTAAAGTATTTCACTGAAACATATTTTATAGTATCTTACAAGTAGGGTTCTCTGAAACTGAGTTGTGGTTTGAAATTTCTGGAAGCTTTCACATATCCTTAAGCAATTTGGTTTACTTGTTTGTAGATTTTTTTGTTTTTTAGTTATATCGTATAAAGCCACAAAATGATGTAGCAGATGGATTCTTATAAATCGCGCCAGGAGGCAAAAATAGGTCACCATGGTGCTATTCTGAGTTAGTTACCTAAGGTAGAGACTTACAAATCATACTCCAGAGACTGACTGAGGAGTCTCCCTCACTAAACTAAATAGGGATTTGATAACACAGGATAGTCTACCTTGGTGGAATTCATGTTCCAGGTCTTATTTGCTGTGGCCATTAATAGGGCTGCTTTAGGGTTAAATTTCATACTTAGGACCTGATGATCAAAAAACTTGCCAGCATGGAGAGAACGAGGTACAGAACTCTGCATATTTAATTAAACGTCCCCTTAAGGTAACTGTGTTCAAAGTAAAAAAAAAAATAGCATGGTTGTAGTAGAGCACGTATTACAACCTGAAAGTAAAAAGTTAGCGTGACAGCGAAAGACTCAGGCACGTTTACTTCAGGATTTCGGATATTGCAACTGTGCTAACTCCTTCTCCCCATGGACTTCTATGGGGTGCACTGAAGAAATGCCTATTAGTTATCGCTCGTGCATTAAACCTGACACTGCGCTAGATCAACTGCACTAAAGCTGAACGTGCATTAGGAATTCTTCTCATTCCTATGTTTTTCACTAGAAGAAAATTTAATTTTTATATATACAGTATATATATATATATATATATATATATAATGTTTTGTAAAATATATATCTATATGAATATATATATATATATATATATTGTATATGTATATATATATATATATATATATATATATATATATATATATATACAGTAAATAAAAAAATATATTTTTTTATATTTCTTTTCAAAACACATTAATAAAAATATTGGATTTTTTTAGGTATTTGACTGGAAAAGCCTCCATTATATATATACTGTATATGTGTGTGTTTATATGTGTATATATGTGCACATACATATAAACACATAAATACATATAAATATATATTGGAGCCCTTTCCAGTCAAAAAAACGTTGCAATATACCATATGCCTTTTTAACCCTTTTGAAACATTTTTATCAATATTGATATTATATTTTATTATTAAAATGTGTATGTATGTGTAAAAAAGTTTATTTTCATATTTTTTTTTTTAACCCTAACACCTTACTTCAGGTCTTAAGTAGCACGGTTGCGATATCCATTGAAAGTATAGGTTGCGCTAAAGCGAAGTCGGCAGCACTAACCCTTCCCTGGTAAATCTGATTTACCATGAACTTGTAATGTCGTCCAGCGATATAGCGTATCTCGACCTACACTATCATTAGTGTTTACCTGTGTTTAACACAAACATACAATGCCCAGCACCTGTAGAGTCCTGCAATAAGTAGTGACCTTTCAAACTTTCCCCACTGTTAAGTGACCCTTGTTATATTCGTCAATACACCTGCTTTGAGACACTTCATTCACTTAAGTCCATAAATTCTGGGATAAACACACAACTGAGCTTACCATCCGGGACCCATCCCAATCGCTAGACAACCCGAATATCACCTGTGGTTGTCTCGGGGACTCCACTCACTCGCGGATCCCGGTTCTCTCAGCGTCCTGTGTCTCGAATCCCTCTTCCGTGTCAGCGGTTGCGTCCAGTGCATGCTTCAGTCACATGACTAACAGTGGTGGCGTGGTGGCCAGGTATCCTTGCTCTCCGTGAGTGCTCTCTTCCGATCACTTCATATGTTCCAAATGTAAAGAAATAGAGGCACCTCCACGATTATGCAGTTTAAAAGTCTTTTATTCAGCAGATGGTAAATACTGTTGTTTACAGATCAAACAGCTTGGGTTGAAAGATCATGGGTGATTCCCAGGGACCCACTGACGCGTTTCGGCTCGCTGGCCGTAATCGTAGTGTGGTCATGGCGACGAAAGTGGTGGCGGCGAAAGCGGTGGTCAAAGTTACGAGTATTTAACAGCATTGTGAAAAGGAAATACATGCAAAAGATGGAATTACATGATAACAGTGAAGGAAGTTTGCAATACTATTCTTTGAAACCGACAGTGGACAGAGATAGGGATATAACTGACTTGGAATGTGTTTTTTCTACAGACTGTTCTATGTTCTCTTTAAGTAAATTATTTGATACGTTGGAGGACTTGTTAAGCAAAGTGACCAGGCTAAAATGGGACATATGGACATTAGAAAAATATTTGAGTACAGGTTTAATACCAAGAGGTTTACGAATTAATAAATTCCCCACATTTGTGGTGGAGGATGTGGATTTTGTGAAAAATTGGAATGAAATATTGTCAGAATGTTCCATAAAATTGATGAATATGTTATTGGAGTTTAAACAGAAAGCCTTAAAAGATGTCTCCAATGAAATTGATGCTTTACAGATAGAATGTAGTTACAGAAAGGAGGAACCACAATTTTCAAAATTTGATAAAATTTTACATGATACTATTGCTGATACAAAACGTATAATCATGGAAATTAAGCATGATAAATTTATAAGGGATACCGCAGATTATGAGACAAATAAGGTTTATATATGGAATAGGAAACAAAGGTTCAATTATAGGAGAGAAAATGATGCCTATAATAAAGACAGAATGCAAGGAAAAAATAAAAACAAAAATAAGAATAAAAATAAGAATAGAAGACACAAAAAGTCACTTTTTCTGATAGTGAAGGGGATTCACAGGAAGAGGGCCACACGTCAGAAGGGTCAAACTCAGGTGATGAAAGTATACAAAATGTTACACAAAACATAGATATGGGAGCAAAATCTAAGATAAGCTCCATTCTCAAACCCCAAGAGTCTTCAAAATATCAGTCAGATGAACCAATAACATCAGGGGCATTAGGGTCTGATCTATCAAGAGAGACTGAAAGAAGAGAAGCAGCCCAGGTTTTTCAGATAGAAACAAGAGAATCAGAAGGGGGGGGAAGAGATGGCAAAAAAAGAAGAGAAGATCAGCTCCCACCACGAAGGGGGAGGTCCCAAACAAAATACAAGTAAATACAGTTATAAATCTTTCTTCAGTTGATCTGAGTCAAACAGAAATTAATGTGTTAAGTTTAGGCCTAAACTTTGTCCCTAGTGAGGATTTCAACCTCTTTCAGACCTTAATAGACACCAATAAACTCATTAGAAATTTAACTTTAAAAAAACATTTTAAAAATGAAGATAATATGGAGTTTCACAATTTTTTGAGGTCTGAGAGAGGAGAATATCCTAAAGAGAGAGATTTAAATTATCAGGAAGAGTGTGACTTAGAAACATTAGAACAATTACATGAAGAGAGTAATATTGAACATGATACTAGGCAAATAATTAAAGGTCCAGTTCTAAAGAAATCCTCCTCTTTCTATCCGATACAATCAAGGGGAGAAATTTTGGAGAAATGCCAAAAAATGAGTTGAAAGAGACCTCACACAATTAGCCTATAGTGTGGAAAGAAATAAAAGAAGAAATTTGACAAAGGAAGAAAACATAGCTTTAAATAAATTGAGTGAAAGAAGAGATTTAGTGATCAGAGGGGCAGACAAGGGGGGATCGGTCGTGGTGATGGACCGATCCTTTTTTGTCAAAGAAGCCCATAGACAACTAGATGACCCAAATCAATACACGAAATTGTCATTTAACCCGACTATACGTTTTCAAAATGAACTTAGGCACTTAGTTGACGATGGTGTGGAAGGAGGTTTCCTGGATAATGATACTAAAGGTTTTTTGTTGATAGACCATCCTGTGACCCCCATCTTCAACTTTTTGCCTAAAGTTCACAAATCGCTTGAAAATGTAGTGGGCAGACCCATAATAAGTGGCATCAATTCTGTATTTGAACATCTTTCACAGTGGTTGGATGAAATACTCCAACCACTAGTGAAACAATTACCAAGTTTCTTAAAAGACACAAAGCAGTTGTTACAGGAAGTAGAATCTATTGAGTGGAAAGATCACTATGTGTGGCTAACCATAGACGTAGTCTCTCTGTATTCTTCTATCAAACATGATAGAGGATTGGAGGCACTTAAATTCTTTCTATATAGGAATAAAAATTTCAGTGAAGATGTTTGTAAATATATTCTGCGAGTAACCCATTTTCTACTAACCCATAACTTTTTCTCCTTTGAAGGAGACTTTTTCCTCCAGAGATGTGGGACGGCCATGGGAGCCAAATTTGCCCCATCCTATGCAAATTTATTCATGGGATGGTGGGAGTTGTCCCACATCTTTGGAGGAAAAAATACAAATAGAGGCCACATAATCTATTACAGACGTTTCATAGATGATTTGATATTGATCTGGTGTGGCAGCATCAAAGAGGCAGAGGATTTTGTAGAAAGACTAAATATCAGTGATGCAGGTACCAAATTCACTTTTGAGATAGGTAACAGAAATATAAATTATTTGGATGTTACCCTTAAGGGGGGAAATTTGGGCAAAATTGATGTAGAAATATATAGAAAGCCCATATCGGGCAACACTATTCTTCATGCCCATAGCAATCACCCACAAAGGGTCTTTAAGTCAGTGATAAGAGGTCAGTACATAAGATTAAAGAGGAACTGTACAGACAAGGAAGATTATCTCAAACATGCTGAAGAACTTAGTAAAAGGTTGAGATCAAGAGGTTATAACCAAAGTGATATAGATTTGGTAAGAAAATCAATTGATGATCAGGATAGGTCAAAATTTCTGAACTATAATAAAAAGATTGAAAAGGAAGGAAAAGACAAAATAGTAACATTTGTTACTCAGTATAGTAATCAATATGAACAGATTTGTCAGATTATAAGAGACAATCTCTTTTTACTTAAGGCAGATGATGGCCTGGAGGATATAAACCCCAAAAAATGTAGGTTTTCCTTTAGGAAAGGACTATCAATAGGGAATCGTATAGCCCCCACTCAAATAAAATCAGAATCCAATAGAAGAAGTTCCTGGTTAGAACACACAGGAGTTTTTAGATGTAGTAACCTGCATTGTAAGGCATGTGAGAAATTGGAAATGAGACAAGGCTTTAGAAGTAGTGTAACAGGAGAAACCTTTGAATTTAGAGGCTGCACTAACTGTAGGGCCACGTACTCTATATACCTATTAACGTGTACTGAATGTGAGGTACAGTACACTGGACTCACTACACGAGAAGTCAGATACAGAATAAGAGAGCACTTATCTAACATTAAGTTAGGGAAATTAACGACACCATTGGTGCTTCATTTTAAAAACAATCATAATAAGAGTAGTAACACTTTGAGATGGACCATTATTGAATCTGTAAAAACAGGTACAAGAGGAGGTGATAGGGATTCAATCCTAGCAAAGAGAGAGGTTTTCTGGATGCACAGACTAAGGACTAGGATGCCACAAGGACTCAATTCTGAATATGATTTAATCAATTTTTGGCAGTAGTCCTGGGTCTGTGCATCCAGAAAGGTATCTATGGTTATAAAATGAAAAAACTTTTTTGGGAAGCGTATTGTTGTCAAGAAATAAATTTTGTATATAATGATGTTAATATAGTTATAAATTACACATAAAATATTTAATGTTCAACTATCTAAAAATGAACTTGACAAAAGGTCCTATATATGTTAGTATCATCTCTCTTTACTTAATTGTTATTTGAAAAAAAAATTGTGATTTAGTTTGCGAAAGTGTCCCTTTTATGAGGAATCCATAAATGGATAAACAGGAATTTAACCTAAACAATTGTCATGAATAATGGTAAATACTAATGTATATAGAAGCAAGTATTGTTTAATATTTTGAGTAAATTAAACATGTAAACGTATATATCATGTAACAATAATTTTGTCCTATGAAGGGAATAATAGGAAGTCAAGGGTTAATTCCCAGGTTTTGGTTTTAACCAATGGGCGACAGCCTGTACATTTAAAATGAGCCGAGGTGGGCTAAATGACCACACTACGATTACGGCCAGCGAGCCGAAACGCGTCAGTGGGTCCCTGGGAATCACCAATGATCTTTCAACCCAAGCTGTTTGATCTGTAAACAACAGTATTTACCATCTGCTGAATAAAAGACTTTTAAACTGCATAATCGTGGAGGTGCCTCTATTTCTTTACATTTGGTACCTGTGTTTAACACCTTGGCAAGGGTTAAAGGGTTAAAGCCTGCAAGTCTCTCTCTTCTTTATTCTTTAGATATTGAAGCTTTGTCTTTGCTATCATGTCTCAAAAATATTAAGGGTATGATTGTAGCAGACTGTACTATAGCTTTACATAAATGATCCTGCACATTCACAGTGGCAAGACATTGCCAAAAATTGAAAGAATTAGTTTAGTTTTAGATTTTAAAGTAAACTTAGAAGAATCTGAATTCTTAAATATTTTGGCCTCAGATGAATAAACTCATTTGAAAAATAAACAAAATTTAATATTAAGAATATTATTCATTTGGTTGTGGTAATTCGTTTGTCTGATGTATTACAGCTGAGCTATGATATTTCCTTAAACATATGAATTGCTGAGTAAATTGAGTTACACAGACATTTTCATGGTTGAGTAACAGTATACAAAGTATTCTTTCTAAACTTTTATCTTACTAGTTTTAAAAACATATTGAGGTTCATCAAAATCCTTTAGAAAAAGTTATCTAATAGAAAATCCCCATTAAAGTCTATCGAAACTTTAGTAGATAAATAATTTGATACGTTTTTCTACAGGATTGTGATCAACACCATTAATAGATATATTTGGCACAACGTAAAATAAAAATTAAATAAGTAATAAGTAAAGTAATAACTATTAGTAAAGAAGCTTGCAAACAGTGGCATCATAATATGTCTTTATTGAGTCATCTTTTGAGTGTTTTAGCACCTGAAATGTCTTATTGGTATACTATGGCGCTAGACTGACTATATTCATACAAAATCTCATACACAATATAATTTGAAAAGAAAATTAGTAACTATAATTGGTGATTTTTTTTTTCTTTTCTAGTGATGTTTCTAATTATTGACTCCATTCCAATCAATTAGGATTCACTTGCAAAGTTCATAACCTATGTTTTCAATCGGTTATCAATTGTAATCCTATTTCAAATAATTTGAAAACCATATGTCAGCCCTTTTGCATATTCTTTTCGCATCTTTATAAACTACATCTTTTTGGTTTAATTGTAATTAAAAGAAATAGTTTAAATCATACTTTTGAACTAGGAAACATACACATAATAATACAATGTGATTGCAATAAATTGGTTAAGCGATTAGCCCTTTAACTATTAAGACATTTCCATCCATGTGTCCTGCAGTTTTTAGATCCTGCTAACATTTAAGTCCTACTGTAACCCCCATCATGATTAACCCCATACCACCACAACACCCATTTCAATTAACCTCCTACTCTAATAACCCCTAAACTGCCAAAATGCCAATCGCAATTAACCCCCTACATAATTAACCCCATTAACTGCCACAACTCCCATCACAATTACCCCCTACACTATTACCCATTAACAGCTAGCCTCTTAATACCCCTAACCTAAGACCCCTTAAATTACAAAAAATAAAAAAATACTACCAGATTAAAAATAAAATACACAAACATAAATAAGCCCTATATGAAAACTAAATTAACCTAACATTTTTAAAAAAAAGCCCACCTAAAAAACAAACAAAAAAACTGGGGAATGGGTAATAAAGGGATTATATTATATATCTTTTTTTTTAAATAACAATTTTGTGCATCAGTACAGTTTTTTTTACAATTATTAGGTTAGAGCTAATGAAAACATTAGCTAAATTATATTATTTACAATAAGCGTGCAGGCTTTAAAATATCAGCATAGCGGGCAAGAATCAAGTAAATTAATAATAATGGAAAACCATATGGAATATTACCAAATTCCTGAAAGGACCAGAGTTATTTTTGACAGATTAACAGGAATTTACTTAACAAACATATTTGTGACTAATGCTAATCACAGATTAATTAGAAGTTATGTCAATGAACTAAGATTTATCTGTTAGTATACTTTCTAGGAGATGGTGCTTCACTCTAAGCTATATAAGGCAAATATGTATTTTGTAAATATATTCTTAAAAACAAATAAATATCTCAAAGTTGAAACACAATTATTTTTATAGAATACAAGACTTTCTGGATCTATATATGAATAATTTGGGGATATTGTGGATATTTATACCAATACTATAATAAATGGAATCATTCAACTGTGTGTTGGACCTTGAATAGCTAAACT
Organism: Bombina bombina; assembly: GCF_027579735.1. NCBI lineage: Eukaryota > Metazoa > Chordata > Amphibia > Anura > Bombinatoridae > Bombina > Bombina bombina. The sequence continues at coordinate 579,066,253 of NC_069501.1, read as the reverse complement.
AAAATGTCTAAACATTAATTAATTTGTTAAAGAACAAAACTTTAGAATAAGCAATTATATATTGACAAGCAATACTAGTTAATAGCTATATAATAAGACAGATTAATGTATATGTATTTATGAATACCTGAATATAAGTAAATACACATAATACATTTTTGATGCATACAATATATTGTACACGCATGTCATTATATACGCAATACTACAGTGGAGACATTTTCCCAACAATTGTTCTAACAATTTTCTCAGTTTTTGTTTGAGAATACGTTGTATCATTGCAGTATTTTATTATGGACCTTAGTGCTCAGAGTGCTTTTTAGATTTGCTAATGGTGTTATCATCCTTGTATGTTATGCCTAGTTTCTGCTTAATTACAAATTTCAATCTTTATATCTTCCATTGCTATACCCTTACTCATCCTGATTTCTGATATTTTCCCTCCACTCACCTGCCCTCCAAATTCCCTCTGTCATTGGCCATCCTTTCTCCACTCACATTCTTTGAGTACCCTTTCGTTCACTCATCCTTTTTCTCATATGCCCTTAGACAATTATGCTTCTTTTGCATGTAAAACAAAAGCCCTTGGAGACAGGCAGGTGATTTTCTTGCGTGACTGGTCATGCAAAAGAAGGGGGCGGCATTAAACACTTGCTTGAGTGTGTAATGGTACATATGGGTAGGTCCGCTGCCCGTACACCGCAAAGCAGTGCTGAGAGGTTCTCAAGTTTCGAACTTTGTCCACGCAGCCTATAGTAAATGGGGCTGACAATGTTTGGTACAATAAATACAAGTATGTATGCATATTTAACATATATATTTAAAACGCTGATGCTGTTCATGTAAGGTATTTGTGTATGCCTGTGCTTGTAGTGTTAAAAAAAGGGGATTTAAATGTATTTAACCTATTTCTTATGGAAATTAAAATAAACTATTTCTCCACTTGCTTGCCACTCTCTCTACAATTTGAAGTATGTGCAAAAAATCATGATGATGTTTCTCTTTCTCATTGGTTGCTTATTTTATTGATTCTATGTAGGTCTCATAAACATATTTAAATGAACGTAGCAAATACAGATGTTCCATACCTGTTAGGCCTAGTGTATTTGAACACATGCTATTCTATGGACCTGAAATACCTTTGTTAATAAAGGAGATATTATCCAAGTAGGAAATATTTATTTCAGACTGCTAAAATAGAAGGATTAAAATACACAGGCTGTTCGTAAATGGAAAAAGCCCAGTAAATCTATTTTATGACATGTAAAATTAATATTGGCCTAGATTACAAGTGGAGTGCTATCCTATTGAGCCTTGTGCTAAGAATAGAGTACAATTTAGTATTATAAGGGAAAAAAGATTCACCAGAGTGTGTTAGCGAGGCCGGAATTTTTTTAGTGTGCCTTATACTTTTAATGGATAGTACGGCCTTGCTAACATTGTTCATATTTCAAGTGGTGAGTTATGTATTGCGCCCAAGCATAATAGCGCATCTTGAGACTTGAAGTAATTTAAAATTGTGGTAGTTGTAATATTGTGACATCTATTGAATACAATATTTTGGATTCATAATTGATTATTGTATAGCAGATCTGCATACTTTTCAATAGGAAACATGAATTACCAGTGTTTTCCACTGAAGTAAAGGTATATTTGGGGAAATATGCAAATATGCTTTTCAATGCCTCAGCTTTTCCTTGAATAATTTTTTTTAAGAACGGGTTCCAGGATGCCAGTGTGGGGCTGCTCTTGTTCATCTTTAAGCATAGCAGGGGCTTAAGACCTTACTGGACATCATCAGAATTCATCACAGAAAAACAATGTATATATATTAAAGTTTATTTTTAATATAAAAAGCCAGAAATTACCTACTAGTGTTTTTATTGTTGAAAACTGTGATAGCTATTTAATATGTGTGTTTTTCTATAACTTTCATCGCATACAATGATCTCCATCTGCTACTGATTGTCTGTACATGTAAGTGGTGATAAAAGCTTACTGAAACACCATAAAAAATTGGTATGAATAAAGTTTTCAATAGGATTATTTTTCAAGAGTTTAATTTCTTTAGAACCAATAAGGCATTTGGCACTGTTGTTAGCGTACAAGTTATTTTCTCTTTATTTGCCCATAAGCCATTACTTCAGTTATTTGCATCAACAAATAAATTAGTTAATAATGTTAGAGAGATCAAATATGGTCCTGGCAGCATATTGCCTCTCATGGTCCCTGAACTATCATAAATATTTTTTCAGAACAATTTAAATGAAAGTATGAGTATTGTGGAGTTGTATGAGCCTGGAAATGGGAGTTCAAAATGTGTTTTCTTCAGAGCATCCTCATTCTAACGGTAAATTGCTTCATATTTTCTGACACAAAATATTGTAGAAATGTTTAAGGTGTAATTCAATATCAAATGTGCATATTATTGGTGGGCATAGGTTGGTGATCCCTAATTAGCAAAAAACAACCCAGTGGAAAAAACACAGCATGTCTGTTTTGTTTATGGAACATTTTATAGAGACATTGCATTGCCCAGTAATGCCTAGATCACAAGTGGAGCTCAACCATTACTGTGAGAAGTGTAAATGTTTTCACAAGGTCACAATATTTTTACCATTAGTACTCGTATTACAAGTTGCTCGTGAAAAAGATGATTTCAACCTTGATTGCACAAACTTACAGTTACTAACACTCCCTACACTTTTAATGACCAGTGCAAAGAAAAAACTCTCACTCTTATTGTTAGTCCTTGAACTCAAGCAATAATCAAATTAACGTTGGAAATATTAATGGGACATAATACTCATATGCTAAATCACTTGAAACTGATGCAGTATAACTGTAAAAAGCTGACAGGAAAATATCTCCTGAGCATCTCTATGTAAAAAAGAAGATATTTTACCTCACAATCTCTTCAGCTCAGCAGAGTAAGTTCTGTGTAAAAAGTTATACTTCAGTTACTGCCCAGCTGCAGGTAAAAAAAAATTAAAAAAATGAAGAAATGAACAGCAGCCAATCAGCATCAACAGTGCTGAGGTCAATAACTCTTTTACTATGATCTCATGAGATTTAACCTAACTCTCATGAGATTTCATAGTAAACTTCCTTAAACAAAATAGGGACATTAGCTGTCCCGGGACAGACATACTGATTTGCTGCTTAGAAGTCCATTACAATAGGATGTGGCTACTGATTTTTGAGGTAAAATATCTTTCTTTTTTACATAGAGATGTTCAGGTGATATTTTCTAGTCAACTTTTTACAGCTATGCTGCATCACTTTCAAGTGTTTCACCATTTGGGTATCATGGCCCTTTAAGCAAAACTCTGAAAGACATTGGGACTGCTCATGCAGGACACAAAATACAAAACTGGCCTCTTAGGTTTTTTCAAACCTTTTAATGAGCTTTTACAAAAAACATTGCCTTTGTACATAAAAAAAAAACGACTAATGCAATTTTAGATGTGCTTAAAGGGTCGGAGTACTATAAAATTAGTCTCCCTGTGATGTATTTACAATGACTTTTTATACCAGCTTCAGAGTTGAAAATCTATGGGAAATTGCTCCTTTAGGTATATTTGTGTATGAAATAGCTTATCTGCTATTTGAAACAACAACCTAATAAGTTAGCTAAGCGTGCATGGAGCAGATCCCATTAGCTTGTGACTATATTTACATAAAAGCCTCCTTGTCTTTACTCTCACTGTATACACAGTGAGACCAGTACTTTTATATAACAATGAAAAAGGGAAAGGCAATTTTATTATTTCTCTGCTCCACAACCACTCTTGTTTACACAATTTTGCTATAACCATTTCTTTAGTATTGAAATTTATAGTATACAGTATGTGTGGATACAACAAAAGCAAAACCAGCTATTTCAAATGACAAAATATATGAAAACAATGTAATACACTCCATCAGGTAAAATGGATAATTGGAAACACGTTAAAGGGGGAAAAACGTTACAGTACACTGTCCCTTTAATACACAATGGCCAAGATTCATTAAGGCTATTTTTGAAAGAAGTACAATATGTTGTGTTGTTATGTGGTGATGTACAGGTATTTAGAGGTTGTGAAACTGATGGAATTTTTTTAAAAAAGAAAAAAAAAAAATATACTAGATTACAAGTTGTACCCTAATTATAACATGGGCGTCGATACATGATATCCCTAGACCACACTAACATTAGTGCATGACTTGAAATTAAAAGTCCATGGTTAATCACATTTATCATAGAAGGGTTAGCATGGCCGTCATCGCTCTAGAGCAACATCTTCAATGGAGATTGCAATCGCACATGTGCTCATATTACAAGTTGAAAGTTAAAGTTTGTGTTCGAGCGAAAGCTAAAACTGCCCTAGAACATTAAGTGTGACTTGAGACCCCTTTGTAACGTATCTGTAGGTCTATTGCAGAATACAGCTACAGAATACAGCTTTTGGGTCGTCTGACAGTTGTTTGCTAACAAAATTTGTCCAAACAAATGAAATGCCTAAAATAATTTAAAAAAAAACTACCTACCCTATGTAACCCCTACATTATTTAACTCCTAAACTGCCACAACACTCATCGCAAAGTCCCAACTCTATTGACCCCTAATCTGCAGCAAACCCTATCACAAACACACACTACACTAAACCACCACAACACCCATTGCAAAAACCCGCTACACTATATTAAGTTAGTCTGGTTGTAATATGCGAAGCCCTGAAGTTTTCAAGTCTCTGCCTTTCACTCTCTCGCTAACTTTTTATTTTCAACTTGTAATTAGTGATGTCGCAAACCAAAAAATTTCGCTATTGACTTCAATAGGCAGGCGAACTTTAAAACTCACAAGGACTCTTTCTGGCCACAATAGTGATGGAAAATTTGTTTCAAGGGGACTAACACCTGGACTGTGGCATGCCGGATGGGGATCCATGGCAAAACTCCCATGGAAAATTACATAGTTGATGCAGAGTCTGGTTTTAAGCCATAAAGTGCCTTAACCACCTAACATTCCTAAATGTTTTTTGAATAACGTGCTTTAAAACATCAGGTATGATGTTGTATCGATCAGGTAGTGTAAGGGTTACGCCCGCTTCACAGTGACAGACCAAACTCCCTGTGTAACGCACCGCAAACAACTGCAAACAGTCCATTTGCACAACCACGAGTTAGATAGATTTGATAGTTAGATACATACATTACATAGATCAATAGATGCAATATACATATGATAGATACAAATTACATAGATGAATAGATGCAATATACATTTGATGATAGATACGAATTACATAGATCAATCGATGCAATATACATTTGATAGATACGAATTACATAGATCAAAAGATGCAATATACATTTGATAGATACGAATTACATCGATCAATAGATGCAATTTATATTTGATAGATACGATTGATAGTTAGATAGATTTGATAGATAAATAGATAGATTTGATAGATATATGATTTCCCTGACAGAGAATAACAATAAGACATGCGGTCTGGGACTGGGACCCGTGGTGTGTTAAGTAGTATTATTCTTAGCAGTTTACTACCTGTTACTCCCCCTATCGGGGGAGGTCTATATGGGCTGCATTTTTGGAACAGGGAGATGGAAGAAGATGATTGGTCTGTCCTCCTACTTCAAATTTGGCCTAAACACAAGTGGCTGTCTCAAAACAGTCCGGCCACGGGATAGATAGATTTGATAGATAGATATACATAGATTGATAGTTAGATAGAATCAATAGAAGATAAATAGATCGATTTGATAGATATATAATTACCCTTACAAAGTATAATAATAAAATATGCGGTCTGGAAGCCATGGTAACTAGGTTGTGTTAAGTAGTACTATTTTTAGCACTTTAATCCCTGTAACTCCCCCTATCGGGGGAGGTCTATATGGCCTACATGATCACCCTGACAAATTATAACAAGACATGCGGTCTGGGACCCATGGTAACTAGGTTGTGTTAAGACAAGTAGTACTATTCTTAGCACTTTAATACCTGTTACACCCCCTATCTGTGTAGGTCTATATGGCCTGCATGATTACCCTGAGAAAGTATAACAACAAGACATGCGGTCTGGGACCCATGGTAATTAGGTTGTGTTTAGTAGTACTATTCTTAGCACTTTAATCCCTTTTACTCCCCCTATCGGGGGAGGTCTATATGGCCTGCATGATTACCCTGACAAAGTATAACAACAAAACATGTGGTCTGGGACCCATGATAACTAGGTTGTGTTAAGTAGTACTGTTCTTAGCACTTTAATACCTGTTAGTCCCTATATCGGGGGAGGTCTATATGGGCTGCATGATTACCCTGACAAAGTATAATAATAAAACATGCGGTCTGGGAGCCATGGTAACTATGTTGTGTTAAGTAGTACTATTCTTAGCACTTTAATCCCTGTAACTCCCCCGATCGGGTGAGGTCTATATGGCCTGCCTGATTACCCTGACAAAATATAACAATAATACATGCGGTCTGGGAGCCATGGTAACTATGTTGTGTTAAGTAGTACTATTCTTAGCACTTTAATCCCTGTAACTCCCCCGATCGGGTGAGGTCTATATGGCCTGCCTGATTACCCTGACAAAATATAACAATAAGACATGTGGTCTGGGAGCCATGGTAACTAGGTTGTGTTAAGTAGTACTATTCTTAGCACTTTAATTCCTTTTACTCCCCCTATCGGGGGAGGTCTATATGGTCTGTCTGATTACCCTGACCAAATATAACAACAAGATATGCGGTCTGGGACCCATGGTAACTAGGTTGTGTTAAGTTGTACTATTCTTAGCACTTTAATCCCTATAACTCCCCCTATCGGGGGAGGTCTATACGGCCTGCCTGATTACCCTCATCAAATATAACAACAAGACATGCGGTCTGGGACCCATGGTAACTAGGTTGTGTTTATATTAGTACTATTCTTAGCACTTTAATCCCTTTTACTCCACCTATCGGGGGAGGTCTATACGGCCTGCCTGATTACCCTCACCAAATATAACAACAAGACATGCGGTCTGGGACCCATGGTAACTAGGTTGTGTTAAGTAGTACTATTCTTAGCACTTTGTTATGCCTATAATGTTAAGCAGATATGAGTGGTGGCTGGAACAACAATTAACCACAGTATATGCTGTGTAAGCCTGACACACAGGCCTGATAGAAAATGAAATTAGATTACACTAGCAAAATGATTTAAAAGTTTTTTGTTTAAATTTACACTAATTTTAAGCAGATATGAGTGGTGGCTGGCACAGAGCAATTAACCACAGTATATGCTGTGTGAGTCTGAGACACAGGCCTGATAGAAAATGAAATTAGATTACACTAGCAAAATGATTTAAAAGTTTGTTTTTTTAAATTTACAATAATGTTAAGCAGATATAAGTGGTGGCTGGCACAGCAATTAACCACAGTATATGCTGTGTAAGCCTGACACACAGGCCTGATAGAAAATCAAATTAGATTACACTAGCAAAATGATTTAAACGTTTTTTTTTTTATAATTTACAATAATGTTTAGCAGATATGAGTGGTGGCTGGCACAGCAATTAACCACAGTATATGCTGTGTGAGCCTGAGACACAGGCCTGATAGAAAATCAAATTAGATTACACTAGCAAAATGATTTAAAAGTTTTTTTGTTTAAATTTACACTAATGTTAAGCAGATATCAGTGGTGGCACTAATCACAGTATATGCTGTGAGCCTCACACACAGGCTGAAAGCCGGGCAAATGCAAATAAAATAACAAATAAAAAAAAAAAAACGATTGAAGTTCTAGCCCTAAAAATGGCTTTTTGGGGTGCTGTCCTTACAGCAGAGATTAGATGAGTCCTTCAGGACTGTAGTGGACACTAAATACACTAGCCTAGCTATCTATTTCCCTATAATGTCAGCAGCAGCAACACTAAACCTCCTCTCACTAAGAAAGCAGGATCGTAATGAATCTAAAATGGCTGCAGCCCAGGAGCTGGGAGTGTCTGTGAGGGAGTGTCTGCTGCTGATTGGCTCAAATGTGTCTGAAGGCTGTGAGATACAGGGTCAAAGTTTCCTCAATGATGACGAATAGGGGGCGGATCGAACATCGCATATGTTCGCCCGCAGTGGCGAACGCGAACAAGCTATGTTCGCCGGGAACTGTTCTCCGGCGAACTGTTTGTGACATCACTACTTGTAATAGATGGCCACGCTAATTTTATATCTTGAGTGCTGTTAGTGCTTGATTGGAAAACAAATTAGCGCGGCACTTGTAATCTGGCCCATAATGTGGCACAGTGGTGAAAGCAAAGTTAATACATCCTCCCTCTACTTTACATAAACTAGGGGGATTTTGGATTGCCAATATTTTCTCTAGTAGGTCCCCTTTACTATACTGTTGCAAAAGATGCTGTAATAAGCTGGTGTAGTACATCCCACACGCATGTACAATAACGCATGTATGGTGACCAGATGACCTGAGACAGCTTCATAATTTCTGTTTTCTGTTTGAGTATGTGTATATGCTTGTGTGTGCATGTATGAGTGAGAGCATGTCTGTATGTGAGAGTGTGCATGTGTGTGTTTGAGCAAGTGTACGTGTGTGAGCATTTATGGATGTGTGCACAAGCATGTGTGCATCTGACAGTGTGGCTGTGTGTCTGCATGTAATAGTGTGTGTGTTCATGTTATTGTGTATGTTTGTGCCTTTTTGTGTGTGCACGCATGTACAATGGTATGTGTTTTTATGTTTTTGGTGCATGTTGGAGGCATGGGGTGGGATATCACACACAGGGTTAAGTTTGGTATGAACCTAGGTACGCCACTAACACAAAATGTCACCAGCTGCCACTGGTATATATGTATGTATATATTAGACTTGAGCATTCGTTTTGTTACAAATACACAATTGTGATAAGCATCTGATTTCCGTTTTCATTTTACTCTTCTAGCCAGACCCCTGTCCTCGCTAACCGAGAGCATTAAACCTGCTGCTAGTGCGACCAGGGCTCTGGCAAGAAGAGGACCCGGTTAGTGCACTCCCCAGAGCCCATTAAGGTAAGTATTGTGTGTACAGGTGAACTTTTAAATCATAAAAGAAAAATTTTATGTTTCAAAATGTTTCGACCAGCTGCATTTTCTTTCACTGTTTTACTGCCAATGGAAAATGTCTCACTTTTGAGAGAGAGATTGTTCATAATGGGGTAGTTTCTATTCTGATTTAAATGTTTATTGCATATTTTATTAAAAAATCCCCAGAGACTTTACTAAGAATTTTGTAATAAATAAATACATAATAATAGTAAGAAGCTTTTCAGCTGGAACATGAATGTGCTCCAAAGTGGATTGTAACATCTACTTTATTTTTATTATTTTGGTGCAAGTTCAGCATTTCCAATTGACTAATTCTCGTAGTTCTGTACCCAGTAAGTAACGATTTTATTACTACAAATAAATTGCTCTTCCAAATATTAATATGCTTATTTTTAGGGTAGTATATGAACAGATTAGAACTGGCTTTTTATATTCTGGTCTTTTACACAAATGGGAATTAAAAGGACATGAAACAAAATGTTCTTTCATGTTTCAGACAGAACATACAATTTTAAACAACTTTCCAGTTTACTTCTGTTATCAAAGTAGCTTCATTCTCTTGGTATTTTGTTGAGCCGGGTGAGCCAATGAGAATAGATATATATGTGCTGCCAGCCACCAATCAGCAGCTAGTTCCCAGAAGTGCTTTGCTGCCTATGAGCCTACATAGGTATGCTTTTCAATAAAGGATGCCAAGAGCAAGGCAAATTAGATAACAGAAGTAAATAGGAAAGTTGTTTAAAATCACATACGCTATCGGAATCATGAATGAAGAAAAAATTGGGCTTCATATTCCTTTAAGGACCTGCCTATCTGTTTCTACTGTATGTGTGTAACAACATTGTAATCTAACACTAAGGGGTTGAATTATCAAAGTGCGAGCGGGCATGATCCACAGTAGTGGATCATGTTCGCCGCACATCGATAAATGCTGACAGCGTATTTATCATTGCACAAACATTCCTTGTGAAATACCTGTGCAATGCTGCCCCCTGCAATTGGCCTCGAATCTGCAGGGGATGTCAATCAACCCGATCGTATCTGGTCGGGACCACTGCTTCTTAACTTCTGTTAACAGATGCATTGGGGCCGATTGACGGCTTTATAAATCTGCTCCTAAGGATTTATATCACTAAATTTACTGAAAGAAGTGTCATTATATAAAACCACAAAACCTTTACCATAAATCTAGCTCCATGCTAGCTTAAAGTATTTTTTTCCCCAATTTGAAAAGAAATTAACCAAAACATTTTCATGATATTTAGTGACTCCCTTTAGGGGTAATTAGCAAAAATTCACCCAAATCTGCCCAGTCATTAAAGAGTTATAAAATAATAATAATAATAATAAAAGGCTTTTAACTAGCATGGCATGCAAGAACAAACAAACTGCTATAGCACAGTAGTACATAATAACTGTTGCATGCAAGTGATATCAGGTTTTGAAATAGCATACGTATGTCTGAAATAGCGCACACATTACAAGTTAAAAGTAAAAGCGATCACGAGATCGCAATTGCATTTTGTCGGGATAGCGCAACTGAAACTCTCGCATACAGGGCCGTCTTTAACACAGGGCAAAAGGGGCAGCTTTAAGTTCATGCCAGACTGATGTTGTCATTTTACATAGGGGACACACACAGTCAGTCCTAATACTGTCACAGTCAAAAATTATCTGCTTATATTTATAAAACTGTACCAGACAGTGCCGGTCTCATATGACATGCCAAGCTAGTGCCATGTGCTGATTTAGATGTGCACTGTGCAGCACTGAATGCTAAGCCCTAACTCGTCATCCAGCCAATCCCACTGCATCAGAAAAGGTCCTGCTGGGGTTACCCCTGTTACCAGGTAACTGCTCTGGTGGTAGGGATTGTTTCTGGGTAGGGCTGACTATAGGCACATGCAGCAGAAAGCTGGAGTGGCAGGCACATGAGGATTTGAGCATCTGTAGAGCTACACACACTGCTCTTTTCAGTCTTGAGGCTGTGTGGCTTGTCTCACACTGTATCTATGCAGCCTTAGGCAGACAGCATCTAGTCTGCTGGTCTCCTTAGCCCTGCTCTTTCTGTTGTGGCCCTAAGATCAATAACTGATATATGTTAGGGGAACAGTGCTTTGTACAAAGGTGTCAGTGGGAAGAATAAGTGAGTGGACACACACCTCTCCCCCATGCAGCATTGTTTAGTGCAGGATGAGAGGGAACCTGTTCCTAGCAAAGAGTGACATGTGCTACTGTGGCTGATGTATAGTGTCATGCTGATACTTCACACATTAAAGTAAGGTTTATTTTTATAGTTTGTTTTCTCTCTGTCTCAGATTTTACAGCTTCCCATAGTAGTTCTGCTGTTCCAGTCAGTAAACTTGTAAACTCAGTGCACCTCCATGCTTCCTCCTCAGTCTTTACCTTGATTTGCTCCTGTTGGCTGCCCTAAATCTCTTTAACCAGCTAACCTCACACCAGAGTCACATTCAAAAGCATATTAAATTAATCCACAGTGGAGGAATTTATATATTTATTTACTTATTAGTACTGCTTAGGTCCAGTTTCAAATATTTTTCTTTTTAATGATTAGCCCAGCAGTGGATGATCCACTGCTGTGCTAATAATTTAAAAAAATATGTAAAATAAATTGATTTAGTTGTTTTTTGGGATGTTGGAGTAGAGAGCGAAATTGCATGGGGGGGGGGGCAAGAAAATGTTTGCACAGGGTCCAGTCAATATTAAAGACGGCCCTGCTCACATAAAGGGTAGTGCTAAAAACAAGCTGCATAAAACACAACATAAAAACATTAAAAATTACAGTTACACTCATAGGCCCATATTTATCAAGCTCCATATGGAGCTTGAAGGGCCGTGTTTCTGGAGAGTCTTCAGACTCGCCAGAAACACAAGTTATGAAGCAGCGGTCTAAAGAACGCTGCTCCATAACCCTGTCCGCCTGCTCTGAGCAGGCGGACAAGAATCGCCGGAAATCAACCCGATCGAATATGAGGCGAGTCAGCAGGGGGCGGCGTTGCGCCAGCAGCTCTTGTGAACTGCTGGTGCAATGTTAATTATAGAAATTTTATTTAGATTTATTGTAATTATATTTAAATTAGGGGGTGTTAGGTTTAGGGTTAGACTTAGGTTTAGAGGTTAATACATTTAGTATAGTGGCGGCGACGTTGGGGGCGGCAGATTAGGGTTTAATAAATGTAGGTAGGTGGCGGCAATGTTAGGGATGACAGATTAGGGGTTAATAATATTTAACTAATGTTTGCGAGGTGGGAGTGCGGTGGTTTAAGGGTTAATATGTTTATTATAGTGGCGGCGACGTTGGGGGCGGCAGATTAGGGGTTAATAAGTGTAGGTAGGTGGCGGCGACATTGGGGGCGGCAGATTAGGGGTTAATAAATATAATGTAGGTGGCGGCAATGTTGGGGGCAGCAGATTAGGGGTTCATAAGTATAATGTAGGTGGCGGTGATGTCCAGAGCGGCAGATTGGGGTTAATAAGAATAATGTAGGTGTCAGCGCTGTCGGGGGCGGCAGATTAGGGGTTAATAAGTGTAAGATTAGGGGTGTTTAGACTTGGGGTTCATGTTAGGGTGTTAGGTGTAGACATACATTTTATTTCCCCATAGGAATCAATGGGGCTGCGTTACTGAGTTATACGCTGCTTTTTTCTCAGCCAGCTCTCCCCGTTGATTCCTATGGGGAAATCGTGCACGAGCGCGTTACACCAGCTCACCGCTGACTTAAGCAGCGCTGGTATTGAAGTGAGATTTGGAGCAAAATTTAGCTCTACGCTCACTTTTTGTCTTTTTAACGCCGGGTTTGTAAAAACTCATAATACCAGCGCTGTATGTAAGTGAGCGGTAAGAAACGCAAAACTCCTAATCTAGGCGATTGTAATTTTTATAGTAGTGTTAGGATTTTTTTAATGTGTATTTTAGTTTTCTTTAATTGGTAGTTTAAGTTTAATAGTTATATTAGTTTAATTATTAGTTTAATTTGACAGGTAAGTTTTAATTTAATTTAAGATAGGGAAATTGTAATTTTAATATAAAGTTAGGGGGACATTAGGTTTAGGGGTTACTAGTTTAAATTAGTTTATTGCGATGTGGGGGGCTTTCGGTTTAGGGGTTAATAGTTTAATTTAGTATATTTCGGTGTGGGGGGCTTGCGGTTTAGGGGTTAATAGGTTTATTATAGTGGTGGCGGGGAGTGGCGGAATAGGGGTTAATAACTTTAGTATAGTGGGGGCGATGTGGACGGACGGCGGATTAGGGGTTAATAATATTTAAATAGTGTTTGCGATGCAGGAGGGTGGCTGTTTAAGGGTAATAGGTAGTTTATGGGTGTTAGTGTACTTTGTAACACTTTAGTTATGAGTTTTATGTAACAGCTTTGTTTTGCGTAAAACTCATAACTACTGCTTTCAGGTGGCGGTACGGATCTTGTCGTTATAGGGTGTAACGCAAGCTTTTTAGCCTCACTGCAAAACTCGTAATAGCAGTGCTATGGAAGTCCCATGAAAAAACGTGGGACTAAAAAGCATTACAGGCTAAAAGGCTTGCGGTACAGCTATACCGACAAGACTTGTAATGGCTGTGCTGCTGTTTTAACGCTGAAATTATAATTTTTTTCAGCGTTAAAAGACGAATGCACAACTCGTAATCTACCTGATTGTTAGAAGTATTTTTTGCAAAGTTTTGCTCTCATCTAAAAATATATACAGTATATATAAATATATTTCAAAAAGCTTTGCACTTCGTAGTTGTAATAAAAGCAACCTTTATTCAGCGCCATTAAAAATGAACACACATGGAAGGCGTTTTTACAAGACATACCTAGACTGAAAAGCATCCTTACACTGCCATCTATTTTCAGGTTGAAGTTAACAGAAACGTAGATATTGTATTAATATGTAAGTTAGAACAGTTTCTATATTTCTATAAATATACAACAATAATGCAGTATCTGGAAAGAACCTATTTCCATGCTCTTTTTAGTGATCAAAGTGATTAAAACTGAATTTTTACCAAGAACTGTTATAGTTTGAATAAAAAAAACACTTATTAAAAAAAAATAACATTTAGTATATTGATTCTTGTAGACTGTGTTAGAAACCATGGTTTTCTAGACAAGATAGTAAACACAAGTGACTTTTCTCACATGCTGCACTAGTTCCTCTTCAAAAGTAATGCTCAACCATTAATGTAAAGAAGCTTTTGTGTGCCTAAATGACAAACTCCACCAGTAATGCATATAATGTCATGAGACAATCTGGAATTCAGTTCACCTCTGTAGCTACAGCACAAGGTTCATAATGTCTCACCAACATACAGTAACACAGAGGAGACTACGTATTATATTTATGACTTTGAGTGTAAAGATATTATGAAATTATCTTGGTTATTAACTGGATTCACAGATGCAGGAGATGGGCTGGAAGCCATAACAAGTCAACAACTAGCTGAGGTCTGCAGTCATATAAGTGGTCAATATTGAAGGAGGATATATGAGTTTTAGGTCTAGTTCAGGAACCATACATCGCCGACACCTACATAATGTTATTAACCCCTAATTTGCCGCTCCCGACATTGCCGCCACTGTGAAAATTAATTAACCCCTATTCTGCCACTTCCCGCCACCGCCACCACTATAATAAACCTATTAACCCCTAAACCGCAAGCCCCCACAACGAAATATACTAAATTAAACTATTAACCCTCAAACCGAAAGACCCCCACATCACAATAAACTAATTTAAACTAGTAACCCCTAAACCTAACGTCCCCCTAACTTTAGATTAAAATTACAATTTCCCTATCTTAAATTAAAATAAAACGTACCTGTCAGAGGCTGACCTGGAACTCACACTGCAGCTCTCCTCGCTGTGAGCAGCGTCTGGGAACGCTGAATCAATCTTCGCTGTTTCAAGCTGACATGCTGCTATTGGGACAAGCGGTGTAAGGACTCGTATACTCTGGACATTAGCAAGTATAACTTTATTATATACTTAGTCTCTGCTCATTTGACTTACCTGTCTTATCAATAAGGGGAACGTCTAGATCAGTGCTTTCCAAACTGTGTGTCGGGACACACTAGTGTGTCGGCAGCAGTGTGTAGGTGTGTCCCTGCTTCAGCACAAATTTCTTTAAATTCATTTTTTAAATTTTTTGGGGGTTTCTGACTTTCCGTCTGCCTGCTACGTATATTACATGGTTGACACGTGATTGATGCCTAGTGAGTCACAGATCATCTTAACCAATTGGCGCAGCTCAGTGGGAACTGAAACTATTCCCATTGGCGGCTTTGGCGGCACATTGGCTCGTGACTGCACGTGTAGTCTCCTTAATTGGCTCGTGACTGCATGTGTAGTCAGTGAGTGGGACAGCAGTGTGTTTTCAGTGCGGGCAGTAGTCAATCAGACTCACCGAGCTCTGAGGGCGGCAGTTTAAACGCTGAGCTGAATTCAGAAGCCAGTGGGGTTTTTTTGCAACTAGCTCCCAGTAGTGCATTGCTGCTCCTGATATGTGGATAGGAAGTGGAAGCTTAAAAATGCTTGATGATGAAATGTGAGTGTCTTTATCTAATATTCCACCAAATATTCAGAAATTGTGTTCATCCCATCAACCTCATACATCCCATTAAAATAGTAAGTAGCTATTGGTGTTATTAAAAAAAAATTGTAATTCTTGCACATACATACTGTTACTTGTAAATACATTTTATTATTATATAATTTATGTATGTGTCCGTATCTCTTAAAACAAGTTAGTTTAACATCCTTTTTGCTAGTACAACCGAATTAATTACTGTGTCGCGAAATGATGTAGGTCTAAAAAGTGTGTCACCAACATGAAAAGTTTGGAAAGCTCTGGTCTAGATAATAACATACAGTATTTTGATGTCATAAACTCCTTGATCTGCATCGCACAGTTGCTTATGCTGCTTATGTTAGCTAAATGACTTTCTGCTGTGTATAACCACTTGCAGCCTCCACAGGAAACTTCATGTGTATGTTAGACCTATGCTGCTCACAATCTGAGCTTAACATTGAGATTGTATATCTGATATCTAGATATACATAACCTGACATACATTCTCTTGAGCGTTTCCCTTTCTGCCTAAATTAACCTGTGGCTACTTCTGTTTGTAGCAACCTCAGAATTTATTCTCTGATCAATTATATATATATAAATTTGATACAAGCCATAAAACACCTTTTGTTCATTATGGATCCTACTGAAATGTCAAATGAAATTACCACATTAAATCAAAAGGTAGATATCCTAGCTCAAGGATTAAATGAACTCCAACAAGAGAATAATACATTAAAACGTATTATAAATGATTTCTTTACGCAAAAACCTGTTGACCATCCTGAAACTCATGTAAATCCCCCTAAAGTATTCTCAGGAGTTCACTCACATTTTCGTGAGTTTAAAAATGCTTGTTTGTTATTTTTCCCTATGAAGCCAAAAACTTACCACTCAGAAAGAATTAAGGTCTGTACCACTATATCTTATTTGAGTGGAGAGCCACGATCTTGGGCAGACAGGTTCTTTGAATCTGGAGATCCCATTTTGGATTCGTTAGATGATTTCTTTAAAGCAATGGCAGTTCTGTATGAGGACACCAACAAACAGATAACTGCAGAACACAGTCTAAGAACCTTGAAACAAGGTAAGATAGCAGTGGAGGACTACGTCACTGAATTCCAGCCCTTGGCCACTGACTCTCAGTGGAACTCAGTCAGTCTAAGGAATCAGATTAGAATTGGTCTCTCTGAGCATTTAAAAGCTGAACTCTCTCGTATTGACCCTCCTGATAACCTCCTGAGTCAAGCCTGTATCTCTATGGATAGACGCTTCCGTGAAAGAAGGGCTGAAAGACAACAGTCAGACATCCCTCCCAAAAGATATACTGTGACATCTACTGAAAGACCCATCACTCCTCCACAACCTATGGAAATAGGTACCATAAAAGGACCCCTCACCCAAGAGGAAAAGCTCAGACGACGCCTCTCCAACCTTTGTATGTACTGTGCTAACAAAGACCACTCTATATCTGCATGCCCTATCCTAAACCGACAAAAAAAGGGTAAGATATTACATGTAAAACCTAAGAATATTCTTGAGAATGATCTTAACCAAAACACTCACCTTGTAATTACATTGTTTTTACAGTGGGATCAGCACCTTCTCCAGAATGAGGCAATGATCGATTCAGGGGCTTATGGGATATTCATTGACCCAAAACTGGTATCCCAAAATAAAATACCTTGTGTGCTTAAGCAAACACCTGTCTATGTGAAGGTTATTGATGGTTCTACATTTTTAAAAGGGCCGATAACACATCATACTATACCTATTCTCACAACCACATTACACGGTCACAAAGAATACATTACTTTTGTTTTGATATCATACCAAGCTCTCTACACTCTATAATATTAGGTTACCCATGGCTACGTAAACATAACCCATAGATAGATTGGGCTACTAATAGATTCATTTTTGATTCACCCTATTATTCTTCCACTTGTTTTCCTTATGTGGAAATCAAGCATATCGAACCACTTCTACCAAAAGAATATATCGAATTTTCAGATGTGTTTAACCTTAAAGAAGCTGAGAATTTTCCCCCACACCGACCTTACGATTGCCCCATAGACACTAAGGGGGGTAGTTATCAAGCCGTCTACTTTACCTGCCTTCGCCGGTTCAATACGCCCACCTAAGCTCGCCTACCATCGCTGCCGCGGACCTTCAACATTTCGCCTAAGTTATCAAAAAAGCAAAAATACAACCCCCCCAACATTAAAACCCACCACCCACATACCCCTAATCTAACCCACCCCCCCTTAAATAAACCTAACACTACCCCGCTGAAGATAATCCTACCTTGATTCGTCTTCAGCCAGCCGACCACCGATGGAACCGAAGAGGAGATCCGGAGTGGCAGAAGTCATCATCCAAGGGGCGCTGAAGAAGTCTTCCATCCGATGAAGACATCTTCCAGGCGGCGCTGAAGAGGTCTTCCAACCGGGCGATGTCATCTTCCAAGCGGCATCTTCAATCTTCTTTCTTCCGGATCCATATTCATCCAGCCGACGCGGAACATCCTTCTTCCCCGACGGCCGACGACTGAATGAAGGTTCCTTTAAGGGACGTCATCCAAGATGGCGTCCCTTCAATTCCGATTGGCTGATAGGATTCTATCAGCCAATCGGAATTAAGGTAGGAATAATCTGATTGGCTGATTGAATCAGCCAATCAGATTGAAGTTCAATCCGATTGGCTGATCCAATCAGCCAATCATATTGAGCTTGAATTCTATTGGCTGTTCCGATTTGGGTTAGATTAGGGGTATGTGGGTGGTGGGTTTTAATGTTGGGGGGGTTGTATTTTCTTTTACAGGCAAAAGAGCAGAATTCTTTGGGGCATGCCCCACAAAAGGCCCTTTTAAGGGCTGGTAAGGTAAAAGAGCCGGTAACTTTTTAATTTAGAATAGGGTAGGGCATTTTTTTATTTTGGGGGCTTTGTTATTTTATTAGGGGGCTTAGATTAGGTGTAAGTAGCTTAAATTGTTGTAATATTTTTTAAATGTTTGTAACTTATTTTTTTTATTTTTTGTAATTTAGCTTTTTTTTATTTTTTGTACTTTAGTTAGTTTATTTAATTGTATTTAATTGTAGTCATTTGTAGGTAATTTATTTAATGATAGTGTAGTGTGAGGTTTAATTGTAACTTAGGTTAGGATTTATTTTACAGGTAATTTTGTATTTCTTTTAGCTAGGTAGTTATTAAATAGTTAATAATTATTAATTATTAATAATTATATATTATTAATTATATTGTAGCTATCTTAGGGTTTATTTTACAGGTAAGTATTTAGTTTTAAATAGGAATATTTTATTAAAGTATAGTGTAGTGTTAGGTGTAATTGTAACTTAGGTTAGTTTTTATTTTACAGGTTAATTTCTCTTTATTTTAACTAGGTAGCTATTAAATAGTTAATAACTATTTAATAACTATTGTACCTAGTTAAAATAAATTGAAAGATGCCTGTAAAATAGAAATAAATCCTAAGATAGCTACAATATAATAATTATTTATATTGTAGCTATGTAGGATTAATTTAGTTAATAAGAGAAATATTTTTTAGATTTAGTTAATTAATATTTAAGTTAGGAGGGTGTTAGGGTTAGTGTTAGACTTAGGTTTAGGGGTTAATAATTTTATTACAGTGGTGGCGGTGTAGGGGGGGCAGGATAGGGGTTAATAAATTTATTTTAGGTGGCGACGGTGTAGGGGGGGGCAGATTAGGGGTTAATAAGTTTAATATAGGTTGCGGCGGGGTCCGGGAGCGGCGGTTTAGGGGTTAAACTATTTATTTAGTTGCGGCGAGGTCCGGGATCCACAGGATAGGGGTTAATAACTTTATTATAGGTGGCGGCGGTATAGGGGGGCAGGATAGGTGTTACTAGGTATAATGTAGGTGGCGGTGGGCTCCGGGAGCGGCGGTTTAGGGGTTAATAGGTATTATGTAGGTGGCGGTGGGCTCTGGAGCGGCGGTTTAGGGGGTAATACATTTATTTAGTTGCTGCGGTGTAGGGGGGGCAGAATAGGGGTGTTTAGACTCGGGGTACATGTTTGGGTGTTAGGTGCAAACGTTTCCCATAGGAATCAATGGGATGTCGGGCAGCAGCGAACATGAACTTTCGCTATGGTCAGACTCCCATTGATTTCCAGGGCGGCGGTTTGAAAACCAGGTACACTGGGCCGGAAAAGTGCCGAGCGTACCTGCTAGTTTTTTGATAATTAGCAAAAGTAGTCAGGTAGTGCTGCACTTGTGTGCGGAACATCTGGAGTGACGTAAGAATTGATCAGTGTTGGACTGAGTCCGGTGGATCGAAGCTTACGTCACTATATTCTACTTTTGCCGGTATCTAGGGCTTGATAACTAAGGCGAATCAGCCTCGCCACAAATACGCTCCGGAATTCCAGCGTATTTGCGGTTGACGGCTTGATAACTAGGGGCCTAAGCCTGGAGCTGTCATTCCTTTTAGGCATATTTTTCCCCTATCCCAGAAAGAATTAAAACATCTCAGAGAATACTTGGATTAGAACCTGAGAAAAGGTTTTATCTCTCCCTCAACTTCCTCTGCTGCTGCAGGGATATTCTTTGTCACTAATAAGGATTGTACCCTTAAACCTATAATAGATTACAGAGCTTTAAATACTATAACCATAAAAAACAGATATCCCCTTCCTCTTATCCCCGAACTCCTTGAAAGACTAACTGATGCGACTATATTTACCAAGTTAGATCTAAAAGGCACTTATAATCTGATCAGAATGAGGAAGGGAGATGAATGGAAGACAGCTTTCAGAACCCATTATGGACTTTTCCAATATAATGTAATGCCTTTTGGTTTAACAAATGCACCAGCTACTTTTCAGTACTTCATAAACAATATTTTCAATGATTTAAAGGGACAGTCTACACCTATACAAACATTTGCCCATACCTTAGAACCATTGCCAATTTTCATAGTACACCCCTTCAACCCTAACGAGTCAGCGACACAACTTAAGTTATTTAAAATCAAAAGTTATATTTTATTTGTTAAAAATGGCCGACAAACTCCGCCCAATCCCTTCTCCACCTAACTTATAGTGGTGTTTCCTTTCTAGCTAACACTCGTGCACGTAGCACCAAGTGACGTCAGGACTATCAAAATACTCATGCGCATCTTTAGGGAAGTGAGGAAGCGGAAGTCCATCTGCGCATCTGGAATAAAAAAAAAGTGTATTGCAGATTCCCAATATACTTACACAATACAGTGACGGTCCTATGAATAATTCGATCCCTGTGAGAATTGGAAAGATGTTTTGGTTCCGGATATTTGGTTCCACTACTGTTGCGCATGCGCGAAACAACAAAAGCGCGAAACACAATTTTAACAAGTGATCAACTTTTGATTGGACCATTGACATTAACACAGTGTTTGATGTCTTGCAAACAAATTGGGATTAGTTCCCAGGAAAGAAATGCTATGTAGCACTCTCTGCCCAGACTGGGGTAGAGCCACTGTTGCCTTTAAAATTTAACTTTTATTTCTCACTTGATAAAGCCGTAACTGGCGAAACGCGTCAGGGGGGTTGTGTGGGACAATGGGGTCCCACTAAAGTGCGATATATATGTATTTTAATGTAATCTATCTCCAATAGTGTAAAAACGAACAAGTAATGGGAAGCGTAATAGACAGTGTGTGACTGCATGCCAGAGTGTAAGGGTTAAACTTGATAAGCACCGAAACAGAACTTATGGGTAACTTTATTTAAACAAACAACCCGAGAGTAACCGCACTAGTGTTACAAGGGAACTTAACCCAGCAAAGGCATCGGCTGCTAATAGACTTATAACCGAACCTGACTTAGCATTAGTGACACACTGCATTACTAAGCTGTAGTGAATAACAGCGTGGAGCGGCAGCCAGGGAATTCTGGCAAATATCATTACAAGTAAACCATAAAGATACAGTACACTGCCACACTCAGCTGTAGTAAACGACAGCGTAGAGCGGCAGTCAGGGAACCGTTGTTAGAATTATTACAAGTTAACATAACGACACAATACCGGGTGTTGGTTATGACTTACATAGAAGTATAATTATCAGTTAAGGTTAATGGGTATCAAGTGAAACTAAACTCAGAGGCTGAATATAATTAATAACTCACATAGAAGTACATCTATCAGCTATGGCTATGAATATTGAGTAAAACCGAAACTCAGAGGCAAAACATATTTATAATCACAGATATCAGAGCCCACAGCAAGGAAACAAAATGAGAGTGCTGTAATATCGTAAACTTATAAAAACACTTCAGAATTACACATTACGTGTGTTATAAGAGTAAAATTAAAAACAAGCTTTCACTATAAAGACAACCAGTGTTTCAATTCCTAGCAAGAAACCGAAATCAAAGTGTTGCAACATTGTACGCTTAAAATAACACTGCAGAATTACATTCTATATGGTTAGCTGGGGAATATACCCAATACATAGAAGCCAAGTACTAACAAGTTGAATAAAATCTAAAGGTGGATGTTGGAACTATAAACGAAACAGTCTCTGAGCACCCAGTAAAGAAAGAGACAGATATATATATATATATACATAATCACCCCGCCATCCATATGAAAAAGGGTTTGCATAAAAAATAAACAAGACAAAAAGAAAGATTTTGAATAGTGGGTCCTAGAGCAAAATTACTCGTTAAAATTCAAGCAAATTGGTGTCTTTATTGA
This sequence comes from Bombina bombina, assembly GCF_027579735.1. NCBI lineage: Eukaryota > Metazoa > Chordata > Amphibia > Anura > Bombinatoridae > Bombina > Bombina bombina. The sequence continues at coordinate 579,043,852 of NC_069501.1, read as the reverse complement.
ATCAAGTATTCAGAACTATACAGTAAAAACACACGCAACACAAATATGAGATCACTTTATTTATAAGGAGTGAAGAAAAATCATAGGTTTCCAATCATATGTAGGAAGAATTTATGTAATAACCTCGAATATAAGAGATAACCAAACACGAGCACACGTACCTTTACATAACCAAGTACAACAGATCTCAAGATACCCAACTATTACCAAGTTCTATGTATTAATATAAATAAAATCTGACAATCCCTGCTGTCACTCAGGTTTAATCACAACCCACTTTACACTAATTTAAGTCTCGAAGAACATAAGAGACTACCAAATACAACCAATACCCATTACAAGTTTGTGATCAATCTGGTTTTATTAATAAAACAAAGTACCGACTAGTCTAACTAAACCACATACACAAGTATTAAAAAAGCCGGTCACTTGAGCAATTCGACAAAAACCAGAAATAATTGACACTTGCTATTCAGAGATAGAGAGATTTTAATTTGTTTGTTTGTGTTCACCCATTTTTTAAAGTGAGAAATAAAAGTTAAATTTTAAAGGCAACAGTGGCTCTACCCCAGTCTGGGCAGAGAGTGCTACATAGCATTTCTTTCCTGGGAACTAATCCCAATTTGTTTGCAAGTTCAGTACTAGATGCTAGCACCACTCCTCAAAGGAATATAGAATATAGATACTAAATTTCAATACAGTATCTTAAATAATTGAAACCAGTGAGGAGCTTGCCTATATAGTGCCCTTGTTATCCTTGTGTGTTGAACAGTGTATGATGTCGTTCATAGGCGGAGCTGGGCGGCCATTTCTAACTGTCTAAATCTAACTTTTGATTTCAAATAACTTCAGTTGTGTCGCTGACTCATTAGGGTTGAAGGGGTGCGCTATCAAAATCTGCAATGGATCTAAGGTATGGGCGAATGTTTGTATAGGTGTAGACTGTCCCTTTAATGAATGTCTGTGTTGTAATTTATTTAGATGACATTCTAATTTATTCCAAAAATATAACTGATCACATAAAACATGTAAGATGGGTATTAGCCAGGTTAAGAGAACATTGTTTATATGCCAAAACTGAGAAGTGTCAGTTCCATGTAAAAACAATAAAATTCTTAGGATATATTATTTCTCCTGATGGTATAAACATGGATCCAGACAAAGTAACCACTATAATTCATTGGCCTAAACCAACTTCTTTAAAGTCTCTACAAAGGTTTTTGGGATTTTCCAATTTTTATAGAAGGTTTATCTACCATTTCTCTACTATGGTACAACCTCTAACCAGGTTAACAGGGAAACAAAAGTTTGTATGGACCACAGAGGCTCAAAAAGCTTTTGAGTCACTAAAAAAATGTTTCACCACAGCACCCGTTCTACGACTACCAAACCCAGATCAACAGTTCATTCTAGTGTGCGGAACATCTGGAGTGACGTAAGAATTGATCTGTGTTGGACTGAGTCCGGCGGATCGAAGCTTACGTCACTATATTCTACTTTTGCCGGTATCTAGGGCTTGATATCTAAGGCAAATCAGCCTCGCCACAAATACGCTGCGGAATTCCAGTGTATTTGCGGTTGACGGCTTGATAACTAGGGGCCTAAGCCTGGAACTGTCATTCCTTTTGGGCGTATTTTCCCCCTATCCCAGAAAGAATTAAAACATCTCAGAGAATACTTGGATTAGAACCTGAGAAAAGGTTTTATCTCTCCCTCAACTTCCTCTGCTGCTGCAGGGATATTCTTTGTCACTAATAAGGATTGTACCCTTAAACCTATAATAGATTACAGAGCTTTAAATACTATAACCATAAAAAACAGATATCCCCTTCCTCTTATCCCCAAACTCCTTGAAAGACTAACTGATGTGACTATATTTACCAAGTTAGATCTAAAAGGCGCTTATAATCTGATCAGAATGAGGAAGGGAGATGAATGGAAGACAGCTTTCAGCACCCGTTATGGACTTTTCCAATATAGTGTAATGCCTTTTGGTTTAACAAATGTACCAGCTACTTTTCAGTACTTCATAAACGATATTTTAAATTCTAATTTATTCCAAAAATATAACTGATCACATAAAACATGTAAGATGGGTATTAGCCAGGTTAAGAGAACATTGTTTATATGCCAAAACTGAGAAGTGTCAGTTCCATGTAAAAACAATAAAATTCTTAGGATATATTATTTCTCCTGATGGTATAAACATGGATCCAGACAAAGTAACCACTATAATTAATTGGCCTAAACCAACTTCTTTAAAGTCTCTACAGAGGTTTTTGGGATTTTCCAATTTTTATAGAAGGTTTATCTACCATTTCTCTACTATGGTACAACCTCTAACCAGGTTAACAGGGAAACAAACGTTTGTATGGACCACAGAGGCTCAAAAAGCTTTTGAGTCACTAAAAAAATGTTTCACCACAGCACCCGTTCTACGACTACCAAACCAAGATCAACAGTTCATTCTAGAGGTGGATGCCTCCACAGTAGGAATAGGTGCTATACTCTCACAACAAAGCTCATCTACTCAGGAACCTCGTCCCATTGCTTTCTACTCCAGACTTCTAACCCCTGCTGAAAGAAACTACATTAACCTTGTATGAGTTAGTAATCAGGAATACCCACAAAATCTCATATATCTACATATATATATATATATATATATATATATATATATATATATATATATATATACTAAAGCTAATTAGAAGTTAATATTAGTAATTCAGTTTATGATATCCTCCTACCCCTCTAGATTGTAAGTTCCCACGGGAATAAGGTCCTCAATTTCCCCTGTACTTGTCGGTAAATTTTGTCTTTTATTGTATTGTTTCTCCATTGTACTGTTATCCTTGTACCCATGGGCAGCGCTGCGGAATCTGTTGGCGCTTTATAAATAAAGAATAATAATAATAAAAAAACAATTAAACTATTATAACTATTAAACTAAAATTAAACTAACTACCAATTAAAGAAAACTAAAATACACATTTAAAAAAATCCTAACACTACTATAAAAATTATAAAGTAATTACAAAAAATAAAAAATACTAAATTACAAAAAATAACAAACACTAAAGTACAAAAAAAAAAAAAAATGATCAAAAATAAAAAAGAATTACACCTAATTTAATAGCCCTATAAAAATAAAAAAGCCCACCCAAAATAAAAAAAACCTAGCCTGCAATAAACTACCAATAGCCCTTAAAATGGCCTTTTGTGGGGCATTGCCCCAAAGAAATCAGCTCTTTCACCTGTAAAAAAACACAAAGACCCCCCAACAGTAAAACCCATCACCCACCCCAAAATAATAAACCTAACTCTAACAAAAAGCTAAGCTACCCATTGCCCTGAAAAGGGCATTTGTATGGGCATTGACCTTAAAAGGGCATTCAGCTCTTTTGCTTGCCCTGAAAAGGGCATTCAGCTCTTTTAAGAAAAGCCCAACCCCTACACTAACTAACACTAACCCCGAAGATCCATTTACAGTTCCTTAAAGGACCAGTCAACACATTAGATTTGCATAATCAACAAATGCAAGATAACAAGACAATACAATAGCACGTAGTCTGAACTTCAAATGAGTAGTAGATTTTTTTATAACAAATTTCAAAGTTATGTATATTTCCACTCCCCTTGTACCATGTTATAGCAATCAGCCAATCACAAATGCATATACGTATAGTCTGTGAATTCTTGCACAAGCTCAGTAGGATCTGGTGACTCAAAAATTGTAAATATAAAAGACTATGCACATATTTTTTTAATGGAAGTAAATTGGAAAGTTGTTTAAAATTACATGCTGTATCTGAATCATGAAAATTTAATTTAACCTGAGTGTCCCTTTAAGTCCGGACTTCGAGGCGACGAGAGGTCTTCATCCAGGCGGCGAGGTCTTCATCTGTCCAGGCGGCGTCTTCTATCTTCATCCAGGTGGCATCTTCTATCTTCATCCCGGCGGTGTCTTCTATCTTCATCCCAGCGGTGCGGAGCGGGTCCATCCTGAAGACATTCGGCACGGAGCATCCTCTTCATACGGTCGCCGCTGTATACTGAATCTTCAATGCAAGGGAGCCTTTTCAAAATGGCGTCACTTGCATTCCTATTGGCTGATTTGATTTTGGAAAATCAAATCAGCGAATAGGATGAGAGCTAGTGAAATCCTATTGGCTGATTTGAACAGCTAATACAATTTCAGAAGCTCTCATCCTATTGGCTGTTTTGAACAGCCAATAGGATTTCACTAGCTTTCACTAGCTCTCTTGTAATCTAGGCCAGTGCATTTCAAAGATCTTGCACCTTCATTATTAAACTCACATTCACAAATACGAGTTCAATAATATAGGTGCAACAACATTAAAATGCACTGGCGTGACCATGATTGGACTTGCATAAAGGAACATTGTCCTTTTGCCATGATAATTTATAATATAAGCCCAACCTTAATAAATTAGACCAATCAAATTCCATAATGATTATGACTTAATTATATTTATTAAACAAAAACACCCCTTATTTATGTAAACAATAGATAATGTTCCAAAGTTAAAGGTAATGCAAGTCAAAATAATTAAAAGCGAAAATGTTCCCAGGACAAGCTATCAGCTACAGTGACAGCTGTTTCTGTGCACCTGACCTGTGAAGCATATAGCCATGCAGTCTAATTTACACAACTACATGTAGTGAGTGGGCATACACTTTGCAGGCCTGGTGCACACAGTATATATATAATATATATATATATATATATATATATATATATATATATATACACTATAGATAATATATATATATATATATATATATATATATTTTATTTATTTTCTTAAACATGGGTAAAGTTACAAGTAACAACATTTATAAGACCACACCAGTTGTTATCAAATTACCAAATAGAAAAAGGTTTACAAATCTATTTGAAAAGGAAGAGAACTAACAATTGCCCTTATATTTATTTAACTGTGGGCTGATAGGGCTCATTCTCTTATATGTTATGACAAAATTACTTCTTAGTCTTTTGTCTGATATGTCCTGCATATAGAACACCTACTTTTTATAGACATTGGGCTTATTGTAATTTTTTAACATATATTTAATCTGATAGAAATTATTTTTCCCTTAAAATAGGATTGTTGTGTTTTAACAAATTATAAAGAAAAAAGCTACAGGATAAAAATAAATTCTAATACATTTTGCCACTAAATCAATGTGTTTTTTTTTTAAATTTATTAGAGAAACTTTCAAATTGCTCAAGATATATGCAGTAGATTATTGTCCAGAGATCGCTTCATGTGGTATATTCAAACCATAGGAAACATCAAAAAAATTATTTATGGTGTCAAAAACTTAATTTCCAATAGGGCACACTGCATGTAGCAGGGCATCTGTGTGTGTACTTACTATAATTAAATATCAACCCTGGCTTTAGAGCTTCACAAATAGGAAACCACTTGGTTTCTGGCCATATTTTATAAACTATTAATGAGAAACCTGGCTCCCACCAGCATGAAGTAATAGTGTGACAGCTACAAAGACAGCAGGGAGTGAATGAAATAAGTTAGATCAGCGTAATTAACATGAGAAATACCTGTGTAGGGGAGCACAAGGACTAGTCGCAGCCTATCAATAAAGTGAAGTGTTTGACCTGCCTGCAAAAAACCCCCATGCTGTTATCTAGTTATTAAAGATCTACTACAGTATAGTATAACACTGAGTTCAATTTCACACAAAGACAGAGGTAGTTTATTACTATTTGAAGCCCTTCTGAATTCAAATAGCCTTTTGATCTGTTGTAGAAAAGCCAAATAAATCTTGTTTGATGCGGCAACTTTAATAGCCTCAAATTTTATTTCTGTGTTTTTTTGGTTGGCATTAATGGTTCCTGTAAATGAAATGGCCATCATAAAATGTTTCTTGTGTCATTCACTTTTACATCATGCGCTACTGAGGATTTGCTTTAAAGGGATGTTCTGATGCAAAAATTGGCTTTTCTAATTGGTTAAAATGTAATTTTATATTATTGGACCTAAACAACTATGGGCCAGATAAAATATGAAACACAAAAATTTGATATGATTTTTAATTATCTTGTGATAAATGAATACCACTTCACCTTTTGTACTTGCATCACTTGTTGGATTTATTTGTATTGTACATAAATCAAAATAAATAAATATATATATATATATACTGGCCCTATACATTGTTGTAGTGCTATCAAAGTACTTTGCTCCAGTACAATGTGTAGCTCCCATACAAACAAATCCAGCATGTAATTCTGCAGCACAAATTACACCCTAAACTGCTTAGCCCTCAACCACATATAAAGCCCTAGCTCACCAGACTTCCCCCCAAAATAAACCTTTTAAACCACAAACTCACCACCACCTCACTACAACACTGAAAATTGCAAATTTCCTCTACTGCTATCAACCTACTTAATTTTAATGCAATTAAGAACCACACTGCCAGACCCCCCCACACACTATTAAGGCATAAACCACCTGACCTACCCATCACAATTTACCCCCTCAAAGCACTAACACCCTTCTCATCAGTCTGCTATTAATATATTCAGTTTTTGTATGTGCCGAATAATATGTAGCATTGTAGCATTGTTTTATGCAATATTTGACGGATATAAAAATCGAACAAAATAGCATAAATCTAAAAAGAATATTTTATTGTGCTCAGATCATTCAAAATACTTAAGCAGAATGTAATTTGTATGCATTGCTAGTTCCTAGCAACTTATTATGACTTCATTGTGATCATGTCACATGCAAAGAAAAAGTTCTTAAAGGAGAAGGAACCTTGCATATTAGTCCCATATTAGTGTTCTTAGTGTTGGCACTCTGCAAATAACAGATAATAATAATAATGTTCTGATTTTTGTGGGAACCTTGTGAAGTCGCTATTGTAGTATAATGTTAGTCTGTGTAATCTATGCCATCTGCTGGGAAGTAGGCTGTATGGCAGGGTAGCAACCTGACAATTATAACTGATATATCTAACCACCATTGCTGACAGATCCCTAAGGTAGATATCGCTTTACACACTATCAAGGTTCCAAATACTATGACCACTTGTTTGTAAATTAGGAATTTACTCTTTTAAAGGCATGCATGAGATAAACATAAAAATGGCAAACACCTGCAAGATTAAGGGCACATTTATCACAAACTCACTGGCATGGAGAGAAATCACTCAAAAATATGTTTTGTGAGCATTATATTGTAATATAGATGTCTCTACTTTACATACAGACTGCTACTTAGCAAGATTAACAGCTCTCTAGATAAAACTTGCATTTTTACATTACTTTGAGGAACCTTGCAGAACTGATGAGACTTTTTAGATAATCTCTCAAGAACAGATAGATTTAGTAAATTGGGCCCTAACTGACAGTGAGCTTTTGATGAAGTGTAGATGTAGTTTTTGTGGGGTTGAGCATTTGCAGATAATTCCATCTCTCTAATCTCCTATCTGTCTAAGTGACCATCTTTAAGTGCCAGTGCTAAGAATTAGACAATAATTACAAAGACCACTGAACAGAGTGCTACTTACTTGCTACTACTAAACCTAACATCTGCTGAAACTAACCCTGCTATTTCTCATTTACTTTCAGGTATGTCACCCCCTAAAACCACTGTCTACTCTATTCCTGGACCATTTTACACTGTTTTAAAATTGTTCTGGTATTTCACCCCCTTAAACCACTGTCTTTCCTGATCTGCTCAAATCTTATTCCCAGCACGTGCAATTATTTAATTTTTAACTTTGATTGAATAATTCATTAATGAATTAATCCCCACCCAATTTGGTTTACTTACATCTATCCCTCTAATCTAGGTCTAATTTTTACTCTTCTCACATGGCTGTCACTTATCTCCCAATCAACTAATTTAGTAAACTCAACTGCCTGCAGAAGCCTATAAATTTAAGATCAGTTAAGGGGGAGCATTTGCTGAGGTTGAGAATTTGTAGAGAATTCCATCTCTCTAAGCTCCCATCTGTCTAAGTGACCATCTTTAAGTGATAATACTAAGAATACAATACTCATTCCTTATCCTTCTCCACATGCAGTTTATATCGGCCTCTCTCTCCTTTCTTCTCTATACCTTAGCTCTCATAAACTACATTCTATTTTAAAAGCAATGTTACTAAATTGCACCACCTCACAGAAATACCCTCACTGCTACAAATCTCCTTCTCACCTACTCTTACTTTCCATCTTGCTGCTATTAGCATCAGGCGACATCTCTCCAAATCCTGGACCAACCCTCATTCCCACTATTACCCAATCACACACATAACCTAATTTCTATCCCATGCATCCCAAACGCACAGACTCCTTTCACTTGTGCACTATGGAACTCTCGTTCTGTCTGCCACAAACTTACAACCATTTATGACCTGTTTATATCAAATGCTTTCACCCTTTTAGTAATTACCGAACCCTGGCTATCTGCTTCTGACACTGTTTCGATTGCTGCTCTCACACATGATGGTTTCCAATTTAGCCATACCACAAGGCCAGGTGAGAAACATGGCGGCGGTATTGGGATCCGGCTCTCCCCCTCCTGAACCTTTAAGTACCTACCTCCAATACAATCTCATTTCTTCTCCTCCTTTGAAGTCCACTGTATTCGCCTGTTCTCCCCCCTCTCTCTCACAGTGGCAGTCATCTATCGCCCTCCTGGACCAACCTCCCAATTCCTTGACAACTTTGCCGTCTGGCTTGAAGTAATATACAAGGTAGTTGCAATTTTTGACAAAGTGACTAAAATGTGTGCGCACTTAATTCCTGAGATTTTCATGCTCATACAAGCAAGCTGAAATGCTAGCAAGCCTAAAATGCTAGTTAAAGGACATTATACACTAGATTTTTCTTTGCATAAATGTTTTGTAGATGATTCATACAGTTTTTTCTTTTTTAAATGTATAGTTTTGCTTATTTTTAAATAACATTGTGCTGATTTTCAGACGCCTAACCAAGCCCCAAAGTTTTAAAGTATACTGATGTATACCTACTCCAGCTTGCTCCTGTTTGTGTAAAGAGTCTTTTTATATGCAGGGGAGGGGGGGAGGTGTCTGGTTTTTTTGCTATACACCCACTTTTAGTGGGTTTTCCTGCTAACCATTTTAACAGAGCTAAACTGGGAGTAAGTTTTTAAACTGTTTTATACTGGATTTTTATATCAGTATCTGTGCATATTATTCTTTTTAGTAGTGTCTATTACATGCAGCTATATACAAAATGGTGTATACTGTCCCTTTAAGTAGCTGTGGTCTTAAGTGAAATCATCTCAATCATATTGGGATGATTGACAGCCTTGAGCATGATCGACCATGTGCAATCAGGGTGTGGCATTGCCAAAACATCTTCTTGTTTGCCGCAAAGCTGGGAGGATAGGTTTACTGGAATGAGCATACGATTGGTATGCTAACTGTTCCATGCGAGCGAAAAGGGGTTTATCACAGCTCTTTGCGTGCATCAGAAAGACCGTGCCTATTACGAGTTGAAAGTAAACATGTTTGCTTGAGCGCAATTTAATTTAACGCACTTCATAAAGTGCGACTTCAGAGCTCTGGGTAACTACTACGCTCAACAAAAAGTTGCACAAAACACATAAAAAATGCATTTATAACACGAGGCGTCTTATCAATATTGTCTGCGAGTCAACGAGACTGAACAAGCCTTTCTCAGTCATCTCCTTAGATGCTGAGAAGGCCTTTGATAGATTCAGATGGAGTTACCTTTGGGAGACTCTCAGCGCTTTTAAGTTTCCCTCCGACATATGCCTCGCGATACAAGCCTTATACTCCAGACCTACGGCAGTGGTCAGGGGCTTAGGCTTCCAATCGACCCCATTCTCCATCTTTAATGGAACGAGGCAGGGCTGCCCACTCTCCCCGTTATTGTTCGCTCTGGCCATTGAGCCACTTGCTGAAACAATACGTTCCAACACGGGTTTAGAAGGAATTACACTTTCCGTCTCCAAACATAATATCGCTCTGTTTGCAGATGATGTTACTGTGTTTTCTGCAGACCCACTCCGCACAATCCCAAGACTTTTGGAAATCCTGGAGACCTTTGGTACTCTCTCTTTTTATAAGCTGAATACCCCCAAGACAGAAATTTACTGGTGGGGTTACCCCCAAAATTATGTCATGGAGTTACAAAAGAAGTTCGACTTCAAATGGTCTGGGTAACGCACCTTGGAGTAAAGATCTCTAACAATTTGAAGCAAATGGTTAAGGATAATTATCTCCCCCTTCTGGCAGACTTACGCGCTCTGAAAAACGTATGGGACCACAAGAACATTTCTTGGATGGGCCGCATAGCTTCCCTCAAAATGTCGTTTCTTCCTCGGCTCACCTATCTGTTTCGATGCCTCCCAATTAGAGTACCTACTCACCTCTTATTACAATTTCAAAGTGAGTGTACAAAATTTATTTGGCAGAATAGGACCCCCAGAATAGCACATAGAACCTTACAGCTTCCTATTGAGCTAGGAGGGCTGGCTTCCCCATCCATAGTTAAGTACTATGAGGGAGCCATGCTCACGCATATCTCTCAATGGGGGTGCGCCACGCTAAAGACAGGTGGAGAGATGTTGAACAAGCCTCACTACCCTTTGACATTTTCCTAAAGGATTTAATCTGGACCCCAGTCCATAGCCGTAGAACCTTAGGCATAAATAATCTTGTAGTACTTGAGTGTCTGGCAATCTGGGATAAGATCCGGAATCACAGCCTGATCGCACCTCATCCCTCCCTGATCACCTCTGTCTTGGGCCTTCTTACAGGCCTCGCGGAAACACATCCCAATACATGGGCTCGATTAGGTGTCAAACAAGTTTCGGACTTTTGGTCAAGGTCTAGTGGAGACGGTTTTATTTCACTGTCTCAGGGCCGACCCTGTGAAAATATCCCATCCTTTCTTCACTTTGAACTCACTAGAATTAAGAGTTTCCTCTCCAGCTGGGGTTTCCTTCCTTCTGTCTCTCGCCAGTTCTCACTCCATGAGAGTCTGTGTGGAATGGGGGCCGTAGACTCCACAAGCCTCTCTCGAGACATTACGGTCTGCTAGATGGCACCATACCCCCTGCCCTGGCATCACACCTACTAAAGTGGAATGCTGCTCTTCACACCCACATTCCTGTAAACTCTTGGCAGAGGTCCATCACCTTAATTAAAAAATCATTACACTGTATAACAATGTTCGGGACCTACTACAAAGTCATTTCTCAATGGTATCTCGTCCCTACGTGACTATCCAAAATGTTTCCACTGTGTTGGAGGGAATGTGGTCTCCCTGGAGATATGCTCCACACGTGGTGGGAGTGCCCTAAGGTAATACCCCTGTGGAACTCGTGCTTCCGCACTCTGGTAGCTTTCAAGATTGCGATCCCTAAAAGCCCTGCAACGGCACTACTCCACCTAAACTTACACACCCTTCCTAAACAACAGCAGATTTTTTGTGTATATCTCATGTCATCTGTTAAAACTAATATTGCTAGATGTTGGAAGAAAGCAACTCCCCCACGGTGGTCCGATATCCTTAACACGATGGCCTACCTGAAAAAGGACATATATTATAGTCTGGACAAAGTAGACCAATTTTAAATGGTTTGGGCTGACTGGAAAGACGCACACGACACTCAATGGATACCTCCAGTTAGGGCCTAAGTGATTCTGCCCCGGACACTTTGGGGTGACTGCCTGAGACGCCCCCCCCTTCCCCCCCTTCTCCCCTTATCTGGGTCCCTTCCTCTCCTCCCCCCCCATTCTCCTTCCCCCTTTTAATAGTTATCTTGAAATGTACCGACCCCTTTCTCTGTCTGTTGAACATACAAGTTATATGTTATAGATTTTGTACTCATACAGACTTGTTGCGTGTCATATTGTGCAGGGGACCTGCGAGTCCTCAGTTGTTATATTATATTGTTTAAAACGAATAAAAATCATTATTAAAAAAAAAATGCATTCAAAAGTATAGTTACACTCATAACTGTTGAATAAAACATTAATTATTGTTAGGGAAAAAAAGGCATGCAAAGGCATGTACGTATGTTTTAACATAGAGATACATACATACAAATGTCTAAATATGTGTGCAAATATATATTTATGTATTTATATGTGTATTTACATATATATATATATATATATATATATATATATATATATATATAAATATATATACATATAAACACTTAAACACATATGTTTACATATACAGGCGTACCTCATATTACAGGTTTGGTTCCAGACCACCCTACTAAAGTGAGTCACACTAATATTTTTCCCCAGTGCAGATTAAAGTTACATTTACAGGGAGTGCAGAATTATTAGGCAAATTAGTATTTTGACCTTCCTCTTTATGCATGTTGTCTTACTCCAAGCTGTATAGGCTCGAAAGCCTACTACCAATTAAGCATATTAGGTGATGTGCATCTCTGTAATGAGAAGGGGTGTGGTCTAATGACATCAACACCCTATATCAGGTGTGCATAATTATTAGGCAACTTCCTTTCCTTTGGCAAAATGGGTCAAAAGAAGGACTTGACAGGCTCAGAAAAGTCAAAAATAGTGAGATATCTTGCAGAGGGATGCAGCACTCTTAAAATTGCAAAGCTTCTGAAGCGTGATCATCGAACAATCAAGCGTTTCATTCAAAATAGTCAACAGGGTCGCAAGAAGCGTGTGGAAAAACCAAGGCGCAAAATAACTGCCCATGAACTGAGAAAAGTCAAGCGTGCAGCTGCCAAGATGCCACTTGCCACCAGTTTGGCCATATTTCAGAACTGCAACATCACTGGAGTGCCCAAAAGCACAAGGTGTGCAATACTCAGAGACATGGCCAAGGTAAGAAAGGCTGAAAGACGACCACCACTGAACAAGACACACAAGCTGAAACGTCAAGACTGGGCCAAGAAATATCTCAAGACTGATTTTTCTAAGGTTTTATGGACTGATGAAATGAGAGTGAGTCTTGATGGGCCAGATGGATGGGCCCGTGGCTGGATTGGTAAAGGGCAGAGAGCTCCAGTCCAACTCAGACGCCAGCAAGGTGGAGGTGGAGTACTGGTTTGGGCTGGTATCATCAAAGATGAGCTTGTGGGGCCTTTTCGGGTTGAGGATGGAGTCAAGCTCAACTCCCAGTCCTACTGCCAGTTTCTGGAAGACACCTTCTTCAAGCAGTGGTACAGGAAGAAGTCTGCATCCTTCAAGAAAAACATGATTTTCATGCAGGACAATGCTCCATCACACGCGTTCAAGTACTCCACAGCGTGGCTGGCAAGAAAGGGTATAAAAGAAGAAAATCTAATGACATGGCCTCCTTGTTCACCTGATCTGAACCCCATTGAGAACCTGTGGTCCATCATCAAATGTGAGATTTACAAGGAGGGAAAACAGTACACCTCTCTGAACAGTGTCTGGGAGGCTGTGGTTGCTGCTGCACGCAATGTTGATGGTGAACAGATCAAAACACTGACAGAATCCATGGATGGCAGGCTTTTGAGTGTCCTTGCAAAGAAAGGTGGCTATATTGGTCACTGATTTGTTTTTGTTTTGTTTTTGAATGTCAGAAATGTATATTTGTGAATGTTGAGATGTTATATTGGTTTCACTGGTAAAAATAAATAATTGAAATGGGTATATATTTGTTTTTTATTAAGTTGCCTAATAATTATGCACAGTAATAGTCACCTGCACACACAGATATCCCCCTAAAATAGCTAAAACTAAAAACAAACTAAAAACTACTTCCAAAAATATTCAGCTTTGATATTAATGAGTTTTTTGGGTTCATTGAGAACATGGTTGTTGTTCAATAATAAAATTAATCCTCAAAAATACAACTTGCCTAATAATTCTGCACTCCCTGTACACTATACTGTAGTCTATTAATTGTGCAATAGTAGTATCTGTAAAAAGACAATGCACATACTTTAATTAAAAACTACTTTATTGCTAAAAAAAAATGCTAACCATCATTTAAGCCCTTCAGTGAGTCATAATATTTTTGCTGGTGGTGTATACTGTATATATATAAATATATATATATATTGCTGGTGGTGTATACTGTATATATATATATATATATATATATATATATATATATATATATATATATGTGTGTGTGTGTGTGTTTGTGTGTGTGTGTATGTGTGCATTCATGTGTTTGTTTATATGTTGGAAAAATGGCGCCAGTAGACTTACTCAACAAAGGGTTGCACAAACCTTCAATTTGTAAAAAGAGCAATATCTGTGAAGCGCAGTAAAATGAGGTATGCCTATATAGACATAAAGTATATATAAGTGCACTGGAGCCCTTTGCAGTCAAGAAGCCGAAAACATGACAAAAGATATTTATGCAATATTCATATTTAATAAAGTGTTTAACTGTGTATGTACTGTACACGTACTGTAAATATTTCCCATTCCAATGTTCTCCACATAGTGGAATATGTTCTATGTTTTTTTAAATAGATATTCTTATAAATATAGGTATAGATATATATTTTACAAAAAAATCATATACTGTAGATAGATGATATATATAAAATAGTCTGCTATATGAAGAACACTGGAATGCGAAATTTCATGTTGGGTTAGCGCATTTGGTTAAAATCAATCTGGTTTGTGTGCGACTAGGGGTGTTTTTTTCGCCCTACATTGAAGTCTATGGGGGAATACTGTAACGTGTCGCGATATTCAAAGTTCGGCTTTTTGTGCAAGTCAGTTTACCTATTGTGCAAACATTTTTTACTTTCAATTTCTAATATACATGCATCCCAACACACGCATAAAGTTTCCATCCAGCTGGAATTAACGCACGAGCGGAAACGATAAATAGCACTCCTCTCATAAACTAGCCATATATGTCAATATTAAACTTTAAAAGTGCATTCTCTATCTAAATCATGAAAGATTCATTTTGACTTTCATGTCCCTTTAAGACTGCCCAAGTCCAAAGTATCAGAATTTCAATGTAAACCCCTAGATTACGAGTATTGCGTTAGAGGCTATGCGGTGATAACAAGCAGTTTTCTCACACCGCTCACTTACATACAGCGCTGGTATTACGAGTTTTTACAAACCTGGCATTAAAAGAAAAAAAGTGAGCGTTGAGCAAAATGTTGCTCCAAATCTCACTTCAATACCAGCGATGCTTAAAGGGACAAAATTAAACTTTCATGATTCAGATAGGGCATGCAATTTTAAACAACTTTCCAATTTACTTCTATTATCTAATTTGCTCAATTCTTTAGATATCTTTTGTTGAAGAAATAGCAATGCACATGTGTAAGCCAATCACACAAGGCCTTTATGTGCATGAACCAATCAGCAGCTACTGAGCATATTTAGATATGCTTTTCAGCAAGTGATATCAAGAGAATGAAGCAAATTAGATAATAGAAGTAAATTAGAAAGTTGTTTAAAATGACATGCTCTTTCTAAATCATGAAAGAAAAAAATTGGGTTTCATGTCCCTTTAAGTCAGAGGTGAGCTGGTGTAACGTGCTCATGCACGATTTCCCCATAGGAATCAACGGGGAGAGTCGGCTGAGAAAAAGTCTAACACCTGCAAAAAAGCAGCGTATAACTCAGTAATGCAGCCCCATTGATTCTTAAGGGGAAACACATTTTATGTTTACACCTAACACCCTAACATGAACCCCAAGTCTAAACACCCCTAATCTTACACTTATTAACCCCTAATCTTCCGCCTCGACATCGCCGACACCTACATTATAATTATTAACCCCTAATCTGCCGCTCCAGACACCGCCGCCACATACATTATATTTATGAGTCCCTAATATGTTGCCCCCAATATCGCCGACACTTACATTATATTTATTAACCCCTAATCTGCTGCCCCCTATGTTGCCGCAACCTACCTACACTTATTAACCCCTAATCTGCCGCCCCCAACATCGCCGCCACTATACTAAATTTATTAAACCTAAACCTAAGTCTAACCCTAACACCCCCTAACTTAAATATAATTTAAATAAATCTAAATAAATATTCCTATCATTAACTAAATAATTCCTATTTAAAACTAAATACTTACCTGTAAAATAAACCCGAAGCTAGCTACAATATAACTGCTACATTGCATCTAGCTTAGGGTTTATTTTTATTTTACAGGCAAGTTTGTATTTATTTTAACTAGGTAGAATAGTTATTAAATAGTTATTAACTATTTAATAACTACCTAGCTAAAATAAATACAAATGTACCTGTAAAATAAAACCTAACCTAAGTTACAATAACACCTAACACTACACTATCATTAAATAAATTAAATAAATTAAATACAATTACCTAAATTAAATTAGCTAGTACAAACCCCCCCCCCCCACTAAATTACAGAAAATAATAAACAAATTACAGATATTTAAACTAATTACACCTAATCTAATAGCCCTATTAAAATAAAAAAGCCCCCCCCCAAAAAAAACTAGCCTAAACTAAACTACCAATAGCCCTTAAAAGGGCCTTTTGTGGGGCAACCCCCCAACAGTAAAACCCACCATCCACACAACCAACCCCCAAATAAAATACTATCTAAAAAAAACCTAAGCTCCCCATTGCCCTGAAAAGGGCATTTGGATGGGCATTGCCCTTAAAAGGGCAGTTAGCTCTTTTGCCGCCCAAACCCTAACCTAAAAATAAAATCCACCCAATACACCCTTAAAAAACCTAACACTAACCCCCTGAAGATCGACTTACCAGGAGATGTCTTTGTCCAAGCTGGGCCGAGGTCCTCAACGGAGCCAGGAGAAGTCTTCATCCAAGCTGGGCTAAGTGGTCCTCCAGACGGGCAGAAGTCTTCATCCAGACGGCATCTTCTATCTTCATCCATCCGGCGCGGAGCGGGTCCATCTTCAAGACATCCGACGCGGAGCATCCTCTTCATCCGACGATTAAAGCTGAATGAAGGTACCTTTAAGTGACGTCATCCAAGATGGCGCCCCTTAGATTCCGATTGGCTGATTGGAACAGCCAATAGGATTTTTTCTACCTTAATTTTGATTGGCTGATAGAATTCTATCAGCCAATCGGAATCTAAGGGACGCCATCTTGGATGACGTCACTTAAAGGTACCTTCATTCAGCTTTAGTCGTCGGATGAAGAGGAATTTTTTTTTATCAGGTAGTGATATTATGAGTGTAACTGTACTTTTAAATGTATTTTTGATGCGTTTTGTGACACTTTTTTGACTTGCATAACAGTCAACCAGAGCTCTGAAGTTGCAGTAATCATTCTAGTGTAAATTGTGATTTCTCTTACGCGTTATCAATTACTTTCAATTTGTAATACGGGCAGAATTTAACTTGCGGGCGATATTGTTTGCGAGCAAACAATAGCGCGCCACTCATAATTTAGCCCTATGTGTACAATAAGAGAAGAGCCCTGATCTTACAATCTATATAAGTCTAATTCACAAAGGGATTTTATTACTTACTCTTTGCTTATCTGGCTTTCATTAATACATGAATAGGACATGGTCTGCTGCTTTGCAGTACATACAAAGACTCAGGCCAATGAACATGTTGACATCCCCCTAAATATAGGAAAGGATAAGAGAGTTTTTAAAAATATTACATTTGAATGGGAAAACAACTGATGGCCTAGATATTTGTTTTGTCTCAATTAACATTTCGGCAGCATGAATGATGCAGCATGTAAATGTTGCTGCTTTTAATATTTTCCCTTCACTAAAATATCATATTTCACTACTTTCAATGATTTTCCCTCCTTAAATATTATTTAAATGTAAGTCTATAAGAATCTACATAAGATTGTTACATTTCTTTCATTCAGATGTTGATTACATAGACTCAATGAGATTACTATGTTCTAGGATACCTAATAATATTCAAATGAACAAAGTGTATGCTTACCCTTAAAGACGTGGACTGTTTTTAATTTAAAGTCATGAGATGTGATATTCAAAGGAATGTACTATGACATTTGAATGTTGATTCTTGTAGACTTCCAAGAACATGAGACATATTAAATGAACGCTGCAAAATATCGGCTTATCCTTAAATAATAGATGATCCAGGCAAAAGTTTGTGGTAAGTAGGAAGACCATTTCTCATTCTATTCCATAGAAAATTTAATTACTGTATTCAAAGTAATAAGCATTTGAAAAGAATGCATTTGACATGTATCCTCTGTCATGTAATCAAAATCCTCCACAATGTATTTATTTAGTTATCTGTGAGTGCTCTGTGGTAACCTCTATAACTTCCTGGATTAAGGATTCTTTCATTATATCATGCACTTGGGATAATCTTACCTTCCTTTGGATGGTATTAGTCAAATTAGTGTGTAAGAATTTAAGATTAGTCAGATATATTTTCTCCAAAATTTTTAAGCAAGTACATGTTAAAAATTGGTTCAGTACATGAAACATTGCCATTCAAAAAAGAAAACATAACAGTATTTATGAACAGTAGCATTTTTTGTGTTTTATCACTGTTACTTTGACTCAAATGTTTTACTATGGTATATAAGGACATTTGTGCAGATTTAATTTTATTATTTAGATAACGAAATCACCTATTACCATTTACCATTTATTTACATTGACTATTCCATGATGAAAGACAGCATCTCCTTTACAAAAAAAAACATTTCATCACCACAGTTGACTTCACAGATAGGGGCATATTTATCAAGTTCCGAATGGAGCTTGATGCCCCGTGTTTCTGGCGAGCCTGTAGGCTCGCCAGAAACAGCAGTTATGAAGCAGCGGTCACAACATCAGCGGACAGACATCGCCGGAAATCAACCTGATCGAGTATGATCGGGTTTATTGACACCCCCCTGCTGGCGGCCTATTGTCCATGAGTATGCAGGGGGCGGCGTTGCACCAGCAGCTCTTGTGAGCTGCTGCTGCAATGCTGAATACGGCAAGCGTAGTGCTCGCCGTATTCAGCAAGGTCTGTCAGACCTGATCCGCACTGTCGGATCAGGTCCGACAGACCTTGATAAATAGAGGCCATAGTGTCTAATTTTAATTTTCTTTCTTTCAGACTGCTTTTTAACTTGATTCTTCATTCATCGCCTCCTTATAGCCACTAATTAGTGCTTTATTCAATATGAAGTTATTTATTATAATCATTACACAGAAGCTATAGACACAGCAATTGACCCAATAAGCATCATTTGAGTTATAATTAATTTGAGAATTCCACCAATAATACTCCATTTAATAAATAAAAAAAATTGATGCTAAATAGTAGGCTAAATAGTAAAGCAATGATGTAAAGCAATGATGTAAAGCAATGATGTCACTTCTGGCAAAGAAGATCATTTTACACTATGGAAAATGGTCTGGATGGCAAACATTGTAATACAGTGTAAATAATTAAAAGTGTAAAATAATGGAAGTTGGTATGAAAGAATCTGATACTGGAAGCAAAAAGGTTACTCTGCTCCAGTGTATCTTTTTCTACATCTCCAGGTGGATTATTCTTATTCAGGCTGACAGCAGCTTGCTGGTAGTCACATTTCTATCTTCTTGATTTGGCCATGTATGCAAGATGTGCAGATGAGCTACAATTATGGGGGTCAGATCTGAGGTCTGATATGGACATGAGGCTGAAAGAACCTTTCTAGCTAGGGGTTTTATCTGAGGTCCAGTGTGGACATTAGACATTAATGGCCAGTGTCAAGAGTAGGAAGATAAAGCAAAGTGCCAACAACAGCTCCAAATCTAAGAGTCAATGTAAACTAACAAGCTCTCTGAAGGGTTTATGAGCTTTGGGTTTAATCTTCATTTTAGAAGAAAAAAAAAAAAGAATTTAAGAACAACCAAGAAAAAATGCTACTTTTCTATCAGCTAAAAAGGTGATCCTTATGGTGCATATAAAAATATGTTTTAAAAAAAAAAAAAGTGTATTAGTTCTGTAGTTAATGTTAATTAAAATGAATATGAGTAGTTTCTTCATAAATTTACTAGAAAATATCAATAAATAGCCTTGCAGTTGAGGTAGGTATGAAAGACAGTTCCAGTTTAACCAACAGAAATTAAAGACAAAATAGATAGATTCAATGAAATACTCTAAGATCAAATTTTGGCCAAAATACTTCTGACAAAGTTTTATTAAAGGGAAAAAGTCTTGGCTGTGACCTTTGTCAAAATTGACCCTGCGGACTCTTCTTATAGGTAGAGTGGGCAGGTTCAATTTTGTCAGCTAGTCCTCCCATCCTTAATTCATAATGCAAATTTTTATATAAATGCAGGAGGAGAGCTCTTAGAAGAATCAAAATACCAAGAGACACAGATTGAACAGCGTACTTAATTTTCTAAAACAAAATAAAAAATTTAGGATGGTAGATGTTGGAGGCTTGAGGGTATCACATGGAGGGTAGATTTAGTTTGTATGTAATATAAGTACAAGTGTTATAGTGAAAGGGTTCAGAAACCCTATGGTGAGAGTCAGTTATGATTAAACTATATTGGAGGCATTAGGACAGTTGTAGTTAGGGTCAAAGGGCTTTACCTCTAGCACATATGTTACACAAGAACCAGTGCTATAGTGACAGGGGTCAGAAACTCCATGGTGACTGTCATAGAGACCACCTATTAAAAGCTAATTTTTTAGCCCAAAATAGGGCGCAATTCTTTAAAGCACTCTGGTCTGACAAGATTCAAGGAAATACTTTGTCGATATTACAAGGTGCATCAAGGAATGTTTGAAAGACAATGTTTACCTTGGGAAATGTTTATCTTATTAAGAGGAGTTTGCTAATAGGCTTTATACAATATAATGCTCAGAAAAATACACTGATGATTTCTCTCCATGCTGGCGAGTTTTTGAGAATTGGGCACATACGGGTAGATAACGAGTTTTGTGCTAAACAGGGTAGAAACTTAGCCAAAAAGTTGCGTTACTTCACTCTCAATAGCGCTGCCATTATGAGTTAATGAAAAGCCTCCTTGTGCGTGTGATATGGTGGCGTTAAGCTCCATACCACACAAAAGCCAAGGGCTGAGTTTACGTGCTCGTGCACGCTTTCCCCCATAGACATTAATGGGGAGAAAGTGTTAGAAAAAAACTAACACCTGCGATCACGGAATGAAAAATCTCTGTAACGCAACCCCATTGATGTCTATGGGGGAAAAAAAGTTTTCTAAACACCCCTAATCTGCCACCCTTGACATCGCAACACGTAAATAAAGTTATTAACCCCTAATCTGCTGCTCCCAAAATCTCTGACACTAATAAAAGCTATTAACCCCTATTACGCCACTCCCCTACATCGCTGCCACTTTAATAAATTTATTAACCCCTATTACGCCACTCCATGACATCGCTGCCACTATAATAAAGTTATTGACCCTAATCGGCCGCTCCCCGACATCGCTGACACTATAATAAAGCTATTAACCCCTAAACCTCTGGCCTCTCACATCGCCGCCACTAAATAAACCTATTAACCCCTAAATTTACTTGTGAAATAAAAATAAACCTAACATTAAACTATAAATGAACCTAACATAACTATTCTAATAAAATTAAAAACAATACTACCAATTAAAAAATCTAAATTACAAATTAAAAAACTAACACTACGAAAAAAAATTAAAAATCTAAAATTACAAAAAATAATAAACACTAAATTACAAAAAATAATAAAAGAAATGATAAAAAAATAAAAACAATTACACATAATAGCCCTATAAAAATAAAAAAGCTCCCCCAAAATAAAAACACCCCCTAGCCTACAATAAACTATCAATAGCCTTTGTAGGGCATTCCCTAAGTTAAACAGCTCTTTTACCTGTAAAAACATATAGTCCCCCAACAGTAAAACCCACCACCCAACCAACCCCCCAAAATAAAAAAAAATAACTCTAAAAAAAAACCTAAGCTACCCATTGCCCCTAAAGGGGCATTTGTATGGGCATTGCTCTTAAAAGGACATTAAGCTCTTTTTCATTGCTCTTAAAAGGGCATTCTGCTCTTTTAAAAAAGCCCAAAGTCCTAATCTAAAAAAACAAACACCCAAACTGAAAAAAAAACCTGACATTAACCCCAGAATATCTATCCATGGTCCCTGAAGTCTGGACATCCATCTCCATCCAGATGGCGAGAAGTCTCCATCCAGGCGGCGAGAAGTCTTCTTCCCTGCGGCGATATCTTAATCCACCTCAGGGGCGTCTTCTATCTTCACCCCGGCGGCGTGGAGCAGAGCCATCCTGGAAGCAGATCCCATCCTGTGTGGAGTGTCCTCTTCTTACGGTCACCGCTGTACACTGAAGTTGAATGCAAGGTAGCCGTTTCAAAATGACGTACCTTGCATTCCTATTGGCTGATTTGATTCTTAAAATTCAAATAAGCCAATAGGATGAGAGCTTCTGAAATCCTATAAGATTTCAGTAGCTCTCATTATATTGGCTATTTTGAACAGCCAATAGGATTTCAATAGCTCTCATCCTATTGGCTGATTTAAATTTGAAGAATCAAATCAGCCAATAGGAATACAAGGTACGACATTTTGAATCAGCTACCTTGCATTCAACTTCAGTGTACGACGGTGACCATATGAAGAGGATGCTTCGTGCAGGATGTCGTCGGCTTCCAGGATGGCTCCGCTCCGCCCCGCCAGGATGAAGATAGAAGACGCCCCGGGATGGATAAAGTTATCGCAGCCTGAATGAAGACTTATCGCCGCCTGGATGGAGATGGATGTCCAGACTTCAGGAACCAACCAACGCTGCTTTTTAAGCCTAACGCAAGACTCTTAATCTAGATAATAATTAAATTAATTAAAAATACTTTCCCTGTAAGACATCTCAGTCTGTAGAGTGTCTTGAAATTATGATTACATACCTAACAAATAGCAATTTTCTTTGTAAAAAAGAAAACATATTCTATTTGCTTAAAACAGGAGCCTATCGTAAATTTAATTATTTAGCAAAAAATGCAGTTTTGGATGATTACATTATAAGCATATTTCTGTACAATTATAAAATTTGTTTTCAAGACGGTCGGCTAGAGTACAAGTGTTGCAGTATGGCTTTTAACACTGTTTTAACGCCCGCTGGTATTACGAGTCTTGAAGGTACAGGTGTACTGCTCACTTTTTTGTCCAGACTCGGAAATACCGCAAATCCACTTACGTCAATTGCGTATCCTATATTTTCAATGGGACTTGCATAGCGCCGGTATTACGAGTCTGACCAAAAGTGAGCAGTACACCCTCTCCTGTCAAGCCTGGTACCGCATTTAAAAGTCACTAAAGTGCTAAAAAGTACACTAACACCCATAAACTACCTATTAACCCCTAAACCGAGGCCCTCCCACAGCGCAAACACTAATATAAATGTTTTAACCCCTAATCTGCCGAACCGGACATCGCAGCCGCTATAATAAATATATTAACCCCTAAACCGCCGCACTCCCGCATTGCAAACACTATTTAAATATTATTAACCCCTAATCTGCCGGCCCTAACATCGCCGCCACCTACCTACATTTATTAACCGCTAATCTGCCGCCCCCAACGTCACCGCCACTATAATAAAGTTATTAACCCCTAAACCTAAGTCTAACCCTAACCCTAACCCCACCTAACTTAAATATAATTTAAATAAATCTAAATAAAATTACTACAATTAACTAAATAATTCCTATTTAAAACTAAATACTTACCTATAAAATAAACCCTAAGCTAGCTACAATATAACTAATAGTTACATTGTAGCTAGCTTAGGGTTTATTTTTATTTTACAGGCAACTTTGTATTTATTTTAACTAGGTACAATAGTTCATAAATAGTTATTAACTATTTAATAACTACCTAGTTAAAATAAAAACAAATTTACCTGTAAAATAAAACCTAACCTAAGTTACAATTACACCTACACTACAATTAAATTAATTACCTAAATTAAATACAATTAATTACAATTAAATAAAATTATCTAAAGTACAAAAAATAACACACTAAATTACAGAAAATAAGAAAGAAATTACAAGATTTTTAAACTAATTACACCTAATCTAATCCCCCCTAACAAAATAAAAAAGCTCCCCCCCAAATAAAAAAAGCCCTACCCTACACTAAATTACAAATAGCCCTTAAAAGGGCCTTTTGCGGGGCATTGCCCTAAAGTAATCAGCTCTTTTACCTGAAAAAAAAATTACAATTCAACCCCCCAACATTAAAACCCACCACACACACAACCAACCCTACACTAAAACCCACCCAATCCCTCCTTAAAAAAACCTAACACTAACCCCCTGAAGATCACCTTACAGGGAGACGTCTTCACTAGTGATGTCGCGAATAGTTCGCCGGCGAATAGTTCCCGGTGAACATAGCTTGTTCGCGTTCACCGTGGCGGGCGAACATATGTGATGTTCGGTTCGCCCCCTATTCGTCATTATTGAGTAAACTTTGACCCTGTACCTCACAGTCAGCAGACACATTCCAGCCAATCAGCGGCTGACCCTCCCTCCCAGACCCTCCCACCTCCTGGACAGCATCCATTTTAGATTCATTGCTGTATTCTTAGTGAAAGGAGGGACAGTGTAGCTGCTGCTGATTTAATAGGGAAATCGATAGCAAGGCTAGTGTATTCCACTACAGTCCTGAAGGACTCATCTGATCTCTGCTGTAAGGACAGCACCCCAAAAAGCCCTTTTTAGGTTTAGAACATCAGTCTGCTTTTTTTTTTTCCTGTGTAATCTAATTGCAGTTGCCTGCCTGCCAGCGTGTGTGTCAGGCTCACAGTGTATACTGTGCCCACTTGCCCAGTGCCACCACTCATATCTGGTGTAACAGTAATGTACATTTAAAAAAAAAAACAACACTTTTTTGACTGTGAAATAATAGCAGACAGCTGCCAGTACCCAAGATGGCCACCAATAAGGCAGATGGGGAGGGTAAGAGAGCTGTTTTGGGGGGGATCAGGGAGGTTGGGGGCTAAGGGGGGATGCTACACCACAGCATATGTAAATATGCTAAAAAAAATAAAAAAAATTAAAAACCTTTTATTTTAGTACTGGCAGACTTAAGATGGCGGGGACAATTGTGGGGTGGGGGAGGGAAGGGAGCTGTTTGGGAGGGATCAGGGGGTCTGATGTGTCAGGTGGGAGGCTGATCTCTACACTAAAGCTAAAATTAACCCTGCAAGCTCCCTACAAACTACCTAATTAACCCCTTCACTACTAGCCATAATACACGTGTGATGCGCAGCAGAATTTAGCTGCCTTCTAATTACCAGAAAGCAACGCCAAAGTCATATATGTCTGCTATTTCTGAACAAAGGGGATCCCAGAGAAGCATTTACAACCATTTGTGCCATAATTGCACAAGCTGTTTGTAAATAATTTCAGTGAGAAACCTAAAATTGTGAAAAAAATTAAGTTTTTTTTAAATTTGATCACATTTGGCGGTGAAATGGTGGCACTAAATATACCAAAATGGGATTAGATCAATACTTTGTGTTGTCTACTACACTACACTTAAGCTAAAATTAACTCTACAAGCTCTCTACATGCTCCCTAATTAACCCCTTCACTGCTGGGCATAAAACACGTGTGGTGCGCAGTGGCATTTAGCAGCCTTCTAATTAACAAAAAGTAACGCCAAAGCCATATAGTCTACTATTTCTGAACAAAGGGGATCCCAGAGAAGCATTTACAACCATTTATGCCATAATTGCATAAGTTGTTTGTAAATAATTTCTGTGAGAATCCTAAAGTTTGTGAAAAAGTGAACAATTTTTTTTTATTTGATCGCATTTGGCGGTGAAATGGTGGCATTAAATATACCAAAATGGGCCTAGATCAATACTTTGGGTTGTCTACTACACTACACTTAAGCTAAAATTAACTCTACAAGCTCCCTACATGCTCCCTAATTAACCCATTCATTGCTGGGCATAAAACACGTGTGGTGCGCAGTGGCATATAGCAGCCTTCTAATTAACAAAAAGCAACGCCAAAGCCATATAAGTCTGCTATTTCTGAATTAAGGGGATCCCAGAGAAGCATTTACAACCATTTATGCCATAATTGCATAAGTTGTTTGTAAATAATTTCTGTGAGAAACCTAAAGTTTGCGAAAAAGTGAACAATTTTTTTTATTTGATCGTATTTGGCGGTGAAATGGTGGCATGAAATATACCAAAATGGGCCTAGATCAATACTTTGGGTTGTCTACTACACTACACTTAATCTAAAATTAACTCTACAAGCTCCCTACATGCTCCCTAATTAACCCCTTAACTGCTGGGCATAAAACACGTGTGGTGCACAGTGGCATTTAGCAGCCTTCAAATTACCAAACAGCAACGCCAAAGCCATATAAGTCTGCTATTTCTGAACAAAGGGGATCCCAGAGAAGCATTTACAACCATTTATGCCATAATTGCATAAGTTTTTGTAAATAATTTCTGTGAGAAACCTAAAGTTTGTGAAAAAGTGAAAAAAATTTTTTTTATTTGATCGCATTTGGCGGTGAAATGGTGGCATGAATCATTCCTGCTTTGACTCCTCATAAAGAGTGAGACTCCCTGGCTTAATATTCACAACTCTATTACACTGTCATGAGCACACCTGAGCTTGGTGTGACTAAGATCCCAATTTTATTTAAAAAGAATAGTTGTCTCTTGAAGTTGTTTGCAGGCAATTTTTTTGTAGCAGTTTAAAAAATATGTTGTGCTTTTGAAAAATATGTGCGCCAATACCTTTTTGTTTGTGTAATTACTGGGTCATATTGGCAGCACTCCCAAAGATGTGTATATAAACTTTTTATAAGGTGTGTTAAACCAAATTTTGTATTTGTATTAAAACATTATCAGGGAGACTGACCATCTCCCATTGGTTTAAAGCACCCCACCCAAGCTCAGGTGTGCTCATGACAGTGTAATAGAGTTGTGAATATTAAGCCAGGGAGTCTCATTCTATTATGAACAGTAAAAGCAGGAATGATTCAACCCACTGTGGCAAAGGAATATAGTGTTAGGACCAGTCTATATTGGGGCACCTTGTAAGTGGTGACTGGCTAAGCAAAATATGGCCATGTTGTGTGACTAAGATACCAATTTTATTTAAAAAGAATAGTTGTCTCTTGATGTTGTTTGCAGGCAATTTTTTTGCAGCAGTTTAAAAAAATATGTTGTGCTTTTGAAAATGGATGAGCGCCAATACCTTTTTGTTTGTGTAATTACTGGGTCATATTGGCAGCACTCCCAAAGATGTGTATATAAACTTTTGTAAGGTGTGCTAAACCAAATTTGTATTTATATATATATATATATATATATAATATATATATATATATATATATATATATCCTTCAAAGAGAGATAAGCACAGTCTTACATTACACAACTGCCAGGTGCACTTCATATAAATTGTATCCATTCCTCGTTTGCAAGAAGGCACTCACTGGTCTTTTAGTAAAAAACAACTTTTAATTCATAGATTTAAAAATCAATTACATCCATAACGTTTCGATGTCGTTATGACATCTTTGTCAAATGTTCTGCTAACATCACCAATATAGGACAAACATTTCCCAAAGTAGAAAATCGCTAACAACATACATTTAAACACAACCTTATATACCCATTCACATTCACATCTTCCCGCTCCTGCAGATCTTCCATCTACCCCTGACGTCATCACGCTCAGGAACGCGAGCGTGAGCGTGGGACGTCATTCATTTTTCAATTGGCCATGTGTCTCCATGGCAACCGCTTGTAAACACACTGCACGGTGTTTTTCTTAGCCGCTCCCACTGTTGTCATCATGTGACTACATGACTATAGCCCTATCGTATAGGCCGATCATCAGGTGGCTGTCATGGAAACCTACAGCCAGGAAGAAAAAACATAAGCACCAACAAACTGTGTTAGTCCCAATATAATGCGTATGTGTTAAGATAGGTATCAAACAATCTGACAACTTGCGGATGAAGGTAAACTTCATATGAAGCACAACTGTGCCTTTCAATTACAGATCCACAAGTGGATTAGCCGTGATCGATACTATCCCCACACATAACAGCCTAAAAATAAAGGGACACATTAAATATATACAAAATTAAAAACAATGTAACTGTTTGGCAAATATCGCCCATGCTAATAGTTTACAATCCCTGACTGACATAGTTAACACTATATTCCCTGATAAAACATTATCTTAGGTATGTACACTTAACTCCATATCTGTATAATTTTTAGATACATAAAAAACCATCGCCTTCATGCCTGATTGGAATAGATAGAAACCAGTGTGTACCCACTAGAATGAAGATTCATGTGGATTCCTGGAATAATTCCTACATATAGGGATGGTAGATCAAAATATATGTCCATGTTCCATTTATGGGTTATTTAGTGTAGAATGGTCCAAAGTCCAGATTAGTGTTCAATCCCTTTGGTATGACCGTGTCCAGCATATGAATCCATTTGGTTTCTCTCTGGAGCAATCGATTTGCTCTGTTGCCACCTCTTGGTAATGGTGGAATATGGTCTATGACCATCGTTTTCATACTTGAGACACCATGTCTGTGTTGTGCGAAATGGCGTGCTACAGGTTGATCCGAATCACCCGATTTTAAGGCTTCGCGGATGGCACATCGATGGTTTGCCATCCTATCTCTGAAGCTTGTGACAGTTTTCCCAATGTACACCAGGGAACATGGGCAAATCAACATGTAAATGACGTGTGTACTGGTACAGGTCAGCCGATGGCGGATAGTGTAACGTTTGTTCGTGTGTGGATGTTGAAAGGTCTTCCCTCTTATCATGCCATTACACATCGTACAGCCTCCACAGGTGTAACAGCCCTTGCTTGAGGGCTTCAGCCATGTGTCTTTCTGGTAACAGCTGACCAGATCAGTCTTCACTAACAGATCCCGTAAATTCTCTGCCCGTCTGTGCACCATACGTGGTGGCCTGGTGCCATAGAAAGGGAGCGTCGTGTCCGTTTCCAGGATTGACCAGTGTTGACGTACTGATCTGGTCAATTTTGTACTCATAGGAGTATAAGTGCTGATAAAGTTCTGTTGAGTTGTGGTAATGTGTTTTGGTTTATTAACATTGGTGGCCGTGCCCTCCAATAACTCCACTCTTGTGTTATGGACCACTCTACTGTCATAACCCCTCTTTACCAACTTCTCCTCCATCTCATCCAGTTGTTTTAACATCGTGGGTACATCACTGTTGTTGCGGATGACCCTAGTGAGTTGTGATTTAATAAGCCCTGTTTTCTGATGCCTGGGGTGAAAGCTATTGGCTTCCAATAAAGAATTACGGTCAGTTTCCTTAGTATATAAAGAAGTACCAAATATACACTGCTCATCATTTAATACCTTAATTATATTAAGGTCCAAGAAATGCACCTCCGTATCACTGTACTCAAGTTTAAATCTGATGGACAGTCCATGAGTTCAAACCTGACACCCATTGCTCTAACTCAATTGCATCCCCTCTCCACACCAGGAACACGTCATCAATGTAACGTAACATAATACCTGATGCGGGGATGGGCATGTGGTTTCATGGCCTGCTGTTCATACCATGCCATGTACAAATTTGCATATGAGGGTGCCATGTTTGAACCCATGGCTGTCCCAGAGATCTGTAAGTAGTAGTCACGTTCAAACCTGAAGTAATTCTTGTCTAAACATAACATAATCAGTTCACACAGAAATTCCACAGGTGGCCCTTCATAAAGAGGATTGTTAGTCACCATGGATCTGACAGCCCCCACTCCCCCCTCATGAGGGATGGAAGTGTAAGACTGTCAACATCCATGGTGACCAGCAAATCATCTACATTTAGATCAGTGTAACTCCTAAGAGTTTGTATCAAACTTGCTGAATCCTGTAAATATGCAGGATTCCTTTAACTACAGGTTGTAGATGGAAATCAATGAACATAGATAGACTGGATAGTAGAGAATCCCTGGCAGACACAATCGGTCTGCCAGGAGGATTTTCTAGAGTCTTGTGCACTTTTGGCAACAAGTATAGCACTGGAATCTTAGGATGGTTAGTAATTAAAAAATCAGTTTCCTGTTCAGAGAGTATCCCTGATTCCAGACCCATATGTATCTATTGGTCTATGATTCTTTTATAAGTGGCTGTTGGATTACCTTTAAGTTTCAAGTATACCCCTGTATCCGAAAGCTGACGTAGAGCTTCTGCCCTATAGTTAGTATAATCCTGTATGACTATAGAGCCACCTTTATCCCCTCTCTTTTGCTTTCTCTCCCCTCTCTTTTGCTCTATCTCCCCCCTCTTTTTGCTCTATCTCCCCCCTCTCTTTTCTCTCTCTCCCCCTTCTCTTTTGCTCTCTCTCCCCCTTCTCTTTTGTCTCTTTCTCCCTCTTTTTGTTCTCTCTCTCCCCCCTCTCTTTTGCTCTCTTTCCCCCTTTCTTTTGCTCTCTTTCATCCCTCTCTTTTGCTCTCTCTCTCTCTCCCCCATGTTTTGCTCTCTCTATCCCCCCTCTCTTTTGCTCTCTCTCCCCCTCTCTTTTGCTCTCTCCCCCTCCCCCTCTCTTTTGCTCTCTCTCCCCCTCTCTTTTAATCTCTCTCACCCCCCTCTCTTTTGCTCTCTCTCCCCCCTCTCTTTTGATCTCTCTCTCTCTCCCCCCTCTCTTTTGCTCTCTCTCTCCCCCCTCTCTTTTGATCTCTCTTTCTCTCTCCCCCTCTCTTTTGCTCGCTCTCTCCCCTCTCTTTTGCTTGCTCTCTCTCCCCCCTCTCTTTGCTCTCTCTCCACCCTCTCTTTTGCTCTCTCTCTCCCTCTCTCTTTTGCTCTCTCTCTCCCTCTCTCTTTTGCTCTCTCTCTTTTGCTCTCTCTCTCTCCCCTCTTTTGATCTCTCCCCCTCTCTTTTGCTCTCTCTCCCTCCTCTCTTTTGCTCTCTCGCTCTCCTCCTTTCTTTTGCTCTCTCCCTTCTCTTTTGCTCTCTCCCCCTCTCTTTTGCTCTCTCCCTCCCTCTCTCTTGCTTTCTCTGTCCCCCCTCTCTTGCTTTCTCTCTCCCATCTCTTTTGCTCTCTCTCCCCTCTCTTTTGTGCTCTTCCCCTCTCTTTTGTTCTCTCTCCAGCTCTCTTTTGCTCTCTCTCTCTGCTCTCTCTCTTTTGCTCTCCCTGTCCCCTCTCTTTTGCTCTCTCCCCCTTCTCTTTTACTCTCTCCTCATTTCTTTTTTGCTTTCTCTCTCCCCTCTCTTTTGCTCTCTCTCTCCCCTCTCTTTTGCTCTCTCTTTTTATATATTAGTCGTCAAGCCTGCCCAAAGGCATCTAATTGTTGTTTAAGCTACAGATATAGAAACAACCTATTTTGTAACTCTTCTTTCTTTTGCTCCTTCTCCCTCCACTTTTGCTCTCTCTCCCCTCTTTTTTGCTCTCTCTCCCCCTCTCTTTTGCTCTCCCTTTCCCCTCTCTTTTGCTCACCCCTCTCCTTTGCTCTCTCTCCCCCCTCTTTTTTGCTCTCTCTCTCCCCTCTCTTTTGCTCTCTCTCCCCTCTCTTTTGCTCTCTCTCTCCTCTTTCTTTTGCTCTCTCTCCCGCCTCTCTTTTGCTCTCTCTCCCCCCTCTCTTTTGCTTTCTCTCCCCCTCTCTTTTGCTCTATCTCCCCCCTCTCTTTTGCTCTATCTCCCCCCTCTCTTTTCTCTCTCTCCCCCTTCTCTTTTGCTCTCTCTCCCCCTTCTCTTTTGTTCTCTTTCTCCCCTCTTTTTGTTCTCTCTCCCCTCGCTCTTTTGCTCTCTTTCCCCCTCTCTTTTGCTCTCTTTCATCCCTCTCTTTTGCTCTCTCTCATCCCTCTCTTTTGCTCTATCTCCCCCTTTCTTTTGCTCTCTCTCTCCCTCTTTCTTTTGCTCTCTCTCTTCCCCCTCTCTTTTGCTCTCTCTCCCCCTCTCTTTCGCTCTCTCTCCCCCCTCTCTTTTGCTCTCTCTCCTCTCTTTTGCTCTCTCTCTCTCCCCCCCCCTCTCTTTTGCTCTCTCTTCCCCCCTCTCTTTTGATCTCTCTCTCTCCCCCTCTCTTTTGCTCACTCTCTCCCCCTCTCTTTTGCTTGCTCTCCCCCTCTCTTTTGCTCTCTCTCCACCCTCTCTTTTGCTCTCTCTCTCCCCTCTCTCTTTTGCACTCTCTCCCTCTCTCTTTTGCTCTCTCTCTTTTGCTCTCTCTCTCTCCCCCTCTCTTTTGCTCTCTCTCTCCCCCTCTCTTTTGCTCTCTCTCTCCCTCCTCTCTTTTGCTCTCTCTCTCCCCCTCTCTTTTGCTCTCTCTCCCCTCTCTTTTGCTCTCTCCCCATCTCTTTTGCTCTCTCCCTCCCCTCTCTCTTGCTTTCTCTCTCTCCCCCCTCTCTTGCTTTCTCTCTCCCCTCTCTTTTGCTCTCTCTCCCCTCTCTTTTGCGCTCTTTCCCCTCTCTTTTGTTCTCTCTCCAGCTTTCATTTGCTCTCTCTATCCTCTCTTTTGCTCTCGCTCTCCCTCCCTCCTCTCTTTTGCTCTCTCCCCTTCTCTTTTGCTCTCTCCTCACTTCTTTTTTGCTTTCTCTCTCCCCTCTCTTTTGCTCTCTCTCTCCCCTCTCTTTTGCTCTCTCTCTCTCTCCCTCTCTTTTGCCCTCTCTCCCCAGCTCTAATTTGCTCTCTCTCCCTCCTCTCTCTTTTGCTCTCACTCTCCTCTCTCTTTTGCTCTCCCTCTCCTCTCTCTTTTGCTCTCCCTCTCTCTCTCTTTTGCTCTCCCTCTTCTCTCTCTTTTGCCCTCACTCTCTCTCTCTTTTGCCCTCCCTCCCCTCTCTCTTTTGCCCTCCCTCTCCCCTCTCTTTTGCCCTCCCTCTCCCCTCTCTTTTGCCCACCCTCTCCCCTCTATTTTGCCCTCTCTCCCCTCTCTTTTGCCCTCCCTCTCCCCTCTCTTTTGCCCTCCCTCTCCCCTCTCTTTTGCACTCCCTCTCCCCTCTCTTTTGCCCTCCCTCTCCCCTCTCTTTTGCCCACCCTCTCCCCTCTCTTTTGCCCTCTCTCTCCCCTCTCTTTTGCCCTCCCTCTCCCCTCTCTTTTGCCCTCCCTCTCCCTCTTTCTTTTGCTCTCTCTCTTCCCCCTCTCTTTTGCTCTCTCTCTCCCCCCTCTCTTTTGATCTCTCTCTCTCCCTCTCTTTTGCTCGCTCTCTCCCCTCTCTTTTGCTCGCTCTCTCCCCCCTCTCTTTTGCTCTCTCTCCCCTCTCTTTTCTCTCTCTCTCCCCTCTCTTTTCTCTCTCTCTCTCTCTTTTGCTCTCTCTCTTTTGCTCTCTCTCTCTCCTCTTTTGCTCTCTCTCTTTTGCTCTCTCTCTCTCCCCCCTCTCTTTTGCTCTCTCTCTCCCCTCTCTTTTGCTCTCTCTCTCCCTCCTCTCTTTTGCTCTCTCTCTCCCCCTCTCTTTTGCTCTCTCTCCCTCCTTTTGCTCTCTCCCCATCTCTTTTGCTCTCTCCCTCCCCTCTCTCTTGCTTTCTTCTCCTCCCCCCCCCCTTCTTGCTCTCTCTCTCCCCCTCTCTTTTGCTCTCTCTCTCCCCTCTCTTTTGCTCTCTCCAGCTTTCATTTGCTCTCTCTCTCCTCTCTTTTGCTCTCGCTCTCCCTCCCTCCTCTCTTTTGCTCTCTCCCCCTCTCTTTTGCTCTCCTCCTCACTTCTTTTTTGCTTTCTCTCTCCCCTCTATTTGCTCTCTCTCTCCCCTCTCTTTGCTCTCTCTCCCTCTCTTTTGCTCTCTCTCTCTCTCCCCCTCTCTTTTGCCCTCTCTCCCCAGCTCTAATTTGCTCTCTCTCCCCTCTCCTCTCTCTTTTGCTCTCACTCTCCTCTCTCTTTTGCTCTCCCTCCTCCTCTCTCTTTTGCTCTCCCTCTCCTCTCTCTTTTTGCTCTCCCTCTCCTCTCTCTTTTTGCTCCTCCCTCTCCTCTCCTCTTTTGCCCTCCCTCCCCCTCTCCTCTTTTGCCCTCCCTCTCCCCTCTCTTTTGCCCTCCCTCTCCCCTCTCTTTTGCCCACCCTCTCCCCTCTCTTTTGCCCTCTCTCTCCCCACTCTTTTGCCTCCTTCTCCCTCTATTTTGCCCTACCTCTCCCCCTCTCTTTTGCCCTCCCCTCTCCTCCCTCCTCTTTTGCACTCCCTCTCCCCCTCTCTTTTGCCCTCCCTCTCCCCTCTCTTTTCCCCTTCTCTTTTTCTCTCTCTCCCCATGTCCTTTTTTTAAATTGGGGCACTTCACTGCCTCCCCTTTCCTGCTGAGCCGCCATTTTGTTTTTTATTAGGGCACTGCCTCACCTTCCCTTCTGAGCTGCTCAACAGCCACCCACTCACACCTCCACCTGGTACCAGCAGAAGATCGTTACATATGGTGACACACACAGTGTCACCGTCTGTAACAATCAGGCAATTTGGCCTCATATGGAGGCGGAGCACCGATTGCGCTCCGGCTTCCATATGCGGCAGATGCCCTGAAGCTTTAGAAGCTTCCAGCTCTCAGCTGTTATGTTACAGCTGAGAGTTGGAACTCCTGAGGCTGTCTGTTTGCAGCGAAGCAGCTGCGCGCCGCATCGACATTCCTTTGAGGAATATAACACAATTATAGTATAGATATATATATTTTAAATAACAAGAGTATTGCATTGAGCAATGATACTTTCTATTGGACTAACCTATACATTTATAAGTTGACAAGCTTTCGGAAGAATGTCCTCCTTTTTCAAGTCTGAAAACAATACTGACAAAAAAGGAGGACATTCTTATAAGTGTATAGTTCGTCAAAACAAAAGTATGATTGCTCAATGCAATATTCTTGTTATTTTGATATCTAAACCTCTGGACTAACACGGCTACTCCAATCAACGAGTTTTATCTTATATATAAATATATATATATATATTATATATATATACTATATATATATTACATTTATATATATATATACTGTGTGTATCTATCTATCTATCTATCTATCTATCTATCTATCTATATATATATATATATATATATATATATATATACCGTATATATTTAGACCTGGCTCAATAATATGTCTGCTAAAATTAAATGTAACACTATTTTGCTTAGTTAAATTTCACTGCTGTTTTCAATTCATTTTTGCTTTTTTTATAATCTGCCCTCCCTCTCTTCTCTCTTTTGCACTCCCTCTCCCCTCTCTTTTGCCCTCCTTCTCCCCTCTCTTTTGCTCTCTCTCCCCTCTCTTTTGCTCTCTCTCCCCTCTCTTTTTGCCTCTCCTCCCCCTCTCTTTTGCTCTCTCCCCCCTCTCTTTTGCCTCTCTCTCCCCCTCTCTTTTGCTCCTCTCCCCATCTCTTTTGCGCTCTCCTCCCCCTCTCTTTTGCTCTCTCCTCTCCCCTCTCTTTTGCTCTCTCCCCCTCTCTTTTGCTCTCTCCCCCCTCTCTTTTGCTCTCTCTTTTGCCCTCCCTCTCCCCTCTCCTTTTGCCCTCCCTCTCCCCTCCTTTTGCTATCTCTCCCCCCTTCTCTTTTTCTCTCTCTTCCCCTGTCCTTTTTTTTAATTGGGGCACTCCCACTGCCTCCCCTTTCCTGCTGAGCCGCCATTTTGTTTTTTAATTAGGGCACTGCCTCCCCTTCCCATCTGAGCTGCTCAACCGCCACCCCGCTCACATCTCCCCACCGACACCAGCAGAAGATCGTTACAGACAATGACACACACAGTGTTCACGTCTGTAACGATCAGGCATCTGGCCTCATATGGAGGCGGAGCACCCGATCGCGCTCCGGCCTCATATGCGGCAGCTGCCTGAAGCTTTTAGATGCTCCAGCTCTCAGCTGTTATGTTACAGCTGAGAGTTGGAGCTCCTGAAGCTGTCTGTCACCGGCGAGGCAGCTGCCCGCGCATCCCGACATTCCTTTGACGATGCGTGCACAACTGCCGGACAGTGACGGACATTACAAACACAATTATAGTATATATATATATTTATATATATATATATATATATATATATATATATATATATATAAATAACAAGAGCAATGATACTTTCTATTGGAATAACTATACATTTATAAGTTGACAAGCTTTCGGAAGAATGTCCTCCTTTTTCAAGTCTGAAACAATACTGACAAAAAAAGGGAGGACATTCTTATAAATGTATAGTTTGTCCAAAACAAAAACAAAATTTATGCTTAGCTGATAAATGTATTTCTTTTGCGATGTACCGAGTCCACGGTTTCATGCTTACTTGTGGGATATTATCCTTTCTAACAGGAAGTGGCAAAGAGAGCACCACAGCAGAGCTGTCTATATAGCTCCCCCCTTAACTCCACCTCCCAGTCATTCGACCGAAGGCCAAGGAAGAAAAAGGAGAAACTATAAGGTGCAAAGGTGACTGAAGTTTTCAATAAAAAATACTATCCATCTTGAATAGACAGGGCAGGCCGTGGACTCGGTACATCGCAAAATAAAGAAATTTATCAGCTAAGCTTAAATTTTGTTTCTTTTTGCAAGATGTACCGAGTCCACTGTTTCATCCTTACTTGTGGGGATACCAATACCAAAGCTTTAGGACACGGATGAAGGGAAGGGACAGACAAGAGCCTAAACGGAAGGTACGACTGCTTGCAAAACCTTCCTCCCAAAAATAGCCTCCGAAGAAGCAAAAGTATCAAATTTGTAAAATTTGGAAAAGGTATGAAGCGAAGACCAAGTCGCAGCCTTACAAATCTGTTCAACAGAAGCATCCTTTTTAAAAGCCCATGTGGAAGCCCAACCGCTCTAGTAGAGTGAGCAGTAATTCTTTCAGGAGGCTGCTGTCCAGCAGTCTCGTAAGCCAACGGATGATGCTTTCAGCCAAAAGGAAAGAGAGGTAGTTGTAGCCTTTTGGACCCCTACGTTTTCCAGAATAGACAACAAACAAAGAAGATGTTTGACGAAAATCTTTGGTTGCCTGCAAATAGAACTTCAAAGCACGAACCACGTCCAAGTTGTGCAATAAACGTTCCTTCTTAGAAGAAGGATTAGGACACAGGAGAAGGAACAACAATCTCCTGATTGATATTCCTGTTAGTAACAACCTTAGGGAGGAACCCAGGTTTGGTATGCAAAACCACCTTATCAGCATGGAATACAAGATAACGCAAGTCACATTGTAATGCAGATAGTTCAGAAACTCTTTGAGCTGAAGAGATAGCAACTAGAAACAGAACTTTCCAAGATAGAAGCTTAATAT
Organism: Bombina bombina; assembly: GCF_027579735.1. Classification (NCBI taxonomy): domain Eukaryota; kingdom Metazoa; phylum Chordata; class Amphibia; order Anura; family Bombinatoridae; genus Bombina; species Bombina bombina. The sequence continues at coordinate 579,006,669 of NC_069501.1, read as the reverse complement.
CTATGGAATGTATGGGTTCAAACGGAACCCCTGAAGAACTTTAAGAACTAAATTTAGACTCCATGGCGGAGCAACAGGTTTAAACACAGGCTTGATTCTAACTTAAAGCCTGACAAAAAGCCTGATCATCTGGGACATCTGTCAGACGCTTGTGCAATAGAATAGACAAAGCAGATATCTGTCCTTTTAAGGAACTAGCTGACAATCCTTTCTCCAATCCTTCTTGAAGAAAGGACAAAATCCTAGGAATCCTGATCTTACTCCATGAGTAGCCTTTGGATTTGCACCAAAAAAGATATTTACGCCATATCTTATGATAGATTTTCCTGGTGACAGGCTTTCGAGCCTGAATCAAGGTATCTATGACCGACTCAGAGAAACTCCACTTTGATAAAATCAAGCGTTCAATCTCCAAGCAGGACCTTGAATCAGAAGGTCCTTTCTTAGTGGCAGAGTCCATGGTTGGCAGAGATGACATGTACACCAGGTCTGCATACCAAGTCCTGCGTGGCCACGCAGGTGCTATCAAAATCACCAAAGCTCTCTCCTGTTTGATTCTGGCAATCAGATGTGGAAGGAGAGGGAAAGGTGGAAACACATAAGCCAGGTTGAACAACCAGGGTACTGCTAGAGCATCTATCAGTACTGCCTGAGGATCCCTTGACCTGGATCCGTAATGAGGAAGTTTGGCGTTCGACGAGACGCCATCAGATCCAATTCTGGTGTGCCCCATAGCTGAACCAGTTGAGCAAACACCTCCGGATGTAGCTCCCACTCCCCTGGATGAAAAGTCTGATGACTTAGAAAATCTGCCTCCAGTTCTCTACCCCTGGGATATAGATCGCTGATAGATGGCAAGAGTGAGTCTCTGCCCATCGGATTATCCTGGAAACTTCTATCATCGCTAAGGAACTCCTTGTTCCCCCCTGATGATTGATATAAGCTACAGTCGTCATGTTGTCCGACTGAAATCTGATGAATCCCGGCCGAAGCCAGCTGAGGCCACGCCTGAAGAGCATTGAATATCGCTCTTAATTCCAAAATATTTATCGGTAGGAGGGCCTTCCTCCTGAGTCCACAAACTCTGTGCTTTCAGGGAATTCCAGACTGCACCCCAGCCCAATAGGCTAGCGTCCATCGTCACTATGACCCACGCTGGCCTATGGAAACACATTCTCTTGGACAGATGATCCTGTGACAACCACCAAAGAAGAGAGTCTCTGGTCTCTTGATCCAGATTTATCTGAGGAGATAAATTTGCATAATCCCCATTCACTGATTGAGCATGCATAGTTGCAGTGGTCTGAGATGTAAGCGAGCATATGGAACTACGTCCATCGCCGCTACCATTAAACCGATTACCTCCATACACTGAGCCACTGACGGCCGAGGAATGGAATGGAGAGCTCAGCAGGTGGTTAAAATCTTTGATTTCCTGACCTCCCTCAGAAATATTTTCATGTTCACCGAGTCTATCAGAGCCCCTGGAAATTAAACTCTTGTGAGAGGGAAAAGAGAACTCTTTTTTAACGTTCACCTTCCACCCATGAGATCTTAGAAAGGCCAAAACTAAGTCCGTGTGAGACTTGGCTAGTTGGAAAGTCGACGCTTGAATTAGGATGTCGTCTAGATAAAGCGCCACTGCTATGCCCCACGGCCTTAGGACCGCCAGAAGGGACCCTAGCACCTTTGTGAAGACTCTTGGCGCCGTGGCCAACCCGAAGGGAAGAGCCACAAACTGGCAATGCTTGTCCAGAAAAGCAAACCTGAGGAACCGGTGATGATCTTTTTGGATAGGAATGTGTAGTTACACATCCTTTAAGTCCACAATGGTCATATATTGACCCTCCTGGATCATTGGTACAATAGTCCGAATGGTCTCCATTTGAAGGATGGAACTTTTAGGAATTGGTTTAGGATCTTGAGACTAGAATTGGTCTGAAGGTACCCTCTTTTTTGGGAACCACAAACAGATTGGAGTAGAACCCTTGCCCCTGTTCTGCTTTTGGAACTGGGCAGATCACTCCCATGGTAAAAAAAGTCTTCTACACAGCGTAAGAACGCCTCTCTTTTTGTCTGGTTTACAGGACAATTGAGAAAGGGTTGAGACTTCCAGCGGAAGTGGAGCTCTCACAGCACGCTGCTCCAACTTCAGCGTTCACTGAGGGCGGAAAGAACGCTATCACGATTGAGACCCGCCTTTTGGCTGTACCTAACAGCAGCTTGTAGGCACTATTCTGGGGGATCTCTGCCAGACCTCAGCCGAAGTCAGTAAGCGGATACGCTACTGCCCGTGCAAGGGACACAGACTGGGGATCGCCTGAAAGGAGAAGAGGCACGCCAGCCAGCCAAGGGTACTACTACGATACCTGCCACCATATGAACTTACCGCTGGGAGAATGCCCAGACACCTCAGGAAGAATGAACCTGTGCCCTCCTGGTAGGGCGTAACAGGTCAGCGACGCTGGGACCAGAGCAGTAACCGGCGGGTCGGGGAGGCTCGGATGTGGAGGGATCCGTCTGTGCCACTCCTTCCGGGCTGGACTGATTCTGGGGCCGTATTGGCTCTTCATTGACGGCAGGGTAGACCCAACACAGCGCTCCAGAGGCATTACTCCTGCAGAGGTACCAAATAGCTGAAGGACTTCTCCACAACAGAAACCACATCGGAGCTTGGTATAGGTATCGTATGAGATAATACACCCTCAACCGGCACAGGCGATCTTCCCTTTGCACTAGCATGTTTTATTTTATAAAGTGGAATTGAGCTATACGGATCTAGCTGAGAGTTATCCTTTGTGTCTTTCTCCCCTACTTAGTGCAATCAAAGTTTGCACACAGTTTGGTTGTTATATCTAAGGACACGGGGAGAGACGGAGAAAAAGTCTGAAAGAAAGAGGAAAGAACTTTTGTGGGGGAAAAAAAAGAGAAATTTTTTTAGAGAAGGACAGAAATAACTCTCCCTCATGGACGCCCCTTTAAATTCTCCTATCTGGCTGACTTATTTTTCTGAAAGAGTCTAGAGGAGGGAAGAAAACCTTTTTTTTTTTTATCTTAACTGAACATGATATTTGAAATAGTACTTGAACCGAGTTAAAAAAAAAAAAAAAGAAGCTGGGGACTGGAATACATAACTGTTTCACTTTTCTGGGTGGCATCAGGATGATCCCTAATTTTCTTATGTGTTTCCAGTGTTCACTGGGATGTGTCTCTATTTAAGGGGACAAAAAAATGTAATAGAACCACCATTCAGTAGATATATATCCATAAGGGTATAATCCTACACTGCTTTGCCCTAGTTCTCTGTTTGGTTTTCTTGATTGTTTTTTGAGTGCTATTTTTTGAGTGCTATTTGTCTTTCTTCCTTTTTTATATCCTACACTGTACCAGCATCCATTAGTCCTAGTAGTTACAGTGATATACTGCTTATGCCGCTGTATGTTTTGTATGTTATGCTGAGTAGCCCTTATGGTATTTTTCATTGTGCAGGCACTATTTACACGATTCAGATTTAATTCTGAGCTTTCACTTCTAATTTAAACACTAGTTCCTCCAAGGGAGGAAAGGAAAGGAAAAAAAAAAAAAGGGGAAAGAGAAAGGAAGGGGGAAAAGGGGAGAAAAAAAAAAAAAAAAAAGGGGGAACAATTTTAGGTGCAATAATCTCTAGCTGATTGATCAGTTAGTAAGTCCACACTTTTACACTAATTTCATGATATTTATCACTCTAATTACACATTCCCCGTTGTTCACATTAATCTGTTCACCTAGTAAGCAGACGTAATCTGCTGGACACACACAGCTTTGAATCCATATAATTTACCTCTGGTTTTTGTTTTATTATTTCACGGCACTATACACGGTTAGGTTATTTTTGTCTGTTTTTCTAATCTCACATGGAAAAATACTGCACACAACACCCTTCCAAAATGCCTGCCAAGTCCAGGGAAAAGAAAAATAATAAGGGGGCTGATCTGAGTTCTGACTCTTGTGAAACGTTATCTTTATCTACTGATAATCAGACATTATTGGTACAGATGAGTAATCTTTTTTCACCGCAGTTTGACATAATTAAGAAGGAGCTGAATGGTATATCTAGTGAACTTAATACTCTTAATCAGGAAGTTAAATAATTTGCCACCAGGATAGCGGAAGCAGAGGATAGGATATCTGTTCTGGAGGATATGGTTAATAAGCAAGAAAATATGTTAGTTAAACAACAGTCCATAATTCAGAATATGGAAGCCCGTCTGGAGGATCAATAGGATCGCTCCAGGCGTAATAATATTAGAATCTTAGGTATACCCGAAACTTCAGATTATGAAAACCTGATTGAATTTACCTCCCTAACGCTGCCTCAAGCCCTAGGGTTTCCTCCACACGTTCTACCACTATCTATCGAAAGGGCACATAGAATAGGACCAAAAAAAATCTCTGAAAATGGTCTAGTAAGAAATAGGACATGTATATTTAAACTGCTTAAGTTTCAAGATAAAGTGGAAATTTTGAGATTGTACAGAAAATTTGATACTTTTACTATTAACGATAAAAAAGTTATGTTATTCCAAGATTTCTCTAATGAGACTGTTCTAAAAAGGAAAGCTATGTCCCCCATATGTACGATTATGATAAATAAAGGTATTAAAGCACATATGATATATCCTGCTAAGATTATAGTGAAGGATAATGGTAACAAACTGGTGTTTACTGAGCCCCATAAAGCAAGAGAATATATTGACTCCAGGGGTTAGCTAAGGGAGATTGTAACTCTCAGAGTATAGGTACCATCATATACATATTGTGATGGCGTTGATGTTTGTGATTGAGTATTCATATTATTTGTTTTTCCCCCTTCTTTTTTTTTTTTTTTCTCCTCCTCTCTCCGCTCTCTACCCCAATCTTGGTTCCACATCTGGGATAGATAGATACATAGATGGATCTTTCCATATTATGCATAGATAGTGATTGCTGGTAGAAGGAAAGGTATTAATAAAGGCTTTTTCCCATGTTATTGTTTTTAAAGTAAGGATAAAATTTAGTAATAGGTCTAAATATCATGTTATCAAAAAATGTCATTTTAATTCTGTATTATGGCTGATTTCAAAGAAAATTTTAAAATTCTCTCATGGAACGTGGGGGGTATTACCAACCCAATGAAGCGCAAATTAATAATTAAGACATTAGGTCGTCAGGAACCTAGTGTAGTATTTCTACAAGAAACTAAAGAGATATCTAAATTAAGATCTAGATGGATAGGTGAAGTAATCGCCACACCATGTAGTAGAAGGAGACTAGGGGTTGCAATCCTTTTAAATAAAAATTTAACGTATCAGATAATACAGACGGAATTAGATCCTGAGACTAGGTATATATTTTTACAAATACGAGTAAAAGGGATAAAATTTGTTTTTTGCAACGTATATGCGCCAAATGTCTTTTCTAAAAATTTCTGGGAAGAGTTAAAGAGTAAATTGTTACCATTTGTATTAGATAATTTGGTGATAGATGGTGACTTTAACCTTTCATTTTGTCCTGAGCTTGATAGATTCTCAAAAAAGAATATAGCAGTATATAATAAACAAGCTAAATTCATGAGAAAATTCTGCCACCAGCTTAAAATTATCGATGTGTGGAGACTTCAGAATCCAGATCAGTGTGCTTATTCGTGTGAATCTAAAAAGCATAGGACATTTTCAAGAATAGATTATATTTTAATTGCTGAATCTCTTTCGTTGCAAAAGATGAAGGCCACGATAGAGGATATAACGATATCTGACCACGCGATTGTCTCACTGTCATTTCAGTCTTTAACGAATCAAGTAAAAGGAAATTTTACTATTGCTTTCCCGCGTTATTTGTATAATAATATTAGATTCGCCTTATGGTTAAAACAGAAATGGAAAGATTATTGCACTCTTAACATATCTTACTATTCAAAAATTGAAATTTTCTGGGAAGCCTCCAAAGCATATTTAAGAGGAGAAATAAAGGCCTATCTGTGTAAAAAAAAGCGTAAAGATAAGCTAAGAGAAAATCAATTGGTTAATCAAGTTAGAAATAGTTATAGAAAATTTCTTGAGGATCCATCTAATGTCCATTGGGAGAGTTATTCCAGGGCTAGACAAGAAAGGGACATTTTCCTTAAACAGAAATCTTTGGAAGAAGAGATAAAATTAAATCTTCGTTTTCAGGGACACTACGGTTATTCAGCTAAGCTTCTTGCTAAAATAGTTAAAGGTAGAAAAAAGAAGAACTATATTTTAGCTATTAGGGATAATGATAAAAGATACACGGAAGGGACAGATATTAGTAAAGTATTATTCGGGTATTATCAAAAATTATATACAAAGTGTAGTAATCATTCCCAGAATCAAGAAAAATTCTGGTCACAAATAGATATCCCCAGAGTCTCACAGGATTTTTTGGAGAAACTTAATGCCCCTATATTCATAGAAGAGATTGGTGAAGCAATTGAAAAAGCTAAGCTAAATAAAGCTGCTGGGCCAGATTGTCTACCTGTAGAATACTATAAAATATTGGCAGAAGAGATCAAACCCACATTAGAAAAATTATATAATAGTTATTTTATAAATAGTAATCCACCGTCAGAATATTTTGTGGCTGCTAATATATCTCTAATTCTTAAAAAGGGTAAAGATGCGGAGGATCCAGCCTCATACATACCAATTTCTGTACTTAATGCGGATTACAAAATATTGTCCTCTATTTTAGCATCTAGATTAATGTTAGGTCTTGATGAAGTTATACACCCAGATCAGACAGGGTTTATGGTCCCAAGAAATGCATCTAAAAACATTCGGAGAGTGATAACCTTATTAGAATATATGTGGAATATAAGCCAAAAGATGGGTAGACAATTTAAACATGACAGCGCGCTTTTAACACTAGATGCAGTTAAAGCATTTGACTCTATTGAATGGAAGTATCTATTTGAGGCTCTTGGAAAATTTGGGTTTAAAAATCACTTTTTGCGGTTTATCCGTAATATTTATCAGTGTCCAATATCATACTTGCTGATTAATAATAATTTAACTCCAGGGATCAAACTGAAAAAGGGTACTAGGCAAGGCTGCCCGTTATCCCCTCTACTTTTCAATTTAGCATTGGAACCGTTGGCGATAAGATTAAGGGACATCGTAGAAGGAATTACTATCGGTAAGACAGTCCTCAAAACCTTTTTATATGCGGATGATATACTTATATGTTTATATAATACACATAGGGCTATTCCCATAGTGATAGATTGCTTGAATGTTTTCAGTTCATTTTCTGGTTATAAAGTAAATTATAATAAAAGTGAGTTAATGTGGATTCAAAAAACAAGTTATGCATCGCCAATTTAGAGTTCAGAGAGGTGGAGTCTCTTAGATATCTTGGAATCTTTCTTCATAGAAATCCCTTAAAATGGTATGGTCTTAATTTCTATCCTTTATTACAGAAAATTTATTCTGATTTGAAACTCTGGCCTGTATTCCCGCTATCAATGACTGCCAGAATAAATCTTATCAAGACAATAGTCTTTCCTCGGCTTCTGTTTTTATTACAAAATCTTCCATTAATTTTAAATAAAATAGACATACAGAAACTGAACTCCAGTTTCTCTAAATTTATTTGGAATAACAAGAAACCGCGTATCGCAATAGAAAAACTGATGCAACCACGTGAAGCTACTGGTCTAGCATTACCTAATGTAAGATTCTATAATCTTGCAGCTCTGAGTAAAATTGCGTTGGATTGGCTTATAGAAACTTGCTGGTTCTCAACTCCAGATATGGAGAATGTCCTAGTTGCCCCTTTTTCACTCAAAGCCTTATTACATATTCAATCTAAAGAAATCCCGAATAATATAAAGAGGCTAATATCTATACAAAATATTATTCTTGCATGGCAAAAATTTTGTTCGCTAATCAGCATAGACTATTCATATTCAGAATATCTACCCTTAATAGGTAATCCTGAATTCTCTCCCGGAAATAACCAGGGGATATATAGAGAATGGTATAGCAAAAATCTTAAGTTAGTTGGTCAATTGTTTACAGAGGAGAGACAAATTATATCTTTTGACAATTTGAAATCTCAGTTCGACTTATCCAGTAATAGCTTATACGCGTATTTGCAAGTGCACCATTTTATAACATCTAAGAGATGGAATGGCAGTGAGATGGTCGCTTGGTCGGAAGTTAGGTCTATTATGGTCGTTGCTCGGGTCAAAGCGCCCTCAATATCATTACTATACAGTATTATGCTTGCCAAACAAAGTGATTCCTTTCTTGATAAACTAAGTGTAAAATGGAGATCTTTAATACCAGTTATAGATCATGACACATTAAGAGACAGCTGTAAATCATTGAATAAATGTTGTATCCCAATAAGCTGGAAAGAAAGTCATATGAACCTTATCAATAATTTTTATTGTACGCCAATGAAAATGGCTAAAATGTATTCCGGTCAGGAATTCCTTTGTCCAAGATGTACTTCCAGAAGTGCAGATATCTTACACATGTTCTGGCAGTGCCCCAGGATTGGACAATTTTGGAAGAGGGTTGTCTTCTGGATAAATAGACTGTATCAATCTAATATTCATTTTGATGTAGAAGACATACTATTTCTAACGGATCGCTCTGGTCAAGGAGCAGCTTTACAAAATAAGATCTTAAATACAGTTATATTACTGGTTAGATATCTAATCTTAAAAAACTGGAAGTCCAAAAAAATGCCAGGTTTTTCAGTATTCATTAAAACGGTTCAGATGCAGATAATTTTTTAATCTTTTCATCTCAGAGAGGCAAACGAACGAGGAATTAAAAAGTTCTTATTGGGATGGTTACCAATAATCAAGATATTCTCGGAAGATACACAAAATACTATACTATACCCATTCTTAAGTTCTGAATGTTTTTATGATCTGGTACTGTTAGGCGACTTCCCACCCGAGTGGGTTTCTAGTTATAGGTAGACAAATCTAAATAGTTATGAGAAGTATGATAAGGAAATGGTTATGATAGGTATCCTAGTGGTATGGGGAACGCCAGCGGGATAGGGTGGAGAGCAGGAGTTGGAGTCCCTTTTTTTTTTTTTCTTTTTTTTTTTCTTTTCTTTCCCCTTCCTCGCCTTTTCCCTCTTTTCTCTTTTTTCTTTTTAAACTTATGTATAAAATGTGCTGCCAAGGTTGAAAGAAGGTCTAATTTTTTTTTTTTTGGTATGCTTTTATCGCAAAATGGATAATGAGGATAAATGATGTCTATATATCATGTCATTTTTGCAGGTCGAATACTGTATCCACCAATTTTGTTTTGGATTGTCAAAGACATATTATGTTTTCATTTGACTTTGTGTTTTTTTTCTTTGTAAAATGTCTAAACTGTAAGATTGTTTTCATGGCAGCATCAAATAAATAAATATTTAAAAAAAAAAAAGACAATTGAGAAAGAAGGAATCTCCCCCTTGGAGGAGAATTCTTGAAATCTAGAAGATACCCCTGGGTTACAATTTCTATGGCCCAGGAGTCCTGAACGTCTCTTGTCCAGGCCTGAGCAAAGAGAGAGAGCCTGCCCCCTACTAGATCTGGTCCCGGATTGGGGGCTACCCCTTCATGCTGTCTTAGTGGCAGCAGCAGGCTTCTTGGCCTGTTTACCCTTGTTCCAAGCCTGGTTAGGTCTCCAGAAAATTATTTTGTTTGGTCCTCATCTTATTTGACTTATCCTGAGGGAAGGCATGACCTTTCCCTCCAGTGATGTCTGAAATGATATCCTTCAGTTCAGGCCCGAATAGGGTCTTACCTTTGAAAGGGATGGTCAAAAGCTTAGATTTTGATGACACATCAGCCGACCAGGACTTAAGCCATAACGCTCTACATGCTAAAATGGCAAAACATGAATTATTTGCCGCTAACATAGCTAGATGAAAAGCTGCATCTGTAATGAAAGAATTAGCTAGCTTAAGAGCCCTAATTCTGTCCAGAATATCATCTAGTGGGGTCTCCACCTGAAGAGCCTCTTCCAGAGCCTCAAACCAAAAGGAAGCTGCAGTGGTTACAGGAACAATGCACGCTATAGGCTGGAGAAGAAAACCCTGATGAACAAAAATTTTCTTTAGGAGACCCTCTAATTTTTTATCCATAGGATCTTTCAAAGCACAACTGTCCTCGATAGGTATAGTTGTACGCTTAGCCAGAGTAGAAATAGCTCCCTCCACCTTAGGGACCATCTGCCATGAGTCCCGCATGGTGTAAGATATGGGAAACATCTTCTTAAAAACAGGAGGGCGAGCGAACGGAATACCTGGTCTATCCCACTCCTTAGTAACAATGTCCGAAATCCTCTTAGGGACCGGAAAAACATCAGTATAAACAGGAACCTCTAAAAATTTGTCCATTTTACACAATTTCACTGGAACTACAATAGGGTCACAATCATCCAGAGTCTCTAAAACCTCCCTGAGCAATAAACGGAGGTGTTCTAGCTTAAATTTAAATGCCGTCATATCTGAATCTGTCTGAGGGAACATCTTTCCTGAATCTGAAATCTCTCCCTCAGATAGCAAATCCCTCATCCCTACCTCTGAACATTGTGAGGGTATATCGGATACGGCTACTAAAGCGTCAGAAGGCTCAGCATTCGTTCTTAACCCAGAGCTACTGTGCTTCCCTTGCAACCCAGGCAGTTTAGATAAAACCTCTGTGAGGGTAGTATCCATAACTGAGGCCATATCTTGCAAGGTGAAAGAATTAGACGCACTAGAGGTACTTGGCGTCGCTTGTGCGGGCGTTACTGGTTGTGACACTTGGGGAGAACTAGATGGCAAAACCTGATTTACTTCTGTCTGAGAATCATCCAGTGCCAAACTCTTATAAGTCAAAATATGCTGTTTGCAATTTATAGACATATCAGTACAAGTGGGACACATTCTAAGAGGGGTTCCACAATGGCTTCTAAACAAATTGAACAATGAGATTCCTCAATGTCAGACATGTTGAACAGGCTAGTAATGAGACAAGCAAGCTTAGAAAACACTTTATTTAATGAAAAAACAGCAATTATCAAAAACAGTACTGTGCCTTTAAGAGAAAAAAAGGCATACACAAACTGCAAAACTGCTTAAAATTCACTCAAATTTTCCGAAATTTTTGTAGTAGACTCACTAAACTTTGGTAAGATTGCACCACAAGTATTGAAGCAATTAACCCCCAAATATGCAAACCGGATTGACAAAGTGTCAAAAACCGGTAAAAACCCCTGTCAGCACTTTGCCACAGCTCTGCTGTGGCTCCTATCTGCCCTTAGGGATCAATAATGTGGGGATAAAGCTTTGATTAGGCCCCAGAAGTTCACCAGGACCCTCCAGTATTGTAGCTTGCTGCTTGTCTATATAAAATAACTGCGCAACTGAGGCGCAAAATTAGGCCCCGTCCACCGCACTCGATGTTACTAGGGCCATCAGAACAAACTACCAAGCATTTTTACAGCCATGTGGGTTATAAAACCCCCCAAAAAAAGCCAAGTGTATCCCTCAATACAGTTGTCCCATAAGAAATATAAACAGTACTCCCAGAACACACAAACGTTTGCCTTATATATTATTCAAACTGAGTGTCCATACATTAAGCCCTTTATGCAAGCTAGTAAAGCCCCTTCTAAGACTAGGATTACTGCTTCCCCTTCCCCTCATGGGGATACTGTCAGCCTTTCTGAGTTATCACAGTTTCTGCAGAAAAAATGACTGAACATACCTCATTGCTGTATAGCAAGAAAACGTTCCTCACACTGAAGTTTTCCTGTACTCCTCAGCTTCTGTGGGAACAGCAGTGGACCTTAGTTACAAATGCTAAGATCATCATCCTCTAGGCAGAAATCTTCATCTATCTACTACCTGAGAGTAAATAGTACACAGCGGTACCATTTAAAAATAACAAACTCTTGATTGAAGATAGAATAAAAACTAACAGTTTATCACCTCTTTCACTTTACCTTTCCTGCTTAGAGCCGGCAAAGAGAATGACTGGGGGGTGGAGTTAAGGGGGGGAGCTATATAGACAGCTCTGCTGTGGTGCTCTCTTTGCCACTTCCTGTTAGGAAGGATAATTTCCCGCAAGTAAAGATGAAAACGTGGACTCGGTACATCTTGCAAAAGAAAGTATGATTGCTCAATGCAATACTCTTGTTATTTTGATATCTAAATCTCTGGACTAACATGGCTACTCCAATCAACGTGTATATATATATATATATATATACTGTATATATATATATATATATATATATATATATGTATGTGTGTATATATATATATATATATATATATATATATATACTGTATATATTTAGACCTGGCTCAATAATATGTCTGCTAAAATTAAAATGTAACACTATTTTGCTTAGTTAAATTCACTGCTGTTTCTATTCATTTTTGCTTTTTTACAATCTTTACTTACATTTTACTGAATGTAACTGCTTCATCCATAATGACTGAGAATATTTGTATCCATGAATCTATCACTACTTTAAACATTCATTTTAGCCAGCATCCAATTTACTGTATCTGAAACTTTTGTCTGTCATTTTACTAATTTTTTAAATTTTTTGCTAATCCTTACTATACATTAACGGCTAGATTTAGAGTTTTGTCGGTAAGGACCCGCGTAGCTAACGCTGGCTTTTTTCTGGCCGCACCATAAAAATAACTCTGGCATTGAGAGTCCACATAAAGGCTGCGTTAGGCTCCAAAAAAGGAGCGTAGAGCATATTTAACGCAGCTTCAACTCTCGATACCAGAGTTGCTTACGCAAGCAGCCAGCCTCAAAAACGTGCTTGTGCACAATTCCCCCATAGAAAACAATGGGGCTGTTTGAGCTGAAAAAAAACCTAACACCTGCAAAAAAGCCGCGTTCAGCTCCTAACGCAGCCCCATTGTTTGTTATGCGGAAACACTTCCTACGTCTGCACCTAACACTCTAACATGTACCCCGAGTCTAAACACCCCTAACCTTACACTTATTAACCCCTAATCTGCCGCCCCCGCTATCGCTGACCCCTGCATATTATTATTAACCCCTAATCTGCCGCTCCGTAAACCGCCGCTACTTACATTATCCCTATGTACCCTGCTGCCCTAACACGCCGACCCCTATATTATATTTATTAACCCCTAATCTGCCCCCCACAACGTCGCCTCCACCTGCCTACACTTATTAACCCCTAATCTGCCGACCGGACCTGAGCGCTACTATAATAAAGTTATTAACCCCTAATCTGCCTCACTAACCCTATAATAAATAGTATTAACCCCTAATCTGCCCTCCCTAACATCGCCGACACCTAACTTCAATTATTAACCCCTAATCTGCCGACTGGCGCTCACCGCTATTCTAATAAATGTATTAACCCCTAAAGCTAAGTCTAACCCTAACACTAACACCCCCCCTAAATTAAATATAATTTTAATCTAACAAAATTAATTAACTCTTATTAAATAAATTATTCCTATTTAAAGCTAAATACTTACCTGTAAAATAAATCCTAATATAGCTACAATATAAATTATAATTATATTATAGCTATTTTAGGATTAATATTTATTTTACAGGTAACTTTGTATTTATTTTAACCAGGTACAATAGCTATTAAATAGTTAAGAACTATTTAATAGCTAAAATAGTTAAAATAATTACAAAATTACCTGTAAAATAAATCCTAACCTAAGTTACAATTAAACCTAACACTACACTATCAATAAATTAATTAAATAAAATACCTATAATTATCTACAATTAAACCTAACACTACACTATCAATAAATAAATTAAATACAATACCTACAAATAACTACAATGAAATAAACTATCTAAAGTACAAAAAATAAAAAAGAACTAAGTTACAAAAAATAAAAAAATATTTACAAACATAATAAAAATATTACAACAATTTTAAACTAATTACACCTACTCTAAGCCCCCTAATAAAATAACAAAGCCCCCCAAAATAAAAAAATGCCCTACCCTATTCTAAATTACTAAAGTTCAAAGCTCTTTTACCTTACCAGCCCTGAACAGGGCCCTTTGCGGGGCATGCCCCAAGACGTTCAGCTCTTTTGCCTGTAAAAAAAAACATATAATACCCCCCTTAAATAAACCTAACACTAAGCCCCTGAAGATCTTCCTACCTTATCTTCACCATACCAGGTTCACCGATCGATCCAGAAGAGCTCCTCCGATGTCCTGATCCAAGCCCAAGCAGTGGGCCGAAGAGGTCCATGATCCAGCTGAAGTCTTCATCCAAGCGGGGCAGAAGAGGTCTTCCATCCGATTGAAGTCTTCATCCAAGCGGGATCTTCTATGGTCATCCATCCGGAGCGGAGCGGCAGGATCCTGAAGACCTCCGATGCGGAACATCCATCCTGGCCGACGACTGAACGACGAATGAAGGTTCCTTTAAATGACGTCATCCAAGATGGCGTCCCTCGAATTCCGATTGGCTGATAGGATTCTATCAGCCAATCGGAATTAAGGTAGGAATATTCTGATTGGCTGATTCCATCAGCCAATCAGAATCAAGTTCAATCCGATTGGCTGAACTTGATTCTGATTGGCTGATTCCATCAACCAATCAGAATATTCCTACCTTAATTCCGATTGGCTGATAGATATTGTTGTAATATTTTTCTTATGTTTGTAAATATTTTTTTATTTTTTGTAACTTAGTTCTTTTTTATTTTTTGGACTTTAGATAGTTTATTTAATTGTAGTTATTTGTAGGTATTGTATTTAATTTATTTATTGATAGTGTAGTGTTAGGTTTAATTGTAGATAATTATAGGTATTTTATTTAATTAATTTATTGATAGTGTAGTGTTAGGTTTAATTGTAACTTAGGTTAGGATTTATTTTACTGGTAATTTTGTAATTATTTTAACTACTTTAGCTATTAAATAGTTCTTAACTATTTAATAGCTATTGTACCTGGTTAAAATAAATACAAAGTTACCTGTAAAATAAATATTAATCCTAAAATAGCTATAATATAATTATAATTTATATTGTAGCTATATTAGGATTTATTTTACAGGTAAGTATTTAGCTTTAAATAGGAATAATTTATTTAATAAGAGTTAATTAATTTTGTTAGATTAAAATTATATTTAATTTAGGGGGGTGTTAGTGTTAGGGTTAGACTTAGCTTTAGGGGTTAATACATTTATTAGAATAGCGGTGAGCTCCAGTCGGCAGATTAGGGGTTAATAATTGAAGTTAGGTGTCGGCGATGTTAGGGAGGGCAGATTAGGGGTTAATACTATTTATTATAGGGTTAGTGAGGCGGATTAGGGGTTAATAACTTTATAATAATAGCGGTGCGGTCCGCTCGGCAGATTAGGGGTTAATAAGTGTAGGTAGCTGGCTGCGACGTTGTGGGGGGCAGGTTAGGGGTTAATAAATATAATATAGGGGTTGGCGGTGTTAGGGGCAGCAGATTAGGGGTACATAAGTATAACGTAGGTGGCGGCGCTTTGCGGTCGGCAGATTAGGGGTTAATTATTGTAGGTAGCTGGCGGCGACATTGTGGGGGGGCAGGTTAGGGGTTAATAAATATAATATAGGGGTCGGCGGTGTTAGGGGCAGCAGATTAGGGGTACATAAGTATAACGTAGGTGGCGGCGCTTTGCGGTCGGCAGATTAGGGGTTAATTATTGTAGGTAGCTGGCTGCGACGTTGTGTGGGGCAGGTTAGGGGTTAATAAATATAATATAGGGGTCGGCGGTGTTAGGGGCAGCAGATTAGGGGTACATAAGTATAACGTAGGTGGCGGTCGGCAGATTAGGGGTTAAAAAAATTTAATTGAGTGGCGGCGATGTGGGGGGACCTCGGTTTAGGGGTACATAGGTAGTTTATGGGTGTTAGTGTACTTTAGAGTACAGTAGTTAAGAGTTTTATGAACCGGCGTTAGCCCAGAAAGCTCTTAACTACTGACTTTTTTCCTGCGGCTGGAGTTTTGTCGTTAGAATCACTTCAGACACGACTCTAAATACCGGAGTTAGAAAAATCCCATTGAAAAGATAGGATACGCAATTTACGTAAGTGGATCTGCGGTATGGAAAAGTCGCGGCTGAAAAGTGAGCGTTAGACCCTTTTTTGAATGACTCCAAATACCGGAGGTAGCCTAAAACCAGCGTTAGGAGCCTCTAACGCTGGTTTTCACGGCTAACGCCAAACTCTAAATCTAGGCCAAAGTAAATTGATTGCATACATGAATGTCACAGGGTATACCTTAGCAAACTTACTGCAAATAAAATTAGCTATCAAGAATGATGGTTCTAGACCTTACAAGGACATATTGGAGTCAAACTAAAAGTGTTATTCTGATAGAGCATTTAAGAGCCAATTACAATCTTTCTGATCCTGTTTATCAGAAAGTTTTCGGCTCCAATTTATATTTTTCAAGTTCTGTGAAATAACAATCTAATTGATAACACCACATCCATTTGGGGAAAATTTTGCATCCGATCCAAGCATATAGTAGGAAAATCAATCATATGATGCATGGACAGCAACAGATTTGCCAATCAAAATCCTTTGGACCCAGGGTGGATAAAATTAATGAATTAAAAAAAATAATTAAAAAAAATAATAACATTTTTATAAAAATCAAGTTTTTTTTAAATTGAAATCAGATTTTTATATTTAAATAGAATTTTTTTTTTAAATAAAAGAAAAATTTGAGGAAAAATCTTTCTAAAGAAAGTTTCTATTTAAGATGTATTATATCATTATACAGGTTATTGATCCTGAAATATAGATTAGTTTTTAATTATATAGCAAGATGTTGTATCATCATGGCTGTAATTTTTAATTTTCAAAATGTCATGCTCTCCCGAAGGTTTATGTCAGATTACAGTGATCTATTTTTCTATCTTGAAGATATTATCACATATTATTGTTTTTTTATTTCTCAAAACTGTGGATTTGTGTTGTGTTATAAAATAAACATACAGTATATAGTTGAGAAATAGACCTTAAAGGGACATAATCATGAAAGAAAACTTTTGGGTTACAAAAATTGAGCATACAATTTTCAGATTTCAGATTCACTTATATTATAGAATTTGCTTAATTCTCTTGGTATCCTTTGTTGAAGATGAGCAATGCTTTACTAGAACCTAGCTGAATACATTGGATGAGAAAGTGACAAGCACCTAGCTCACAGTAGTGCATTGCTTCTGAGCCTACCTCTGTATGATTTTCATTAATAGATACAACATTGTTTAAAGTTGCATGTTCTTTCTAAATCATGAAAGTTCAATTTTCCCTTAACTTTTGTTTTAAAAGGACAGAATACTTCAGAATTGTTATTGTTTAAAAAGACAGATAATCCCTTTATTACCCATTGCCTAGTTTTTGCATAACCAACTCTGTTATAATAATGTACTTTTTACCTTGTATCTAAGCCTCTGAAGACTGCCCCCTTATTTCAGTTCTTTTGAGCATAATGTTATCTATATGGAACACGTGAACTAGTGCTATCCAGCTGTTAAAAACTTTCAAAATGCACTGAGATAAGAGGCAGCTTTCAAGGGATTAGAAATAAGCACATGAGCCTACCTAGGTTTAGCTTTCAACTAAGAATACTAAGAGAATAAAGCAAATTTGATTATAAAAGTAAATTGGAAAATTGTTTCAAATTGCATCTGAATCATGAAAGTTTAATTTTGACTAGACTGCTCCTTTAATGCCATTGCTCCCCTGCAAATCTATGTACACAGAATCAACTCTTACTAAGTTTCAAGAAGCTTAATAAATAGAATATTGTTTGGAGTGGAATAAATCTGCACAGGGACCTAAGTGTGAGGATGGAGGGGCAATCATTAAGAATTAAATATCATTGTATTATTTTAATTAAATAAAACTATTGAAATTGTTATTATTAAGGTAATGGTTATTTTTCTTTAGTTAAAAAAAATAAAAATATTCTAAAAATGAAAACCATGATTTAAATCTGTTTAAAATCGGTCTTGCTGACTAGCTCATGATTTAAATTATGATTTAAATCAATTTGATTTAAATAAAATCCACCCTGTTCATACCACAAGTTTTCAAATACGTATCCACAACAAATACATCAAATTCTGCACACAAAGACTCTTGAAAATGATCAACACCCCAAAAAAATAATAAAACACATATGATAAACAATAACGATTTCAGACAACCATATGTGAATGCTCAGAACCAAAAAACAAGATGGCACTGCCCTTATGAACAATGGCAACGGCCATTTATGATAGAAATAGAAGTGTAACAAATAGCAAATTATACTGAATATGTTAACACCGTCATTTTAATGTAAACATTTTTATTATTATTATTATTATCATCAGATATTTGTAGAGCGACAACAGAATCTGTAGTGCTATTAATATAGCTATAATATGCAACGGTACCATTTTTAAGAAGAATATGTGTAGGGTTTACAACTGTTGAAGATCACCTTACATTAAGGTGATGTACAGGAGTGCTGGGCTTGTAGGCTTACATACTAAAGGGTTTCAAGAAAGAAGCAGAGGAACTAAGGTAAGAAAAGGATAGCGTGCATTGCATGTATTCTTGAATAGTAGAGTCTTCAAGGAGAGTTTGAAACTTTGAAAACTAAAGGAGAGTAATGTGGAGTGAGGCAGAGAGTTCCACATTATTGGGGCCAGTCTGGAAAAATCCTGTAGATTGGAATGTGAGAGTGTAACAAGTGAAAAGCAGTGTGTTACCACAGTTCCGAGTCTTATGGAGCTAGACCTGACTTAATAAACGAGTCAACCTCTTGTTTACCCGTAACCCAGAAACCCACACATAAGGAAGCTAAAAGGTCAGAGTCATTTATGGGTTAAAACTCAGAATTTTGTGGCTACCTAAGTAGTTACCTGCGAGCGGCCAGAGCCGCGCTCACTTTCAGGATGCACCTTAGTGTCTGCAGCTGCACAAAGTGCAACCGGAGCAACTTGCCCTAGCTAACACCTTCCCACTCATACTTGAAAGGCATCTGGGAGTTATCGCAAGTGAAGGGGAGACTTGCTTACAGATGAGCAGCACTTGGTGCGAACCACCATCTTGGCAATCAGAATCCAGCAACAGTGAGTACAGAGGTCAAACTCCTTTGACCACCAATGCAAATTCACACCACTGCATGAGCCTAATGTGAACAACTTAAAAAGGATTCCCCCTACAATACTATTATACATTTGCTAACATCACCCTACGCACTGCTACTTTAACTGCGTGACATCCCTCATAGCCTAGCACCCACTCAGCGTGGTATGTGGTGTTTCACCGTCCGACAGCCACCAATAAGGGCCAGGATGAATAAATATGTGTGCTCAGAAAACAAGTTGTGACACCCCTGGACATTACTACTGTGTAAAAATCCTTGTTTGACCCTCATACATTCAAGACAACACAATACTTAAGGAAACTGAGGACATTTTGTGACATGTGAGCATAATCATAAAGTACTTCTCTTCAACTAGGGGAATCACTTATAACCAGGTATTGGGTCTGACTCATAGGATAGCCACTTAAAATACTCAGGTGCTGAGAGGGTCAGGAGGGGCCTGCACGTCTATAATTCTTACAGCAACATAATCAGCTTGTTTAGCAAATGATATTTTGAACTGTGTACCTCTTTATTTGACCAGTTTAACCTACATGATGTCAAACTCACAAAGGAAAAAGTCCAAGGCATCCATCAATATAATGTGAAAACCCCCTTCTTAACCCCACTGATGTAGTGGACAGATATCCATCACCACCATCAAGCCCTGAGTCATCACTGCTATCTGTAACTGCTCTTCAAGACCTACAAACTAGTGACCATACCTCAGTGTCTCCTACTTTTATACTTAATTCTTTGAAATCTCTCCTGGATGCACACCATACAACATTTTCAGAGAAGCTTACATCTGCAATTACAGACTTGAAGAAGGATCTTACATCTACAAATGAGAGATTAGACACTGTCAAAAGCAAGCAAGAAAACCTGATGGTAGACCACTCTAACCTACTAGAATATATACAGAACCTGGCTGGTCAAATCTCTGAGCTAGAAGACAAAATGGCAGACATGGAAAATAGGTCATGCCGTAATAAGAAGAGAATTCTGGAATTTTAAGAATTTGAGGACATACTAAACGCTGATCTTGTTCCTTACCTAACAGAGTTCTCCCATTTGGCTACACCACAATCTAGTACAGAAAATCTAATAGATAGGGCTCACAGATCTCTATGGCCTATAGGCCTATCTACTGACCAGCCAAGGGACACAATTGTTAGAGCAAGTGTAGAAAAATTGGCAGCTGTCCAGGGATTCGTAAGATAAAAGTCAATCTTTATTCCGGCTTTTTTTAAAAAATACACACACAATACACACAGAGGAAGGGGGTGTATCATTACGTGTTTCATGTCGTGCGGCACTAAATCATAGGATAGTTGGATACATGTTAAACATGCAATATATACTGACCACCTCCAATCACCAACCTACCTGTCGGTAGTCATGAAGATGAATAAGGACACAGACAGAGACACACCTCCAAGGTAATAACAGTTACGTAAAACAGAAATGTCAAATAAAATATTTAACAAATTCTAACAATAGATGGCCTAAACAAATACAAAATGCAGAAAAATATATGATAACAGGGTGCAATCTGAACACTTGCATGTAAGTGCATATATCAGATACAATTGAAAAATAAGGATATGTTAATAGCACTATGGATAATGCCTAGTCCTATAAGAAACATGGTACAATTTAAAGGGATGAGAACGGTAAAGTGACATATATTGACTATATCATTAACCATTATAGATTATTAAGAAGAGGAACATCACATCCCATGTGGCCACTTAAATTGACCATATTGCGCAAGAAAATTATTTGTATAATAGCAGCAAATAGCTATATATATGTCAAGATATGTGTAATATCAGAAAATATACACACTCAAACATTCAAAAATAAAGATGTACAAATAAGTCATTTCCAATGTGCCTGAAAAAAATCGACCATCTCATGCACATGTGAAAGGCCATACGTGAAAGGCAAAACGTAAAAATCATGGAACTCAATCTACAAAGAAACATGTTCCACAATTGTTAGACTTCACTTTTATACATATAAGGAACGCCTTCAGAGAGCAATGTTACGCAAACCCAATCTTCCAGAAAAATTTGCATTGCTAATCCTGTTTTCGGATGTGGCTCCGTGGACCCTACAACAAAAGAGAACCTTTGCTGAGTTCACTAGAACTTTGAGACAGCACTACATCCGGTAAAGATGGGTCTTTCCCACCAAATTATATATCACAAGAGACAACCAAGTGCACACCATCCATAGCATTAATCAAGGGAGCAACTTGTTAAAAGCCTGGAACTTATATCACTTTTCTTCAGACCCACCATCTAACAGCACCCAACAGAAACAGATGGTACAACAGCAGTCATTCTACGGCACACAAGACCACCTAAACAGGCACCCTTCAAGACCTCCCTTAAGAGCTTCTGCTTTAAGCTGGGAACCAATGCCCCAGCGGCAAAAATGGGATCAAGACTCTACACGCCCAGAAGGGGCACCCTGAGTTAAATATGGTGATGGATATGTTGACTAATATACTTCTTCAGAAGATTTGATATACATTAGATAGTATGTCTTTAATTACCTAATATTTGTTCCCTCTGTTCCACTTGTTTGTAGTGGCTAGTTCATGGTTATGATATGTTATAATTGCTGTTAAGACACGTGGGGGGGGTTCAGGTTGGGGTAGAAAATCATGTTCAGACTATTACTACTATGTTTTAATTACTGTTATAGATTTTTATACACTTCCCCAATAGTTACACAGTTTGTTATACTATACTGTCTAGTGTTTGTGATGCTACATGCTGACACTTGTACTCCTTGTCTTCCCTCTCCTCCCCCTCCCCTTCTTTTTTTTCTCCCTCCCCTTTTTTCTCTTCTTCTCTCTCTCTTCTTCACCCTCTCTTCTTCTGATTTATCTCCTCATATGCCCCGCTAGTGCAACTTTAATTTACAGTACACTGTTGATAGAACTCATTGCTCATCAGAAAATCATAATTATGTGAGGCCCTAACTTTGGAGAACCGTAAGGATATACCTTCTGTTTCATGTGCTTACATTAAAAAGTGTGCATATACACGCAACTATATGTGATATAAGGGGTGCTTTTTGTTTTTTTGTTGTTTTTTTTGTGCTGTGCTAGATCAATACGATATGCATGTTTACTATAGCTATTAAATATGTTATATATATATATATATATATATATATATATATATATATATATATATATATATGCTATATATGCCCTCACTAGACACGTTTGACTCCTGGTGACTAAACCTTAAAAATGTGATATATGGTATTTACAATTGTTAAATAGGTCATTCTAATACATTTACATTACTTTAGCTGGCTAGACAGCAAGATTAGAATTATCGTTTTGGAAAGGTTATACTTGTACCCAAAAAACTAGTTGCTTGTGATCTAAGTCAAATTGCATACCCCCCTCTTTTTTTTTTTCTTTCTTCTTCCATCTTTTCATTCCTCTTTTCTTTCCAGATGGGTATGTCAGCCTACCCTTCTCCTGTGGACACGCTCTACCCTCTGAAAATACTTGTTAATCCTATTAGAGTCAGTTATGCTTGCATTTCCAGTCAGTAACTCCCCCCAGACAATTGCCAGCGAGTGAGCTGTCAATAGACCTGGCCAGCTCCGCCACATCAACCCCCCCAAGAATATTTCTTAAAAAAATTTTTTTTACAATTATCTGCTAACCCCCTTCCCTTTTTGTTATATAGTACTCTGGTTTACATTACTACCAGAGACTAAGACTCAAGGTTTCCCTCGTAACCACCGCACTTTAAATGTATTGATTCTCGCAAGTTCTCACCTCTTCCTATTAGGTTGTTTACTTTATAACTCTCCCTTTCCCCTTCCTACTCCCTCCTCAACCCCCCTTTTTTCTCTTCCTAAGACTTGAGATGGTGCTGGTTTGTGCTACACATAACATAAGGGGCCTTAATACCCCCACAAAGCGAAGCCTTTTACTTTGCTCTCTCAGACAAAATAGTCTTTCTGCAGGAGACCCACTGGCGTAAAGGTGACCCATTGTTATTACGCACTCCTATATTCCCAGTGGTGGAACGGGCATCTTACTCGAAAATAATCAAGAGGCACAGCCATCCCCATACATAGGGAAGTAGCATATATGAACATATCATCTCAGATTCTGACCCACATGGTCGCTTTCTTATCTTAGTCTATAAGCTTAATGGCACCCCATATACTTTGGCCTCGCATTACGGCCCAAATGCAGCACAAATCAGACACTTCAAAAACGTTCTTGGTAGACTGGATAGAATCAAACAAAGTGCTGTTAGCAGTAGATTTCAATATTGTCCCGGATGCCCAGCTAGACAAAAAGCTGCCTAATCGCAGGTTAGTTGACAAAAAAATGTATTCTCCGCAAACTCAGGCGAAACTTTATGACGTATGGTGTTCTCTTCACTCTAACGGCAAAGATTTTACCTATTATTCATCAGTTCATGACTCATACTCAAGGATAGACTTTTTTTCTAATCCTTAGACCCTAGACTCAGTAAAAGATTCTTCTATAGGGACCTCTACCTGGTCTGACCATTGCCGGGTTACTATGACTATTTCCAATTTGACCCCACCTTCCTCAAGGCCATCATGGCGATTACATGACTCTTTGCTTTCGTCCCCCAGGCTGAAAGATAATTTCACCACTGAAATAAAACACTATTTATAAACCAACAACACTGGAGATGTCTTTGACTTCTGCTTGTGGAGCTCATTGAAAACCTACCTCCGAGGCCTCTTTATCAAAACAGAAATCTGAAAATGTTCAACCCATTCCCTAGCTCAATTGCACCAATCCCTCAGGTCGTTATTAACCGAACATAAAGCTACTTTGTACACGTCTTTTCTCCCCCGTATTATTGACACCCGACAGTCCTTACAATTATTGGAAAACCAGAGAGTTCAGGACCGCCTTCGGGAGATTAAGCACCATTTTTACACCAAAGACAACAAACCTGATTACTTATTAGCTACACAATTACAAGAACACACTGCTCAAGCGCAAATCCCATATCTACATGCTGAGGGATTAGTCATCACCAATCCAAGAGATATCGGTACTGCATTCACAAACTACTACTCCCAACTATATAACTTACGCTCCTCAAGTAATCAGCCAGGTCCCACAGCTGAGCTGATTAACTCCTTTTTAACCCCATTGCAACTTCCACATATTACTCAAGATTAAATGGAATCCCTAGACACACCTTTTACGATGGAGGAACTTAAAAGATCCAACTCGAGATTAAAAGCCCAAAAAGCTCCAGGCCCAGATGGCTACACTGATACTTTTTATAAATCCTTTGCCACCCAATTAGCCCCATTACTATTACGAGTCTACAATTTAGCAGGGAGCTGAGGGGAGTTCCCAGAGGAGTTTCTGCAGGCATCCGTAATCATTTTACCCAAACCAGGGAAGCCCCCTGACGCCCCAACTTTAGACCTATATCGTTGCTAAACATAGACACAAAATTGTATGCTAAGATGCTGGCAAACTGTCTAAATAGCATTATTCCACACTTAGTTAACCCAGATCAGGTGGGCTTCACTTTAGGGAGGCAGGGGCCAGATAACACACAGTGTCTGCAAAACATCCTCATCAGTCGAATCAGTAAGCAATGTTTTAACGTTTTTCTCGATGCCGAGAAAGCATTTGATTGGGTCGACTGGTTATATTTGAGAGAGGTACTAAATAAATTCAGCTTTTCCACCGCATTTCACACTAGGATAATGGCGCTCTATTCCACCACTTCAGCAAGAGTATGTCGGCTAGGATTTTGCTCCTCTTTCTTTAAAATTTCTAATGGCACCCAGCACCCTTGTCCCCACTACTGTTTGTCTTCATGATGGAGCCGCTTGCAGAGGCCATTAGGAATACCCCTACTATTAGAGGAGTCCAAATACATAATACCACACAGAAAATAGCATTATTTGGGGGGCGGAGCTGGCTATCAGGCAGAGAGGATGTGTTTGAACATGGCTCCTGCAATAAACAATAAGAAAATAGTCAAAATTTAGCCAATTTATCTAAAAAAACAAATCAACAAATCATCAGCTATCTCCTTAAAACCCGGAGATCACAAGGATCACCACTCATGAATCTTAGAGTGCTGCATTCATTGAACCCGGCAAATTCAGCTGCTATCTTAGCATTGGACTTGCAGGCAGGCAGAGACGGAGCGGCTGTGATCACCTCTCCCACACCATCCGTGTGCAGTGAGTAACCCCTCGCTATCAGAGGGCAAAGTATGACATACCCCGAGATCCGGAGAATTTATACATTGTCAGTGGTGGGAGCAGTGTAAGCAGATCAACCGCCTAGGAGATACTGGCCCCCTGCACTGCTCCATTGTGTGTGTCCTTGGATGGATCTTAACGCAGTTTATGAATACTTCCCGGGAAAGCCCTGCTGAAAATCCTGTGACACCTACCTCCTAAGTGTCTCTCAGAGTAGAGGAAGCAGAAGTTGGAGATCAGAGGATTAAGTGCCACAGCGGCATTTGGCGTGATCCACCATTTTCATCAAGTAAGTGTGTAGCAATATATACACTCGCACACGGCCAATTTAATTTCTCCTGCCTCATAGTCACATCAAATGTGATCAGTTTTTTAGACACGCCAAAATAAATAACTAAGGCCCTCAAGGAACTGACACAGGGGCTGATGACCTCAGGGAGAGAATGCTCCATTTTAAGGGGACTAATTTTCCACAATCGTTACCCCCACAAGACTGTTAAGATCATGTAATAGGTCCCTATATACATATAAGGATATCATTCTAAGATGCAGATCCCATTTTCACAACTTGTTATCCTATCTCATTGGCCCATAGACTTTGGAACTGTTCAAACAGTGTCAATTGCTCATATGGTTTTGTATCAACCTCAAGAAATTATTTTTGCTAATGTTGCAAAAATCTCTTCTGTAACCACAGAAATATTTAATGATCTGGAAAAGATTTCCTGGTACCAGAGGACTTGGAGAATGGCAGAGTCTCCCAAACGAATTGCAAGCAAAGCCAAGTATGGATGGGAAACTAACAGCAACAAAACCACTCTAAAAATATATAATGTGCAAAAAAATGATTATGGGTTATACTATTGCACATATTTAGCAGTGAGTTCATTGGTCTTTGCCAATAGGACTACTCTACTTATTCAAGCACAACTACTGCTCTACATAATGTCAATATGGTACACAATAATCTGCCCACAGATTTAAAAATGTAAAGATACCTTCTTTTGCCTATTTTACTAAATGTGATTTCTCTACATGACCTTATCCACAGTCTCTTTATCCTCTACTTATAATAACGCTATTGATAAAGTGTAACACAATTGTATTTTGTTATTTGTATACTCTAATGCAGCATGTGTTTTCAGGGTGCTAAGTTTGGGCACCATCGTCTAAAAACCCATAAAATCCCTGTAATGACTTTCTATTAGACGCAGTTCTCTTTGTGTGCTAGGTTTAGTGTGTGTAGTGTGTGCTAGGTACTGCTCATGTTAGGTTCAGTGTGTGCTAGGTACTGTTTGTGCTAGGTTCAGTGTGTGCTAGGTTCTGTTTGTGCTAGGTTCAGTGTATGCTAGGTACTATGTGTGCTAGGTACAGTGCGTGTGCTAGGTACCATGTGTGCTAGGTACTGCGTGTGCTAGATACTGCATGTGATAGGTACTGCGTGTGCTAGGTACTGCGTGTGCTGGGTACTGCGTGTGCTAGGTACAGTGTGTGCTAGGTACAGTGTGTGTGCTAGGTACAGTGTGTGTGCTAGGTACTGCATGTGCTGGGTACTGCGTGTGCTAGGTACAGTGTGTGCTAGGTACAATCTGTGTGCTAGGTACAGTGCGTGTGCTAGGTACAATACGTGTGCTAGGTGCAATGCGTGTGCTAGGTACAATGTGTGTGCTAGGTACAGTGCATGTGCTAGGTACAGTGCGTGTGCTAGGTACTATGCGTGAGCTAGGTACAATGTGTGTGCTAGGTACAGTGTGTGCTAGGTACAGTGTGAGCTAGGTACAGTGTGAGCTAGATACAATGCGTGTGCTGGGTACAGTGTGTGTAAGGTACAATGCGTGTGCTAGGTATAGTGTGTGCTAGGTACAGTGTGTGCTATGTGCAGTGTGTGCTTGGTGCAGTGTGTGCTAGGTACAATGCGTGTGCTAGGTACAGTGCGTGTGCTGGGTACAATGCGTGCGCTAGGTACAATACGTGTGCTGGGTACAATGCGTGTGCTGGGTGCAGTGTCGCTGGGCACAGTGCATGTGCTGGGTACAATGTGTGTGCTGGGTGCAGTGTGTGCTAGGTACAGTGCGTGTGCTGGGTACAGTGTGTGTGCTATGTACAATGTGTGTGCTAGGTGCAGTGTATGTTAGGTGCTGTGTGTGTTAGGTGCTGTGTGTGCTAGGTACTGTGTGTGCTAGGTACAGTGTATGCTAGGTACTCTGTGTGCTAGGTACAGTGTGTGTGCTAGGTACAGTGTGTGCTAGGTACTGTGTGTGCTAGGTACTGTGTGTGCTAGGTACTGTGTTTGCTAGGTACAGTGTGTGCTAGGTACAGTGTGTGTGCTAGGTACAATGCGTGTGCTAGGTGCAGTGCGTGCTCGGTGCAGTGCGTGCTTGGTGCAGTGTTGACTAGGTACAGTGTGTGCTAGGTACAGTGTGTGTTTGGTACAATGCGTGTGCTAGGTACTGTGTGTGCTAGGTACAGTGTGTGCTAGGTATTGCATGTACTAGGTACAATGTGTATGCTAGGTACAGTGTGTGCTAGGTACTGTGTGTGCTAGGTACAGTGTGTGCTAGGTACAGTGTGTGCTTGGTACAATGAGTGTGCTAGGTACTGTGTGTGCTAGATACTGTGTGTGCTAGGTTAAGTGTGTGCTAGGTTAAGTGTGTGCTAGGTTAAATGTGTGCTAGGTACAGTGTGTGCTAGGTACTGTGTGTACTAGGTACAGTGTGTGCTAGATACAGTGTGTGTGCAAGGTACAATGTGTGTACTAGGTACAGTGTGTGCTAGGTACAGTGTGTGTGCTAGGTACAATGCTTGTGCTAGGTACAGTGTGTGCTAGGTACTGTGTGGGCTAGGTACAATGCGTGTGCTAGGTACAGTGTGTGCTAGGCACAGTGTGTGTGCTAGGTACTGTGTGTGCTAGGTACAGTGTGTGCTAGGTACAATGTGTGCTAGGTACAGTATGTGCTAGGTACAGTTTGTGCTAGGTACTGTGTGTGCTAGGTACTGTGTGTGCTAGGTACAGTGTGTTCAAGTACTGTGTGTGCTAGGTCAGTGTGTGCTAGGTACAGTGTGTGTGCTAGGTAAAATGCAGGTGCTAGGTACAGTGTGTGCTAGGTACTGCTTGTGCTAGGTACTGTGTGTGCTAGGTACAGTGTGTGTGCTAGGTACAATGCGTGTGCTAGGTACAGTGCGTGTGCTGGGTACAGTGTGTGCTAGGTACAGTGTGTGCTAGGTATAATGCGTGTGCTAGATACTGCATGTGCTAGGTACTGCGTGTGCTAGGTACTGCATGTGCTGTTTACTGTGTGTGCTAGGTACAGTGTGTGCTAGGTACAGTGTGTGCTAGGTACAGTGTGTGCTAGGTACAGTGTGTGTGCTAGGTACAGTGTGTGTGCTAGGTACTGCATGTGCTGGGTACTGCGTGTGCTAGGTACAGTGTGTGCTAGGTACAGTCTGTATGCTAGGTAAAGTGCGTGTGCTAGGTACAATACGTGTGCCAGGTGCAATGCGTGTGCTAGGTATAATGTGTGTGCTAGGTACAGTGCATGTGCTAGGTACAGTGCGTGTGCTAGGTACTATGCGTGAGCTAGGTACAATGTGTGTGCTAGGTACAGTGTGTGCTAGGTACAGTGTGAGCTAGGTACAGTGTGAGCTAGGTACAATGCGTGTGCTGGGTACAGTGTGTGTAAGGTACAATGTGTGTGCTAGGTACAGTGTGTGCTAGGTATAGTGTGTGCTAGGTACAGTGTGTGCTATGTGCAGTGTGTGCTATGTGCAGTGTGTGCTTGGTGCAGTGTGTGCTAGGTACAATGCGTGTGCTAGGTACAGTGCGTGTGCTGGGTATAATGCGTGTGCTAGGTACAATACATGTGCTGGGTACAATGTGTGTGCTGGGTGCAGTGTGTGCTAGGTACAGTGCGTGTGCTGGGTACAGTGTGTGTGCTATGTACAATGTGTGTGCTAGGTGCAGTGTATGTTAGGTGCTGTGTGTGCTAGGTACTGTGTGTGCTAGGTACAGTGTATGCTAGGTACTTTGTGTGCTAGGTACAGTGTGTGTGCTAGGTACAGTGTGTGCTAGGTACTGTGTGTGCTAGGTACTGTGTGTGCTAGGTACTGTGTTTGCTAGGTACAGTGTGTGCTAGGTACAGTGTATGTGCTAGGTACAATGCGTGTGCTAGGTGCAGTGCGTGCTCGGTGCAGTGCGTGCTTGGTGCAGTGTTTACTAGGTACAGTGTGTGCTAGGTACAGTGTGTGTTTGGTACAATGTGTGTGCTAGGTACTGTGTGTGCTAGGTACAGTGTGTGCTAGTTATTGCATGTGCTAGGTACAATGTGTGTGCTAGGTACAGTGTGTGCTAGGTACTGTGTGTGCTAGGTACAGTGTGTGCTTGGTACAATGCGTGTGCTAGGTACTGTGTGTGCTAGATACTGTGTGTGCTAGGTAAAGTGTGTGCTAGGTTAAGTGTGTGCTAGGTGCAGTGTGTGCTAGGGACTGTGTGTACTAGGTACAGTGTGTTAGGTACAGTGTGTGTGCAAGGTACAATGTGTGTGCTAGGTACTGTGTGGGCTAGGTACAATGCGTGTGCTAGGTACAGTGTGTGCTAGGCACAGTGTGTGTGCTAGGTACTGTGTGTGCTAGGTACAGTGTGTGCTAGGTACAATGTGTGCTAGGTACAATGCGTGTGCTAGGTACAGTTTGTGCTAGGTACTGTGTGTGCTAGGTACTGTGTGTGCTAGGTACAGTGTGTTCAAGTACTGTGTGTGCTAGGTCAGTGTGTGCTAGGTACAGTGTGTGTGCTAGGTAAAATGCATGTGCTAGGTACAGTGTGTGCTAGGTACTGCTTGTGCTAGGTACTGTGTGTGCTAGGTACAGTGTTTGTGCTAGGTACAATGCGTGTGCTAGGTACAGTGCGTGTGCTGGGTACAGTGTGTGCTAGGTACAGTGTGTGCTAGGTATAATGCGTGTGCTAGGTACTGTGTGTGCTAGGTACTGTGTGTGCTAGGTAAAGTGTGAGCTAGGTACAGTGTGTGCTAGGTACAGTGTGTGCTAGGTACAGTGTGTGTGCTAGGTACAATCTGTGTGCTAGGTACAGTGTGTGCTAGGTACTGTGTGTGCTAGGTACAGTGTGTGCTAGGTATAATGCTTGCGCTAGGTACAGTGTGTGCTAGGTACAGTGGGTGTTAGGTACTGTGTGTGCTAGGTACAGTGTGTGCTAGGTACAATGCGTCCGCTAGGTACAGTGTGTGCTAGGTACAGTGTGTGCTAGGTACTATTTGTGCTAGGTACAATGTGGCTAGGTACAGTGTGTGCTAGGGACTGTGTGTGCTAGGTACAGTGTGTGCTAGGTATTGCATGTGCTAGGTACAATGTGTGTGCTAGGTACTGTGTGTGCTAGGTACTGTGTGTGCTAGGTACTGTGTGTGCTAGGTACTATGTGTGCTAGGTACAATGCGTGTGCTAGGTACAGTGTATGCTAGGTACAGTGTGTTTGATAGGTACAATGTGTGTGCTATGTGCAGTGTGTGCTAGGTACTCTGTGTGCTAGGTACTGTGTTTGCTAGGTACAGTATGTGCTAGGTACAGTGTGTGTGCTAGGTACAATGCGTGTGCTAGGTGCAGTGCGTGCTCGGTGCAGTGCGTGCTTGGTGCAGTGTTTACTAGGTACAGTGTGTGCTAGGTACAGTGTGTGTTTGGTACAATGCGTGTGCTAGGTACTGTGTGTGCTGGGTACAGTATGTGCTAGGTACAGTGTGTGCTAGGTATTGCATGTGCTAGGTACAATGTGTGTGCTAGGTACAGTGTGTGCTAGGTACTGTATGTGCTAGGTACAGTGTGTGCTAGGTACAGTGTGTGCTTGGTACAATGCGTGTGCTAGGTACAGTGAGTGCTAGGTACAGTGTGTGCTAGGTACTGTGTGTGCTAGATATTGTGTGTGCTAGGTAAAGTGTGTGCTAGGTACAGTGTGTGCTAGGTACTGTGTGTACTAGGTACAGTGTGTGCTAGGTACAGTGTGTGTGCAAGGTACAATGTGTGTGCTAGGTACAATGTGTGCTAGGTACAGTGTGTGTGATAGGTCCAATGCGTGTGCTAGGTACAGTGTGTGCTAAGTACTGTGTGGGCTAGGTACAATGCGTGTGCTAGGTACAGTGTGTGCTAGGCACAGTGTGTGTGCTAGGTACTGTGTGTGCTAGGTACAGTGTGTGCTAGGTACAATGTGTGCTAGGTACAGTATGTGCTAGGTACAGTTTGTGCTAGGTACTGTGTGTGCTAGGTACTGTGTGTGCTAGGTACAGTGTGTGCTAGGTACTGTGTGTGCTAGGTCAGTGTGTGCTAGGTATAGTGTGTGTGCTAGGTAAAATGCATGTGCTAGGTACAGTGTGTGCTAGGTACTGCTTGTGCTAGGTACAGTGTGTGTGCTAGGTACAATGTGTGTGCTAGGTACAGTGCGTGTGCTGGGTACAGTGTGTGCTAGGTACAGTGTGTGCTAGGTATAATGCGTGTGCTAGGTACTGTGTGTGCTAGGTACTGTGTGTACTAGGTACAGTGTGAGCTAGGTACAGTGTGTGCTAGGTACAGTGTGTGTGCTAGGTACAATCCGTGTGCTAGGTACAATCCATGTGCTAGGTACAGTGTGTGCTAGGTAATGTGTGTGCTAGGTACAGTGTGTGCTAGGTATAATGCGTGCGCTAGGTACAGTGTGTGCTAGTTACAGTGTGTGCTAGGTACTGTGTGTGCTAGGTACAGTGTGTGCTCGGTACAATGCGTGCGCTAGGTACAGTGTGTGCTAGGTTCAGTGTGCTAGGTACTATTTGTGCTAGGTACAATGTGGCTAGGTACAGTGTGTGCTAGGTACTGTGTGTGCTAGGTACAGTGTGTGCTAGGTATTGCATGTGCTAGGTACAATGTGTGTGCTAGGTACTGTGTGTGCTAGGTACTGTGTGTGCTAGGTACTATGTGTGCTAGGTACAATGCGTGTGCTAGGTACAGTGTATGCTAGGTACAGTGTGTGCTAGATACTGTGTGTGCTAGTTACAGTGTGTGCTAGGTACAGTGTGTTTGATAGGTACAATGCGTGTGCTATGTGCAGTGTGTGCTAGGTACTGTGTGTGCTAGGTACAGTGTGTGCTAGGTACAGTGTGTGTGCTAGGTACAATGTGTGTGCTAGGTACAGTGTGTGCTAGGTACTGTGTGTGCTAGGAACTGTGTGCTAGGTACAGTGTGTGCTAGGTACTGTGTGTGCTAGGTACAGTGTGTGCTAGGTACAGTGTATGTGCTAGGTACAATGCGTGTGCTAGGTACAGTGTGTACTAGGTAAAGTGTGTGCTAGGTATAGTGTGTGCTAGGTACAATGCGTGTGTTAGGTACTGTGTGTGCCAGGTACAGTGTGTGCTAGGTATAGTGTGTGCTAGGTATACAGGGAGTGCAGAATAATTAGGCAAGTTGTATTTTTGAGGATTAATTTTATTATTGAACAACAACCATGTTCTCAATGAACCCAAAAAACTCATTAATATCAAAGCTGAATAGTTTTGGAAGTTTGTTTTTAGGTCTAGCTATTTTAGGGGGATATCTGTGTGTGCAGGTGACTATTACTGTGCATAATTATTAGGCAACTTAACAAAAAACAAATATAAACCCATTTCAATTATTTATTTTTACCAGTGAAACCAATATAACATCTCAACATTCACAAATATACATTTCTGACATTCAAAAACAAAACAAAAACAAATCAGTGACCAATATAGCCACCTTTCTTTGCAAGCACACTCAAAAGCCTGCCATTCATGGATTCTGTCAGTGTTTTGATCTGTTCACCATCAGCATTGCGTGCAGCAGCAACCACAGCCTCCCAGACACTGTTCAGAGAGGTGTACTGTTTTCTCTCCTTGTAAATCTCACATTTGATGATGGACCACAGGTTCTCAATGGGGTTCAGATCAGGTGAACAAGGAGGCCATGTCATTAGATTTTCTTCTTTTATACCCTTTCTTGCCAGCCACGCTGTGGAGTACTTGGACGCGTGTGATGGAGCATTGTCCTGCATGAAAATCATGTTTTTCTTGAAGGATGCAGACTTCTTCCTGTACCACTGCTTGAAGAAGGTGTCTTCCAGAAACTGGCAGTAGGACTGGGAGTTGAGCTTGACTCCATCCTCAACCCGAAAAAGGCCCCACAAGCTCATCTTTGATGATACCAGCCCAAACCAGTACTCCACCTCCACCTTGCTGGCGTCTGAGTCGGACTGGAGCTCTCTGCCCTTTACCAATCCAGCCACGGGCCCATCCATCTGGCCCATCAAGACTCACTCTCATTTCATCAGTCCATAAAACCTTAGAAAAATCAGTCTTGAGATATTTCTTGGCCCAGTCTTGACGTTTCAGCTTGTGTGTCTTGTTCAGTGGTGGTCGTATTTCAGCCTTTCTTACCTTGGCCATGTCTCTGAGTATTGCACACCTTGTGCTTTTGGGCACTCCAGTGATGTTGCAGCTCTGAAATATGGCCAAACTGGTGGCAAGTGGCATCTTGGCAGCTGCACGCTTGACTTTTCTCAGTTCATGGGCAGTTATTTTGCGCCTTGGTTTTTCCACACGCTTCTTGCGACCCTGTTGACTATTTTGAATGCAACGCTTGATTGTTCGATGATCACGCTTCAGAAGCTTTGCAATTTTAAGAGTGCTGCATCCCTCTGCAAGATATCTCACTATTTTTGACTTTTCTAAACCTGTCAAGTCCTTCTTTTGACCCATTTTGCCAAAGGAAAGGAAGTTGCCTAATAATTATGCACACCTGATATAGGGTGTTGATGTCATTAGACCACACCCCTTCTCATTACAGAGATGCACATAACCTAATATGCTTAATTGGTAGTAGGCTTTCGAGCCTATACAGCTTGGAGTAAGACAACATGCATAAAGAGGATGATGTGGTCAAAATACTCATTTGCCTAATAATTCTGCACTCCCTGTAGTGTGTGCTAGGTACAGTTTGTGTGCTAGGTACAATGTGTGTGCTAGGTACTGTGTGTGCTAGGTACAGTGTGTGCTAGGTACTATTTGTGCTAGGTACAATGTGGCTAGGTACAGTGTGTGCTAGGGACTGTGTGCGCTAGGTACAATGCGTGTGCTAGGTACTGTGTGTGCTAGGTACAATGCGTGTGCTAGGTACAATGTGCGTGCTAGGTACAGTGTGTGCTAGGTTCAGTGTGTGCTAGGTACAGTGTGTGCTAGGTACAGTGTGTGCTAGGTACTGTGTGTGCTTGGTACAGTGTGTGCTAGGTACAATGTGCGTGCTAGGTACAGTGTGTGCTAGGTTCAGTGTGTGCTAGGTACAGTGTGTGCTAGGTACAGTGTGTGCTAGGTACTGTGTGTGCTTGGTACAGTGTGTGCTAGGTATTGCATGTGCTCGGTACAATGCGTGTGCTAGGTACAGTGTGTGCTAGGTACTGTGTTTGCCAGGTACTATGTGTGCTAGGTACAATGTGTGTGCTAGGTACAGTGTGTGCTAGGTACAGTGTGTGCTAGGTACAGTGTGTGCTTGGTACTGTGTGTGCTAGGTACTGTGTATGCTAGGTACAGTTTGTGCTAGATACAGTGTGTGCTAGGTACTGTGTGTGCTATTTACAGTGTGTGTGCTAGGTACAATGCATGTGCTAGGTACTGTGTGTGCTTGGTACTGTGTATGCTAGGTACAGTGTGTGCTAGGTACAATGTGTGCGCTAGGTACAGTGTGTGCTAGGTACAGTGTGTGCTAGGTACTATGTGTGCTAGGTACAGTGTGTGCTAGGTACTGTGTGTGCTAGGTACAGTGCGTGTACTAGGTACAATGCGTGTGCTAGGTACAGTGTGTGCTAGGTACAGTGTGTGCTGGGTACAGTCTGTGCTAGGTACAGTGTGTGCTAGGTAGACACTGTACCTAGCACACATTGTACCTAGCACACATTGTACCTAGCACACACTGTACCTAGCACACACTGACCTAGCGCACGCATTGTACCTAGCACACACTGTACCTAGTACACACAGTACCTAGCCCACACTGTTCCTAGCACACACATTGTACCTAGCACACACACTGTACCTAGCACACATTGTACCTAGCACACATTGTACCTAGCACACACTGTACCTAGCACACACTGACCTAGCGCACGCATTGTACCTAGCACACACTGTACCTAGTGCACACAGTACCTAGCCCACACTGTTCCTAGCACACACATTGTACCTAGCACACACACTGTACCTAGCATCAAATCATGGGGCTTCTCTACCAACCCTTTGAGACACAAAACTGAATGGAAGAAGCACTGGCAGACTGGCAAGTTAATACCTAGGATGTTTTCATTATCATATACAGAAGTTATATCCCCACCTATCTTTTATAAATCTTTATATATCAGAAACTGGGAACAGACTATAAATTTCAAGGTCCCAGAAACGTAATGGATGTCTGTAGTCTTCCACACAAAAAAAGCAATACATTGCATCACCCTTTATGAACTCTATTTTAAGATCTTGACTCAGACTCCCCTTCGACTCTTTAAAATATCCAATACTCACTCACCCCTATCTTGGAGGAATTGCGGCAAAGTAGGAACACCTATCCACATGTGGTGGAAATGCCCTAAAATACAACGCATTTAGTCTTGAACATTTCACTACTGCTCCAAACTAGGAGTCTTGATAGCTGACCATCCCCAAGCAGGTTTGTTTTACTTCTTACCTAGTGGAACCCCTCAACATATAGTCTATTTATGCATATACATCTTCATGGTGTCACGCCGCTCCTCGGGTTCCGGCCGCCGCTCTGATCCATTGTCATGGCCATTGCCATGGACGTGGCAGTTGCTTCAGGCACACAGCGATGACATAATTGCTGCATGCCCTGTCTTTCCAGATGCTGGTCCGAATCTCAACTGTGCTCTCCTTGGCGCAAATCCTGCACCTATGTAAGTACCTCAGTTGCTCTCATCTTATCCCAAGTATAGGTGTTACTGTGTGTGCTCCTAGGTGCTTTATTACTTGTATTGCTGGATTGTCTTATCATTACTGAACTCTGCCTGTCTGACCACTTTGTCTGTTAAACCCTTGAATTGCTGGATTATCCTTATCATTACTGAACTCTGCCTGTCTGACCACTCTGCCTGTTTAACCCTTGAATTTCTAGATTGCCTTATCATTGCTGAACTCTGCCTGTCTGACCACTCTGCCTGTTTAACCCTTGAATTACTGGATTGCCTAATTATTACTGACCTCTGCCTGTTCCTGACCATTCTATTGGTTTACCCCTGAACTGCTATACTGCTGGTTTGCCTTTCTGTTGCCAAACTCTGCCAGTCTCTGACCATTCTCTGCCTTAATCTTATTGCCGTGAAGGACTACCCTGTCTACCGTGACTACTGCTTACCTCATTTCTCAAACTCACTTTGTTCTGGGATATTTCTTATCCTTCCACTTGACACCAGGATAAGAAGACTACTGGCCAAGTTTGGTCTGATAGGGAAATATCCCACGAGTATTACACATGGCAGTCAAACTACAGTAGCTCTCGCTATGGTTTGGTGTTGACCTCAGGAACCAAGTCACATCTAGGGGCCCATTTATTGGTTTACATTGTGCAACAGGTCCACTAGATTTCTCTTACATGATGCCTAGGCTCGCCAGAAACAGCAGTTATGAAGCAGCAGTCTAAAGACTGCTGCTCCATAACCCTGTCCGCCTGCTCTGAGCAGGCGGACAGACATTGCCGTAATTCAACCCGATCAAGTACTATCGGGTTGATTGACACCTCCCTGCTGGCGGCCGCGAATCTGCAGGAGGCGGTGTTGCACCAGCAGCTCACAAGAGCTGCTGGTACAATGCTGAATATGGAGAGCGTATTGCTCTCCGCATTCAACAAGGTTTGGCGGACCTGATCCGCACTGTCGAATCATGTCCACCAGATCTTTGATAAATATCCCCCATAGAATCTACGGAGGGCACTGTTTTTGCAGCCAATAATAAACTTACCCTACATTGTATGTGAGGGGAGGCTTTGAGACAATGTCAATAAGGCATCATGTAAGAGAAATCTAGTGGACCTGTTGCACAATGTAAACCAATAAATGTAGATACTATGGGACGGGCTCGAATATTCACAAGTATTAGAATAACATATAATAAACCGCTCTATGCCAGTGCCTGTTGAAGTAAGAGACCCCCCTTTTTCTCTCTCTCTCTCTTTTTTTTTTCTTTTTTTTTATCTCTTTCCCTTTCCCTTCCGTCCTTTCCTACCCCTTCCCACCAGTTATAACACACTACAGTTGATATAGCAAGAATACACCCTCTTCACTCACAACCTAAACAAAGATAGGAAATACCACATGACATCCTTGTTTGTGCCTACAACTTATTATATGGTTTCGTTGTTTCTCCTATATCAAAAGAACGTCTTGCAAATGTACATTTATAGTCTTTTTACAATCAGTGTTTAATGGTTTGATACCCTGCAGTCACTGTGGTGTTGTATCCCATGTTATTTAAGCTTGGTTATTTATTGTATATTGAAAAACTAATAACAATTACTTTAAAAAAAAAGGGGGGGGTGGTCATGACCAAAGCGAAAGGAGCCAGAGGGAGTATCTGAAGGCCAGGTCAGAGATATAGCAGGGAGCAGTGTTATTTAGGGCCTTGAATTTTAGGATCAGGATTTTGTGTTTTATTCTGGAGGCTAGAGGAAGCCAGTGAATGGATTGGCAGAGAGGGGCAGCAAATTAGGAGCGATGCATAAGAAAGATCAGCCTGGCAAAGGCATTTGTTATGAATTGTCAAGGAAATAGACAGCAGCTAGGGAGACCAAACAGAATGTACTTACAATAGTAAAGGAAATTATGAGAGAGTGGATTCAAATCTGAGTTTCTTGTATGCGAAGTGGCAGATTTTGGAGATGTTTTAAAGGTGGACATTCCAGGAACTTGGCCAAAAGACTGTTTATGAGAAGTAAATGAAAAAGTCAAGTTTAACCCCAAAGCATTGAGCATTAAACTTTGGGGTTATTATCTGCAATGATAGGAAGGTTGGAGGGGGTTGGGATTTTGGAAATAGGGAGGAGAAATTTGGAGCTCAGCTTGAGAGAGATTTATACTAAGGTAGTGAGACATCCAGGATGAAATATTAGAAAGACAGTGACACAAGTTAGCAAGAAAGGGGATGGGAATGGTGCAGAGAAGCAGATTTGGGTGTCATCAGCATACAAATGAAACCATGTTACCCCAACTAAAAGAGGTAAAGGGACTGAGGATGTTCGAGATATGGATACACTAAAATATTAAATAAACATAACTACAATGTATAAAAATTGCAAAAATCTATACAGATACCAACACCAATGTATACCTATCACGGATTGACAGTAAAATTAATTTTACGGTATAAAAATGATACAATACTCAATCCAATTGCAACACATACACATGAAATACATTAGCTCTATTAACCCAAGATAAAATGAACCAATTAATGAAGAGCTATATGCATTTGGTGTTTGGATGTTTAGAATTTGCAATGCGGAGAGAGAGAAGAATGTCAGATAAGGGGAGAATGCTGAACTAGCAGAATGAGGATAAATGTCCTGGTCAGTTGGTGAGAACTGCTGACCAGGAAAGAATGCATAGGGGTGAAGCTGGCGATGAAAGAGTGCATGGGAGGCCTGACAAGTTGGCGAGAGCTGCTGTCTAGGCTGGAAATCATGGGAGGCCTGACCAGTTGGTGAGAGATGCTGGCCAGGCAGGAGAGCATAGAAGGCCTGACCAGTTGGCGAGAGATGCTGGCCAGGCTGGAGAGCATGGGAGGCCTGTCCAGTTGGTGAGAGATGCTGGCCAGGCTGGAGAGCATAGGAGGCCTGTCCAGTTGGTGAGAAATTCTGGCCAGG
Source organism: Bombina bombina (assembly GCF_027579735.1). NCBI lineage: Eukaryota > Metazoa > Chordata > Amphibia > Anura > Bombinatoridae > Bombina > Bombina bombina. Next base: position 578,967,358 of record NC_069501.1, on the reverse strand, counting down.
TAGGAGAGCATGGGAGACCTGACCAGTTGAAAGAGTGCATAGGGGGGAAGCTGGCGATGAAAGAGTGCATGGGAGGCCTGACAAGTTGGTGAGAGCTGCTGTCTAGGCTGGAAATCATGAGAGGCCTGACCAGTTGGTGAGAGATGCTGGCCAGGCTGGAGAGCATAGGTGGTCTGCCCAGTTGGTGAGAGATGCTGGCCAGGCTGGAGAGCATGGGAGGCCTGTCCAGTTGATGAGAGATGCTGGCCAGGCTGGAGAGCATGGGAGGCCTGTCCTGTTTGTGAGGGATGCTGGCCAGGCTGGGGAGCATGGGAGGCCTGTCCAGTTGGTGAGCGATGCTGGCCAGGCTAGAGCACATAGGAGGCCTGTCCAGTTGGTGAGAGATTCTGGCCAGGCAGGAGAGCATGGGAGACCTGACCAGTTGGAGAGAGATGCTGGCAAGAATGGAGAGCATGGGAGGCCTGTCCAGTTGGTGAGAGATGCTGACCAGACTGGAGAGCATGGGGGGCCTGTCCAGTTGGTAATAGATGCTGGCCAGGCTGGAGAGCATGCAAGACCAGTCCAGTTGGTGAGAGATGCTGGCCAGGCTGGAGAGCATGGGAGGCCTGTCCAGTTGGTGAGAGATACTGGCCAGGCTGGAGAGCATGAGAGGCCTGATCAGTTGGTGAGAGATGCTGGCCAGGCTGGAGTGCATTGGCAGCCTGTCCCGTTGGGGAGAGATGCTAGCCAGGCTGAAGAGCATGGGAGGCCTCTCCAGTTGGATAGAGATGATAGCCAGGCAGGAGAGCATGGGAGGACTGACCAGTTGGTGAGAGATGCTGGCCAGGCTGGAGAGCATGGGGGCCTGTCCAGTTGGTGAGAGATGCTGGCCAGGCTGGAGATCATGGGAGGCCTGACCAGTTGGTGAGAGATATGGCCAGGCTTGAGAGCATGGGAGGTCTGACCTGTTGGTGAAATATATGGCCAGGCTAATGTGCAGGAGAGAATAAGAGCCCACAGACAGCAAAGAGGTAGAATCAGGGCCCCCATGATAATGAGTCAGTGTTTTACATCACGGCTTGAGGAGCATCAAAATAATTCAGAGATATTAATTAACACATGCAGCTGTCTGTAATCTATATATCTTGATCAAGGAGCCACTGTCTAGGGCTAATAATACCCGGGTTGGCAGGCATGTTAATTTGCATACATTTTTTGGCTTTTGACAGCTTTCACTTGCCAGAGAGCTTTGTCAGTGGAATATCGCAGTCCACCTTCTCTAAGGTGCTGCCCCTTTTCCTGATCACCCTTTGCACTGGCCACCATATATTTATTTAATTTTCATTAACTCCTGGGGTCTGGCATACAGTCATGTGAGGATTCTTCCTAAAGCAAATTGCCTGCCCTTTGGAAAGGTGCATAACTGGGGAGGAAAGTCTAAGCACCTTTATTTTTACTGTGGTAATAGTGATCACCTGGCATGCATAAATATGCATGTATTTGAATATGTGCTCTTAAACATTATTTAAATATTACATAATATAAATAGGAATAACTCCTTTTTACAATACAGTAGAACAAAAATACCCACACTAATGTTTATATCCTTGTTTATTAAAGTTTTAACAAGAAATATGCATTTTTCACACCTTTTGTTGTTTATTTCTTACATGCATTATATATATATATATATAAAATAATAGTGTAGTTTAAATCTGCTGGGTGAGGATAGGCTCAATGACCTAAATATGTATAGCTTAGAGGAGAGAAGGTAAAGAGGTGATATGATAGCAACTTTCAAGTACGTTAAAGGGCTTAGTAAAACTGAGGCTGTGGGTATTTTACATGAAAAGGAAAATTCAAGAACAAGGTGTCATGATCTCAAGCTAAAGGGTAGTAGATTCAGGAGTAATTTGAGGAAGGACTTCTTTACAGAAAGAGTGATTGATTTATGGAATAAACTTCCTCAAGAGGTATTAATAACAAATACTGTGGGGGACTTTAAAAATGCCTGCGACAAGCATAAGGCTATCCTACGAGCTAGATAAGTTTATACTTTTAGGTAATATTGGACAGACTTGCTAGGCCTATGGCTCTTATCTGCCGTCAATATCTATATTTCTATGGGTGTGCTGAAAAAAACCCCCAACAACTTCTAATATGTGTGGTTTTCTCACTACAAAATGACCAACAGTTGCACTTTAATTTGGTTACATAAGCTAGTGGTGCACTCTTAAGCCAGACTTAGATGCCATATTACTGGAGAAACAGGCAGAAATGTAATAAAAACAGCACCAAGACCCATGTCTCAACTTTAGAATAAAATGTTTCTATGGGTATTTATCCAGTTTGTTTCACAATTATAAGCCACCAACCAGGTATTCTATCTAAATAAAAAAACATTAATCCCATGGCTTCAGCATACTCATACTATGCTATAACTTCACTATGGAAAGCCCAGATGTCCACATATCTTCTGTTTTACTCAGGTGATGTTTTTACAAGGCAGCACAATTAAAATAAATGTCAAGGGGGCGGGTCTAAGCCGCAGCCACGGTCGGACGCATCTTGCAGAAGCTCCCTGAATAATCCTCATAACCCAAAGATCACCTAAGCCAACTTACTACTTTCAGCACAAAAACTCTCTGGAATCAGCTAAAGAACAGATGGGGTATAAGAGCCTGCAAATACAGCCGTTCATCTACACTTAAAAGACTCACACTGACCGGAGCTGCCTTTAACGGCCTAGTTTGTTCTATTACCATCTCCCCCCCCCCCCGGCTTGCTATCGGGCCGGGTGACAGTCAGGATCTATGAAACACAGGATGGAGGAGTTTTATAACCATGTAGCTGCCTTACTAGAGGAAATAAGTCGCAAAGCCGAAAGAAAGCTCAGTGACCCGCTAACCTCCTCTGAATCTACAAGTTTACAAGATGGCACTAGCCTGCCCGCAGTACACGGCACTGAACTTCCCGAGCCACTGGCTGACCTACACGAGGTACATTCTCTGGTGCTGTCGCAGACAGGGAGAATCAGAGGGGTCATTACCTGCGCTGCAACTGATGAGATAGAAGATGACACCGCATTTCCCTTTCCTACGGAGGGCCCGCTAAACCCGGATAAGGTCACTGCATCGCAGAGAAACACCGCTCTGTTAGGCGACAGGAGGCGACAACATAGACCTCCCTCACCTATTAAGGAACCTAGAGTTAAACTGATGCCCGCTCACTCACTCCTGGGCGCGCCCTGGGGAGATACGGCCGGCTCTCCTGGGTGCGTACAGAGATCTTTTAAAGCTCTTTACAAGAAACACGGGGCATCAGGAAATAGAGCCTGGTTGATTCGGCGACCTCCTCCTGATAATGTGAGGATCCTACAAGAACTATTGAATCTGAACACTGGCCCCATTACATCAAGGGACTTGGACTTATACTATGACACACTGATGATCTGTAAAACAGGAGTTGGTTAGGGCAGATCTCCCTGAACTCTAGTGGACTCTCCCCTTATCATTCAAGGACTCAAGTTTCAGTAACTGTTTATTTATAGTTATAGTTTTTGTTATAAGTGTCTTCTGAGTTGCTGATATCCTGACATTTATTGATGATAGATGTTGTCACACAACCAGTAGCCAGTAACATCACTGTATAAGCAGAATTTAATTAATGGGTTCCAAGTTATACTGTATCTATCATGTTAGCAATACCCCCCCCCCCCATTCTTTCTTTGTTTACTAAGTGCCCCTTCTTCATCTATCTGCACCTACATGTTTAAAATTGATCTTACACTTATTTAGTGAAGCTTCCTATATAGAGAGCTGCCTATCAGGTTTGTTTGATTCTCCCTAGAGGCAAGAATCACAACTACAGCAGATGCAATATTAAACTAAATAAGACCAACAAATCCTCACATATTTGCCAGCCCTAAGACTTACTAACAGCCCACTCTTTCACTATACTTATCCATGTTAACCTATCATACACCACCCTTTTATCTCAAACCACTCCCCTCCCTCAGATAAAGTGTCTCCATAATTAGGCCCCTTCCCACAGTTAGTCTTCCTGATCTCTTCCATCAATGCATCAATACATAAATTCCACATAGATTCTGACTGTCACTAATCTTTCTTACGCGAGCGGCTCTTGTCCGCTGAATCCCTTTCTTCTCTTATTTTCTTTCTTTTTTCTCTTGCTCCACTTTTCAGCTCACATCTAACATATAACTTCTATATGTGGCCTGAGAGTAATGACATATACTGATTAAGACTCTTCCTTATCTCATATCATTTTAATCATACTCAAGGGTATACAAAGGCCCAGGTGATTTCTCAAATTTATATAAAATGAGGTTCTTTTCAAATATGTCTTGATTTAAAGTTCAGATTGAAACTATATATACACTAGCTAATCTTCTCTTTTGAATGTTAAAGCAAAAAGATACGTAGCTGATTCTATTATCTTAGTCACACTATGTCTCCCGCTAGAGTCACAGAGATTCTAGAAGTCAGATAAAAAGTATGTATATTCTTTTCTTCATAACTAGATGACAAAAGCTAATTTCTGTATCTTTTATTATATGTAGACATATGATGTATGCAGTTTATTGTTTAAGTCAAGAACTTCAATAAAAAATATTTAAAAAAAATAAATAAATGTCAAATTTAGTATATACTGTATGTTGTGAATGTTTCTTCCTTCAGTTTTGTTTTATCTATAGGTCAACTGTAAAGTTGTATATTACATATGAAAGGTTCTTTTTTGACCATTATAGAGAATATTTTTTTTAAATCAAACTCCAAAGGGTAATCAGAGTAATTGGGAAGGTTATTTTAAAAAAAAAAATTGCCAAAGTTCTAACAATATGAGCTGAATAAGCCAAGGATTGTAAAATAGTGCTTCATTCTGTTCTTCAATAAAAAAAAATTCGGCTAGATTACGAGTCTTGCGTTATGAGTAAAAAAGCAGCGTTAAGCCTCATAACGCTGCTTTTTTACTACCGCTGCTATTACGAGTCTTGCAGATTTAGGGGCACCGCACACTTTTTTGGCCTTACCGCAAATCAACTTACGCAAATTGCGTATAGTATTTTTTCTATAGGACTTCCATAGCGCCGGTATTAGGAACTTGCCCTGGGAGGACAAAAAGTGAGCGGTAGTTCTGAGTTTTACACTTACAACGCTGTAGCATAAAACTCATAACTAAAGTGCTAAAAAGTACACTAACACCCATAAACTACCTATTAACCCCTAAACCAAGGCCTTCCCACATTGCAAACACTATAATAAACTTATTAACCCCTAATCTGCCGCTCCCGACATTGCCGCCACTAGAATAAACATATTAACCACTTAACCGCCATACTCCCGCCTCGCAAACACTAGTTAAATATTATTAACCCCTAATCTGATTGGAGCAGCCAATAGAATGCCAGCTTAATACTATTGGCTGATTGGATCAGCCAATAGGATTGAAGTTCAATCCTATTGGCTGATTGCATCAGCCAATAGAATTTTTTCAACCTTAATTCCGATTGGCTGATAGAATTCTATCAGCCAATCGGAATCTAAGGGACGCCAACTTGGATGACATCACTTAAAGAGATATTCATTCTGGAAGAAGACGTTGATTGAAGAGGATGCTCCGCACTGGATGTCTTGAAGATGGAGCCGCTCCGCGCCAGATGGATGAAGATAGAAGATGCCGTCTGGATGAAGACTTCTGCCCGTCTGGAGGACCACTTCTCCCGGCTTGGATGAAGACTTCTCACCGCTTCGTTGAGGACTTCTCCCGGCTTCGTTGAGGATGGATGTCGGATCTTCAAAACTGTAAGTGGATCATCAGGGGTTAGTGTTAGGTTTTTTTAAGGGTTTATTGGGTGGGTTTTATTTTTAGGTTAGGGCTTTGGGCCGCAATAGAGCTAAATGCCCTTTTCAGGGCAATGGGGTGCTTAGTTTTTTTTAGTTAGGGTTTTATTTGGGGGGTTGGTTGTGTGGGTGGTGGGTTTTACTGTTAGGGGGGTTATTTGTATTTTTTTTTCAGGTAAAAGAGCTGATTTCTTTGGGGCAATGCCCCGCAAAAGGCCCTTTTAAGGGCTATTGGTAGTTTAGGCTAGAGTTTTTTTTTTATTTTGGGGGGGGCTTTATTTTATTTTGATAGGGCTATTAGATTGGGTGTAATTAGTTTAAATATCTTGTAATTTGTTTTTTATTTTCTGTAATTTAGTGTTTGTTTTTTGTAATTTAGGTAATTTATTACATTTATTTAATTGTATTTAATTTAGGGAATTTATTTAATTGTAGGGTTAGGTTAGGTGTTAGTGTAACTTAGGTTAGGTTTTATTTTACAGGTAAATTTGTATTTATTTTAGCTAGGTAGTTAGTAAATAGTTAATAACTATTTAATAACTAGTCTACCTAGTTAAAATAAATACAAACTTGCCTGTGAAATAAAAATAAAACCTAAGATAGCTACAATATAATGGAATTATTTAGTTATTAATAGTAGGTTTTCTTTAGATTTATTTTAATTATATTTAAGTTAGGGGGTGTTAGGGTTAGACTTAGATTTAGGGGTTAATAAATTTAGTATAGTGGCAGCAACATTGGGGACGGCAGATTAGGGGTTAATAAATGTAGGTAGGTGGCAGTGATGTTAGGGGTGGCAGATTAGGGGTTAATTATATTTAACTAGTGTTTGCGAGGTGGGAGTGCTGCGGTTTAGGGGTTAATATGTTTATTATAATGGCGGCGATGTCCGGAGTGGCAGATTAGGGGTTAATAAGTATAATGCAGGTGTCGGCGATGTCGGGGGCGGCAGATTAGGGGTTAATAAGTGTAAGGTTAGGGGTGTTTAGACTCAGGGTTCATGTTAGGGTGTTAGGTGTAAACATAAATTTTGTTTCCCCATAGGAATCAATGGGGCTGCGTTACTGAGCTTTACGCTGCTTTATTGCAGGTGTTAGACTTTTTCTCAGCCGGCTCTCCCCATTGATGTCTTTGGGGAAATCGTGAACGAGCACGTACAACCAGCTCACCGCTGACTTAAGCAGCGCTGGTATTGGAGTGCGGTATAAAGCACAATTGGGCTTTACGCTCAATTCTTGCCTTTTAACGCCGGGTTTGTAAAAACCTGTAATACCGTGCTGCAGCCATAGAAAAAACCGGAGTGGGTTAGCTTTGAGAATTCCGTGAGGGCCTATGCACTGAACTTTAATGTGGACTTGATTTCACTGACTCTTTGCAGCAGCCTTGCCACCTGTGTTCTCTTTTCTTTCCTTAAATTTTTTTATTTTTTCTCAATTCTATTAGATACGCTTACTAACTACTGCAGTCTCCTAAGTACCATATGCAAGAAAACCCCTTGTGTGGGGGGGTTGACGCATGGGTTACTCAACTGATTCATGTATAATAACTTATCCTTGTATTTTATAGAGCATACCCTAGTAGATTGTAAGTCCTCATAACTACATACTAATCTGAATGTTTTGGAGATATCTAATTATATATAGCGATATGAGGGCTTGCCATAGCCCTAAAGTGCTAATGAGATTTATTCATAGTAATGAAGAGAGTAGCATGAGTTTTTTTTAAGACTGTAGTAGACAGCTTTACATTTGAACTACTGAAGGTAGAGGTGTAGGTCCTGGGTAAACCTTTATAGCATGTTATTTTTGTCATTAAAAGCCCTGGAGCGACTATGGCAGACTAATAGATCTCCCGGGATTATAACCACCCAGCAATAGTACCTGTACTTAGCCTGCCTCACATGGGATCATAGAGGCACAGTTGCCCCCTTTATTCAATATATTTTGCTTCTTTCTCCCTTATTAGCCTCTGTTTATTTGGCAGAGTCTAGTAGTCTCTGCCCTACTCGGAGAGCCTTAAATAGCTCTCTGAGCCCCACCACAGTCTATGGTAATTTTATACCTCTTTATGTCATCCCCCTACCTTTTTGTCTTATTATTATATATACTTGGACAAACGCGGTCCTTGCGGCATAGGAGGATGTGCGAGTAGTTACTACAGCCCCCAGCCTATTTGACTCCATTAAGGCCCAAAAGTGGCCTCTACTGTTATGTTTGAAGACTGGGACAAAAATGAGGGAAGTTTTGGGTTTGCTCTTCTAGCATAGCACCTTGCAACTAGCTACTGAACCTGTTATATGTGAATTCTCTGTAATTTTCATGTGAGCAAAATTTTGTTTGTTTCTCTCCCTCAATAAAAATAAAAATGATGGGGGCGGAGCCAGCAGCATAACTAGCAGGACGTGTAGTGACTGAGCTCTGCTTGCAAAAGTGGTATTTTAGCCTTTTTAGCTAGATACACCCAGCGAATTTGCACACAAACCACCTGGGGCAGCTAGTGACACTATCCGGAGCAATTCCCTGTCCGATTTTTTAGTTAATTTTGACCGCAAAATTAGACCGCCCAGGAGAACCGGACCGTTTTCCAGGAAAGACCGCGGCTGCGGCCTACACCGGCACTCGATACCAGGCCTGAAGAAATAAAAGTGTACCCGGTGGTAATAATACACCTTGCAGACTTACCGGACCTACAATAACCCTAGGAGAGAGGGAAAGCACCGGCTGGATTCTACTTTTTACCAATTTGGCAGATATAGTGACCCCCGCAGCATCCCACGTGGCAATATGTAAGTAGAGAGTTCCATGCTGCACCTATAAGAGACACATAGACTGTGACTATTGGATCCAAATCACTACATATATTACCTCCTTCTAAGATACAGGGCACAGGCAATTGCTCACACAGACTTTTCCACAGCAGCTTTCTGTATTGGCCCTATATACCCTGGACACCTCTGAAGTTTGCTGCAGCTCACTTCTCCCTCATACATACTTGTAGTCCCTCAGAAGCCTGCACTAACAGAATTTTCTGAACTTACTGACTACAATAAGGGCCTGGTACTACTCACTAACCTTATTATAACTACTCTTCACTAGTCCCCCCCCCCTCCCTTTCCTGCAGGAGCGGGGTACCTGTGGGTCATACCCCCCAACCTTTTACCGACTTCGCTGATAGGAGGCATATCCCCGGGGGGGGGACAGTGGTTATAGAAGGCTCCACTCTGTTAATTGCTATTTCCTCACTCTGAAACTGTTTGAAACCGAGGAAACTCTCACTATAGGCCACCACTGGGTAAAGTACAACCATACGCTGGCTCTAATCTTAAACTAGTTGATCCACATGGCTCACAACATGCACTAGGGGACAGGGGTCCTTAGGGCCGAGGCATAAGATGGAACATAAAGGAATATGATCTAAGAAACTAATCCTGTACACCTCACTGAGAGATCTCTGCCCAATCATATTATTTCGTATTGGAGTACTTCTACTGAACCCCCACTATCTTTATCATGCCACAAGGTTCTAGAAGAAAAACCGCTAACCCCTCAGAGTATAGGAAGTCGGTGGTAGACCACTTTACTCTGGGAAAACCTGCAACCGACCCTGACACTCCACAGCAATTGCTAGGGAACGGCTGTGATATGGCCGAAGCTGCTAGCATTGAGAGCAGTATCCCTGACTCTGTAGCCTCAGATATTGTCACTACCCTTACTCAGAGGATGAATTCTCTCCAAGATTCCCTTACAAAAGCTATTAAGAGCTCCACGGCAGACCTCAGGCGAGATATTGGCGTTATTAGTGAACGCATTGATGTCCTAGAAAAAAAACAAGAGGACTTAACAGTTGAACAGGGAAACTTGGCTAACCATTCTCAAGTTCTAGTTGACATGCTAGACACGGTTGAAGCCAAGATGGCGGATATGGAAGATCGTTCTCGCAGGAACAACTTAAGATTTAGAGGTGTCCCTGAAGAGATTACCCCAACTGACCTTGGCAAATACCTTCTTGAACTGTGCAAAATACTCCATCCTCCAGGTTTCCCCAATGAGACCCTGATAGACAGAGCACACAGACTCCCCAGGGGGAGGAATGTCTCAGCAGAGAAACCAAGGGATGTGATTGCCAGATTCCACTATTTCACATACAAAGAACAAATCCTCAGCGCCATGTTTCTTCGCCCCACTCTATCAGCCAAATTTGTCTCTATACAAATATTTCCAGACCTGTCTCAGTATACGATGCAAAAGAGAGGCACATTCCGTGAAGTGACAAAGACATTGAGACAGATGGGAATTAAGTATAGGTGGGGATATCCTACTAAACTACTGATTCAAAAAGATGGACGATTCTACAGGGCGGATACCCCAGACAAGGGTCTCTTCCTTCTCAAGGGATGGACCAAGTTCCCCAACCAATTCGGAGAAAACAGCTCCCTTATCCCTCAGGATACGGAACTCAACACTACCCCCTCCTCTATCCTAAGACCATCTGCATTTGAATGGAGACCCCTTGCTCAGAGAAGTACCCCTTCTAAAAGACAGAACTTAGCACCTCAGCAACTATCATCAGATAGGGCAGAAGAATCCTCAGGAGATGAAGACTGATAAGTATATCTTTTGCTACTAAATGTTTTCTGTTATAATGTCTTGCAGGGGGGATGTTTTGTTTGCTCCCTAGTTGTACAACTGTGATGAAAGGGGGAATGTTAAACTACAGGACTAGAGACATTGGATCCTGATTGAGGATAAGTTTCATGGGCACATACATATTATAAGAGACTTTCTACCTCAGGAACCATGCTCCTGACTCGGCTTTAACTGTGAAAATATCTGAGTAATACATACCTTTCTTGCAATGCTTAGGTTTATTTTTTACCATCTCTGTTACTTGTGGCTAATATTAGTAAACCCCATATGGAAGGTATAAACGGGGATATGATGCAAAGACATGGACAAGCAATAAGAGACTATCCCATTCTGACCTATTGCTGATAATGTAAATGCTAGAATTCTTTTTATTTCTTGCAGTGTCTACAGTTATTATGTGTTGCTCTTGATATTGATTACATGCACTGTTATAAGAGACTTTCTACCTCAGGATTCATGCTCCTGACTTGGCTTTAACTGTGAAAATATCTGAGTAATACATACCTTTCTTGCAATGCTTAGGTTTATTTTTTACCATCTCTGTTACTTGCTGCAAATATTAGTAAACCCCATATGGAAGGTATAAATGGGGATATGCTGCAAAGACATGGACACGCAATAAGAGACTATCCCATTTTGACCTATTGCTGATAATGAAAATGCTTGAATTTTTTCTATTTCTTGCAAGTGTTTACAGTTATTATGTGTTGCTCCTGATACTGATTATATGCACTGTTTATCATGACTTACAAGCCCTATGCTTGTTCTATGTTATATGTGTCTAGAGATTTGAAACAGGTAATTCCTGACCAATCTAATAGTTTTTACAGGAGACAAAATATCACTATCTTTGTTCCAGAATACTTGTCATATCCCAGGACCTCAACTGCCGCACCCTATCCCCTAGACATTCACTTTTGCTTTAATAGCTCTCAGCCCATAGCACCCTACAAATATATTCAAACCTAGCATACACTCACTAGGTACTAACGGAGACACATAAGTCATTGAACATGCGAATGGGTATGTTAGTGTGGCTGTGATAGGAAGGAAATGTTTCACTACATGACTAGAATCTGTTAGCCTCAGTCAAAGAGTCTTGCTTGATAAGTCATAACTCACTAAGTCCTAAAGTGCCTGCTAGAAGACAAGTCCTGAGCATGTTTGACAAAAAGGCCTTACTAACTCCCCTCTAGTTTTCTATTGTTTATATGAGTTAATTATTAATTAAGATATACTGGTTTTGCACTTGTGAGTATAGATTAGCCTAAATGTCAATAGATATCCGCATACAAGATGTTAGATCAGAACAGAAACACCTGACCTAGGCAATCAAGATACCATTATGCGCTAAAATGTAGTTGGCAGGTTTTTGTTATATATAGTGAAGCCATTATGATTACTGTAATGCTACACCAGCTTCTCTCGCATTTATGTTTGAAAGATATTGTTTTGATCAGATAAAGTTTTTACATGACCATCAGGACAGCAGATTGAACCATTAATATCTCATTTCTCTCTCTTTGACATTCACACTTTCAATCATTTACAGTTAAACCCTAAGCAAGACCACCTTTCCTTCTTTCCTCATGACTTGTATAATGATACTAATTTATATAGTTACACCTCGATAAATATACATAGAATAGACCCTGCCTACCAGGGACGTGATGCACATTACTGTTTCCCCTTCCCACCCCCACCCCCCCTGCTTACAGACCTTGCCTCGGCCCAAACCCCATCTCCTTTCTCCTCTCCCTGGTTTTCAGTTTTTTTTTTCTCTTTTTTTTTTTTTTATTCTTTTGGACATCGGTTAATGCGGTCGTAGGACTGTATCTCTCCACCCCCCCCCAAGGGTAACACCATAGCTTACCGAAAGTAAGCACAAAAACACAGATTCAATCGCACTCACTAAGTGACCCATTATCCATATTTTCATAACTTATAAGCAGACAACAACCACCAGCCCACACTCGTTGCAGCTCTCAGACCACTAACAATGGCTACTTAACCCCCCTCTTCCTCTCCCCTCATCCTTTAGACCCCCCCCCCTTTTTTTTTTTTTTTTTTTTTGCGCGATGAACCCTGGTCTTAAATTTGTCTCCCTCAATACGAAGGGACTTAACTCGCCAGAGAAGCGAAGCATGGTACAAACTTACTTGAGGAAGCTCCAGTGTGATGTTTCCTTCCTTCAGGAGACGCATTGGTCTTCAACTAATACTCCAGTACTGAAATCTAAACACTTTCCGGTGGTCCTTAACTCGACCTACCATGAAAAAACCAGAGGTGTCTCAATCTGTATCAGTGCAAGAGTTGCATTTCAACCACAGCATATAGAAATGGACCCAGAAGGGAGGTTTCTTTTGGTGGTTTGCAGACTTAATTCACACCTCTACACTCTAGTAAACTTGTATGCCCCTAACCAGGGTCAGATAGCCTTCCTCCGCACAATGCTGCATCTTATCGATGGCCTGAAGCAAGGCACATTAATTTTAGGAGGTGATTTTAATCTAGTCTGGGACCCCTATATGGACAAAAAAATCCCGAAAGATAAAGTTTTAGACAGCTACTCTAGGTCTACAGCTCCTAAATTTCAAAACCTGATATACCAGTCTGAGCTCTATGATGTGTGGAGGGCATGCCACCCAGAATCACGAGATTACACGTATTTTTCTCCCCCTCACCGGTCATACTCGAGATTGGACTACTTCTTTGTCGACTCCTGGTCTATGAACAACATCACAAACTCCAGTATATGCAGCTGTCCATGGTCAGATTATGACGCTGTTACAATGTCTATCGACATTGAGAGATCTGTACTGGCTAGTCCGTCATGGAGGCTCCCGAGGTTTCTGTGGGAAGACACCTCTTTTGTCACAGAATTGGTCGACAAGGTTGAGGAATTCTTAGACACTAACAGACCCAACCAGACTTCGCATCAAATCAGGTGGGCAGCATTAAAGGCGTACATCAGGGGATTTTGTATTGCAAAGGCATCGAATATCAAAAAAAAATGGGGGGCCCCGTTAGGCAAGCTTACTTGCGACCTACGGGCGAAAGAAAGACAAAATAAGCTAATGCCTACAGCTAGCCTATCCACTGAGATTTTGAACTTGAAATCACAGATTAAAAACCTGGAAGTGGAAAAATTTAAGCGAGCCCTTTCGAGATTCAAAATGGTTATGTACTCAAAAAGCAATAAAGCAGGCTCGATGCTTGCAAACAAACTGAAGCAGAGACTAGCTAGCTCCCGAATACCATACCTCGTCCTTGAGGGACAAAAAGTACATGCCCCTGAAGACATAGGGAAGGCTTTTGCCGACTTTTATGAACGCCTCTACAACATTAACTCTCACGAGATACCCAAAGCGATGTCTCCTCCGGACATCTCCTCCTTCTTACAGAGACTAGGCCTACCCAAACTCTCAGAGGAAGACAAGGGTAAGCTAACTGAACCTATCACCGAGATGGAACTTGGAATGGCAATTAAACAGTTAAAGACTGATAAAGCCCCGGGCCCGGATGGGTTCCCGGGGCAATTGTACAAAAAATTACAGGCACAACTCAAACCCGTACTCTGCCAAACGTATAACGAAATCAGATCTGAAGGACAGATACTAAAAGAATATCTTGAAGCAACTATAGTTGCGATCCCAAAGCCGGGTAAAGACCCGTCCCTTTGTGGCAATTTCCGTCCCATTTCACTTATTAATGTAGACACAAAATTATACTCTAAAATTCTCGCGGAAAGGCTGTCTCCCCTGCTGCCGGGATTAATCAATACAGACCAGGTCGGATTTGTGAACGGCCGGCAGGGCCCGGATAATACGAGACGACTGATTTCTGTCTTTTCTGAGGCAAAGAGACGAGCTGTCCCCCTTCTGGCCCTGTCACTAGACGCTGAAAAAGCGTTTGATAGGGTCAGATGGGAGTATATGTGGAGAGTCTTGGACACGTTTGACTTCCCACCCGAAGCCATAACCATGATTAAAGTATTGTATTCTAATCCAAGTGCCAGAGTAAGAGGGTTGGGCTTCTGCTCTCCCCCCTTCAATATTTCTAACGGTACCAGGCAAGGCTGTCCATTATCCCCCTTGCTATTTGCCCTGGTCATGGAACCATTGGCGGAACTGATTCGGATGTCGCCTGTTATTGAGGGATTACCAGTAAGCTCTAGTCAGGAAAAGATTGCTCTGTATGCGGACGACGTTACTCTCTTTCTCACAAACCCCCAAAGTTCAGTCCCGGCAGTTTTCACTGCCCTAGAACAGTTTAGCCTTCTGAGCTACTACAAGATAAACGTCTCAAAAACAGAGGCATACAGTATCAACTTGCCCGATGACCAACTCCTGAGCCTACGCGAAACGTATGACTTTCATTGGTCTACAACGTCCATCAAACATCTAGGTGTTCACTTAAGCGCAGACTTAGACGCCATCCTCTCTCTAAACTTTGACGCCCTCATCATTGAGTTACGATCTTTAACACACAGATTGCATTCCATGAATCTGACTATACAGCTGACGCCAAGGGTAGCCCTCTTCCACATCATGGATAAAACTCTCCCCAAATGTAGCAAGCAACTGGTGATCTATGTGATGGCAGCCACCAAACTTTGCATTGCTAGAGCCTGGAAACAGGTTACCTCACCCACGATTTCGGAAGTCTGTGAGGTAATACAATACTTAGCCAACATGGAAAAATTTGCATATAGCTCGTTAGAGCGAATGGAAGTTTACTGGGCAATTTGGGGTGACTGGATTCAGGTTCAGTAGACCCATATGGACTCCCATACCGCTATCCCTCCTCCTAGGCAGTTGGGCCAGGAGACATCGCGCACAGGTAGTTTAACCCCCCCCTTTTTTTTTTTTTTTTTTTCTCTCTCTTCTTTCTTCCTCTCCCCTCTCTCCCCCACTCCCTTTCTTCATGTCTCCATCACCACTACCGCGTTCTTTACCCTAACCCCTTTCCCTCCCCTCACCTCTTCTCACCTGAACTTCCCCACCCCCTCCCATGAGATGACTCCCTTCCTACTTATCCTATAACCTACCCCTTACTCACAACACCACTGAATGACCATGTTAAACCAGAGACCGACAGGCTAACTGAGAAACGTGGTTATAACTGTCACTTCAACCTTATCATTACGACATTGGAGTTATACTCCGTTATCCGAGACCTCTAGGTACATTGTAGACACTCCACATTGACTGAATAGAAGCACAAATATTGCTTACAATATATATGGATGTATATAACTCTGCAATACGCCTAATTGTTATATGTTAAAGCTATGTACTTGTTTTGATGTACTTGTGGAAAGTAATTTCTTTCCTTGGTTAACTAACTGTATGTACTTTTTGTTCTTAATAAAGAAAAAATTTAAAATTTAAAAAAAAAAAAAAAAAAATGATAAAAAAAACCCCCAAAAAAATACCTGTAATACCAGCGCAGTAGGAAAGTGAGCGGTGACAATAACGTGCAAGTTCGCACCGCACCCCTCATAACGCAAAGCTTACGATTATTTGTAAATTACATAATTTTAAGACATTTAAATACAAAATAAAATCATTACAATTCAATTTTTTGATTATGTTTATGTCAACCGGTTTGCAAGCAAATATTTGAAACGCTGAAAGCTATATTTTTACCATAATTCCATAATTATAATAAACTTATAAAAATATTATTTGGGGTTTGTGCTATCACTGTTGTATAATAGTTTTTCCAGTTCACATGACCTGGGAGCATACATTTGTATGCAGTATGTGCATCACCTCCAGCACACTGAGCAGCCATAAGTACTGAATTATTTGAATTGGTTCAGAAAATAGCAAACAAACTTTAAACTTAATGCTTAAATGCAGTGAGTACAAATGACGTCCTAAAGTGACTAAAACTTATTTTAAAAGAGAAAGAATGTGCTCAATTTTAAATAAAAAAGATTTATCTTGTTCTATATCAGATGAAGGAGCCTCAGTATCAGAGGAATCATCATCATGAGAAGATACGTCAGTATTAGTCTGATCAGTACAGATTTTACTAGATGAAGGTAAAACGTGCTGATCTCTTACGCTTATTTGAAGTTAGAAATTCAGTCAGAGCCTTCTTAATTGAAGCAGCACTAAAATTGGGGGTACGCCATCTACAACCAGCTGAGAAATTGAAACATAAGGAGCAATTGAAACCATAGGGACATCATTAGGTTGTGATAAAAAACAGTATACATGAGTCACATAAATGTAGCACTTCAGAAGTTTTGCAAAAGACACACTTAGCTTTAGTAGAAATGTGTTCAATAGACTCTGGTCCTATGGTGATTTTAGGGAAAGAAGCAGGATGTTCCATTATGGCATAGAAACAATGTTGGAAAAAAAAGTTAAACCATTAAAAAAAAAAAAACTGTTTCTTGCTTAAAAAGAACTTTGAGGATTGGAAAAGTCTGTCTAAATAAATATAAGGTTATAAAAACACTACATAGAGTGTATTAAGATTATAATCTTATGTAGAACATAAAGCCCCTATACTCAAATAAAAGCGTCTAAGAGATGCAATGAACTATAATTTAAAGTAAAAAAAGGGTGTGAAATTAGCGGGGAAAAAGCGTGGAAACATACTGTGCAACAATATGTTGTCATAAGGGCCGTGATATAAGGAGGAGCTATACGGCAGCGTGCTCATATTGAAAAAAACAAGTACTAAGGTAAGCATTGTGGTAACAGACTTAGAAACACTGAGGAAAAAAACAAAACACTGTACTGAGGTTTTAATACCGTTCCTCAAAATAAAACAAACTGATAAGCAAAAAAAGAACTTCTATCCCTGGGCAGCAGACAATATAACCTAATATAAAGCATAAACTTTAACAAACGTGCACAAAATAGCTGTGAGTGTCTTAAAGAATAATACTTAACGTTATAATGCTGGTGGACACTCGTCCACAGAGAGCAGACAGGCAAACCATTGCTGAAACATATCAGCAGGGGATTATGTCTAAAACTATAAAGGGAGGCAGGAGATGAATCCCTGCGATCGATTTACAGATAGCCCAGAACAAGGTATATACAGAGGTAAGAACATGATAACCTTATGCAATACATCCCTTACTTTCCTCAGACAGACACTTTTCTTTGAGGAAAAACCGGACTTCAATATGCACTAAACTACCTATCCTTGAAGCACATCATATTTTAACCAGCTCTAAAGGAGGCAAAGTTTAAACTGGGATATGAGTGAGGTGGGTGGGGTACTTATAGAGGTTTGGGTAACTTTGCCTCCTCCTGGTGGGAATGTATATCCCATATGTAACAAATTGTGGACTCTCGTCACCTATATGAAAGAAATGTTGGGTTTCATGTCCCTTTAAGTAAACATGAGTACTCCGAAGTTTTTCTTCCACAAGGCACAGTTGGATCCTTTTACTGAGATGGCATATAATGTTCTGAGATAACATGAGTTCTTAGGACTAAAAGATGCTTTTGCAGAATCTTACTCTCTTATCATGGAATCACTCACATCAGTGTCATGCTCATAGGAGAGGGTTCAGGGATTTGGAGCTCATGTGTGGAAGTGTCAGACTTAGGGCTGTCTTTTGCACAAAAAGGGGCAAGTGAGGTGGACTTCTTAACGGAACTACCTATTTTAGGCATTGCAGAAGAAACAGACAATCAATGCAAGTTTATTCATGTATCTGAAGGATCAGATACATGAAGCAGGATACAGTGGGTATTGAAAAGAATCACCCCCTTGAAAATAATCAAATTTTGTTGCTTTGCAGCCTGAAATAAAGACAGACACAGTTTTTGTTTATCCAGTTATTACTCAGTGCAATTTATAACATCCAAGTGAAAGATAAAACATCAACATGTCAGACAAAAATAAAGACAATTCAAAAACAGAATCACTGAGTTGGAAAAGGGTGTAGCTAATCACCTTCTCAATGGCACACACAAAGCCATTTGACCTTCAACTGTGACCAGCTGTTGGCATATTGATTAGTTCAGCTTGAAAAGAGATTTCTTGGAGCATCTCAGTCCCTGGTAGTGCAACTGAAGCAAACAATCAACTATGGGTGGCAAAGCACTGTCAAAAGATCTCCGGGATAATGTTGTGGACAGGCACAAGTCAGGAGATGGATACAAGAAAATAGCAAAGGCTTTATCAATGCCTTGAAGCATAGTAAAGTCTATTATTAAGAAGCAGAAGGTATTTATTACAACACAGACTCTCTCTTGATAAGGACGTTGGTCCAAACTGAATAAAAGAGCCAGGAGGAAAATGGTGGTCAGAAAGGCTACCAAGAGGCCCACAGCAACTCTGAAGCAGTTGCAGGAATTTATGACAAAGAGTGGTAATTGCATGTGACAACAATATCACAAATTTTCCACAAAGAAAGGCCACATGCAATCACAAATGCAGTCACAACTGAGATTTGCCATAACACACCTAGGAGATTCTGAGGCCACATGGAAAAACTTGTTATGTTCAGATGAGACAAAAATGTAATTATTTGTCCTCAACACCAAACAGTGGCCCAGATTACGAGTTTTGCGTTAGAGGCTGTGCGGTGCTAACAAGCAGTATTCACTCATCGCTTATTTCCTACAGCGCTGGTATTACGGGTTTTTACAAACCCGTCGTTAAAAGACAAGAACTGAGCGTTGAGCAAAATTTTGCTCATTACCGCACTCCAATACCAGCGCTGCTTACGTTAGCGTTCAGCTGGAGTAACTTTATCATGCACGATTTCCCCATACGAATCAACGGGGAGAGCCAGCTGAAAAAAAGTCTAACACCTGCAAAAAAGCAGTGTAAAACTCCTTAACGCAGCCCCATTGATTCCTATGGGGAAATACATTTTATGTCTACACCTAACACCCTAACATGAACCCCGAGTCTAAACACCCCTAATCTTACACTTATTAACCCCTAATCTGCCGCCCCCGACATCGCCGACACCTACATTATAATTATTAACCCCTAATCTGCCGCTCCGGACACCGCCGCCACCTACATTATACTTATGAACCCCTAATCTGCTGCCCCCAACATCACCGAACCCTACATTATATTTATTAACCCCTACTATGCCGCCCCCAATGTCGCCGCCACCTACCTACACTTATTAACCCCTAATATGCCGCCCCCAACGTCGCCGCCACTATAATAAACATATGAACCCCTAAACCACCGCACTCCCGCCTTGCAAACATTAGTTAAATATTATTAACCCCTAATCTGCCGTCCCTAACATCACCACCACCTACCTATATTTATTAAACCCTAATCTGCCGCCCCCAACGTCGCCGCCACTATATTAAAGTTATTAACCCCTAAACCTAAGTCTAACCCTAAACCTAACACCCCCTAACTTAAATATAATGAAAAGAAATTGAAATAAATATTCCTATCATTAACTAAATTATTCCTATTTAAAACTAAATACTTACCTGTAAAATAAACCCTAAGCTAGCTACAATATAACTAATAGTTACATTGTAGCTAGCTTAGGTTTTATTTTATTTTACAGGCAAGTTTGTATTTATTTTAACTAGGTAGAATAGTTAGTAAATAATTATTAACTATTTACTAGCTACCCATCTAAAATAAATACAAAAGTACCAGTAAAATAAAACCTAACCTAAGTTACAATTACACCTAACACTACACTATAATTAAATTAATTCCCTAAATTAAATACAATTAAATAAAATTAGCTAAAGTACAAAAAAACCCCCACTAAATTACAGAAAATAATAAACGAATTACAAGATTTTTAAACTAATTACACCTAATCTAATCCCCCTAACAAAATAAAAAGCCCCCCCAAAATAAAAAAAAGTCCTATCCTACACTAAATTACAAATAGCCCTTTAAAGGGCCTTTTGCGGGGCATTGCCCTAAAGTAATCAGCTCTTTTACCTGTAAAAAAAATTACAAATCCCCCCCAACATTAAAACTCACCACCCACACAACCAACCCTATTCTAAAACCCACCCAATACCCCCTTAAAAAAAAACTAACACTAACCCCTTGAAGATCACCTTACCGGGAGAAGTCTTCATCCAACTGGGCCGAAGTCCTCAACAAAGCCAGGAGAAGTCTTCATCCAAGCCGGGCGAAGTGGTCCTCCAGACGGGCAGAAGTCTTCATCCAGAAGGCATCTTCTATCTTCATCCATCCGTCGCAGAGCGGGTCCATCTTCAAGACATCCGACACGGAGCATCCTCTTCATCCGATGGCTAACACTGAATGAAGGTTCCTTTAAATAACGTCATCCAAGATGGCGTCCCTTCAATTCCGATTGGCTGATAGAATTCTATCAGCCAATCGGAATTAAGGTAGAAAAAAATCCTATTGGCTGATGCAATCAGCCAATAGGATTGAGCTAGCATTCTATTGGCTGATTGGAACAGCCAA
The DNA here is from genome assembly GCF_027579735.1 of Bombina bombina. NCBI lineage: Eukaryota > Metazoa > Chordata > Amphibia > Anura > Bombinatoridae > Bombina > Bombina bombina. Next base: position 578,946,450 of record NC_069501.1, on the reverse strand, counting down.
TTGAATGCCAGCTCAATCCTATTGGCTGATTGCATCAGAAATAGGATTTTTTCTACCTTAATTCCGATTGGCCTTTTTAAGGGTAGGGCTTTTTTTTTATTTTGGGGGGTCTTTTTTATTTTGTTAGGGGGATTAGATTAGGTGTAATTAGTTTAAAAATCTTGTAATTTGTTTATTATTTTCTGTAATTTAGTGTTTGTTTTTTTTGTACTTTAGCTAATTTTATTTAATTGTATTTAATTGTATTTAATTTAGGGAATTAATTAAATTATAGTGTAGTGTTAGGTGTTAGTGTAACTTAGGTTAGATTTTATTTTACAGGCCAATTTGTATTTATTTTAGCTAGGTAGTTATTAAATAGTTAATAACTATTTAATAACTATTCTACCTAGTTAAAATAAATACAAACTTGCCTGTAAAATAAAAATAAACCCTAAGATAGATACAATGTAACTATTAGTTATATTGTAGCTAGCTTAAGCTTTATTTTATAGGTAAGTATTTAGTTTTAAATCTGAATAATTTAGTTAATGATAGAAAATTTTATTTAGATTTTTTTAATTATATTTAAGTTAGGAGGGTTAGGGTTAGACTTTGATTTAGGGGGTTAATAACTTTAGTATAGTGGCGGCGACGTTGGGGGCGGCAGATTAGGGGTTAATAAATGTAGGTAGGTGTCGGCGATGTTAGGGACAGCAGATTAGGGGTTAATAATATTAACTAATGTTTGTGAGGCGGGAGTGCGGAGGTTTAGGGGTTAATATATTTATTATAGTGGCGGCGATGTCCAGTTCGGCAGATTAGGGGTTAAAAATATTTTTTTATTGTTTGTGATGCGGGAGGGCCTTGGTTTAGGGGTTAATAGGTAGTTTATGGGTGTTAGTGTACTTTTTAGCACTTTAGTTAAGAGTTTTATGCTACGGCGTTGTAGAGTAAAACTCTTAACTATTGACTTTAGAATGCAGTACCAATCTTGACAGGAGAGGGTCTACCGCTCACTTTTTGGCAGACTCGTAATGCCGGCACTATGCAAGCCCCATTGAAAAAAGAGGATACGCAATTTACGTAAGTGAATTTGCGGTATTTCCAAGTCTGGTCAAAAAAGTGAGCGTTGAGCCTGTACCTTCAAGATTCGTAATACCAGCGGGCGTTAAAAAGCAGCGTTAGAACCTCTTAACGCTGCTTTTTAAGCCTAACGCACAACTCGTAATCTAGCCGGATATATCTGGAGGAAATCCAATACAGCTCACCATCCAAATAACACCATACCTACAGTACAGCATGGAGGTGGTAATATACTGTTTTGGGGGTGTTTCTTTGCAGCAGGCACTGGAGCACTTATCAGGATAGAAGGAATAATGGATAGGGCAAAATACCATCAAATTCTTGAGGAAAATCTGCTGCCCTCTGCCAGGAAGTTGTTCAATGGGAAGAAGGTTTACCTTCCAACATGACAATGACCTAAAGCACACAGCAAAAATTACCACATAGTTGTTGAAGGAGAAAAAGGAGAATCACTTGCATGGCCTAGTCAGAGCCCAGACTTAAACTCCACTGAATATCTGTGGCATGACTTGAAGACTGCAGTCCACAAATGGTCACCATCAAATTTAATGGAACTGGTGCAGTACTGCAAAGAAGATTGGGCAAATATTGCACAGTCTAGATGTGCAAAGATAGTAGAGACATATCCCAACAGACTAAAGGCTGTAAATAAAGCAAAAGGTGGTTCAACAAAATACTGACACAGGGAGCTGATCCTTTTTCCAACTCAGTGATTCTGTTTTTGAATTGTCTTTATTTTTGCCTGACATGTTGGTGTTATATCTTTCATTTTGATGTTATAAGTTGCACTGAGTAATTACAACTGAATAAACAAAAACTGTGTCTATCTTTATTTCAGGCTGCAAAGCAACAAAATATGATTATTTTCAAGGTGGGTGATTCTTTTCAATAGGTGAGCTTTTTTTTCCACTCCAGAGCTGGAATGGAGGCAATACCCACGGTAGGGCCAGGAACAGGAGTGTCCACTCTAAGGCTAAGACTGGAGTGCCCATTTGAGGCTGAGACAGGAATGCCCATGATAGGGTTAAGGACAGGAATGTATATGATAGGTCTGCAGACTGAAATGCCCACCTGAGGCCAAAGACTGGTACAGGATACAGAAGCTGGGTGGATACCCACAGCAGAGCTTGAGTACAATAGCTGGATACTGGTATGTGGCATATACCCTCTGCAGAACTTGGAAGCAGGAACTGGAGACAAGAACTTGACAAGTTGACAGACACCCTCTGCAGAGCTTGGGTACAGAAGTTGGAGACTGGCACTTGGCAGACACCATCTGCAGAGCTTGGTTACAGGAACTTAACAGAAACTTTCTGCAGAGCTTGGGTACAGAAACTTAAAAGACACAATCTGCAGAGCTTGGGTACAGTAGCTGGAGACCGGCACTTGGCAGATACCCTCTGCAGAGTTTGAGTGCTGTAGCTGTACACTGGCACCCTGCAGAGGTTGAATTCAATAGCTTGATACTGGAATTTGTCAAGTGCCCTCTGTAGGGCTGGGCACCAAAACAGGATACCAGTACAGGGCACGCACCCCCTGCAGGAGTAGGGTACAGAAGCAGGATACCAGCCAGGAGACAAGCCGAGAGTCAGATACCTGTGACCAGTATGACAAGTCAACAAATACAGGGAGGACCAATTAGAGTATTAAGGAGACAAGGTCAAGTTCAGTAAACCAGAATAGCAGACTGATCTTTCATCAAACAAAAGGGAAATCCTAGAGAGTAGTCAGGAGGCAAGCTGAATTCAAGAACTAGAGAAAAAAACAAACAGGAGCTCAGGCAAAGTCAGAGGCAGTAACAGACTAGTAGAACCACAATGTCAGGGTAGGGAGTGGTCTGTAAAGCTGCCTTTTATATCAGTGCTGATAAGGTAAGGTGGAAATAAGGAGCACAACTCATCACCCAAAGCATCAAGACAAGCTAAAGACCGCTGGTGGCACAGAGACAAGGCTACAGGCTGTGAATCAGGAGTCCCAGGTTCAATCCCAGGCAGTTCCATGACAATCAATCTGGCCCGATATAAGATCTTCACATATTGTTATTGTATCACAGATTCCCTTAACTCAATAGTATTTTTTATGTGTTTGTGAATAATCTTACAGTTGTATTTGTAAAACACAATAAAAACAAAAAATAAAAAAAGTAAAATCAATAGGATCCTAAAACAAAATAAATTTATTAAAATGAGAAATACTATCATCATGAAACAAAGTAATATTTAATAGCCTTGAATTGGGGCACTTTGCATGGTAGTGCAATTGTGCTTTCCTACATAATAGACTATACTAGACTAGGGGCCTTGTTCTTGAGGTCGAGCTCGTGTTCAATATTCATTGAGGAATACTTTACATATCTTCTCCAGCATTTTATTAATGGACGCTTCTGCCATTAAAAGGACTCTAAAGTCAAAATTAAACTTTCAGGATTCAGTAAAAAAACTTTCCAATTTGCTTCCATTATAAAATTGTGTTCAGTATTTTTATATTTACTCTTTCTGAGGCACCAGCTCCTACTGAGCATGTGCAAGAGTTCACAGTATATACCTGTGTGTGTATATATATATATATATATATATATATATATATATATATATATATATATATACATTTTGTTATTGGCTGATGGCTGTCACATGAGAGGGGTGGGAAATGTAAGCAAATTTAAAAAAAAAAATTGAATTAAAATCTACTACTCATTTGAAAATGAGTATTATTGTCTTGTGTTCAGGAGTTTGTTGATTACAGAATTCTACTGTATTTATTGGTCCTTTAAGATTTAAAGTTGTGATAAGTGCCTCAATGCATGATTTCTCACACAACAAATGGGAACTACTAGTAATGTGGAAAACAATAATTATAACAGCAACACTTCTGAAACATTATTGTTAAATTGGTTATTTCAGTGCATAATACCATAGAAAAATACACAAGGGTCCCTATGTATCAAGCGGCATGCGGAGTAGCTTCTCAACTTGAGAAGTTGTCTGCACTCTTTCGCTGCCTATGGGCAGCGGATCTGTTTGTCCACTGGCCGTATGCATCATTAGACACTTCAATGAGTGTGTGAAGGATCTGTCAATCCCTACGAGCGAGCGAGTTCAGAGTGATTTCTCTTTGCCACCTCAGAGGAGGTAAAGAATGTGAGAAGCAGTGGTCTAATGACCGCTGCTTCTTACATTGCAGGAAGCAGGCTCGAAAGTGCGAACTTGCCCCGCAAGGGCTCCAGAGCAACTTACGCTGTTTCGTACATAGAGCCCAAGGTATGATTGTGCTGAATTGGTAAGCACGTGTTATTGATAGAAAAATGTATTGCACGAGTAGCTGACATTCATCAAGAAATACGCAACCTATACACCTATTTATAAGATTGGAATAGTCTGTAGCCTGTAAGAACATAATTTTAAGCACATTTAGTTTGACAACTAAGACATGACGTATTTATGTATAATGAAAGATTTTATCAGATAAGAATTAACATATGTCCCTATGAGGAATTAAATAATGATGGAAAAATATTTATCATACAGAGGAAATGTCTGTTGTTTACATTAAAAGTTACAACTCATCAGTGGCCAAATTCACAACAGGAGTGAAGATATTTATTGGTATGGTAGAAGTCAATGACCTATATTCCAGCCACAGTAAAGTTGAAACTCATGGAAAAAAAATTGAAATCAACTTGAGTAGAATGTTTTCTTGATGAAGTTCAGATGATAACATATAATAATCATACTTACATCAGACATTTAGTCCATAACTATGCAACTAAATTGGTTTACCAAGAAACATTGTTGAAAAGACAGTAAACGCCTTCTAATTACAAAACATTACTTTCTGTAGAATAACATATCAGCCAAGTCTAAACATTTTTGTTAAACAAATTAACATCTCTTTAACTGCAATCAGTTTTCAATAGCCAAAATCTATCCACCACTTGCCTTATTTGGGAAAAGCTAAAATGGGCTTAAACCTTCAGACAACAAGGCTAGCTACAATCATTAAGTTAGTGTAACGGGAGTTGTTTTGCAGTTGTTATCTGCTGAAGCCAATTACAGAAAGATATGTAGCAGGGTTACTCTTGAGAAGTCAGCAGGGTGCTTTTTCAAATTGAAGAATTAAAAAATCTACAATTGCCAGAGCTAAATTTACATGAAATCGGGGGCAATAAACACAGAAAGTATATTCCAAATCACTTTTATTACATATAAAAAAATTATATTAAAATCTCAAGGTGTTTACTGTCAATTAAATAAAGGTTAATTTCCGGTCTGCATGGTACCAATAGATTTCCAAACACAGATTCACACTCCTGAGAACCTATGAACCTAATTAGCTTTCATTTTTCAAAAAAGTAGCTCAAGAGAACACAGTAAATTTGATTGTAGAAGAAAATTGGAAAGTTGTGTAAAACTGTATGTTCTGTCTAAAGCATGAACAATTTTGACTTTACTGACAATTGAAAACATTTAAATATATGTTGGAAAAAGCCAAGATATAATGTGCAAAACAGGATAAAAGGGTTTTTTGAGAGGGTAAGACTGGTGAATTGGATTGGAATACAACTGGTGAAGGATCTCAATGCAGATTATATGTCAGGTTTTTTGAAGAGCAAAAGCATTAGAAACTCATGCAAAATCAAGTTTTCTGATAAATTTTAAATCTCTTCAATGTGAAAACACCCCATAAACTCCTTCAAAGAGTTCTTATAGAACAGAGAAATAAATGAATGTAGCAGTATGTAGTGCTCTTGACACATCCTTCATGAAGCTGTCATGCATCCAAAGGGATATCAACCAGAATCTTGCAAAACTCTGGGAAACAAAACAAGTATAATTAAAACAAGATTAAATAATAAAGTATACTCTTAACAATAACCAGTACTATGAAGTGATTAGAAGAATTAACTTAGAAACTCATTTTTGCTGCATCTAAAAGTGGGTATTTTTTCATGTATTATGATTTGAATTTCTTTTAAAAATGTGTGTTCCTTTGAGAGATAAAACATTTTTTATGGCAATGTTTTTTTCTATGAACAGAACTTTTGGTGTTTTTACTTAGCCAGTGACAAACTGATACTTGAGTATCAGTTGTATACATTATGTTTTTTATGCTTCTTTAAGCATGAATCTAAAAATCTTAATGGTACTTTCCCGACAAAATTGAAATCCACATGGATGCATTTTTGTAAATGCGCCTTATAAAGGTTTTAGCTGTTTCAAACTTGTATTTAAGTATGCTCCGTGCACCAGCATTTTAAACACATCATTTGCTCAGAGAGCCTAAGGTGCTGGTACCATCTGGTAATGACTCACACCTAGATTATGAGTTTTGTGTGCTATAGGGAATTTAACGACCGCAACAAAAGTTGCGTTATTTAACCCCCTATAGCGCAGCCATTACAAGTTTTGAAAAACCCGGCTTGTGCATGCGATATGGTTGCGTTGAGCTCCATACCACACCAAAAACAAGTGCTGTTTTGACGTGCTCATGCACGCATTCCCCATAGACATCAATGGGGAGAGCGGGCTAAAAAAAATACTAACACCTGCAATTGTGGAATGAAAGCTCCGTAACGCAACCCTATTGATGTCTATGGGGGGAAAAACTTAACCTAACACCCTGACATAAACTCCACGTCTAAACACCCTTAATCTGCTGCCCCCGACATCACCGACACCTGCATAAATCTATTAACCCCTAATCTGCTGCCCCCGACATTGCCCGTCACCTTCATACAGTTATTAACCCCTAATCTGCTGCTCCTGATATCGCCGCCACCTAAAAAAAATATTAACCCCTAATCTGCTGCTCCTGATGTTGCCGCCACTATACTAAAGTTATTAACCCCTATTTCCTCACACCCCAACATCGCCCACACTATAATACATCTATTAACTCCTATTCCGCAGCTGACAGACATCGCCGCAACTAAATAAAGTTATTAACCCCTAAACCTCTTCCACATCACTATCACTAAATAAATCTATTAACCCCTAAACTGCCAGCCCCCACATTGCAACAACCTAAATTAAACTATATTAACCCCTAAACCTAACGTAACCCTAAGCCTAACCCTAACCCTAACACCCCCTAACTTTAACATAATTAAAATAGAGCTAAAATAAACTTACAATTATTAACTAAATAATTCCTATTTAAAACTAAATACATACTTACCTATGAAATTAAACCTAAGCTAGCTACAGTATAACTAATAGTTATATTGTAGCTAACTTAGGTTTTATTTTTATTTCACAGGTAAGTTTCTATTTATTTTAACTCGGTAGACTAGTTAGTAAATAGTTATTAACTATTTACTAACTACCTAGTTAAAATAAATACAAACTTACCTTTGAGATAAAACCTAAGCTGCCTTACACTAAAACCTAACATTACAAAAATAAAAACCTAACATTACAAAAAATAAAAAACACTAAAATTATAAAAAAATAAGAAAACCTACCATTACAAAAAATAACAAACGAAATTATACAAAATAATAAAAATTATTCCTATTCTAATACCCTTTAAAAGGGGCATTTAGCTCTTTTTCCTGCCCTTAAAAGGGCATTCAGCTCTTTTATGAAATGCCCAAGCCCTAATCTAAAAGTAAAACCCCACCCCAAAATGTAAAAAAATACATTACACAAAATAACAAACAAATTATCAAAAATAATAAAAATTATCCCTAATCTAATATCAATTAACCCCCCCCAAAATAAAAAACCTAATCTAGAATAAACTACCAATAGCCCTTAAAAGGGCCCTTTGTAGGGCATTGCCCTAAGTTAAACATCTCTTTTACCTGAAAAAAAAAATACAAAGACCCACTAACATTACAAACCCCCACCCCCCCAAACCCACAAAATAAAAAAAACTATCTAAAAAAACAATCTACTCATTGCCCTTAAAAAAGGGCATTTGTATGTGCATTGCCTCTTTTGCATTGCACTGAAAAGGGCATTTAGCTCTTTTAAGAAAAGCCCAAACCCTAAACTAAAAAAAAAAACCAACGGAGCATCCTCTTCATACGGTCGCCGCCGTATACTAAATCTTCAATGCAAGGTACGTGATTCAAGATGGCATTCCTTGCATTCCTATCGGCTGATTTGATTTTGGAAATTCAAATCAGCCAATAAGATGAGAGCTTCTGAAATTCTATTGGCTGTTCAAATCAACCAATAGAATTTCAGTAGTTCTCATCCTATTGGTTGATTTAAACAGCCAATAGGATTTCAGTAGCTCTCATCCTATTGGCTGATTTGAATTTCCAAAATCAAATCAGTCAATAGGAATGCAAGGGATGCCATATTGAATCATGTACCTTGCATTGAAGATTCAGTGTATGGCGGTGACCATATGAAGAGGATGCTTTGCGATGGATGTCTTCAGAATGGACCCGCTCTGCGCCACCGGGATGAAGATAGAAGGCACTGCCGGGATGAAGATAGAAGATGCCGCCTGGATGAAGATGGAGCCGCCTAGATGAGGATAGAGCCGTCGGGATGAAGATCCTTCAAGTGGGACTTCAACAACTGTAAGTGGATCTTCGGGGGTTAGTGTTAGGATTTTTTCAACTTTTTTTTTGGGTGGGTTTTTTTTTTAGTTTATGGTTTGAGCTTCTCAGGGCAAAACAAAAGAGCTAAATGTCCTTTTAAGGGCAATGCCCATACAAATGCCCTTTTCAGGGTAATGGGTAGCTTAGGTTTTTGTTAGAGTTAGGTTTTTTATTTTGGGGGGTTGGTTGGGTAGTGGGTTTTACTCTTGGGGGGTCTTTTTTATTTATTTTTTACAGGTAAAAGAGCTGTTTAACTTAGGGCAATGCCCTACAAAAAGTCCTTTAAGGGCTATTGGTAGTTTATTGTAGGCTAGGGTTTTTTTTTATTTTGGGTGGGCTTTTTTTATTTTGATAGGGCTATTAGATTAGGTGTAATTCTTTTTTATTTTTGATAATTTTGTTTGTTATTTTTCGTAATTTAGTCTTTTTTTATTTTTTGTAATTAGATAATGTGTATTTTAGTTTTATTTAATTGGTAGTTAGTTTAATTTTAGTTTAATAGTTATACTAGGGAAATTGTAATTTTAATATAAAGTTAGGGTGCATTAGGTTTATGGGTTACTAGTTTAAATTAGTATATTTCGTTGTGGGGGGCTTGCGGTTTAGGGGGGTAATATGTTTATTATAGTGGCGGCGGTGTAGGCCTTAATAACTTTAGTATAGGGGTTAATAATATATATGTAAATAGTGTTTGCGATGCGGGAGGGCGGCAGTTTAGGGGTTAATAAGTTTATTATAGTGGCGACTATGTCAGGGAGCGGCGGTATAGGGCTTAATAAATTTTATTAGTGGCGGCGATGTCAGGAGCGGCAGATTAGGGGTTAATAAATTTAATTTACTGTTTGCGATGTGGGAGGGCCTCGGTTTAGGGGTTAATAGGTAGTTTATGGGTGTTAGTGTACTCTGTAACACTTTAGTTATGAGTTTTATGTAACAGCTTTGTTGCGTAAAACTCATAAGTACTGCTTTCATATGGTTTACGGATCGTATCGTTAAAGAGTGTAGTGCAAGCTTTTTAGCCTCCCAGAAAAACTCATAATACCAGCGCTATGGGAATCCCATGCAAAAACATAATTTTTCTGAGTGCGGTACTGACGTTGCGTTACAGGCTAAAAGGTGTGCGGTACACCTATACCAACAAGACTTATAATGGCTGCGTTGCTGTTTTAACACTGAAATGGCCATTTTTTCAGCATTAAAATACGAATGCACAAACTTGTAATCTACCTGTTAATTTGTTAATTGCTGACATAATACAGGCCCACTGGAGCTCTTAGCAGCTGTATTATTTAAAATGCTGATGCACTGAGAATATCTAGCTATGCTTCACATGCACGTGCAGTGAAAATTGTTAACACTAAAACACAGATAACATTTGCTGGAAGCATTTTTGCCAATTTATGTATATTGTAAATATGTTTCTATTCAAAATATGTAATTCATCTATGTGTATTTAAATTTTGACTGGATTGTCCCTTTAAATGCTTTTATTTTTATTTTTTTACAATGATTGTAGTGTTGCTTTAAACTGATATATTCTTGCTCTGCATTAGGTGTGTGGTGAATGTTATCCTATTTAAACCAATAACATTGTTTTGACTACACTATAGACAAGGAAGGAAATTAGAGGCAGATGGGATAGCTTTGCATTTTAATGCACCATTATATGACTAACATGAGGCTGAATCATAAACACTTGGAAATACTTATATCCATAATGATATCTCAAAAATACACATCTCCAATACATTAGTAAATAAGTAAAATACAGTATCTGTTGTTAAACCCAAATATATTACTATTGTTGATGTTATGATGATGATTATTATAATTATTATTATTGTCAGGACAATTGCCAGGGAAAATTCTTCATTTTGATATTGCATATTAATCACGTGTCTTTGCTATATTATGTAGGGGTAAAATTGATCATGTGCAGTTACTTATATAATCAGATACACATACATATTATTATTCAGTATTAATATGTAGCTATTAACTGGTGTTGCTTGTCAACATATAATTGATCATGTGAAGTTTTTGTACTTTAGAATTCATATTTATTTATTAAGATATTCAAGGTCCCCAACATAGCTGAATTATTATAATCATTATATTACTGGAATAAATATTTACAAATATCCCCATGTTATTTATATATAGTTACAGTAAGTTTCTTAGTCTATAAGCATTAGTGCGGTTCAACCTTGGTTAATGGTCAAATAGAGATACTGACTTATTTTTCAGAACATATTTACAAAATACATATTTGTATTTTATAGCTTAGAAACAAGTGCCATGTTCCGAAGGGAAAAATATTCCGACTGATAAATATTAGCTCATTAACAAAAATGTTAAAGGGACACTGAACCCAAATTTTTTTCTTTCGTGATTCAGATAGAGCATGAAATTTTAAGCAACTTTCTAATTTACACCTATTATCAAATTTTCTTCATTCTCTTGGTATCTTTATTTGAAATGCAAGAATGTAAGTTTAGATGCCGGCCCATTTTTGGCAAACAACCTGGGTTGCTCTTGCTGATTGGTGGATAAACTCATCCACCAATAAAAAAGTATTGTCCAGAGTTTTGAACTAATAAAAAAGCTTAGATGCCTTCTTTTTCAAATAAAGATAGCAAGAGAACGAAGAAAAATCGATAAGAGGAGTAAATTAGAAAGTTGCTTAAAATTGCATGCTCTTTCTGAATTGTGAAAGAAAAATTTTGGGTTCAGTGTCCCTTTAATTAACTATTTTAAACAACTTTCCAATTTAATTCTATTTTTTTATTTGCTTCATTCTTCAAATATCCTTTTTTGAAGAAATAGCAATGCACATTGGTGAGCCAATCACATGAGGCAGCTATGTGCAGCCACCAAACAGCTGCTATAGTGTCTATTTATATATGCTTTTCAACAAAGGATATCAAAGAATGAAGTAAATTAGATAATACAGGGAGTGCAGAATTATTAGGCAAATGAGTATTTTGACCACATCATCCTCTTTATGCATGTTGTCTTACTCCAAGCTGTATAGACTCGAAAGCCTACTACCAATTAAGCATATTAGGTGATGTGCATCTCTGTAATGAGAAGGGGTGTGGTCTAATGACATCAACACCCAATATCAGGTGTGCATAATTATCAGGCAACTTCCTTTCCTTTGGCAAAATGGGTCAAAAGAAGGACTTGACAGGCTCAGAAAAGTCAAAAATAGTGAGATATCTTGCAGAGGGATGCAGCACTCTTAAAATTGCAAAGCTTCTGAAGCGTGATCATCAAACAATCAAGCGTTTCATTCAAAATAGTCAACAGGGTCGCAAGAAGCGTGTGGAAAAACCAAGGCGCAAAATAACTGCCCATGAACTGAGAAAAGTCAAGCGTGCAGCTGCCAAGATGCCACTTGCCACCAGTTTGGCCATATTTCAGAGCTGCAACATCACTGGAGTGCCCAAAAGCACAAGGTGTGCAATACTCAGAGACATGGCCAAGGTAAGAAAGGCTGAAAGACAACCACCACTGAACATGACACACAAGCTGAAACGTCAAGACTGGGCCAAGAAATATCTCAAGACTGATTTTTCTAAGGTTTTATGGACTGATGAAATGAGAGTGAGTCTTGATGGGCCAGATGAATGGGTCCGTGGCTGGATTGGTAAAGGGCAGAGAGCTCCAGTCCGACTCAGATGCCAGCAAGGTGGAGGTGGAGTACTGGTTTGGGCTGGTATCATCAAAGATGAGCTTGTGGGGCCTTTTTCGGGTTGAGGATGGAGTCAAGCTCAACTCCCAGTCCTACTGCCAGTTTCTGGAAGACACCTTCTTCAAGCAGTGGTACAGGAAGAAGTCTGCATCCTTCAAGAAAAACATGATTTTCATGCAGGACAATGCTCCATCACACGCGTCCAAGTACTCCACAGCGTGGCTGGCAAGAAAGGGTATAAAAGAAGAAAATCTAATGACATGGCCTCCTTGTTCACCTGATCTGAACCCCATTGAGAACCTGTGGTCCATCATCAAATGTGAGATTTACAAGGAGGGAAAACAGTACACCTCTCTGAACAGTGTCTGGGAGGCTGTGGTTGCTGCTGCACGCAATGTTGATGGTGAACAGATCAAAACACTGACAGAATCCATGGATTGCAGGCTTTTGAGTGTCCTTGCAAAGAAAGGTGGCTATATTGGTCACTGATTTGTTTTTGTTTTGTTTTTGAATGTCAGAAATGTATATTTGTGAATGTTGAGATGTTATATTGGTTTCACTGGTAAAAATAAATAATTGAAATGGGTATATATTTGTTTTTTGTTAAGTTGCCTAATAATTATGCACAGTAATAGTCACCTGCACACACAGATATCCCCCTAAAATAGCTATAACTAAAAACAAACTAAAAACTACTTCCAAAACTATTCAGCTTTGATATTAATTAGTTTTTTGGGTTCATTGAGAACATGGATGTTGTTCAATAATAAAATTAATCCTCAAAAATACAACTTGCCTAATAATTCTGCACTCCCTGTATAAGTAAATTGGAAAGTTTTTTAAAATTGCATGATTTTTCTAAATCATGAAAGAATGAAATTGGGTTTTATGCCCCCTTAAAGCTGTAATTAGTGTTAGCCTATTATTTATGTGAACCAATACTCATACATACACTCACCCACAAAAGGGGGGCACAAGCAGGTGACATGAGGGGCCACACAGAGCATAAACGATGACCATACCCTGCCCAGAAGAGATCAGAGGCTAAGCTGACCAAATAAACAAGTCAGGATAATGGTGAGAGAGAGACCAGGGGTAACCTAACAGGCAGCTAGATTACGAGATTGGCATTATGAGTGAAAAAGCATTGTTAAGGCCCATAATGATGCTTTTTCCCTTACGCCGGAATTATAAGTCTTGTACCGCACACTTTTTTGGCCGTCACGCAACGTCAGTACCGCAGTTTAAGAAAAATCCTTTTTCAATGGTGTTACGGTACCAACAGTGTACCAAGGGTTAATACCAGATGAACAATGTCCTGCATAGGGAATCAGCAATTCACAACCCAGCCAGTTTCAGGTTTAAAACAGAATGTCTACTTTATTTGAAGGCAGCACACAGATTTATACACCCTGGCTTCAGGTTACAAAGGGCATTGGTTTAACAGTAAAGCAAACATATGAACAATGCATCAAACCTCTAACAATTGTCTATACACAGGTAAAACAGATTAACATATTAAGTTAATTAACTAGGGAAGAACGTTTACTCAGACAATCTGATGTTGGGCAGTCTAGTTAACATAATCACACAAGGACACAATCAGTTTACCCAGACAGACTCCTGAGACACAATCAGATCTGAAACATACATAGAATACATCTTATTACTGAATATAGGAACAGTTCTTATTAGCTATAAAGTCTTTTATGCCCACTTGGCTTATAGAGTCACAATTGCTCCCACAAGGGGCACTCACACCCTGTACCCATCCTGTATTTATGGATACAGGGTGACATAGACATAAGACAGAGTTATGAAAGTACATGGGGTGTCCAGCATATAAAATTCCATATTTCCATGCAGTCTCTGGGTATCCTTAAGCCCATGTACCTCCAGCCCAAAGAATGTTCCATAACAGGCCCTCCAATGTACAGTGGCGAGATTGGTTTTGTCACATCTCTCCCCTTTTCCAAACAGACTAACAGGGTATCTGACCTCCTGCCGGTCAGTGCCCTGGTTAGTCCAGCAACCCACCCATAAAACACAATTAGTAGTACAGCCCACCCACAATAAATGGTTACTACACCTGAGTACGGGGAAAACTTGTCCATGTCCAGGTACCTCACCACAGCTGTGTGGGGGACTGGTACGCTGAATTGGTGGGTTGCGAGGTGGGCAGAGACCAGCTGTACTCTGCCCGGGTGCCAGCACTACCATGGAAGTAGCCTGGTGGGAGCCTGGTTGCTGGAGGGGGAGACCGACTGTCTCCCCTTTGGATACATAGCTGTGTTGCTGGGGGACAGGACCAACTGTCCCTACCCCTTGTAACGCAGCCTGCCGCTGGGGAATGGAGTCTGGGCTCCCAAAGTCAGGCTCTGCAAAGGACTCCCATAACAAGCCAGGACCATCAAACTCCTCTCCCTCTGGTTTGTCATGCTCGGCTGTCCAGGGTATATAATGTGCCATATACCACCAGAGCGCCTGGTAGGCATGTCAGTTTGCTGGGACAATCCATCTGGATTCCCGTTATGAGAGAGAATTCCTGTCCATACAAACAAGGGTTCAAATTCCTCAGTGCCCAGACCAGGGCCAAACAGTCCTTCAAAATCCCATCAGCTTCTTTACGAGTTTTCTGTACCTGCTCTTTATAGGTATCCACAATCCCTTCATACTGACATAGGGTGCCCTTGAGTTGCTGCACCTCACTATGAGCCAGCGTCAGCTTCTCCTCAAGTGTCGCTAAGTTTGTCTTTAAGGTTTCATGTCCCACTCTCAAGCTGGTGTTTTCTGCAGTCTGTCGGTGCAGCTTGTCTAGCAGAGATTCACGTTCTAAACGTGCTTTTTCCTCTGCGCTCCTCTTCTCCTTCATCAGCGCATTGTAACGGGACCTCCACATATCAATAGCGGATAGAGATTTACTGAGCTCATCGTCCTGGGGCTTAGCAGCAGGTGGGTCAGTCTCTGCTGCATGGATCTGGGCACGGGTAGTCACAGAGTTAACATCAGCGGGACCCATAGGAGCGTAGGCAGAAACAAGGGGGGCCAAGTCATTTCCAAGAAGAACATCAGCAGGTAAGTCCTTCTTGACCCCCACATTCACAGGTCTAGCGCCCACTCCCCAATCCAAATGTACCCTGGCAACAGGTAGGCTGAACACATCGCCCCCTGCTAACCTCACAGCCACAGTGTCTCCCGTGTACTGTTTCTCAGACACCAAGTTCTTTTGAAGCAAGGTCATGGTAGCACCAGTATCCCGTAGACCACTGACCTTCTTCCCATTCACTTTAACCAGTTGCCGGTTATTCCGATGGGCAGCTTGCACAAGGTCTGCCTCATGTAGGATGCTCCAGCATTCTTGCGCCTCTACGTAGCGGGCCGTAGGCTGAGGATTACGTGGGATTCCGCCGGCGGGTCTTCTCCAGGACTGCGCTTGGTTCGCTGCATTTAGGGGACACTCTGGTCTTTTGTGCCCTAGTTGCTTACATCTAAAGCACCGAATAGGTTGTGAGTAGCACCGCAAATTGAACAGGGCTCTCTGAGGGTAGTTCGTGGCCGGAGGCCGTGTGGTATAGCGGTGCGCCGGGGTTTGGTAACTGGCAGCTGCTGGGGTGACTGGGGGTCTGTACTCCACTCTAGCAGGGGGCTTAGTGGTATCAGTGTCCAGTTTGCGGGCATCCGTATACTCATCTGCCAAGCGAGCCGCTTCCTGCAGGGTGGAGGGCTTACGGTCCCGAACCCACTCTCGAACTCCTGCGGGTAACTTGTCGAAGCAATGTTCCAACAGGAATAGCTGCAGCACCTCTTCCCCAGATATGGCTTGGCACCCCGCTATCCAGTGAGCTGCTGTGCGGTGCACCTTACATGCCCACTCAAGGTAGGAATCTCCAGCTAATTTAACAGTGTCTCTGAACCGCCTCCGGTATGCCTCCGGTGTAACCGCATACCTGGAGAGCAGAGCCTCTTTTACAGTATTATAATCCCTGACTTCCTCATCTGGAATGGCCCGAAAAGCCTCTCTGGCCCGGCCGGATAATTTTCCAGATAATATCGTGACCCAGTCCTCTGCGGGTACCTTGTGTAGTGCACATTGCCTCTCAAAATCCGCAAGGTACCCATCAATCTCTCCTTCTGTTTCCAGGAAGTTTTTAAAAGCTGCAAAATTTACTTTTCTCTTTTCCATCTTAGTCAGTATTGTAATAATCCCCCTCTTCCTGAGGTTACTGGCTTGTGTAGTTGCTCTTCTGGGCGATAAGGTTCATTCCGTCGCTGCCACCAATGTTACGGTACCAACAGTGTACCAAGGGTTAATACCAGATGAACAATGTCCTGCATAGGGAATCAGCAATTCACAACCCAGCCAGTTTCAGGTTTAAAACAGAATGTCTACTTTATTTGAAGGCAGCACACAGATTTATACACCCTGGCTTCAGGTTACAAAGGGCATTGGTTTAACAGTAAAGCAAACATATGAACAATGCATCAAACCTCTAACAATTGTCTATACACAGGTAAAACAGATTAACATATTAAGTTAATTAACTAGGGAAGAACGTTTACTCAGACAATCTGATGTTGGGCAGTCTAGTTAACATAATCACACAAGGACACAATCAGTTTACCCAGACAGACTCCTGAGACACAATCAGATCTGAAACATACATAGAATACATCTTATTACTGAATATAGGAACAGTTCTTATTAGCTATAAAGTCTTTTATGCCCACTTGGCTTATAGAGTCACAATTGCTCCCACAAGGGGCACTCACACCCTGTACCCATCCTGTATTTATGGATACAGGGTGACATAGACATAAGACAGAGTTATGAAAGTACATGGGGTGTCCAGCATATAAAATTCCATATTTCCATGCAGTCTCTGGGTATCCTTAAGCCCATGTACCTCCAGCCCAAAGAATGTTCCATAACAGGCCCTCCAATGTACAGTGGCGAGATTGGTTTTGTCACAAATGGGACTTCCATAGCGCCGGTATTACGAGTTTTGCTGTGAGGCCAAAAAGTGAGCGGTACAGCCTAAAATGACATGATCCATACCGCCATCTAAAGTCAATAGTTATGAGTTTTATGCTACAAAGCCGTAACATAAAACTCATAACTAAACTGTCACAAAGTACACTAACACCCATAAACTACCTATTAACCCCTAAACTGAGGCCCTCCCGCATCGTAAACACTAAAATAAAATTATTAACCCCTAATCTGCCGCTCCGGACATCGCAGCCATTTTAAAAAATGTATTAACCCCTTTTCCGTCGCTTCCCAACTTCGTTGCCACTATAATAAACCTATTAACCTCTAAACTGCCGCCTTCCCACATCGCAAACAATATTTAAATATTATTAACCCCTAATCTGCCGTCCGCCCACACCGCCGCAATAATAAACCTATTAACTCCTAAACCTAACCCTAACGTAACCCTAACCCTAACACCCCCTAACCTTAATATAATTAAAATATAGCTAAATTAAACTTACAATTATTAACTAAATAATACCTATTTTAAACTAAATACAAACTTACCTGTAAAATAAAACCTAAGCTAACTACAATATAACTAATAGTTATATTGTAGCTAGCTTAGATTTTATTTTTATTTCACAGGTAAGTTTGTATTTATTTTAACTAGGTAGACTAGTTAGTAAATTGTTATTAACTATTTAATAACTACCTAGCTAAAATAAATACAAATTTACCTGTAAAATAAAACATAACCTGCCTTACAATTAAACCTAACATTACAATAAAATAAAATAAATTAAATTAAATGAATACAATACATGTATCTAAATTACAAAAATAATTACTCCTAATCTAATAGCCCTATCAAAATAAAAAGCCCCCCCAAAATAAAAAAAAACCTAGCCTACACTAAACTGCCAATGGCACTTAAAAGGGCCTTTTGCGCGGCATTGCTCCAAAGAAATCAGCTCTATTACGTGTAAAAAAAAATACAAACACCCCCCAACAGTAAAACCCACCACCCACACAACCAAACCCCCCAAATAAAAATAAACCTAAGCTCCCCATTGCCCTGAAAAGGGCATGGCATTGCTCTTAAAAGGGCATTTAGCTCTTTTACTGTCCAAACCCTAAGCTAAAAATAAAACCCACCCAATAAACCCTTAAAAACACCTAACACTAACCCCCGACGATCCACTTACAGTTTTCGAAGATCGGACATCCATCCTCATCCAGGCGGCAGAAGTCTTCATCCAAGCGGGCAGAAGTCCTCCTCGAAGCCAGCAGAAGTCTTCATCCAAGCGGGCAGAAGTCTTCAGCCAGACAGCATCTTCTATTTTCATCTATCCAGCATCTTCTATCTTCATCCATCCGGCACGGAGCGGGTCCATCTTCAAGACATCTGGCGTGGAGCATCCTCTTCCTCCGATGGTCAATGAAAAATGAAGTTTCCCTTTAAGGTACGTCATCCAAGATGGCGTCCCTTATATTCTGATTCTATTGGCTGTTGAAATCAGCCAATAGGATTGAGCTTTCGTAGGATGAAAGCTCAATCCTATTGGCTGATTGCAACAGCCAATAGGATTGTTTACCCTTTAATTCCTATTGGCTGATAGCATTCTATCAGCCAATCAGAATGTAAGGGACGCCATCTTGGATGACGTACCTTAAAGGGAAACTTCATTCTTCGTTGACCATCGGAAGAAGAGGATGTTCCACGCCGGATATCTTGAAGATGGACCCTCTCTGCGCTGGATGGATGAAGAAGATAGAAGATGCCGTCTGGATGAAGACATCTGCCCACTTGGATGAAGACTTCTGCCGGCTTCAAGGAGGACTTCTGCCCGCTTGGATGAAGACTTCTGTCGGCTTTAAGGAGGACTTCTGCCCACTTGGATGAAGACTTCTGCTGCCTAGATGAGGATGGATGTCCGGTCTTCGAAAACTGTAAGAGCTAAATGTTCTTTTAAGGGCAATTCCCATCCAAATACCCTTTTCAGGGCAAGGAGGAGTTTATTAGACAGGTTTTTATTTGGGGAGTTTGGTTGTGTGGGTGGTGGGTATTACTGTTGGGGGGGTTTGTATTTTTTTGTTCAGGTAAAAGAGCTGATTTCTTTGGTTCAATTTTCAGTTTAGTGTAGGCTAGGGGTTTTTTATTTTGGGGGGGCTTTTTTATTTTGATAGGGCTATTAGATTAGGAGTAATTCGTTTTTATTTTTGATAATTTCGTTTTTTATTTTGTGTAATTTAGTGGGTGGTTTTTGTAATTTAGATAAATGTATTTTATTAATTTAATTTATTTCATTTTATTGTAATGTTAGGTTTTAGTGTAAGGCAGGTTAGGTTTTATTTCACAGGTAAGTTTGTATTTATTTTAACTAGGTAGCTAGTAAATAGTTAATAACTATTTACTAACTAGTCTACCTAACTAAAATAAATTTAAACTTAGCTGTAAAAATAAAAATAAAACCTAAGATAGCTACAATATAACTATTAGTTATATTGTAGTTAGCTTAGGTTTATTTTACAGGTAAGTATGTATTTAGTTTTAAATAGGAATTATTTAGGTAATAATTGTAACTTTAATTTAGATTTATTTTAATTATATTTAAGTTAGGGGGTGTTAGGGTTAGGGTTACATTAAGGTTAGGGTTAAGTTAGGGTTAGGGTTAGGTTTAGGGGTTAATATGTTTATTATAGTGGCAGTGTGGGTGGATGGCAGATTAGGGGTTAATAATATTTAAATAGTGTTTGCTATGCAGAGGGCGGCGGTTTAGGGGTTAATAACTGTATGTTGTAAGTGTAAGTGGTGGCGATGTTAGGGGCAGCAGATTAGGGGTTAATAGTTTTATTTATGTGGTAGCGATGTTAAGGGCGGCAGATTAGTGGTCAATAGTTTTATGTAGGTGTCGGCGATGTTAGGGGCGGCAGATTAGGGGTGTTCAGACGTGGGGTTTATGTTAGGGTGTTAGGTGTTCGCTTTTGTTTCCACAATCGCAGGTGTTTTTTTTTTTTTCTCTCACCATTGATGTCTATGGGGAAATCGTGCACGAGCACGTCAAAGCAGCACTTGTATTTGGGTGAGGTATGGAGCTCAACGCAACCATATCGCCTGCACAAGCCGGGTTTTTTAAAACCTGTAATACCAATGCTATGAAAGGTGAGCAGTGAAAATAACGTACAAGTAATTAGCGAGCAGCCATAACGCAAAACTCGCTATCTGGCTGAGGATCTTTTTACACTGAACCCTATTGAAGGATCCCACAATTTTGATAATTATTATGAAATAAACCTACATGAAACAGTTTTGTTAATGTGATTTATTTCTACGTGAGTTAATTAAACAAAGTGTGGAGATATATAATCACCAACAAGCGCCTTGAGATTATCTCTTGTATAATTTATACACAGATATCTATTATATACAAAAAACAGTGATTAGCGCTACAGTATAACTCTATAGCAAGTTAATGACATTCATAACATGTATAGTGTTTATCATATGGTCAGAAATTAATCTAATGTTTAAAGGATATATTTGTGCTACTTGCACACATAAAACTCCAGATCACACTACCACCTTGCTGCTTCGTAATGGCAACCAGTCAGATATGGGTGGTGATTGTAAAGACACAGAAAAAGAAGAAAACAGAAGTGCAAAAAGCAGATCTAAGTGTATCAAAACTAATATAAATGATGTATTAGTACAAACAGTTTCTTTAAAAATTGCACTCACACTTCCACCCTCAAACAATTATGAGGTATGTCTAAGCACAATGAACAAACATGGGGCAGTTTTTTAGCTCATCACTCTTATTAGCATCAGTCTGACCTGTACACCAAACGAATGTCTGGGTGAGTCCCAAGTTCTGCATGGTCTGATGTAATCCTGAATTGCAAGGATCACTTTATCGAGGTCGTTGTAGACTCTCTGATGTATTGCCAGGTTCTTGCAGCATAGCTAATAATAATGCCCCCACAGTAAGGGCTCGATTTATCAAAGCCCTACGGCTGTAAGTTCTCACAAGAACTTGCTAGCCGTAATTTAACAAGCAGCGGTCACCAGACCACCGCTTCCCTAACCTCTTTGCCACCTCTAAGGTGACGAAATTCAATCTCCACAGTCTAGTCCAACCGAGGAGATTGACAGCTCCTGCCCACGCGATTGGCTGTGCGTGGGCAGGGGGCAGGATTGCACGCAAGCGCAAAATTGCACTTGTGTGTAATGGTGATTACCTGTGGGTAAATTCGCCCAGCCAGAGGCAAGCTGAGGCATACAGGGGCGCGTATACGCGCCCCTGTCCGCCTCAGCTTTGATCAATCTAGCCCTAAATGTCTCAAGCAACAAACTCACTCATGTCCACAAGACAGCTGGTGCACCAAGAGTATGTAGGGACAAAAATGCAAACAAACTTGGGCGTGGCCAAGGGGAATGTGTTGAAACTGTAAATATATGTGTATATGTTTATATACTGTACATAAATATTTATGTGTTAATATGTTTATATACATGTATATATTCAACGCAAATTGCCCCCTGCACTGCGCTAGGTGCTTTGCCCATTGGAGCCAAGGGAAGCACGCTCTGCGCTTAACTTGTAATACCAGTGCACATTTGTGTGTGCTGGTTTTACTGAGTGGAGCACAAATATCGCACTCGCCAAAACGCAATTTTGCTCACCACTTGCAAACTAGGCCTTTGTGGGTATACTACTGAAATAGGAAAGAATAATATTCATAACATTATTATTATTGTTACTATTATTATTTATAACATGCCTGCATTAATTGTATTGCTATTAAAATTTCAATAAAAGTACAAAAATGTTTTATTTATATACATTTAATAACAGGTAGTGGGTTATTCTACAATGAAACTTAAAAAGACATTTAAGTCAAAATTTAATGCATACAATATTTTCTTATTGAAAGTATAACATTATTGTAATATATGTACATTATTTATTTTACTGCCTATTGCTGTAAAATGTATCTGAAAAATGGGCTTATCTCATTTTCTTGCAGGGAGATTTGGATTATTACTGGTATTTACTTTTTTGTGAATTAGTGTTTTTCTCCTCCCCCCCCCCCCCCCATTGTCTCTCTAATTTTCATAACTAAGGACCAGATGATTGTTATTATGTCCTGATACGTAAAACCATAGAATTCAAAAAGGGTGTACTTTCTTTTTTCCATGACTGTATATACAGTCATGGCCAAAAATATTGCACCCCTGCATTGCTGTCAGATAATTATTATTATTATCATTTATTTGTATAGCGCCGCCAAATTCCATAGCGTTGCCAAATTCCATAGCATAGATAATGCACCACTTTGTCCAGAAAATTGTTGCAATTACAAATGTTTGGGCATTATCATGTTTATTTCTTTTGTTTGTATTGGTATGACACCAAAAAATGTAGAAAAAAAAAAGCCAATACTGACACATTCCACGTAAAACTCCAAAAATGGATTGGACAAAATTATTGGCACCTTCTCAAAATTGTAAGAAATAATTGCATTCCAAGTTTGTGATGCTCCTGTAATTTATAATTAAACTCACCTGTATCAATTAACAGGTCCTCACAATATAGAAATCACACCGGCAACCAAAAATTGTAGAAAAGCATGGACAATCTCAAGGTTACAAGTCCATCTCCAGTGATCTCAATGTTCCTGTGTCCACTGTGCACAACATTGTCAAGAAGTTTACAGACCATGACAATGTATCTAATCTCCCTGGACGTGGACGAAAGAGAAAAAATGATCAAAGATTTCAACGAAGGATTGTTTGAATGGTGAATAAAGAACCTGGATGTGGACGAAAGAGAAAAAATGATCAAAGATTTTAACGAAGGATTGTTTGAATGGTGAATAAAGAACCTCAATAAACTTCCAGACAAATTCAAACTGACCTTCAAGCACAGGGTACAAATGTGTCTGCTTGCACTATACGTTACCATCTAAATGAAAAGGGACGCTATGGTGGGAGACCCAGGAGGACCCCACTGCTGACACAGAAACATAAAAAAGCCAGATTGGAGTTTGCCAAAACTAACCTGAGGAAGCCAATATCCAAAATAACAGCTTTTTGGTAAAGCCCATCATTCTACTGTTTTCAGAAAAAGAAATGAGGCTTTTAAAGAAAAGAATACAGTCCCTACAGTCAAACATAGTGGAGTTTGATTGAGGTTTTGGGGTTGCTTTGCTGCTTCAGGAACTATATGTCTCGACTGTATGTTTGGCATTATGATTTCTGAAGACTACCAAATAATTCTGTGGTGCAATGTAGGGCCCAGTGTCAAAAAGTTGGGTCTCTGTCAGAGGTCATGGGTCTTACAGCAGGGCAATGACCCAAAGCACAAATAAAAAATGGTTTAACCCCTTAACGACACATGTCGTACAGGGTACATCATACACAAACTGGTTGTTAAAGACCAACAACGTACCCTGTACGTCGTTAGGGGTTTAAAGCGGCTGGAAGCGATCCTGATTGCTTCCAGACACTTTCAAGGTATTGCTGTGACGCCTCGATATTGAGGCATCACTGCAATACCTTTTTTTGCACACTAATGCAGAGAGGGCCACTCTGTGGCCCTCTCTGCATCGGCCAGCGATGGTGCTGATCGTTGGTGGGTGGGAGCAGCTGCAGGGAGGCGGGTTGGCGGCCTATCGCTGGACAAGTTCAGCAGTACCTTAACATAGACTTCCAATACTGTCA
This sequence comes from Bombina bombina, assembly GCF_027579735.1. Taxonomy (NCBI): domain Eukaryota; kingdom Metazoa; phylum Chordata; class Amphibia; order Anura; family Bombinatoridae; genus Bombina; species Bombina bombina. Next base: position 578,922,428 of record NC_069501.1, on the reverse strand, counting down.
CACAGTGAATAGTTTTTTTGTAGGAGAGATCGCTCTGTACATATCTTGTTCAAGAGTTGAAAGGTCAAGTTCCTGGCACCAGGCCTTCTTCTGCCAGGGAATTTGTTGGGAATGATCATTAAGTAATGAGTTATAGTGAAATGTAAGTGGCCATATTAAACTTTTCCCCTCCACCCATCTCTCCTCCCACCTTGTGCGTTCCCTGAGATTCTGTTTTGGGAAGTTCCATGACTTAATTAAACTAATCGTCCTGTGTGCTTCAAATCTAAGCTACGAGGGAGTCACCTCTCGGATATTGGAGATCTGAGCTACTGTTAGCATTACGTTATTAACATAGAGGTCTTCCACAGCGATAATGTTTAGATTTTTCCAATGCTCCATGTGGATGTTTGGGAAATCCTACAGGAGGCCTTTAAGCTGTTGAATTGGGGATGGGTATGGTGCTTTTCCCAAGTGATGCCTGAGATCATGCCATACACTAAAATTCTGCTTAACTATAGGATTATCTATCCTTTGTGATAAGAGTTTGTGCTGCGGGACCCAGATAACATCTGCCAGTGTAAAATCCACCGGGATAGTCAGTTCCTCCAGTCTGTATCATCCTGGTCTATCTTATTTTTGGCTCCAGGACGCTATATGGGATAGTCTAGCCACCTCAGAATACAGGAAAATATAAGGGAAAGAGACCCCTCTTCTTGAGACCTGTCTCTTTGAAGAGTTTTATGTGATATTCTAGGGATTTTAACCTCTCCACATGTATCTAAGAAATATCTGGTGAATCTGTTGTAGGATTCCATGTGGGACATTCAATGGGAGGCACCTAAATAGATAGAGAACTTTTGGCAGCAGGGACATTTTCAATGTAGCTATTCTCCCAAGACAGGAAATTTCTCTGTAATCTCAGTTCACAGTAAGGGATGTAATGTCTAGTAGAAGTGCATCAAAATTAAATTTCAGGGTAGCTTCCATATCCGTGCTTATTTTAACCCCTAAGTGAGTCAAATAATTCGGGGACCATTGAAACTTGTAGTGGGATTGTAAATTACATAAACCTCAGTTTTGGATCTATTAATCTTGTAGTAGCTATACCTACCAAACTGTTCAATAAATTGTTATACCTAGTGTATGGAGGCGATCGGATCAGTCAGGAGAAGGGTGACATCATCCGCAAACAACACAATCCTTTCCTCTTGAGTGCCGAAAGGTATTCCCGCTATCGATGTAGAGTTCCGGATGGCCTGGGCAAAAGGCTCCATTACTAGGGTAAATATTAAGGGGGAAAGGGGACATCCCTGCCTCGTTCCATTGGAAACTGTTATGTCTGGAGAGAAGAATCCTGTGCCCCTAACCTTAGCATATGGTGAAGAGTACAAGACCCAAATCGCAGAGATAACCTCTCCTGGAAACCTAAATGCCTTCAACATCTCCCAGAGGTAATCCCATCAGACCCTGTTGAAAACCTTTTCAGCATCGAGTGACAGGGCCGCTAGGGACATCCCCCTAGTTTTGGAGCTTGAAAAAATGGTTAGCAACCTCCTGGTATTATCAGGACCTTGTTGCCCTTTCGTAAAACCTACTTGATCCACTTGGACCAAGGCCAGTAGCAAGTGGACTAATCTGTCTGCGATCAATTTGGAATACAGTTTAGTATCCACATTGATAAATGAGATAGGTCTATAGCTAGCACAAAGTGATGCATCTTTACCTGGTTTTGGGATTGCTACTATGGTTGCTTCTAGATTTTCTCTTAGTATATGGCCTTCTGATTTAATCTCATTAAAAACCTGATGGAGGGTCTGTTTAAGCTGTAGGTTAAGAATCTTGTAGAATGAGCTTGGAAAACCATCCAGGCTAGGTGTTTTATTGTTTTGTAGTTGCTTCATTGTATTTGTTATTTCATCTAAAGTAAAGGGGTCCAGTAACCCAGTTTTATCATCCTCGGACAAAGAAGGCAAGTTTAGCCCCTGAAGAAAAGAGGACATCTCCTCAACCGAGGCTTCCACAGGTTTTTCCTATTTGGCTATTTTATACAATTTGTCATAGAAATCTGCAAAGGTCTTTCCAATATCGGCTGGTGCAAAGGCTCTCCGGCCTCCTTGGTCAATATAGGGAATTCGTGTTGATGCAGTGTGGGTTTTGAGCTTTTTTGCTAGAAGGGAGTCTACTTTGTTGCTCTTATAATACAGGAGTTGTTTGAACCTAACAAGAGCTGATTGGACTCTTTGGACTTCAAGATCTTTGATTAATCTTTTAAGTTGGGCTATATTATCCGAGATATTCTGCATGGGGGCTAATTTGTTTTGCTGTTCTTGGGCTCTAAGTTTGTATATTAGTCTGCACAGTGGAGCGCCTCTAGCCTTTCGGTGAGCAGCAGCTCTAGCGATACAAAACCCTCTTATGTAAGATTTAAGTGGGGCCCACCATATTTGGTGAGTGGTTTGGCCTGCTGGATTAGTTCATAGAAATTCCTCTATTCTTTCTTTAATGTCTCGCCTGAATGTAGGGTCGTCCCACAGAAACTGTGGGAATTTCCAAGATGGTCATGCTGAGGGGGGCCCAGAATCTTTGAGTGAGAAGGCGACTGCATCGTGGTCAGACCACGCACAACTATGTATTCTAGATACTATTACTTTGTTGAGAGTCCACGAGTCTACAAAAAAAAATCAAGTCTTGAGTAAGACTGATGAGGTGGCGAAAAATAAGAAAAATCTCTAGTGTCCGGATGGCATGATCTCCATACATCGTATAGGGAGTATTGGAATATCAGGTTCCTAAATTAAGGGGCTGTGGATGTAAAAAAAGGATCTAGTTTTTTTACCTTGGGGTAGGCATTAGTCTATAGAGGGGTCCCACACAAGGTTAAAATCACCCCCAAGTATTAGCGTTCCCTGTCTAAGGCATTCAGTTAGGCTGAGTATCTTTTGAAGAAAGGTTAGCTGACCCTGGTTCGGAGCGTATATGTTAGCCAAAGTGTATAATCGGCTATTCAACCTACAGATTAGGATGAGGAAGCAACCCTCCAGATCTTGCTCTACATGTACCAGTTAGAAGGCTATAGTCTTACTTATCAGGATAGAAACTCCTCTGTTTTTCTCCTGGAAGCAGGAACTATATACTACCGGGTAATGAGGAAACCTCAGGACCGGTGTATTATTAGCTGCCCAGTGGGTTCTTGAAGGTATACTATGTCTTTGTGTAATGTTTTCAATTAGTTATATAGAAGACTACGTTTGGTTGGTGAGTTCAGTCCCTTAGTATTTAATGTGGTGAAATGCAGGCCTATTGGGTGGGTCATCTTGTGCAAGACTAAGGGAGTTGGGAGATAAAAAAAGGGGGGGGGGAAGAGAGATGGAGGAGGGAAAAAGCTAAATTAGAAAGATCTTAAGAGCCAAAGTTTTAGAGCCTGGACCATTATCTAGAATTAGTTTCTAAGGCTTAGATTACGAGTTTTGCGTTAGAGGCTATGCGGTGCTAACAAGCAGTTTTCTCTCACCGCTCACTTACCTACAGCGCTGGTATTATGAGTTTTCAGAAACCCATCGTTAAAAGACAAGAAGTGAGCGTTGAGCAAAATTTTGCTCATTACCACACTCCAATACCAGTGCTGCTTAAGTCAGCGGTGAGCTGGTCATACGTGCTCATGCAAGATTTCCCCATAGACATCAATGGGGAGAGCCGGCTGAAAAAAAGCCTAACACCTGCAAAAAATCAGCGTAAAACTCCTTAACGCAGCCCCATTGATTCCTATGGGGAAACACATTTTATGTTTACACCTAACACCCTAACATGAACCCCAAGTCTAAACACCCCTAATCTTACACTTATTAACCCCTAATATGCCGTCCCCAACATGAAAAAAAGCCTAACACCTGCAAAAAATCAGCGTAAAACTCCTTAACGCAGCCCCATTGATTCCTATGGGGAAACACATTTTATGTTTACACCTAACACCCTAACATGAACCCCAAGTCTAAACACCCCTAATCTTACACTTATTAACCCCTAATATGCCGTCCCCAACATCGCAGACACCTGCATTATAATTATTAACCCCTAATCTGCTGCTCCGGACACCGCCACCACCTACATTATATGTATTAACCCCTAATCTGCTGCCCCCAATATCGCCGACACCTACATACTATTTATTAACCCCTAATCTGCCGCCCCCAATGTCGCCGCAACCTACCTACATTTATTAACCCCTAATCTGCTGCCCCCAACGTCGCTGCCACTATATTAAAGTTATTAACCCCTAAACCTGAGTCTAACCCTAATACCCCCTAATTTAAATTAATTTAAATAAATCTAAATAAAATTACTAACATTAACTAAATTATTCCTATTTAAAACTAAATACTTACCTATAAAATAAACCCTAAGCTAGCTACAATATAACTAATAGTTACAGGCAAGTTTTTTTTTTTTTTAACTAGGTAGAATAGTTACTAAATAGTTATTAACTATTTAATAACTACCTAGCTAAAATAAATACAAATTTACCTGTCAAATAAAACCTAACCTGTTACAATAACACCTAACACTACACTATAATTAAATAAATTAACTAAATTAAATACAATTACCTAAATTAAATTAAATTAGCTAAAGTACAAAAAAAGAGCCCACTAAATTAATGAAAATAATAAACAAATTACAGATATTTAAACTAATTACACCTAATCTAATAGCCCTATTAAAATAAAAAAAGCCCCCCCCAAAATAAAAAAAAACCCTAGCCTAAACTAAACTACCAACAGCCCTTAAAAGGGCATTTTGTGGGGCATTGCCCAAAGTAATCAGCTCTTTTACCTGAAACAAAATACAAACAACCAACACATACATGTATCCAACCCGGGTGAAGTGGTCCTCCAGACGGGCAGAAGTCTTCATCCAGATGGCATCTTCTATCTTCATCCATCCGGCGCGGAGCGGGTCCATCTTCAAGACATCCAACGCAGAGCATCCTCTTTATCCGGAGTCTTCTTACTGAATGAAGGCACCTTTAAGTGACGTCACCCAAGATGGCATCCCTTAGATTCCGATTGGCTAATAGAATTCTATCAGCCAATCGGAATTAAGGTAGAACAAAATCCTATTGGCTGATGCAATCAGCCAATAGGATTGAGCTCACATTCTATTGGCTGATTGGAACAGCCAATAGAATGTGAGCTCAATCCTATTGGCTGATTGGATCAACTAATAGGATTGAACTTCAATCCTATTGGCTGATTGCATCAGCCAATAGGATTTTTTCTACCTTAATTCCGATTGGCTGATAGAATTCTATTAACCAATCGGAATCAAAGAAACGCCATCTTGGATGATGTCACTTAAAGGTACCATCATTCAGTAAGAAGAGTCCGGATGAAGAGGATGCTCTGCGTCGGATGTCTTGAAGATGGACCCGCTCCGCGATGGATGGATGAAGATAGAAGATGCCGTCTGGATGAAGACTTCTGCCCGTCTGGAGGACCACTTCGCCGGCTTGGATGAAGACTTCTCCTGGTAAGTCGATCTTTAGGGGGTTAGTGTTAGGCTTTTTAAAGGGTGTATTGGGTGGGTTTTATTTTTAGGTTAGGGACTTTGGGCTGCAAAAGCTCTCAATGACCTTTTAAGGGCAATGCCCATCCAAATGCCCTTTTCAGGGCAATGGGGAGCTTAGTTTTTTTTATATAGTATTTTGATTGTGGGGTTGATTGTGTGGGTGGTGGGTTTTACTGTTGGGGGGTTTGTTTGTATTTTTTTTCAGGTAAAAGAGCTGATTACTTTGGGGCAATGCCCCGCAAAAGGCCCTTTTAAGGGCTATTGGTAGTTTAGTTTAGGCTAGGGTTTTTTTATTTTGGGGGGGCTTTTTTATTTTAATAGGGCTATTAGATTAGGTGTAATTAATTTAAATATCTGTAATTTGTTTATTATTTTCTTTAATTTAGTGTTTTGTTTTTTGTAATTTAGCTACTTTAAATTAATTTAGGTAATTGTATTTAATTTAGTTAATTTATTTAATTATAGTGTAGTTTTAGGTGTTAGTGTAACTTAGGTTAGGTTTTATTTTACAGGTAAAATTGTATTTATTTTAGCTAGGTAGTTATTAAATAGTTAATAACTATTTAGTAACTATTCTACCTAGTTAAAATAAATACAAACTTGCCTGTAAAATAAAAATAAACCCAAAGCTAGATACAATGTAACTATTAGTTATATTGTAGCTAGCTTAGGGTTTATTTTATAGGTAAGTATTTAGTTTTAAATAGGAATAATTTAGTTAATGATAGTAATAATTATTTAGATTTATTGTAATTATATTTAAGTTAGGGGGTGTTAGGTTTAGGGTTAGACTTAGATTTAAAATATAGTAGCGGCGACGTTGGGGGTGGCAGAATAGGGGTTAATAAATGTAGGTAGGTTGTGGCGACATTGGGGGTGGCAGATTAGGGGTTAATAAATAGTATGTACGTGTCGGAGATGTTGGGGGCAGCAAAATTAGGGGTTAATACATAAATGTAGGTGGCGGCGGTGTCCGGAGTGGCAGATTAGGGGTTACATTTTTTATTATAGTGTCTGCGATGCGGGAGGGCCTCGGTTTAGGGGTTAATAGGTAGTTTATGGGTGTTAGTGTACTTTTTAGCAGTTTAGTTATTAGTTTTATGTTACGACTTTGTACCATAAAACTCTTAACTACTGACTTTCAAATGTGTTAGGACTCTTGACAGGATAGGGTGTACCGCTCACTTTTTGGCCTCCCAGGACAGACTCGTAATATCAGCGCTATGGAAGTCCCATAGAAAAAAGACTTTCGCCAAATTACGAATTTTGTGTTAGAGGCTATGCGGTGCTAACGAGCAGTTTTTTGCCACCGCTCACTTACATGCAGTGCTGGTATTACGGGTTTTTACAAACCCGTTGTTAAAAGGCAAGAAGTGAGCGTTGAGCAAAATTTTACTCATTACCGCACTCCAATACCAGTGCTGCTTAAGTCAGCGGTGAGCTGGTTGTACGTGCTTGTGCGCGATTTCCCCATAGGAATCAACGGGGAGAGCCGGCTGAAAAAAAGTCTAACACCTGCAGAAAAGCAGCGTAAAGCTCCTTAACGGAGCCCCATTGATTCCTATGGGGAAATAAAAGTTATGTCTACACCTAACACCCTAATGTGAACCCCGAGTCTAAACACCCCTAATCTTACACTTATTAACCCTAATCTGCCGCCCCCGACATCGCCGACACCTGTATTATATTTATTAACCCCTAATCTGCTGCTCTGGACACCGCCGCCACCTACATTATATTTATGAACCCCTAATCTGCCGCACCCAATGTTGCCACCACCTACCTACACTTATTAACCCCTAATCTGTTGCACCCAACGTCGCCGCCACTATATTAAAGTTATTAACCCCTAAATCTAAGTCTAACACTAACAACCCCTAACTTAAATATAATTTAAATAAGTCTAAATAAAATTCCTATCATTAACTAAATTATTCCTATTTAAAACTAAATACTTACCTATAAAATAGACCCTAAGATAGCTACAATGTAACTAATAGTTACATTGTAGCTAGCTTAGGGTTTATTTTTATTTTACAGGCAAGTTTGTATTTATTTTAACTAGGTATAATAGTTATTAAATAGTTATTAACTATTTAATAACTACCTAGCTAAAATAAATACAAAAGTACCTGTTAAATAAAACCTAACCTAAGCTACACTAACACCTAACACTACACTATAATTAAATAAATTAACTAAATGAACAACAATTAAATAAATTAAATTAGCTCAAGTACAAAACCCCCCCACTAAATTACAAAAAATAATAAACAAATTACAAGATATTTAAACTAATTACACCTAATCTAATAGCCCTATCAAAATAAAAAGGCCCCCCCAGTTAGCTCTGTTGCAAGCCCAAAGTCCCACTGAATACACCCTTAAAAAAACTAACACTAACCCTCTGAAGATCGACTTACCGGGAGAAGTCTTCATCCAAGCCGGGCCGAAGTTCTCAGCGAAGCCGGGAGAAGTCTTCATCCAAGTCGGGCCCATGTCCTCAACGAAGCCGGGAGAAGTCTTCATTCAAGCCGGGCGAAGTGGTCCTCCAGACGGGCAGAAGTCACCCAATACACCCTTAAAAAAAAACTAATACTAACCCCCTGAAGATCGACTAACAGGGAGAAGTCTTCATCCAAGCTAGGCCGAAGTCCTCAACGAAGCCAGGAGAAGTCTTCATCCAAGCCGGGAGATGTGGTCCTCCAGACGGGCATCTTCGATTTTCATCCATCCGGCGTGGAGCGGGTCCATCTTCAAGACATCCGGCGCGGAGCATCCTCTTCAATCGACGTCTTCTTACTAAATGACGGTTCCTTTAAGTGACATCAGCCAAGATGGCGTCCCTTAGATTGGATCAGCCAATAGGATTGAACTTCAATCCTATTGGCTGATTGCATTAGCCAATAGAATTTTTTCTACCTTAATTCCGATTGGCTGATAGAATTCAATCAGCCAATCAGAATCTAAGGGATGCCATCTTGGATGATGTCACTTAAAGGAACCGTCATTTAGTAAGAAGACGTCGATTGAAGAGGATGCTCTGCGCCGCATGTCTTGAAGATGGACGCGCTCCGCGCCAAATGGATGAAGATAGAAGATGCCGTCTGAATGAAGACTTCTGCCCCTCTGGAGGACCACTTCGCCCGGCTTGGATGAAGACTTCTCCCGGCTTCGTTGAGGACTTTGGCCCGGCTTGGATGAAGATCTTCAGGGGGTTAGTGTTAGGTTTTTTTAAGGGTGTATTGGCTGGGTTTTATTTTTAGGTTAGGGACTTTGGGCTTGCACAAAAGCTAACTGCCCTTTTTAGGGCAATGCCCATCCAAATGCCCTTTTCAGGGCAATGTGGAGCTTAGGTTTTTTTAGTTAGTATTTTACTTGGGGGGTTGGTTGTGTGGGTGGTTGGTTTTACTGTTGGAGGGGTTGTTTGTATTTTCTTTTTCAGGTAAAAGAGCTGATTACTTTGGGGCAATGCCCCGCAAAACGCCCTTTTAAGGGTTATTGGTAGTTTAGTTTAGGCTAGGGTTTTATTTTTATTTTGGAGGGGCTTTTTTTATTTTGATAGGGCTATTAGATTTGGTGTAATTAGTTTAAATATCTTGTAATTTGTTTATTATTTTCTGTAATTTAGTGGGGGGGTTTTGTACTTTAGCTAATTTAATTTAATTAATTGTTGTTAATTTAGTTTATTTAATTATAGTGTAGTGTTAGGTGTTAGTGTAACTTAGGTTAGGTTTTATTTTACAGGTACTTTTGTATTTATTTTATCTAGGTAGTTATTAAATAGTTAATAACTATTTAATAACTATTGTACCTAGTTAAAATAAATACAAAATTGCCTGTAAAATAAAAATAAACCCTAAGCTAGCTACAATGTAACTATTAGTTATATTGTAGCTAGCTTAGGGTTTATTTTATAGGTAAGTATTTAGTTTTAAATAGTAATAATTTAGTTAATGATAGGAATTTTATTTAGACTTATTTAAATTATATTTAAGTTAGGGGGTGTTAGGGTTAGACTTCGATTTAGGGGTTAATAACTTTAATATAGTGGCAACGACGTTGGGGGCGATAGATTAGGGGTTAATAAATATAATGTAGGTGTCGGCGATGTTGGGGGCAGTAGATTAGTGGTTAATAAATATAATGTAGGTGGCGGCGATGTTGGGGGCAGCAGATTAGGGGTTCATAAATATAATGTAGGTGGCGGTGGTGTCCGGAGCGGCAGATTAGGGGTTAAAAATGTTATTATAGTGTTTGCGATGTGGGAGGACCTCAGTTTAGGGGTTAATAGGTAGTTTATGGGTGTTAGTGTACTTTTTAGCACTTTAGTTATGAGTTTTATGTTACAGCGTTGTACCATAAAACTCTTAACCACTGACTTTTAAATGCGTTTGGACTCTTGACAGGGTAGGGTGTACCACTCACTTTTTGGCCTCCCAGGACAGACTCGTAATACCGGTGCTATGGAAGTCCCATAGAAAAAAGACTTTACGAAGTTTACGTAAGTCGTTTTGCGGTAAGGCCAAGGAAGTGTGCGGTGACCCTAAACCTTCAAGACTCGTAATACCAGCGGGGGTAAAAAAGCAGCGTTAGGACCCGTTAACGCTGCTTTTTTGCCAGAATACACAACTCATAATCTAGGCATTTGCGAAGTTTATGTAAGTCGTTTTGCGGTAAGGACAAAGAATTGTGCGGTGCCCCTAAACCTTCAAGACTCATAATACCAGTGGGCGTAAAAAAGCAGCGTTAGCACCTCATATCGCTGCTTTTTTACCCTAACACACAACTCGTAATCTAGGCGTAAGTTTCTACTGAGATGGATAGTGATGATTGATGTGCCAGACAAGCTAATTAATAATATGCTATTAAAAACTATCTAGTCACTCAATCCAAACTCAGAAATACCAATCAAGTCAGTAGAATATGTGAAAATAACTTTTGTTCGAATTAGCACCAGTCTAAATAAAATTGGGAGAGGATTTACAATGAATCTTTGTTCTTACGTTTACCGAATAAACTGTGATGTTATGGAGAGTAGTAGGATAAGAGTTGCAGTTAGTATTTAGAGCAAGGGTGGATGAGGCCGAAGGACAGGGGCTCAGAACTGAAGGGGCATTCATAGAGTTAATTACACCTTGGGTTAATAAATAGGTCTCTTAAGCACTATTTTATATATAGGCTAAATTAGCAACTAAGTGAGGGGTCCTAAAGCTTATGATCCAGTCTGTGTGAATCCGTCTCAGATGTGTGAGGGTTAAACCGTTCATAGGAATATAAGACCATTACTGTCATACCTTAAGTCAGTGTGAATACAGGAGGGAGGTCCGAATATATTGTTTTTTTTAAGGTCTCTGGGATATATAGTCCTCAAAGGAGTTATAGATGTCAGAGGGGTGTAAGGGAGATCCTATTGGTTGCAAAGGCCAGTGGTCATCCCTTAATTTGGAACTCATATCTAAACATAGGCTACTGTCAGCACAAGTAAATCACTTTTAGAGTGTGGGATCCCGCTCACTTACTGCACACAGACAGAACTTTTACCCATTTTCACGGAGTAGAGGGAGAAGGGAGTCATATAAGATGTCTAACACGGACAGCAGTTCACAGTTACAAGCACGTACCTTTTACTCCCTAATGACAGTTTCTGAAAAGGATGAACATACCAGGGAAATTGAGGACATATTTTCCACAGATCCTACGAAACTTTCGTTAACAGCTTTGTTTGAAGACATGGAACAATTGTTGATTAAAGAAAATAGACTGATATGGGACATAATAACATTGAATAAGTATAATGAGCTTGGTCTTATTCCCAGGGGTTTGCGTATAAATAAGTTCCCAACTTTCCTAACTGAGGACAGAGAATTCATAAGGTTATGGAATGAAACTTTATCAGAGTGTTCAGTCAGGCTCATGGTGTTACTTGTACAAAATAAGACCACACAATTACAGGTTATTACAGATAAGATTTCCTTGATCCAAGATGAGCTCAACACTCGCAGTGGGGACTTAGATTACCCAACACTGGACCAAATCTTACATGACACGATACCGGAGGCCAAGCAGGTGTTACTAGAGAGAAAACATAGTAAATTCGTAAGGGACTAGACAGATTTTAACAATGACTTAGTCTATGTCTGGAACCGCAAAGAACGTTTTTCTAGGAGAAAGGAATCAAATGCTAGAGGGGGCACTGGAGCCAGGAGAGGCAATAGACAAAGGAACAGAGGTAGAGGCGGAAGGGGCCAACACATAATTTAATTTACTGACAATGACACAGACTCACAAGGGGAAAGCTCAGGATCTGGAGGGGAAGACATAGACAGTAATTACACCCCCTATCCCCTTAGCACCAACATACCCCCTAATGATCAGGGAAGTATCTCCCAAGCGATAAGGCCAAAGGAAGGCAGCCTACCAGTAGTCCCAATTCTCAAAAATGCCAAACCGTATGCATATTCAAAGTACAATTTACAAAACACAGGAACCACAACTAGTAACACTGACTACATTGCTACCAACACAGAAAGGGCACAAGCAAATCAGTTTTTTTCGATTGCCCCCCCAAGAAAAGACGTGGGGGGCAAGATACAGGAGATTCACACAAAGGCAGGTACACCCTAAGGAAAAAGTAGAAGATATAGCACCCATGAGCATAATAAACCTCTCTACACACGAGCTAAATGAACAAGAAATAAAGGTTTTAGAATTGGGATTAGGCTTTGTCCCCACAATAAGCTTTAACCTATTCAACACGCTCCTTGATGTCAACAAACTGGTTAGGAAGCTGACACTTCACAAACATTTTAACAAAAATAAATATGAGGAAACATTAGCTATGGAGCCCGGTTCCTCACAGACATCAGGAGAGAGATGATGATATAATAGATATGTATGAGGCAGCTTTGGATTTTGGGGAGCAGTGTGATATAAGAGCTTTAGAATCAGAATCACTCCTAACAGAAGGTGGTTCGAATACGCATAATGAATACACTACTCTGCCAAAATTCAAAAAGCCATCCAAGTTCTATCCCATCCAGGACAGAGGTCCTGTGATAGAAAAGTTTTATTCGAGAATAGAAAATGACCTAACCAACCTTTATTATCAAGAAAAAGAACAAAGATCTAATATAACATTCACTGAAAGGCAGGCATTACAAAACTTAAGCATGAATCACAATCTGGTAATCAGGTCTGCGGACAAGGGGGGGTCCATCGTAATTATGGACACTGGTGACTTTATAAAGGAAGCAGAAAGGCAACTCTCAAACACACAAGAGTACATAATACTCAGCACTGACCCTACCAAAACATTTCAGAGACAACTGGGAGACCTCATAGACGATGGCCTTGAAATTGGTCTATTTGACAAAGGTACGAGTGAGTTCCTCTATGTTGAGCATCCCAAAACACCAGTGTTCAACCACCTCCCCAAGGTGCACAAGTCACTCACGGAGGTCAAGGGCAGACCCATAGTCAGTGGCATCGGGTCTCTCCTTGAACCACTGTCTGAGTGGCCTGATGCTTTATTACAACTTATGATAAGACAGCTCACCAGTTTTGTTTTGGACACAAAACACATTTTGAATTTGGTGTACAGAATTGACTGGGTTGATGGCTATACATGGGTAACAGTAGATGACAAAACTCTGTACTCATCAATCCCTCATGAACAGGGACTTCAAGCTGTGGAGTACTATATGAGAAAGTATCATGGTAATGATTCGTCATTGTGTGAATTTGTGGGAAGAGTTACTAAATGTTTGCTCACTCACAATTTCTTTGAATTCAATGGCCTGTTCTTTCTTCAAATATGTGGTATGGCTATGGGGGCCAAGTTTGCCCCCTCCTATGCCAACCTGTTCATGGGTTGGTGGGAGGAGGACCACATATTTGGAGAAAGAAATCCACACAGACAGAACATAGTATTTTTCAGAAGGTTCATAGATGATCTTCTGTTTGTGTGGAAAGGGGGCCCAACAAAAATCCCACAGTTCATAGACTATCTGAACAACAATGATAAGGGGATATAATTCACTTTTGAAAGTAGTGAACATAGCATCAACTATCTTGATGTGACCCTGTCCGGTAGATCAGGTGAAAAAGTGACCTCTACCATATACCGAAAACCAATAACGGGCAACACACTAATACATGCTAGAAGTTGTCACCCCCAGAATGTTTTCAAGGCAGTGGCAAAGGGGCAATTCATGAGGATAAAAAGGAATTGTAGCCATCCAAATGACTTTGAACAAGAAAGCAGAGAATTGACTAGCAGGTTACGAAGTAGGGGATATGCACATGTAACTATCAAAAATGCCAAGGACTCAGTCAAGAATATGGACAGGGCGATTCTGCTTGCACCTAAGAACAAAGAAGCAAATGTAAGAAAAGCTTTCAAGCAGGCCCCTGTATTCTGACTGACTACTCGGTGAAGTACCCTAAAATTTGCAACATCGTCAGAAAGCATTTCAGTATGCTTTCTGCGGATGATGATTTAACAGACATATACAACCAAGGTTGCCAGTTCTCCTACAGGAGGAACAGGTCCATTGGTAATATTGTGGCACCAACCAAGCTGAAAAAACTGAGGATCAGCATGGCTGTTGGTTAAAGGAATGCACAAATGCAACTACAGAGATTGTGTAGCTTGTGAAAAAGTTGAGCGCAGTGAATTTTTTCAATCGAACGCCACAGGCCAGCAATTTGGCATAAAAACTTGCACACAGAATAGGAAGCGTAACTAAGTTTACCATTGAAAATTGTGATTGTAAATATTGGCACATATTTCTGTGTGACACTTGGTTCTATGTGACTTTTTGAACTAAGTTCATTATTGTTTATTGTTTATAATTGTGATTGCTCAAACTGGTATATTCATATGTGAAAATCACTTGTTAACCATATGTGAGCTCGGATTGGCTCAACTGGTTGCCCAATGGGATGAGGGTTAGCCCTAGAAAAAGGACGCTTGTTTTTACTTCTTTTATCAGCTAAGACTATCTCTATCCTATTTTGGGCAATCAGCTGCTGTCAGTGCTTTAAGAGCATTACTTTACAAGAACAGTTTCGTTATTATAATTTTGTGCTCTATTTTACATTCAGCGTTGTTTTGGAATAAACGCTGTTGTTTCATCTACCGGTGCTCCTGTCATTTCTGTTTTACTGTCAGCACAACCCTGATAGCAAATCATATCACCCTGCCAGCTGCAAACCTAGAGCAGTCCCAACGAATAAGGTGGCCCGTTAGCTAGTGTGTAAGAACATAATCTAAGGCAGCACAAACCCATAGTATATTCATTTCCAGATTTTAACAAACATTTAGGCTCAGTTTTGATCTGGCTATAAAACAACCAGTGTCCAGTTACCTAAGACCTTTCAGGAAAACTCGCTTTTAGATAGTATACAGGTGTTCAGCAAAGCACAGTTATTACTTAACAAAACAGTTGTGTAAGAACAGGTACAAGAACACAAGTAGATGATGACATACATTGCATGTACAAAAAGTTATATCAAAACATAAACTGTTATCGGCTTATCCATTCTGTATTGAATTGCAGGGGAAGGGCTCTCGTGTTTATGTAGCCATTAACTAGCTGAAAGTTTCTGTTCCAATCGGGCTATGGGAGGCCTATTGTCCAATCTGCTAGGATAGAGGTATATAACCTGGGACATAATTTAATGCAGCATATGCCCATACTATAATAACTTCCAAACTTTAACAAGCAGTTAGTTTCAGTTTTAATCTGGCTATAAAAAAAACGGTGTCTAGTTATTTAGTTAGTTTTTTATGAAAATGGTGTTTTTCTCTCACATTTTGCTCACTATCCTCATTAAAACACCATGACATAAAAACGACCAGCATATTTCCTTGCCATCTACCTTTTAGAAAATTTAGAAAATTATGAATTGTAGTATAACACTGGTCCGATAGATACTTCCTGTACAGACACTCGGAATTATCCTTTCAGATAGTATCCAACACGACACTTAAGACAGTTCCCTTTCATGCTACTCCCACCCCTTACTAAGCCTTTATACATTTGAATCTGGGGCTCTTCTTCAAATATAAATATAACTGCTATACATAAACACATTTTTGTCCCAAATGAACATTGTTCTGTTTTGGGGTCATTTTTATGTTAACTTTTTATGTTACCAGTTTACCTGTTTACACCTCTCTTTCACGTTTTAGTAGGGACCAAAAGCTAGAATCCCAGTTATTTACAGTAAATTACCATATCCTTCTCAGCACCCTCAGGTTCTATATAATAATATGTTTTTTGCCCCTTTCAGTTTAATCGTCCATTTGCCCCATCTACGGCTCCCCCACATCACCACTACATATGCCGAGCGGGCACCCTGTATTTTCTAGAGTATTCCTCTAGTACCTTTCAGATCGATCCTCTTATTGTTTTGTTAGGTTATTTTATCGGGTCAATATATATTAGTTGAGTCTTCAGGCAAAATAATTTGTCATTATTTTTTATTTTTTATTTCATTTATTCATCTATGACGATAACATATCATTCAGACCTTTACTATATCTTTTTCACATTCCACTCCGATATAGTTTGTGCAGTTTACATATATAGATTATCTCCCGTCTACCTAGTGATAAATCCGAAGTTGATTTTGTACACTAATTCGAATGTTTACTGCATTTACCCTGTAACTAGGACCGCTCTCCCCAGCTGTTTTCGGCAAAAGATTTGTTATGTTCTCAAGTGACTAGTGTTGACAAGTCACGCTTCAGCTTACCAGTTGCCCCTAACAACGGAGATACACCTCTTGCCATTGGCCAGCTTAGACGCATAGCGTATGATGTCACACATACACGTGGGGATACACGCCCACCTGGACCGCACTTAAAAACAAGCCGGCTACACAGTACTCCACATTGCCTCTGACGAAGAAGTACCTGACACGCGTAAGGCTCTCCAGGTGTGGCAGTACTGTTTCCCCACTTGTATCTACAGTGTGTACCGGCGTCTCTCACAGCTCCTGACCCTAGGACAAACTTTCTTGATTGGAACTCAATCTGCTATTACTCGGCAGAACTCTTTCCTCTGGAACTTTACTCCGACCTGCTGCAGACGGTCGAGAGCGTTTCCAGGTGTATTTTTAGCCACATTAGGGCAGCGGACTTTATTGTCCAGCTTTATACTGGGTCCTCCATTTACGATAAGGAGCTAGTAAGACTACCTTTTCAGACACATTCCCCCTTATTGACCATCTTTATGTAAATCCAGGGGCAGAAAAAGATTACAAGTTTGCTTTCCAAGTTACATTAGAAGCATTACTTCCTAATCTACACAGCGAAAGCATCACCTACCTATGTACTCCCTTTACAGTATATGTGCCTATACTTACCTCATACACGATTGAGGTTATTCCATGTGAGTGCGATACCTATGATTTTATTGTAAATAAATGCTCTTGTTTTACTGGATTATGCTATGTCTGCTTTGTTTTCTTTTCTCCACCTCTGCCTTTGAGACATCTGGAAAACAACTATCATATTGCCAAGATCTGTTCAAGCACAAGATTCAGGAAGTTCCTAACCCAGGACTACCATACACAAGGCTGCACAGAAAGACTTACATCTATACTACATGACTACACATTACCTCATATGATTGAGGTACCCTCCGGTAAGAAGACAACTATACTCTTTTATGCCTTGGATATACCGCATATGAATTCAGAATATATACCATTCATATATATATATATATATATATTGTTCATAAAGACTCATTGCCACAGACTATAACAAAATCCTTTATTATATTGGACTTAATACGTTAATAACTGTTTGAAGCTGCGCAGAAGTATTTAGATTTTTTTCTCTTTTATTGCTAATTATTACAGTGTCAGGGGTACACTGACTATCTCCACTTCTTGCTGCACTCTCATACATACGATTACACTGTTGTTGTGGTGATTACCAATACTCCCACTAATATTGGTAATTCATCACACCTATTGCACCATTGGTGTTGGGCATCCCATACCAGTGTCCCTTCTAGAGCGCTGGTGATTTTTCTTGTTTTACCCATCTAGTTATTTAGTACTTATTAATAACGCTTGCTTTTGACAGTAAGCCGGTGATCACAGTTATTTCTTAGCAAAACAGTTATGTAACAACAGGTTCGAGAACATAAGTAGAAGGTGGTATACATTACATATATGAAATGTTATATCTGGACATAGACTGTTATCAGCTTATCCATCTTATACTTTCCATATTGAATTACAGAAGAGGGGCTCTTATGTTTATATAGACATGAACTAGCTGCGCGCATCAGTACCAATCTAGCTATGGGAAGCCGTTGTTCAGTCCGCTAGGGTAGAAGTATATAACCTGGAACAACATCATATATATGGCAGGTTGGTTTGAACAGGAGCCTAAACATCAGTCCCCTCCAGGTGATGTTTGCCTGCAAATATCTGCTCAGATCTGACTGTGTAAATCTTGTTTTTAAATAGTTGTAGTGATCGTGTAGGTCAGAGTTAGCTCCATGGTCTGGTATTAGGGTATAAGTAAAACAAAACAAATTGACCAGGGCCTCTCTATAATTAAAGAGCGGGTATAATATTACTTATAACAACGAGATCACTGGATAGAGAGGACCTCCTTTAAGCTGAGTATTATTACAGATTGATTTTGGGACCAGCCCGGCGTAACAGTTTACATGAAACTTTTTAAGTGCACATGGAAAAATTAACTTATTACACCCAGGAATGTCAGGCCTGACTTCCCCTTAAGCATTAGAAACCCAATTAGCTATTCTGAGGCAAAGTCTTGTCAAAGCCTATAGTTTAAAGGGACAGTATACACTCATTTTCATATAACTACATGTAATAGACACTACTATAAAGAATAAGATGCACAGATACTGATATAAAAATCCAGTATAAAATGGTTAAAAAACGTACTTAGAAGCTTTCAGTTTAGCTCTGTTGAAAAGGCAGTTGGAAAGCCCACTGCAAGTGGGAAATAAGACACTCCCCCCCCTCCCCCTTCTTTTGCATCTGAAAAGACCCTTTACACAAACAGGAGCAAGCTGGAGAAGGTAGCTGACGGTATTCAAATAAAACTTTGGGGCTTGGTTAGGAGTCTGAAAATCAGAGCATTGTTATTTAAAAATAAGCAAAATTATACATTTTTAAAAAAACAAACTTTATGGTTTTTATAAATAGGTCATCTACAAAACATTTATGCAAAGAATAAAAAGCCAGTCATATAGAGAATATATAAAACATTATGGAACATTTTACAACATAAACCTCACAACACATGCATAACAGTAAAATCATCCTTTTAAGAGAAAATGTCCTCAGAAAGGGCAAAAAGAATAAAGGTTTGTCAACATTGTGATACTTATCAGCCTTCTTGTGGAGAACTGTTCACAGCCGGGCCCGAGGAGAGGTCTGAAGCAAAGCTGTGGCATTTAGCCAAAGGGGGGTCTCTGTGATAGGGGCCTCCACTCATTTGCCATCGGCCTTATTGCAGGGGCAGAGGCTTTAAGATGATTTTCCTGGTTAGGTGATGTTGCCTCATTTCGCAGTATAGACCCATTGTCCATGGACCAATCTTTTAGCAGCTTCTGAGCTTTGGAAGGGGTGTCTGCCACATGAAGAAAACCATTTTTGTGGAGCTTGGTTGGATACCCCCATCTGTATTTTATTCCCTGTGATAAATCCGGGAATATCTGTATGTTTTGGAATCTTTCTGGTAGTGTGGGGTTTAGGAAGATAGCTTTAAAGATAAGCTCTTTGTATGTAAAGAAATGGAATCTTGCTATAACATCCCTTGGCTTCTCTGCCGGGACTCCTCTCCCCTTGGGAAGCCTGTGGACTCGGTCAATCAAGGCTTCGTTTGAAGGTCTAGGAGGCTTTAAAAGATCGCAGAATTCTGTTAGGAATTTTTCCAGATCCACAGGAGGGACCTCCTCAGGGATTCCCCTGAATCTCAAATTATTGTGCCGCGATCTGTCCTCCATGTCAGCAATTTTTGCTTCTAGGGAGTCCAGCATGTCTACCATAACATGAGAGTGGTTGTTGAGATTGACCTGTTCTATGGTGAGGTCTTCCTGCTTTCTCTCCACTATGTCCAGTCTTTCACCAATTGCCCTAATATCCCTGCTCAGTTCTGCAACTGAACTTTTAATTGCTTTGGTGAGGGAGTCTTGGAGAGTATTAAGTCTCTGTGTTTAGGTGGAGACAATGTCAGAGACCATGTTATCAGCGATGTCAGCTGAGGTTTGAGAGTACTGTTCCAGGGAAATAGCTTTGCCCACTATCAGTGTGGTGGGTTCTCTGTGTTCACTCAGTTTGTCCACTGCCGCCTTCGCTTTAAAATGATCCACCACGGATTTCCTAATATCTGGCATGTCTGCAGATTTTTTCTTAGAGCCTTGTGGCATGTTAGTGTAAGCAACCGGCTCTAAAGTATGGAATCTAGATTCGGGGTGTGCGGGAGAAGGCAAACTCGTTATAGATCTCAATAAGCATCCACAAGACACCACAATTAGTAGAAGAGACCTTTATAGTGCCCCCTGGCCATACAGGGCCTGGTATATTTATACGCTCATTTTGTACTTCAACTGCCGCTTGCAAAATATTAAACTGGTTAGTGAGTAGTGCCCCTCTTTGGGGTGGACAGTTCAGGTGGTTTATCTGACTATGTCTCATTATCCGCTTGAATCTTGAATCAGCTGTATAGGCTGAGTCCTGAAGTGGAGTTCTGTGAGTAAGTTATGGCGGTGAGTGCAGCCTGCTAGAGAAGCTGCATCACAGCATAAAAAAAAAGGGCCCCGGTAATGACTCTGTTTTTTTGCTCAGGCTAACGACTAATATGATCCTCACCTACTATCCGACACACAGCTAGCTCAACCCTGGAGGTCTCACTTGCTCTGTCCACTTGTTGTGCAGGCTGCCTCCGATAATATCAGAAGTCTCTGTTTGCTGGTTGCAGTATAGCTGCTTGAGAATTGACCAGTATGTTCAACAGAAGTTTACTGGTGGAAGCCGAGTTATTTTGTTATCCACAGTGCTCTGTTACACTCTATAAAAGCTACTTTAGGTGTTCAGTTTTACGGAGCTCTTGGTAGATGTGAATGCTCCATCGTGTGGCTAGCTCCGCCCCCCAAAGGCGTGATTTATGCAGTATCATGCCTGTGCCCCCTATTCTATATAGGCAAAACCTACAGACAGCTAAAGGAAAGGGTAAAGGAGCACAAAAGGAACATTTAAAATGAACATTTAAAGGACAGCAGTGTAGTAAGACACTTCTATAAATGTCCAAATAGCTATGTGATTGGCCTGAAAGCTATAGGCTTAGAACTAATAGACCTCCAAGGAAGAGGGGGAGATTTAGTTAAGCTTACTCCAGGCAGAGTGTACATGGATCCATAACATGGATACACTGAAACCAAAGGCCTTAAATGAGGCGATAATGCTTGCACATTTTTTTATAAAGGCATTAACATCATCTCATCTCCTCTTTCATCTTTCTCGTGTTCTGCCATGTCAGAGCTGAGGCTTAACTGTATATAGAAATGCATTGGAGCCCTTTGCAGTTAAGTAGATGAAAACATGTAAAAGCATATTTATGCAATATTCATATTTTATATAAATTGTTATATTGTGTATTTACTGTAAATATTTCACATTCCAATGTTCTGCACATAGCAGAATATGTTCTAAGTATAAATAGATATTCCAATTTCCTATATATATTTGTATATATCTATTCCTATACATAACCATGTATATATATATATATATGCATAGGTATAGATACAGGTATATATTGTATTAAAATTCCATCATATATATATATATATAATTTACCTGAAGAACAATGGAATGTGAAATATTAATATTTTCATGTCGGGTTAGCTCACTACTCATGTCGGGTTAGCTCAATCACAAATATGTGATCGGGTTTGCGTACGAGTATGGGGGAATATGTTAATATGGTCTCGATAGTCTAACTTCTGCTTTTTGTGCGCATCGGATAAGCACGCAAGAAAAAACTTTTTACTTTAAACTTGTAATGCGAGCGGTACCCAACACACATGAGAGCGAGAGCTTTAAAATACCTCTCCATTTGTACTTAACTACAAACCCCCACATCATCAAACCCCTAGCCAGCATATCACTCTACTTTAATTAAACTCCCCTATTAACTGCCCATTTGTCATAATGTCTAACATAAATATACCTGCCTTGCTATTAACCCCTTACCACCATAACCTCAAAGCAAACATCCTACCCTGTTATTAACCCCTAAACTGTCATGCCCACTTTTTTTCAGAGACATAAGCACTTTCTCGGCAAATGGGAATCTCACTTGTTTCAAAAGTTGTTTCATGATGTTATTGTAAGTAGAGTGGGTGCTGATTTATGGGCTCCTCTGACCTTGGCACATCCTTATTCCATAAGAAATGATCATATGCAGTATGATATTGTCACACGACACCAGAGACAGCATTAAATGAAAGAAAAGGAAGACAACTAATTAGGTTTAAAAGTATTTTGTGTGCATGGATGCCTGATAATAATCTCTTATTTAAGTCACATTAGCAGAACTCTGATAAAATGTATTTGCAACCCTTTGTACTTACTACATAATATTATAACAATATTGTTTATAATGGATGTTATCCAACTTTTTTTTTTTAACATTATTATCTATTCTGGCATTCCTACATAGAATGTGTCTTCTTCATATGATATGGCAACATTTCCTCAAATGATGTAATAATAATAAATAGTAATAACTGTCATGTGGCTTTCATTAATTTTACTAGTAGTCATGGTGATAGTGTATTTTATAAGTAATCATAACACATACTTGCTCTATTTGTTCAAAATGGTCATAGAACCAGAAGAGGAGAAAATATTGAGAGAAACAAAGTAGAAGAAATAATAAAATGCATCAAAAAATAATTTTACCTTTTCCCTTTTTTTTATTCGGGATTTTTAACCTGCGATTTGTCATTAAAGGTGTTATCTATATGCTTATAGCTGGTAGATTTCCACATTATACAGTAAGAGTGTGTTGTAACCACATCAAGGCATTGCGCATTTTGAAGCTTTGGAGATCCACATGCCTGCTTCAATAAGCAAAGAACTGTATTAATGCTGAAGCTTGTGGAATTTGTACTTAATTCTTGAAGTTTCTTTATTACTGTGAGTGATCATTTTTGTGTGAAGAAATGTATCATAGCATTAATTGTTGTGTATTTTTTTTTTGCTCTCCATCCAGGTCTCTTTTTTTGTCTCTGTGGGAACTGCCACGTTTATGTAACATGTCAATGTTTTTCAAGTGTTATTCATAACATAGAGCTATTGTCTGACTCCATTTTGTTTAAAAGGCTCCATCACAATGGTTATGATGCATGTGTGTTATATTGTATGTTCCTGGGCATGCTTATCACATTTGGCTACCTGTCTGAATTTTCAATTGCCTGTTGCTTTTACCTTACCACTACTGGACATTCTGGCCCATATTTATCAAGCTCCGTATGGAGCTTGAAGGGCCGTGTTTCTGGCGAGTCTTCAGACTCGCCAGAAACAGCAGTTATGAAGCAGCGGTCACAAAGACCGCTGCTCAATAACCTGTCCGCCTGCTCTGAGCAGGCGGACAGACATCGCCGGAAATCAACCCGATCGAGTACGATCGGGTTGATTGACACCCCCTGCTGGCAGCCCATTGGCCGCGAGTCTGCAGGGGGCGGCGTTGCACCAGCAGCTCTTGTGAGCTGCTGGTTCAATGCTGAATAAGGCGAGCGTATTTCTCGCCATATTCAGCGAGGTCTGGCGGACCTGATCCGCACTGTCGGATCAGGTCCGCCAGACGTTGATAAATAGAGGCCTCTGTGTCTGACCATTTGCTTAAAATTACCCAGAGAATAGATTCTGCTCCTCTTTACTGTGACCACTTTTTCTGTTGAAGCAGCACTATTACAGCATCTTCTGTAAGGCAACTTATTTTCTGCATTTCTCATCTTCTCATCAATACTTCTAATGAGTTAGGCACCCTGAGGTAGCCAGTAGCCCAGGGGCCTTTGGTCAGGTACTCAGCTTCTAATCTCAGTATAAGGGTGCACTTCCAGACAGACAAATATTACCCAGCATCTAATGTTCACCATATTTCTTCAAATTTCTTCTTCTAATTTGTATTACTTCATTAAACAACTGATACATCATCTACATTTCCACTAAGAGGGTGCTAGCTTCATATTTTCTATAGCTTCCTGACAAGCTCAGTTAGTGACATGTGCAATTAAACTTCTTCTTATATATACTCTGAATATATATTTTAAAGTCATTTTCCTAACATTCAAATCTTTTATCACAATGAAGAAGAATCATCCTGACGACAGTTCACTTTGAGCATAGTTTACTCAACCTAGTTTTAAAATGGTCGTTAGCTATTTTAATGCTTGAAGAGGCACTAAAAGCTTAAAAAAAATCTTAGGCCTAATGATGTATTCAAAGTCTGATGTAGTAGCTTGAGAATAATCTGCAGATTTATTTTATTATATTAGTTGTTTAATATTGGAAGAAAAAGGGCTCCATTTATTAAGCTGTGAGAGCAGCTTCAGATCTCCAGTGTTTCAGGCTCGGGTGATTGAGCCTGAAATGCTAGTTAAGTAGCTAAAGTCTTAAGTACACTGCTAATTAACCTCTCCCCCACCTCAATCATCCCAAATTTATCAGGATGATTGACAGCCATCATTCATCATTCAGAGAATCTGTAATATTGGTAGCATTTAGGCTGGTCTGAAATCTTAGTTGAATGTAAAATAAACTGATAGACTTTGATATAATTATGTGTCTTTGAAGAACTTTGGGGTTAATTCCAATCATTCCTATCCTATTTTTACGTTTCTGATCCATTTTTTTTTTTATTTCTGAGTGATCCCAATCCAAACAATTACACCTTTTCTGTAATGGTAAACGTTTGCATAGGTTTTGAATACGACCAAATAGGGTGGAAATCATTCATACGATGTATGAACATCAATTGCTTTGATGATCAGGTTCCTTCTTGAATTCAACACACAAAGGGTGTTGATAAAGTGCAAAACTGGACTTTTCAACATGTTTGCCAGTAATCCAAGATTTGGAATAATTTTATTATATTGGGCATGAATATCTCAGCAAAATGGAAAACAAGGAAACAAAATAATAACATATTAAAAGTTTAAAAAGTATAATTTATGAACATGCCCTATATAGCCATGATGCCCATATACAAATTGCATTTAAATTGTTTAAAACTAATCATAAAAAAACAATCTATTCATTTGCAGAAGACAAGGGGGTAGATTTATCATAGTGCGAGCGGACATGATTCAATGTAGCGTATCATGTCTGCTGCACATCAATCTTGTAAACTGCTGGTGCAATGCCGCCCCCTGAAGAATCACGCCCAATCGGCCGCTAGCATGGGGTGTCAATCAACGCGATCGTATAGCATCGGGTTCATTTCTGTCCGCTGCCTCAGAGCAGACGGACAAGTTATGAAGCAGCGTCTTTAGAAACAGGGGCATCAAGCTTGATAAATCGGCCCCATGGACTCCATTAACCTCATTAGCCCATTTTGGGCTAGATAGTGGAGATCAAATTAACGCTCCCACTTGAGCGTTAATTGCACTAGAATTAAGATTTTTGCGTTCATAGGGTTGCCCTCGTATTATGTGTTGAAAGTAAACTGTTTTCCCTCTAGCAGAAACCCGACTAGCGCAAAAATACAAAGCTAGAATATTGCGTGCTTGTTCATGTATTCCAATTTCCCCCATAGAATAGAATAATACAAGGACAGAAAAGGAGCATCCCCATAGCACTTAAAAGGGCAAAAATCAAATAATTATCATATCCGGTCTTAAACTGGGTGACAGAAGAAAAAAAAATACTTTTTTTCAGAGTAATCTTAAAAAAGGAGAAATAAAACACAATTAAAAGAAAAGAAAAATATATTTTCTATATACAAAGGCATGTGCGGGCCATACAGCAATATATGCCATATAATATCTGATCTAATCCTATAGAGAAAAGCCAACGTGGTCCGATCCTGACCATGGGTCCTCAGGGGTATCGTTTGGTATCGTATGTAATTTTGGTTTTCTTATATATCCCTTCTTTTTGTGATTTGCTACATTTGTTCAGACTAGTATGGGAATACCCAGTTATTCTTAAAGGGACACTGAACCTATTTTTTTTATTTCATGATTCAGATAGAGCATGACATTTTAAGCAACTTTCTAATTTACTCCTATTATCATTTTTTCTTCGTTCTCTTGCTATTTTTATTTTAAAAGCAGGAAAGTAAATCTTAGCAGCCAGCCCATTTAAGGCTTCGCACCATGGATAGCGCTTGCCCACCAGGTTCTCAACCAAAAATGGGCCGGCTCCTATGCATCACATTCCTGCTTTTTAAATAAAGATAGCAAGAGAACAAAGACAAATTGATAATAGGAGTAAATTAGAAAGTTGCTTAAAATTGCATGCTCTATCTGAATCACGAAAGAAAAAATTTGGGTTTAGTGTCCCTTTAAATAATTGTACTGAAGTTACATGTGAGTGCAGCAGATCGCCAACTTATTTTGCTACTTTGGGAGGCTTATGAGTCACAGATAGTCTGTTTGTAGGGGCCATTTTTTGCGTGACCCAGTTAAATGGGGATAGTTACCCACATTGTACTGGTCTGATATTTGCCTTTTCTCTATGGGATTAGATCAGATATTATATGGCATATATTGCTGTATGGACCGCACATGGCTATTTATATAGAAAATATCTTTTTAATTTCTTTTTAATTGTGTTTTATTTCTCCTTTTTTTAAGATTACTCTGAATAAACGTTATGTTTTAGAAAAAAATTTTGTCACCTAGTTTGAGGCCGGATATGATTATGATTTGATTTTTGCAATTTTGAGTTCTATGGGGATGCTCCTTTTCTGTCCTTGTATTAATCTATAATATTTACCCTGCATTCAGCACTATCTGATAGGAGTAATATATCTTCTCCTCACAGAGTATTGACAGTATTTCCCCTTCATATTTCTTTATATTCCCCCACAGGAGTTATAGAAGTTATTGTTGTTACAATAATCCTGTTAAGGGATCGCTGTGTTAAAACAGTATTTGAAGCAAAAAAAACAGAGATTTTGAATATCTAATTTGCATATCTTTCCCAGATCCACTGGTGCATTGGTAACAATCGGCCAGATTACGAGTTATGAGGGGTGCGGTACTAACTTGCACGTTATTGTCACCGCTCACTTACCTACAGCACTGCTATTACAGGTTTTTACAAACTCAGCATTAAAAGGCAAGAAGTGAGCGTAGAGCAAAACTGTGCTCCATACCGTACTCCAATACTTCTGTTTGCAGCGAGCATCCGCTGCTTATTAAATCTATCCCTATGAGTGGTAAGCCAGATGAGCTCAAACCCTTGCGATATATACCTCTTCTTGCGGGGGCGCTCCACTCGCAATCTAGCCCTTATTATTTCAGTTACAGACATCCATTAAGGCAGTTCAAAGGGAAAATGGAGATCGATTATTGTATGTGTTAAAAATCTCAGCTGTGTCTGACAGATTTGAAAGATTACAATCACTATTAATGAAAAAAATAACAACCATTACCTTTTCTTCCAACATAAGAAAAAAAAAGTTACTAGAGGGGAAAAGTAACTTTTCTTTTTTTACATGTTCCCTTCACATCTACATCAAATTTCAGGAAGCTGGATGCCTTAGCAAGGGTAAGAGAGTGATATAACCAAACTTGAAGTATATATATATATATATATATATATATATATTTATTTATATAAGTTGTGCCAGCACCCCTAGTTTAATAAGTGTCACAGTTCTATATACTGAGATAAGATATTGTGTGTCCTATATAGGACCACACTTCTCAGTATAGTGCACGGATAAGGGTATTTAGTTAATATACATTTAGACAAGAAAAAATAGACCCTTATTTCTCCAGCACCCAACTATGTCTGAAAATTTATATATACTTTTAGACAAGGAAAGATTATTGAGTCAATAATTCACATACTCTTTGAAAATGCGTAATTCTAAGATTTATATATCAATATCAGCATTACAATAAATCATAAGCATGACCCCCAAATTAAAAGGTTCAAAGTCCACAACCCGGGTTGTTAGTGGAAGTTAGTAAGTTAGTCTGTTAATTAACCGGTATTGGATAATTCCAAAATGCCTTAGTATTGGCACATTTGTAATCCCAGGTTTGGAAACCAACGTTAATGCAAGGACAGCACCAATTATTGTGTAACACTCACACAGCAGGTATAACTTGTATCTTCGTACTCCCAATGCAAATTTGTAACTGTATCACTTTCAGCAAAAAAATGGCAACTCTTCCATACCACTCGCTGTGACAGTTCTATGTTGCGTGTAGAGATATAATGAACAAGTACCTGCTTCCTCGATGTTTCAATGGTGACATATTATGGTGCCATATCTACCTGCTCGTTGCTTCCAATTGTTTCGATTGAAACCGGGTTTGGAGATATCACCTTTGTTTTTTCCTCCGTGCTTTCTTGGCTCTTTCAGTGCATCCGCACGCCTTAACTTTCAACGGAGTATGATTATCCTTGGGAATCAGCTGTTGGACGGTGCTCAGCTGCTGCACCACTCCAACCAAACAAACAAGCAGCTACGCGCGTTTCACCCGGGTTCCATTCGGGCTTCTTCCGGCTGTGCACAACCCGATTTCAATCGAAACAATTGGAAGCAACGAGCAGGTAGATATGGCACCATAATATGTCACCATTGAAACACACAGCGAGTTAAATGTGGTATGGAAGAGTTGCCATTTTTTTGCTGAAAGTGATACAGTTACAAATTTGCATTGGGAGTACGAAGATACAAGTTATACCTGCTGTGTGAGTGTTACACAATAATTGGTGCTGTCCTTGCATTAACGTTGGTTTCCAAACCTGGGATTACAAATGTGCCAATACTAAGGCATTTTGGAATTATCCAATACCGGTTAATTAACGGACTAACTTACTAACTTCCACTAACAACCCGGGTTGTGGACTTTGAACCTTTTAATTTGGGGGTCATGCTTATGATTTATTGTAATGCTGATATTGATATATAAATCTTAGAATTACGCATTTTCAAAGAGTATGTGAATTATTGACTCAATAATCTTTCCTTGTCTAAAAGTATATATAAATTTTCAGACATAGTTGGGTGCTGGAGAAATAAGGGTCTATTTTTTCTTGTCTAAATGTATATATATATATATATATATATATATATATATATAAGAAATGTGCGATTGGTTTCGGATCGATTCGGAAATTCGGCCGAATTCGTAAAATTCGGGATTCGGATCAATTCGAATTTCCGAATTAAAATAGTGCCGAATCTACCGAATAAATCCGAATTAATTCAGATTTATTTGGTAGATTCGGATTACACTAGTATTGTACAGTATATTAGGTTATATCACTCTGCTATGGGTTACACCTAATTTACAGTACATAATCCTAGTCCAATACACAGCACATCCCACCTAACACTTACCGAAATTCCGAATTTCCGAACCGAATCCAGCCGAATTTATTCGAATCCGAATTAATCCAAAACGAATCCGAACCAAATTGATTTGAATGTTTCCGAATTCGAATCGATCCGAACCGAAATTCAAAAAAATCCAAATCGATTTGAACCGAACTGAACCAAATTTTTTTGCCATGCACATGTCTAATATATATATATATATATACGCACATGTATATATATATATTATAGACTCCAAACATCCAAAGGAGGAAGAAACAGGAACTCCGGACTCATGGAACTTGTGCAAACAAGTTTATTCAGCAATGTTGCTCATAGTAAGGTGTGTAACCTAGAATACACCTGACGCGTTTCACGCATGCGCACATGCGCTTCATCAGAGGTAACGATCTCAGAGCAAAACCAAAGCCTATAAGTGAACCATCAGCCAATCAGGTAGTAAAGAAACAGATGCTAATCATGAACTGTTAATTCTAATACTTAGTCCACCTGAGTGTACCATTGGTAAGCATAGAGGCTTAATATCTCTCACAAATACGTTTGTAAATATGTATTAAATTAAGTTAATACATCCAAATATGCATTCACATCAATTTCTAAATCAAAAAAATAAGATAATAAAAGACATTTTTTTACAAAATAAATAAAACAATTCGTTTGAAAACAAAATATATATATGTAAACACAAAAATAAAAGTGTGTACATATATGTCAATACAAACGCAAGAAACAATGCAATACAGGACCATATATATAAGAACATACATACATAATACAATGACCATAGGACATCCAAAATATACACATTTAGATAAACCTAAGGTAGTATATCATTAAACTATAAAGATTATTTAGTGTCCCAATAGTCATTATGTTCCATCAATATAAATCAAACCATTAGTTTAGGAAAATAAAAAGTGTTAAATGAGATAAAAATATATATACACTTGAAAACAAAAAATATGTTTTCTCCATATGCACTATAGAGAGAGATACTACAAAATAATAACAAAAAATAAGTATAAATGAAACCATAAAAATAGGTACATTTGAGCAATAAAAAATACACAGCACATCCCACCTAACACTTACCGAAATTCCGAATTTCCAAACCGAATCCAGGCGAATTTATTCGAATCCGAATTAATCCAAAACGAATCCGAACCAAATTGATTTGAATGTTTCCGAATTCGAATCGATCCGAACCGAAATTCAAAAAAATCCGAATCGATTTGAACCGAACTGAACCAAATTTTTTTGCCATACACATGTCTAATATATATATATATATATATATATATATATATACGCACATGTATATATATATATTATATATATATATATTTACACATATATATATATATATATATATATATATATATATATACATGTGCGTATATATATATATACGCTCTGCACACACTTTCTTGTAATTCAGCTGCCCAGGGTGCTTTTAAATAAAGTATCCAGTAAATCAAAGTAGAAAGCACTCACCGGGTCTTCAAAAATAAGCATTCAATTTATTAGAATATAACAGTGACGGTACACACCTTACTCCTTTATACCCCATCACCAAACACCTACTGCCACGAAACCGGAAGTGCCCCGGCATCATGGCCACACCACTGTGCAGGCCCAGCCTGTTGCCATGGTTACCGGACACGGTGTGTCTAAAAGCAGGACAAAAAGAGACACCGGACAAAATTATCAGATATTGAGCATCACAAGTTTTTCACGTTATGCCATATACATTATTATTTATCATGCTGCATATTACTTATTTGTACCTTGCTAAACAATACTGTACTCAAAGTATTTATATACTTAGAAAAATTACAAGCGATAGTTACATTTAAAGAGCTAGCAGACACAGGGCACTATCTTTTCTGTCTGATACATATATGAAGTATATAGGACAAAACACTCTGGATTACCCCAATACTAGGTACATCATAACAAATATATGCTAATCCTAATGCTGAAAATAGACATTAAAAATAAAAATAAAATAAAAATAAACTACTAACAGCAGGGGGCATAATCAGCAGAGTTAAAGCTTTAAGGAGCTCTCTTAAGTGAAAAAATATACAGATTAGAATAGAAAGGAGTTAATAAACAGCGGGACCTATCCTTAAGCAGCATAATAATATTGTCTTACATTTAGAAAACAACATAAATATTTAGAAAAAACAGTGTTAGTCAAGGTGTGTATTCAAACCCTTGGGCACCAAATTCCCCAAGTTAAATATCTACCTTGACTCGCACTGCAACAGCATTTTCCCTCTATCCTCTCCTCTAATTAGAGGAGGGATGTGATCAATGATCACATACCTCAAATCAAAAACTGTATGGCCACTCAGCGCAAAATGCTGAGCCACAGGTTGCGCAGACTCATGATTTTTTATAGCAGCTCTAATTGAAGTATGGTGATTGCCATATGCGTCATCCACCATTTTCCCGACATAGAATAGCCCACACGGAAACTGTAACAAATACACAATAAAAGTAGTAGTGCAGATTACTCTATGTTGGATATTTAATTTATGATTAGTTTGTGGATGGGTGAAAAATGTGGTGGTTAGTAGAACATTGCAGGTGGTGTACCCAGCACATCTGTAGCAGCCAGGTTTCACTTGTAGCTGTGTACTGGATCCACCTTTACCAGAATGTCCCTGATGGATCGTGATCTTCTATAACCCACTTTAGGGTGTTACATCTTTTTAAATGGTAGGTTTTTGTCAGACTTTACAATATGCCAGTCCTGTTTAAGTAGCTGTGGAAGTTCTATCCACGGTATAAGCTATAGTAAGTATCATTCTCTCTTCTTGTTGCTGCTGTTTAGTAGTCATCAAGGCTGTTTCTTGGTCCATGTTCAGGAAAGTGTTAATGTGTTGTTGGATGTACTTTTCTCTATAGCCCCGTTGTAGAAATCTGTTTTTCATTTCTATCAGCTATACTTGTGCTTGGGACTTCTCGCTGTTGTTGCGCACCACTCTTTTAAACTGAGAAATTGGCAAAGCATTTTTTAGTTAAAGAGGAGGAAAACTCATTACATTCAATAAATAGTTTCTGTCGGTCTCCTTTCTGAATAATATTGTACATAATTTGCCTTCCTTCATATACCTTTACACTCTGAAGTCCAGAAAGTCAACAGTATTGCCATTAGATGTCCTCTAAAATTGAAGAGATGGAATGGCTTCATTCAGTGCTGCAAACCAATTGTGTAGTTCAACTTCTGTACCACTCCATAAGAGGAACAAATCATCGATATACCTATTCAAGTATTGTATTTGATGATACTTGAATAGATTTGTATCATATTCTTCCAATTGGGCCATGTACAAATTGGCGTACGATAGGGCCACGTTTGACCCCATATATTATGCTGCTTATGATGTACCTAGTATTGGGGTAATCCAGAGTGTTTTGTCCTATATACTTCATATATGTATCAGACAGAAAAGAAAGCGCTCTTTATCGGTTACCTCTTTAAATGTAACTATCGCTTGTAATTTCTCTAATTAATAAATACTTCTAGTACAGCATTGTTTAGCAAGGTACAAATAATTAATATGCAGCATGACGAATAATAATGTATATGGCATAACATGAAGCACTTTGTGATGGGCCTGTGAAGTGGTGCGGCCATGATGCCGGGGCACTTCCGGTTTCACGGCAGTAGGTGTTTGGTGATGGGGTATAAAGGAGTAAGGTATATACTCTATTATTTTATATGGTCTGAAGACAGGAATAACCTCCATGAAACGTCACTGTTATAATATAATAAATTGAATGCTTATTTTTGAAGACCCGGTGAGTGTTTTCTACTTTGATTTGCTATATATGTCAGTTCCACTTTTAAACTCACTAAGCTCTTCGGTATGAATCATTGCACTGTCAATGTTTATCTATGGACATTTCAGGGCTATGTGCAGGATTTTATATATCTGTGTGTGTGGCTGAAACACCTAAAATCAATAATTAGTACAGGCGTCCACATACTTTTGGCCATACAATGTGAAAGTGTATACTCTCACACATGCACACACACACAATCTCAATTTCAGTTATTGTTTATGAAGTTAAAGGGACAGTCAACACCAAAATTGTTATTGTTTAAAAAGATAGATAGTGCATTTACTACCCATTCCCCAGCTTTGCACAACCAACATTGTTATATTAATATACTTTATAACAATTAAACATCTAAATTTCTGCCTGTTTCTAAGACACTACAGACAGCCTCTTATCACGTGCTTTTTTAATAGCTTTTCAAAAAAAGAGACTGCTAATCCATGTGGGCTATTTAGATAACATTGTGCTCTCTCCTGTGGGTTGTGGAGATGACACTGCACTCTTTGACTAAAATGCAAGTCAATAGATAATAAATAACTAGCCATGTGATCAGGGGGCTACCAAAAGAGGCTTAGATACAAGGTAATCACAGAGGTTAAAAGTATTTTAAAATAACCATGTTGATTGTGCAAAACTGGGGAATGGGTAATAAAGGGATTATTTATATTTTTAAACAATAACAATTTTGGAGTTGACTGTCCCTTTAACCTACATTTTCTTTTGCAAGTAAGATGAAAAAGTTGCATTACCACCTATATACAGTACTCTACATACTTTACTTTTTTCTTTATCTAACTGTACTCATCCATATTACAAGTTTATTTTCTTTACTTGATATACAATGTTTCAACTGAATGCAATATATTTATAATACATGTATGCCAGACAATCCACTTTTATGAATCAGTAAAGAAATTAAATTCTGTTTACCTAAGCCACAATATTTTAATTTATGAGATACTCAAACAAAATCATAGATTTTTTTTCCCTTTGGGTTGAAGTTTCCAGCTTCATGAAATTAGCTTTTTAAGATTTATAATACAAAATGTCTTTCAAGCAACAACCATTTTTCCTATCCCTCTTTCTGACATATTGCTCACCTCTAAACTATTCATTTTTTGGAGGACACATCAAACCATCCTATATTACAAAGCTTCTTAATCAATGGCAAATGTTGCGCAGGAATGGCTAATACTATACTCCTTGTCTTCTTTATTTATAGTGATGCTGTGACATATGGTATTACGTCTTAATAATTTTATGCATTGTTTTTTATCTGTACGGTTTCAATTAGCTCAGCTTAATATATCAGTGGGTGTTGCAATAGGCAAAACAGTTCAAAGCACAGTCTTTATTTTTAGTTTTTATTAAATAAGAAGTATATTGGAATAGTTAGTAAAATGTATTTTAGTTGTTTAATTAAAACTCAGAGGCTAAGGATGATTTTGTTAGAGATGATTGAAGTTAGTGCTGGAAAAAATGTCCATATGGAATTTTCAATTAGAGGCTTATTTTATAATGCGGCTTTACACAATTTGAGAGCTACCATTCTTAATTATGTCCTGACCAAGAAATGCAAATTTGTTCCATCTTTAAGCAATACAAGAGCATATAGTTTGAAGACACATTTGAACTGCTTGAGCAGTTTTCCACAGTAAGTAGAAATTTTCATTAGGAGATGGTAAATGCCTCGTAGAGTGGAGGGAAAAAGAGTCCACATAGTAGTCAACTTTGTTCTATGTGTTACCTAAGAAGCAAACAATTTATATTTTTGACATGTGTACATGTCACTCTTTCACGTTCATGAGAGAAAATATTTGAATACAATTTCCCTTTAAACCTAAAAGACTTATACATAAGTATTACACAAAAATCGAAGGCAATATACAGCATATACATATAAACTATAAAGTATAACACTGCAGATGTCCTCAAAGTTTGTTTATTAAGTGGCCCCCAATATACAACACCAACACGATTTCTCATCTTAATGGTAACTAGTAGTGGACCTACTCAACAGAGGGCCCTGGTGCTATTTATTTATTTTTTGAGCCCCCCCCCCAAGGTTACTCAGTAGAAAGGAATAGC
This sequence comes from Bombina bombina, assembly GCF_027579735.1. Lineage (NCBI taxonomy): Eukaryota > Metazoa > Chordata > Amphibia > Anura > Bombinatoridae > Bombina > Bombina bombina. The sequence continues at coordinate 578,887,342 of NC_069501.1, read as the reverse complement.
AATAAGATAGATAGATAGATATATCTACAACTTGCATTGATAACAGGGTTCCCCTGTATTAGGATTATACACATTCTGCACATGCCTATGTATAGACTGGCTGCTTTGGGCCCCCCAAGAACTTGGACCCTGGTGCCACCACACCTGCTGCACCAATGGTAGTTCCACACTTGACAGTAACGTCAGGCTATAAAAGGTGTTAATGGTAATGTATTCATATACTAAGCAAAAAGTTACAAGAGCTGAACTTTGGAGGTGTAGAAAGTTAAATCAATTATAATTGTACTTTGTCATGCTGCATTGTATTAACTAGTAATAGACAAACTAAATTATTAAACACTGAAATCCAAAAAGATATCCAAAGGAGAAATAATAAGCACATTTCTTATAAGCTGGACAAAACATTTCTACAACTTTAGCTCCTAATTACATTGATAACTCTGATGTGTATATATAACCACACTATGTTTTCAAGCAATGTACTAACATGCAACTCTTGTATAAGGACTGAAATAATTCCCTGGTCCAGATATATAAAATATTTTAGACAACGAGATTTAAAAAAAGTATCTGTGGGGTATCTATAGAGTCAGAGCAGTGTTTGCATCTATAATATTTACAAATTTTATAACTTTGGTAAACCAAGAATAAAATACTATAGGGAAAAAGTGTGAAGATGATGTTTGGAAAGCAAAAAAGCAAAATCAATTATACGTTTTGATATGATTTAGCTTGATTATGTGCCAGAGAAGCATTATCATCTAGTGATACTTACGGACAAATGTAACTTGATAGGACATTCAGCAGATAGCAAGATAGAGGCTTTAAGCAAAACTGAAAGATCAGGCTACTTTTTTCTAAGAAATTATAAAAAAAAAAATTTCAAATGTTTCTGAATCAAGCAATTGAAAATTAATTCTTTACAACAGGCCTTTACACAGGACACACAGACAACTGAAAAAGGAAAAACAAAGCATACAGTAGAGCACAAAATGTATATACTACAAAGCAAAAATGGGATAGTGTGAGAAGGTAAAGAAAGGCTGAAGATGTAATACCTATCACCCCCTGCCTATATTTAACCCACACTCCCTATTCCCTACAGTATCTGATTAGGCCAATCAGACTAGCCCTCCAAGACTGTGCATCTAGCCAAGAAAGAAAAAAAAATAACCCCTTAGATAGCTACACTATTAGAAATAGATTACAAGTGGTGCTATAAGTGTTGCACGCAATCGAAAAAGGGTTTATCATGGCTATTTGTGTGCGTCTGCATTAGTGCACGTTTTACAAGTTGAAAGTAAATGCATATGCTAAAGCGTAATTTAATTTAACACACATTGGGTTAGCCTGACTCAGAGCTCTGGTTAACTGTTACGCTCAAATAAAAAATTGCACAAAAACACATCAAAAATAAATTTTAAAGTACAGTTACACTCATAATAACACTAATAACACTAATAAAAATTATTAATAAAAAAATTGCAATAAAAGTTAGAAAGGCTCAAAGATATGAGGTCTTAGGTGTTAGGGGAAAAAAGGACTGCAAATTGCTTTAAAAAAGAGATATGTACATATACTGTACATGTCTAAATATGTATATATATATATATATATATATATATATATATATATATATATATATATATATAGCTATACTATATGTCTGTACATATGTACAGTATTTATTAATTTATATGTGTATATATGTATTTACAGACATATATACACATATAAACACATATGCTCCATTGACTTCTATGGGGGAATACATTAACACGGTCACCATATTCTTACTTCGGGTTTTTGCACAAATCGAGCACAGTTACGCACGAGTGAGAGTGATAAAAAGCTCTCCACTAGTAATATAGCCCTTAATTATCAATTTGACTTGCTATTATGAAAGTATTTTCTTACACCTAGATTTGGAGTTCGGCGTTAGCCGTGAAAACCAGCGTTAGAGGCTCCTAACGCTGGTTTTAGGCTACCGCCGGTATTTGGAGTCACTCAAAATAGGGTCTAACGCTCACTTTTCAGCCGCGACCTTTCCATACCGCAGATCCCCTTACGTAAATTGCGTATCCTATCTTTTCAAAGGGATCTTTCTAACTCCGGTATTTAGAGTCGTTTCTGAAGTGAGCATTAGACATCTAACGACAAAACTCCAGCCGCAGGAAAAAAGTCAGTAGTTAAGAGCTTTCTGGGCTAACGCCGGTTCATAAAGCTCTTAACTACTGTACTCTAAAGTACACTAACACCCATAAACTACCTATGTACCCCTAAACCGAGGTCCCCCCACATCGCCGACACTCGAATAATTTTTTTTAACCCCTAATCTGCCGACCGTCACCTGCGTTATCCTTATGTACCCCTAATCTGCTGCCCCTAACACCGCCGACCCCTGTATTATATTTATTAACCCCTAACCTGCCCCCCACAACGTCGCCTCCACCTACCTACACTTATTAACCCCTAATCTGCCGACCGCAAAGCGCCGCCACCTACGTTATCCTTATGTACCCCTAATCTGCTGCCCCTAACACCGCCGACCCCTATATTATATTTATTAACCCCTAATCTGCCCCCCTCAACGTCGCCTCCACCTGCCTACACTTATTAACCCCTAATCTGCCGACCGGACCTGAGCGCTACTATAATAAAGTTATTAACCCCTAATATACCTCACTAACCCTATAATAAATAGTATTAACCCCTAATCTGCCCTCCCTAACATCGCCGACACCTAACTTCAATTATTAACCCCTAATCTGCCGACCGGAGCTCACCGCTATTCTAATAAATGTATTAACCCCTAAAGCTAAGTCTAACCCTAACACTAACACCCCCCTAAGTTAAATATAATTTAAATCTAACGAAATTAATTAACTCTTATTAAATAAATTATTCCTATTTAAAGTTAAATACTTACCTGTAAAATAAATCCTAATATAGCTACAATATAAATTATAATTATATTATAGCTATTTTAGGATTAATATTTATTTTACAGGTAACTTTGTATTTATTTTAACCAGGTACAATAGCTATTAAATAGTTAAGAACTATTTAATAGCTAAAATAGTTAAAATAATTACAAATTTACCTGTAAAAGAAATCCTAACCTAAGTTACAATTAAACCTAACACTAGACTATCAATAAATTAATTAAATAAACTACCTACAATTACCTACAATTAACCTAACACTACACTATCAATAAATTAATTAAATACAATTGCTACAAATAAATACAATTAAATAAACTAGCTAAAGAACAAAAAATAAAAAAGAACTAAGTTACAAAAAATAAAAAAATATTTACAAACATAAGAAAAATATTACAACAATTTTAAACTAATTACACCTACTCTAAGCCCCCTAATAAAATAACAAAGCCCCCCAAAATAAAAAAATGCCCTACCCTAGTCTAAATTACTAAAGTTCAAAGCTCTTTTACCTTACCAGCTCTGAACAGGGCCCTTTGCGGGGCATGCCCCAAGAAATACAGCTCTTTTGCCTGTAAAAGAAAACATACAATACCCAAGCCCCCCAACATTACAACCCACCACCCACATACCCCTAATCTAACCCAAAACCCCCTTAAATAAACCTAACACTCAGCCCCTGAAGATCATCCTACCTTGTCTTCACCTCACCGGGTATCACACCGATCCGTCCAGAAGAGCTCCTCCGATGTCCTGATCCAAGCCCAAGCGGGGGGCTGAAGAGGTCCATGATCCGGCTGAAGTCTTCATCCAAGCGGGGCAGAAGAGGTCTTCCATCCGATTGAAGTCTTCATCCAAGCAGCATCCATCCGGAGCGAAGCGGCAGCATCCTGAAGACCTCCACCGCGGAACATCCATCCTGGCCGACGACTGAACGACGAATGACGGTTCCTTTAAATGACGTCATCCAAGATGGCGTCCCTCGAATTCCGATTGGCTAATAGGATTCTATCAGCCAATCGGAATTAAGGTAGGAATATTCTGATTGGCTGATGGAATCAGCCAATCAGAATCAAGTTCAATCTGATTGGCTGATCCAATCAGCCAATCAGATTGAGCTCGCATTCTATTGGATGTTCCGATCAGCCAATAGAATGCAAGCTCAATCTGATTGGCTGATTGGATCAGCCAATCGGATTGAACTTGATTCTGATTGGCTGATTCCATCAGCCAATCAGAATATTCCTACCTTAATTCCGATTGGCTGATAGAATCCTATCAGCCAATCGGAATTCGAGGGACGCCATCTTGGATGACGTCATTTAAAGGAACCGTCATTCGTCGTTCAGTCGTCGGCCAGGATGGATGTTCCGCGGTGGAGGTCTTCAGGATGCTGCCGCTTTGCTCCGGATGGATGCTGCTTGGATGAAGACTTCAATCGGATGGAAGACCTCTTCTGCCCCGCTTGGATGAAGACTTCAGCCGGATCATGGACCTCTTCAGCCCCCCGCTTGGGCTTGGATCAGGACATCGGAGGAGCTCTTCTGGACGGATCGGTGTGATACCCGGTGAGGTGAAGACAAGGTAGGATGATCTTCAGGGGCTTAGTGTTAGGTTTATTTAAGGGGGGATTGGGTTAGATTAGGGGTATGTGGGTGGTGGGTTGTAATGTTGGGGGGCTTGGGTATTGTATGTTTTTTTTTACAGGCAAAAGAGCTGTATTTCTTGGGGCATGCCCCGCAAAGGGCCCTGTTCAGGGCTGGTAAGGTAAAAGAGCTTTGAACTTTAGTAATTTAGAATAGGGTAGGGCATTTTTTTATTTTGGGGGGCTTTGTTATTTTATTAGGGGGCTTAGAGTAGGTGTAATTAGTTTAAAATTGTAATATTTTTCTTATGTTTGTAAATATTTTTTTATTTTTTGTAACTTAGTTCTTTTTTATTTTTTGTACTTTAGCTAGTTTATTTAATTGTATTTATTTGTAGCAATTATATTTAATTAATTTATTGATAGTGTAGTGTTAGGTTAATTGTAGGTAATTGTAGGTAGTTTATTTAATTAATTTATTGATAGTCTAGTGTTAGGTTTAATTGTAACTTAGGTTAGGATTTCTTTTACAGGTAAATTTGTAATTATTTTAACTATTTTAGCTATTAAATAGTTCTTAACTATTTAATAGCTATTGTACCTGGTTAAAATAAATACAAAGTTACCTGTAAAATAAATATTAATCCTAAAATAGCTATAATATAATTATAATTTATATTGTAGCTATATTAGGATTTATTTTACAGGTAAGTATTTAGCTTTAAATAGGAATAATTTATTTAATAAGAGTTAATTAATTTCGTTAGATTTAAATTATATTTAACTTAGGGGGGTGTTAGTGTTAGGGTTAGACTTAGCTTTAGGGGTTAATACATTTTTTAGAATAGCGGTGAGCTCCGGTCGGCAGATTAGGGGTTAATAATTGAAGTTAGGTGTCGGCGATGTTAGGGAGGGCAGATTAGGGGTTAATACTATTTATTATAGGGTTAGTGAGGCGGATTAGGGGTTAATAACTTTATTATAATAGCGCTCAGGTCCGCTCGGCAGATTAGGGGTTAATAAGTGTAGGCAGGTGGAGGCGACGTTGAGGGGGGCAGATTAGGGGTTAATAAATATAATATAGGGGTCGGCGGTGTTAGGGGCAGCAGATTAGGGGTACATAAGGATAACGTAGGTGGCGGCGCTTTGCGGTCGGCAGATTAGGGGTTAATAAGTGTAGGCAGATGGAGGCGACGTTGAGGGGGGCAGATTAGGGGTTAATAAATATAATATAGGGGTCGGCGGTGTTAGGGGCAGCAGATTAGGGGTACATAGGGATAATGTAAGTAGCGGCGGTTTACGGAGCGGCAGATTAGGGGTTAAAAATAAAATGCAGGTGTCAGCGATAGCGGGGGCGGCAGATTAGGTGTTAATAAGTGTAAGGTTAGGGGTGTTTAGACTCGGGGTACATGTTAGGGTGTTAGGTGCAGACGTAGGAAGTGTTTCCCCATAGCAAACAATGGGGCTGCGTTAAGAGCTGAACGCGGCTTTTTTGCAGGTGTTAGGTTTTTTTTCAGCTCAAACAGCCCCATTGTTTCCTATGGTGGAATCGTGCACGAGCACGTTTTTGAGGCTGGCCCGCTTGCGTAAGCAACTCTGGTATTGAGAGTTGAAGCTGCGTTAAAAATGCTCTACGCTCCTTTTTTGGAGCCTAACGCAGCCTTTATGTGGACTCTCAATACCAGAGTTATTTTTATGGTGCGGCCAGAAAAAAGCCGGCGTTAGTTTTTCGGGTCGTTACCGACAAAACTCCAAATCTAGCCGATAGTATTTGCTAAATATTGCATGTCCTGAGTTTATTTCAATTTGCCTTTATTGCAATTTTTATACCATTTTCAAAAGATGAAATTATTGTGGTTCAAACATTTGTGTTGAATGCTCCATCTCATTAAGGTCTTTTTAGTAGCCCAAACTGTTACATCTCTGCTTGTACCGGACTTGACCCCTATAGTTCGAGCTATTTGCCATATCATATCAGTAGCCAGATTCAAGGCCCAATGCATTACCCTTACACAGTGGTGATTCTGGGCTAATTGGGGGGGCTGACAAAGGTGCTAAACATAATATTTAGAGCCCTCCACAGCTCAACACAGTACTACACGTGCATTTGGACGTAGCTCTCCCATAGAACCACCACTGCCCTTACGTCAGGTATATTAGGTATATGCCCAAAACAAACTACAGACAATATTTATGGCATCCCTACCAACTTATGCCAGTTTGCACTACGGACCATATGCCTAGTCCCTTACAGGGACATTAAGCACTTTGAGATGGTAACATAGAATGCTAAACTGTATATATATATAAAAAACTCTACAATATACTTTCAATGTTTATTTTGTCCCCTTTTCCTGTAATTCCATTCAAATTGTGAGCATGTCAGCTGCTGTTAGAAATAGAAATGCAGAACACTTATATTCCACAAAGTTATTGGCTGCACACTCTAGTGACATATTTATAATTGTCCCGAATTGGCCACAGCAGAGAAGGTAACCTAAGTTACAACATGGCAGCTCAGATTGTTTTATAGACACTAAAAATTTACACTTATTTTGTATATCAGCCTGAGGAAACAGTAACATTACTGAGAAACGCATCACTGTATTTTATTTATGTATTTAATAAACACTTGTTTTTAAGTTTTTTAAAGTTACTTGCTATTTTTGATCCAACTTTTTTACTCCTTTAATCCTTTGCTGTGGTTGTTAATCACACCCTGAACTTTGTGAGCAAGCTGAAAGATACACCATACACCTGGTTATACACCTGGTTCCACTTAATCGTGGAGGCTCTGGCTTGCCTAGTCTGCACTACATTACAGTGCTAGACCATAAGTGAGTGTAATTTATCCACCTATTAGCAAAATATTTTTATTCATACAGTATTATGCTATGTGGGGATTGTCTCTTATATTTATAGAAACACACTCCTTTGCAGTTGTTCCTGTCATATATAACTGAGGAGAGTTTACCGTACAATGCAGATGATCCGGTCTGCCCAGTTTGCACTACATCACAGTTCTTGAATACATGTGAGTGCATCTGATTCAAAATTGTTATCTAGCATACATTTGCAGAATCACGCTATGTTGGCGCCTTCTCCCTTTTCTATAGATACACTTATTTTGTCAATAATTAAACACCTAATGAAACTTTAAAAAACACATATACATGTTAATTCCAGACTAATCTTTTATTTGAATGCATCATTCTATCTAGCATTTATTTAAAAGGACAGTAAACACATTGAACTAGAAGTGTCGCTGTATATCAAAATGTTGCGCTATCGAAATTATCGCTAGTGTTATGCTTTTTGCGCTTCTTGGGTTCTGCTTGTATTACAAGTTGAAAAAATCATTATTAGCGGTAGCCCGAGAAGCACAAAAATTGCTAGCAAAGTTTTCTTGTGCACATGCATGTGCTCCTCCTTAGAAATCAATGGAGAAAAAAAAGTGGGAAAAAAACTGAGCACCCTACTCGTGAAAGCAACAAAAAATTTAAAGAAACCTAACATCCTACCATAAGCCATTAACCTAATAACCCCTAATCCGCAACCCCCCACATTGTCAACCCTAAATAAAACTATTAATTCCTAAACCCCCATCCCACCACATCGCCAACCCTAAATTAAACTATTAATATCTAAACCACCATCCCCCCACATTGCCAACCCAAATTAAAACTATTAACCCCTAAACTGCCATCCCCCCACAACGCAAACTACCTAAATAAACTATTAAACCCTAAACCGCAATCCCCCCACAACACAAACTAACTAAATAAATTATTAATCCCTAAACAACCATCCCCCCACAACGCAAACTAACTAAAATATTAACCCCTACACCGCCATCCCCCCACAACGCAAAATAATTAACATCTAAACTCCCTAACATAACATGTTATATATTATAAAAAACATTTACAAAACATAAAAAACTCTACTATTACAAAAAATAAAAAATCTACCCTTACAAAAAAATATAAAACAAAATTACCAAAAATAAAAAAAAATATTCCTTTTCTAATACCACTTAAAAAAAACTCAACCAAAAATAAAAAAAAGCCTTATTCTAAAAGTAAACTACCAATTGTCCTTAAAGGGGCATTTTGTAGGGCATTGCCCTAAAGCAAACAGCTCTTTTGTTTAAAAAAAATGCAATAACCTAACATTACAACCCCCCACCCTCTCAAAATAAAAAAACTACCTAAATTCTAAACTACCCATTGCTTAAAAAAGGGCATATGGTCATTTTCTATCTCCTTTGCTGGCGACTCCTCCTATCCATTGCCTCTGTCTGTTGGAGTACCTGAAGGCTCTGTTCTGGGTCCTCTACTCTTCTTTATTTATACTTCCTCACTGGGTAAACTTATCAGTAGATATGGTTTCAACTATCACCTCTATGCTGATGATACTCAGATCTACCTATTCACCCCTGCACACTCTCCTTCTGTCCTTTCTCACATCAGTGTCTGCTTATCTGGCATTTCTTCTTGGATGGCCTCTCACCACCTCAAAATTAACATGTCCAAGACTGAGCTTCTTCTAATCCCCCTCTAATTCTACCCCAGTTTCTAACTTTTCAATCGCCGTTGGTGACACCACTCCCCATCACCCCAAGTCTGCTGCCTAGGAGTTACACTTGACTACAATCTGTCCTTCATACCCCACATCCAAATGCTTTCTTCATCCTGTCGCAACCACCTACTCGATATCTCCAAAATGTGTCTGTTTCTGAGTGCTAAAACTACTAAACAGCTGATCCACTCCCTGGTAATTTCCTGGCTTGACTACTGTAACAACCTACTAACTTCCTCTCTCCCGCCTCTCCTCTCTTCAATCCATCCTAAATGCCTCTGCTAGGCTAATCCATCTCTCCCAATGCTCTGTATCTGCTACACCTCTCTGTGAGTCCCTTCACTGGCTTCCCATTCACAGCAGAATTAAATTCAAAATTCTCACCCTGACCTACAAAGCCCTTACCAACACAGCCCCTCCTACCTGTCCTTACTCATCAACAAATATACTCCAGTCCACCCCCTAAGATCCAACAATAACCTGTTTCTTGGATCTTCTTCCATCACCTCCTCCCATGCTAGTCTACAGGACTTCTCTCGTACGGCACCAACCATCTGGAATGCACTTCCTCAAGCTGTCAGACTTTCTCCTAACCTTTCCTCCTTTAAACACTCCCTAAAGACCATTTTGTTCAGGGAAGCCTATCTCCAAATCAGTAACAAATGAATTCCACTTGCCTAATAGCTGCCCTCATCTAACTCCACACTAACATCATTCTCACCTTTGCAGTCCCCACCTCCTGTTTCTCACCCTCCTACCCATCTAGATTGTAAGTTCCCACGGGAACAGGACCCTCATTTCCCCTTGTATTTGTTTGTTAAACTTTGTCTGGTGTCTTTTATATTGTATTGTACTGTACTTTTATCTTTGTACCCATGGACAGCGCTGCGGAATAATAAATAAATAATAATAATATGGATGGGCATTGCCCTTAAAAGGGCATTCAGCTAGTTTTCTGCCCAAATAAAAAAAAAAAAATTCCACCCAAAAAAATAAAATAAAAACTAAGTCTAACCCCAAAATTGATACTCACCAATGATGATGGGCGGCGCTCTATCTTCATTCCGGCGGCATTCCATCTTCATACATCGGCAGCAGCAGTCCATCTTTTATCTTCATCCCGGTGTCGGCAGCGAGGTCAGCGGCGATGGCTGTGACGCCGTCGGTCCTTCTCTTCAGGGGTAACCTTGCATTCCTATTGGTTGATTTGAAATAGGATGAAATATTTTTGAAGATTCAAATCAGCCAATAGGAATGCAAGGGTACCCCTATATAAAAGGGGTAACTTGCATTCAATCTTCAATGTGCGGCTGGAGACCGCATGAAGAGGACCTCTGTGTCGATGGTCTGAAGAGGAGGACCGGTGTCGCTGCCGCCATCGCCACTGACCTCGCCGCCGACACCGGGATGAAGACAGAGGATGGACTGCTGCCGCCTATGGAAGAAGATGGATGAAGATGGAGTGCTGCCGGAATGAAGATGGAGTGCCGCCCATAATCATTGGTGAGCACCAATATTGTGTAAGACTTAGTTTTTTTTATATTTCTGGGGTGTTTTTTTTTTTAGATCAGGTTTTTTTTATTTTATATGGGCAGCAAAAGAGCTGAATACCCATCAAAATACAATTTTTCAGTGCAATTGGTGGTTTAGGATTTTTTAAGTATTTTTTTTTATTTTGGGGGGTAATGTTAGGGGGTTAATGTACAAAAGGCCATTTAAGGTAGTTTATTTTTAGAATAGGTAATTTAGTTTGTTATTTTTTGTAAGGGTAGATTTTTTTGTTTTTTGTAATGGTAGGGTTTGTAAATGTTAGGTTTTTTTGTAGTCTAGGTTTTTTTGTAATGGCATTTATTTATTTAAATAATGGAAGTTTTTTTTAGGGTACGCTTAGATTTTAATTTAATTTTACAAGTAAGTTTTTATTTATTTTAAAGTAGTTAGAATATTTTTTGTTAATTTATGGGTATTTTAATTGAGGTTAAGTTAGGGGGTGTTATGTTAGGGAGTTTAGATGTTAATTACTTTGCGTTGCAGGGGGATGGTGGTTTAGGGGTTAATAGTTTAGTTAGTTTGCGTTGTGAGGGGATGGTGGTATAGGGGTTAATAGTTTAATTATTTTGCGTCGTTGGGGGATAGTGGCTTAGGGGTTAATAGTTTTATATTAAGGACATAGACCTCAGCGCCTGATGAGAACCTATGGGCCTGGGGGCGGGTGACTCCTAGCTGTTACCCTGTGTGAGATACTAAAGAATGTGAGAAAATCCCAGGCGCCTACCCTAAGGAGGCTAGGTATGGATAATCAGATGTGCCAATGTGGCTAAAAAGTATGTAATTTAATCTACGGTACAGCAAAATTCAGAACAATAAATACAAAGTAAAAACAAGTTACCGAACAAGCTTCATGGATCCATGATAAGAAATACTATTTAACAGATCAATAAAAATATAAAAACAATAATAACAATACGTAATTGATTCCAGCAAGATGTAAAACAAAACCAATGTATGGTTCAAATCTCTTAACTTCTAATAGTGATCTGGGTAGATAAACAGTGGGGTTATTTCTAAAAATCTAAAAATCTAAATTCCAAACGAAGATCACTATTAGAAGTTAAGGTAGTACTTATGATGGTCTGTAAATGTGCCAAACCCTAGGGCTTATACAATCAGGTAGGCTCCCAGCAGTAGATTTGCTCCATCAGTTTCCCATGAGAGCATTACGTCCGATAATATAGGAACCAGATTCTGTAAGACTACATCACCAGTCAGTGTAGCAGGGTCCCCAGTTGAAATTACCATATATATTAGATTCATATCTCCCTCGCTCTGCTCAATGGCAACCTGGTTCCCACCATCGCTGTATTCACAAGTCCTTGTCAACATGACAAGGCTTTCTATGCCCTATCCCTTGCTCTCATTAACATTCGTTGTGACTCCATCACCTTCGGAACAATCTGTCACCTGGCATTCCCATACCTCAACTTTCTACAAAAGGTAGGTAGGGAGCACCGGTGGCCCCATAGTACTATCCCCCATTTATTACACTAAAGAGAAGGCTGACTGGGTAACTTGCTCAGAACGGAATGGGGTGAAATGTCACCCTAAGCTTCTCCTTAAATGCAGGGAGTTTGGTATGAGGCCTCAGCCTTGTATATAGCTCTGGGGCTTGCAACAATCTTGACAATAGTACTTCACTCAATAGAGCATCATCTTCTGACAAAGAATCTATATAGTGTAGTTACTGATGGATTAGATGAACTCTGATATTCCAAAGATTTATCTTGAAAGTTGAAGCAGCACACAATATTATTACCAAACATGGCTGCTACCCGCAAGTTCCCCCTAGTTGTAACATTTTTAAAACACATTATCATTCTTTTAACTGCAATTATCTATCAATAGCCAAGCTCCACCCACCATTAGCATTATTTGGAGGTGCCAATCTGGGCTTTAGTTGCCAGACTACAAGGCTAGCCCTGACTATAATGTTAGTATAGAGTGCATTGTTTAGCAGATGTTATCTCAGAAAGCCAATTAGGAAAAGATATAAAGCAGAATTAGCACTGAGAAGTCAGCAGAGTTTAGTTTAAGTTCTGGGAATTAGAAATTGCTCCATTTTCAAAGCTAAATTACATGAAAAGGGGGGGAGATAAATCATGAAAGTATATTGCAAAGTTGTTTTATTATACATAACTGAACATGTTATTTAAAAAATATCATGGTGTTTACTGTCCCTTTAAAAGGATATGCCTGCATCACACTACTGACTACACCCCCTATATGTCAAGTATATAATCACATCAACATACAGTAAGACAAACAGGAACAGCACACTCCAGGAATAGTGCACGAGAGACCCAAGGACACTGCCAGGTCCTTACACAAATAGAAAATGTAAGTAATGGTCCTCAGCACTCGTTATTTGAAAAGTAGGAATGTAATCTTAGAAGCCGGCCCAATTTTGGTTAAGCACCTGGGTAGTGCTTGCTGATTGGTGGCTAAATGTAGCCTCGGTAGTTACAAGTACAAGTGCCTACTGTTTCCATGATCACATTTTAACTTTTTCACTGGAAAGAAAACCTAAGTTTTAATTCTTTCTGACAGAGCTTTGTTCTTTAGATTTACTAATGCCTGTGTGAACATCGGGAACCACCGTTTGATTAGCCTTGAGTCATATGTCTCCAATGAGGGGAGGCAGCATTGAGTGACGACATCAGTATCATAACGTGGTCAGGAAAATGAGTGAGTGATAAGCAGTGAGGACAGAGCAGAGGCACGGATGGTGCAATTGTAGATACTGCATGTTGATGTATCAGTATAATAGCTGAAAAGGCTTCCCTGAAAATAGATTCTGGTTGATACCTAATTTGACAGACAGTAAGTGGTTTTGATCAGCATTTGACAAAACTCTATACATATTTACAGACAAGTGACTGCTATCTCTCTGTACTTACAAGTGAGCCTGGGCTACACATTACAATTGAAGAGAATATTGTACTTGATTGGCAGCAAGTGTACTATTTGGATGTGTTAGTAAATATAGAGAAAGCATTGTTAAATAAAATAAAACAATGTCAGTGATGTAAGAAACACTGGGCCTGGCTAATTGTAAATGGATAAGTGGTGTATTGAAAGTTTGTGCTGCTTTTGGAACTCAAAAATCAGTTGCTCTCAAAATACTATCAACTTCATCAATATTAGCTCATTTTGCCTCATATTTCTTACAATCAAAGACCAAGGATGCATGGTTGGGTCATGAACCCCACTAGATGTCCAAGGATAATTGATTTGTAAAAAAATTAATAAATAAAATATTTGGACATCATAGATTTGGAAAAACGCAAAGCTATAGAACTGTTCCTGAAAATCTGCTGCCCCCTACACTCTTCTGTTCTTGCTCCAGGATTAGTTGTCCTATATCCAAATATACCCCTTTAAGAAAAAAAAATGGAGGGATGACCAAAAAAGCAGCTTGTGGCTTAGAAAATGAAATTTTTAAATAAAGCCAGTATCATATTACAGATGTAACATATGCACATAAAACCTGACTTTGTTTAATCTAAGATGTGAGCATTGCTGGAGTTTATGTTTAATTTGTTGTATGTTATGGTTATTTATTAAGCAATGAATGTTTATATCCCAAGTAAAGCAGGTGTCTATCATTTATGTCATGTGGAAGGTCAAACCAAGCTAGTTGTTGATGAGTAGCAGTGACATTTTTGAATCAACAAATGACAGTCTTATGATTTATTCCCCATATGGAGTGAAATGTGAGATGCAATGAATAGATTTCTAAACACACATACAAATGAACATGAGTTCTGTTGTGGCCTAAGTAGCTTGAGTAGGAGAATGTGGACATCTCTATGAAAAAATGTCCAGGGAGCATACAACTAAACTAAAGCTTATTTTAGATATATCAGAAAAATGCTAAATGTTAAGTAGAATTAAATGGAAGATTAAGATAGTAAAAACCATTAAAAAGCACTATACAGCTGCTGTGTAACAGTGCAGGCTTTTTAGAAGGTTGCTAGAATTATTTTAAATGTGTTAACATGTTGTCCAGATGTCAGCTTTATAAATGTGTATGTGTGATCTTACTCATTGTTAGCTGTTCATTAGGAAATACACTTAATTCTAAACTGTAGTCACCCTAGAATAAATGTATTCTTATGGAACTATATTAATTTTCAATGTGTTAGTGCAAAAATGTGTGTGTGCATGGCATTTTATGTGTCTGTATGGGGGTTGCATTATGCATATTGGTGTATATGTTTGTGTAACAGTGCGCTAGATTCACTAACATCCTCTCCAGCCTATGTTATCCTATAGGACTCCATTTCTCAAGCTGCAAGATAATCTTTGGAGCCTCACACAAACCTAAAAAGCTAGTTAAGTAGTATTTCAGTTAAGTATCAGTGAATGATTGACAGTGGATGATTGGCCACAGTCAAGCAGTGGCTTATGCAATGTTAAATGCAGGCAGCGGATGCTAATCCCTTGTCGTAAGGACTGCATACAAGGTTCATGATAGTAAACCTCATCCGGCAGTTGCTAAATGGAGTTCATAGAGTTTATTTTCTAAAGAATGGAGAAAATATGGAACTCTGACAACAGGGTGCACAGAATAGCTTACTAAATTTAGGACTTAAAAGTTTGGAGAAGATATTAGTAAACCTAATGCCTTTTGTTTATATATAACACAGTGTCCAGGCACCTCAAATGTTAGGGGATTGTCATGATTTGCACGCTCTGTCCCATTGTTCATTCTGCCACTTCCATAGCTCATAAATTTCACTTTGTACTTGGAATATCTAAACCCCAATTAGAAATGCTCACTAACCCTCTCAACGGACATTTAAGCTTATATTCCTGCTTTTCAAATAAAGATGCCAAGAGAACGAAAAAAATTGATAATAGGAGTAAATTAGAAAGTTGCTTAAAACGTCATCCTCTATCTGAATCATGAAAGAAAAAATGTGGGTTTCACATCCCTTTAACTTTAATGTATTTCTGTAGTGTTTAATGCAAGGTCTTCCATTTCGCTAGCCCGACGAGTACAGATCTAGCTAATGATATTTTAACATAAGCACGCCACTTGTAATCTAGACCTATGTATTATATTGTTAATTGTATTGTAGCAGTTATCCTTTTTGTTAGAGTATGTTATATTAATATTATTTACATACACTATTTTAATTAATTCATAAAATATTTACACACAGTTTTTTAAGTTCATATCCTATATAATAAAAGGCCAGGCATGTTTGTCAGATGCAGTCATGTGCAGTAGGGACTGCGCAAGGACAAATATACCTGGCTTTGAGCAGCAGAGATAGAGGGCTGAAGCGGCTGTGGTAGGCGTCGCCATGCGGGCGTGCCGTGATGGGGCGTGGCCGTGCAGGGGCCTAATGAGGGGGCGTGGTTGTGCGGGAGCATACGTGTTGGGGCGTGGCCAGGTGGGAGTGGGCGTGGCTGAGAGAGCACAAAAGATGGGGAAGAAAGAGTAAAAGAGGGGGGAGAGAGAGCAAAAGAGGAGGGAGAGAGAGCAAAAGAGGGGGGAGAGAGAGCAAAAGAGGGGGGATAGAGAGCAAAACAGAGGGGAGAGAGTGCAAAAGAGGGGGAGAGAGAGCAAAAGAGGGGAGAGAGAGCAAAAGAGGGGAGAGAGCAAAAGAGAGGGGGAAGCAAGCAAAAGAGAGGGGGTGAGAGCAAAATAGAGGGGGGAGAGAGAGAGCATAAGAGAGGGGGGAGAGAGCAAAAGAGAGGGGGAGAGAGAGCAAAAGAGGGGAGAGAGAGCAAAAGAGGGGGAGAGAGCAAAAGAGAGGGGGGAAGCGAGCAAACGAGAGGGGGTGAGAGCAAAATAGAGGGGGGAGAGAGCATAAGAGAGGGGGGAGAGAGCAAAAGAGAGGGGGAAAGAAAGCAAAAGAGGGGGGAGAGAGAGCAAAAGAGGGGGAGAAAGAGCAAACGAGGGGGAGAAAGAGCAAAAGATTTGAAGAGAAAGCAAAAGAGGAGAAAGAGAGAGCGCAAAAGAGAAGGTGGAGAGAGAGAGCGCAAAAGAGAGGAGGGAGAGAGAGAGCAAAAAAGAGGGGGAGAGGGAGTGCAAAAGAGAAGGTGGAGAGAGGAAGCGCAAAAGAGAGGGGTGAGAGAGAGCAAAAGACAGGGGGAGAGAGAGAGCAAAAGAGAGGGGGGAGAGAGAACAAAAAAAGGGGGAGAGAGAGCAAAAGAGGGGGGATATAGAGCAAAATAGAGGGGAGAGAGTGCAAAAGTGGGGGAGAGAGAGCAAAAGAGGGGAGAGAGAGCAAAAGAGGGGGAGAGAAAGCAAAAGAGGGGAGAGAGAGCAAAAGAGGAGGGAGAGAGAGAAAAAGAGGGGGGAGAGATAGAAAAAGAGGGGGGATATAGAGCAAAAGAGGGGGGATAGAGAGAAAAATAGAGGGGAGAGAGTGCAAAAGAGGGGGAGAGAGAGAAAAAGAGGGGAGAGAGAGCAAAAGAGGGGGAGAGAAAGCAAAAGAGGGGAGAGAGAGCAAAAGAGGGGGAGAGAGCATAAGAGAGGGGGGAGAGAGCAAAAGAGAGAAAGAGAGGGGGAAAGAAGGCAAAAGAGGGGGAGAGAGAGCAAAAGTGGGGGAGAAAGAACAAAAGAGGGGGAGAAAGAGCAAAAGAGTGGAAGAGAAAGCAAAAGAGGGGGAAGAGAGAGCACAAAAGAGAAGGTGGAGAGAGAGCACAAAAGAGAGGAGGGAGAAAGAGAGCAAAAAAGAGGGGGAGGGAGAGAGAGAGCAAAAGAGAGGGGGGAGAGAGAGAGCAAAAGAGAGGAGGAGAGATAGAGAGCGCAAAAGAAAGGGGAAGAGAGAGTGCAAAAGAGAGGGGGAGAGAGAGCAACAGAGAGGGGGAGAGAGAGTGCAAAAGAGGGGGGGAGACAGCAAAAGAGGGGGAGTGAGAGCAAAAGAGGGGGGAGAGAGAGCAAAAGAGGGGGAGAGAGGTAGAGAGAGAGAGAGCAAAAAAGGAGGGAGAGAGAGAGCAAAAGAAAGGGGGAGAGAAAGAGAACTCAAAAGAGAGGAGGAGAGAGAGCACAGAAGAAAGACGGGAGAGGGCAAAAAAGAGGGGGAGAGAGAAAGAGAGCGTGAAAAGAGAGGGGAGAGAGAGAGCAAAAGAGGGGGGGGGAGAGAGAGAGAGCAAAATAGAGGAGGAGAGATAGAGAGCGCAAAAGAAAGGGGAAGAGAGAGTGCAAAAGAGAGGGGGAAAGAGAGTAACAGAGAGGGGGGAGAGAGAGTGCAAAAGAGGGGGGAGAGAGAGCAAAAGAGGGGGATAGAGAGCAAAAGAGGGGGGAGAGAGCAAAAGAGGGGGAGAGAGAGCAAAAGAGGAGGGAGAGAGAGAGAGCAAAAAAAAGGAGGGAGAGAGAGAGCAAAAGAGAGGGGGAGAGAAAGAGAACTCAAAAGAGAGGGGGAGAGAGAGCAAAAAAGAGGGGGAGAGAGAAAGAGAGCGTGCAAAAGAGAGGGGAGAGAGGGAGAGCAAAAGAGAGGGGGAAGAGAGTGTGCAAAAGAAAGGGAAAGAGAGAGTGCAAAAGAGAGGGGGGAGAGAGAGTAAAAGAGAGGGGGAGAGAACAAAAGAGGGGGAGAGAAAGCAAAAGAGGGGGGTGGGCAAGAGCAAAAGAGGGGGAGAAAGAGCAAAATAGGGGAGAAAGAGAAAGCAAAAGAGGAGGGAGAGAGCAAAAGAGGGGGAGAGAAAGCAAAAGAGGGGGAGCCAAAGAGGGGGAGAAAGAGCAAAATAGGGGAGAGAGAGAGCTCAAAATAGGGGAGAGAGAGAGCAAAAGAGGAGGAGAGAGAGCAAAAGAGGGAGAGAGAGAGCACAAAAGAGAGGGGGGAGAGAGAGAGCAAAAGAGAGGGGAGAGAGAGAGAGCACAAAAGAAAGGGGGTAGAGAGCAAAAAAGAGGGGGAAATAGAGAGAGCGCAAAAGAGAGGGGGAGAGAGAGCAAAAGAGGGGAGAGAGAGCAAAAGAGAGGGGATAAAGAGAGCAAAAAGAGGGGGAAAGAGAGAGAGTGCAAAATAGAGGGGGGAGAAAGAGAGCAAAAAACAAAAGGAGGAGAGAGAGAGTGCAAAAGAGGGGGCAAAGAGAGCAAAACAGAGGGGGGAGAGAGAGAGAGCAAAAAAGAGGGGGGAGAGAGAGAGAGCAAATAAGGGGGAAGAGAGAGTGCAAAAGAGAGGGGGAGAGAGAGCAAAAGAGAGGGAGGGGAGAGAGAGCACAAAAGAGAGGGGGAGAGAGAGCGCAAAAGAGAGGGGAGAGAGAGCGCAAAAGATTGGGGAGAAAGAGTAAAAGAGGGGGAGAGAGAGCAAAGAGGAGGGAGAGAGAGCAAAATAGGGGGGAGAGAGAGCAAAAGAGAGGGGAGAGAACGCAAAAGAGGGGGAGAGAGAGCAAAAGAGGGGGGATAGAGAGCAAAAGAGAGGGGAGAGAGCGCAATAGAGGGGGAGAGAGTGCAAAAGAGGGGAGAGAGAGCAAAAGAGGGGGAGAGAGCAAAAGAGAGGGGGGAAGCGAGCAAAAGAGAGGGGGGTGAGAGTAAAATAGATGGGGAGAGAGAAAGAGAGAGCGCAAAAGAGAGGTGGAGAGAGGGTAAAAGAGAGGGGGGAGAGAACAAAAGAGGGGGAGAGAAAGCAAAAGAGGGGGGCTTGAGCAAAAGAGGGAGAGAAAGAGCAAAATAGGGGAGAGAGAGAAAGCAAAAGAGGGGGGAGAGAGAGCAAAAGAGGGGGAGAGAAAGCAAAAGAGGGGGGAGCCAAAGAGGGGGAGAAAGAGCAAAATAGGGGAGAGAGAGAGCTCAAAAGAGGGGGGAGAGAGAGCAAAAGAGGGGGGAGAGAGAGCAAAAGAGGGGGAGAGAGAGAGCGCAAAAGAGAGGGGGGAGAGAGAGAGCAAAAGAAAGGGGGTAGAGAGCAAAAAAGAGGGGTAAAGAGAGAGCACAAAAGAGAGGGGGAGAGAGAGCAAAAGAGGGGGGAGAGAAAGAGCAAAAGAGAGGGGAGAGAGAGAGCAAAAAAGAGGGGGAAAGAGAGAGAGCGCAAAATAGAGGGGGGAGAGAGAGAGCAAAAAACAAAAGGAAGAGAGAGAGTGCAAAAGAGGGGGCAAAGAAAGCAAAACAGAGGGGGGAGAGAGAGAGAGCAAAAAAGAGGGGGGAGAGAGAGAGAGCAAAAGAGGGGGAAGAGAGAGAGCGCAAAAGAAAGGGGAAGAGAGAGTGCAAAAGAGAGGGGGAGAAAGAGCAAAAGAGAGGGGGAGAGAGAGAGCACAAAAGAGAGGGGGAGAGAGAGCACAAAAGAGAGGGGGAGAGAGAGCGCAAAAGATGGGGGAGAAAGAGTAAAAGAGGGGGAGAGAGAGCAAAAGTGGAGGGAGAGAGAGCAAAAGAGGGGGGAGAGAGAGCAAAAGAGGGGGGAGAGAGAGCAAAAGAGAGCAAAGAGAGCACAAAAGAGGGGAGAGAGAGCAAAAGAGGGGGGATAGAGAGCAAAAGAGAGGGGAGAGAGCGCAATAGAGGGGGAGAGAGTGCAAAAGAGGGGAGAGAGAGCAAAAGAGAGGGGGGAAGCAAGCAAAAGAGAGGGGGTGAGAGCAAAATAGAGGGGGAGAGAGAGAGCATAAGAGAGGGGGGAGAGAGCAAAAGAGAGGGGGAAAGAAAGCAAAAGAGGAAAGAGAGAGAGCAAAAGAGGGTGGAGAAAGAACAAAAGAGGGGGAGAAAGAGCAAAAGAGGGGGAAGAGAGAGCAAAAGAGGGGGAAGAGAAAGCAAAAGAGGGAGGAGAGAGCAAAAGAGGGGGAAGAGAGAGGAAAAGAGAGGGGGAGAGAGAGAAAGTGCAAAAGAGAGGGGGAGAGAGAGAGCGCAAAAGAGAGGGGGGAGAGAGAGAGCAAAAAAGAAGGGGAGAGAGAGTGCAAAAGAGAAGGTGGAGAGATAGAGCGCAAAAGAGAGGGGGGAGAGAGAGAGCAAAAGATGGGGTAGAGAGAGCAAAAGCGAGGGGGGAGAGAGAGAGAGCAAAAGAGAGGAGGAGAGAGAGAGCACAAAAGAAAGGGGAAGAGAGAGTGCAAAAGAGAGGGGGAGAGAGAGCAACCGAGAGGGGAGAGAGAGTGCAAAAGAGGGGGGAGAGAGAGCACAAGAGGGGGGAGAGAGCAAAAGAGGAGGGAGAGAGAGCAAAGAGGGGTAGAGCGAGCAAAAGAGAGAGGGGAGAGAGAGCAAAAGAGAGGGGAAAGAGAGAGCAAAAAAAGGAGGGAGAGAGAGCAAAAGAGAAGGGGAGAGAAAGAGAATTCAAAAGAGAGAGGGAGAGAGAGCGCAAAAGAAAGGGAGGAGAGAGAGCAAAAAAGAGGGGGAGAGAGAAAGAGAGCATGCAAAAGAGAGGGGAGAGAGGGAGAGCAAAAGGGAGGGGGAGAGAGAGCACAAAAGAAAGGGAAAGAGAGAGTGCAAAAGAGAGGGGGGAGAGAGAGTAAAAGAGAGGGGGGAAGAGAGCAAAAGAGGGGGAGAGAAAGCAAAAGAGGGGGGAGAGCAAAAGAGGGGGAGAAAAGGCAAAATAGGGGAGAGAGAGAAAGCAAAAGATGGGGGAGGGAGAGCAAAAGAGGGGGAGAGAAAGCAAAAGAGGAGGGAAGCCAAAGAGGGGAAGAAAGAGCAAAATAGCGGAGAGAGAGAGATCAAAAGAGGGGGAGAGAGAGCAAAAGAGGGGGGAGAGAGAGTAAAAGAGGGGGGAGAGAGAGCAAAAGAGGGGGGAGAGAGAGCACAAAAGAGATGGGGGAGAGAGAGAGCAAAAGAGAGGGGAGAGAGAGAATGCAAAAGAAAGGGGGTAGAGAGCAATAAAGAGGGGGAATGAGAAAGAGCGCAAAAGAGAGGGGGAGAGAGAGAGCAAAAGAGAGGGGAGAGAGAGAGAGCAAAAAAGAGGGGGAAAGAGAGAGAGAGCAAAAGAGGGGGGAGAGAGAGAGCAAAAGAGAGGGGAGAGAGAGAGCAAAAAAGAGGGGGAAAGAGAGAGAGCGCAAAAGAGAGGGGGAGAGAGAGCGCAAAAGAGAGGGGGAGAGAGAGAGAGCGCAAAATAGAGGGGGGAGAGAGAGAAAAAGAGAGAGGGAGAGAGACAGCAAAAGAGAGGGGGAGAGAAAGCAAGGGGTGGGACCGCTGTACTGCAAAAAAATGATGCGTGTACACGGGCTTTAGGACTAGTTTCATATAAAACACTATGGGCTAGATTACAAGTAGCACACTAGTAATAGCATAGATCACGCAAACATTAGCACACAGCTTGATATTACAAGAACATGTTACATCACATTTACCAGAAAAGGGTTAGCGTAGCCAACATCAATCTAGTGCACCCTGTACTTTCAATGAAGACCACACTAAATAGCACTGGTATTACAAATTGAAAGTTTTAGCTTGCAGTTGAAACTGTGCTAGAATATTCAGCGTGACTTGAGACCTGAAGTAATGTGTAAGGGTTAAAAAACAATTGCACAAAATGCATCAGAATAAACTATTACACTCATATATACAATTTTTATTAAAATTATATAATTTAAATATTAATAAAACATTTTTAAAATGGTTAAAAGGGAAATGGTATATGGCAAGATGTTTGGCTGGAAAGAGCTCCAATGTATATATATATATGTCTAAATATGTCTATATACTGTATGTATATATAAGTGTATAAATGTGTATACATGTGTATTTATGTTTTTATATGTTTAAATATGTATGTGCACACATACATACATATATACGCATATAAGCACATAAATACACATGAATACATATATAAAAATACTATTTTTGAGCTTTTCTCAGTGAAATACCTTGAAGCATGCAGTATCATTTGTATTAATTTTTAATGTGTTTTTATTAGAAATAGATGAATAATCCTATTTTCTTTGACCTAGATTTGGAGTTTGGCATTAGCCGTGAAAACCAGCGTTAGAGGCTCCTAACGCTGGTTTTAGGCTACAGCCGGTATTTGGAGTCACTCAAAATAGGGTCTAACGCTCACTTTTCAGCCGCGACTTTTCCATACCGCAGATCCCCTTACGTAAATTGCGTATCCTATCTTTTCAATGGGATCTTTCTAACTCCGGTATTTAGAGTCGTGTTTGAAGTGAGCGTTAGACATCTAACGACAAAACTCCAGCCGCAGGAAAAAAGTCAGTACTTAAGAGCTTTCTGGGCTAACGCCGGTTTATAAAGCTCTTAACTACTGTGCTCTAAAGTACACTAACACCCATAAACTACCTATGTACCCCTAAACCGAGGTCCCCCCACATCGCCGACACTCGAATACATTTTTTTAACCCCTAATCTGCCGACCGCCACCTACGTTATCCTTATATACCCCTAATCTGCTGCCCCTAACACCGCTGACCCCTATATTATATTTATTAACCCCTAATCTGCCCCCCACAACGTCGCAGCCAGCTACCTACAATAATTAACCCCTAATCTGCCGACCGCAAAGCGCCGCCACCTACGTTATCCTTATGTACCCCTAATCTGCTGCCCCTAACACTGCCGACCCCTATATTATATTTATTAACCCCTAATCTGCCCCCCACAACGTCGCCTCCATCTGCCTACACTTATTAACCCCTAATCTGCCGACCGGAGCTCACCGCTAGTCTAATAAATGGATTAACCCCTAAAGCTAAGTCTAACCCTAACACTAACACCCCCCTAAATTAAATATAATTTTAATCTAACGAAATTAATTAACTCTTATTAAATAAATTATTCCTATTTAAAGCTAAATACTTACCTGTAAAATAAACCCTAATATAGCTACAATATAAATTATAATTACATTGTAGCTATTTTAGGATTAATATTTATTTTACAGGCAACTTTGCAATTATTTTAACCAGGTACAATAGCTATTAAATAGTTAAGAACTATTTAATAGTTACTTAGTTAAAATAATTACAAAATTACCTGTAAAATAAATCCTAACCTAAGTTACAATTAAACCTAACACTATACTATCATTAAATTAATTAAATAAAATACCTACAATTACCTACAATTAAACCTAACACTACACTATCAATACATTAATTAAATACAATATCTACAAATAACTACAATGAAATAAACTAACTAAAGTACAAAAAATAAAAAAGAACTAAGTTACAAAAAATAAAAAAATATCTACAAACATAAGAAAAATATTACAACAATTTTAAACTAATTACACCTACTCTAAGCCCCCTAATAAAACAACAAAGCCCCCCAAAATAAAAAATGCCCTACCCTATTCTAAATTACTAAAGTTAAAAGCTCTTTTACCTTACCAGCCCTGAACAGGGCCCTTTGCGGGGCATGCCCCAAGAAGTTCAGCTCTTTTGCCTGTAAAAAAAAACATACAATACCCCTCCACCCCAACATTACAATCCACCACCCACATACCCCTAATCTAACCCAAACCCCCCTTAAATAAACCTAACACTAAGCCCCTGAAGATCATCCTACCTTGTCTTCACCTCACCAGGTATCACCGATCCGTCCTGGCTCCAAAATCTTCATCCAACCCAAGCGGGGGTTGGCGATCCATCATCCGGTGGCTGAAGAGGTCCAGAAGAGGCTCCAAAGTCTTCATCCTATCCGGGAAGAAGAGGCGATCCAGACCGGCAACCATCTTGATCCAAGCGGCATCTTCTATCTTCATCCGATGACGACCGGCTCCATCCTGAAGACCTCCACCGCGGACCCATCTTCTTCCGGCGACGTCCAACTGAAGAATGACCGTTCCTTTAAGGGACGTCATCCAAGATGGCGTCCCTCGAATTCCGATTGGCTGATAGGATTCTATCAGCCAATCGGAATTAAGGTAGGAATATTCTGATTGGCTGATGGAATCAGCCAATCAGAATCAAGTTCAATACGATTGGCTGATCCAATCAGCCAATCAGATTGAGCTCGCATTCTATTGGCTGATCGGAACAGCCAATAGAATGCGAGCTCAATCTGATTGGCTGATTGGATCAGCCAATCGGATTAAACTTGATTCTGATTGGCTGATTCCATCAGCCAATCAGAATATTCCTACCTTAATTCCGATTGGCTGATAGAATCCTATCAGCCAATCGGAATTCGAGGGACGCCATCTTGGATGACGTCCCTTAAAGGAACCGTCATTCGGCTAGTAGGCGTCGGGAGAAGAGGATGTTCCGCGTCGGAGGTCTGCAAGATGGATCCGGAAGAAAGAAGATTGAAGATGCAGTTGATAGAAGACTTTATTCGGATCATGGACCTCTTCAGCTCCCGCTTGGATGAAGACTTCATCCGGAACATGGACCTCTTCAGCTCCCGCTTGGATGAAGACTTCAGCTGGATCATGGACCACTTCAGCCCCCCGCTTGGGCTTGGATCAGGACATCAGAGGAGCTCTTCAGGACAGATCGATGAACCTGGCAGGGTGAAGATAAGGTAGGAAGATCTTCAGGGGCTTAGTGTTAGGTTTATTTAAGGGGGTTTGGGTTAGATTAGGGGTATGTGGGTGGTGGGTTGTAATGTTGGGGGGGGTATTGTATGTTTTTTTTTACAGGCAAAAGAGCTGAACTTCTTGGGGCATGCCCCGCAAAGGGCCCTGTTCAGGGCTGGTAAGGTTAAAGAGCTTTGAACTTTAGTAATTTAGAATAGGGTAGGGCATTTTTTTATTTTGGGGGGCTTTGTTATTTTATTAGGGGGCTTAGAGTAGGTGTAATTAGTTTAAAATTGTTGTAATATTTTTCTTATGTTTGTAAATATTTTTTTATTTTTTGTAACAGTTCTTTTTTATTTTTTGTACTTTAGCTAGTTTATTTAATTGTATTTATTTGTAGGAATTGTATTTAATTAATTTATTGATAGTGTAGTGTTAGGTTAATTGTAGGTAATTGTAGGTAGTTTATTTAATTAATTTATTGATAGTGTAGTGTTAGGTTTAATTGTAACTTAGGTTAGTATTTATTTTACAGGTAATTTTGTAATTATTTTAACTATTTTAGCTATTAAATAGTTCTTAACTATTTAATAGCTATTGTACCTGGTTAAAATAAATACAAAGTTACCTGTAAAATAAATATAAATCCTAAAATAGCTATAATATAATTATAATTTATATTGTAGCTATATTAGGATTTATTTTACAGGTAAGTATTTATCTTTAAATAGGAATAATTTATTTAATAAGAGTTAATTAATTTCGTTAGATGTAAATTATATTTAATTTAGGGGGGTGTTAGTGTTAGGGTTAGACTTAGCTTTAGGGGTTAATACATTTATTAGAGTAGCGGTGAGCTCCAGTCGGCAGATTAGGGGTTAATAATTGAAGTTAGGTGTCGGCGATGTTAGGGAGGGCAGATTAGGGGTTAATACTATTTATTATAGGGTTAGTGAGGCGGATTAGGGGTTAATAACTTTATTATAGTAGCGCTCAAGTCCGCTCGGCAGATTAGGGGTTAATAAGTGTAGGCAGGTGGAGGCGACGTTGTGGGGGGCAGATTAGGGGTTAATAAATATAATATAGGGGTCGGCGATGTTAGGGAA
Source organism: Bombina bombina (assembly GCF_027579735.1). Lineage (NCBI taxonomy): Eukaryota > Metazoa > Chordata > Amphibia > Anura > Bombinatoridae > Bombina > Bombina bombina. Next base: position 578,861,229 of record NC_069501.1, on the reverse strand, counting down.
GCAGATTAGGGGTACATAGGGATAATGTAAGTAGCGGCGGTTTACGGAGCGGCAGATTAGGGGTTAATAATAATATGCAGGGGTCAGCGATAGCGGGGGCGGCAGATTAGAGGTTAATAAGTGTAAGGTTAGGGGTGTTTAGACTCGGGGTACATGTTAGAGTGTTAAGTGCAGACGTAGGAAGGGTTACCGCATAGCAAACAATGGGGCTGCGTTAGGAGCTGAACGCGGCTTTTTTGCAGGTGTTTGGTTTTTTTTCAGCTCAAACAGCTCCATTGTTTCCTATGGGGGAATCGTGCACGAGCACGTTTTTGAGGCTGGCCGCTTGCGTAAGCAACTCTGGTATCGAGAGTTGAAGCTGCGTTAAAAATGCTCTACGCTCCTTTTTTGGAGCCTAACGCAGCCATTCTGTGGACTCTCAATACCAGAGTTATTTTTATGGTGCGGCCAGAAAAAAGCCGGCGTTAGTTTTTCGGGTCGTTACCGACAAAACTCCAAATCTAGCCATCTGTTCTTTATATTTAAAAAAATAAAATATAAAATTTCTATCTATCATTCTATCAGTAAATATTCATATAAATGTATAGTTTTCAAAAAAATAATCAGATACTGTTTATATTGAAATGTATATTTTTATATAAAAAGAAAATGTTCTTGTATATGAAGAACATAGGAATTTTAAGTAGTCCTAATGCACCAACGGGTTCAGCACAGTTATTCTACTGCAGTGTCGGATTAGCACGCAAGCAATAAATAATTTTATTTTTTATATATTTTTATTACATTTTACATTGTACTTCAGGGAGTTATTACATTTTACATTGTACAAAAGAAGTAATAAACTGCACTGGTATACAAAATTACAGCAGCTCCACTTGTATACTGAACATTGATAAATCAGATACCTTATTCCAAAGACCTTACACAACTATCATACATAAAAACACATAATCAACAATTGCCTTTAAAGAAGACAATTTACATCCAATTCCTGGGCTGGCCCCATATGATCTGGGGAGTCATGGCATTCACTATGGGAATAACAATTTGTTTTTAAGTAGGGATCGCCAATATTTTAATAAAAGGGCCACATTATCCAGCAAACTTCCCTATTCTTATTTTTTCTGTCGAACAGAACATCAAAAACCTCAATAGTTAGTTGTTCAATCAAAGCAAAGCAAATTACTTTAATACTTGGGATTTTTTGACAAGAGACATTCTTTCAGAATACATTTCCTCACCATTACAATTACCATGGCCACAAAAATGGCCTTCTTATTATCTACCTTAGCATCTAGATATACTGTATGATGTTCGTAAAATTGATATGTAAGCTTATACTCAACATTTTAGAAATCCAAAAACAAATTTTTGCCTAAAATTGCTTAATCTTGGGTCAATCCCCCAAAAATGTTTAAGTGACATGTTATCTCTGCTACATTTAATACATTTATTTTCAGCCCATTTGCTGGCCTTCCTTGGGGTAATATAGAACTTGTGGAGCATTTTTACTTGTGATTTGTTAAAGTACGAATCAAGTGTAACCTGCTGAATAAATCTCAAGCTTCTTGCAATTTCCCCCTCTCCCAGAAGCATATCAGCTTCTTTCTGCCAGCCCTAAATTATATTCAACTTGTGAGTCCAACAGAGCTTTATAAATCGCTGAGTAGGAATACTTCCCCTCTGAAAAAAATTAAAAGATATACTAAGACAATGCGGCTCCCATATTAATGCGATGTAGTGAGATACTTGCAAGTATGAAAAGTAGTGAGTCGGGTAAAGCAAATTTTGATTAAATCTCTACAAATTATTTTACAGCTTTATTCTTATAATCCAATAAATCCCCTATTCTTTTTAACTTTCGTTTTTCCCACAATTTAAAATTCTGAGAATTTAATCCTGGAGAGAATTTACAGTTCCCTGTAATTAACAGATAAATAAAGCATTGATGACTGGTCCCCAAAATTCTATGTATCCTGCTCCCGGCTTTCAAAGTGCCTTTATATATATATATATATATATATATATATATATATATATATATATATATATATATATATAAAACACGGAAGGGAACTGCACTCTCATACCGGACCGGGTACACATCCCATGACCCTGCAACATGCTCAGCCCTGGGTGCCACTGGCACTCACAGGAAGCTGTGCTGTCCCCAGAGCCACAAGCAGTTAACCCCAGACAGGTCTGGGTGCAAGAACCATAGGGAAAATTACAAAACAAATTAATACAACACACAGAGAAAACCCAGCACTCACTTACAAGCTCTCAGCTAAGATTTAAAAGCAAAAATGGAAAGGTTAGTCACCGCATCTGGCCAAATGGGACAAGCTCAGGTACCACGTCAAGGTCCTCTCCAATACCCGAGATCCTAAAACAGCCACACAATGCAAGCTTTCAAATCCAAACAAACTGAAAACAAGGGAAGGGTGCACAGGAATATGTAACCACCCTAGACATATACAAAACACGGAAGGGAACCGCACTCTCATACCGGACCGGGTACACATCCCATGGCCCTGCAACATGCTCAGCCCTGGGTGCCACTGGCACTCACAGGAAGCTGTGCTGTCCCCAGAGCCACAAGCAGTTAACCCCAGACAGGTCTGGGTGCAAGAACCATAGGGAAAATTACAAAACAAATTAATACAACACACAGAGAAAACCCAGCACTCACTTACAAGCTCTCAGCTAGGATTTAAAAGCAAAAATGGAAAGGTTAGTCACCGCATCTGGCCAAATGGGACAAGCTCAGGTACCACGTCAAGGTCCTCTCCAATACCCGAGACCCTAAAACAGCCACACAATGCAAGCTTTCAAATCCAAACAAACTGAAAACAAGGGAAGGGTGCACAGGAATATGTAACCACCCTAGACATATACAAAACATGGAAGGGAACTGCACTCTCATACCGGACCGGGTACACATCCCATGACCCTGCAACATGCTCAGCCCTGGGTGCCACTGGCACTCACAGGAAGCTGTGCTGTCCCCAGAGCCACAAGCAGTTAACCCCAGACAGGTCTGGGTGCAAGAACCATAGGGAAAATTACAAAACAAATTAATACAACACACAGAGAAAACCCAGCACTCACTTACAATCTCTCAGCTAAGATTTAAAAGCAAAAATGGAAAGGTTAGTCACCGCATCTGGCCAAATGGGACAAGCTCAGGTACCACGTCAAGGTCCTCTCCAATACCCGAGACCCTAAAACAGCCACACAATGCAAGCTTTCAAATCCAAACAAACTGAAAACAAGGGAAGGGTGCACAGGAATATGTAACCACCCTAGACATATACAAAACACGGAAGGGAACTGCACTCTCATACCGGACCGGGTACACATCCCATGACCCTGCAACATGCTCAGCCCTGGGTGCCACTGGCACTCACAGGAAGCTGTGCTGTCCCCAGAGCCACAAGCAGTTAACCCCAGACAGGTCTGGGTGCAAGAACCATAGGGAAAATTACAAAACAAATTAATACAACACACAGAGAAAACCCAGCACTCACTTACAAGCTCTCAGCTAGGATTTAAAAGCAAAAATGGAAAGGTTAGTCACCGCATCTGGCCAAATGGGACAAGCTCAGGTACCACGTCAAGGTCCTCTCCAATACCCGAGACCCTAAAACAGCCACACAATGCAAGCTTTCAAATCCAAACAAACTGAAAACAAGGGAAGGGTGCACAGGAATATGTAACCACCCTAGACATATACAAAACACGGAAGGGAACCGCACTCTCATACCGGACCGGGTACACATCCCATGACCCTGCAACATGCTCAGCCCTGGGTGCCACTGGCACTCACAGGAAGCTGTGCTGTCCCCAGAGCCACAAGCAGTTAACCCCAGACAGGTCTGGGTGCAAGAACCATAGGGAAAATTACAAAACAAATTAATACAACACACAGAGAAAACCCAGCACTCACTTACAAGCTCTCAGCTAGGATTTAAAAGCAAAAATGGAAAGGTTAGTCACCGCATCTGGCCAAATGGGACAAGCTCAGGTACCACGTCAAGGTCCTCTCCAATACCCGAGACCCTAAAACAGCCACACAATGCAAGCTTTCAAATCCAAACAAACTGAAAACAAGGGAAGGGTGCACAGGAATATGTAACCACCCTAGACATATACAAAACATGGAAGGGAACTGCACTCTCATACTGGACCGGGTACACATCCCATGACCCTGCAACATGCTCAGCCCTGGGTGCCACTGGCACTCACAGGAAGCTGTGCTGTCCCCAGAGCCACAAGCAGTTAACCCCAGACAGGTCTGGGTGCAAGAACCATAGGGAAAATTACAAAACAAATTAATACAACACACAGAGAAAACCCAGCACTCACTTACAAGCTCTCAGCTAAGATTTAAAAGCAAAAATGGAAAGGTTAGTCACCGCATCTGGCCAAATGGGACAAGCTCAGGTACCACGTCAAGGTCCTCTCCAATACCCGAGACCCTAAAACAGCCACACAATGCAAGCTTTCAAATCCAAACAAACTGAAAACAAGGGAAGGGTGCACAGGAATATGTAACCACCCTAGACATATACAAAACACGGAAGGGAACTGCACTCTCATACCGGACCGGGTACACATCCCATGACCCTGCAACATGCTCAGCCCTGGGTGCCACTGGCACTCACAGGAAGCTGTGCTGTCCCCAGAGCCACAAGCAGTTAACCCCAGACAGGTCTGGGTGCAAGAACCATAGGGGTATGTATATGTCTAGGGTGGTTACATATTCCTGTGCACCCTTCCCTTGTTTTCAGTTTGTTTGGATTTGAAAGCTTGCATTGTGTGGCTGTTTTAGGGTCTCGGGTATTGGAGAGGACCTTGACGTGGTACCTGAGCTTGTCCCATTTGGCCAGATGCGGTGACTAACCTTTCCATTTTTGCTTTTAAATCTTAGCTGAGAGCTTGTAAGTGAGTGCTGGGTTTTCTCTGTGTGTTTTATATATATATATATATATATATATATATATATATATATATATTTATATATATATATATATTTATATATATAACTGTATATATATATATATATATATATATATCACAGCAATATATATATTATTATATACCAGAACAAAGGATCCACACTCTCTTGCATTAAGTGTATGCTTTATTAGTGACATTTTGGGGATCAAACGCTGTTTAATCCCCCGAAACATCACTAATAAAGCATACACTTGATGCAGGTGCAGATCCTTTGTTGTTGTATATCTCCTCTACTCCTGTCACCCTGGCACGCTGAATGTAGGCGAGAGTGCAAATCCTTTTGCTATTTTGTATATATATATATATATAGAAGAGAATCTTATCCCTGAATATCCAGTAACTCCCATATACCACTACTTTCCCAAAGTACATAAAGATCTTAAGAACCTCCCAGGACGTCCCATATTCGCAGGTATTGAATCACTGAATGAACCATTATCAGAACTTATGGATCATTTTCTCCAACCTTTAGTAAAAAAACTACCTAGTTACATACAGGACACAACATCTTTACTATTAGAATTACAACAGATTAAATGGAAACAATCCTATCATTTTTTTGTAGCTGATGTCTCGTCACTCTATACCTCTATACAACATGCTAAAGGCCTTGATGCTATTGGATATTTTCTTGAAAGATATAGTAATGAAAAGAATACAAAACAATTTGTATTGAATTCCATTGACTATCTTCTAACACATAACTTTTTTATGTTCGATGGGGGCTTCTATCTCCAGAGATGTGGGACTGCTATAGGGGCAAAATTCGCCCCATGCTATGCCAACCTGTTTATGGGTTGGTGGGAGCAGTCTCACGTCTTTGGACATAGGAATCCCTATAGAGAGAACATTATTTTGTATGCTCGTTATATAGACGACTTGTTTTTTATTTTGGATTGTGGGGAGATAGAGACAGAAGCATTCTGCACCTACTTGAATAGGAACAACTGTGGTATTAGCTTTTTAGGTGAACAAAGTCAGAATTACATGAGTTTTTTGGATGTTAAAATATCAGCGAATGTAGAAGAATAAATCGTTGAGACTGATCTCTTTAGAAAATCCACAGCAGGGAACACCATTTTAGAATTTAGTTCCAATCATCCCCGACATACACTTTTGGGTATTCCCAAGGGGCAGTTCATTCATGCAAAACGGAACTGTTCCAATCAAACTAATTATGAAAAACAAGTCAGTAATATGACACAACGCTTGAAAGAAAGAGTATACAATAACAATATCCTCAAAAAGGCCAAAATAGAAATCCATTGTATCCCTAGGGAGAAACTTCTAACTTACAAAACAAGAAACAAAAAGGAATATTAACAAAAAACGAAATTCATTACGGCTTATAGCACACAGTATGGAGAGATATGTAAAATCATTAGGGATAGTATCCCGATACTAAGTGCTGATCCCGTCATGAAGAAAATAAAACAGGATGGGTGTGAATTTATCTCTAAAAAGGGCAAAACAATTGGTAATCTCGTATCGCCATCAGACCTTCCAAAAGAGAATAATACCTGTTGGCTAAAACAACAGAAAGGTTTTTTCAAATGTAGAAAAAACATCTGTAAAACGTGTGATCATGTAGTGGAAGGGAACAATTGTAAGTCCACCACGAGTCGTACACATGAGATAAAATTCCATATAAATTGCAATACAACACATGTAATTTATCTCCTTACGTGTAGAGGGTGTTTGAAACAGTATATAGGGAGAACCAAGAGACCCCTAAAGGATAGAGTGTTACAACATCTCAGATCCATTGAGAATGAAAACTCTAATACTCCAATAGCTAAACATTTTAGGGAATATCATAACTCTAGCCCAAAGCTTTTGTAAGTACAGGGAATTGATCATGTACCCAAGTGGAAAAGAGGGAGAAATAGGGAGAATAAACTGAACTTTAGAGAGTTTTTTTGGATTTTTACCCTTAATACTTCCATCCCAGGTGGTCTAAATTTCAGGAGGGACATTGACTTATATATTTAGGAAAAATCTATTGTACTTTTAAGGCACCAAGATAATAGAAACAGAACCTAATTATATAAAATAATAGTGAAAATTTTTATAATTTCTAAAAATAACAAAAAGGAAAAAAAAATATTATTTTGATAAGGTCTGTTAGAATTGGTCTAGACATATTAACTGTTCATTAGTATTATATCATTAGTAGCCAGGATATTTGTGTTGGAGAATGCAGTAGGGTATGCAATATCAAAGTGGTATGTACCTTTAAAAATGTAAATGTATAAAAAGCCGGAAAGAGCCGTTGTTCCTCTATGCAGTGAACAAGTGCAATGTGCACGAAACATGTCTGCTGAGGAACACGGCTATGTACAGCATACCTTATGCAACACTGGATGTTTTTACTATTTTTGGAAATAAAGATTTATTTTTTTACAACTTTTAAACCTGCCTACGGATTTGTGCTTTGGACTTGCCTGTATTCTTTATATATATATATAAATATGTGTATGTATCTATATATGTGTATAAATATACATAATTACGTTTTTATATGTGTAAATATGTATGTGCACAAATACATACAACATATATATGCATAGAAACACATAAATACATATATAAAAAGACTACTTTTGAGCTCTTCTCAGTGAAATACCTTGAAAAATGCAGTATCATTTGTATTAATTTTTAATGTATTTTAATATGTTTTTAATAGATGAACAATCCTATGTTCTATGCTCTTTATACATTTATATATATATATATATATATATATATATATATATATATATATATATATATATACAAACAAAGAGGTATCAGCGCACATCCATTTTCAAAAGCACAACATATTTTTTACTGCTGCAAAAAATTGCCTGCATATACATCAAGAGACAACTATCTTTTTTTAAATATTGGGAACTTAGTCACACAATATGGCCATATTTTGCTTAGCCAGTCACCACTTACAAGGTGCCCCAATTCGACTGGTCCTACTCTAAATCCTTTTGCCACAGAGGGCTGAAACATTCCTGCTTTTACTCTTCATAATAGAATGAGACTCCCTGGCTTTTTATTCACAACTCTTTAACACTGTAATGAGCACACCTGAACTTGGGTGGGGTGCTTAAACCAATGGGAGATGGTCAGTCTCCCTGGTAATTTTAAATACAAATACAAAATTTGTTTTTTAGCACACCTTACAAAAAGTTTAAATCAACATCTGGGAGTGCTGCCAATATGACCCAGTAATTACACAAACAAAGAGGTATCAGCGCACATCCATTTTCAAAAGCACAACATATTTTTTACTGCTGCAAAAAATTGCCTGCATATACATCAAGAGACAACTATCTTTTTTTAAATATTGGGAACTTAGTCACACAATATGGCCATATTTTGCTTAGCCAGTCACCGCTTACAAGGTGCCCCAATTCGACTGGTCCTACTCTAAATCCTTTTGCCACAGAGGGCTGAAACATTCCTGCTTTTACTCTTCATAATAGAATGAGACCTGAACTTGGGTGGGGTGCTTAAAAATGCAGGCAATTTTTTGCAGCAGTAAAAAATATGTTGTGCTTTTGAAAATGGATGTGCGCTGATACCTCTTTGTTTGTGTAATTACTGGGTCATATTGGCAGCACTCCCAGATGTTGATTTAAACTTTTTGTAAGGTGTGCTAAAAAAACAAATTTTGTATTTGTATTTAAAATTACCAGGGAGACTGACCATCTCCCATTGGTTTAAGCACCCCACCCAAGTTCAGGTGTGCTCATTACAGTGTTAAAGAGTTGTGAATAAAAAGCCAGAAAGTCTCATTCTATTATGAAGAGTAAAAGCAGGAATGTTTCAGTCCTCTGTGGCAAAAGGATTTAGAGTAGGACCAGTCGAATTGGGGAACCTTGTAAGCGGTGACTGGCTAAGCAAAATATGGCCATATTGTGTGACTAAGTTCCCAATATTTAAAAAAAGATAGTTGTCTCTTGATGTATATGCAGGCAATTTTTTGCAGCAGTAAAAAATATGTTGTGCTTTTGAAAATGGATGTGCGCTGATACCTCTTTGTTTGTGTAATTACTGGGTCATATTGGCAGCACTCCCAGATGTTGATTTAAACTTTTTGTAAGGTGTGCTAAAAAACCAAATTTTGTATTTGTATATATATATATATATATAAAATAAAATATATATCTATCTACACTATGGGGTCGATTTATGAAGCAGTAGATGCTGTTTCCGACCCACTCCACTTCAGTTCCGCCTCTGAGGTGGCGGACAGCAATCAGCCTGATCGAATACAATCGGGTTGATTAACACCCCCTGCTGGCGGCCTGCAGGGGGCGGTATTGCACCAGCTGTTCACAAGAACTGCTGGTGCAATGATAAATGCAGAGAGCGTATGCTGTCGGCATTTATCGATGTGGGGCGGACATGATTCACTAAAGCGCACCATGATAAATTTACCCCTTAATCTATATCGGTTAATATTGATATAGATATATAGTTTTCAAAAAAATTAATCAGATACTGTATATATTGAAATATATATTTATAAATAAAAATAAAATTTTCTTCTATGTGAAGAACATAGGAATTTTAAGTAGTCCTAACGCACCTTCGGGTTTAGCACAGTTGAATTATTGCAGTGTCGGGTTAGCACGCAAGCAATAAATCATTTTAATAAATTAATAAATAAAGTTTTTTATCAGCGCTCCCCAAAGAAGCCTATGAAGAGAAGTTAGCGTCCTCGTGATATCCAAAGTCCTGATGAGCCAGCCTTGGTCTTTTGCTCTTGTGCTACCAACTTGTAACACGCTAATTGCGGCCGCAATATTTTACTTTGAGTGTAGTTAGCATTCGAGTGGGAAACAAATTTGCCACTTGCAATCTGGCCCAATATAAGTTCACGAAAGAAGCAGTATCAACGTGGAGAAGCGTCTGGCAGTAGCTCTGATTCCTCAACAGATTTTTCTCACGAAGAAGGAGCAGACAGTCCAGGCGGCAGGGCCGGAAATATTGTAACCATCATCAAGGATGCTCAGGTAACACAGAAGACCGGCAAAGCGACATTGAACAGGACAACCAGAGCCCGCAACAAAGTATAGTTATTAACATATCGGACTGTGCTTTAAATGAGAGAGAGTCTGCGATCCTTCAGAAGGGTCTTTCCTTTTGCCCTTACAGAGACTGTGATTTTTTTCAATCTTAGGAAAGATATTTATAGATTTTTTCAAAATATCAGGTTGAAGTTTTGGCACAGTAACCGGATTGAGAATAACTCTGATAAGGACTCTAGTCTAAAGAATTCTATGAATGTTTTTGGCAATATGAGTGGTAAGGTAATAAGTGATAATTGCAATAAACCATTAAGCATCAAACATTTGGGTTTATTTAATAAAAGTTAATTTCATCCTGTTAACACTCATCATAGTATAGAAACATTTGAACAATTTGTTCTATCAGACTTAGATAAATTGCAGTATAAAGTACAACATCAGAAATCTAAACAGCCAAGATTAGCCAATTTTACATCAGCTGATCAGTTAGCCCTTAAGATCTTAAAATCCGATGAGAGATTAATTTTGAAGCAGGCAGATAAGGGCAGAGCTACAGTTATTCTGAAGAAGGCAGATTATAGAACTGGGATTTGGCAACAGTTAAATACTGGTAATGAATATAGGGAGATTCAAGGTAATCCTGTTATCAAAATTAATAAGGAGATACAGATAACCATTAAGTTTGCATTGAATAATTGCATTGTGGATGATAAAACGGCTAAATTTTTGACAGTTAAAGATCCAATTACACCTGTTTTGTACATATTACCTAAGATCCATAAGTCCTTAACTGCTCCACCAGGACGCCCAATTGTGGCTGGTATTGATTCTATTTTTTCCAAAGTCTCGATATTTCTGGATAAGATATTGAGACCCCTGGTGGAGCAGTCAAGTACATTTGTGAGGGACACTAATGATTTTTTATTAAAACTTAAGGATTTGCAACTCCAGACTGACAAGTTTATTCTTTTTAGTCTGGATGTTGCTAGCCTGTATACGTCCATTACACATGCAAGTGGCTTAGGGGCTGTACAACATGCACTATTGACTGCTGGTATTTACTCAAAGACACAGATTTGGTTCATCATGCAATTATTGGAGATAATATTATACAATAATTACTTTTTGTTTGAGTATTGTTTTTATTTGCAGTTACAGGGCACAGCCATGGGCTCCAACGTCGCCCCAAATTATGCCAATATTTTTAGGAATTTGTTTGAAGAGAAATTTGTGTTTGAGAATTCCTTGTTTCATCAGTATGGCACCACCTGGTGGTGCTATATTGACGATATTTTTGGGATATGGCTGGGCGACGTTGGAGACCTTGAGCTGTTTGTTTTAGAGCTGAATAACTCCACATGTAATATCAAATTTAAGTTATCATACAGTGAGGTGTATATTGATTTTTTGGATGTGACTGTCTCAAAGGATGGATTTGGCTTTAAAACTGATATATTCAGGAAAGACCCGGACAGAAACAATCTATTGGTTTACAATAGTGCCCATCATCCTACTTTGATAAAGTCATTACCCAAGAGTGAAATGCTACGAGTTAAACGCATTGTGACAGAGGAGTCGAAAGTCCCTGTTAGACTCTCTGAAATGGGGCAAGAATTTCTGGAAAGGGGTTACCCTAGGGATTTAATTTCTAACACCATTAAAACTGTATCCCTGATGGATAGGGATTCCCTTCTAAAGCCACAGCAATCTAAGAAGAATAGTAAGAAGGATGATAAGAGAATAATTTTTGTGACTGAATATTCTAGACAAAGTCAGCAGGTTGCCAGAATTATTCGCAAACATTGGGATATCTTGAGTAAATGTAATTTGGGGGTGGATGAGTTTAGCCAATTGCCAATGCCAGCTTACAAGTGAAGCAAAATCTTGAGAGATGTCTTAATCCGGGCTGACATTGGCTCTGGGAGGACACTATCCCAACATTACATTACTAAGAAAAATTTGGGCTGTTTTCCCTGCCTTGGATGCAGTAATTGTAATTCAATAATTAAAAGCCCAAATGTTCTACATCCTCATACTGATCATAAATTTTATTATAAGGAACACTATACATGCAATACCAGTTATGTTATATACATGATTAAGTGCCCATGTGGGTGGGCCTATATTGGAGAGTCCTCGAGGAGGTGTCCGTGACCGCATTACTGAACACCAAAGAAATATCAGATGTAAAGTAATGACAGCTCCTGTGGCACATCATTTTCTAGCAGCAGGTCATCACATTAGCCAACTCCGGTTCCAGGTTATTGAGCAGATCAAAGTACCTAGAAGAGGTAGAAATAGAGATTTATTGCTCAAACAACGTGAGACCTTTTGGATCTTTCATCTTGATACCCTGGAACCGAAGGGGTTAAATAGGGATATAAATTGGTCAGTATTCTATTAGGGGGACATTGTATGTATCTTTTTAGAATATTTGCATGTCTTGAATTGATTCCTTGTATTCAAGTATAGAATTTGTAGTGAGTTTAAAGATTTTGGAGAGTGTATCTATTATCAGCAACATTTATTATACATATTGATTATGATTTTTTTTTTTTTTCAATTTGTTTTTCAATTTTTAACGTTGGTTTCCAATTAATGTTGGGGATACTGTATATATGTACATGCACTATTTTTGTTTCATATTTTGGGTGTTAGATTTGGATTGGCTCTGGAGGCTTCATAGCTGTTTGTTATATGTATTTTTGTCAGATTTATCCTATGTTATAACAATAGATGGCGCCATTTGTTACAAGCTAAGTTCTTGTTATAATTACAATAAATATACCAAATATCACAAAGAAAAAAAATGTGAAATAAATGTGATAACAAAAATCATAAAAGGAAAACCAAATAAAGTTCTGAATCAAGGATATGTCTGTGTCCTCTGGATGAGTTTTTCAGCTTGTTAGCATTCCTCAGTGAGATCCCATGAAAAAGGAAACAGAAAATTGCAACATAGTGTGAATCTGTAATGGCACTTTGAGGAAGTAAATATGATAGTGAAAGACAGCACCTATTTTCCTTGTGGGGCACGGGAAAAGGGTTAGCCAGACCCCAATGTATATCCAAGAAGAAGTATTTATCCAGCCACCAGTTGAATTTTAAAAAGACCTTTATTCATTTCTTACAGGGTCCATCATATCAACAACGTTTCAAACCTATGCCAGGTTCTTAATCATGTCTACTGAATAGTATACAGGTGTGTCTTTTATACCTGTCCATTTTCTATCAGACATTAAGTTCAATGATCCTAAAACATTTGGTATTAAAGGTAAAAGTAAATTCAACCCACCAACACAACATAGTGTAGCTACATTTGCAAAATTAGTCCAAAAAGAAGTAAAAAATCTCTTAAAGAGAAACAAAAAGAGAGAACTAGTACACATTGATAGGAAGCAACAAGAAACCATTAACAAGTTAAAAAATAACAATGAAATCATAATAAAGGAAGCAGATAAGGGCGGAGCAGTGGTACTATTAAATAAAATTGATTATGTGAAAGAGATACAGAGACAACTAAATGACACCACAGTATATGAAGCCTTGATTAGAGATCCCACAATTCAAATAGGGAAAGAAATAGAACGTATCACCAATGCAGCAGTCAAAAATGGTATTATTACAAATGAATTCAAAGAATGTCTCATTGAAAAAAACCCAATAAGACCAGTCATATACATTTCACCAAAAATACACAAAGATAAATATCAACCACCAGGACGCCCAATAGTGGCAGGAGTTAATTCTATTTTCTCAAAAATTGCAATATTTTTAGACAAAGTATTACAGCCCTATCTATTAGACACTTCTTCATATTTGAAAGACACTAATGACTTTCTTGCTAAACTAAAAGACATTGGACAAATTGGAGACAAATGCATATTGTATACATTAGACGTCACTAGCTTATATACATCAATCAAACACACCAGTGGCATTGAAGCAGTAACTAATACATTGAAAACCAATAACAAATACAACGAAGATGAAATACAATTCCTTATAGATCTATTATCGGTCATATTATACCACAATTATTTTTTATTTCAAGACACTTTTTTTCTACAAAAGCAAGGCACTGCAATGGGCTCCAGTGTAGCCCCAACATATGCCAATATTTTTATGTCCCACATAGAAGAGAAATTCATATATTCACATCCATTATTTTTAAAATATGGCGCAGCATGGTGGAGATTTGTGGATGACATATTTGGCATATGGTGGGGAGACACTGGTAGCCTACTGCAATTTGTTCAACATCTTAATACATCAGTAGCTGGTCTCAAATTTACACTCAACATGGAGGAAACAGGAGTTGCATTCTTAGACACTTTTGTATATAAAGAACAAGGCTTCTTAAAAACTGACTTATATGTGAAACCCACAGACAAAAATAAAGTATTACAATATAACAGTTTCCATTCAAAAAAAACAATAGAAGCAATACCCCAAGGTCAATTTAAAAGAGTAAAAAGAATAGTGACTGACGAAAAGAGATGTGACATAAGACTAAATGAAATGGCAGATAAATTTAAAAGAAGAGGGTACCCAGAAGAACTAATTACAAAACAGTTGGAATACTTTAAAAATAAGGAAACTAATAACACTAAAAAAAACAAAGAAAACAGAATGATATTTGTTACCCAATACAACTCCCTAGGAACAAAAATATCACACATCATAAATAGACACTGGCATATATTGAGAGACTGTAATCCCCAAGTGGAGGACTTCAAAAATATTCCTATGGTAGCTTATAAAAAGACCAAAAATTTGAGAGATGAACTAGTAAGAGCAGATATAGGTAGCAATAGGAAGACTTTACAAACAACATTGGGGTCTGATAATAGAGGGTGTTATCCCTGCCTTCATTGCAGTCACTGTAGTTCAATAATTAAAGGGAAAGATTTTCTTCACCCCATTAAGGGAACCAAATACCCTATAAAGAAATATCTAACATGTAGAAGCACATATGCTATTTATCTCATCAAATGTCCGTGTGCCAGGATTTATATAGGAGAAACGAGCAGGGAGGTAAGAACAAGAATCACTGAACACAAATCCAACATTAGAAACAAAAATATGGAGGCCCCTGTTTCCTGTCACTTCCTCTCCATGGGTCATAACATCAGTCAACTTAGATTTCAAGTTATTGAACAAGTTGACAGACCCAGGAGGGGAGGTGACAGAGACCAGATGCTCAAAAGAAGGGAGATGTTTTGGATAAATAGATTAAACACAATGATACCTGAAGGCTTAAATAAAGATTTTGAATGGTCATTATTTTTTTGACTATGATAGCATATACCTGTAGTAGCAAATTTGATTCTGATATTATAATGTGTATAGGTTTTAATTATATGTATATAAATTTGGTTTTAAATTTTCATGTGACAAACATACATAAACAATGAAGAGACTAACTCAAAACATAAGAATTTATAGTAAATTTCTTTAGATAATTTGTCACATGCAATTTTAAATTTTAACCACAAGATGGCACTATTGTGCAATCTGATAGAAAATGGACAGGTATAAAAGACACACCTGTATACTATTCAGTAGACATGATTAAGAACCTGGCATAGGTTTGAAACGTTGTTGATATGATGGACCCTGTAAGAAATGAATAAAGGTCTTTTTAAAATTCAACTGGTGGCTGGATAAATACTTCTTCTTGGATATACTTTGAGGAAGTAGTTGTTTTATAACAAATGACTACTCACATTTGTTGGAGCTTTCGACTAAGCTCAAGGATATGCGCACTCCCACTTTATACTGATGGGAAAACAGTACACTAGGCAAAACTTGGATACAAATTTATTTTAAAATATATAAAAGCGTCACATAAGCCTTGATAACACCACAATGTAAGGGTACAAAAGCAGATATGCTGTAATAAATGCTTCAAATCGCCAAACTTGCAAAGAGGTAAATGGATCAGCAGGAGTGTGACCGCCGAAACCAAAACCTCTTTAGTAGCAAGACAGTAGCGCTAAGCCCCCAGGTGTCCTGGCTAGTGTAGAGACGTGATAAAACTCAATATAGAACAGTTCAGTTCCGACGTACGTTTCGCAGGTATGCTTTGTCAAGGCATACCTGCGAAACGTACGTCGGAACTGAACTGTTCTATATTGAGTTTTATCACGTCTCTACACTAGCCAGGACACCTGGGGGCTTAGCGCTACTGTCTTGCTACTAAAGAGGTTTTGGTTTCGGCGGTCACACTCCTGCTGATCCATTTACCTCTTTGCAAGTTTGGCGATTTGAAGCATTTATTACAGCATATCTGCTTTTGTACCCTTACATTGTGGTGTTATCAAGGCTTATGTGACGCTTTTATATATTTTAAAATAAATTTGTATCCAAGTTTTGCCTAGTGTACTGTTTTCCCATCAGTATAAAGTGGGAGTGCGCATATCCTTGAGCTTAGTCGAAAGCTCCAACAAATGTGAGTAGTCATTTGTTATAAAACAACTACTTCCTCAAAGTGCCATTACAGATTCACACTATGTTGCAATTTTCTGTTTCCTTTTTCATGGGATCTCACTGAGGAATGCTAACAAGCTGAAAAACTCATCCAGAGGACACAGACATATCCTTGATTCAGAACTTTATTTGGTTTTCCTTTTATGATTTTTGTTATCACATTTATTTCATAAGTTCTTGTTATAGATTGTAAGGGTTAAACCCCAGGATGCTATTTAAACAGGTGATTCTGTACAATTGTTTAACACATGATTAAGGGGCATGGGCCCTGAAACGTCGTGGTTTTTTTTCTGACCTTGTTATGATTTAATATATCATATTAAAGATATTTTGGCATATTTGGATACCCTCCTCCTCTTGTTTTTCCAATATAAGTAGCACACATTTGTTTATGATCCAAATGCTCTTTGTAATAAATTAGATTAGATTTTAGTGGGCATTACATGTAATTGGAATTAAAATTTAGAAGCCTTGCCAGTAAAATTGTATTCTCCTAACAAAGTCCAATCCCAAACTTGTACATTTTCACACATTTTTCTCACTGCTCTTTCATTAGTGAATCTTTCTCTAGTAAATAAATTACTAGATAAATACATTTAAATGTCAGTATATTAATTTCCATATCATGAAACCCTTTCATATTACAAATATGCCCATTTGTTGTAATGAAAATAAGAACAGAAATATGTATGCTTCCTGCGTGCTAACATTTACCGTCAATTGTCGATATGTATGAGTTCTCTAAGATTGAGAAACGTATAATATGCAACGGAAGACACTTTGCATTTCACCTTTACAACGAAGAACATTTCATTTTCTCTGGGAATTATTCCATATGATAACAACGCAAGATCTGGGCGATAGATTTGATAAATTCACAATACATCATAAACATTTTTGAGAATCATTCCCCTCGGCACAGCGTTTATGCTCCAGTAGTGATAGCTCATGAAGAAGATGTAAACAGCACTATCAAGAGTGTGCTTGGAATTTGCATAAGATACAAGGCCTGATGATCAAAAACTCACTGGTATGGAGAAAATTATCATACAAAATCTTTAAGGGTGGTTTTTATACATTATATTGTATGTATGTGTCTCTTCTTCCCATTTAGAACCCTGCATAGCGAGATCAACATATCTTAAGCTAGAATTTGCCATTCTCATTTCAATAGTTTTTTATTGAGGTTGCTAGAGTTTACAACAATAGTCAAACAGTTTACAATACAGAAGAATAGACTATTATACATTATAATGGCAAGGCACTAGAATATTGCAGTCTGCCTATTTAATTTAGGATTAAAATTGTCAAAAAAAAAATAACACTGATTAAACAACATACAAAAAGACTAAGAGCCTAAGATCCATGAATTGGAATCTCTTTTTTTATGTATTATTGGTTCCTCTTATTTCTCGGAGGGTCGCTCATGGGCCCTATTGCACATATGTTGCATAGAAAGGAACTCTAATGATATAAACAGCCACTCTTGGGCCATGGAATGTAACTTATTAACTGGCTATTTATAATAGGTTATGCAAATATATATTCTACATTTAATGGTACATACGGTCACTCTTAAACCTAGTTTGATCCGTTCAAAACTGAAAAAAACAATGATGGAGTTGATGCTAAGAATACATGTCAGCGTTGCATATTATGGGATAATATATGATAAAGTGACCGCATGTAGTAATTGTATAGTATGATTTGGGAAGCGTATAGTTTATGTAGATTTTTCTGTAGATATGGAGGAGTAAAGATTGTAGTATTATGGACAGATATGATTATAAATAACAAAAGCAAGACTTGTCAAAATATAAGTCCTATAGATGACGTTGTAATTGTTGACTGCCCTTTCTGTAGAATATAGCTTAGATTGCAGTCTGCATGGTATTGAGAATAAAAAGGAAGAAAGTGAATTAGGTAACACAATGTTTTAACCTAAGTGGACTAGGAAAAGTCTTGTAAGCTACCCTGGCTTTTAAAGTGAAATATAATCAAAGTCTGTCATAGGCTACAGTTATGAGCTTCTACTCTCACTCCTTAAGGAGTATTATCGGGTTTTTGTAAAATAGTGTACACCTTCCTGTCACTACAGGCATGTTGCTACAGCTGTAGGCCAACATAAGTGGAAGGCACAATGCCAGTAACATTTTCAGGTATGATTAACCACCTTTCAGATATCAATGTTGGTATACAAAATTGGGCAATCCAGGGTACTTTAGCACTTTGAATATATGTTAAAGGGCCAGTCTACCATAGAATTGTTCTTGTTTTAAAAGATAGATAATCCCTTTATTACCCATTCCCCAGTTTTGCATAACCAACACAGATATATTAATACACTTTTTACCTCTGTGATTACCTTGTATCTAGGAACCTTCTTCCAGCCCACTGATCACATGACTGTGACTGTTTATTATCTATTGTCTTAAATTTAGCATTGTTTTGTGCTAAATCTTAAATAACCCCCTGTGCCTAAACACAGTGTTACCTATATGGCCCACGTGTACTTTCTGTCTCTTTGTGTTGAAAATAGATTTAAAAAGCCTGTGATAAGAGGCAGCCCTCAAAGACTTAGAAATTAGCATATGAGCCTACCTAGGTTTAGTTTAAACTAAGAATGCCAAGAGAAAAAAGCAAATTTGATGATAAAAGTAAATTGGAAAGTTGATTAAAATTAAAAGTCCTATCTGAATAATGAAAGTTTAATTTATACTAGACTGTCCCTTTAATGCTAATTTACTATTAACCTAATGTAGATTGAGCATATATGCTAATATACAATATACAGAATAGTGAATCCAAATGAGCTTCTGATATGGTCTATATTGTCCTACACTTAAAGGGCCATAATACCCAAATGTTTAAACACTTGAAAGTGATGCAGCATAGCTGTAAAAAGCTGACTATAAAATATCTCCTGAACATCTCTATGTAAAAAAGAAAGATATTTTACCTCAAAAGTTCCTCAGTAGCCACCTCCCATTGTAAAGGATTTCTAAGCAGCATTTTAGTGTGTCTGTCCTGGGACAGCTGAAAGGACGAGCCTCGTGAACTCTCATATTATTTCACCAATCAGGTAAAGGAAGCTTACGATGAAATCTCATGAGAGTTAAGTCAAATCTCATGAGATCACAGTAAGAGTTCATGACCTCAGCACTGCTGATGCTGATTGGCTGCTGTTCATTTCTTCATTTTTATTTTTTTTTACCTGCAGCTGGGAGCAGGTGAAGTATATCTTTTTACACAGAACTTACTCTGCTGAGCTGAGGAGATTGTGAGGTAAAATATCTTCCTTTTTTTATATAGAGATGCTCAGGTGATATTTTCCTGTCAGATTTTTACAGTTATGCTGCATCAGTTTCAAGTGATATAGCATATGAGTATTATGTCCCTTTAAGTCAAATGATAGATGAATAACCTGCAGCATAAAATACATAACAAAAACCTAGGTAGGGGTCACACTTTAGGGAGAGTTAGATAGTGGATATAAGAGTTTAGATTATTAGTATTGAGAATAGTACATACATGGAAGTCTAAATCCAAGTGAAATATATAGAAGGGCAATGAGAAGAGGGTCTCTTCTTTCAGCAATCTGAGAAATTTAAGGACATAAAGTTGAGAACTTAGAAAAGGGTCGAGCCGTGCTGTATTGAAGCATTCTAGCTTGCGAGAAGAAATGCTGTTCAGTGAGTATCCCATCAGGACTCAATACCAGTTTTGCTAGCTGAGGACAAGGGAAGATGAGCTCTCCTCTCAAGGCCAGAGAAGGTATCATTATTCAGCTGATGTCGCTTCTGAGGGAGCAAAAGTCCAGTGGCTCAGCTAGTAAAGCGTCCTGCAGGTCTAAATTATATAACCGAGCCAACAGGGTAATGTGGATGATAGTCAGCTCTGGTAATGAGTCAGACGACCTAGTGATTGCAGTGCCACCAAACTCAAAATGCAAGTCGGGGCTAAGTCTTTGCCAGATCTCACATTGATGAAAGAGGGGGCCATGCGTACAGACACAGATATCAAGGTCCCTAATGTATTATTGGGACTTACTAGTTTGTGAATGTACTCCATTGTAGTAATTGTCCCTGAAGCTGGGATTGCCGCTCTCTGACCTCCCGCCGGGTGACCGACTGCATCACACCGGGTGGCAGCTGTAAGTTTTGGCTTTCAAGAGAAATGGTGTGCTGTTTGTAGTTGTCTCTCACTGTGCCCTTTTGATGCTTGCTGTAGGGTCTCTTCTTTCAGCTCTAAACAATCTAAAGGTGGACCACTTGTCTCAACATGTCTCATTCTCTTTTTTCCACTGTTAAGAGGCATATTCTCACTAGGCCATATGGTGTGGTCACTACCCAAAGATTGGCATAGTGCAGTGAAATCAGTAAATGCGCTGACCATCTCAGTTAAAGTTTTCAAGCAGAGACTGCAAGGTGATGTGGAACAACTCCATATTTGATCTTGTACAGTAATGCGTCAGCAGATCCCAAGCTGCTAAACCTGGTGGACCGGGGGTGGGGGTTGCCATGAACTTCAGTGTAATTATAAAGTGGAATGATGTGATCCATCTGGAATAAACTGCAGATAATTAGTAGAAGACTGGGATCTTCATTTTTTGCGGCCAATCATGGCCTCTTCCTAGCCATGCCCCAGAGAATTTGCCATTCTAATCTGCTTTGAGTGACATTGTAGTTAGTTTGGCCATCAGGGGGTGAAAGGAGTTGCTGGCTTCAGGGGCCAAGTATGCCTGGGGGGGCCATGCCCCAACTCCCCAATAGGCATTTGTTTAATGGTATTGCTAGCACAGGCACAAACAGGGCAGTAGCACTGTGATAGTCTCAACCATAAAGGACTTCACCACCATTATGACATTTTTCCTGCTCTCGTGCTGGCCTTTTTCCTCAGTATAGTGTGCTAGGAAGGGAATGACTGTGTGGCTGGTATGCAATGGACGGCATGCAAACTTGAGTCAAGGTAGGCTTTAAAAGAAAGCAAACATTTACTTTTCTAGTTGACTGGTCAATGAATACCAGCTATAGAAGACCTTCGTTGATGGACAGTAGATATACTCAATCACTTATAAATAAAGATACTGACTAACAGCTACTGTCTACTGTGAATGAAAACACATTTACCAGTTAATATAGCCTGTTATTTAATAAAAAAATCAAGCAAGTAAAATAATCAGTCAAATAAATCATGGGTTCTTTACATTGATAAGACTTAAATCCTATGTCCAATTTCTGAAAATTTTTTTCAGGAATCTGAAAATCTGTAAAGTATTCTTCGGCTAGATTACAAGTCTTGCGTTAGCCTTAAAAAGCAGCGTTGATAGGTGCCAATGCTGCTTTTTAATGCCCGCTGGTATTACAAGTCTGGCAGGTACAGGTGTACTGCTCACTTTTCTTCCGCGACTCGAGCTTACCGCAAATACTCTTACATCAATTGCGTATCCTATCTTTTCAATGGGACTTGCATAACGCGGTATTAAGAGTCTTGGAAGAAGTGAGTGGTAGACCCTCTCCTGTCAAGACTCCTACTGCATTTAAAAGTCAGTAGTTAAGAGTTTTATGGGCTAATGCCGTAACATAAAACTCTTAACTAAAGTGCTACAAAGTACACTAACACCCATAAACTACCTATTAACCCCTAAACCGAGGCCCCCCACATCGCAAACACCTAAATTAAAATTTTAACTCCTAATCTGCCGACTGGACATCGCCGCCACTTTAATAAATATATTAACACCTAAACCGCCGCACCCCCGCCTCGCAAACACTAGTTACATTTTATTAACCCCTAATCTGCTGTACCTAACATCGCCGACACCTACCTACATTTATTAACCCCTAATCTGCCACCCCCAACGTCGCCGCTACTATATTAAAGGTATTAACCCCTAAACCTAAGTCTAAACCTAACCCTAACCCCCCCAACTTAAATATAATTTAAAATAATCTAAATAAAATTACTACAATTAAATAAATTATTCCTATTTAAAACTAAATACTTACCTATAAAATAAACCCTAAGCTAGCTACAATATAACTAATAGTTCAATTGTATCTAGCTTAGGGTTTATTTTTATTTTACAAGCAACTTTGTATTTATTTTAACTAGGTACAATAGTTATTAAATAGTTATTAACTATTTAATAACTACCTAGTTAAAATAAATACAAATTTACATGTAAAATAAATCCTAACCTGAGTTACAATTACACCTAACACTACACTATCATTAAATTAATTACCTAAACTACCTACAATTAAATACAATTAAATTAAATAAACTAAAGTACGAAAAACAACAAACACCAAATTACAGCAGAAAATAAAAAAATAATTTAAATTTTTTAAAACTAATTACACCTACTCTAATCCCCCTAATAAACCCCCCCCAAAATAATAAAAATCCCTACCCTATACTAACTTACAAATAGCCCTTAAAAGGGCCTTTGCGGGGCATTGCCCCAAAGTAATCAGCTCTTTTACCTGTAAAAAAAAAACAATTCCCCCCACATTAAAACCCACCACCCACACACCCAACCCTACTCTAAAACCCACCCAATCCCCCCTTAATAAAACCTAACACTACCCCCTTGAAGATCACCCTACCTTGAGCCGTCTTCACCCAGCCAGGCACAAGTGGTCCTCCAGAGGGGCAGAAGTCTTCATCCAATCCGGGCAGAGGACCTCCAAACGGGCAGAAGGCAGACGGCATCTTCTATCTTCATCCATCCGGAGCGGGTCCATCTTCAATCCAGCCAACGCGGAGCATCCTCTTCAAATGAAGTGCAAGTGAAGAATGAAGGTTCCTTTAAATGACATCATCCAAGATGGCGTCCCTTGAATTCCGATTGGCTGATAGGATTCTATCAGCCAATCGGAATTAAGGTAGGAAAAATCCTATTGGCTGATGCAATCAGCCAATAGAATGTGAGCTCAATCCTATTGGCTGATTGGATCAGCCAATAGGATTGAAGTTCAATCCTATTGGCTGATCCAATCAGCCAATTGGATTTTTCCTACCTTAATTTCCGGTTGGCTGATAAAATCCAATCAGCCAATTGGAATTCAAGGGACGCCATCTTGGATGACGTCATTTAAAGGAACCTTCATTCTTCGCTTGGACTTCGTTTGAAGAGGATGCTCCGTGTCGGCTGGATTGAAGATGGACCCGCTCCGCTCCGGATGGATAAAGATAGAAGATGCCGCCTGAATAAAGCCTTCTGCCCATCTGGAGGTCCTCTTCTGCTAAGATCGGATGAAAACTTCTGCCCCTCTGGAGGACCACTTGTGCCCGGCTGGGTGAAGACGGCTCAAGGTAGGGTGATCTTCAAGGGGATAGTGTTAGGTTTTATTAAGGGGGGATTGGGTGGGTTTTAGAGTAGGGTTGGGTGTGTGGGTGGTGTGTTTTAATGTTGGGAGGTATTGTATTTTTTTTTACAGGTAAAGGAGCTGATTATTTTGGGGCAATGCCCCGCAAAAGGCCCTTTTAAGGGCTATTTGTAATTTAGTATATGGTAGGGTATTTTATTATTTTGGGGGGCTTTTTTATTTTATTAGGGGGATTAGAGTAGGTGTAATTAGTTTGAAAAAAATTTAATTATTTTTTTATTTTCTGTAATTTAATTTTATTTAACCCCTTAATGACCACAGCACTTTTCCATTTTCTGTACGTTTTTACTAAGGCTATTTTTACATTTTTGAAGTGTTTGTGTTTAGCTGTAATTTTCCTCTTACTCATTTACTGTACCCACACATATTATATACCGTTTTTCTCGCCATTAAATGGACTTTCTAAAGATACCATTATTTTCATCATATCTTATAATTTACTATAAAAATTTTTTTATAAAATATGAGGAAAAAATGGAAAAAAACACACTTTTTCTAACTTTGACCCCCAAAATCTGTTACACATCTACAACCACCTGACTTTGTCCTGATTTTAGAAATACCCAATGTTTACATGTTCTTTGCTTTTTTTGTAAACTATAGGGCCATAAATACAAGTAGCACTTTGCTATTTCCAAACCATTTCTTTTCAAAATTAGCGATAGTTACATTAGAACACTGATATCTTTCAGGAATCTCTGAATAGCCATTGACATGTATATATTTTTTTTAGTAGACAACCCAAAGTATTGATCTAGGCCCATTTTGGTATATTTCATGCCACCATTTCACCGCCAAATGCAATCAAATACAAAAAATCGTTCACTTTTCACAAATTTTTTCACAAACTTTTGGTTTCTAACTTAAATTATTTACAAACAGCTTGTGCAATTATGGCATAAATGGTTGTAAATTCTTCTCTGGGATCCCCTTTGTTCAGAAATAGCAGACATATATGACTTTGGCATTGCTTTTTGGTAATTAGAAGGCCGCTAAATGCCACTGCGCACCACACGTGTATTATGCCCAGCAGTGAAGGGGTTAATTAGGGAGCATGTAGGGAGCTTTTTGGGGTAGTTTTAGCTTTAGTGTAGTGTAGTAGACAACTCCAAGTATTGATCTAGGCCAATTTTGGTATATTTCATGCCACCATATCACTGCCAAATGCGATCAAATTAAAAATTTTTTTAATTTTTTCTCAATTTTAGGTTTCTCACTGAAATTATTTACAAACAGCTTGTGCAATTATGGCACAAATGGTTGTAAATGCTTCTCTGGGATCCCCTTTGTTCAGAAATAGCAGACATATATGGCTTTGGCATTGCTTTTTGGTAATTAGAAGGCCTCTAAATGCTGCTGCGCATCACACGTGTATTATGGCTAGCAGTGAAGGGGTTAATTATGTAGCTTGTAGGGAGCTTGCAGGGTTAATTTTAGCTTTAGTGTAGAGCTCAGCCTCCCACCTGAAACATCAGACCCCCTAATCCCTCCCAAACAGCTCTCTTCCCTCCCCCACCCCACAATTGTCCCCGCCATCTTAAGTACTGGCAGAAACTCTGCCAGTACTAAAATAAAAGGTATTTGGCCTTTTTTACATATGCTGATGTGTAGGATCTCCCCCCAACCTCACTGATCCCCCACCAAACAACTCTCTAACCCTTCCCCTCTGCCTTAATGGGCACCCTCTTGGGTACTGGCAGCTGTCTGCCAGTACCCAGTTTTGTAAAAAAATGTGCCTTTTTTTAAGGAAAATGCCCTTTTCTGTAGTGTAGCTTTCCCCCCCCCCCCCACCAAGACCAACCCCCAGCCCCTTCCAGGTCCCTTAGATTACATTTGCAATATTTAAATTTTATTATTTTTTTTAACTTTTAACTTTTTTTTTTCTGTAGTGTAGCGGTTCCCACCCGCTCCCGCCTCGTGCACGCGCCCGCCCGCCACCCCCCGTGCACGCGCGCGCTCCCTTACGCGCCCCCGTAGGTCCCGCCCCCGGTCCCGCCCCCCTCCACTCCACACAGAGCATCGATGGCCGCCCACCCGCCTCCCACGTAAGCTCCCACCCACCAACGATACCGGCCATCGATGTCCGGTGCAGAGAGGGCCACAGAGTGGCTCTCTCTGCATCGGATGGACAAGGGGGGTTATTGCAGGATGCCTCCATATCGAGGCATCACTGCAATAACCGGAAAGCAGCCGGAAGCGAGCAGGATCGCTTCCAGCTGCTTTCCAGACCAAGTACGTACGCCACACGTCCTCGGTCATTAACTCTATTTTTTTTTGAGGACGTGTGGCGTACGTCCTTGGTCGTTAAGGGGTTAATTGTAGGTAGTTTAGGTAATTAATTTAATGATAGTGTAGTGTTAGGTAAATTTCTATTTATTTTAACTAGGTAGTTATTAAATAGTTAATAACTATTTAATAACTATTGTACCTAGTTAAAATAAATACAAACTTGCCTGTAAAATAAAAATAAACCCTAAGCTAGATACAATGTAACTATTAGTTATATTGTAGCTAACTTATGGTTTATTTTATAGGTAAGTATTTAGTTTTAAATAGGACTAATTTATTTAATTGTAGTAATTTTATTTAGATTATTTTAAATTATATTTAAGTTAGGGGGCTGTTAGACTTAGGTTTAGGCTTAGGTTTAGGGGTTAATAAATTTAATATAGTAGTGGCGACGATGGGGTCAGCAGATTAGGGGTTAATAAATGTAGGTAGGTTGCGGCGACATGGGGGGGCAGATTATGCGTTAATTAATATAATGTAGGTGTCGGCGATGTTGGGGGCAGCAGATTAGGGGTTCATAGGGATAATGTAGGTGGCGGCAGTGTCCGGAGCGGCAGATTAGGGGTTAATAATATAATGTAGGTGGCGGCAATGTCAGGGACGGCAGATTAGAGGTTAATAAGTGTAAGATTAGGGGTGTTTAGACTCGGGGTTCATGTTAGGGTGTTAGGTGTAGACATAACTTTTGTTTCCCCATAGGAATCAATGGGGCTGCGTTAGAAGCTGAACGCTGCTTTTTTGCAGGTGTTTGTTTTTTTTCCAGTTCAATCTGCCCCATTGATTCCTTTGGGGAAATCGTGCACGAGCATGTTTAGCCTGCTTACCACTACCGTAAGCAACCCTGGTATTGAGGTGAGATGTGGAGCTAAATTTGCTCTACGCTCACCTTTTTGCGGCTATCGCCGGGTTTAAAAAAAACGTAATACAGTGTTATCTTAAGGGAGCATTAAAAAAAAATGTTCGTTAGCAACGCACCCCTGTTATCACAAAACTCGTAATCTCGGTGATAGTATTACTGGGATAAGAAATGATCATACTCATGTTTTCATCCTTTACAGCTTGTCATTTTACTGGCTTGTAGAAAGTCTTTGTGCCCTTTTGAGATTTCTGTAATAGCTGTTTATGATCAGTCTACAGCTTTGAGAAAACACAGAATCTATGACAAATAATACATGATTCACCTCTGTCTAGTGCATAGTACAAGAATAGAATCCGTGTAATGAATTAGATTATTTTACAGTATGTGTATGTCCAGAATTAAAAATAATTGTTTATGACTTTTTCTGTGCTGAATTATTGTAAAAAAAAATCTTGGAAATATACAAAGAGGTCAGTTTCAAACATGTCATACAATTGGAGTCTCTAATAAAAAAAGAAAAGAAAGAAAAGAAAAAAAAAGAAAGAAATTTTGTTAGCCCCCAACAATACTCAAAATTAAAAAACAAAACTAACAACTCTGACAAGTCTCTGGCCCTAAAAGCTTTGTCACATGTCACCTATTTATAGTTTTTAACTAACCCTAATTAAATAAGTAACAAAGCAGTCAGGATTGTGGTGTGAGGACACAAATCAAGCTCTTCCTGCCTCTAAATAGTTAACCATTGTTTTCAGAATTCCATGTTCTCCCTTTTTATTCTAGACTTATCCATTTAATTACACAAACAGATAATAGTTACATATACTTTAATCAACAAGTTGATGTATTGCTAGTATCTCTCATACAGAGGACTGGTGCAAAGGTAGGAATCAAACATATATAAGGTAAGTATATATAACCAATAATTCCATAAACATAGAACTAGTATAAAGTCAGTTACTCAAAACATAACAGGAAATATGTAGCAGGAAATCATTTATGCATAGGCTGCTGCATAGCATGTTAGGGAGGTTTACCAACAGAAAAATACACATACAAAGGACAGGTAGCTAGCCATCAAACCCTAATAGGACAGATATAAAACAGTAAGTGGCATATAAGTTTTAGGTAAACAATTTGCAGTCCTACACACACACAAGCACACATACACCTTCCCCTCCTAGCTACCCTATCAATTTTCCTATGAATCTCCTTACCCTCACTTCCAACATATTTATCAGTTTCTAAACCTCACCCATGTGCATTGCTATTTCTTCAACAAAGGATATCTAAAGAATGAAGGCGTATCCGATTGCTAGCCACTGCCTCACCAGCCTCTGAGGTCACCGCACATCACTGTCTAAACTGTCCTATCACACTATTCCCTCCAATCTTGTTCATTTTCTCAGTTATGTATTCATCAGTCTCCTATAATGTCCTCTTTCTTAGCACCAATCATAAGATATCCGTCTGCTATAAGGCTGCAGGCATCTGCTGCTTCTGGTAATATGGTTTAATGGCAACATAAAGCAGTACTATGCAAATGTGGTTAATGAAAATGCTAGACAGAGTACTGGACATGTTAGAAATAATTTGAATTAACAACATAGGGCAATAGGCCTATGTTGTTAATTCAAATTATTTCTAACATGTCCAGATCTAAAGATAAGAATCTAAACTGATTTAATTACTTTTCTATCTACATAAAATAAGACTTTTTAATTGAAAATTATTACATGTTGACTGTGTGGGAACAATATGCCACATTAACTGGTGATCAAAAGATTCTAAGCTATTGTTCCAAAAAACTCAGAGAAAAGCCTTTAGACTCCTAGGTTACATCATACAAGAGAAAGTACTGCCAATGTATTTTGTAATGCGATCACATAAAAAGACAGTTTTTTGTACAGTGCTTTTTATTTGCTTGATGATTTATTATTACTTGTGTTAAAATGGTATAAATAGGGAGCTCATTATAGTAACAGATTTTGACCACAAGTAAAAACCACCTAATCCATCTATACTACTCTGTATTCTGTCTGAATCTTTAAATTACATTATTCCTTAAGATAGCTTTATGTTTAACCTAGGCATTCTGAAATTTGTTAACTTTATTTATTTTATATATTAAGATGCCTTTCCTTATAAACAAACTTCATTTAGACTGAACATGAATAGAAATCATTTACATTCCTATGTTCTTCACATATAAGAAAATGTTCTTTTTATTTTTAAATAGATATTTATATCTATTTATAGAAAATGATAGTGAGGTCGCGATTTCCAATGTCCTAAATTTAGTGCATGTTGGGTTTTGCTTGCGTGCAAAAGTTTTACTTTTAACTTGTAATACGGCGTGCAAAAAGATTACTTTTAGCAATGTTTATGCTCGAGCAGGAACGCTAAATAGCGCACCACTAATCTAGCCCTATGTGTGTATGAATGTGTAGTGTGTATACAGCGTATGAGTGGTGTGTGTATGTGCTTTGAACTATGGCAGTTTTACTGTATTTCTCAAATGTTAAAAAAGGTAATTTAGTGAATCTAGTGTTTGCCTCTTTATCTACAAAGGATGACAAAGTTTGCTGCTGAATCTTTCTTTATTTTGACAGGAAAACATTCATTCAAACAAAAAATGTATCATGATCTTAAAGGGACATGAGACCCAAAATTTTTATTTCATGATTTAGGTAGAACATACAATTTTAAACAACTTTCCAGTTTACTTCTATCATCATGTGTTTCATTCTTTTGGTATCACTGAAGGAGCAGCAATGCCCACTGGTTTCTAACTGAACAAATGGGTGACCCAATGACAATCGGTATATATACATGCAGCTACCAATCAGCAGCTAGAACCTAGGTTCTTTGCTATTCCTGAGCTTACCTAGATAAAACTTTCTGCAAAGGATAACAATAGAAGGAAGCAAATTACATAATAGACGTAAATTGGAAAGTTGTTTAACCCCTTAAGGACCACAGCACTTTTCCATTTTCTGACCGTTTGGGACTAAGGCTATTTTTACATTTCTGCGGTGTTTGTGTTTAGCTGTAATTTTCCTCTTACTCATTTACTGTACTCACACATATTATATACCGTTTTTCTCGCCATTAAATGGACTTTCCAAAGTTTTTCTAACTTTGACCCCCAAAATCTATTACACATCTACAACCACCAAGAAACACCCATGCTAAATAGCTTCTAAATTTTGTCCTGAGTTTAGAAATACCCAATGTTTACATGTTCTTTGCTTTTTTTTGCGTTATAGGGCAATAAATACAAGTAGCACTTTGCTATTTCCAAACCATTTTCCCAAAAACATTAGCGCTAGTTACATTGGAACACTGATATTTGTCAGGAATCCCTGAATATCCCTTGATATGTATACATATTTTTTTAGTAGACAACCCCAAAGTATTGATCTAGGCCCATTTTGTTATATTTAATGCCACCATTTCACCGCCAAATGCGATCAAATAAAAAAAAAATGTTCACTTTTTCACAAACTTTTTCACAAACTTTTGGCTTCTCACTGAAATTATTTACAAACAGCTTGTGCAATTATGGCACAAATGGTTGTAAATGCTTCTCTGGGATCTCCTTTGTTCAGAAATAGCAGATATTTATGGTTTTGGCATTACTTTTTGGTAATTAGAAGGCTGCTAAATGCGCTGCACACCACACGTGTATTATACCCAGCAGTGAAGGGGTTAATTAGGGAGTTTGTAGGGAGCTTGTAGGATTAATTTTAGCTTTAGTGTAGTGTAGTAGAGAACCCAAAGCATTGATCTAGTCCCATTTTGGTATATTTCATGCCACCATTTTACCGCCAAATTAGATCAAATAAAAATAAATTGTTCACTTTTTCACTAACTTTGGATTTCTCACTGAAATTATTTACAAACAGCTTGTGCAATTATGGCACAAATAGTTGTAAATGCTTCTCTGGGATCCCCTTTGTTCAGAAATAGCAGACATATATGGCTTTGGAATTGCTTTTTGCTAATTAGAAGGTCGCTAAATGCCACTGCGCACCACATTTGTATTATGCCAAGCAGTGACAGGGTTAATTGGGTAGCTTGTAGGGAGCTTGAAGGGTTAATTTTAGCTTTAGGGCTCCATGTACTAAGCAGTCAGCGAGCTACCCGCAACAAATCTCGCGTCAAAACTCGCAAACTGATATGTACAAAGCCGTCAATTATGTTAAAACTCGCATCTTTAAAATTGCGAGCGTACTTATCCGCCAAACCTCGCTACCGCTCCATTTTTCACTGTAATTAGACACATTTGACCACCAACTCGCCAAAAAACGAATGTACTAAAAAATCTATTTGTCCGCTCGCTACAATTTCCGCTCCCACCTCGCTATTTTTGCCTCGCCACCTTTTAGGTGGCGGGCAAGGTACAAAACAATAGGAAAGTCAATCTAGACGCCATAAAAGGCAGTAATATCAGCATTGTACTTACAGCATAACTGGCGTCTAATTTGTCTCTCATTTCCATGTACATAAATTGCGCCCAATTTGTCGACTGTAATTAAAGAGTAATCTATTTAAATTTGTATTGTTAGTTGTCAATCTTTATAATTATTTTTATATTAATATTTATATATTATCAGATCCAGATGAAGCCATATCCAAATTGTAAATAAATATTACAAAAATAACGCTCTGTTATCACTCTTCAAAAAATTTTGAACAATAATAAAGTTGTTTAGATAAGTTGAACTTTTATAGGAGCAAAATATCCCGCGACTACTATGATGTTCGTGACACCTTGCATGTCACGTGTTAATAATTGGCCAGACAATTCAACTGAAAGTTAAGTACCCTCAGCTTAGTCGCGGCGAGCGAGGCGTCAAATTTATCAACAATCCGCAACTGCTCGCGGCGGGCTAGACTTGTCTATTTATTGGGGGAATATTAGTACATAGCGACAGCGGACACCATTTCGCCCGCGGCGAGTAACGGCGAGTTTATCCGCGTCTACAATGACGGATGAATTGACGGCTTAGTACATGGAGCCCCTTAGTGTAGAGAGCAGCCTCCCACCTGACATACCCCACCCCCTGATCCCTCCCAAACAGCTCACTTCCCTCCCCCACCCCACAATTATCCCTGCCATCTTAAGTACTAGCAGAAAGTCTGCCAGTACTAAAATAAAAGTTTTTCTTTCTTTTTTTTTTTAATATATTCTGCTGTGTAGGACCCCCCCTTAGCCCCCGACCTCCTTGATCCCCCCCAAAGAGCTCTTTAACCCTCCCCCCGCTAACTATTTGCCTCCATTCTGGGTATTGGCAGCTGTCTCTACCCACTTTGCAATCAAATGTGGCGCTTTTTCTAAAAAAAATAAAGCCCATTTTTTCTGTAGTGTAGCTGCCCTCCCTCCATACCCTACCCCCTCCCAGGTCCCTTTTTAGTTTTTAATTTTCCCCATCCTCTGCCACCCGCCACCCACCAACCTCTCCAACCACCCTCTCCCAGCACTTCACATTTACGAATGCCACTTAGATTGCGGCTGTGCGTGTGCACCTGCACACGCATATGCACGCCCTACCCCCCACGCGTGCACATCCGACAGCCTCCGGAAGTTTCCCAGTGATGGGACGCCCACCCACCTCACTGCAGCTGCTCCCACCCACCAATGATCTGCACCATCGCTGGCCGATGCAGAGAGGGCCACATAGTGGCCCTCTCTGCATCTGTGTGCCAAAAAAGGTATTGCAGTGGTGCCTCAATATCGAGGCATCACTGCAATACTTTGAAAGCGTATGGAAGCGATCAGGATCGCTTACACTGCTTGAAACCCCTAAGGACGTACAGGGTACGTCCTTGGTCGTTAACTGACCTTTTTTGTAGGACGTACCCTGTACATCCTTGGTCGTTAAGGGGTTAAAAATGTATGATCTGTCTAAATCATGAATGTCTAATTATGACTTTACTGTCCCTTTAATAGCTTGTTATCAAGGCATAGAAACACTTGTTACATTACTAGAAGGCAAATTTTGCATTTTGTTTACCAGGCTGTTAGATTTTAGAAGTACTGCAGCAGTTGTTGTTTCGGCTCCTTGTGAAGTCAAAGGAAAATTAACTTGATTATTTGCACAGTTTACACTGAGCCCATTAACAGCTTTCGGCTTCTTGTACACATTAATTAACTCAAATGCTTATCTTAATAGGCATAAAGGGTCAAAATGCCATAAGGCAATATGAAATTTAAGTTTTTGATCAATGGTAAAAAATATAAAAATATTTAGGGCCAGATTAAAAGTGGAGCGCTCTTTGCGCTCGTCGGATTTACTGATAGTATTACGAGTTAAAAGTAAAAGCAATCACTTGAGCACAATCACAATTTAAACTAGAATGATTACCGCTCTGGATTATTGTTTTGCAAAACAAAAAGGTTGCACAAAACACATACATTACAAAGTACAGGTAGCCCTCAGTTTACGCCGGGGTTAGGTTCCAGAAGGAATGGTTGTAAGTCAAAACCGTTGTAAATTGAAACCCAGTTTATAATGTAAGTCAATGGGAAGTGAGGGAGTTAGGTTCCAGGCCCCTCTCAAAATTGTCATAAGTAACACCTAATACATTATTTTTAAAGCTTTGAAATGAAGACTTTAAATGCTAAACAGCATTATAAACCTAATACAATAATCACACTACACAGAATATATAATTAAACTAAGTTAAATGAGCAAAAACATTTGCTAAACACCATTATAAACCTAATAAAATAATCACACAACACAGACTTCACTTGCATTTTTCTGCAAACAGTTATTTCTATGCATTCCAATCTGGACTGATTTATAGACAGGAAGATCTTGTTCCTTTGAAATCTGCTCGACAGCTCAGGTCTGGTTAAACTGATTAATTTCAGCTTGCTTGGCTTTGCTGCAACACAAGCGGACAGCTCCACCTACTGGCTATTTTAATAAATGCACTGCTTCTCAATGCTTTGCAATAGCAGTCACATAACTGGAAAAAAAGGTTGTTATTCTGAAACGGTGTAAATTGAACCGTTGTAAAACGAGGGCCACCTGTACAGTTACACTTATAATAACACTGTCTAATAAAAAATAATTAAAAAACAACATTGCACACAAAAGTTCTAAGGGCTCAAAGATATGAAAAGGTTGGCAAGGAGCTGTATCATAAATAGAGATACGTACATATACATGTCTAAATATATATATGTATTCATATGTATTTATGTATTTATATGTATATATTTGTTTTCACATACAAACAAAAGAAAGGGCTATCCACTCCTCCAGATAAAGTAAAAAACAAGTGGATCGCCCTTTCTTTCGTTTGTATCGACCTTACCCAGAAGATCCATGACCACAGTTCAATTGACCGTTTTGCCTCTGTTGTTCCTACTCAGCTTCAGCAACCTGTGATGACATCTTCAGAGCGCCCAGGGTAGCCCGGCCAGCCGTACGCTGTATCGCCAGATGCCAAAGCGGTGAAAGGAGAAGAAGTTAAACTTCCAGCATGGAAAGCGGAGCGCCTCTGCACCGGAGTGCCAGAACAGAGTAATAGACGACTACAGTCCTGGGAGAGCACATATATTTTATATGGGAGTGAATAGAGAATAGACATTAGAAGGGTTTATTGGAACCAAGAAATCATGATAATGTGTATATTGGGGTAACACTCTACAACTTGCTAATAACTTTATGTCGCCTAGATTTAGAGTTCTGCGGCCAAAGGGGTGCGTTAGCTACGCATGCTTTTTTCTGGCCGCACCTTTTAAATACCGCTGGTATTTAGAGTTCACAGAATGGCTGCGTTAGGCTCCAAAAAAGGAGCGTAGAGCATATTTAACGCAACTTCAACTCTCAATACCAGCGGTGCTTACGGACGCGGCCAGCTTCAAAAACGTGCTCGTGCACGATTCCCCCATAGAAAACAATGGGGCTGTTTGAGCAAAAAAGCCGCGTTCAGCTCCTAACGCAGCCCCATTGTTTTCTATGGGGAAACACTTCCTACGTCTGCACCTAACACTCTAACATGTACCCCGAGTCTAAACACCCCTGACCTTACACTTATTAACCCCTAATCTGCCACCCCCGCTATCGCTGACCCCTGCATATTATTTTTAACCCCTAATCTGCCGCTCCGTATACCCCCGCCACCTACATTATCCCTATGTACCCCTAATCTGCTGCCCTAACATCGCCGACCCCTATATTATATTTATTAACCCCTAATCTGCCGTCCCCAACGTCGACAAAATTACCTGTAAAATAAATCCTAACCTAAGTTACAATTAAACCTAACACTACACTATCAATAAATAAATTAAATTAAATACCTACAATTATCTACAATTAAACCTAACACTACACTATCAATAAATAAATTAAATACAATTCCTACAAATAAATACAATTAAATAAACTAACTAAAGTACAAAAAATAAAAAAGAGCTGATCGGAACAGCCAATAGAATGCGAGCTCAATCTGATTGGCTGATTGAATCAGCCAATCGGATTGAACTTGATTCTGATTGGCTGATTCCATCAGCCAATCAGAATTTTCCTACCTTAATTCCGATTGGCTGATAGAATCCTATCAGCCAATCGGAATTCGAGGGACGCCATCTTGGATGACGTCCCTTAAAGGAACCGTCATTCGTCGGGAAGTCGTCGGTGAAGATGGATGTTCCGCGTCGGCGGGATGAACATGGATCCGGAAGAAAGAAGATTGAAGATGCCGTTGATAGAAGACTTCAGCCGGATCATGGACCTCTTCAGCTCCCGCTTGGATGAAGACTTCAGCCGGATCATGGACCTCTTCAGCTCCCGCTTGGATGAAGACTTCAGCCGGATCATGGACGTCTTCAGCCCCCCGCTTGGGCTTGGATCAAGACATCGGAGGAGCTCTTCTGGATCGATCGGTGAACCCGGCGAGCTGAAGATAAGGTAGGAAGATCTTCAGGGGCTTAGTGTTAGGTTTATTTAAGGGGGGTTTGGGTTAGATTAGGGGTATGTGGGTGGTGGGTTGTAATGTTGGGGGGGGGTATTGTATGTTTTTTTTTACAGGCAAAAGAGCTGAATTCTTTGGGGCATGCCCCACAAAAGGTCCTTTTCAGGGCTGGTAAGGTAAAAGAGCTTTGAACTGTTGTAATTTAGAATAGGGTAGGGCATTTTTTTATTTTGGGGGTCTTTGTTATTTTATTAGGGGGCTTAGAGTAGGTGTAATTAGTTTAAAATTGTTGTAATTTTTTTCTAATGTTTGTAAATATTTTTTTATTTTTTGTAACTTAGTTCTTTTTTATTTTTTGTAACAGTCAATAAAGTGTCCTTGTGTCTTTAATTAACATTTGGATTTTTCTTTCCTAAATGCATAATTTTGCACTTTGCTGTGTTAAACTTTAGATCCCAGTCATTTGTCCAATCCTCTTATTTTTTATATATAACATTTATTGTATTACAAAATGTGGTATCATCTGCAAACAGACATACTTTCTGCTGTAGCCCTTTGCTGATATAACTGATGAATATGTTAAACAAAACAGGCCCCAGAACTGACACACACACATATATACACTTATATACATACATACAAAATATATAAATAGTATAAAAGAGTATATCAACATGCTATTTCTGGATTTTACCACCTGCCAGCATCTTTGATATAACAAATACATACATTGCATTGCCTCCACTAATGTTTACTTTCAATTAGCCCACTAGTCAATACAAAATGCCACATGTAAAAAGTCATTGGGTCAATAAACAGAGCTGGGTCTGGACTCCAGAGCTTATATTTTGCACTAGAAAGACTGCATATATTTTTCTTATTAATTCACTGAAAGCTTTTCCATACCAGATGAATTTGGAAATTACATTCAGCTGTGTCTGGAATAATAGAAGCACATTACAGCAGCAAAACCAGCAGATAAAAAAGGCAAACATTGCATGTTTAATCCAGATGTGCAACTCTTTCATTGATTGTTTACATGGCTTAATGATATGGGTAGCACCTAGTAGAAGTTATATTTGCAAGGATCTTATTGTAGCAAAATGTACAGACTGTGGGGTAGATTTAACAAGGGCCGAACAAGGGCCTTGTTCTCCTTGTTTCTGCGCTCGCCGAAAACAGCAGTTGTCTAAAGACCGCTGCTCCATAACTTGTCCGCTGCCTCTGAGGCTGTAGTCTGCAATCCGCCCAATCCTATACGATTGGGCTGATTGACACCCCCTGCTAGCGGCCAATTGCCCGCAAATCTGCAGGTGGTGGCATTGCACAAGCAGTTCTGGTGAACTGCTTGTGCAATGATAAATGCAGACAGCGTATGCTATATTACATCCAGAGCTGTGATGGATAAGCTTATAACATTACTCTAGTTACATAGTGTCCAAAACCTAGTAGTCATGGTGATCTACAATTCCAGTGTTCAATGAGTGTATATAAAAGTAAGGACAATCAATGTCTGTTTTGTCCCTTGTACCGTACTTGGGGGTAGATTTATTAATAGTAAGCATTAAACATTGAACAACCGGCTGCAAGCAGGGGCTGTCAATCATCCTGACAAGTTAAGTAGCAGCGGTCTTATGACCACTGCTTCTTAACTTCCGTTTCAGGCAAGCCTGAAAAGATGGGGCTCTGAAGCAGCATTCACTGCTTAATAAATGGAGCCCTTGGTCTTCTTTTTAAAACTGTACCATGGGGGAATGAATTATTAATTGTATCTCATTACTAATATTACTCTTTATGCAGCAAATGTAAACTGATTTGAAGTAGGAGACAGAAATGCTTGATGAAAAGTGATTTTGTGTCTCTCTGGATCTTTGCAAAAACATAGGCACATCATGTTACCATACTGCCAGTCAGATATTGGCAACAGCACAAGACAAAACAATAATGGGTCTAGTTATGGTTTATGTATAAGAACAGTGCTTGTTTTTGTTTTTATTAATTGTGCATATTAGTGTTTAAAATTTGCTTGTTAGCCATTGAAATGGAAAAAAAAATCCCATGTATTCCCTTGTATAATATTTTTGGACGCACATGAGCTTAATGACAATTAATCAATGAAAACACAAGGATCCATAGCACCGTTGGGCCTTCCATACATAAACTCCCATAAATGCAACTTAACCAGCATCAACGAAAATGCCTTACAAAAGGAAACCAAGAGAACGGAAATAAAAGAGAGAAGATAAATATATATAACCAGTACTGGTGCAAATAAATAACAAATATGTCAACAAAATTCCACTTGTTTCAAGGGGTTAAAATCACCATTAGTGAATCAATACACAATGTTCCCTGATGTTAGTTTATATAAACCACTTCATTATGCATAGTTTGCAGGAAAACATTTGTTGTAAATTAA
This sequence comes from Bombina bombina, assembly GCF_027579735.1. Classification (NCBI taxonomy): domain Eukaryota; kingdom Metazoa; phylum Chordata; class Amphibia; order Anura; family Bombinatoridae; genus Bombina; species Bombina bombina. Next base: position 578,822,793 of record NC_069501.1, on the reverse strand, counting down.
GAACACAAGTTTTGTAATATATGAAATCACTGACATTTTTCTATTCAGAGGAAGTCCATATATCCTCATATTACTGTAGTAAAAATAAAACTGCTGTACTTTTTCCAAGACCCTGTTCTGTGGAAACCTCTCACCATTTTCAGTTAACTATGGTGTCTATTACAGTTTTTAGGAATATCTTATTGGAGTAATAGTCCATCCATATGGCTCCCCAGCGTTTATTTGTATAACGCTCCCCAACTGTGCTAGAGAACTGTGCACAAATCAAGTATACACGGCTCCACAGTGTCTTACTAAGTAGCGCTCTGCCACCAGTAATTTGAAATGTTCCCACTTGATCAAACAACATCTGATAGATCCAAACTCTGATGTGTCATTATGTTTCCCAATCAGTATAACGTCTTTACTGTTTTGGCTATGTGAGCCTTACATAACACACAAGTGAACCCTAGCATCTAAGGAGATTTCCTCCAATGCGTTTTACTAACCTCTGTCTGGAATACCATCCAAAATTAAATAAATACAAAAATAATAATCTCTGTCACGTTTTTGGCTTAACTTAATTATGGTTCCATCTTTGTCTTATAGTTCCAGCCAAAGTAAAAGGATCAATCATATTTCTATTCCTCTTATGTCTAGTTTGTTTTATAATAAAATATTTAACAGTATACTTTAATGATTAAGTAATTAAGAGGTTGATCACTATCTATCAGCTCTTGGTATTCTTAGTTGAAAGCTACACCTGGATAGGCTCATTTGCTAATTTTTAAGCCCTTAAAGGCCACCTCTTATGTAAATGCATTTGACAGTTTTTCATAACTAGAGGGCGTTTGTTCATGTGTTTCATTTAAATAACATTGTGCTTATGCACATGGAGTTATTTAAGACTTTACTATCCTTTAACTGTACTAAAGCCGAAGTTGCACTAAGAAACACTTAGCATTGTTTTTTACTTATAAGAAAATGATCAGTTTCTCTAGTTTTACTATTTATGTATGTAAAAATTATCATTTTTGTTTTATTCTATAAACTACTGAGAACATTTCTCCCAAATTCCAAATAGAAATATTGTCATTTAGAGGTTATATATACACAAAATGACAACTGGTCAAAATAACAAAAAAGATGCAGCGTTTTCAGTCCTTGATTAATGCAAAGAAAACAAGTTCATATTCATTTTTAAACAACACAATACTGATGTTTTAACTTAGTAAGTGATCAGAAATCAATCTTTGGTGGAATAATAGCTTTTGTGTGTCTTGGAAAGATCTCCACTGTCTTTCACTTTGCTGTTGGGTGACTTTATGCCACTCCTGGAGCATAAATTCAAGCAGCTTGTGACCATCCTCATCTTGATCACATTCCAGAGGTTTTCAATGTAGTTAATTTCTGGAGATTGGGCTGGCCATGACAGGGTCTTGATCTGGTGGTCCCCCGTCCACACCTTCATTGATCTGGCTGTGTGGCATGGAGCATTGTTCTGCCAGAAAAAAACAATCCTCAGAGTTGGAGAACATTGTCAGATCAGAAGGAAGAAAGTTTTCTTTCAAGATAACCTTGTACATAACTTGATTCATACGTCCTTTACAAAGATAAATCTCGCCGATTCCAGGTCTTCTTCTCTGATGAGTCAAATTTTTAGATTTGCCCAACACATGATCATCTAATGGTTAGATGGAGACCTGGAGAGGTCTACAAACCACAATGTCTCGCAGCAACTGTAAAATTTAGTGGAGGACAAGTGATGATCTGGGAGGGCTTCAGCAAGGCTGGAATTGGACAGATTTATCTTTGTGAAGGATGCATGAATCAAGCCATGTACAAAGTTATCCTGGAATAAACCTTTTATATACGGTGTATATATATATATATAGTATATACCAAAACAGATGAGCCAAGCACACTTTTAGCAATCCCAGCTACCGTGGTACTCCTCAAATAGAATAACAATATTGCAGATTTAAGAAAATCACTCCTCCGGATTTACTCAAACAAATACATTTATTGTGAATTGTTGTAGCTCACAGCGCTCTGAAAAATAGACCTATGGCTCCTGTTTCGCGTGGGTCCCCAAATACCCACAAATAGATATAGAAAAAGGAGGGTTGGAGAAAAGGAGCGCCAAAAAAGGCAAGGCCTCGAGAGTGAGGTATATATAGAATAACTGTATGTCGGCGTTTATCCTTATTAGGACACTATTAGGGTGCAGATGGCCCCAAAGATTACAAAAAATTTAATACAATGTTGTATATAGGTAATACAGTTGGTACAGATAAAATATAACACAATTTATTACATATAAAAAATTAACACAATTAATTACATATAAAACATAAGTGGGTTATACCACTGAGCATGGATCCATGTAACATAAAAGCAGGATATATATAAAATATAGGATATATATAAAACACATATACACATTTTATGCTTTTATGTTACATGGATCCATGCTCAGTGGTATAACCCACTTATGTTTTATATGTAATTAATTGTGTTATTTTTTTTTATGTAATAAATTGTGTTATATTTTATCTGTACCAACTGTATTAACTATATACAACATTGTATTACATTTTTAGTAATCTTTGGGGCCATCTGCACCCTAATAGTTTCCTAATAAATACATTTATTGTATAAACGTTTTCCGAGTTGCCTCTGTCCTCAGATACAGTATAAATGAAACATTTCTACTCACCACATTATATACCCTCTCACCCAGTATACATCTCTGCCTAGAGTGCGCGCAGAGCCGCAGCGTCCCCCATCAGCTACTGCGCATGCGTGAAGGGCACTGGCCCGCACTGGCCATATGTCAAAGCTAAAAATAAAAACATTGACAAAGTACACAATGTTAAAGATAAAAGGTAACATATACAGGCAAACGAAAATAGAGATACATGCGGATACTATTGCATCTAATAAACTAACTTGCGGCTAGATTACGAGTTTTGCGGTAACAGGGGTGCAGTGCTAACTTGCAATTTATTCTCACCGCTCACTTACCTGCAGCGCTGGTAATACGGGTTTTTATCAACCCAGCGTTAACAGGCAAGAAGTGAGCGTAGAGCAAAATTTCAGTAATATTGAAATGGAATTACTGAAATTTTGTCTACAGTACAACTATTTCAAATTCGAGATGGATTACTTTCTACAAACCTCTGTCACTGCGATGGGGTCCAATGTGGCCCCATCCTATGCCAACCTGTACATGGCCCTATTCGAACAGGAGGAAACAACATTATTTCATGATCCCAGGATACTTCTGTTTAAGCGCTACATTGATGACCTATTCATCATTTGGCATGGGTCAGAAGAAGATTTGGAATCCTGGTTTAACCTTTTGAATTATGAAAATGAACATCTAAAATTCAAAATGGAATTCTGTGATGCAAGTGTGGACTTTTTGGATCTGAGGATCACCAAGACAGGATCTGGTTTGACCACATCACTTTTCAGTAAAACCACAGATCGGAATTCTATCCGTGAGGCAACCATCTGTCATTCTCCCAGTCTCAAAAAAGTCCTTCCATTGTCACAATTTAAGAGGGTGGTGAGGAACAACACCAATAATGACAACAAACTATCACAACTTCAGAACATGCATTCCAAGTTTGCTGAAAGGGACTATAAAGCAGCCCAGCTGAACTCTGCCCTGACTGTATGTAAGGAAATGGACCAGTCAGTGGCATTAACTAAGAAAGCTAAGAAACTGCTTGAAAGGTTGATTTTTTTCAACCAAGTTTAATTTTGATGTATTTAAACTCCCGGGCATCATGCAAAAGAATTGGGACATTCTCACTACTGATAGAACATTGCCCTTTACTAACATGGAACCACCAATGATTGGATACCGGAGGGGCCGATCAATTAAGGACCTGCTTCTGCATGCTGATTTCAGACCCAGCTACATAACCAGGACGTGGTTAGGCACCAATAGGAATTGTTGCTACCACTGCAGTGGGTGCACCACCTGCAGTGGACTTACACAATGCAAGTTCTTCACACATCCATGGAGAAATAAAAAATATGAAATTAAGCATAGAGTCACCTGCACCACTAAATATGTGGTGTATAAGATCCACTGTCCATGTGGGTTATTCTACATTAAGTAAACCCAAGGCGATCTACGGACCAGGATGGTCAACCATCGCTCTGGGATAAGATCTGCCCTGGGCACTGGGACATCTGACCAGCCTGTAGCGAGGCACTTCCTAAAAATGCAGCATACTGTGGCAGACATCAGATGTATTATCATTGACCATATCCCCCCCTTGCCCAGGGGAGGAGATAGGGGAAGGATCCTTTTGTAGAGGGAGAGTAAATTGATACATACTTTGGATACCCTGTTAAATTGGATCTCCAAAGTTTCCTTTGATTACACTGGGGTCTTTGAATACATACGTATGCTGTATATGTTTTTTGCATTATGTCGACGTACACATGTATATATGATATAGTACTTGTTAGTATGCAGTTGGTTCTAAATATGTAGCTTTATATGGCAATTTTGCTTTAATTATGGAACCTGATTAGCCTTATTTGCTTAACTAGCTCAGCATGATGCTAGATATACTCTAGTCCTCCAATTGCTTTGCTCTATTTGACTAATCTAGATTGTCCCCTATTTTGTTATATATCTTGTACATTCTTGTCAATTATGGAACAGGGTTAGACTGCTCTGTAATACATTTAAATGTTTTGGTTTTGCATGTTCTATGCACCGATAGTGGATGCTAATCCTCTATATCTGGTGGATTTAACAAATGGTTATTTACTACATATGATGCCCTTTGATACAATATTTTCTTATTTTTGCTTTATTAGCCCATAAGTGCTTTATTACTATATGACAGCGGTTTAAATTGTTAAATAATCCATTTCAGCATTCATTGCCCAACTAAGTTAGTTTATTAGATGCAATGGTATCTGCATGTATGTCTATTTTCATTTGCCTGTATACGTTACCTTTATTTTTTAACGTAGTGTACTTTGTCAATGTTTTTATTTTTAGCTTTGACATTTGGCCAATGCGGGCATCCGTAGTGCCCTTCACGCATGTGCAGTAGCTGATGGGGGACACTGCGGTTCTACGCGCACTCTAGGCAGATATGTCCATTGGGTGAGAGGGTATATAGTGTGGTAAGTAGAAATGTTTCATTTATACTGTATCTGAGGCAACTCCGAAAATGTTTCTACAATAAATGTATTTGTTTGAGTAAATCTGGAGGAGTACTTTTCCTAAATCTGCATTATATATATATATATATATATATATATATAGTGACCATATTGCCGCTTTAAAAAGGGACAGATATGACAAATACATTTGTCAGGGCTGTTTAAAGAAATGTTTTGTATAAGAACCCTGACATATGCATTTTTCACATGTGTCCCTTTTTAAAGCGGCAATATGGTCACTAGTCACTATATATATATATATATATATATATATATATATATATATATATATATATATATATATATATATGTATATATATATATATATATAATTGTCAGCTGCAATATATGGATACATAAAAGGAACTGTTGCAGAATGTTTCCTACTGAGCCTTCAGAGCGTGTCTTGTACACTTATGTGCTCTGATTTTGGCTCTTCAATATTTGCCTTATACTTTGATATATGAGAAAAATTTAGGATTGTTTATACTGGCTCATGTGTTTATTTTTATTTTTCATTTTAAGGTTTTTTTTGTGGGGGGTTCCTTTACCTTGTATAAAGGTATAAGTAAATACTTTTTTGATGAAGGATTTTTCGAGTGCAGCCTTGTCATTCTTTAATATCCACCAATATTGTGAATATCTTTCTCTTTTTTACTTTTTGTACAATTAGTTTATGACTGCTTGCACCTATGTTTAAATCATTAAAGAGTGCACACACCTGTTGTATTAATATATATATATATATATATATATATATATATATATTATATAAATTGTATTTATTTCCTTCACAGTTCATAAGAACAACCCTTTAAAAATCATTTACAACACTATAACTATAAATACAGTCAGAATATAAATAAAACCTTAATAATAAAACCTTAATATTTCCACTGGCTTTTGGAAATAAGTATTCACTTCAGACAATCAAACTATTGCCTGTGAATCATGCCAGACTTCACAACGATAAAAGATTTTAAGGAAAGCCTCTCAATGGATTTATATCCTGTAGATAAAGAGAAAAGTATATCATTTTTTGGATGTTCGCTTTCCTTTAATAAGCCTAATAATAAGAAGCATACAACCTGAAGACATCCCGTGGATGTAACTGGAGCTGGACTGGACCTCTGATAAATCCCAATTTATAGATGGGTAACACAAAACAGGTTATCCACACCACTAGTACATACCTTACAAACTCTTTGTCTGACCCAGCAAAATAACATAATTGTCCCCCTATAAGTGATGAGAACCCTTGTTCAATACATCAACGGGTTTAAGACAGAGATGCCCTTGGGTGTTAGGGACATGCATGTTAAAATGTAAATCATTGAACTGACAGAGAACAGGGAGTAGTGAGACTTCTGAAAAAGAAAAAGACCATACAGAGAAATTGTATAACTGGTAATTAAACTTCAAGAAAACTACAGGTTAAGTTTGGATTCTTGTGGACTACCTTGGAACCTTGGACTTTCCTGACCCTGTCTTTGCATGTGGCACAGTTAGTACTTCTGCTTGGACATTCCTTGTTGCAGTTTTCCAGCTTCTGTTAACTCTTGCTTGTACCTGTTTTCCAATATAAACTAATTCTGGACATTGCTATTTGCCTGTGTAACTTTCTCCTAATAAACAGGACTGTTGTACATATTTGAGTCTCCAGTCTATTGCTATGCAATACACCTTGCTCCCTGCTAACCCTGCTATTGGGCTCCATCGTGTTAAAGTTCCCGGAAATGTGACAGGAGGTCCCTTAAGGTTAATGTTGTTCATGATTAATTATGGTAGAAAGATTGAGGTTAGGCATTATCATATTGAGCGAGTGAGGGGATCATATGATTTCCCAGTTGTTATTTAAAGTGACAGTCTACTCCGAAATTGTTATTGGTAAAAAATATATACTGTCATGGCCAAAAATATTGGCACCCCTGCATTTCTGGGAGATAATGAGCCACTTCACCCAGAAAATTGTTGCAATTACAAATGTTTAGGCATTCTCATGTTTATTTCTTTTGTTTGTATTGGTATGACACCAAAAAAGGGAAGAATAAAAAGCAAAATCTGACACATTCCACACAAAACTAAAAAATGGACTGGACAAAATTATTGGGACCTTCTCAAAATTGTAAGAAATAATTGCATTCCAAATTTGTGATGCTCCTGTAATTTGTAATTAAACTCACCTGTATCAATCGACAGGTTCTAACAATATAGAAATCACACCAGCAACCAGTTAAAATGGTGAAAAATTGATTCAACCTTTATGTTGTGTGTCTCTGTGTGCCATACTCAGCTTGGAAAAGAGAAAAAGCTGCAAAAAATTGTCTGAGGATTTAAGAACAAAAATTGTGGAAAAGCATGGACAATCTCATGGTTACAAGTCAATCTCCAGAGATCTTAATATTCCTGTATCCACTGTGCGCAACATTGTCAAGAAGTTTACAGCCCATGGCACTGTAGCTAATCTCCCTGGACGTGGACAAAAGAGAAGAATTGATCAAAGATTGCAACAAAGGATTGTTCGAATGGTGGATAAAGAACGTTGATCAATATTTTTGGCCATGAATGTATATCACTGCAGCGAATCACGTCTGCCCAGCATCACTAAATGCCGACAGCATATGCTGTCGGCATTTAACATTGCACAAGCCAATCGGCTGCTAGCAAGGGATGTCAATCATCCCGATTGAATTGGGATGATTGCAGTCCACCACCTAAGAGGTGGCGAGCAAGTTAAGGATCAGCGGTCTTACGACCGCTGCTTCATAACTTAAGTTTCCGGCGAGCTAGAAAATTTGGGGTAGAAAGCAGCATCTGCTGCTTGTTAAATCTACCCCCAAATCTCTGCCTGTTTTTAAGACCCTTCAGGCCGCCTTTATTTCAGTCCATGTTATAAGCTTTTCACAGCAAGACAGAGATAGTTCATGTGTACCTGTGGAGTTACACATGAGACCATACTGATTGGCTAAAATGCAAGTTGTAAACAGCCCTGAGATAAGGGGGCAGTCTGCAGAGGCTTAGATACAAGGTAATCACATGGTGGGGGATAGAGGAATAAAGTCCCTCTACATCTAATGTAACCAGTAGGGCTTCCTCAGGTATAGATAAGCTGTCTATTTTCTTCAAAAAATCAGCAGTATCAAGGATGTAAGACGACATAGTACACAGAAAAGGTTTTAAAAAATGGTCTATGTAATTGCCAAGATTTTCTGTCATACTACCTATCCCAGATATTATGGGACGCCCTGGGGGATTTTTTAAGTTCTTGTGAACTTTAGGTATGCAGTAAAAAACTGGCATTACTGGGTGTTGATTAAATAGATATTTAAATTCAGTTTTACAGATTAAACCATCACTTCTAGCATCATTTAGTTTCCTAAAAATCAGAGACTGTATGTCTGGTGATGGATCATGTATTAGACGCAAATATTGGTCTCTGTTCAACAACTGCCTTTTTACCTCAAGTACATAGCTGGTTTGGTCCCACAGGACTACATTACCACCCTTATCGGCAGATTTGATCACGATTTTATCTGCTGTGATAAGTTCGTTTAAGGCCTTTCTTTCGGATCCAGTTAAGTTATCCCCAACTATGCCATTCAAGGGGAAATTATAAATTTCCTTTTCAACTTGCATTACAAAAATATTGACAACAGGTACAGTGGATAGTTGTGGCATGAAAGTAGATCTCGGTCTTAGACCAGAGACTATCTTATTATGGGAGGTAGGGGCACTGTTAGTAAGTGGTTGGCTAGATTCCAAAGTGCCTGATTGTAGCAGATCTTCAAGATCTTGCAAAGCTGACCTGTCTTCTCTATCTAGACTCAAATCATCATTTATATTCTTTCCCTTCCCTTTGAACATCTGTGATAGAACAATACGTCTAGCAAAAATGTGCAAATCTTTGAGAAATTCGAATTTGTCCAAACCATTTGTTGGGCAAAATGATAAACCTTTTTTGAGGACACTGATTTGTGCCTGATTGAGTCTGAAAGAAGACAGATTAATAATTTGCAGGTCTTGATCTGGACTAGTTAAAATCCTCTCCTTCCTCTGTATCTCCGCGTCCGTCCTCTCTGACCCCTCTCCTGACTGAAATCCTGTTGTCGATTCTGCCTGGATGGATATCTCCTTCCTCCAGAGTTTGAGCTCCCTCCTCCTGTGTCTCTTTCTACCCCCTCTTCTCCTATTTCACCAGTAGGTTTCACTACCTGCCCGTTTTTTGAAGTGTGTGTATCTACCTCAACACCAGAGCTATCTGTCCCTGAATCATATGTTCCTTTGTTAGTTTGGTATGTGTAGACACAGTTCTTGCGATAATCTTCATTATCTCTAGCTAGCTTTCTGCTTTTACATAGTTTTATATCAGTTAGAAGTCTAGATAATTGTTCCTGTATCTCGCTGTTCAGTTTGCCAAAATTAGGGTTATTTTCAAAGGTGTTTACTACCCCTAATGCTTCTTCTGCTAATTGTTTAGTTTTATCTAATCTTTCTTTGTTCCTAGTGACCATTTTTTTCATTAAGATTATTGAACATTCTGAGAGACTGAGGTTCCAGTCTTCCAAGAATTTGTCCCCTCCCTCATCTTCTCTCAGATTTGTGCCCAGATCTAGTCTCAATCTAAGGCCTCTGGGTACAATATTGTTTTTAACATAGTTTTCTAGACTTGCAGTTTCAGCTCGTAACTTAACTTGCTTGACCAAGAGTTTTTTATATTCCTTGAACGCAGAAAAAACATTTAAGGGGTTAGCCTCTGTTTTACTGCCATCAGTAGTGCTGGGCACAGACAAGGAGGCTAATAAATCAGCCTCCCATGTTTCATCAGAAAGAACGAAAGCCATCCTGTTAATTTACAAAACCAATCAGCAAAGTTAGCAACGTGCGTGAATCAAAAAACCTCTTTTATTTAGACCAATCAAGTTACAGCAACATCATTCACATAGAATACCAAATTGAGGGAAAACCCAAATCTATTGGTAATATTAAATTAGAAAAGAGAATAGTGTGAATGGAAACTTGCTATTATAGTGTTGCTAAAAGTGCTCTAATAACAGAACACAAATACCCATTATTTCAAAATTCTATATAAGTGGAATCATAACAACTGGGGCAGACCCATTTTATATTGTATAATATCAATTGAAAAGAGAGAAAAAAGGTTTATGATATAACCTCTTGAAAGACTGGGGTTTCAGCACTCTTTTAAATAGAAAATTACCAAAGCAACACAATGTGCAATTTAAAAAGATAGTTTTAATTCACGCACCTCGCCGGGTGCCGATATGGTAAATAAACCAACAGATAGTAATATACAAACAACCTGTATCAAAATATTAAAAAGTGCATACATGTACTGCACTAAAAATTGGACCGGTCCAAGTGACTGAATAACGCTAGTGGTGAAGAAACTAACACAGTAGTACATATAGCATATGCAAATAAACCACACTAATGATATATATGGAATATATGAGAAACCAGCAGTATAAAACACAGACAAAAGTTTTAGTAAACTTTGTTAGCCAAGTATTTTCATATATGCAATATACGATATATGTACACAGTATAATGCAGTTAGACAATCAATGAGATAGTATCTAAATATTGCTACTATGATAGCTATAGTAGATAACCACTGTCACGTGGAGATACATAGTCCCAATGTTGCTGATTCGTCAGCTCCAATAACATGCATATACTGTCCGAGTTGTTAGTTCAGTTAGAGCTCTGGAAGTAAACTGTAAAGAGTAAAGCGATAGAGTCACGAAGTGTGCCAAAGCATGTGATTAAGAGCAAAAGTCAAGCGGCATAGTGTGAGACATGCAATGCAGCAAACAGGAGCTTAAGGAGAGTTATAGCAGCTGTACAATCAAGCGGATATGCAGGAGGACTTGCAAGTCAATAAACAAATCCCTCTGTCAACTGCAACCACTTGAAATCATAACTACATGATCTTTCAACATAAAAGTGTAAAACAAGGGCACTTATCGGGGATGTAGGAGAACACCGGGTATGGGCATCCGGGTCCCTCTGTCAACTACACCTTCTGGCGCCCTTCTCCTCTTATCTTTTCAAAAAGTCGCTTCACTTTTCTTTGTCCAAATCGGTCTGTTTGAACCTCTTAGCACCGATAGTTTTGCTCACAAGAGAATCCAGACTCCAAAGTTTGCTTTACTCCAAGTTGGCGGCTCACCACGGCATACCGCTCTGTTCTGTTCGACAACACTGCGTATCAGGTCACATGGAACCGGTCAGCCAATGTCGATGCGCATTTCACCCCCACGTCACAAGACAAACGGGGCTTCCTCAGGGCTATATGATCTAACATGTGTTGGTTCTACCTTTAAACCAACCTAACTCCGCCCATATGGGAGGTGAAAATATTCCAACATATTTAAATATATATTCAAAATCCTTATCCACTTTTAACAAGTAGTAACTATGCGGACAATTATACAGGTTATATAATCTCTAAGTTTTAGGTATGGCTATGTAATTAAGTTATTACTTAAAAACGGTATAACATTTTATGTCACAGTATTTACAAAAAGCACGCCATATCTAATCTTTCGTTCATACCTTTGGGACCAATGCGCTAGGAGAATGCTATTCGTAGCAGTTTCCTTACGGTAGTTTTCAGTTCTCAATGTGTTATGTTCGACTCGTATGTCAAGATCAAGGAAAGACAGACCTACTTTACTAGAATTAACTGTTAAAACAATATTTCTAGAGTTATCATTTAGTTCATCAACAAACTTTTTCAAATCATTTTCTGTTCCTTCCCATATGACAAATACATCGTTCACAAATCGAAGCCATAAGTGGACTTTCTCATTAAACTCGGGTTTTTGATAAACATCTTCCATCTCCCAAGCTCCTAGGTGTAAACAAGCATACGTGGGGGCACATGTGGCCCCCATTGCTGTCCCTCTAAATTGCTTGTAAGTTTTATTATCAAAAGAGAACACATTATTCTCTAAAACTAGGTATAACTGTCACTGGAATGACAATTGGAAGATTCTATTGAATGATGAAAATGTGGCCAAAGAAATTGGGCATTTTCCATCACTCACGGCAAAAAGAGCCCCTAACCTAAGAGATAGACTTGTACAAAGCAAGTTTGTCACTCCACAAACAAATTGGCTATCCAGACAAAAATTAATAGGAAATTTCCCATGTAAGAAATGTGTGGCATGCAGATTTATGTTAAAAACTAAAGTTTTTTCGGCTTGCACTGAAAAAGTTTACAAACTGAAATTTTTCTTTAACTGCAATACTGAAGGAGTGGTATATTTACTAAATTGTGATTGTCCCTCTTTCTATGTAGGGAAAACCAAGAGGATATTGAAAGACAGAATCCTTGAGCACAGGGATGACATAAAGAACAAGGTGAAAAACAGCAGTGTGGCTAGGCATTTTGAGTCCTTCCACAACAGCAGCCCTGACTGCATGAGAGTGCTGGGCATAGATAAAGGGATTACCAATGGTAGGGGGGGACAATGATAAAGTCCTACTGCAGAAAGAATGTAGGTGGATTTTCAACCTCTCTACCATTGGTCCCAAAGGTATGAACGAAAGATTAGATATGGCGTGCTTTTTGTAAATACTGTGACATAAAATGTTATACTGTTTTTAAGTAATAACTTAATTACATAGCCATACCTAACACTTAGAGATTCTATAACCTGTATAATTGTCCGCATAGTTACTACTTGTTAAAAGTGGATGAGGATTTTGAATATATATTTAAATATGTTGGAATATTTTCACCTCCCATATGGGCGGAGTTAGGTTGGTTTAAAGGTAGAACCAACACATGTTAGATCATACAGCCCTGAGGAAGCCCCGTTTGTCTTGTGACGTGGTGGTGAAATGCGCGTCGGCATTGGCTGACCGGTTCCACGTGACCTGATACGCAGTGTTGTCGAACAGAACAGAGCGGTATGCCGTGGTGAGCCGCCAACTTGGAGTAAAGCAAACTTTAGAGTCTGGATTCTCTTGTGAGCAAAACTATCGGTGCTAAGAGGTTCAAACAGACCGATTTGGACAAAGAAAAGTGAAGTGACTTTTTGAAAAGATAGGAGGAGAAGGGCGCCAGAAGGTGTAGTTGAGAGAGGGACCCGGATGCCCATACCCGGTGTTCTCCTACATCCCCGATAAGTGCCCTTGTTTTACACTTTTATGTTGAAAGATCATGTAGTTATGATTTCAAGTGGTTGCAGTTGACAGAGGGATTTGTGTATTGACTTGCAAATCCTCCTGCATATCCGCTTGATTGTACAGCTGCTATAACTCTCCTTAAGCTCCTGTTTGCTGCATTGCATGTCTCACACTATGCCGCTTGACTTTTGCTCTTAATCACATGCTTTGGCACACTTCGTGACTCTATCGCTTTACTCTTTACAGTTTACTTCCAGAGCTCTAACTGAACTAACAACTCGGACAGTATATGCATGTTATTGGAGCTGACGAATCAGCAACATTGGGACTATGTATCTCCACGTGACAGTGGTTATCTACTGTAGCTATCATAATAGCAATATTTAGATACTATCTCATTGATTGTCTATTATCGTATATTGCATATATGAAAATACTTGGCTAACACAGTTTACTAAAACTTTTATCTGTGTTTTATACTGCTGGTTTCTCATATATTCCATATATATCATTAGTGTGGTTTATTTGCATATGCTATATGTACTACTGTGTTAGTTTCTTCACCACTAGCGTTATTCAGTCACTTGGACCGGTCCAATTTTTAGTGCAGTACATGTATGCACTTTTTAATATTTTGATACAGGTTGTTTGTATATTACTATCTGTTGATTTATTTACCATATCGGCACCCAGCGAGGTGCGTGAATTAAAACTATCTTTTTAAATTGCACATTGTGTTGCTTTGGTCATTTTCTATTTAAAAGAGTGGCGAAACCCTAGTTTTTCTAGAGGTTATATCATAAACCTTTTTTCTCTCTTTCAATTGATATTATACAGTATAAAATGGGTCTGCACCAGTTATTATGATTCCACTTATATAGAATTTTGAAATTAGTGGGTATTTGTGTTCTGTTATTAGAGCACTTTTAGCAACACTATAATAGCAAGTTTCCATTCACACTATTCTCTTTACATACAGGGAGTGCAGAATTATTAGGCAAGTTGTATTTTTGAGGATTAATTTTATTATTGAACAACAACCATGTTCTCAATGAACCCAAAAAACTCATTAATATCAAAGCTGAATAGTTTTGGAAGTAGTTTTTAGTTTGTTTTTAGTTTTAGCTATTTTAGGGGGATATCTGTGTGTGCAGGTGACTATTACTGTGCATAATTATTAGGCAACTTAACAAAAAACAAATATATACCCATTTCAATTATTTATTTTTACCAGTGAAACCAATATAACATCTCAACATTCACAAATATACATTTCTGACATTCAAAAACAAAACAAAAACAAATCAGTGACCAATATAGCCACCTTTCTTTGCAAGGACACTCAAAAGCCTGCCATCCATGGATTCTGTCAGTGTTTTGATCTGTTCACCATCAACATTGCGTGCAGCAGCAACCACAGCCTCCCAGACACTGTTCAGAGAGGTGTACTGTTTTCCCTCCTTGTAAATCTCACATTTGATGATGGACCACAGGTTCTCAATGGGGTTCAGATCAGGTGAACAAGGAGGCCATGTCATTAGATTTTCTTCTTTTATACCCTTTCTTGCCAGCCACGCTGTGGAGTACTTGGACGCGTGTGATGGAGCATTGTCCTGCATGAAAATCATGTTTTTCTTGAAGGATGCAGACTTCTTCCTGTACCACTGCTTGAAGAAGGTGTCTTCCAGAAACTGGCAGTAGGACTGGGAGTTGAGCTTGACTCCATCCTCAACCCGAAAAGGCCCCACAAGCTCATCTTTGATGATACCAGCCCAAACCAGTACTCCACCTCCACCTTGCTGGCGTCTGAGTCGGACTGGAGCTCTCTGCCCTTTACCAATCCAGCCACGGGCCCATCCATCTGGCCCATCAAGACTCACTCTCATTTCATCAGTCCATAAAACCTTAGAAAAATCAGTCTTGAGATATTTCTTGGCCCAGTCTTGACGTTTCAGCTTGTGTGTCTTGTTCAGTGGTGGTCATCTTTCAGCCTTTCTTACCTTGGCCATGTCTCTGAGTGTAATGTCTGAGAAAAAGACAGGAGTTAGAGTGGACCACAGCTACTGACAAATAGGTATATAAATAATATAGGTGTAGCTAAGTGTGTAGCAGGGTGTCACACGGATATTACACACAAGTAATATGTGGCAACCTAGCACACACACAAGAAGCAGTTAATATGTGAAGAAAATAAGAAAACAAAAATAATGATAATAAGCATCTGCACAACACTATTGCTGATAAAATGCAGGAGTAGACTAAACAGCAGTGTGAATAGATACTTAAGCCTCTTTAGCATGAGTAGTTAATAAACACAAGCTCATTTTATGTTTGTGCACAAAACAGAAAAATAATGGAGGATGCTTGTTTAACATGAGTTCAGGAATAACTGCGTGAACTTAGGTATAAGTGCAAGTGTGTGAAGCAGAAATATAAGTGTGTAAATATGAGCAAGGATATATCCCCAAGTACTAGTACCTTGAATTCCTAATTTGCAGGATTGGCTATGAGAGGAACCGCAAGTAGGATAGACAGCGGTAAGCGGTTAGAAGCAGCCGGTCTCGGCAGGAGAGTGGCGTGTGACGTCACAGAGGCCGCAATTCCGGAAGCGAAGCAGGTCCCAGCTCTGCTTTGGAAGAAACAGGAACAGAGCTCAGTGAGCGGTTGCTGCAGGAATTACAGGAAAGGTGTGCAGCTCAGGACTGGTCCCAGTAGAGAAACAATACCAAGCAATGAATGAGTGTGAATTGCAGGTATTTATGGTAGTTCCAAGCAGTTAAAGGGGCAGAGCTAATATAGAAAGGAGTATGCATGACAGAACACCCCCCTCCAGGAGCAGCTCCGATGCTCAAAGTCTTGGACGTTCAGGGTGTCTTTGATGGAATCTGGAAATTAATCTGGGAGCTGAGATGTTGGTGGATGGCTCCCAGGAGTTGTGTTCACTAGAGTATCCCTTCCATTTGATGAGATATTGAAGATCACCCCTGAAACGTCTAGCATCCAGAATATCCTCAACTTCATATTCCATGTTGGGGTCTATGGAAACAGGGGGTAAAGTGGTATCTGTAGGTAGGGTACGTAGGGTCCGGTAAGGTTTGAGCAATGTAACATGAAAGGTGGGATGAATCCTGAGTGTAGTAGGTAACGTAAGACGAACAGCGTTGCAGTTGATGATCCGCTGGATAGGGAATGGTCCGATGAAGAGTGGTGAAAGCTTCCTGGAAGGAGTTGACAAGCGTAGATTTTTTGTGGACAGCCATACAAGATCTCCTGGTTTGTATGTAGGTGGTGGAGTGCGGCGTCGGTCGTAATATTTTTTTTGTATGATCTTTGCATCATCTATTGCTTGTTTAACAGAAACGAAATTTGAAGTGATGGTGGAAGCTAAGTCTGAAATATGGGAATGATCTGATACCAGTTCAGACAACCATTGGAAAGAAGGATGGAACCCATAATTGACATAGAAGGGTGTCTGTTTAGTCGTAGAATGTAGAGTATTATTAAAGACGAATTCAGCGAAATGTAGTACTTGGGACCAGGAATGTTGATTCGTATGACAATAGGTCCTTAGGAACTGTTCTACCCATTGGTTACAACGTTCTGTCTGTCCATTCGTCTGTGGATGGTAGGATGATGAAAGGGACTTATCAATGGAAAATTGTTTGCAGAAGGCAGACCACAGGGCGCTGGTGAATTGGGACCCTCGATCGGTCAGGATTTTCTTAGGCAGGCCATGTAGCCTGATGACATTTTTTAGAAGTAGTTGTATGGTTTCAGCTGCAGTGGGGAGCTTGTGGTAAGGTATAAGATGAATCATTTTACTGAACAAATCCACTACAACTAATATAGTGGTGTTATTTCCAGAAATGGGTAAATCCACAATGTAATCTAATGCAATTTCTTGCCAGGGTCTATCAGGTGTAGGAATTGATAGAAGAAGTCCATAAGGTGGTCTTTTGTTTCTTTTGGATATGGTACAAGTGGGGCAGGAGTTAATGAACTGTGTCACATCAGTTAATAATGTTGGCCACCAGTAAGATCGCTGTACTAATTCCTTAGTTTTGGTTACTCCACAATGTCCCCCTAGAGATGAGTCGTGAGCGGATTTGAGTAATTGTTCACGTAGAGAAGGTGGAAGATATAGTTTGTTCCCATAACAATAAAGTCCTTGGTTGTTAATTGTTAGAAGATGTTCAGGTTTGGAGGAATCCTTCATTTGTTCAGATTTTAACAGAGGTCCAGAATCAACCATGAATAGAAGAAAGTTTTCCTCGGGAATGACATGTTGGGTTGTGGTATTGTCCAGAGGTGGTTGTGGAAGTCGAGATAGGGCATCTGCCTTCCCATTTTTCCTGGCAGGTCTGTAGGTAATGAGGAAATTGAAGCGTGAAAAGAATAAATTCCAGCGAACTTGGCGAGCCGAAAGCGTTCTTGTGGATTTTAGGAATTGTAAGTTTCGATGATCAGTATAAACTATGGTTGGCGTTGTAACACCTTCCAGTAGGTGTCTCCATTGCTCGAATGCAGCCTTAATAGCCAGGAGTTCCTTTTCGCCAATTGGATAATTTCTTTCTGCTGTTGTTAGAGTACGAGAATAGTAAGCTACAGGATGTAATGGTTGTTGCAATGATTGTCGTTGTGAAAGGATGGCACCAAGTGCAAAATCAGAAGCGTCTACTTCAAGTGTGTAAGGAAGTTCTGGGTTTGGGTAGCGCAAAATGGGAGCAGATGTAAATCGTGATTTCAGTAAATCAAAAGCATCTTGAGCGACAGTAGACCAGGAGAATTTTGTATTTTGCTTTGTGAGATCAATAAGAGGTTTAGCAAGAGAGGAGTAATTTTTAATAAATTTTCTGTAAAAATTGGCGAATCCAAGAAAACTTTTAACTTGTTTTCTGGAAGTAGGGACAGGCCAATTCACTACAGATTTTATTTTAGTATCATCCATACGTATACCCTTATCAGATATAATATATCCAAGGAATGGTATACTGCTGGCATGAAAGATGCATTTTTCTGCTTTTACGTATAAAGAGTTACTTCTGAGTCTAGTCAATACCTGGCGGACATGGATTTTGTGGTCTGCTAGAGATTTAGAGTATATTAAAATGTCGTCGAGGTAAATGACTACGTAGGTATCCAGGACATCCTTGAAAATGTCATTTATGAGATGTTGGAAGGTGGCAGGAGCGTTACAGAGACCGAATGGCATGACTACATACTCGTATAACCCATAACGGGTACGAAATGCAGTCAGCCATTCGTCTCCTGCCCTCATCCTGATCAAGTTGTAGGCTCCCCTGAGGTCTAACTTGGTGAAGATTTTGGAACCTTCTAGACGCTCAATTAATTCACTGATAAGGGGTAAAGGGTAGCGGTTTTTTATAGTAACCTTGTTTAACTGCCTGTAATCGACAATAGGTCTTAAGGAGGCATCTTTGTTTTTAACAAAGAAAATCCCTGCTGCTGCAGGAGAGGTTGAAGGTCTTATAAAACCTTTTTTAAGGTTTTCTTCGATGTAGGATCTAAGGTGTAACAGTTCTGGTTTAGACAGAGGGAAAATGTGCCCACAAGGAATAGCCGCCCCTGGAAGGAGATCGATTGGGCAGTCATACGGCCTGTGTGGTGGAAGATTTTCTGATTGTTTCTTACTGAACACATCGGAAAAATCTTCATAATCAGGGGGCACCTTTGTTTCTACACCTTCGGGTGATGGTTGAAGTAGCAATTGAGGGTAACAAGTGGTCTTGCAGTAATCTGAAGTAAACTGTAAAGAGAGGGATGACCAAGTGATGGTAGGATCATGTTGCCTGAGCCATTGTAGCCCTAGAATTAAAGGGAAGTCTGGTGAAGTAATGACATCGAATTTTATATATTCCCTATGGTGACACTCTGTTGACATTAAAATAGGAATTGTCTCAAACAGAACAGGTCCTGTGGACAAGACCTCACCATCTATTCCTCTCAAATGAACAGGAGACAGTTTCTTGTGCAAGGGAATTTTATTAGTTTCACAAAAACTTTTATCAATGTAAGAGAGGGAGGCTCCGGAGTCAATAATCCCTGAGATGGTCACCCGTGTTTGATCCCACTGTAAAACAAGAGTGGTTTTACTATACTGGTTACATTTGAGGACAGTCTTAATTGAATGATAGTGAGTCAACAGCTTACCCTTTCTTTGGCGGGTGAGGTTGGGGCACTCTCTTATCCCATGCTCTTCAGAGGCACAGTACATGCACAGGTTATGGGTGCGACGTCTTGTTTTTTCCTGGGAACTTAGGGGTCCCCTTAAGAAGGCGATATCCATAGGTTCTGGAGGGGGTTTTGAGTGTGTACTGGGTGGATTGTTTGTGAGCCTGGGCCTAGAGAATGAATCATGGCTAGACCGTTCGTGATGTCTTTCCCTAAGCCGTCTGTCAATGCATATACATAGGTCTATAAGTAGTTCCAGAGTGGGAGGTATTTGGGTACGAGATAACTCGTCCTTAACTGCATCTGACAGCCCTAACCGGAATTGGTTTCGGAGAGACAAGTTGTTCCATTGGGTGTCAGGAGCCCACCTCTTGAATTCCGCTATATATTCTTCTACATCTCTCTTTCTCTGCCTTAGGGACCTCATGGCATTTTCAGCTGTTTGCTGCTTAAAGGGGTCCTCATAAAGTTGTGATAGGGCAGAGAAGAAAGAGTCTAAGGAGTTAAGAATGTCATCATTGTGCTCCAGGAAACTATTTGCCCATGCCCTTGGCTCTGCCCTCAGGTAGGAGATGGTAGTCATAACTTTTACCCTATCGGTAGGATATGTATAGGGTTTGAGAGTAAAAAGTAAATAGCATGAATTTTTAAATTCCCTAAACATCTTCCTATCTCCTGAGAAAGGTTCAGGGGAACTAATATGGGGTTCTATGGGAGGAGGTTTTCTATCCACAACCTCCTTGATATAAGTTTTTAAATTATCATTTTCAAGTTTTAAAGCAGTAAGACCTTCAGTTAATATGTCTACTTTATTACTTAGTGTTTGTATGTGTGTATTCACATCAGTTGGGTCCATTTTGTTTTAGGCTTGGTATTTCTGTAATGTCTGAGAAAAAGACAGGAGTTAGAGTGGACCACAGCTACTGACAAATAGGTATATAAATAATATAGGTGTAGCTAAGTGTGTAGCAGGGTGTCACACGGATATTACACACAAGTAATATGTGGCAACCTAGCACACACACAAGAAGCGGTTAATATGTGAAGAAAATAAGAAAACAAAAATAATGATAATAAGCATCTGCACAACACTATTGCTGATAAAATGCAGGAGTAGACTAAACAGCAGTGTGAATAGATACTTAAGCCTCTTTAGCATGAGTAGTTAATAAACACAAGCTCATTTTATGTTTGTGCACAAAACAGAAAAATAATGGAGGATGCTTGTTTAACATGAGTTCAGGAATAACTGCGTGAACTTAGGTATAAGTGCAAGTGTGTGAAGCAGAAATATAAGTGTGTAAATATGAGCAAGGATATATCCCCAAGTACTAGTACCTTGAATTCCTAATTTGCAGGATTGGCTATGAGAGGAACCGCAAGTAGGATAGACAGCGGTAAGCGGTTAGAAGCAGCCGGTCTCGGCAGGAGAGTGGCGTGTGACGTCACAGAGGCCGCAATTCCGGAAGCGAAGCAGGTCCCAGCTCTGCTTTGGAAGAAACAGGAACAGAGCTCAGTGAGCGGTTGCTGCAGGAATTACAGGAAAGGTGTGCAGCTCAGGACTGGTCCCAGTAGAGAAACAATACCAAGCAATGAATGAGTGTGAATTGCAGGTATTTATGGTAGTTCCAAGCAGTTAAAGGGGCAGAGCTAATATAGAAAGGAGTATGCATGACACTGAGTATTGCACACCTTGTGCTTTTGGGCACTCCAGTGATGTTGCAGCTCTGAAATATGGCCAAACTGGTGGCAAGTGGCATCTTGGCAGCTGCACGCTTGACTTTTCTCAGTTCATGGGCAGTTATTTTGCGCCTTGGTTTTTCCACATGCTTCTTGCGACCCTGTTGACTATTTTGAATGAAACGCTTGATTGTTCGATGATCACGCTTCAGAAGCTTTGCAATTTTAAGAGTGCGGCATCCCTCTGCAAGATATCTCACTATTTTTGACTTTTCTGAGCCTGTCAAGTCCTTCTTTTGACCCATTTTGCCAAAGGAAAGGAAGTTGCCTAATAATTATGCACACCTGATATAGGGTGTTGATGTCATTAGACCACACCCCTTCTCATTACAGAGATTCACATCACCTAATATGCTTAATTGGTAGTAGGCTTTCGAGCCTATACAGCTTGGAGTAAGACAACATGCATAAAGAGGATGATGTGGTCAAAATACTCATTTGCCTAATAATTCTGCACTCCATGTATATATATATATATATATATATATATATATATATATATATATATATATATATATATATATATATATATACAGTATATATATATAATTATATAGGTATAGATATATACATCTGATATATACATATAACTTTTTTCAGCAATATTTTTTTTAAAATCATTTTTATTAGTGTTATAATGAGTGTAACTGTACTTTGTAATATATTTTTGATATGTTTTGTGATACTTTTTTGTTTAGCGAAACAGTTAACCAGAGCTTTGAGGTTGCACTATCCTGACACATGTTAAATTTAATTTAGCAGCAGAACTATGCTATATGCCACAAATAGTTGTTTCTATTGATAAAGGTTGTTGTCACGCTCCTCACTTCTGAGGCTCTGTTGCTGCGTTGCTTAGCAACTTCCCTTATCTCTGAAGCTGTCTCACTCTGCTGACACGCTCCCTGAAGCCGTCCCATTCTGCTGACATCACTCTGGGTTCAAATTCCGGCGTGTCCTTCACCTGATGCCCGTTTGTTTTTTTCCTTGCTGTGGCTTTGTGAGTACTCATTTTGATACTTTGATACTGATTTTCTGTTAACAAACTTTGCTTGCCTGACCAAGTCTCTGTTTAACCCCTTCAAACCTGAGGATACTTTGCTGCCTGATTTACTGTTAACAAACTTTGCTTGCCTCACCACGTCTCTGTTTAACCCCTTCAAACCTGAGGATACTTTGCTGCCTGATTTACTGTTAACAAACTTTGCTTGCCAGACCACGTCTCTGTTTAACCTCTTCAAACCTGAGGATACTTTGCTGCCTGATTTACTGTTAACAAACTTTGCTTGCCTGGCCACGTCTCTGTTTAACCCCTTCAAACCTGAGGATACTTTGCTGCCTGATTTACTGCTAACGAACTTTGCTTGCTTGACCACGTCTCTGTTTAACCCTTTCAAACGTGAGTATACGCTACTGCCTGATATACTGTTAACAAACTTTGCTTACTTGACCACGTCTCAGATAATCCCTCTTTAATCTGAATCTACCTTGTTGCTGGATCTTACGTTGCCAAATCCTTGCCTGCCTGACTACATTTTATTCTGACCCCTTATCTTCAATCAAGCATCTTTGTGGTATTACTTGGATTACGTAACATCTCACCTTGTATTATTCTTTTCCAGAGAGGTTGTCGTGGGGTCAGGTCCTGGTTTATACTCAGTGTGCTAGTGTGTTGTTAATTATCATTCTAGCATTCGGCTCTGATTCGGGACTTCACCTAACCTGACAGTTGTATTGCAGAAAGAAACAGGACTTATTGGAAGGTGGTCAAAATCAGGTGGATGAGATAGTTATTTTTATCCAAAATATAAGAATCTTTTTATTTTGAATGGATGACATTCTATTGAATAAGGAACAGAAGACAAAACGCAATCTAATCAATAGAGCAGCACTTGATGCACAATTTTACACAATGACATCAGCTTATAACATAGAGGGCTAGATTACAAGTGAAGCGCTAATTTATCGCATGCCTGTAAGCACGCAAATTTGCCCATTTGGGGGCATCCGATAAATAGCCAGCCATTACAAGTGGCTGGTTATTGCTACCGTGAGCCTGCAGTAGCAATTAGCGCTCAGAAAATTAGCCAGAGATCAGATATCTGGTTAATTTTCTAAAAGTGCCCCAATTGCCCCCAAAATAAAGTTTATTGTAGTTTTTTATTTAAAAAAAATGCACCAAGCAGTTTTTGGGAGCTAAAGTTGGTGGCTGTGGGGTGTTAGAAAAAAAACGGCCCTAAAAAGTGCCTTAACATTTCAGTCTATTGGGAACTGTGTTCTCCTTGTAAATATATATATGAATATGCTAATATATACATATGTAATATGTATACAGATATTAACACATAAATATATATATGTATATAATCATATACATATATATTTACAATTTGCTGCCCACCACTGCTCTGCTTATCCTCACAGCTTAAGATCAAGGCCCCCATTGGAGCCAATGCAGGCGTTTGCTGGTATTACTGAGTTGAGCACAAATATCGCTTTCGCAACATTTGAAAAATGTTTGAGACCCAATGCCTTTGCAGTTATCCCAACTTAAAACTAAATCCAAATTACATTAGCGGTGAAAGATAGGCCTAAATGATTAGTGTTAAGATGTGTGACAAATTGGTATGCTGATTGAATGTCTCCTCGACAAACAAAATCAAATCGTCAATATAACGGCCATAGAAAACCAGTCTCAAAAATTTTTCAATTCTGTAGACAGTAACAGCTACTTAGAGTATACTAGTTACCATCATCGAGGGTGGATTAATAACATTCCTTTTAGTCAAATTAGAAGAATACAAAGAAATTGTTCTAATTTTGAGATATTTATAGAACAAAGTAAAATCATCTACCAGAGGTTTATAGATAAAGGATATCCTAGAGAACTCTTAGATAAAGCTCTTAAGAAAACCATTAGTTTGGATAGGGAGACCATCTTTAACGCTAAACCCCAAAATTAGATCAAAATGATAAAATCATGTTCATCACCCAATACAATGTTAACCACAAAAAAAATACACCACAGTATCAATAAACATTGGCACATTATAAAAAGAGACCCTATCCTAAAAAAACATTGTGGGTAATAAACCAATGACAGTTTATAAAAGAGCACCAACTTTTAGGAACAAATCAGCTCCCAGTAATAGGGTTAAACATATTAATTTTAACAAATCTCTGTCTAGTTAACGATCTCAAGAAAAATCAATTTGGTCTAAAGGGTATTTATAAATGTAACAAAAGAGGTTGCAATGCCTTCAAATACATTAAAGTAGGAGCTTTAATTTTTAATTGTGATTCTAAATAAGTTGTTTATCTAATAGAGTGTTTATGCGGCCAACAATATGTAGGGTGCAGCTCTAGAATTATTAGAATAAGATGCGGTGAATATTTCAGAAATTGCAAGAATAAAAAAATCAAACACAGCATCCCCAATCATTGCCTAACCCTTCACTCCAGCAATCCTCACATATACACATTCTTGCCCATAGATTACATCCCTAAATCCACAGACTACAACAGGCTAGTTAGACTCCGTCAGAGAGAAACTTTTTGGATCCATAGACTTCAAACTCTGTTTCCACTTGGTTTAAACACTAATATAGATTTAGCAGCATTTAATTAGGTTAGTTCTCATATTCTTCTTTCAATACCATCAGTCATTTACTTTTTCTGACTCCACTTATGGTTTTAATATTGCATACTACTAGTTAGTCATCAGCTAGCCTATACCAAGCGTTATATCTTTCCATTTAATTCCATATAGTTGTGGTTATTATATGGATATTATATGACAGTTAATCAGTTCATTGGATACATAGATAGGCAATATTATCCTGATTTGTATTGTTTATTCATATGTTTAGTATTAATCATTACCATATGCATATTTTTGGTAATTTATTCCCTTTTTGTAATTTTATGTACAGTTCATATTATCCTTATATTAAACAGGGGCACTTACCTTTTAATCTTGACAGCTGCTCCAGCTTCCTCCGGTTGTCGCAAGCCATTTCTGATGTCAGAAATGATGGATAGGTCATCCTCCAATCACGCCCCCCCCCCCCCCGGGGAATCAGTGTCTGATTCAACGCTGTGATTGGAGGAAGCCTGATTCCTCATTTTAGACCCAGGAAGAGGCTTTGCAATGGGTGGAGGAAGCTGGAGCAGCTGTCAAGTTTAAAAGGTAAGTATTTTTTCACAACACAAGTGAAATGTAAATTTTGATGAAATAGAGTGCCCCTGTTTTTAATCGAATTTTTAAAAACTGGGCACTTTAGTATCAAAAATTACATTCACTTTAAAATCATGTTTTTTAGCAGATTTAAGAAATTTTATTTTTGCATTCCTTAAAATTGTTTGCAACACATTGTATTTCTATAGTCTTTCCTGCAGTCTTTCAAATCAATTCATATAAAGTTTTCAATTATACATAGTACACTCTATGTTCAATTACAACCAATATAGTCATATTATTTTGTGACTTGTAACATCCAAATTAATTCCATATATATATTTTTTCATTGGTTACAATTTTTTACATAACCGCATACATTGTTCCTTTGCTACTGATATCCGTCAATTTTATTTTTATATGTTTACACTTTCTGGCTATTTTTTGTGATTTTTATACACATTTCTTATTTTCTTTAGACATCTTTGATTTTTTTGCAGACATTCCCTCCCATATCATTGGACAATTTGAAAATGTTGGATAGCCAATGAAAAACAATGTGCCGGCTTAAATAAGCGGCTTTTTTACTATGTTTTTATATGACTATTACTTTTCTGCCTGATGAAACGACCATAACAAGAGGCAGGCAGGTAACAGCAAATTCAATTACATTTATTGTAATAAGACAAAAAAGGTGACGTTTCGGGACCTTAATCCCTTAATCATACCATAACACTAGGTTGAGAAACGCATTACAATTTATTAAAGCCCAGTTTATACTATCTTCACGGAGGTGTTTGCTTTTTAATATACTTTAATATACTTCTACGGAAGAATTTGCACTTTATCACTTCAGTGATTTTATTCAGCTTTCCGCTGACTACTGTCTGCTGTTTGGATGCCGTTTGGACGCTGACAGACCAAATACAAGTTCCGCCTTGATACGGGAAAAGTTTCCAGTTAGCTGACTACTGCAAGTGTCAGCCTGCTCATTTGCACTGCACAAGTGCCATCACAAATTGTGAGTTATATACTACGTTTTCTTTCACCATATCTCATATTGATTTCACTATGAGGCGCCCCTTTTCTCTTTGATTTAGATATTCAAGGTGAATTGACATTGTTCCCCTAAAGCGGAGCAGCCTCACACACATTTGACATTCATTTTCTAATTCGGATTTTATCTGAACTCTTATTTTAACTGCTAACCCTTTGGATTTTAATTAGTTATATATTATTTTTTATATGTGTTTTTATATTTGATCTTTGTTTTTTTGCTCTCAAACATTTTGCAAAGCAAAGTTAACTGTTTACAGTGCACCACCTTTCTAGGGTTTTTTTCACCTAGTACTCAGATAGTTCATAGTTATGTCTGGTAGGTTCTCTTTAATCACATCGAGAGATTGAGCTTATTCCCTTCTGTTAATGCAGATAATGTCCTATCCCTAAAAAGTGCCCTGTTGTCAAGTCTCGTCTCTTTATGATTCCATTGTAGTGCAGGGTTTTTGAAGGTGGGGGGTCATTGGTGAAAACATTGAAGATATGTTCGTTGAGGTGTTTAGAATCTTGTCCCAGGTGGATTAAAAGTCTAGGACTAGTGGTTGTATTGAGGCTACTTTTGGTCTGTCTTTCGCTGTGAGCCATGCTGTTAGGCCAGCGTTGTTTGTTTCCAAAATGTCGCAGTCCAGTAGTACCTATTCTTTGTTGGGGTCTAGGGGGCATATTTAACAATATGCGAGCAGACATGATACGAAGTAGCGTATCATGTCCGCTGCACACCGCTGCCCATCGATAAATGCTGACATCATACACTGTCTGCATTTATCATTGCACCAGTAGTTCTTGTGAACTGCTGGTGCAATGCCGCCCCCTGCAGATTTGCATTCAATCGGCCGCTAGCAGGGGGTGTCAATGATTTCTGTCTGCCGCCTCAGAGCAGGTGGACAAGTTATGGAGCAGCGATCTTTAGACTGCTGCTTCATAACTTCTTGATAACTTCAGGCTCGCTGGAAACAAGGGGCCTCAAGCTAATATGCCCCTAGGAGTCTATTTAGAGTGATTGTTTATAAATGAGTATATTTGGTACTCCTAATCCCCCTCTGTCTCTTGGAAGGTAAAGTGTTTTCTTGACTACTCTAAGTCTAATGTCGCCCCAGATATAGTGCTCTATTATGGACTGTATATTGTGCAAGTAGGCCATTGGTATTGGGATAGGCATTGTTTGGAGCAAATATAGTAATCTGGGTAGTACATTTATCTTGACTACATTAATCCGACCTACCCAGGAAATTGTTTTGTTTCTCCAGCTGGAGAGGTCCACTACTAGTGTGCTCTCTAGTGTTTTGTAATTAGCTTGGAATGTGGCTTGTGGATCCGGGAGAGATAGATCCCTAGATATTTCATTTTAGTCTGTTGTGTTCTTAGAGGGCAGTTTTGGAGTAGCATGGGTAAAGAGTCTGGGTTGTATATGATGTTCAGTAGTTTTGACTTGGTTAAGTAGAGGTGAAAAATTGAGATTTCGCCATATTCCTTAAATATAGTCAATGTTTTAGGTAGAAATGTGTCAATATTAGTAAGGATGAGCAGGATGTCATCCGCATATAATTCGAGTTTGTGTTCACAAGTCTTGGAGTGTATGCCTGTAATTTGTTTGTCTGCCCAATACTTTTGTGAAAGAGCTTCAATGGAGATGGCGAAGAGGATTGGGGAGAGGGGGCATCCCTGCCTTGTCCCATTTTGCATAGAGAAAGAGGCCATTTACTTTGACCCGGGCTGTGGGGTTTTGGTATAGAGTGAAAATTTGATTTATGAAAGCATTGCTAAATTTCATTTTATGGAGAATTGTTTTTAAATCTGCCAATGTACCCTGTCAAATGCTTTTTCAGCATCTGTTGAGACAAGGATCAGGGGTATGTGATGGTGTTGGCCGTGTGACATCAACTGTAGTACCTTCAGTGTATTGTCATGTGTCTCCCTCCCAGGCACAAAGCCCACTTGGTTTGGGTGTATCAATTTAGGAAGAAATCTATTGATTCTGGTGGCCAGGATCTTAGCATAAATTTTAATGTCAGAGTTCAGGAGGATAATGGGGTGGAAAATCTCTGGTATATCAGGGCTTTTTCCCTGCTTTGGGAGTACTGTGATATGTGCCTCTAGCATTTGGTTGGGGAACCCTCCCTCTTTTATCAATGAATTGAATAAGGATGTTATGAGTGGCAGTATGTAATGTATGTATGTCTTGTAATATTTTATACCTAATCCATCTGGAACTAGGCTTTTTCCATTAGGCATATCTTTAATGGCCATCTTGATTTCCTCAGGTGTTATTAAAGAGTTTAGGAACTCAATGTCGTCAGTGTCCAGGTTGAAGTCGTTTATAAGAGTGTATAGTTTTTCATAGAATTGTCTAAACATTTCTGCGATGCTCTTGCTATCCCCGTGAGTCTAGCCTGCTGTGTCTGATATTGTGTGTATATTTGAGTTCAGCTGTTTCCGTTAAAGGGACTTAGCTAAAGAGGAGCCTGCTTTGTCATTCACGTCAAAGTATTTCTGTTGTAGTAGGTTGGCTTTGCGTTGGTATTCTTTGATGGAGTGGTTGTTAAGGTCGCCCTGTGTTTATTTGGTGTGGTGAGAAAAGGTGGCGCAAATGAATGCTAATTCCCTGTGTAATGAATGGTATCAGATCAGTTTTACTGATAATTCAGTTTCCTAGATAAGTTTAGCGAGTATCGCTATGAATACTATATGCCGCAAATGCTATTCTCTAATGTGTGAAGTGTTGTGTTTATTCCAATATATTAAGTTATCATGTCACTATTAAAAAAAAAAATGTGTGTTTTGTAAACGCTCCGCTTGTACCGATAAATGTAATAAAATACTCCTTATTTGTAAATACGACCAAATACTAGATAAAATTAATACAATTTTATTAAATCATAAATATATATATATATATATATATATATATATATATATATTGGCATTATATTGTAAAATTGACACCGGTGTCTATCGGTAATTTATAAAAATGCTTAAAAACTATAAAATATATACAATCTTTGTTATCACAGATTATGTTTTTAACATTATCTCTGTTACATTGGTATAAACGATACTTTATATATAGTTCAGATTTGTAATTTCTGGTTTCTTGTTTAGGCTTTAATTTACCATACAATGGGGCACGGTATATGTGATATCTGTCACACTAAATTGAATGTGTGCGAAATAGTACCTTAAAGTGTATCTGCTTGATAACACTTTCTTAGTTGAAGGATAGTGCGGTTAAATAAATGCCGCTGTTTGGATTCCTTAAATGACTTTGCTTGCTTTATATACTGTGGGATTTCTTCCTTCGATGTGGGATCGTACAGGCGGTTAAATATAATCCGCTAGATGATCCTTCCTGTGGTTGGTGATCTGCCTTCTGAAAGGAATGTAGGCTGGTATTTTCTTTGTGGTTGTTTGTGGCTTCAACAAGAAATAGCTAAAAAAACAAGGAGGTGGTTATGAGCAGAGTAATACTGTTACCAGGCAGCAAACAGTCCTATCGGTATCAGAGAGAGCCGAAGACACAGCCGGAGCGGGAGAATGTCGGGCGTGACGTCACACGCTGCAGGGAGTAAACTTTAATACAGCTGACACAGAGTGATCTTTGGTTGAGATAAACTGTGTAAGGTTTTAACCTTAAGAGAGCATAAGCAGGTAGATCCAAGCAAGTAGAAACTCAAGGTGAGTTTAGAGAATAATGAAAGTAAATACAATGTTGTATAAACGGCAAGGTCTCTTCAGAAGCAGCTTGTCACTGAGCAACAAATTACCAAGCCTGTAACATAATCTGTGATAACATAATCTGTGATAACAAAGATTGTATATATTTTATAGTTTTTAAGCATTTTTATAAATTACCGATAGACACCGGTGTCAATTTTACAATATTATGCCAATATATATATATATATATATATATATATATATATATATATATATATATTATAATTTAATAAAATTGTATTAACTTTATCTAGTATTTGGTCGTATTTACAAATAAGGAGTATTTTATTATATTTAGCGGTACAAGCGGAGCATTTACAAACCACAAAAAAAAAATTTTAATAGTGACACGATAACTTAATATATTGGAATAAACACAACACTTCACACATTAGAGAATAGCATTTGCGGCATATAGTATTCATAGCGATACTCGCTAAACTTATCTAGGAAACTGAATTATCAGTAAAACTGATCTGATACCATTCATTACACATAGGGAATTAGCATTCATTTGCACCACCTTTTCTCACCACACCAAATTTCTAAAAAAAAACATTGGGATAAAGTTTTTTCAAAGGTGTGCAAAAATTCCCCATCCTAACTTACAGTCTAAACATATCCCTACGTATTTTTCGCCCTGTGTTTATTGTCAGAGACTCTAGTATGCTAGATGCAGTGGGGGGGGGGGGGGCTTGTGTTCCGATTTTCAGTATCTAAATTTGGGACAGGGTGGAATTTAAAGATTTCCTGTTGTTTTTAACTTCTCTGGCTTTGTGCTTGATAAATTCCCCTCTAACTACGCATTTATTGCTTCCCACAGCACTTTTGTGGGTGTGCTATTAATAGTGTCTTCTCTAAAGTAATGGCCTAGAGCTGTGTCAACTTCCATTTTTATTAGGGGGTTATCCAGTGTTTGTTCATCTAACCTCCATATAAAAGGTCGTATTGGTTTGTTTGGTCACTCTTAAGTACATTGTACGGGTGCATGGTCAGACCAAGTGATTAGGAGTATAGTGGAGTTCCTGATCATTGAAAGTTCTATCTGTTCTGTGATGAGGTAGTCTATCCTAGTGTATGTGTGATGTGGGTGGGAGTAGAAAGTGTAATCTTGTGTCGTGGGGTTTATTGTCCTCCATATATCTTGGAGATTTAGGTGCTGT
This sequence comes from Bombina bombina, assembly GCF_027579735.1. NCBI lineage: Eukaryota > Metazoa > Chordata > Amphibia > Anura > Bombinatoridae > Bombina > Bombina bombina. Next base: position 578,791,410 of record NC_069501.1, on the reverse strand, counting down.
AGGTGCGTGTTTATAGCCTTAATGACCTTTTGTGGTGTGCTAGTTTTTCCCGCTGAGGTGTCATGGTCATGGTCTAGGGGAAGATTAAAGTCTCAGCCAAGGAACAGGGTGCCTCTTGTATGTTCTAGTAGTAACTGGGTTACTTGCTTAAATAATGTATGTTGCCCTTGATTTGGTAGATATACATTTGCAAGTGTCACAGGGATGTCAAAAAGCAAACCAGACACTATTATGTATGCTCCATTCCTGTCTTTTGCTAAGTATGTGGGTTGAAATGTAATTGTGTTGTTGAGAAATATGCCCACTCCACACTTTTTGGAATTACCCAAGGCTAAGAATGAAGCCCTAAACCGGCTGTTAATACATTTAGGTTCTTTCCCTTTTTTGAAGTGGGTCTCCTGCATGAATATAATGTCCCCTGATTCTTTATGCAATTGATTAAAAGCTAGCAACCTCTTTTCTGGACTATTGAGATGTTTAGTGTTGATTGAGATCAGTTTAAGGGGGCACGAGTGGGATGCAGACATTTCTGCTGTTAGTGTGTGGGGCCTAATTTCAGGTCTGCTTGATGCATAGAATATGGGGTGAGTGTTAACAAAGTAAAAGGATGTCTTGTTTATCAGGGAAGCACTGGAGAATTAGCTTTAGACCCCAATTGATAATGTGGTTAGATATGTTTCCCTGATAGTGTGAGGTAGATGTGTGGCAATCAAGTGAGAGGCGTAGGTTATAGCAATGGTACTAAAAAGCAGGATAAGTTAACAGTTCTTGCAAGTCTGTAAACAAAGTAGTCACTACAAATAGTAATATATCAAAATCAACAACAAAGTAACAGGTAAAAGTAACAATTAGGGCAGTATCCCCGTCCCCAATCCCATACAGTAGAAATGTAAAACCTGTAGCCATTTCAGGTTGGCATAAGTCCCCTCGAGCAGTTGGTTATGGTCAGTCAAAAGGTGAACAAGAGTCCCTGTGTCCTGGGCTGGTATTTGCTGCAGGTTATTTCAGGTTAATGTCAGTTCCAGGGGCTTCTGTTGGTGGAGGCTGTTTACTGCCAGAGAATGGTTGAAAGTCTGCGGTGCCCTGCCTCAGTGGTCTCCGTGGGTTGATGGAAATCTGTAGAGCTTTACAGAAGTGGGACGGATCCCCTTTGATCTATGTCCTCAGGAAAGGTTGTGCTGCATATGAGGGGAATGTATGGGATTGCTAGTGGCTGTTTTTGTTAGGATTGGGAGACATGGGACTAGGAGCTGTTGTCTTACACAGTCATTTCACTGAGAGGCCAAGCTCCGTCCCACCATTGTATTTTTAATATGATGTGCACTACATGTACACAAATCTAAGCTCTCTCCTGCTGCATGTGTTGCCACTGATATAAAATTTGTTACACACACAATTCCACTCATATGCAGTGAACATTTCAGTAGATGCTCATGTCTAGCTTTAAAAAATTAATGATTGCCTGAAGTGTAGATTTTTAAACCTCTTCCTTGTTGTGCAGATATAAAGGGATGTGAAACCCAAAAATTTTCTTTCATGATTCAGATGAAGGAGCTCTCCAGGCTCGCCAGAAACACCAGTTATGAAGCAGCTGTCTAAAGACCGCTGCTCCATAACCCTGTCCGCCTGCTCTGATGAGGCGTACAGGAATCGCCGCAATTCAACCCGATCTTGTACGATCGGGTTGATTGACACCCCCCTGCTGGCGGCCAATTGGCCGCGAGTCTGCAGGGGGCGGCGTTGCACCAGCAGCTCTTGTGAGCTGCTGGTGCAATGCTGAATACGGAGAGCGTATTGCTTTCCACATTCAACGTTGTCTGTCGGACCTGATCCGCACTGTCGGACAGACATTTGTTAAATAGGCCTCAGAGATTACAATTTTAAACAACTTCCCAATGTAATTGTATTAATTAAATTAGCTTAATTTTCTTTGAATCCATGGCACTACTGGGAGCTAGCTGAACACATCAGGTGAGCCAATAACATGAGGCATATATGTGCAGCCACAAATCAGCAGGTCCTGAGCCTACCTAGGTATCTTTCTCAACAAAGGATACCAAGAGAACAAAACAAATTAGATAATAGAAGTAAATTGGAAAGTTGTTTAAAATCACATACTCTATCTTCTCTATCTTCTGGGAAACTGCTAAAGCAGTCCTCAGAGGGAAAATTATCGCATATTCCGTTATTCAAAATAGGAGAAGAAAAGCAAGGGAAAAGGAAGTCTATAATTTGTTGATTAACTCCTATAATCTCTATTTACTGGAAAGAACTCCTCTAAATTGGGCTAGATACATCCGAGCTAAAGCCGCGAGAGATACCTTTTATCTAACTCAGGAAACACTTAGCGAGCTTAGACTGCAAGCTAAAATGCACAAATTTTTTAATAAATCTGGTAAAATGTTAACCAAATTAATTAAGAACGAGAATAAAAAATCCAATATCGACAAAATCCAACATAATGGGAAATATTTAGCTAAGTCTGAAGAAATTACAAGTATGTTTCATCAATACTATCAACAACTTTATACTAATTCGGAGCTTGACATAGACAAAGCGACTGAATTCTATAGTAAAATCATCTTTCCTATGCTTACCCCTGAGGAGGTTGCTAGACTTAATGCTCCTATTACAAGGGAAGAGATTGAAAAAATAATCACTAAACTTTCCCTAAACAAGGCAGCTGGGCCAGATGGATTGCCCAATGAATTCTATAAAATCTTATCATCAGAGATTGTCTCTCATTTAGCTAATCTATATAATGACATATTTATTCACCACAAACAGCCTACGTCTTCTTTCGCGTCTTCACTCACCACTTTGATCTTAAAAGAGGGGAAGGATCCTACATGCAAAGAGTCCTACAGACCAATTGCATTGTTAAACTCAGATTATAAAATCCTTTCCTCCATCTTAGCAACAAGGCTTCAGTTCATTTTATCTATAGTAATCCATCCGGACCAAGCTGGATTTCTTAATAATCGCAATTCGTCAGCAAAGATTAGGGAGTTACTTGTCACTATGGAATATATTCAGGAAAAGTCTGTACAGGGGGCGGGGGGGGGGGGAGACCCCCCGGACTTGGCCATTCTGTCAATTGACGCAGAAAAAGCTTTTGACTTAGTAATCCATAAACATTTAATCTTTTCTTTAGCAAGGTTTGGGATTGAAGGTAATTTCCCTAAATTTGTGGAGAATCTATATAATCATTCTTCCACAAGCTTGATTGTTAATAATGACATCTCCCCCCCAATTGCATTGAAGAGGGGTACTCGGCAGGGCTGTCCTCTCTCTATACTTCTTTTTGATTTAGCCATAGAACTTTTAGCAATTAGGATCAGGAGCTCATTGGAGGGTATAAAAATCAGAAACCATGAAATGAAAGTCGGATTATATGCGGATGACTTACTTATATATTTATCTAATACAGCACAAAACATCCCAAAGCTCCTGCAGATTACTGACCATTTTGGGGTATTCTCGGGTTATAAAGTAAATGTTACAAAATCCGAACTAATTTGGCTCAGGAAAAATACGACTAGAAAGACAGATTTACCTTTCAGGGTGGTTTCGGACACAATGAAATACTTAGGAATTAAAATACCAATTAATTTAAAAGATCTCTATAAGGCGAATATAACCCCAATGTTAGGATATATTAAAGAAAGGCTTAGGGCTTGGCAAAATTTACCACTTTCAATATTTGGCCGAACAGCCCTATTTAAAATGGTACTCCTCCCCAAGTTGCTCTACATTTTACAAAATGTCCCACTGATCTTATTTGAGAAAGATATTCGGTCAATTAATTCATCAATTGGGCAATTTATATGGCAGGGGAAAAAATCTAAGATAGCTCTCTCTAAATTAACAGCGCCAAGAGAATTGGGAGGATTGGCTTTGCCATATTTAAGATATTATAATCTCTGCTTTTTAGCCCGCATATTAGCAGATTGGTTTTCTACTAAGAACTATGTTCTAAACAATGATCTTGAACTTAATGTCTGTGAACCGTACTCTCTAATAGCCCTGGCGCACATGGATCTCAGAGATCTCCCAACAAGTATAAAGGAACTTAAATTCATTTTGAACCCGCTTAAAGCATGGTTTAAATTATCCAAATCTCTTTCAATATGCCCTATGGTATCAAAATACCTCCCCTTAATCAGAAACCCGAATTTTCAACCAGGGCTGGACTCAGTTGTTTTTAATAGATGGCACAATAATGGGTTGGATAGTTATTCACTTAATTAACCAGGAAAGAAAATGTGTTAAATCTTTTGAGGAGCTGCGGATTGAATTCAATTTGCCAAACAAAGATTTTTACGCATACTTACAGATAAGACATTATATTGCAGATCTCACTCATAAGTTTGGGTGGAACTGGACCTTGGGTAGCTTAGAAACCTGGTTAACAATAACTAAGAATTCTTCCATGTCCATTGCTCCGTGCTATTATACATTGAGCCTTAACAGGGCCACCCCTATGTTGGAAAAGTTGGCCCTGACCTGGAATAATTTAATTCCACATAGCAATATTGATTGTGAAATAATTCAACTTTCAGTGAACAAAGTAATAAAAATGACACTCTCTTCTAACTGGCAAGATGCTCACCTGAAACTTTTACATAGGGCATACTTCACCCCGGAAAAAGGCCTCAGAGTCCGAAATCCTGAGTTTAACAAATGCCCTAAAAGTTCTTTTTTAGGTGCAGATTTAATTCAGATGTTTTGGCAGTGCCCTAGACTAAGAAATTTATGGAGCAAGTTGGAATACTGGCTTAAGAATAAACTTAAAATTGAGCCAACAGTTCTTTCACTGTTCCAGATCATATTCTGTCTAAAACCTGAAGATGGGCAACAGCCTAATGAGAAGTTAGTTAACCTATCTATCTTAGCAACCAGGTATCTGGTATGCAAGAAATGGAAACTGAGGTCGGTACCAACTATTGCTGAAATCAGGGATCATTTAAAGAAACAATCCATCTTAGAACAAAAAAATACCAATATAGATAATGAACTTGATGTAAAGAAATTTTTTGATAAATGGGCGCCATTCATTAAGATTTTCCCTGAGAGAGAAATTGATTATTTGATTTCCCCTTTTAAGAATTCGGAGATAATACTATTGGGTATCTGGTGATTTAGAGGTACTTTGAGAGAACCGGGATTTTCCCTCACTCCCCATCTTTCCCTTTATTTCCTCATCTTTCCTTTCCCCCTTGATAATATATATATATATTTTTTTATTCTTTTCTTTTCTCTTTTTTTATTTTTTAAATATAAATAAAACACTCCAACAATGAGTAAAGAGAGGATAGACAGATGGTTTAGGTTCAACCGATTAGGTATATGACGGGTAATATGCAATTTTTGGTTTTGACTGTTAATGGTTCTTTTTCCCTTGATTTTTTTGTCTATGAATTATAATATTGTGATCCTTTGTTTTCATGGAACCTGTACTCATTGCTGGTAATAAAATAAATGATATATAAAAAATCACATACTCTATCTGAATCATGAAAGAAAAACAGTGGGTATTATGTCCCTTAAGCTCTGGAATGTGACACCCCAGTATTCAAGGCATACAGGCTTTGTTTTATTTAAATGTACATTTCTCTCGTTTTACTTTTTGGAGGTTGTTATAAACATTAATGGGAATATCCCCAAATACCAACAAAGCAATGGTAGTTTTCATACATTTTGTTTTTTTGTTTTTTAAAAAAAGAGAAATACCAGTATTTCTCTTTAAAGGGACAGTCTAGTCCAAAAAAAACTTTCATGATTCAGATAGGGCATGTAATTTTAAACAATTTTCCATTTAACTTTTATCACCAATTTTTCTTTGTTCTCTTGGTATTCTTAGTTGAAAGCTTAACTTAGGAGGTTCATATGCTAATTTCTTAGACCTTGAAGGCCGCCTCTTAAGAATGCATTTTAACAGGTTTTTCACCACTAGAGGGTGTTAGTTCATGTTTTTCATATAGATAACACTGTGCTGGTGCACGTGAAGTTCCCTGGGAGCCATCACTGATTGGCTAAACTGCAAGTCTGTCAGAAGAACAAATAAAGGGGCAGTCTGCAGAGGCTTAGATACAAGATAATCACAAAGGTACAAAATATATAAATATAACTGTGTTGGTTATGCAAAACTAGGGAATGGGTAAACAAGGGATTATCTATCTTTTAAAACAATAACAATACTGGTGTAGACTGTCCATTTAAATGTATATAATACTGCATACATTTAACAATAAAGAGCCTGTGGGGCATATGTATCAAAGCCTCAACTATGCTGCATTTGCCGGCACCAATACGCTCGCCTAATATTGCAGCTGCGGACCTGAATATGATCTCCATATTTATAAAGAAAAAGCCGGCAAAAAGATGCGCACCAGAAAAAAGATGAGCATCGGACTGTTGTTAACTAGCAGCCATCGATCTCGTGTCTATTCAGCTTTTTACCAACTTTATTTATACCCTGTCACTAAACGCTGCCACTATACTAAAATGTTTAACCCCTATCTCGCTGCTCCCGGCCCCCGCCGCAACCTAAATAAAATTATTAACCCCTATCCTGCTGCTCCCGGACCCCACAGCAACCTAAATAAAGTTATTAACCCCTATGCCACCGCTCCCGGACCCCGCCACCACTAAATAAATGTATTAACCCCTAAACCTCTGGCCTCCCACATCACTACCACTAACTAAACCTATTAACCCCTAAACCGCCAGCCCCCACATCGCCATAAACTAAATCAAGCTATTAACCCCTAAACCTAACAACCCTCTAACTTTAAATCAAAATAACAACATCCCTATCTTAAAATAAATTTAAACTTACCTGTAGAATTAAAATAAACTATTTTTAAACTATTAATTAACCTACCCTAACTATTATACTACAATTAAATTAAACTACCAATTAAATAAACTAAATTACATATTAAAAACCCTAACCCTACTCAAATTATTTAAATATACTATTAAACATTATTAAAAATTACTAAATTACCAAGGATAATTAATAGTTTAAAAATTGTTTATTTTAATTCTACAGGTAAGTTTAAAAATTTTTTTACGATAGGGATGTTTAGGGGTTAGAAGCTTAATTTAGTTTATGTGGGGGGCTGGTGGTTTAGGGGTTAATAGGTTTAGCTAGTGGTAGTGATGTGGGAGGCCAGAGGTTTAGGGGTTGATACATTTATTTAGTGGTGGAGGGGTAACGGAGCGGTGGGATAGGGGTTAATAACTTTATTTAGGTTGAGGCAGGGTCCGGGAGCGGCGGATAGGGGTTAATAACATTATGTAGGTGGCGGTGATGTCGGGGTTGGCAGATTAGGGGTGTTTAGACTCGGTGCTTATGTTAGGGTGTTAGGTGTAAACATTACTTGTTTTCAACCATATAAATCAATGAGATATCTGGCAGCATCAAACATAAGCTTTCACTGCTTTCAGACTCCCATTGATTTCTATGGCATCCGCAGCCTCCAGCGTGGCGGATTGAAAACTAGGTACGCTGGTCCGGAATAGCCGCGAGCGTACCTGTTAAAATTTGATAAATGGGAAAAGGTGTCAAATAGAGCCGAATGTGTATTCAGAACATCTGTAATGACATAAGCATCGATCTGCGTCGGACTGAGACTGGCGGATCGTATGTTACGTCACAAATGTCAACTTTGCCGTTCTGTAGGCTCTGATAACTAATTCGGATCAAGCTCGCAACAATCACGATAAATATTTCCCTGTATGTAGAGCTAGCTTTAAAAAATAAACAACAGAGAACAATTATTCCACTGTAGTAGTTCTGATATAAAACCCATACATAATCTGAGAAAAACCTAAATGCCATGGGATTGTGTCACAGATAAGTGGCTGTACCTTGTGAAATGAAAAAGGCATAACAAATAGTTGTGCAATTTTAATACTTTAAAAATAATCTATGAATGAGTAATAACAGGAAATAAGCAATACTTCAAAAGATAATATATTTTAATGCCAAAAGCACAGTGCAATCTAACACATTTGTTTTATTTGTATCAATATAATATAAAAAAAAAAAAGATTAGGGACTATTTTGGTTTCAATAAAAAGATCTATCTGGTACATCTGGTAGTAAATTTTAAGCCAAAATGAATCAAATACAAGTGCATTCCTTTTCCCTTCCAATGTTAACTTGGACTGCTAAGCGTGGAACTTCCAGTGGTATCACCATATGGAAATAAAAATGTATGCTTACCCGATAAACTAATTTCTTTTATGATATTGAGAGTCCATGAGAGATCTTATTTGGGAACCTCCAATCCACTAGGAGGAGGCAAAAACACCCCTACATAACACAACTTAAAGCCCTCCCACTTTCCCTGAATCCCTCAGTTAAACATACATACAGCCAAATAGATAGAGGAAAACAGAAAAGCAGGAAGGACAAAGCAGGTCAAAGGAAGTGCAAAACAACAATGGTCACAAACTGTGCAAAAGAAAGGGTGGGACTCATGAACTCTCACCATCATGAAAGAAATTAAAACCTCTCTGTAATAGAACAAATATGTCTGAAATGAAAGGACACATCCTCTTAAACTGAGTCAGTAGCGAGTCTTGATATTCAGAAAATCCATCTTCAGAAGAATGGTCGCTACTAAGGGAAGTCGATGATAAGTCAAAAGCCAGAGAAGTATCTCCTTCCGAACGCTGCAGATGTCTGAATTTAACTGCTGGGGGCATAAAAGCCAACAATTAATTAATGGCAGAGTAAATATATTCCTTGCATTTTGTAGATAATTCTAAAGCCTTGTTGAGAAGTAGATAAGGGCAGAGCTGCAAAACTGTGTCTAGAATTAGACACAGACTCCAAGTAAAAAGTCAGGCACACTTTTTGCAAGCACACAGCTATATTCAAGCTTAAAGGGACAGTATACACCAATTTTCATATAACTCCATGCAATAGACACTACTATAAAGAACAGTATGCACAGATACTGATCTAAAAATTCAGTATAAAAATGTTTAAAAACTTACTTAGAAGCTCCCAGTTTAGCTCTGTTTAAAAGGTAGCTGGAACACCCACTGCAAGTGGGAAAAAGAAAACACTCCCCCTTCCTTTGCATATGAAAAGACCCTTTACACAAACAGGAGCAAGCTGGAGTAGGTATACGCCAGTATTCTCCTAAAACCTTGGGGTTTGGTTAGGAGCTATGTTATTTAAAAATAAGCCAAACTATTATTTTTTTAAAAAAAACAAAAAAAACCTGTATGGGCTATGTAAATGGACCCTCTACAAACCATTTATGCAAAGAAAAATCTAGTGTATAATGTCCCTTTGATCTTCAATTTTGCTTTAAATCTAGTTGTATGCTTGCAAGAAGAGAGTGCTAGACTTTCTAAGTGGTATGTTAATATTTTTGTTTTGTAATTTTCCCTATGTGTTTTGCAGCCAGGCTGGTTTGATGTTGACTGCCTGAGATGCTGGGAGCTGCACAGCTGTCTGTGAGTGCTGGTGAATTCCCAGGGCATTGAGTTTTGTAGACATGGGATGTGCACCCGGCAAGGTTTGAGAATGGTTTGTATCTCAGTCTGTTTGAAAACATGCATTGTATGGCTGTAGCTTAGCGGCAAAGGGAGGAAGAGACCTAGGGGCCAATTTATCAAAGCTTTAACTGATAATACGATGGAATCCACTTGAATCTCGCGTCATATTTGACGCAAATTGAATCAGCCTTAATTAACAAAGCATCAACATCGTCAAATGTTGAAATGTGTGATGCTTGCGTCATTCCAGATGTTTCAAATTCACATTTGACTCTTTTTAACCATCTTCCCAATTTATCAAACATTCAACAGGTACGCTCATGTCTTTTTTCCGCTGCAGCATACCTATCGTTCAAACCACCACCCTTGAGGCTGCAAATGCTGTAGAAATCAATGAGAGTCTAAAAACCCAGAAAGGTTATGTTAGATGCTGCAAGAGAATGGAGGTTATTACATATTTATGTAAATTAGAAAGTTGATTACAATACTCTTTCTAAATCACACAGACAACAAAGACGCATGTTAAGTATCTAAATAATATGATAAATAATAATATAATAATCACATGTAATTTCAAGAGACAGATTCATTTGAAAAGTAGTCTTAATGACAGGTAATGTCTGTCTGACAGCAGGACTAGTAGATATAGGGATACAAATGAAATAAATACATTACATGCTATAGCTAACTTCCTATTTTTTATCAATCTAATTTCACCATGTTTAACGCATGTAATACAAGTCCCACTGCATTTCCCACCAAATTTGACGCAATACTTCGCACCAAATTGGACTCAAACTCCTAAACAACCCACAAACTTGTGAAATTATCCACCACTTTTGATTGGGAAATACATAATCACATGATTTATGACATCAGTCAATCTGATTTTAAATATACATTTTTTACTATCACTAATTAATCAAATTGCTCGATACTTGTGTTATTGATCACTCATCAGAACTTGTAAGTGCCATTTGTTACATTGTGTATTATACTTTGAAAGTGTGTATATGTGAAATTAGTATTAAAGTTAAACATTGATGACATTAGGACACACAGTGCAATATTTTTGACAACGATTTTAAAAAATCGATTGATGTTTGATTCAATATAATCTTAAAATGAAAACTCAAAGGGATAGTCCACCTGTCATGAATCAAAAACAGCAGAAATTAAAATCACCTCTTTACTGTCATGATATTATAAGTGTTTTTCTTCCTTCTATTGAATTTCATTTTCATTGAGAAAAGTCATCTTATATGTCGGCCTATTTTATAACACCTGTGTAGGGGTGGTGTTTAAAACTACACTGCAATCAGGAAGGGTTACACAGGTACAAAGGGAAAACTGCCCCAGCTCTTGAAATATCCAATGTTTGCAAAAAAATACCTATGATACCCTGATTACATGTTATATTCGCAATTATTCTTCCTCAGAATAATAATATATTTACACTATATACATATAGTGGTATAAATAAACACAGAGATATGAAAGACAACATTGTTTAGAACAAAATAAAATTCAGCTTTAGAGAAATGTGCTTGTTCATGAACAGTAATGATATGGTATAAATAAAGTTGGAAAAAACAAATATCTGTGACATCGATGACTCTTATTTATCAACAGTCCAATGCTCATCGCTCCTTACTTGACGCGCGTGTTTTTGACAGACTTTTTAATAAATAAGGGCGTCATATGTGGATTTGTGGCAGCGATGTCTGGCGAGCGTATTGACGCCAGTGAATGCACCGAGATTGATGATTTGATAAATCAGCCCCCTGATGTGGTCCTGGGCTATCACCATTTGGCCAAATGCATTAACTAACTCTTCCATCTTGCTTTAAATCTAGCTGTATGCTAGCAAGAGATTGCAACACTTTTTATGTGTTTTGTGTGTGTGTATATATAATATGCTGGCTCCTAGGTTTTTTAATCATATTTTTAAATTTGTTTTGTCCACTTCCTATCCATTTTTAAAAAACATACGGCTAGATTACGAGTTTTGCGTTATGAGTGAAAAAGCAGCGTTATGGCTCTTTTTCACTATCGCTGCTATTACGAGTCTTGCAGGTATAGCTGTACAGCACACTTTTTTGTCCATAACGCAATCCAAAAGTCCTTGTTCAATGGGACTTCCCTAGGGCCGGTATTACGAGTTTAACTGTCCGGCCAAAAAGTGAGCGGTACAGCCCATAACTACAAGATCCATACCGTAAACTGAAAGTCAGTAGTTATGGGTTTTACGCTACAAATCTGTAACATAAAACTCATAACTAAAGTGCTAAAAAGTACACTAACACCCATAAACTACCTATTAACCCCTAAACCGAGGCCCTCCTGCATCACAAACACTAAAATAAAATTATTAATCCCTAATCTGCCACTCTCGACATCGCCGGCACTAGAATAAACATATTAACCCCTAAACCGCCGTACCCCTGAATCGCAAACACTAGTTAAATATTATTAACCCCTAATCTGCTGTCCCTAACATCGCCGCAAACTACATTACTGTAATTAACCCCTAATCTGCTGCCCCCAAAATCGCCACCACTATACTAAAGTTATTAACCCCTAAACCTAACCCTAAGTCTAACCCTAACACCCACTAACTTTAATATAATTAAAATAAATCTAAATAAAAATTACAATTAATACCTAAATAATTCTTATTTAAAACTAAATACTTACCTGTAAAATAAACTCTAAGCTAGCTACAATATAACTAATAGTTACATTGTATCTATCTTAGGTTTTAATTTTATTTCACAGGTAAGTTTGTATTTATTTTTTTTAATTTATTTTTTAAATATATTTTTATTGAGGTTATGAGAAACAGTACATATAATATTCTTCCAACAATAATGAAAACATAAGATTAAGACATATATTAATGACTCAAAAATATATGAAATATAGGAAGTAGAGATATAACGTCTTTGGACATGGTTTCTGAGCAACTCAGGAAGAACATAAATACAATGACTATTGAATATACAGCTATATCTGACTTTCCCATCACCAGTATTGTAGCTAAGGAAGTTTACATCAAGTATCTAGTAGAAGAAAGTAATATTATAAGACAAGCGAATCTAGAAAATTAGTGAAGTGTAATGGAACCTCATTTTTATATTATATACATAGCTAATAGTATCCCCACATTGCCGTAGTGAGCAAGCACAAAGCTATTTATTCTAGGAAAATTGGGACAAGTGTGGATTAATTTTAGTTTGGTCGTTTTTTAACCAAATTAGCGGGGTGGGGGGAAAGGGAGTTCAGCGGGCAAGAGCCGCTCAAAATGAAGTGGGGGAAGGAATGGGGAGCGGAGCCATATAGGATACCATGACAGTAACATGCTGTAGGTAGGACCATTTATGTACTCGTTTCTAGTCATATGTTTACAAGATACAGGTGGGAAAAGGAGACTTGTAAGCTAAAGATAACAAATATATGTATCTAACATCACCCCATAGAAGTATGTCTATAATTCTGAAATGTGTTTTCAAAAAAGGTTATGATTGGCTATAAACTTAGTAGGGGTGACAAAAAATACATTGCTATGAGCTTTTCCACACATCCTCAAAATCCATTAACATTTAACCCCTTAATGACCACAATGTACCCTGTATGTCACTGGTCATTAAGGTTTTTTTCCGGGCATAATAGCACAAGTCTAGCAAGAAAATGCTATTAATGCCCTCCCTCCAGCAGGCTTTGTGGAATAGAGCAGTCTCAACGCTGGTGGCAAGACTGCGCTATAAAACAATCAAGTCCCAAAAAAAAGGCCAGTGACATACAGAGTACGTCGCTGGTCCTTAAGGGGTTAATAATATAACCCCTCAGTGTTGTAAAATAGTGAAGGAAGTACATATAGAGGCTTAATAGGGATACATATACTAAGGGTGATATCTAACGTTTGCAGAGTGTAATATTATGACACATAAACAATGGGACAATACTTTACATTACATTAGGGGCTACTATAAAACAGTAATTGCTTGCAAGGTAAATATATAAGTCATAAATAACAAAATGCTTTAACAAATAATCACAGCACATAGGGAACTGCATCATTACAAGATAAGTAAAACGATTGGTGCCGGTGTAGGTAGCATGAATACCTCAGGAATAGTATAACAACCAGGTCCTATTCAATAAATGACATCCTAATAGCAATAGTCCCAAACCGTAGCCTTGAATCATAAAAGTGTAAATGGGAAAATCGTGTTCCAGGATATATCAATTTGAACCATGTGCTAGAAGAGGCTTGCAGTTCAGCTAAACAGTATAGTAGTGCCTCTAGAAGTCACTAGTCTAAAGAAGGTGAAATACTCAACTAATAATTATAGAATAACGTTGTATGTAACCAAACTAAATGCAAACAATGAATACATTGCACATCTTATAAATTAGAGTGTAAAATACCACAATAAAATAACACTTTACAGAATAATAAGAAAACACAGTCTGTTTCGTGCTAGAAGTGTATTAAATGCATTTTTAAAAGTTCCCATTGAGTCAAAGTTAGGACCAAGGAGCTTTTAGGCTGACTAGTGCTATGGATAAACCCTCATGTATCCCCTATGTAAGCTGGGTATAACACCTCTAGAAAAGACTAGGCTAGAAACATAAACATAACCTATGATGCTATAAAATATGGGGATCTATGTAAAAAGAAATATGAGCTATAACGTAGCTATTGGAATGTGAGTATATATGTATATCATCCACATTTTGGGGAAGCATGGCATCTGGGCTAGTAGGACATAACGCTGTTGTATAATATACATAAAGCAGAGACACACTGTTGCAAAACTGTGTATATGAGCCATAAGAAATGTAATCACTTAACCTTTTAGCTGTGTGCAACTCAGACAGTCTGTTGTTTTACAAATGGGTTTATAATCTCACATGTATTGTTGCCACAACCTGATTAATTGCAGGAATTAAATTGTTACAAAGTTCTTACTTATGACACTCTTGTTTCCAGGTACACATAGAGTGTTAGCTATATATATGTTCAGCTTGGTGAGTTTTACATATGCACTGTAAAGTATTATGTTTCTCCTTAGTAGGTATATATATGTTCAGATAACCTCCAAAAATTCCAGTATTCCAGTATATTATATTGTATCACAAGTAGATAGCATGAAAATATATTGGTGGTATCGAACTAACTTTGTGTGTTTGTAAAAACATCAACCCAGGTTACTCACGGTTATCCGGCCCCACTATGCAGGATGTTGGAAAGTGTTCAGGCACTCCTCCTTCTCACTAGATAGCCGTTATCCAGTACAGAACCTGTAGCTTAGAAATCTCTGTGGTGTATCTCACACACCAAAAGGAATCCAGCAATACCACAATGGCGAAAAATAAGCAATCATAGACCGAGCTAAATCATCACTGTATATTTATTGTCACATCAAGGAAAACAAAGGTTCCACCACTCCACACACATCAGCTACATCCAACGCGTTTCCTGCTGCTAAACAGCACTTCGTCAGGGATACTCACAGCTGTCTGATTACACCTTTTATTTGGCTCACCACTCTTTCCCAAAATTTAAAGGTATACTACCGCTTATAAATTTAGCGGCATATTAGTAACCTATAAGCCATTTAATCAGGTGCATCAATATCACATTCCTATATATAAAATAACAAGCATAAATTTATATGTTACGAGTACATTGTATCTAAAAATATAGTTAGACAATTAAAACATTATAGTGGGAAAACCAGCTAGTACTATACGAATAAAATAATTTTGCTGCATTAGCATTTTGTATACTACTAAGCTAATTCAGAGGTCACAATATAAGGGCATATTTCCAATATAGATATGAACATGTACTTAGTACTCAGCCAAAAAATAATAATAATTTATTAAGGCACAGTGAATAACCTCTAGTTGTAATTGCACTTAAAATAACCTACCACTTTTGTTTATAGATGGTTTTGTTTACATATCAATCCTCCTAGGGAAAAACTAGAACGCTACTACCTACTGATTACATCTCAGTTACCTATATATAGTTTTACATCTGAATTTTCATTTATGCCCAAAGGACTCCCTGTTTTTAAGGTATAGATCCAGTACACTTCTCTCCTATTCAGCGTCTGAGATCTATTGCCACCTGTATTCAGTTTGGGCACATGATCAATACCTTGAAATGAAAATAAAGTATTGATATATTTTAATTCACTTTTATCAAAATTATCATTTCTCCTGTGCTGAGCAAAGTGTTTCGCCACTGGTGTCTTCGGCACTTCACTCTCAAGAGACAACAAATGCTCTCTCACTCTATCCTTGAGCATACGTGTCGTTCTACCAGTGTACTGAAAAAAACAGAGTTTACAAGTGATAAGATACACTATGTATCTGGAATTACAGTTAAGGTGATGGTTCACCATGTACACATTACCTGTTACTGTAGAGTTGAAAGTATCACTCCTAACAAGGTATTTACATGATTTGCATGGTGTGCCACCACATCTATAGTTCCCATTTTTCTTTTTTAACCACATCCTATCATCCTTTTTCTCTTTGATGGAAAAATTTCGTTTAAGACTATTCTCTATAGTTTCTGCTTTCCTTGATACACATCTAATCCCTTTGTCTATAACTGTCTTTAGTTTAGGATCATTTTTTAATAGTGGGCTAAATTTCTGAATAATTTTACAAATTTCTGAATATTGCCTACTATATTTAGTAGAAAAAGTTAATTTATCTATATTTCCTGAAATTTTGTCTTGTTTACTTTTATCTTGCAATAAAGATTTCCTATCCATAGCCTTAACTTCTTCCATAGTTATTTCTAGATCTCTTTTCTTATAACCCCTATCCATCAGTCTATTCTTTAAGTTGTTAAAAAAGAAAGAGAAAAAGGATGATAGGATGTGGTTAAAAAAGAAAAATGGGAATTATAGATGTGGTGGCACACCATGCAAATCATGTAAATACCTGGTTAGGAGTGATACTTTCAACTCTACAGTAACAGGTAATGTGTACATGGTGAACCATCACCTTAACTGTAATTCCAGATATATAGTGTATCTTATCACTTGTAAACTCTGTTTTTTTCAGTACACTGGTAGAACGACACGTATGCTCAAGGATAGAGTGAGAGAGCACCTGTTGTCCCTTGAGAGTGAAGTGCCGAAGACACCAGTGGCGAAACACTTTGCTCAGCACAGGAGAAATGATAATTTTGATAAAAGTGAATTAAAATATATCAATACTTTATTTTCATTTCAAGGTATTGATCATGTGCCCAAACTGAATACAGGTGGCAATAGATCTCAGACGCTGAATAGGAGAGAAGTGTACTGGATCTATACCTTAAAAACAGGGAGTCCTTTGGGCATAAATGAAAATTCAGATGTAAAACTATATATAGGTAACTGAGATGTAATCAGTAGGTAGTAGCGTTCTAGTTTTTCCCTAGGAGGATTGATATGTAAACAAAACCATCTATAAACAAAAGTGGTAGGTTATTTTAAGTGCAATTACAACTAGAGGTTATTCACTGTGCCTTAATAAATTATTATTATTTTTTGGCTGAGTACTAAGTACATGTTCATATCTATATTGGAAATATGCCCTTATATTGTGACCTCTGAATTAGCTTAGTAGTATACAAAATGCTAATGCAGCAAAATTATTTTATTCGTATAGTACTAGCTGGTTTTCCCACTATAATGTTTTAATTGTCTAACTATATTTTTAGATACAATATACTCGTAACATATAAATTTATGCTTGTTATTTTATATATAGGAATGTGATATTGATGCACCTGATTGAATGGCTTATAGGTTACTAATATGCCGCTAAATTTATAAGCGGTAGTATACCTTTAAATTTTGGGAAAGAGTGGTGAGCCAAATAAAAGGTGTAATCAGACAGCTGTGAGTATCCCTGACGAAGTGCTGTTTAGCAGCAGGAAACGCGTTGGATGTAGCTGATGTGTGTGGAGTGGTGGAACCTTTGTTTTCCTTGATGTGACAATAAATATACAGTGATGATTCAGCTCGGTCTATGATTGCTTATTTTTCGCCATTGTGGTATTGCTGTATAATATACATAAACAGATAAGTGCCTGAAATCAGCAGGAATAAGTCCTGAGTAGTGTATGCCTATACAAATAAATGATAGGAGAATTACTCTATAGCCCCTACAGGGGTTTTATATAATTAACTGTTTTAGGGGTGGTTCCTAACCCCAGAAGTCCCAGATCAGGGCACTGTGTATGCAACCGATGCTTGCTCTGAGATTATGAAGGAAAACTTCTCCAATGCTAAAAGAGAAAATAATAATAACACTATAGGGAGATATCATAGAAAAGCTATGTATTGCTTATGAGGGTAACAGGAAGAGAAAGCTAGTGATAATCACTAGAGCCGATCTTGCCTCAAGCCAGTTGGTTGGAGTTACATGACCATTATTATCGTTTTACAGCCAAGAACTTTCAAAAACAGTCCAATCCCCTGTGCAACCTAGAGTAAGGGATGGTAGGAAATAATAGGATATAAAGAGGCAGTAAGTGGCTTTCATCTCATGCTCTGTTCTTGGTACTCTAAGAGTAAGTTATAATACATGGGCTGTAACCATCATACACTGCTGGGAAGTATGCTAGGGGGCTTGTGATTACCTCTAGTTTAGTCATTGAGGCAAGGATTTAAGTGTACAATGTCCAAAGGAGTAAGCAGGAGGATATTTCACTGCGTGGCTTAGTAAGGGGAAGTTAGTTGCACAGATACTAAACATGGCTAGTAGACCCCTCTAAAATAAGCCTAAAAAGATCTATATCCTGTGATATACGCTAGTGAGAGGAGCACATTGCAGTAGAGTAGTATGCATAACCTTATTGTGAGCGTCTATTCATAGATAGCATAATGGCTAATTGTAATAATTCATGAACATGCAAGGTCCAAAATATACTACAGGACCTCAAATATGTAATATGCCTTAGGGAAAGTGGAGTGTGAGGGTGATTGAACACATTAGTGCTATTGGGACCAATCCTACAGGTAGAATTATGTCCAAACGCAGAGCATAAAAGAACATCCTGAGAAGAGAGGGTAGGTGAACCAAAAAGTAAATCTACTTTTCTCTCTGACCCACTCATATAAACAAATGCTTAATTATAACATGAAACTTGATGTTCAGCAGTGTGTGCATAAAAACATATCAACCAACAGTGCAAAAAACTTGTTACAGACTTAGAATAGACCTGGGGAGGGATATGTTAAGTCTGCTAAAGAAGTGTACACTTAACAAAATATATTATTAAACTAGTGCCAGGCATAACAGATTGGGCACCCTTATCAAACTGGCCAGCTTTCATTAAGATGCCCCAATAATAAATATCCAGCGATTGGTTCAGGCTGCAAATTCAAAGTTATCAGCCTTAAGCAGCGACTAGTCTATGCAAATAGCTCACTGTCCATACATCAGTAACACATATGCCAAACAAGTAAAGCTATTTAGTCTTCTCTTGTACATCATATCAATTAAATTAAGCATGAGTCTGAGCAGATTATATTGAAAATTCTGAAACTCTGGCTTCCTCTGCTACATTTTATCATGTATCCCTATTGGGTATGGAGTCCTATATCCGAAATGAACAAACACTAAGAAAGAAAAAAAAGTAATACACTCTAAATATACGACTGCGAATAAATAATGGGTATATAATATCTATCGGGCTTAGATAAAGAAACCTTAAAGGGCCATTATACACTCATTTTTTCTTTGCATAAATGTTTTGTAGATGATCTATTTATAAAGCTCATAAAGTTTTTTTTTTTTTAAAAAATATTTAATTTTGCTTATTTTTAAATAACAATGTTCTGATTTTCAGACTCCTAACCAAGCCCCAAAGTTTTATGTGAATACCGTCAGCTACCTTCTCCAGCTTGCTCCTGTTTGTGTAAAGGGTCTTTTCATATGCAAAAGAATGTGGAGGGGTGGGGGGAGTGTCTTATTTCCCACTTGCAGTGGGCTATCAGAATCTGTTTACAGAAAGAAGGAGTGGAACTCAACTGCAGTACTAAGTAAATGTATATTTGTTACACCAGACTGTCTGAATCCTTTATTGCTGAAAAAGGAATCCTTCAGTCTAATGGTTCAATATAATTATATATCTTTAGGAATATACTCATTCAGTAGGATACTGAAAGAGGTAGACTTCTAACTGATAATTATCACACTGAGATATTATCAGAAGTGTAACAAGAAAAGGAAAAAACTCAGGCAACAGTGTATCAGTACATGGAGTGGAACTTAGGTAGAAACCCCGGTACAAATATCATATCAAATGCACAGTTCAGATACTTGGTAGTAAGTTTAGCTGTATGTGTACATAGGATGATGACAGATGAGAAAAGTACCTTGCAGATAACTTCAAAGAGTAAAAGTAGTTGCTGTGTACCTTCGTTAATGTCACAGAGTGGTTTGGCAGAGTCCGGTACAGGACCGGAAGTGACGTCACGCTTCACTCGCAACTCCGCTGCAGATTGCTGACAGGCAGTAGTTCACACAGGGGTATGAGCTGCGGCAATGGAAAAGCAGCGAAAAAGTAAACAACAAAGTTAAGGTACCTTACCCCACTGTAAATAAAGTGACAAGTTCAAGGAAGTTCAAAGTGGCAATATATGGCATGTAGAAAGGGCTCAGAAATCCTTCCTGGAGTGAAGAGAAGCTTTTAGCAAACAGCTTGGGAATCCTCACAGGTGTAGTGACTTCAATACTGAGCAGGGAGTGAAAGGTGAGCTGCTCTCTTAAGGAAGGAGGAACGAATCAGAGAATTGTGGGTGTAACTAAAAGGAGAGAGGGTTTGTACAAAGCATAATCTGACAGAATCCCCCCCTCAAGGACGCTGTTCCACAGCGAGGGGACGAGGTCGGTCAGGATGGCGACGATGATACAAGGAGAGAAGTCTAGGTGAGTTGAGGTTGGAGAGTGGTTCCCAGGAGTCCTCATCACTGGAATAATTCTTCCACCTCACTAAATATTGAAGAACACCCCTGTAGAACCTGGAGTCCAATATGGTGTCAACTTCGTACTCATCCGGTGCCAGAGGAAGATTTGTAGGAGGTAGAAGGATCCGTCTATCCCTTGCGGGTGAATATGGTTTCAGTAGCGAGACGTGAAACGTAGGATGTATCTTCAAGGAGCTGGGGAGGTTCAATCTGACAGCGTTGGCATTGACAACCTTCTGGATAGGGAACGGACCTAAGAAAAGACTGGCCATCTTTTTGGATGGTATTTGTAGTTTCAAGTTTCGAGTGGAGAGCCAGACTAAATCACCTATAGCGTAATCGGGAGGCTTACGTCTCCGAAGGTCGTAGTAATGTTTCTGGGACAGCTGGGACTTGTGGATGTTTTCCTGTATCTGGTTAAAATTCTCCTGAAGTGAACAATGGAGATCATCGATGACAGGTGAATCTGAGGAAGGAAGAGTTGAGAAAGTCATTGTGGGGTGGTAAGCATAATTTGCAAAAAAAGGTGTCATTTTGGTAGATGAATTAGATAGGTTATTGTAAGCAAATTCTGCCATAGAGAGATATGTCATCCAGTCATTCTGTTGATAGGAACAATAACATCTCAAGAAATGTTCAAGCCATTGATTCAACCTTTCCGATTGTCCATTCGTTTGCGGATGAAAAGCTGTGGTAAAGCGATGTTCCATCTTGGTCAATTCACATAACTTGCTCCAAAATTTTGAGGTGAATTGCGTACCCCTATCAGTCGTTAAGATGGATGGGATCCCGTGTAATTTGATGATGTGGTCTATGAAAAGGGTAGCGGTTTCAGAGGAAGTAGGGAGTTTATGGAATGGAATAAAATGTGCCATTTTAGTGAGTAAATCAATGACAACGAGTATAGTCGTTTGTCCTTTTGATGGTGGTAAGTCTACTATAAAATCCATGGACACATGATGCCAAGGCTTGTTGGGAATTGGTAATGGCATAAGCAACCCAAAAGGTGGTTTTCTTTCGGGTTTACAGGTGATACAAGTCCTGCAACTGGCAATGTATTCAGAAATAGTGGATTTCATGAGTGGCCACCAGTAAGTCCGAGAGACAAGATCAAGAGTTCGTTGGACACCTGGGTGTCCTGCTAAAGGAATGTCATGGCAGGACTGTATAACGTTTGTCCTCAAGGAAGGTGGTATAAAAATTTTCTCTCCATGGTAATAGATACCATTAGTCTTGACTAAAGTTGGTTCAGGAGGAGTTGATTGTTCATTGCAGTAATTCTGAAGATCAGTAAAGAAAGGGGTAGTGAGACCTACGAAGCAATGTGGGGAAACAATGTCCTTTCTGGCGGATAGATTTACAGATCGTTCAGGTAGACAAGAAAGAGCATCAGCTTTGATATTCTTATTAGCTGGTCTGTAAATGATAACAAAATTGAAGCGGTCAAAGTACAGGCTCCAACGAACCTGTCTAGCAGATAAAGTTTTATTAGACTGAAGATATTGAAGGTTCTTGTGATCTGTAAATATATTGATTGGTATAGTAGTGCCTTCCAGGAGATGTCTCCAATGTTCAAGAGAGCGTCGGATGGCCAACAACTCTTTGTCGCCAATGGCATAATTCTGTTCGGCAGGTGACATAAGTTTGGAGAAGTATGAAATTGGATGGAGAGGATCAGTTTGAGATTTTTGTTGAGAGAGTACGGCTCCAATGGCAAAATCTGAAGAGTCAACTTCCAGGGTGTATTGGTATGAAGGATTAGGAAATTGAAGAATTGGCGCAGAGGTGAATCTGGTTTTTAGATACTGGAAAGCTTCTTTAGCTTTTAAACCCCATGAGAAAGATGTTGTAGACCCAGTTAAAACCGTGAGAGGTTTCACTATTTTAGAAAATCCTTTAATAAATTTCCTATAATAGTTTGAAAATCCAAGGAAGCGTTGGAGGTCTTTTTTGGTCTTAGGTTCAGGCCAATCCAGAACAGCTTCAACTTTTTCTTTCTGCATTTGAATTCCAGATGGGGATATATCATATCCCAGAAAAGAAACCTGGGTTGTATGAAATTTGCATTTCTCCAGTTTAGCGTAGAGTTTATGTGCTCTGAGACGTGCAAGGACCTGTCTGACATGCCTCACATGATCTTCATGAGTCCTGGAATAGATAAGTATATCATCCAGATATATAACAAGACATATATCCAGGAGATCACGGAAAACATCGTTGATGAAGAACTGAAAAGTGGCAGGGGCATTGCAAAGGCCAAACGGCATTACAAGATATTCGAATAGACCATACCTGGTCCTAAATGCCGTTAGCCACTCGTGTCCCTCTTTGATCCTAATGAGATTATAAGCCCCCCTTAAGTCGAGCTTAGTGAAAATGGTAGCCTCTGAAAGTCTTTCTATCATCTCTGGTATAAGAGGCAGGGGGTAACGGTTTTTGATCGTGCATTTGTTCAGTTCACGATAATCAATGATAGGCCTGAGGCTGGAATCTTTGTTACGAACAAAGAAAAACCCAGCGCCAGCAGGGGAGGTTGAAGGCCTAATAAAACCTTTTTTTAAGTTGTCGTCAAGATACACTTTAAGATGCTCCAGTTCAGGAGTGCTCAAGGGGTATAAGTGACCAAAGGGAATACGGGCACCTGGTTGAAGATCTATGGGGCAATCATATGCCCTATGAGGTGGTAGATTCTCTGCCTCAACCTTACTAAAGACATCCTTAAATTCGGAGTATTGAGGGGGTAACCCCTCAGAAACAATAGTCGAGTGTAACAAAAGAGGACTAGGGAGACATGTATCTCTGCAATAAGTGGAAGAAAACTTTATTTGAAAAGGGTGCCAAACAATAGTGGGGTTGTGAACTTGTAGCCACTTTAACCCTAAAACCAAACAAAAATGAGGTGAAGGTAGTACATCAAAAGAAATTAACTCAAAATGTCCAGCTATATTGAGCATTACAGGTATCGTCTCATGAGTTATAGGGCCAGAACACATGATAGAACCATCTATGACTCTGATAGGTATTGGAGTGGACTTTCTAATGAGAGGAATGTTTTTCTTGAGACAGAAGTCATGGTCCAAGTAGTTCCCTGAAGCGCCGGAATCAATAATAGCATCATTGATCCTGAGAAGATTTTGTTCCAGCTGTAGGGAGACAGACAGAGTACAATAAGAAGGTTGTACCAGAGAGAGAAGAGATGTATACAAATTAGAGGACTTACATTTCTTATTCTTCAGAAGAAGAGGACAATCCTGGACACTGTGTGTCGGATTGGCGCAATACAAACATAGATTTTTTATGCGTCTGCGTTGTTTCTCTTCCTGAGAGAGGGGGCCTCTAAGAAAGCCAATCTCCATAGGTTCTACAGAGGGTTTTGTAGGAGTAACAGAAGTTGAGGTGGTGGAGCTGTAGGAGGTCTTAGGTTTTGCATCTGTTGTATACTTCTCTGCCTTCCTCTCACGTAATCGTCGGTCTATCTGAACAGCCATCTTCATGAATGCTTCAAGAGTTGTAGGTAGTTCAATTCTGGCGAATTCGTCTTTTAACAACTCTGAGAGTCCTAACCGAAATTGATTACGGAGGGTGACTGGGGTCCAGAGAGCATCCGTGGCGAACTGTTTAAAGTCTGTGATGTAGTCTTCCACGGGTCTTTTCCCCTGCTTCAGATTCCTCAGACTCATCTCAGCAGTAAGCTGAACATCTGTATCTTGAAACATTTCATCCATACTAGTAAAGAAATCCACAAGAGAAGTTAAAATGGGATCCTGATTTTCTATGAACTTATCAGCCCAGTTCCTTGGATCCCCCCTGAGAAAGGAGATTGTGGTGAGGACTTTTACTCTATCAGTGGGGTAGGTCCTAGGTTTCATAGAAAATAATAGGAGACAGGCATTTTTAAATTGCCTGTAGGCTTTTCTGTTTCCACAGAATAGATCTGGAAGGGAAACTTGTGGTTCAATACAACTCTCAGTTTGGTTATGTTTAATAGCAATAGAATCTGTAATAACCTTTCTTAGGGCAGCATTTTCAATCTGTAAATCATGGAGACCCTGTGCAAGCTGATCAACTTTTTGAGTAAGGTTATATACTATTTGTCTTAAGTCTGCTGGTTCCATAGTTACTTTTTGGGCTCAGTATTATATCAGAATCTGTTTACAGAAAGAAGGAGTGGAACTCAACTGCAGTACTAAGTAAATGTATATTTGTTACACCAGACTGTCTGAATCCTTTATTGCTGAAAAAGGAATCCTTCAGTCTAATGGTTCAATATAATTATATATCTTTAGGAATATACTCATTCAGTAGGATACTGAAAGAGGTAGACTTCTAACTGATAATTATCACACTGAGATATTATCAGAAGTGTAACAAGAAAAGGAAAAAACTCAGGCAACAGTGTATCAGTACATGGAGTGGAACTTAGGTAGAAACCCCGGTACAAATATCATATCAAATGCACAGTTCAGATACTTGGTAGTAAGTTTAGCTGTATGTGTACATAGGATGATGACAGATGAGAAAAGTACCTTGCAGATAACTTCAAAGAGTAAAAGTAGTTGCTGTGTACCTTCGTTAATGTCACAGAGTGGTTTGGCAGAGTCCGGTACAGGACCGGAAGTGACGTCACGCTTCACTCGCAACTCCGCTGCAGATTGCTGACAGGCAGTAGTTCACACAGGGGTATGAGCTGCGGCAATGGAAAAGCAGCGAAAAAGTAAACAACAAAGTTAAGGTACCTTACCCCACTGTAAATAAAGTGACAAGTTCAAGGAAGTTCAAAGTGGCAATATATGGCATGTAGAAAGGGCTCAGAAATCCTTCCTGGAGTGAAGAGAAGCTTTTAGCAAACAGCTTGGGAATCCTCACAGGTGTAGTGACTTCAATACTGAGCAGGGAGTGAAAGGTGAGCTGCTCTCTTAAGGAAGGAGGAACGAATCAGAGAATTGTGGGTGTAACTAAAAGGAGAGAGGGTTTGTACAAAGCATAATCTGACATGGGCTTTCCAACTGCCTTTTCAACAGAGCTAAACTGAAAGCTTCTAAGTACGTTTTTTAAACCATTTTATACTGGATTTTTATATCAGTATCTGTGCATCTTATTCTTTATAGTAGTGTCTATTACATGCAGTTATATGAAAATGAGTGTATACTGTTATAAGTTCTTTACTCACAGAACCTTTTCCTGCATGCAAACAGCTACAGTCTGCACTTCGCCTACAGAGGATACTATCAACTGAACAAATGAATATGTAAGCAGCTCTGAAGTCTGATAACTTGATGTGACAAGGATGTCTTTATCTCATATTCACTACGAGTCAGTCATTTAATCCGACCTCAATCAGATCTCTTGTAGCCAGTTGAAAGTAGCCAGACGTCATTAAGCTTTAGTGGATGTATTATGCCAGACTCTTATCGCCATGCAGCGGCAGAGGAGAGGAACCCATCTGTGTGTAAAATCTCAGTCCCCCAGTGTGATATACCTTTACGGTATATCCCCGCCCAGGTACAGTAACCTCCCTATATAAGGGGGTTTGGTACATAGCATCATTGCCTGAAAATTGTAGCAGTCAAGGAAGCTCATTCTTGACTAGATTACGTTTTTGGTCAGAGAATATATATCTAATTACAGATTTCTTGTCCACCACTTTACTGGAGGTTAATCTTCTTGTCTTCGGAACTATTCGAGTCTATCTGAGGATCCAGTTACCTGAGTCCGCTTACTTTGTCTCTAGAATCTATTGCCAGTTCTATTCCTACCAAAGAGCCATCGGATCTATTTTCTCTGCGAGACCGGAAGTCGCACTCACGCCGCAGCATCGCAACAGCCAGGTACACTTCTCCCTTGCTCTACTCAGCACCGGACACCAACCTAAACATATGCTTTAAGGTAATATTATATAATTCTAATATTGCCCTTATCTTTTCCTTGATATTGTGGAGTTCCTCATTGAAGTTATAGAGGGGATGTACTATCATTAAATATGGATTTGGATGTATGGACTTGTATATATTTTATGCTATGTTTGTGTGAGTGCGTGAAGACGGCTGAAGATTCAAAGAGAACCATTAAAGCTTACTTACAGGATTGGTCCTATATATACATATTCAATAACTCAATCTAAGTTTCTACCTACTTTGCACATTATACACTATGGCCTAGATTTGGAGTTTTGTCGGTAACGACCCGAAAAACTAACGCCGGCATTTTTCTGGCCGCACCATAAAAATAACTCTGGTATCGAGAGTCCACATAAAGGCTGCGTTAGGCTCCAAAAAAGGAGCGTAGAGCATTTTTAACGCAGCTTCAACTCTCGATACCAGAGTTGCTTACGGACGCGGCCAGCCTCAAAAACGTGCTCGTGCACGATTCTCCCATAGGAAACAATGGGGCTGTTTGAGCTGAAAAAAACACCTGCAAAAAAGCCGCGTTCAGCTCCTAACGCAGCCCCATTGTTTGCTATGCGGTAACCCTTCCTACGTCTGCACCTAACACCCTAACATGTACCCCGAGTCTAAACACCCCTAACCTTACACTTATTAACAGCTAATCTGCCGCCCCCGCTATCGCTGGCCCCTGCATATTATTTTTAACCCGTAATCTGCCGCTCCGTAAACCGCCGCTACTTACATTATCCCTATGTACCCCTAATCTGGTTCCCTAACATCGCCGACCCCTATATTATATTTATTAACCCCTAATCTGCCCCCCACAACGTCGCCTCCACCTGCCTACACTTATTAACCCCTAATCTGCCGACCGGACCTGAGCGCTACTATAATAAAGTTATTAACCCCTAATCCGCCTCACTAACCCTATATTAAATAGTATTAACCCCTAATCTGCCCTCCCTAACATCGCCGACACCTAACTTCAATTATTAACCCCTAATCTGCCGACCGGAGCTCACCGCTATTCTAATAAATGGATTAACCCCTAAAGCTAAATCTAACCCTAACACTAACACCCCCCTAAATTAAATATAATTTAAATCTAACGAAATAAATTAACTCTTATTAAATAAATTATTCCTATTTAAAGCTAAATACTTACCTGTAAAATAAATCCTAATATAGCTACAATATAAATTATATTTATATTGTAGCTATTTTAGGATTAATATTTATTTTACAGGTAACTTTGTATTTATTTTAACCAGGTACAATAGCTATTAAATAGTTAAGAACTATTTAATAGCTAAAATAGTTAAAATAATTACAAATTTACCTGTAAAATAAATCCTAACCTAAGTTACAATTAAAACTAACACTATACTATCAATAAATTAATTAAATAAAATACCTACAATTACCTACAATTAACCTAACACTACACTATCAATAAATTAATGTTTGGGGGGGGGTATTGTATGTTTTTTTTTTACAGGCAAAAGAGCTGAACTTCTTGGGGCATGCCCCGCAAAGGGCCCTGTTCAGGGCTGGTAAGGTAAAAGAGCTTTTAACTTTAGTAATTTAGAATAGGGTAGGGCATTTTTTATTTTGGGGGGCTTTGTTGTTTTATTAGGGGGCTTAGAGTAGGTGTAATTAGTTTAAAATTGTTGTAATATTTTTCTTATGTTTGTAGATATTTTTTTATTTTTTGTAACTTAGTTCTTTTTTATTTTTTGTACTTTAGCAAGTTTATTTATTTGTATTTATTTGTAGGAATTGTATTTAATTAATTTATTGATAGTGTAATGTTAGGTTAATTGTAGGTAGTTTATTTAATTAATTTATTGATAGTGTAGTGTTAGGTTAATTGTAGGTAATTGTAGGTATTTTATTTAATTAATTTATTGATAGTATAGTGTTAGTTTTAATTGTAACTTAGGTTAGGATTTATTTTACAGGTAAATTTGTAATTATTTTAACTATTTTAGCTATTAAATAGTTCTTAACTATTTAATAGCTATTGTACCTGGTTAAAATAAATACAAAGTTACCTGTAAAATAAATATTAATCCTAAAATAGCTACACTATAATTATAATTTATATTGTAGCTATATTAGGATTTATTTTACAGGTAAGTATTTAGCTTTAAATAGGAATAATTTATTTAATAAGAGTTAATTAATTTCGTTAGATTTAAATTATATTTAATTTAGGGGGGTGTTAGTGTTAGGGTTAGACTTAGCTTTAGGGGTTAATCCATTTATTAGAATAGCGGTGAGCTCCGGTCGGCAGATTAGGGGTTAATAATTGAAGTTAGGTGTCGGCGATGTTAGGGAGGGCAGATTAGGGGTTAATACTATTTATTATAGGGTTAGTGAGGCGGATTATGGGTTAATAACTTTATTATAGTAGCGCTCAGGTCCGCTCGGCAGATTAGGGGTTAATAAGTGTAGGCAGGTGGAGGCGACGTTGTGGGGGGCAGATTAGGGGTTAATAAATATAATA
This sequence comes from Bombina bombina, assembly GCF_027579735.1. Taxonomy (NCBI): domain Eukaryota; kingdom Metazoa; phylum Chordata; class Amphibia; order Anura; family Bombinatoridae; genus Bombina; species Bombina bombina. Next base: position 578,762,500 of record NC_069501.1, on the reverse strand, counting down.
TAGGGGTCGGCGGTGTTAGGGGCAGCAGATTAGGGGTACATAAGGATAACGTAGGTGGCGGCGCTTTGCGGTCAGCAGATTAGGGGTTAATAAGTGTTGGCAGGTGGAGGCGACGTTGTGGGGGGCAGATTAGGGGTTAATAAATATAATATAGGGGTCGGCGGTGTTAGGGGCAGCAGATTAGGGGTACATAAGGATAACGTAGGTGGCGGTCGGCAGATTAGGGGTTAAAAAATTTATTCGAGTGTCGGCGATGTGGGGGGACCTCGGTTTAGGGGTACATAGGTAGTTTATGGGTGTTAGTGTACTTTAGAGTACAGTAGTTAAGAGCTTTATAAACCGGCGTTAGCCCAGAAAGCTCTTAACTACTGACTATTTTCCTGCGGCTGGAGTTTTGTCGTTAGATGTCTAACGCTCACTTCAGAAACGACTCTAAATACCGGAGTTAGAAAGATCCCATTGAAAAGATAGGATACGCAATTGACGTAAGGGGATCTGCGGTATGGAAAAGTCGCGGCTGAAAAGTGAGCGTTAGACCCTATTTTGAGTGACTCCAAATACCGGCGGTAGCCTAAAACCAGCGTTAGGAGCCTCTAACGCTGGTTTTCACGGCTAACGCCAAACTCTAAATCTAGGCCTATGTTAGTGATCTTGCAGTAAGACTACTAAGATCATAATAAGTGTTGGTATACTTTAACAGCAACAGCCTCATTTTGATCTAAACAGGTTGTTATAAAGGTTGATTTCCTGTTTAGGATTCTAAAGAGCTACAATTCCAAAATTTTAACACAAATAAGAAATCGGTTTACAACCGGAGTATCACACCCAGGGTCCCACGACCCCGACCAAAGCCATGGAAATGTCTGCTGACTATTTTTCTGTTTACGGTAGGGTGAACGGAGAAGACAACAGAAATTGAGTGGCCTTAACTTCCGCTCAAATTTCATGGCCACACTTGAACTGTGCTCATTCCAATAAACTAAGGCCTAGATTTGGAGTTTGGCGGTAGCCGTGAAAACCAGCGTTAGAGGCTCCTAACGCTGGTTTTAGGCTACCGCCGGTATTTGGAGTCATTCAAAAAAGGGTCTAACGCTCACTTTTCAGCCGCGACTTTTCCATACCGCAGATCCCCTTACGTCAATTGGGTATCCTATCTTTTCAATGGGATCTTTCTAACTCCGGTATTTAGAGTCGTGTCTGAAGTGAGCGTTAGAAATCTAACGACAAAACTCCAGCCGCAGAAAAAAAAAGTAGTTAAGAGCTTTCTGGGCTAACGCCGGTTTATAAAACTCTTAACTACTGTGCTCTAAAGTACACTAACACCCATAAACTACCTATGTACCCCTAAACCGAGGCCCCCCCACATCGCCGACACTCGATTAAATTTTTTTAACCCCTAATCTGCCGACCGCCACCTACGTTATACTTATGTACCCCTAATCTGCTGCCCCTAACACCGCCGACCCCTATATTATATTTATTAACCCCTAATCTGCCCCCCACAACGTCTCAGCCAGCTACCTACAATAATTAACCCATAATCTGCCGACCGCAAAGAGCCGCCACCTACATTATAGCTATGTACCCCTAATCTGCTGCCCCTAACACCGCCGACCCCTATATTATATTTATTAACCCCTAATCTGCCCCCCTCAACGTCGCCTCCACCTGCCTACACTTATTAACCCCTAATCTGCCGAGCGTACTGCACCGCTACTATAATAAAGTTATTAACCCCTAATCCGCCTCACTAACCCTATAATAAATAGTATTAACCCCTAATCTGCCCTCCCTAACATCGCCGACACCTAACTTCAATTATTAACCCCTAATCTGCCGACTGGAGCTCACCGCTATTCTAATAAATGTATTAACCCCTAAAGCTAAGTCTAACCCTAACACTAACACCCCCCTAAATTAAATATAATTTTAATCTAACGAAGTTAATTAACTCTTATTAAATAAATTATTCCTATTTAAAGCTAAATACTTACCTGTAAAATAAATCCTAATATAGCTACAATATAAATTATAATGATATTATAGCTATTTTAGGATTAATATTTATTTTACAGGTAACTTTGTATTTATTTTAACCAGGTACAATAGCTATTAAATAGTTAAGAACTATTTAATAGCTAAAATAGTTAAAATAATTACAAATTTACCTGTAAAATAAATCCTAACCTAAGTTACAATTAAACCTAACACTACACTATCAATAAATAAATTAAATTAAATACCTATAATTATCTACAATTAAACCTAACACTACACTATCAATAAATAAATTAAATACAATTCCTACAAATAAATACAATGAAATAAACTAACTAAAGTACAAAAAATAAAAAAGAACTAAGTTACAAAAAATAAAAAAATATTTACAAACATTAGAAATATATTACAACAATTTTAAACTAATTACACCTACTCTAAGCCCCCTAATAAAATAACAAAGCCACCCAAAATAAAAAAATGCCCTACCCTATTCTAAATTACTAAAGTTCAAAGCTCTTTTACCTTACCAGCCCTGAACAGGGCCCTTTGCGGGGCATGCCCCAAGAAGTTCAGCTCTTTTGCCTGTAAAAAAAAACATACAATACCCCCCCCAACATTACAACCCACCACCCACATACCCCTAATCTAACCCAAACCCCCCTTAAATAAACCTAACACTAAGCCCCTGAAGATCTCCCTACCTTGAGTCGTCTTCATCCAACCGAGCCAAATTCTTCATCCAAGCGGAGCAAGAAGAGGTCCTCCATCCGGTAGAAATCTTCATCCAAGCGGGGCAGAAGAGGTCTTCCATCCGATTGAAGTCATCATCCAAGCGGCATCTTCTATCGTCATCCATCCGGAGCGGAGCGGCAGCATCCTGAAGACCTCCGACGCGGAACATCCATCCTGGCCGACGACTGAACGACGAATGACGGTTCCTTTAAATGACGTCATCCAAGATGGCGTCCCTCGAATTCCGATTGGCTGATAGGATTCTATCAGCCAATCGGAATTAAGGTAGGAATATTCTGATTGGCTGATAGAATCAGCCAATCAGAATCAAGTTCAATACGATTGGCTGATCCAATCAGCCAATCAGATTGAGCTCGCATTCTATTGGCTGTTCCGATCAGCCAATAGAATGCGAGCTCAATCTGATTGGCTGATTGGATCAGCCAATCGGATTGAACTTGATTCTGATTGGCTGACTCCATCAGGGGGGTGTTAGTGTTAGGGTTAGACTTAGCTTTAGGGGTTAATACATTTATTAGAATAGCGGTGAGCTCCAGTCGGCAGATTAGGGGTTAATAATTGAAGTTAGGTGTCGGCGATGTTAGGGAGGGCAGATTAGGGGTTAATACTATTTATTATAGGGTTAGTGAGGCGGATTAGGGGTTAATAACTTTATAATAATAGCGGCGCGGTCCGCGGCAGATTAGGGGTTAATAAGTGTAGGCAGGTGGAGGCCCCATTGTTTCCTTTGGGGGAATCGTGCACGAGCACGTTTTTAAGGCTGGCCGCGTCCGTAAGCAACTCTGGTATCGAGAGTTGAAGTTGCGTTAAATATGCTCTACGCTCCTTTTTTGGAGCCTAACGCAGCCATTCTGTGGACTCTCAATACCAGAGTTATTTTAAAGGTGCGGCCAGAAAAAAGCCAGCGTTAGATACGCAGGTCGTTACCGACAAAACTCTAAATCTAGCCAAAAGTGTCTCTTGTATATAAAGCGGGAGATCAAAGTAAGAATAGTCTTCTTTAAAGCGTAAGTCCTCTGACGCTCCACTGCAGTCTCCATCTTGTCTCTGAGGAAGTGAGGGATTTGGATTTTTGTTTGAGTTAAGTGGAGGGATTCCACAGTTTGTCCAAGCGTCACATAGTGAGACCCAACTCCTTGAGGGGAGATTTCCTGTACCTCACATATGGTCACAGCTTCTGAAGAATTATCAGGCGCCACTGCGGTCATCGAAAGCTCCGAGTTGGAGAACGCAGATTTAATGTCCTCAGTGAGTTCCCTTGTATGGCGCTCTAACTGGTCCGCCAGGTCTAGGAGTAAGGATAGGTTTCTCTTAGCGGATATGTTCAGGAGTATCCTATTAGATGTCACGGCAGCCATTATTCCCTTGCTGGCCTGTAGATCTACACATGAGTTGAGAAAAGGCTGCAGCAGCAGATTTCGCACAAAGCCAGATAATTAATGTTTATCACCTCAGCCTGGGTATAAGAGGTCAGATCTCTGTAGCGACTACCTTTGTCATTAGTTGTACCTCATTGAGATGAATTTATGAGGCAGATTGGTCATTAAAACTGGGTTAAAGATTGCCTTTTTATGGAGATGTAGTAAAATGCGACTGTTCTGCTTCTAGGCTAGCTCTGCCCCCCAGTTTGTATTTATTTTAACTAGGTAGACTAGTTACTAAAAAGTTATTAACTATTTACTAGCTACCTAGCTGAAATAAATACAAATTTACCTGTAAAATAAAACCTAACCTGAGTTACACTAACACCTAACCTTACACTACAATTAAATAAATTTCATTAATTAAATACAATTAACTAAATTACAAAAAAAAAAAAAAAAAATTACACACAAAATAAAAAATTATTTATCAAATATTTAAACTAATTACACCTAATAGATAGATACAATGTAACTATTAGTTATATTGTAGCTATCTTAGGGTTTATTTTATAGGTAAGTATTTAGTTAATGATAGTAATTTTTATTTAGATTTATTTTAATTATATTAAAGTTAGTGGGTGTTAGGGTTAGACTTAAGGTTAGGGGTTAATAACTTTAGTATAGTGGCAGCGACATTGGGGGCGGCAGATTAGGGGTTAATAAGTATAATGTAGGTGTTGGCGATGTCAGGGGCAGCAGATTAGGGGTTAATAACTAATGTAGATGGCGGCGATGTCGGGGCAGCAGATTAGGGGTTAATAAGTATAATGTAGGTGGCGGCGATGTTAGGGGCGGCAGATTAGGGGTTAAAAAGTGTAGGTAGGTGGCGGCGATGTCGGGGGCGGCAGATTAGGGGTTAATACGTGTAATGTAGGTGTCTGCGATGTCGGGGCGGCAGATTAGGGGCGTTTAGACTCTGGGTTTATGTTAGGGTGTTAGATTTAAACATAAATTTTGTTTCCCCATAGGAATCAATGGGGCTGCGTTACGGAGCTTTACGCTCCTTTATTGCAGGTGTTAGGCTTTTTTTTAGCCGGCTCTCCCCATTGATGTCTCTGGGGAAATTGTGCACAAGCACGTAAATCCAGCTCAAAGCAGCGCTGGTATTTGAGTGCGGTATGGAGCTCAATGGAGCTCAACTCTGACATATTGCCTGATAACGCCGGGTTTATGAAAACCTGTAATAGCAGCGCAATAGGGAGGTGAGCGATAGAAATAACTTGCAAGTTAGTACCGAGCCACTCATAACGCAAAACTCGTAATCTAGCTGATACCTAGGTAAGCTTAGGAGCTACTGATTATTGGCTGCACATATATGCCTCATGCTATTGGATCACCCATGTGCATTGCTTTTTCTTTAACAAAGGGTACTAAGAGACTGAAGCAAATAAGAGAACTGAATTAAAATCGTATTTTCTATTTGAATCATGAAAGAAAAATGTTGGGTTTTATGTCCCTTAAATCCTTGCTTTATATATAAGCATAAATAAGCATAAGCACTCATTTGAATAATTATTTTCATGCCAATGAGATACCATATTTAAAATTTTGTGCATCTCCTGTGTACAACGTCTGCTTCACATGTTGCCACTGATATTATTATGCTTAAGATATTTAATTGTCCCCCCCTGGAAACATTTCTGCAGATGCCCATGAACAAATGCAGTACACAACTGAAAAGGGGCAAACACCTGAATATCCTTAAAAAGCAAAAACAAGTTGGATGAGGTTACTTTTTTAGTGTATCTCCCTTCCAATGGATCAGCTGATGGTCCAGAGACCTGATCTGAAGCAATTTGCTCCATAGTAGAATATTGTCAGGTTTAAGCCTGTCTTACTGCCCCTTTAACTAATTTCCAGTATCTCCATAAATAGCAGCTTCCCACTTACTTCCTTGCTTGGTATTGTTCGTTTTGCAACTAGCTAAGCTGCATTCTGATTAGCTCTCCAGCACCAGAGTATCACGCCTGTATCTTCCAGTCTACCTGTCTGATCTCTACACAGCGCAACCGGATCTGCCGCCTCTGTGACGTCACACGCCAAGCAGAGCACTTGTCAGCTCTCCTCTCAAAGCACAACTGCTTCATTCCGAGCTGCCCTGAAAACACTGTTCTACCGATCCTTTTTGCCTCAGATTACCAGGTACTAACTAGACTTGTTACTTGTTTACTCATGTATTATTTGGCCAATCCTAATTTTTCTACTTTGCGCATAAAATCAGCTTAACACTGTGTTACTATTTTTACTCTGACTTCTAGCTCACAGTCAGGTTGCTGTTTCAATCTCTCCCCGCTAATGTTTGTGAAGCCTTACCTACCTGTGAGCCATTATTCATATATCAACTGCAAACTGTGCCTGTTGAGCTATTACACATTGCTTTGGGGTAATGCCTATGTAACTGCTCTCTGTACACAATTCGCTACAATTACTTATTATACTACTAACTCAGTGGCTGTGGTCCAATCCATACTGTTTTGTTGCAGGCATACTTGTGAGCCTGACAGAAATACCAAGCCCAAAGATAAAATGGACCCAACTGAAATGGCCTCACACATACAAACGCTTACTACTAAAGTTGATCTCCTAACTGAAGGACTTAACACACTTAAGTTAGAAAATGACAACTTAAAAACATACATTAAAGAAGTTGTGGAGAGGAAACCCCCTCCACAAGAACCGCATATCAGCTACCCAGAACCCTTCTATGGGGACAGAAAGGTTTTTAGAGAATTTAAAAACTCATGCTACCTATTGTTTACCCTTAAGCCTTTCACTTACCCCAATGATAGGGTAAAAGTTATGACTACAATCTCCTATCTCAGAGCTGAGCCCAGAGCATGGGCAAATACTTTCCTCGAACATAATGATGATATCCTCAATTCTCTAGACTCCTTCTTCTCTGCTTTAGCACAAATTTATGAGGACCCCTTCAAACAACAAACAGCTGAAAATGCTATGAGGTCCCTAAAGCAGAGGAAAAGAGAGGTAGAGGAATATATAGCAGAATTTAAGAGGTGGGCCCCTGACACCCAGTGGAACTACTTGTCCCTTCGTAACCAATTTAGGCTAGGACTCTCAGAGGCCATTAAGGATGAGTTGTCACGTACTCAAATATCACCAACGTTAGAACAGCTCATAGACCTCAGCATTAGCATTGATAGGAGACTTAGGGAAAGACATCACGAAAGATCCACCCATGATTCACACCTTAGGCAAAAACCCACACCAACTACTGTCAATACATACTCTAAATCCCTACCGGAACCAATGGATATTGCTTTCTTGCGTGGACCCCTAAGTACTCAGGAGAAGCTAAGACGTAGGTCTCTGAACTTATGCATGTACTGTGCCGCAGATGATCATGGGGTAAAGGACTGTCCAAATCTTCCCCGTCAGAAAAAGGGTAAGCAAAACACACCCTCTTGTTCTATTAAAACTGTACTAAAATCTAGCCATTACTGCAATATTCCTCTTGTATTACAGTGGGACCAATCACGAGTGAACGTCCAAGGGATTATTGACTCAGGAGCCTCCCTTTCATACTTGGATGTGAATTTCTGTAACATAAATAAAATACCCCTTCTCAAGAAATTGTGTCCTGTTCCTTTAAGGGGTATAGATGGTGAAGTCTTGTCCTCAGGACCTGTCTTATATGAAACCATTCATATTCTCATGTCAACCCCCTCTAACCATAGAGAATTTGTTAAATTTGATGTAATCACATCCCCTGATTTTCCTCTAATTCTAGGCTTACAGTGGCTCAGGCAACACGACCCTTGTATCTCTTGGTCCTCACTTTCAATTCAATTTAACTCTAGTTACTGTAAATCCACCTGCTTTCCACACTTACTTCTACAGCCACCTACAGATTCTCACATACCTACTGTCCCTCCAGAATATCAAGAATTCTCCCAAGTTTTCGGTATAAAAGATAATCCGAAAATCTCCCTCCACACAGACCGTATGACTGCCCAATAGATTTATTTCCTGGAGCAGTCATACCCTGTGGACATATTTTTCCACTGTCTAAGCCCGAGCTACAACACCTAAGAACCTATCTTGATGATAACTTGAAAAAGGGTTTCATCAGACCCTCAACCTCTCCATCCGCCGCAGGAATCTTCTTTGTGAAAAACAAAGATGGTTCGCTCAGACCGATAGTCGACTACAGACAACTGAATAAAGTTACTGTAAAGAATCGCTACCCCCTACCCCTCATATCCGAATTAATAGAGCGTCTAGAGGGATCCAAAATGTTTACCAAGCTGGATCTCCGTGGAGCTTATAATTTGATCAGAATGCGGGCAGGAGACGAATGGCTGACGGCATTCCGTACACGGTATGGGTTGTTCGAATATTTCGTCATGCCATTCGGTCTCTGCAATGCTCCTGCCACATTCCAGCATCTGATCAACGACATTTTTAAGGATATTTTGGACTCCTTTGTGGTAATATATCTGGACGATATTCTCCTTTTTTCTAAAAAGCTAGCTGAACATAAGAATCATGTCCGCCAAGTTCTCACACGCCTACAAAGTAATTCATTGTTTGTGAAAGCAGAAAAATGTATTTTTCATACCAACAGCATCCCCTTCCTCGGATGCATTATATCTGACAAAGGCATATGCATGGATAACAATAAAATCCAGGCAGTTCTGAACTGGCCGATTCCTACCTCTAGGAAAGAGGTCCAAAGCTTCCTTGGATTCGCAAATTTTTATAGGAAGTTTATTAAGAACTATTCCATGCTCGCAAAACCCCTTACTAATTTAACCAAACAGAACATCAAATTTGCATGGACACCCTCCGCTCAAAATGCTTTCGACCATTTAAAAACAAGTTTCACTACAGCCCCAATACTCAGATATCCTAACACAGAATTACCTTTTGTATTGGAAGTTGATGCATCTGATTTCGCTCTTGGCGCAGTTCTGTCACAAAGAGATGCATTTCAACAACCTCTACATCCAGTCGCCTACTACTCCAGGAGTCTAACTGACGCAGAGAGACAATACCCGATCGGCGAAAAAGAGCTTCTTGCAATCAAAGCAGCATTCGAACAATGGAGACACCTACTTGAAGGCTCCACTACACCCACCATAGTATATACAGATCACCGTAACTTGCAATACCTGAAGACCACCAGAACTCTTTCAGCACGCCAAGTACGTTGGAATCTATTCTTCTCTAGGTTCAATTACCTCATCACTTACCGGCCAGCCAACAAGAACGGAAAGGCAGATGCCCTATCACGTCTGCCAGGTATTGAACATCACTCGCCTACCCCTCAACTGGTTATCCCCAAAGAAAACATACTTCTCATCTCAGTTGACACTACTACATACCTACGGACAGAACAAACTAAAGACACAACAATACCTGTTAACTTACTACTCAAGAACTCAGAAGGTCTTTATTGCTACCAGGGCAAGTTATACATCCCACCATCACTTCGTAACCAGCTACTGAAATCTGCTCATGATTCACCCATGGGGGGACACTGTGGCATAACTAAAACCAAGGAATTAATACTCAGATCCTACTGGTGGCCAACTATCACATCTGATGTGGCCATGTACATTAACTCCTGTTATGTTTGTACTACTACAAAGAGGAGTAAAAGACCACCTTTCGGTTTGTTACTATCTATTCCTACTCCGGATAAGCCATGGCAGCACATTGCTCTCGACTACATCGTGGACTTACCACACTCTGGTAATTACACAACAATTTTAGTCGTTGTGGACTTATTCAGCAAAATGCTTCACCTGATACCATATCACAAGTTACCTACAGCTGCTGAAACCATACATCTGTTAATGACTAACGTATTTAAATTACATGGCTTGCCCTCTAACATCCTCACAGATCGTGGATCACAATTCACCAGTGCCCTATGGTCTGCGTTCTGCGAACAATTCTGCATCGAGAAGAGATTGTCTTCCTCATATCATCCACAGACTAACGGGCAAACTGAGCGAAGCAACCAGTGGGTGGAACAGTTTCTACGCTCTTACTGTCATACTGCACAAAACACTTGGTCCCAATACCTCCATTATGCCGAATTTGTATTCAACAATACTGTACATTCCACTACCAAACAGACTCCTTTCTATGTTAACTATGGGTTTCACCCCAAATTCCAATTTCTCCCTGAAAAAATTCCTGATCACCCACATATTTCCGATCTCGCCTCCTCCATTCTCACCAACTTTGCAACCATCAAACAAACCATTGACACTGCTAAAGTTGTGCAAAAGAGGTATTATGATCGTAAACATATTCCTCCACCTGCTTACTCTGTTGGTGACCTTGTGTGGCTCTCCACTAAAAATCTACGTTTATGTACACCCTCAAGGAAACTTTCACCTTTGTTCATAGGTCCGTTTCCCATCCAGCGCATCATCAATTGTAATGCTGTCCATCTCACACTACCTCCCACGCTCAAGATACACCCTACATTCCATGTATCTTTGCTTAAACCTTATAAACATTTACGTGATCATCCAACTGGACAATTCCTACCTCCGGTCTCTATTGACCCCAACATGGAGTATGAAGTAGAGAACATCCTAGATTCTAGAAGTCGAAGAGGCATTCTACAGTACCTGATTAAATGGAAGGGTTATTCCTCAGAACATAACTCCTGGGAACCATCATCCAACATATCAGCTCCTAGACTCATCTCCAGATTCCATCAACGCAACCCTGATCGTCCTGCTTCTTGAGCACCGGAGTTGCTCTTAGGAGGGGGAGTCCTGTCAGGTTTAAGCCTGTCTTACTGCCCCTTTAACTAATTTCCAGTATCTCCATAAATAGCAGCTTCCCACTTACTTCCTTGCTTGGTATTGTTCGTTTTGCAACTAGCTAAGCTGCATTCTGATTAGCTCTCCAGCACCAGAGTATCACGCCTGTATCTTCCAGTCTACCTGTCTGATCTCTACACAGCGCAACCGGATCTGCCGCCTCTGTGACGTCACACGCCAAGCAGAGCGCTTGTCAGCTCTCCTCTCAAAGCACAACTGCTTCATTCCGAGCTGCCCTGAAAACACTGTTCTACCGATCCTTTTTGCCTCAGATTACCAGGTACTAACTAGACTTGTTACTTGTTTACTCATGTATTATTTGGCCAATCCTAATTTTTCTACTTTGCGCATAAAATCAGCTTAACACTATGTTACTATTTTTACTCTGACTTCTAGCTCACAGTCAGGTTGCTGTTTCAATCTCTCCCCGCTAATGTTTGTGAAGCCTTACCTACCTGTGAGCCATTATTCATATATCAACTGCAAACTGTGCCTGTTGAGCTATTACACATTGCTTTGGGGTAATGCCTATGTAACTGCTCTCTGTACACAATTCGCTACAATTACTTATTATACTACTAACTCAGTGGCTGTGGTCCAATCCATACTCTGTTTTGTTGCAGGCATACTTGTGAGCCTGACAAATATAGAGAAATAAGTAAGGATAAAAGCCTAAGCATCTGAGAAAGACAGCAGATTGTTAAAAGGCAAGGGAAACAATAGGCAGAAATGGCACAATGTAAAGCTGAATGATCCCTTTAAGGTAATACAGTGAGGTATAAGGACAAGTAAGCACAGAAACAAAGTGTACCAAAAACAGTAAAGTCTAATAAATAATAAACATCAGCAAATAAAAACCTCCATAACACAGGCATACAAGGTACTTACAGACCCGGCAAATAAACATACCCTGAGCCAAATTAGCAACACATGGACAGATATTCTCAACACAGAGATCACTCTTGGTCTCTAGTCTAAAAGAGCATACAACAAACGAGAAAAGCCACCTTGTCTGCTAATATAAGGAAATCACACACCCGACTGATAGAGCATGCGTACTTCATACCAAAAGTTTATAAAAATTGGAAACCAGACACAACGGTTTGTGACCAAAATGCAGAGGACCAGAGGCTGACATATCACACATGTTATGGTGGTGCCCCAAGTTGATCAAATTTTGGAGCATGACAACCCATTCGCTAAACACTACATTTCAACTTGACATATCACTCCCTCCCTAGACGATACTTTTTCTCTCACACCACAAACCAATACCAAAACCAGTGAAACAACTAGTCAACAATGTAATCCTACAAGCTAGGAAGTTAATATTCAGGAACTGGCTAACCAACGCAACCCCCACACTAACACAACTCAAACACAACATACAGAACCCCACAATTCATGAGGAAATGGGAGACTTACATACTTAAATTAGAAGATCCCATGCAAAAGCACCTAGTATACCCTCTCAGAAACACAGAGTACTTATTTGAGGATAAATGGCAGCTTATATACACAGACAGACAACAACAGCATACCAATATAACTCTTAGCAACAAAACAAAACATAACTGTGTGTGTAGGGGCCTGAGGAGAGATACATCTTGAAGGATGTTCATACGTGCTTAGAAATAAAGCTTATAGATTGCATCTTATTCTCTTGTTAGGACTGTTTAATATGTATTTAACTTTGAATGGGGTGGCAAAATCCTCCAAAGAAACTGTAGAGGAAAGGGAGAGGGGAAGGGAAAGATAAAAAAGAAAAAAATATGGAGATGTCATGTAATGGGAACCAAGGAGAACTCAATGGACGTTTTTTTTTGTCTCATTTATCAGTGACAAAACTTTGACCATGTAGTGACAAATAATGGACTGTATCAAAAGAAGTGGACGCAAAGCATTGAAACATTTCCTTTATTGTATTTCATGATGTTGTTGTAAAAATATCAAAGTTATCTATGTAATTTCTCAATAAATAAAGTATTAAAAAAAAACATCAGCAAATACAGGGTTAAATTATCCTCAATTTAAGAAATATGATCAGTGTCACACCACCTCCACCAGCCCTAAGAGCTTCTCTAAACATTTTAAAATGTTACAGCACCTCAAGAACAGCAAAAGAAAACAGAAAGGTGTGCTAAAAAGCAAGCAAATGCGATTAACCCTTAGAGCACCCACACTACCGGTGAGCAAACCCCAATGTCAAAATCCTGGAATTAAGTGCAGGTGAGTAAAGAAGGCTGCATTAAAGGGACATGAAACCCAACATTTTTCTTAAATGATTCAGATAGGAAATACTATTTTAAACAACTTTTCAATTTACTTCTATTTTCTAATTAAAGGGACAGTCAACACCCGACACAACCGGATTCCATATGTTTGTAACGCAAACGAAGATCCGCCTGCACAGACTCCCTTCTCTATTACTTCTATCCTTGTCCTAGGAAACCTTCTAAATACATACGTTACTCTAGTCGAAATATGGCCACCAAACTCCTCCCCCTCCTCCTTCTTCCACATCTCACTTTCAAATCACGCTCGTTCATGAAGGGATTGATGACGCGCACGATATGTCATTGCGCATGTGCATCAGCAATCGGACTTGACACATCCAATTAATTAGATCAGTGTTAAGTAAAATGGTACTGTTTCAAATATAATACGTTAGAAACTATTGGGGAGAATAAAGTTCCGCTTTTTTTGTTCCTATTGAATTGCGCATGCGCGAAACACCGTGAAGGAGTGAAGATTCTGACCAAGGATTCCATTCTGATTGGAGGTTGGATTGAAAAAGAAGGTTAGTACATAACCGTGGGGGGAGTTTGGCGGACATATTTCGACTACATTAACGTATGTATTTGGAAGGATTCCTAGGACAAGGATAGAGGTAATAGAGAAGGGAGCCGGTGCAGGCGGATCTTCGTTTGTGTTACAAACATATGGAATCCGGTGGTGTCGGGTGTTGACTGTCCCTTTAACTTCATTCTATTGGTGGAGAGCAATGCACATGGGTCAGCCAATAACATGAGGCATATATCTGCATCCACCAATCAGCAGCTCCTGACCCTATCTAGGTAAGCTTTTCAACAAACGATACTAAAAGAACTAAACAAATGAGATAATAGGAGTAAATTAAAAAGTTGTTTCAACATTTATGCTCTCTCTGAAAATTGAAAGAAAAAAATTGTGTTTCATGTCCCTTTAACAATAAAGGCAATAACAATAAAGCCAGTCATGCTAAATTTAGAGACATTAACCCCATTTTTGCAAAAGTTTATAATTGCCGAAAAGCCTTTAAAACTGCTATTGAAGATGTGTGGTGAATATGCATATGTCCTCAGACTATGTGAATCATGTGTACATGTTCATGCTAATAGCTGGTGGGCTATAAAGGTCCATAGTACTTACCTGTCAGTACCTTTGTCTACTGTCCTTACCTCAGCTGCAGACAATTGCTTTCAGTAGACTGGTCCATCCAAGGCAATGCATGCAGAATGCCAAGGATCTCACAAGGAGCAGCATTCTACAACCCAGTGTTTGACAGATAAATACATATTTTACCAGGGGAGGTCTGTGGATCACACAAGGGGCAGTGCACTGTAGGCCAGGGGACTGGCAGATAAATCCACATTTCACCTGGTAAGCCAGTGGTATTTCCACACAGGGTAAAGATTTTCACTGCCTGAATGAAACTTTTGTCTTCCCCCCTACTCTTGGTAGGCACTCTGAGGGGAAAATGGGTCTGAAATAAACTAGAGCAGCGGTCGCCAACCAGTGGTCCATGGACCACTGGTGGTCCGCGAGAAGATGTTGGTGGTCCGTGACACCATCAAGCAGGAATTTATCTCCTCTGATGGTGTCACCCCTGTCGCGCAGCAACTCCCTACAGTGCCTGGTTGGACATCAGTGAAAACCGAAGGAGGAGGAGTTAAATTACAATATCCCTATGCACGTTGCGTAGTACTGCGCAACTTACATAGCTAGATTGGATGTTTAACTATTCTCGCCCGGCATGCTACTCAGAGGAAGATGCTTCCATTCTAAAGTTAGCAGAGGTTGGTATAGTCTTGGCTTGAAATAGTCAAATTAAAGTATATAAAAAAAGAAAATCTTTAAAAAAGAAAAAATCTCTCTTATATTTAATTTATTTTCTTCTCTTTATCTGTCTCATTGTAGTAGTTTTCCTAATTCCTTCAGATGGACTTAGGAACTGTTTGTCTCCCTCCCCTCCATCTTCTTTTTTTTTATTAATTTTTTTTTTCCATTCTAATAATTTGCCCGCGCAGAAAGCCATTCCACCTGAATTTCAGTAATTGCCATCCAGTAGATCAGCCATACCCCACCAGTATTATAGTAATTGCCAGTAACATCAGTCATGGTTAGCTCACATCCAATATTAATAACTTTTTGATATAAACTTAATTTATGACTCCGAAGTCTGTTAATGATCATAAGTAATTTTGAATAATTCCTAACTGGGTAGGTAACTTGGAAGTCTTGTGGTCCTTTTAAA
Organism: Bombina bombina; assembly: GCF_027579735.1. Lineage (NCBI taxonomy): Eukaryota > Metazoa > Chordata > Amphibia > Anura > Bombinatoridae > Bombina > Bombina bombina. Next base: position 578,747,000 of record NC_069501.1, on the reverse strand, counting down.
CATAATTATTTTTTCCCACTTTCTGCCTCTCTGTTTCCAGCTCAAAAGTTGGCATTTACCCATCATCTGTCATTTTAAAGTATTCTCTCAGTTCTATCATTCAGGTAATTCCAAAAAAAATAATTCTTAAAAATTTGTAAATATATACATACTGTAGGGGCTGATTTAACAAGGGCCGAATGTAACTGTTTTTGCATTCTTAAGATGCGTATGCTATCGGTGGATCATGTCCGCTCGCACTTTGTTAAATCGGCCCCGTAATGTAAACTTAGTTATCGTACTAGTTATGTACAGTATATGTGTCTATATATATATATATATATATATATATATATATATATATATATATATATACACACACACACACACATTATACAGGTTTGTACCTTTTTAAAATAAATTCATGCTAGCGGTCCACGGGATTCAAAATTGGGAGTTTAGAGGTCCCTGAGGTCCGAAAGGTTGGCAACCCCTGAACTAGAGAACCCCTATCAACGATGAGTAGATCAGTACTTCAAAATTCCCTTCACTCCATCATTGAGGCAAAAATTTGACTGAGGGATTATGGGAGAGTGGGAAGGCTTTAAGCTTATATATTGGGTGTTTTTGCCTCCTCTAGTTGTGCGAAGTGTAAATTCCACATCTGATGAAAGAAAAAGCATTTCATTGTTAGTAAGTCTGTGTCTATGGGGATGAAATTGTTAACCCCTTAAGTACAGATGACACGTGGTTATCATCCACACAATGCTTTAAGTTTTCAGAACTACTCACACCCCCTGCTTTTACACCTGCTTATAAGGTGCCCAAGAGGCACTGGGGTTTTACATTCTAGACCTTATACCGGTGTTCTCTATTATTTGCCGACTTCGTTACGTTCCCCTACCTCCGGCCACGCCTACCAAATTTTTACAAAGCCGGTTGTTGATGCATGCGCTCATTGCAGCATTGCTACAATAAAGTGCAAAATGACACTAAATAGCACGCATGCGCCTATGACACAGTCGGCAAATATTACAGAAGCGAGTCAAACACAGTTTTGGCACTAGCTGGGTCAAGTGGCATACAAATTGATCGTACTTATGTTTTCACAATATAAATAATTACAAGCACTTAGATGTAAAAGTACTTAGTTACAAGTACTTAGATGTACACAAGTACTTAGATTTACCCCAGAGTGCAAATATTGATATTATGTAAAATAGGTACGATCCATTTGTCTTCCACCCAGCTAGTGCCCAAATTGTGTAGGTCCCCAGAGTGCTTGTAACTATGTATCTGTAAAAACATAAGTACGATCAATTTATATGTTGGATGTTTTATTTACTCATTGGGCGTACAGCACCTCTCTTTTTTTGCACGATCAATTTGTATGCCACCTGACCAAGCTAGTGCTAGTGGCCGGAGGTAGGAGAACGTAACGAAGTCGGCAAATAATACAGAACACCGGCACAAAGAGGAAGAAGTTTAAAAATCTACACATCAGGCAAAGGATTTGTCTTTTTTTGCCAGACATAGACATCCCCAGAATGTTTCACCAATCATCAGAAATCCAAAAGTTCCAAGTGGCTGCAGGGAGCTTAAATAAATTTAAATGGAGGGGGTATATTCAAACCCCTCAATCCAGGCTCCCTTAAGCCATAGAAACCCACCATTTGAAAGGCAATTGTCTGCTCTTTCAATCAGTGTGTTTTGGTATAAATTACACAAACACAAAAAAAATATACATTTATTTTAATAAGGTAGCCTTATAACAACTTATAACAAGCAGCCTACAGGCCCCCGTGACCCCTTGTTTTAAAGCTTGGAAGCATATCTTTAAATAGAGAACCTATATAAAGTTTAATAGCTAGTGATGATCACTTGATGTAAATAAATGAATATTTATTTGAGTCCCATGTGCAGATCAAAGTTATTTAAATATACCCAAAGGCCCTGATTTATATGAGGATAACCAATTGTTTTTACTATAGAGTTTAGAAAAAAAAATATGTACTATTGGTTAGAACCTTGTTTATTAAAAATGAAATAGGCAATCAAAAATGCATAGAGATCCCCAATACCCCTTGTTTTAAAATCCAGAAGCCCATCTTTTCAAAAAATCACATATATATATATATATATATATATATATATATACACACACACACTTTTTTTTTTTATATTTTTATATTTTGGCAGGCACCAGAGGGTACTACAGCAGAGTGCTATTGAGCACTTTTATTTGCAGAGGAGGTAGGACTTACTTAATAAATGTTTTTTATTTCTTTGTGCAATTTCGGATTGTAACTTCAGTGTGGTAGTAGTTGTATGATGGGGCCAGGGGTCCATAAAAACACATTTCTTTTAGCAATATGCAGCAGTGTATTTATGATTATTTGACAATGTTGTAGAAATTCTATATTTAAAGCCATGCAGAAATGTTTCCTCCTCAATACACAAATAGTAGGTGCCCTTTTGGCAGATATGTTTTTTTTTTTATTAATATATATATATTTTAATTACATTCCAGTTTACTGCCCCTTTATGCAATGACTTTCCAGATGCAAGGAGGCATTTTATCTAATATTTTTACATCTACATAAAATGTTATACTCTCAGACTAAGATTGCTCAGTGTTTGAAATGAGACAGGTTAACTTAACACTGTTCAGTTTACACTACAGCTGACTTAATTTTGAAATACATACAAACAAGCCTAAATCCTGCATTTAACCAGATCTAATGGTATGAGACTGAGTACCACAGCTTATGGTTCTACCAAGACCATATAGAGTACAGCATTTTCAAAACCCATAAGTACAGATGACAGATGAGAAATTTGTACACAATATTTGAAGTGGTGCTCTTGGTTGGGAAAAATGGGGAAAAAACCCAAACCTTTCAAAAGTACTTTTCTTCATCTAGCCATCTACCCAGATCATTAATGTACAATATTGAATTCAATTATTTTTGTTTGCACATTTACAAATATGATTCTTTAAAAAGTGATCTCTTTATTTCTGCATTTTTTTTATCATGCATGTCACACACTGTTGATTTAGGAGATGCAATGTGCAGAAATTTTACCTCCTGTGAGTGTTTCTGTGGGTGTCTGTGTTTATGTCTTTGTGCTTTTGTTTGTGTCTCTATGAGTGTGTATGTATTTTTTTCTGTGGGTCTCTCTGTGAGGGTGGGTGTGTATGTCTTTGTGCATTTTCTGTGGATGTCTGTGAGGGTGTGTGCGTATGTCTTTGTGTTTTTTCTACGGGTGTCTCTGTGAGGGTGTGTGTATGTATGTCTGGGTAGTTTCTCTGGATGCCTCTGTGAGGGTGTGTGTATGTCTGTGCATTTTCTGTGGGTCTCTGTGAGAGTGTGTGTATGTCTGTGCATTTTCTGTGGATGTCTCAGTGAGGGTGTGTGTGTGTATGTCTTTGTGTGTTTTATGTGGTTGTCTCTCTGTGTGTGTATCTCTTTGTGTGTTTTCTGTGGGTGTCTTTGTGTGTGTATGTCTTTGTGTGTTTTCTGAGGCTGTCTCTGTCGGTGTTTCCTTGGGTGTATGTGCAAGTTTGTGTGTGTGTGTGTGTGTCCATTGTCTGTTCCTTTTTAGGACATTTTGACCTTACTATTGATTATTCACATCTTTCTACAGACTTTGGGACTAATGAGACCTTTCCGGAAGTCACCAATCCACCATTTAACCTTTCAAATATTGTTTAGGCAGTTCAGGGCCCTTCCTTTCAGCCCTTGCCTGCTGTTGTCATAATTTAGTTGGCATCTTCCTTGACAAAAAGATAATCAGAACTCCATATTTTGTTTTGTATATCTCCTTTTTTGACATTGCCTTTTTTGTCCACCTCATTACTTTTCAGGTCAATGTAAACAAGTGCTGAGTGACTGTTTGGGTGTCTGGGTGTGTTTGTGTGTTTCTTTGTGTGTCTGCTAGTGTCGGGGGGGGGCTGATCAATGGTTAAGTCAGGGGCCACAAAATTTCTAGTGGCGGCCCTGATGTTATCTATATGGCACACTTGAATTAACTAACAAAGGGGGGTGGGGTGCGCTCAAAAGAGAGCTGTGAGTAGGACTATCTATATTAAGTGACGTGAAGAGCCAGTCTTTGGTAAGAAATTGGGTTCAAACAATGGTATTCCAATAAATTATTCCTCTGTGACTTTGTGTAGGAATAGGTGTTATTGTGATTGACACAATGGTATTCCAATGAATTATTCCTCTGTGACGGAATAGGTATTATTGTGGTAGACAATCTGTGATAATAATAATAATTGTTATAGGTCTCCGTGATAAAAATCTTTGTTGTAAATATACTCGTGTGTCAATAAATTATTCCTGTGTGGCGTGCACTCAATTATTATAGAATATGTGTGGTCCGTTGATCTACTAATGAATTGGTAATTATTCAAATAGATGATGGTCTTAGCAATAATCTGATAATTCCTAAATAATTACCAATTCATTAGTAGATCAGCGGACCACACATATTCTATAATAATTGAGTGCGCACCACACAGGAATAATTTATTGACACACGAGTATATTTACAACACATATTGTTATCACGGAGACCTATAACAATTATTATTATTATCACAGATTGTCAACCACAATAATACCTATTCCTTCACAAAGTCACAGAGGAATAATTCATTAGAAAACCATTGTGTCAATCACAATAACACCTATTCCTACACAAAGTCCCAGAGGAATAATTTATTGGAATACCATTGTTTGAACCCAATTTCTTACCAAAGACTGGCTCTTCACGTCACTTAATATAGATAGTCCTACTCACAGCTCTCTTTTGAGCGCACCCCACCCCCCCCCCCTTTGTTCTTTTTCATTATTTTCTGATTTTGGGAGTAAATCAGATTTAGGGGAAGCTTGTTGAGTCTGATATTAGTATCACCACACACCTCCAATACCACACTTGAATTAACGCCCTCTAGTTGTGAAAAACTGTCACAATGCATTCAGATAAGAGTCGGCCTTCAAGAGTTAAGAAATTAGCATATGAGCCTACCTAGGTTTAGCTTTCAACTAAGAATGCCAAGAGAACAAAGCAAAATTGACGATAAAAGTAAATTGGAACATTTTTTAAAATTACATGTAGGTAGATAGATAGATAGATAGATAGATAGACAGACTGAAAGATTGGTTGATCAATCAATAGATCATACATAGATATGGCTTACTCAGGGGTTAAAAGCTACAAGCCCAGATGGAAAAATGTACTATTCCATTCAAAGATAAAGACAGAAAATAGTCTAAATTTCACTTGTCCACTGTAATTTCTTACTCGTCCGTGGCTAGAGGACTAGTGGAAATTTCAAGCCCTGTATTTTTCATAAAATATAGTGGCATTTTACCATATTATGGCCTATGTTTATATATGTCCCTAATTAAAGGGACACTGAGGGGGAGTACAACCAAGTGCAGGGTACTCACATTCTAAGAAGGCACTCCAACTTTTTTCTCTTGAAGAAGTCTGAGCGTCCTCAGACGAAACGCGTAGAGACCATTTCACTGCTGGTCATACATTCCAGTTATTTTATTTGTGTCTATCCGGTCAAATGGGCAGCCTATTGTAACCACTGCTTCCCGCTAACAAGTTGGGCCGTTTGTTTACACAGAGGACACCTTCCTTTATACAAGTAAAAGCATAGTCTGGATGTAAAGACCTTTTTATATGCTGTTTTATTCCATCTATCTTGTAAGCAGCCATTTGCATGTGTGCACTTATGCTCAATAAAATTTTACTACACTTGAATCGGGCTGCGCCTGTCTCTGCTCTCTACTTACAGTTTGTCCCCTGCTGGATGTGTTTGGAGAATACACACCCTTCCATTACAGGCAGCGTCCACCACCACACAGGAAGGAGATTTCCACTTCAACTGCAACACGCTACTTCGGTGGTTCCACTTCCGGCTCAATAGAGCAACCGGCTTCCCCTCACATCGGACAGACTCCAGGAACGTAAGCGCCCCTCAGCTCTTTTGTTTGGTTCTATAACTCTTTAGCTGGCTGGGAGATTGACTAGGAGTGTCTTTCTCTCTCCTTTTAACACATATTCTATTAAACCTAAAGGGAGGAGGAGCACTTTCCTCTTCTTGTATCCTCTTTTTTCCTCTATAGCCACTTTAATATTTACCCACCTGTTCCCCTGTTCTTCCCTTTCTGTGCAACACATAGATAGTGTTTGATACACTTTACCCTATCCTAAACGCACGTTCAACTTTTCTCTCTTTTTTTTTTCTCTCTCTTCACCTACCCCTCTCTCCCTCACCATGCCTTCTAAATTACTCAAATTTGTAAAAATAAATACCAAAGGATTGAATAGTCCTGCTAAACGCAACATAATCTTGAAAGACTTTAAAAGAATAGGGGGAGATATCATACTAATTCAAGAATCCCACTTTAAGAGGGGCAGAGAACCAACATGGAACTACAGGGACTACCCCTAGCCTATTTCGCATCAGGCCCAAGTAAGAAAAATGGAGTGGGAGTGCTTTTTAAGCACTCCACCTCCTTTCAATTGATATAGGCAGATAGGGACCCGGAGGGCAGATTTATCATTTTACAGGGTTTATTGTTTGGTAGACCCATTATTATAGCTAACGCCTATTTCCCAAATAAATCGCAAGGAACCTTTATGAGAAAGTTCTCCAATCACATATTAGACAACAAGAAGGGCTCACTTATTATTGGAGGGGACTTCAACACACCCCTAGATCCAATCTTAGATACCTCGGTAGGGACTTCCAACATGCCAAAAAGAGACCTCAGAATTATCAATACTACCTTAAGAGACATGGCTACACACGATGTGTGGCGCCTAATACACCCAACTAAAAAAGACTATACCTTCTTCTCCCATCCCCACCACATTTATTCAAGAATAGATTCTTTTTTTGCTGATCCTACACTTCTGTCTACTATTAAATCGTCCGCGATTCTGCCCATTACATGGTCCGACCACGCCCCAGTGGTTTGTTTGGTGGAATGGTTGGAAACGCCCCTTGGTCCCATTTCAGTGGCGACTGGACGAGCACCTCCTGGATGACCCTCTAGTCAAATTAGACCTGGAGGCAGCCATTACTGAATATTTTTGCATCAATGACGCAAAAGATACCTCAGATTCAACGGTATGGGAAGCGCATAAATGCGTTATCAGAGGGCTATTAATCAAGCATCAGGCTAGAATTAATAAGCTACACAGAGAGAGATACACTCTCCTCCTTACGACTCTCTCCAAAGCAGAACATCTACACAAACAAAACCCGGCTGACCCTACTCTTACAGACTCAATGACTATAGCGCGCACCAACCTGAGAGACTTCTTACAGATAGACTATCAGAAACAGGCCCTCACGCTAAAACAATACTATTACACATACGGAAACAAATCTGGCCGACTTCTCGCAAGGGCCTTACGCCGCAAACGCTTGAAGTCCTAAATTCACTCAATGCAAGACAAAATAGGTAACATTAAATCAGACAGCACAGCTATTGCAGAAATCTTCCGAACTTACTATGAATCCCTATACAATCTTCACCCCCCCGACAAATTCTGTCGGGCCGGGCGGAGATGGCGGCAACTCTCTGGACTTACATAGTTATCTGTCCAAACTAGATTTGACTCTACAGCGTTAGACAACCCCATTACATCTGAGGAACTCCTACACGCTATTAAAAACACCCCATCCGGGAAAAGTCCGGGCCCAGACGGCTTTGGGATTAAATACTACAAGACATTTGCTGCACAATTGATCCCTGGCCTTACACAATTATTTAATAATACAGAAGATACTGGGGTTTTTTCTAGACATATGTTGGAAGCTTATATCACGGTCCTGCCCAAACCGGGTAAGCCCCCTACAAAACCCAAGAATTTTAGACCTATTTCCTTGCTAAATGTAGATGTTAAGCTGTATGCCAAGATACTGGCGGACAGACTTAACATAGTCCTTACCAAATTAGTTGCCCCTGATAAAGTGGGCTTTGACCCGGGAAGGGAGGCGAAGGATAACACCCTTAGAATTCTACAACTCACTTCCTACGCACGTAATAACCATATCCCTATGATTTTAGTCTCTACAGATGCCAAAAAGGCTTTTGATATGGTGGGTTGGGGGTTCAGTTCTGAGACAAATGAATATCAGTGAAGGCTTTATTTCTAGAGTGTTTGCTTTATACTCCAGCCCTACTGCTAGAATAAGGGTTAATGACATTCTATCTGACTCATTTGTTATCACGAATGGAACAAAGCAGGGCTGTCCATTATCCCCTATCCTTTTTGCCCTATCAATTGAGGCTCTGGCCCAAAAGATCAGGCTTAACCCTCAGATTTCAGGTATAAAAATTAAAGACACCGAATACAAGTTAGCTTTGTATGCCGACGACGTTATTTTTTCCCTGACTGACCCTTCTCAATCATTGACAGCCCTTTTAAGTGAATTCAGAGACTATGGTGTTCTCTCAAACTTCCACCTTAATGTTTCCAAATCAGAAATTTTAAATATCAACCTGCCCCAGGAGACTGTGGCCTCTTTGAGGGCTTGGTAATTCAGCCCTTCAAAATGAAATATCTCGGCATATACCTCACTGCAGACCCCAGGGACCTATTTCAAACTAACTACAAGCCCCTTAAAGTTAGCATAACCAACGATTTGTCTAGCTGGAGTAATAAACAGATCTCTTGGATTGGTAGAACGCAGGTTGTCAAAATGAATATCCTTCCAAGGATCCTTTACTTATTCCGGACCCTTCCCATCCCCCTCCCCAGACACTGCATATCCAGTCTCCAAAACATCATAGGACAATACATATGGCAAAAAAACAAACCCCGTATCCCGAGAACCACTATGCATCTTCCCAGACTCAGAGGAGGCCTGGGAGTTCCTAATGTTGAGCTCTACAGACAGGCCACAATTTTACAACACTTGACAGAATGGTGTCATAACTCATTAGATAAGAAATGGGTTCAATTAGATAGAGCAATACTACACATAGACGACATGGGCACACTGGCGTGGATGCCGTCAAAGGCTAGACCTATAAAGGTCACCTACTATTCTCTCTGGACAGAGTTCTTTGCAGTGTGGGATGGGATCTTAAAGACCTCATCCCATGTATCCTCTCAATTCGCGCCCATGACCCCTTACAGACCCAGCCTGGAAGTACTCTCTGGTACTTTCCCTCATACACATAATTCCTCCCCACATATTAAGTCACTGACAGTGAGTAACATATTAACAGGGACAAAGCTTCTACCAAAAGAAGAACTGGAGGAGAGATGCGGAATGCGCCTCTCATCCTGGCTCGACTACACACATCTGGTACATTATATACAATCACACAAAAATAGAAGTGATTTTTCCTGACCAGTCACGGCTTTCAGAAGCCTATGCACACAACAAACACAACCTAGACACACCATCTCAAAAATATATTCTATTCTCTCCACTAATGAAGGTACGATGTACCCATCATTCATACATAGATGGGCTGCAGACTTTGATAGACAAATTGACCCTCAGGAGTGGGATAGAGCCTTTAAGCAATTGAAGGAGGCCTCTGTCTCCTCAAGTATTATCAAAATGAATTATAAACTAATGGCCAGATGGTACCTGACACCCCGCTAGAATTTGCCGGATCTATGGGAGAGGAGGTGGGAGATGCTGGAGGGGATGTTGAGAAGAAGCTGATATATTACATATTTGGTGGTCCTGCGAGGTGCTGGGCTCTTTGTGGTCTGATGTGTTAACAGAAATAAATGAAAAATTAGGGTTACAGATTCCGAATGACCCAGGCATCTTGATCTTCCTAAGCCTACCCAAGGTAAAGAGCAAACCCAAAAGGTCCCTACTATACCTCATGTTAAATAGTGTCAAATCCCTAATACAGAGGAAATGGAAATCTAGAGATGTCCCCTCACTATTGGAATGGAGGGCTCAGGTTTCCTCACTGTTAAGACTCGAGAGATACCATTATTTGAAAAGCGGGAACATAGACATCCATGATACCATGCTGGAGATGTGGAGCCCTTCTACTGATGGGCAAATCTGCCCTTAGTGACAGGGGCTCACCTCTATCTCCTACCTGTCCCCACCCCCCCTTCCCCACCCTCTCCCTCCCTCTTTTTTTTTTTCCTTCTCCTCTTTCCTCTTCTTCCTCCTCTCTCTTTTCTCACCCTTCTCTCCCCACTTTCCTTTTTTCTTGATTTTTCCTCCTATTTCTGATCTTGTCTGTTTTATCTGCATACCCTTTCCATACAACACATTACATATAACTTCTGATCTTTGTTGATATAACTCTATTGTTGTTTCAAGTCCCCTGTTGGGACTTTTGTTTTTTGATAAGTTACTGCAGCTTCCTTTATTGAAACAAGACTTAATATAAAAATGAGCAACACCTTATTTATACGGGCTTGCGAAATGGACTGTTTTATGCCCTCTTGTAAGGAGCAATAATTGCTCATATTATATTACTTTTGTAAGCCTTTTTATAACTGTTTTCGTCGAGTACATGTATATGCTAGCCATTTATGTAACAACAACCTATTGTGTACATCTGTTTGATGCTCAATAAAAAAATTTAAATAAAAAAAAAAATTAAAAACAACAACTCATGCTATATTGTGCACAAACATATCATGCAACGTGTTTCACGGTTCACACCGTTTCATCAGGCATGTATTCTGGTACAAAATCAACCCTTAAATAAGGCTACGCTACCTGTACCCACCCCCTCAAACCAACAAACAAACCAATCAGTCTGCCCTTTGTCTAATTGGTAATTGAATTGTAGCACCTGGATACCTCATGTGATAAAAAAAATTGTAAATAAAAAATTATATAAAACTCTAAGTACATATGTAATACATGCTTAGATATATATGTATAGAGGTATCTGTTAAAACAATATGATAGAATGTAAATAAACTTTCTATTGAAGATGCATGGGTAGTGTACTTCAGATGAGTCTGTGACTCTCCCTCTAATAACACTCTGCACTGACTGGCTTGCAGATCGTTATAACATTGACACTGATCATACTAGCCGAATTTGTGTGATCCTATGTGAAAAATAAGGATGTATAAGGCCATCGTATAACATCAAGTGCTAATGTATAAGAAAGTATAAAACGGCAAACTTATGTCAGTGAATGTTTAGCAACAAGTGCAGATAAATGGGGCTTTTGATTGGTGGAAAGGACTTCCTAAAATTAACCAATAGTAGGTGTCATATCTATCTACACCTTCTTACGTACTGCGTGGAGCTCCCTCAGCTGGTGAATATCAACAGTTACGATTATGGTCAGATGACCCGACTATGTCACTGTCTTCTGTGACAGCCAGGGCCGGTTTCAGCCAATGGATAAATAATAGATAAATAATCGCCTAACAATATTATAAGTGAGTGGGAAATACGATATGATGACTGTCCCTCAAATGTCATTAGAATGGCAAAACAAATATCCCTATGCCTATAAATAAACTGAGGATAATGTGTACAATGATAATAATATTTGAACTACAATATGTGAATAACGAAATCAAGTGATAATAATAATATAAATGATAAGACTTGACAACTAATGGGGAACTATAAATGTTGGATGCAGCCACCTAATAAAATGTTAAATAAATAAATAAACGGTACAAAGTGTAAACAACCGGTGTGGGACATTGCACTATAGGCTGTGGGATATGAAGACAACCTCTAAAAGAGGAAAAGTGTATAAGTGTAATATTATGAAGGGGTATAGTAAGATATTGTATTATGAATATATAAGTAAAGCAGGGTTAAAAAGCAAATAGATAGATTAAGTGGAGGACCCTCCATGGCTAAACTCGCCATATTAGGATATATGATATATATATCTAAAAACATGTGCATATTCAGTAAGTAAAGGAGAAGAAAAAATGCACACTCAGAAAGGGTATAATGCACCATGTAGTGCAATAATGGTATACCTAAAAGCCGTGTGCCCTAATGGGAGTGAGAAGTGAATGCAATATATATATATATGGCTAAAACCAAAATATAGTCTATATATAGTGTGTTGACCTGTGATGATAACTGGGTGACAGTGTGTCACTAATAGGAATAAAGTCAACACGGTACAGGTAGTGTAGCCTTATTTAAGGGTAGATTTTGTACCAGAATACATGCCTGATGAAACGGTGTGAACCGTGAAACACGCTGCATGATATGTTTGTGCACAATATAGCATGAGTTTTTAATATTGTTTTTACTTTGTATTAAAACATATTTTTAACTATACATTCTCATTGCTGACTGCATTATTCTACGCTACCTTGGGACGCTGCCCCTCCTGGGATTCCTGATTTTGCCTTGTACAGCTAGCTGGTCTGCTGTGAAAACCAGCCTGCATCTACTGGCATATTGGAGTGCCTTCTTAGAATGTGAGTACCCTGCACTTGTTTGTACTCCCCCTCAGCTGTTGATTGATTCACACATACGGCGCCTCTCTCCTTGTTTTGTTTCCAGAGTTGCTGACCATATTACGGTGAAGATTGAGTGCTGCCTCTTCATTTGTGGATTTCATCTGTGGATTCTACATCTTATCACCTCATATACACCCTGATTATTCTATAATCACCAAGGACTGTGATATTTACTGGTGACTATATCCATTTATTGTTGTTTTGTTTTTGGAGTTTCCAAAACATATTGTTTTTTATATTTAGCGCCCCCTATAGGGTGCTAACCCTTTATCTCTTAACTTACACTCTTGCTTTTTAAATAAAGATACGAAGAGAATGAAGAAAATGTGATAATAGGATTAAATTAGAAAGTTGCTTAAAATTGCATGGTCTATCTGAATCATGAAAGAAACATTTTGGGTTCAGTGTCCCTTTAATAGTATTACTGCTTTTACTATTTTTCCACATTAATATTGCAGTGTTTTGTATTACAAATAATTTTCATAGTGTTAAATAATTTTTAAACTACATGTAATATATCTGCACAATAAAATATCATAGTCACCTCATTACTGGCCTTTTCTTTTTTTAAAACAAAATGGTTTTACTGGAAATATGCTATTTTATCAGTCATCAGTTCTGTAAACTTTGAGATGATCATTCAAAGTTCCAATTCAGTTTTTTAAATGATTAAAAATCATAAATCAGTCATTTTAAAATATTTTTTTGTAGGTGTGACTTCAGTGCAGCTGACATTTATTATATAAATATAATTTACAGGAATTCATTAAAAGTTGTATTTGCAGTTAAATTTGGGGAAACCACTTGAAACATTTGTTGCGTTGAGCTATTTCAATTGTTTTTGTTTGATTTGTTTATTGCAAACAGCTGAAAGTCTGTAAGTTTTGAAAATAAACCTGATTTGCAATGGGGCTTGAATAATTTTGATTACAACTGTAGATATCTATTTTACATAAACAGTATCAGATATATATATATAGAAATATATATTTAATAATAAAAAGTACATCATTTTCTTTTTTTGTGCATGGTGTTTTATGATTTAGATTTAAGGCAGCCAGGTTAGCACAATAAAAACTTAGGCCTAGATTTAGAGTTGGGCGGTAGCCATCAAAACCAGCGTTAGAGGCTCCTAACGCTGATTTTTACCGCCCTCTGGTATTTGGAGTCAGTCATTAAAGGGTCTAACGCTCACTTTCCAGCCGCGACTTTTCCATACCGCAGATCCCCTTACGTCAATTGCGTATCCTATCTTTTCAATGGGATCTTTCTAACGCCGGTATTTAGAGTCGTGGCTGAAGTGAGCGTTAGAAATCTAACGACAAAACTCCAGCCGCAGAAAAAAGTCAGTAGTTAAGAGCTTTCTGGGCTAACCCCCGGTTTATAAAGCTCTTAACTACTGTGCTCTAAAGTACACTAACACCCATAAACTACCTATGTACCCCTAAACCGAGGTCCCCCCACATCGCCGCCACTCTATTAAAACTTTTTAACCGCTAATCTACCGTCCGCACGCCGCCGCAAGGTACGTTATACTTATGTACCCCTAATCTGCTGCCCCTAACACCGCTGACCCCTATATTATATTTATTAACCCCTAATCTGCCCTCCTCAACGTCGCCTCCACCTGCCTACACTTATTAACCCCTAATCTGCCGACCGGACCGCGCCGCTATTATAATAAAGTTATTAACCCCTAATCCGCCTCACTCCCGCCTCAATAACCCTATAATAAATAGTATTAACCCCTAATCTGCCCTCCCTAACATCGCCGACACCTAACTTCAAACATTAACCCCTAATCTGCCGACCGGAGCTCACCGCTATTCTAATAAATTTTTTAACCCCTAAAGCTAAGTCTAACCCTAACCCTAACACCCCCCTAAGTTAAATATAATTTAAATCTAACTAAATAAATGAACTATTATTAAATAAATTATTCCTATTTAAAGCTAAATACTTACCTGTAAAATAAATCCTAATATAGCTACAATATAAATTATAATTATATTGTAGCTATTTTAGGATTTATATTTACTTTACAGGTAACTTTGTAATTATTTTAACCAGGTACAATAGCTATTAAATAGTTAATAACTATTTAATAGTTACCTAGTTAAAATAATTACAAAATTACCTGTAAAATAAATCCTAACCTAAGTTACAATTAAACCTAACACTACACTATCAATAAATTAATTAAATAAAATACCTCCAATTACCTACAATTAAACCTAACACTACACTATCAATAAATTAATTAAATACAATACCTACAAATAAATACATTTAAATAAACTAACTAAAGTACAAAAAATGAAAAAGAACTAAGTTACAAAAAATAAAAAAATATTTACAAACATAAGAAAAATATTACAACAATATTAAACTAATTACACCTACTCTAAGCCCCCTAATAAAATAACAAAGCCCCCCAAAATAAAAAAAAATGCCCTACCCTATTCTAAATTAAAAAAGTTCAAAGCTCTTTTACCTTACCAGCCCTTAAAAGGGCCCTTTGTGGGGCATGCCCCAAAGAATTCAGCTCTTTTGCCTGTAAAAAAAAAGCATACAATACCCCCCCCCAACATTAAAACCCACCACCCACATACCCCTAATCTAACCCAAACCCCCCTTAAATAAACCTAACACTAAGCCCCTGAAGATCTTCCTACCTTGTCTTCACCATGCCAGGTATCACCGATCGTTCCAGGGTCCGAAATCTTCATCCAAGCCCAGGCGGGGGCTGGCGATCCATAATCCGGCGGCTGAAGAGGTCCAGAAGAGGCTCCAAAGTCTTCATCCTATCCTTTTTTTTACAGGCAAAAGAGCTGAATTATTTGGGGCATGCCCCGCAAAGGGCCCTTTTAAGGGCTGGTAAGGTAAAAGAGCTTTGAACTTTTGTAATTTAGAATAGGGTAGGACATTTTTTTATTTTGGGGGTCTTTGTTATTTTATTAGGGGGCTTAGAGTAGGTGTAATTAGTTTAAAATTGTTGTAATTTTTTTTCTAATGTTTGTAAATATTTTTTTATTTTTTGTAACTTAGTTCTTTTTTATTTTTTGTACTTTAGTTAGTTTATTTAATTGTATTTATTTGTAGGAATTGTATTTAATTTATTTATTGATAGTGTAGTGTTAGGTTTAATTGTAGATAATTGTAGGTAGTTTATTTAATTAATTTATTGATAGTGTAGTGTTAGGTTTAATTGTAACTTAGGTTAGGATTTATTTTACAGGTAATTTTGTAATTATTTTAACTAGGTAGCTATTAAATAGTTCTTAACTATTTAATAGCTATTGTACCTGGTTAAAATAAATACAAAGTTGCCTGTAAAATAAATATTAATCCTAAAATAGCTACAATATAATTATAATTTATATTGTAGCTATATTAGGGTTTATTTTACAGGTAAGTATTTAGATTTAAATAGGAATAATTTATTTAATAAGAGTTAATTTATTTTGTTAGATAAAAATTATATTTAACTTAGGGGGGTGTTAGTGTTAGGGTTAGACTTAGCTTTAGGGGTTAATACATTTATTATAGTAGCGGTGAGCTCCGATCGGCAGATTAGGGGTTAATTATTGTAGGTAGATGGCGGCAACGTTGTGGGGGGCAGATTAGGGGTTAATAAATATAATATAGGGGTCGGTGGTGCTAGGGGCAGCAGATTAGGGGTACATAGGGATAATGTAGGTAGCGGCGGTATACGGAGTGGCAGATTAGGGGTTAATAATAATATGCAGGGGTCAGCGATAGCGGGGGCGGCAGATTAGGGGTTAATAAGTGTAAGGTTAGGGGTGTTTAGACTCGGGGTTCATGTTAGGGTGTTAGGTGCAGACGTAGGAAGTGTTTCCCCATAGAAAACAATGGGGCTGCTTTAAGAGCTGAACGCTGCTTTTTTGCAGGTGTTAGGTTTTTTTTCAGCTCAATCTGCCCCATTGTTTTCTATGGGGATATTGTGCATGAGCACGTTTTTGAAGCTGGCCGCGTCCGTAAGCACCGCTGGTATCTAGAGTTGCAGTGGCGTTAAATTATGCTCTACGCTCCCTTTTTGGAGCCTAACGCACTGAAAACCCAGCCATTCTGTGAACTCTAAATACCAGCGGTATTTAAAAGGTGCGGGAGAAAAAAAGCATGCGTAGCTAACGCACCCCTTTGGCCGCCAAACTCTAAATCTAGCCGTTAGTAATCTTAAAGCACGTTATTGAAACGTATATATAGCATTAAAAAAATAAATACAAATGCGCAAAACGCATTTTTTACATTCCAATGTTATTAACCAACCCCTTAGTGACCACAACACTTTTCAATTGTCTGACTGTTTGGGACCAAGGCTATTTTTACATTTCTGCAGTGTTGTGTTTAGCTGTAATTTTCCTCTTACTCATTTACTGTAACCACACATATTTTATACCGTTTTTCTCTCTCGCCATTAAATGGACATTCTAAAGATACCATTATTCTCATCAAATCTTATAATTTACTATAAAAAAAATATAAAATATTATAAACAAAATGGAAAAAAACACACTTTTTCTAACTTTGACCCCCAAAATTTGTTACACATCTACAACCACCAAAAAACACCCATGCTAAGTAGTTTCTAAATGTTGTCCTTTAGAAATACCCAATGTTTACATATTCTTTGCTTTTTTTTCAAGATATAGGGCAATAAATACAAGTAGCACTTGGCTATTTCCAAACCATTTTTTTTCCCCAAATTAGCGATAGTTACATTGTAACACTGATATCTGTCAGGAATCCCTGAATATCCCTTGACATGTATATATTTTTTTTTTTAGTAGACAACCCAAAGTATTGCTCTAGGCCCATTTTGGTATATTTCATGCCACCATTTCACCGCCAAATGCGATCAAATAAAAAAAATTGTTAACTTTTTCACAAACGTTTTTACAAACTTTAGGTTTCTCACTGAAATGATTTACAAACAGCTTATGCAATTATGACACAAATGGTTGTAAATGCTTCTCTGGGATCCCCTTTGTTAAGAAATAGCAGACATGTATGGCTTTGGCATTACTATTTGGTAATTAGAAGGCCGCTAAATTCCGCTGCGCACCACACTTGTATTATGCCCAGCAGTGAAGGGGTTAATTAGGTAGCTTGTAGGGTTAATTTAAACTTAAAGGGACACTGAACCCAAACGTTTTCTTTTGTGATTCAGATAGAGCATGACATTTTAAGCAACTTTCTAAGTTACTCCTATTATCAAAATTTCTTCATTCTCTTGGTATCTTTATTTGAAATGCAAGAATGTAAGTTTAGATGCCGGCCCATTTTTTGTGAACAACCTAGATTGTCCTTGCTGATTGGTGGATACATTCATCCACCAATAAAAAAGAGCTGTCCAGAGTCCTGAATAAAAAAAAAAAAGCCTAGATGCCATCTTTTTCAAATAAAGATAGCAAGAGAACAAAGAAAAAATGATAATAGGAGTAAATTAGAAAGTTGCTTAAAATTGCATGCTCTATCTGAATCACAAAAGAAAAAAAATTGGGTTCAGTGTCCCTTTAAGTGTAGTGTAGTAGGCAACCCAAAGTATTGATCTAGGTCCATTTTGGTATATTTCCTGCCACCATTTTACTGCCAAATGCGATCAAATAAAAAAAATTGTATGCAATTATGGCACAAATGGTTTTAAATGCTTCTCTGGGGTCCCCTTTGCTCAGAAATAGCAGGCATATATGGCTTTGGCATTGCTTTTTGGTAATTAGAAGGCCGTTAAATGCTGCTGCACACCACACTTGTATTATGCCCAGCAGTTAAGGAGTTAATTAGGGAGCTTGTAGGGTTAATTTTAGCTTTAGTGTAGAGATCAGCCTCCCACCTGACATATCCCACACCCTGATCCCTCCTTGACCTCCCTCAAACAGCTCTCTTCCCTCCCCCACCTCACAATTGTCACAGCCGTCTTAAGTACTGGCAGAAAGTCTGCCAGTACTAAAATAAAAGGCTTTTTTTTATATAATTTTTTTATTTATTCTGCAGTGTTGGATTCCCCCTTAGCTCCCAACCTCCCTGATCCCCCCCCAAACCTCTCTCAAACCCTCCCACCTCTACCTATTTGCCGCCATCTTGGGTATTGGCCAGTACCCAGTTTGCCAAAAAAAAAAGTTTTTTATTTTATTTTTTTGGCAAAAAGCCAATTTTATGTAGTGTAGCTGTTCCCCCTCAATAGCCTACCTCCTCCCCCTCTCAGATCCCTTTATTTAAATTTAATTACCCCCCTTTCCCTCTCTCTCCATCCCATGCAATATAATGTTATGTACTAGTGCGCGCACACGCGCACCCACACCCCACACCCCTGCGCGCTCCCAACCACTTGCGCGCACTGGATGAAGAGGATCCGGAAGAGATCTAGTGATGGGCCGCTCACCTGCCTCCCTGCTATGTCTCCCACCCACTAACAATCGGCACCATCGCTGGCCGATGCAGAGAGGGCCACAGAGTGGCTCTCTCTGCATCGGTGGGTAAAAAAGGGTATTGCAGTGATTCCTCAATATCGCGGAATCCCTGCAATACCTTGAAAGCGACTGGAAGCGATTACGATTGCTTACACCGCTTAAAAACCCCAGAGGACGTGTCAGGCAGTCCTTGGTCCTTAACTGGATTTTTTTGTAGGACGTGCCTCACACGTCCTTGGTCGTTAAACATACTGTAAAATATTCTAAAAAAAACACAGAATACATCTATATTTTTTAAAGTATGTTTAATAATTGATAATATAAAATGTTTTATTGTTTTAATAACGCGCCATAAGAATACTACGTTTTCATGTGCTCTAACCAGACTGCATTAAAATCTAAATCACGAAACCCGATGTGCAAAATACATATTTTACATTCCTATGTTATTCACATAGAAAATTAGGTTCTTTTTATTATTAATATATATATATATATATATATATATATATATATATATATATACTCACCGGCCACATTATTAGGTACACCTGTTCAATTGCTTGGTAACACAAATTGCTAATCAGCCAATCACATAGCAGCAACTCAATACATTTAGGCATCTAGACGTGGTAAAGGCGACTTGCTGAAGTTTTAACCGAGCATCAGAATGGGGAATAAAAGGGGATTTAAGTGACTTTGAACGTAGCATGGTTATTGGTGCCAGACAGGTTGGTATGAGTATTTCAAAAACTGCTGATCTACTGGCATATTCAAGCACAACCATCTCTAGAGTTTACAGAGAATGGTATAAAAAAGAGAAAATATCCAGTGAGCAGCAGTTGTGTGGACAAAAACGCCTTGTCGATGTCAGAGGTCAGAAGAGAATGAGCAGACTGGTTTGAAATGATAGAAAGGCAACAGTAACTCAAATAACCACTTGTTACAACCAAGGTATGCAGAATACCATCTCTGAATGCACAACACATCAAACCTTGATGCAGATGGGCTACAGTAGCAGAAGATCACACCAGGTGCCACTCCTATCAGCTAAGAACAGGAAACTGAGGCTGTCATTCGCATAGGCTCACCAAAATTGGACAATAGAAGATTGGAAAAACGTTGCCTGGTCTGATGAGTCTCGATTTCAGCTGCGACATTCAGATGGTAGGGTCAGAATTTGGCGTAAACAACATGAAAGCATGGATCCACCCTGCCTTGTATTAACAGTTCAGGCTGGTGGTTGTGGTGTAATGGTCTGGGGAATATTTTCTTGGCACCCTTTGGGTCCCTTAGTACCAATTGAGCATTGTTTAAATGCCTCAGCCTACCTGAGTATTGTTGCTGACCATGTCCATCCCTTTATGTCTACAATGTACCCATCTTCTGATGGCTAATTCCAGCAGGATAATGCACCATGTGCCAAAGCTCAAATCATCTCAAACTGGTTTCTTGAACATGGCAATGAGTTCACTGTACTCCAATGGCCTCCACAATCACCAGATCTCAATCCAATAGAGCACCTTTGGGATTTGGTGGAACAGGAGATTTGCATCATGGATGTGCAGCCGACAAGTCTACAACAACTGCGTGATGCTATCATGTCAATATGGACCAAAATCTCGGAGGAATGTTTCCAACATATTGTTGAATCTATGCCATGAAGAATTAAAGGGATAGGAAAGTCAAAATTAAACTAGCATGATTCAGAAAAAGAATGTCATTTTAAGACACTTTTAAATTCACTTTTATTTTAAAATGTGCTTAGTTCTCTTGGCATACATTGTTTAAAAAGAATACGCACATATCCTACACTAGTGGGAGCTAGTGATTGTGATTGGCCAACTAGATGTAGTCATCTAGCTGCCAGTAGTGCAATGCTGTTACTTCAGTAAAAGGATAACAAGAGAATTAATAAAAATTTGAAATCATGAAAGAACATTTTGGGGTTCCCTGCTCCTTTAAGGCAGTTCTAAAGGCAAAAGAGGGTCCAACCCTGTAGTAGCAAGGTGTACCTAATAAAGTGGCCAGTGAGTGTATATAAGAAATGTATTTTCTTAATAGTGTTTTGTGCAAGGTTTTTGTCTCATGTAACCAGAGCTCTAAAGTCACGCTAACCTGATGCACGTTAAATTAGGTTGTGCTAAAGCAAACATGTTTATTTTCAACCAGTAATACGCGCTCTTCTTCTGAAGCATGCATAGAGACGCAAAATATCCCTTATCATGCGCAACTCGTAATCTAGCCCTTTATTGGCACACTCTCATTCAGCTAGTCCCCAGTAGTGCATTGCTGCTTCTTCAACAAAGAATACCAAGAGAATGAAGCAAATCAGATAATAGAACCAAATTCGGAAGTTGTTGAAAATGGCATGTTCTATCCGAGTCATGAAAGAAAAAATTGTGTTTCATGTCTCTTTAAGTTACTTTCTTGGGGTCTAAAGGACTCATCAGTTAGCTTTAAATCTCACTATGCAGGAATCTGGATAAAAAGAAACACACAAACAATAGAATAAAATAATCAAGAAAAAAGAAAAAAAAGTGTTTACATTCAGAGATGTTTGTCGGACAGCATATCACATCGGACAGAAACTGATAAATCGGCCCCATAGAGTCTTGCAGTTTAAAAAGAAAGTGGTTCATACTTAATGGAATAACTGTTACTCTTATACTTACACATTAAACCCTTCAGTCAGGACTGTGAGTTAATGTCACAAGGTACTAATAACACTTGCCATCTCCGCTGAATCCATACGGGCTTGGTTATTATATAAGGTCAAAAGAAATTGATCTTAATTATAAGATGGAACCAATTCTGCAGGAGATGTGTTGCAGGTAATAGTAAGGAACAGGCCAAGGTTGTCCCTAGGAAGACAGAAACAAACATCAGCAGCCAAGGAATGACAGACAGAAGCCAGGATTCCAGCAAAGGATAGGCAGTAGAATAGTCAAAATATCTGTTCCAGAAGTCAGCAACCAGTTTATCAGTCTGTACATCAAAATACAGGTAAGGGTAAAACAAAAGGCATAAGCCATGTTAAATGTTAGTGTCCAAACCAGAAAAGCAGGCCAGAAACAGGAATGCTAGGACTTCCATAGAGAATAACAAGGACAGATTGGCATTACCAGGAACGATTAACACATCCCCCATAGGTCTTGGCACCAAATCAGCTACAGGTCACTTTCAATCTAGGGGTCACAAATAGTGCTATCCTTAGAACAGGTCTCATAGTTAACAAAATTATTATTAGAAGTCCTGTGCGCTAAACTTAGCTCACCCTTCTGAATCCTCTTCTGATATTGAGATGCGCACAGCGCACCCTAAGCTGTAAAAAAACGCTAAATCTCCTCTTCTTAGCGCAGCTCTGGGTCCAGCCACATTTTAAACCTTTGCATGCCCCTGGGTCTACACACATCTTCCAGTATTGAACTGGACTCAGGTAGAATTCTAGGGGCTTGACACATAATCATCAAATTTAGAAGCAAGATTTGACAAACCACAGGAGCTGCCAAGTAACAGCTACTGCAATTTATCATATGGCTCCTTTTTTTTTAGAATATTCCAAATAGATCTATAAAAAATAAACGGCTAGATTACGAGTTTTGCGGTATGAGTGAAAAAGCAACGTTATGGCTCTTTTTCACTACCGCTGGTATTACGAGTCTTGCAGGTTTAGCTGCACCGCATACTTTTTTGGCCGTAACGCAATGTAACTACTGCAGCTTTCCAAAAGTCCTTTTTCAATGGGACTTCCACAGCGCCGGTATTACGAGTTTGCCTAGGAGGCCAAAAAGTGAGCGGTACAGTCAATACCGTCAAGATCCATACCATAAACTGAAAGTCAGTTATGGGTTTTACTCTACAAAGCCGTAACATAAAACTCATAACTAAAGTGCTAAAAAGTACACTAACACCCATAAACTACCTATTAACCCCTAATACCGCATCGCAAACACTAAAATAAAATTATTAACCCCTAATCTGCCGCTCCGGACACCGCCGCCACTATAATAAACATATTAACCCCTAAACTGCCACCCCAACACCTACATTATACTTATTAACCCCTAATCTGCCACCCCCAATGTCGCCGCCACCTAAATTACACTTATTAACCCCTAATCTGCCGCCCCTAACATCGCCGCCACTATACTAAAGTTATTAAACCCTAAGTCTAACCCTAACACCCACTAACTTTAATGTAATTAAAATAAAACCTACTATTAATAACTTAATAATTCCTATTTAAAACTAAATACTTACCTATAAAATAAACCCTAAGCTAGCTACAATATAACTAATAGTTACATTGTATCTATCTTAGGTTTTATTTTTATTTCACAGGCAAGTTTGTATTTATTTTAACTAGGTAGACTAGTTAGTAAATAGTTATTAACTATTTAATAACTACCTAGCTAAAATAACTACAAATTTACCTGTAAACTAAAACCTAACCTGAGTTACACTAACACCTAGCACTACACTACAATTAAATAAATTACATTGATTAAATACAATTAACTAAATGACAAAAAAACAAACACTAAATTACACAAAATAAAAAAGAAATTATCAAATATTTAAACTAATTACACCTAATCTAATAGCCCTATGAAATTAAAAAGCTCCCCCAAAATAAAAAAAAAACCCTAGCCTACAATAAACTACCAATGGTCCTTAAAAGGGCCTTTTGTGGGGCATTGCCACAAAGAAATAAGCTCTTTTACCTGAAAAAAATAAAATAAAACAACCCCCCAACAGTAAAACCCACCACCCACACAACCAAACCCCCCAAATAAAATCCCAACTAAAAAAACCTAAGCTCCCCTTTGCCCTGAAAAGGGCATTTGTATGGGCATTGCCCTTAAAAGGGCATTTAGCTCTTTTTCCGCCCAAACACTAAGCTAAAAATAAAACCCACCCAATTAACCCTTAAAAGAACCTAACACTAACCTCCGAAGATCCACTTACAGTTTTTGAAGACCGGACATCCATCCTCAACGAAGCCGGGAGAAGTCTTCATCCAAGCGGCAAGAAGTCCTCAACGAAGCCGGGAGAAGTCTTCATCCAATCGGCAAGAAGTGGTCCTCCAGACGGGCAGAAGTCTTCATCCAGACGGCATCTTCTATCTTCATCCATCCGGCGCGGAGCAGCTCCATCTTCAAGACATCCTGCGTAGAGCCTCCTCTTCTGACGACGGCTCTTCTCGAATGAACGTTCCTTTAAGTGATGTCATCCAAGATGGCGTCCCTTGAATTCCGATTACCTGTGAAATTAAAAAAACAAATATTAACCTAAAATAACTATAATACTAAAATTAAAATAACTACCAATTAAATAAACTAAATTGCACATTAAAAAAACTAACACTACTAAAAAAAGTTTGGGCGCGATTACATATATGGCGCAGGCTTCAGCGCAAGCGCTGCAACCCGCGTCACCCGTAATTTCACCTCGCACATCGGGGTATTACATATACCCCGCCGGAAGGTCATAAAGTGCCGTAAGCCGTATAAACTAGCGATGTCCAGAAATGAGTGTAAATACAAATTTCTGGAGTCGCCAGTGACTTACGGCACTTTAGAAACTGCCAGCACTTAAGAAAAGTAAAGAAAATAACAAATCTCCCGTAAAAGTCTAACACGACTCCCAAAAATAAGCTTGACACGTAAAAAACCCTATATTCGCAATCCCCCCCTTTCACTACTAATAATAAATGTATTAACCCCTAGACCGACAACCCCCACAACGCAATAAGCTTAATTAAACTATTAACCCCTATATCTGCCATCAAACCCACACCGCAAGTAATAACTAAATTATTAACCCCTAAATCTGCCAACCCCAACATCGTAAACTACCTATTAAAACTATTAACCCCTAATCCGCCATTAACCCACAACGCAATAAACCTATTAAAGTATTAATCCCTAAACCGCCAAAGCCCACAACGCAATAAACCTATTAAAGTATTAACCCCTAAACCGCCAAAGCCCACAACAAAAATAGACCTATTAAAGTATTAACCCCTAAACCACCAAAGCCCACAACGCAATAAACCTATTAAAGTATTAACCCCTAAACCGCCAAAGCCCACAACGCAATAAACCTACCCCCTAATCTAACCCCCCTAACCTAACACCCCTAACCTAACACCCCCCTAAATGAACCCAAATTACCTAATTTACAAAATACTAAAGTTACTATTAAACTTTAAAAAACTAACACTACTTTAAAAATACAAATAAACTAAGTATAAATTAAAGGGACAGTCTGGAGTAGACTGTCCCTTTAAGCTACAATTACAGAAAATAAAAAAGAAAATTCCCAATTTTTTAAAAATTATACCTAATCCCTATGAAAATAAAAAAGCCCCCCCCAAAATAAAAGCACCCCCTACTCTAATAAACTACCAGTACCCCTTAAAAGGGCTTTTTTGCAGGGCATTGCCCCAAGATAATCAGCTCTTTTACAAGAAAATACACAAAGCCCCTCCCCCCTAACAGTAAACCCCCACCCACCAAATCCCCCAAATAAAATAACCTAACACTAAAAACCCTAAACTACCCATTGCCCTGAAAAGGGCATTTGTTGGGCATTGCCCTTAAAAGGGCATTCAGCTCTTTAACTGCCCACCCTATCTAAATAAAATAAAAAATAAAAAGAGCTGAACGCCCTTTTAAGGGAAATGCCCAACAAATGCCATTTTCTTTAATTGTAGCTTAAAGGGACAGTCTACTGTCCCTTTAATTTATACTTAGTTTATTTGTATTGTTAAAGTAGTGTTAGGTTTTTTTAATTTAATAGTAACTTTGATATTTTGTAAATTAGGTAATTTTGGTTCATTTACGGGGTGTTAGGTTAGGGGTTAGGTTAGGGGGGTTAAGTTAGGGGGGTTAGGTTAGAGGGTTAGGTTTATTGCGTTGTGGGCTTTAGCGGTTTAGGGGTTAATAGTTTTAATGTGTTTATTGTGTTGTGGGTTAATGGCGGATTAGGGGTTAATAGTTTTAATGGGGTTATTGCATTGTGGGTTAATGGCGGATTAGGGGTTAATAGTTTTAATGGGTTTATTGCGTTGTGGGCTTTGGAGGTTTAGGGGTTATTAATTTTAATGGGTTTATTGCGTTGTGTGTTAATGGCGGATTAGGGGTTAATAGTTTTAATAGGTTTATTGCGTTGTGGATTAATGGCGGATTAGGGGTTAATAGTTTTAATAGGTAGTTTGCAATGTTGGGGTTGGTGGATTTAGGGGTTAATAATTTAGTTATTACTTTATTAGTTATTGTGGTGGGGGATTGCGGTTGACAGCTAGATAGACATTGCGCATGCATTAGGTGTTAGTTTATTTTTGCAGGCATTTTCAGGAGTAACGGTGCTCCCATACTCAGCGCAAGGCTTGATACGGCTGCCTTTTATGGTGAGGTAAAAATAGAGTAAGATTTCTCCATTTTCGCCACGTAAGTCCTTGAGCTGGATATTGGATACCGATTTACGATGCGGTCCCATGTTAGCCTATGGGAGTAAAAATTGCAGGTTATGAGTGAAATATACGTGCCACATTTATATGCGGCGCTGTATATAGGATACCAAAACCGCAACGCCGCATATGTAATGGGGCCCTTTAAGTCTAAAAATTACAAAAAATAAAAAATACTAAATTACAAAAACTAACAAACACTAAATTACGAAAAAATAACAAACGAAATTATACAAAATAAAAACAATTACACCTAATCTAATAGCCCTCTAAAAATAAAAAGCCCCCTCAAAATAAAAAAAAACCCATAGCCTACAATAAACTACCAATAGCCCTTAAAAGGGCCTTTTGTAGGGCATTGCCCTAAAGAAATCAGCTCTTTTACCTGTAAATAAATACAAAGACCCCCCCAACAGTAAAACCCACCACCAAACCAACCCCCAAAATAAAAACCTAACTCTAGCAAAAAACTAAGCTACCCATTGCCCTGAAAAGGGCATTTGTATGGGCATTGCCCTTAAAAGGGCATTCAGCTCTTTTAAAAAAAGCCCAAACCCTAATCTAAAAAAAAACACCCCAAAAAAGTTAAAAAAAAAACTAACCCCCGATGATCCACTTACAGTTTCTGAAGTCCGGACATCCAGGCGGTGAGAAGTCTTCATCCAGGCGGCGAGGTCTTCATCCTTCCAGGCAGCATCCGGCGGTGTCTTCTATCTTCATTCCGGCAGCGCAAAGCGGGTCCATCCTTGAAGACATCCGGTGCGGAGTGTCCTCTTCATACGGTCAACGCCGTACACTGAATCTTCAATGCAAGGGAGCCTTTTCAAAATGGCGTCCCTTGCATTCCTATTGGCTGATTTGGTTTTTTTTTTAATTCAAATCAGCCAATAGGATGAGAGCTACTGAAATCCTATTGGATGTTCAAATCAGCTAATAGGATAAGAGCTACTGAAATTTTATTGGCTATTCAAATAGAGCTATTAGATTAGGTGTAATTGTTTTTATTTTGGACAATTTCATTTTTATTTTTATTAATTTTAGACTTAATTTTTTTTAGTAGTGTTAGTTTTTTTTAATGTGTAATTTAGTTTATTTAATTGGTAGTTATTTTAATTTTAGTATAATAGTTATGTTAGGTTCATTGTTAGTTTAAACTTAGGTTTTTTTAATTTCCCAGGTAAGTTTTTATTTATTTTAAAATAGGGATATTGTAATTTTAATTTAAAGTTAGGGGGTTGTTAGGTTTAGGGGTTAATATTTTTAGTTTTTTGCAGTATGGGGGGCTGGCGGTTTAGGGGTTAATAGGTTTATTTAGTGGCAGTGATGTGGGAGGCCAGAGGTTTAGTGGCGGCGATGTTGGGGAGCGGCGGAATAGGGGTTAATAGCTTTATTATAGTGTCTGCGATGTTGGGGTGCGGGGGAATAGGGGTTAATAACTTTATTATAGTGGTGGCAATGTCGGGGAGCTGCGGAATAGGGGTTAATAACTTTTATTAGCGGTAGCGATGTCGGGAGTTGCTTATTAGGGGTTAATAAGTTTAATATAGTGTTTGCGAGTGCAGCAGAATAGGGGTTAATAGGTAGTTTATGGGTGTTAGCGTACTTTGTAACAGTTTAGTTATGAGTTTTGTGAAACATTTTTGTTACGCAAAACTCATAACTACTGCTTTCAGATAACGGAACGGATCATGTTGATATAGGCTGGAACACAAGCATTTTAGCCTCACAGCACAACCTATAATACCGGCGCTATGGAAATCCCACACAAAAACGTCATTTTTTTGAGTGCGAGATTGACGTTGCATTACAGGCTAAAATACTTGTGGTATAGCTATACCGACAAGACTCGTAATGGCTGCGTTACTGTTTTAACACTGCAATTGCCATTTTTTCAGTAGTAAAACCGTAAAGCAAAACTCGTAATCTAGGTGTCAGTGTTTACTGTCCCTTTAAGCGATATTTCTGCATGGGGGCACCTAAATACTTTTAAAAACAAGAAAAAAAAGTTGTCACAGCCAGCAAGGATGCTGGTCCTCTTGACTGCCATAAGCGAACCTTGGCCAGAGGCGTGGGTTAACTTTCCTAAGGGGTAGGAGACTAGTTAGCTCCTGGGGCACAGAGTTCCATGGAGCTTTATAGGTTTAAAGAGATTTATGGACTTAGTGTGCTTTGCTATGTCCAGTTATATTACAGTAAGGCTTGGACAATTAAAAGATAGAAGAGAAGGTGATATGGGAAGTCGGGCTAGCACCACTGGCCTGTTATTTATATGGTTAATTTTGAATAAGTTATGTTGAGGTTTACAGTTAACAGTTATTTTTCTATTTGTAATATTTAAATATTCAATAAAAAGGCTGTGGCCAGAATTTTACCAAATAAACGGTTTTGCGGTACAGCTATACTGCTGAAAAATTGGCCATTGTGCGTGGAATGGCCGGGAATGCGGCGGTATAGTTATACAGCAAGCATTTTAGCCTGTAATGCAACGTCCATTCCGCACTCACACAAATTAAGTTTGAATGCAGGATTTTCATAGCGCCTGTGTTGCAGGTTGTGCAGTCCGGCTAAAATGCTTGCGTTACCGTCACGATCCATTCCGCCACCTAAGAGCAGTAGTTATGGATTTTGTGTAACAAAAATGTTTCACAAAACTCATAACTAAACTTTTACAAAGTACACTAACACCCATAAATTACCTATTAACCCCTATTCCATCGCCCTCCCGCATCCCAAACAATATATTAAACTTATTAACCCCTAATCTGCCACCCACACACATTGCAAATATTAAATAAACCTATTAACCCCTAATCCACCCATTCCTGACATCGCCAACACCTAAATAAACCTATTAACCCCTAAACCGCCGCCCCCCCCACATCACCAACACTATAATAAAGTATTAAACCCTAAACTTCCAGCCCCCCACATCGTAACTACTAATCTAAACCTATTAACCCCTAAACCGCAGGCCCCCCACATCGCAAAACACAAAATTAACCCCTAAACCTAACACCCCCTAACTTAAAATTAAAATTACAATATAACTATCTTTAAAAAAATAAAAACTTACCTGTGAAATAAAAAAAATTAAGTTTAAACTATAAATTAACTACTGATTTGAACATCCAATAGGATTTCAGAAGCTCTCTAACTTCAATGTACAGCGGTGATCTTATGAAGAGGACGCTCCTTGCAGGATATCATCGCCCTCTAGGAAAGCTCTGCTCCGCAACCGCCGGGATGAAGATAGAAGACGTCCCCGAGATAGATGAAGGTGTCCCGTCTGGATGAAGACTTTTTGCCACCTGGATGGAGATATATGTCCGGACTTCAGGAACTGTGAGAGGATTTTATGGGATTAGTTTTATTTTTTATTATTTTTTTGGGGTTCTTTTTTTTAAAATTAGAGTTTTGGGCACTTGTAAAAGAGCTGGATGCCCTTTTAAGGGCAGTAAAAGAGCTGAATGCCCTTTTAAGGGCAATGTCCATACAAATGCCCCTTTAGGGGCAATGGGTATCTTAGGATTTTTTAGAGTTAGGTTTTTTTTATTTTGGGGGGTTGGTTCGGTGGGGGTTTACTTTTAGGGGGGACTTAGTAATTTTTTAAGGTAAAAGAGCAGTTTAACTTATGGCAATGCCCTACAAAAAGCCCTTTTAAGGGCTATTGGTAGTTTATTTTGGATGGGCTTTTTTATTTTTATAGGGCTATTAGATTAGGTGCAATTGTTTTTATTTTTGATAATTTTGTTTATTATTTTTTGTAATATTAGAGTTTTTATTTTTTTGTAATGTTAGATTTACTTTTTTCGTAGTGTTAGTTTTTTAAAATTTTAAAATAAAAAAAATTGGTCGTTTTTTTATTTTATTAGAATAGTTATGTTAGTTAATTTATAGTTTAAACTTAGTTTTTATTTTTTTAAAGATAGTTATATTGTAATTTTAATTTAAATTTAGGGGGTGATAGGTTTAGGGGTTAATAGTTTAATTTAGTGTATTGTGATGTGGGGGGGAGGCAGTTTAGGGGTTAATAGGTTTAGTTGTTACGATGTGGGGGAGGAGGTTTAGGGGTTAATACTTTATTATAGTGTTGGTGATGTGGGGGGCCAGCGGTTTAGGGGTTAATAGGTTTATTTAGGTGTTGTGATGTTAGGGAGTGGCAGATTAGGGGTTAATAACTTTTATTAGTGTCAGCGATGTCAGGAGCAGCAACATAGGGGTGTTTAGACTAGGGATTTATGTTAGGGTGTTAGGTTTAAACTTAACTTTCTTTTCCCCATAGACATCAATAGGGTTGTGTTACGGCGATCTCTATTCCGTGATCACAGGTGTTAGTTTTTTTCTAACACTGTATGCCCATTGATGTCTAGGGGGGAAAGTGTGCACGATCACGTAAACTCAGTCCTTGGCTTTTGTACGGTATGGAGTTTAACGCACCATAATGCACAGCACAAGGAGGCTTTTAAGTAACTCGTAATAGCAGCACTATGGAGAGTGCAATAATGCAAAATTGTTGGCGTTATTTTCGCACCATGTTTAGCGCAAAACTCGGAATATAGGTGAAAGTGTGTTATTTGGTATTGTTGTAGAGTATTAATTGTTGTATTGGGAGTGGGGGCAGGAATTTGATGAATCAAAGGGTCAAAAATAGTTCATGCAATGTTTTAAATATAACAATTAAAATACCACCTTCAGGTCGGGTTAGGAAGCAACCATATTGTACTCTGCAAATATAACAGTTTGATATAGTATATTAAATATTATCACATAAAAAATAGTGGTTGTTTTATTGTCACTTAAGTATACGTGTGAGTATGTTGCTGTTGTACTTACTTGAGCCTGGGATTACTATAAGGGCTGTTTTAGTTGGTTGGCAAAATCATAAAGGATTCTTCCTGAATGATGTGTCTGGAAGCAGCAGGGTAAGCAGATGAATAGCTGTTAAGTGCCTAGTTTGGGAACAGTGGGTGAAAACAGAAATTGAGATTTATAACTTTGGCAACACTGCAATATTTTAGGATACATTCCCCAGACATTTCATCACATTGTAAGCTGGGCTAAAATCACCTCATAAAAAAGCTGCAAAAGGAAAAAAAGAGTAAATACACTGATAAAAATCAGCTGGTGTTCAGTTGGCTAGTAAGTTTGATATTGAGCTAATTGGTGTGTACTCTTGTTTAAAGAGTTTATAAAGCTGTAATATTGAAAGAAAAGCCCCCCCACATATTTTAGTTTTACTAGATTTTTTTTTTTTTAATTTCAAGTTTTTTTAAATTGTAAATGTTCATGTAGGAATACATGAGCAATATTTGTAATTTCTAAACAGATTTTACACAAATTTTTTTTTATTTCACTTGACTTTTGGATCTGTGGGTTTTGCTCTTAAGGACTTGAAGTATCCTGATTTGATCAGCTAAGTCAGTGATTTACTCTGGTGAAACTTTCTCTCTATCACCTTGTTGTCGAATAAGTAGTTGACTTCATCTTGAAGTTAAAGGGATAGAAAGCTCAAAACTGAAATGTGCATGGGTGAATTTCAATGTGAAATAGAAGCATTTTTGCAGTATACTTCCAATAGCAAAAATACTTCTAATAAAAGCTGTGATGAGAGTGGGAGTATGATGTCACCGGATGGGGGCGTGGCTTATACACGTTATAGTCTATGACGCAGTTACTAAATCTAATGTGTTGTGCAGTCTGTATACTTCTATGCTCTGCAATAAAATAGCATTGCACCTTTTATGCTGTGTCCTGCATCTCATGACATGGGCCTCTAGTTATTAACGTCTCTACTTACCTTCCATCGCCGGCCCCAATACGCTTGCCTAAGCTCGCCTCCCATCGCTGCAGCGAACCTGAATACGCTCTCCAAAGTTATCAATAAATCTGTCAAAAAGCCGCGCACCAAGTACGGGGCGATGAGCAGCGGACTGTGATAGTTATCACTCATCCGATCTCGCTGCTCTTCGGCTTTTTTACAGCTTTATTGACAAACTGTCACTAAGCACCCACACTAACTATACTGTTCTACCCAATATACCGACGCCCCCGGAGCCCCCCGCAACTAAATAAAGTTATTAACCCCTAAACCGCCGCTGCTAGATTCCGCCTTCAACTCTTATAAATGTATTAACCCCTAAACCGCCACTCACGTACCCCGCCGCCACCTACATAATACCTATTAACCCTTATCCTGCCCCCCCTATACCGCCGCCACCTATAATAAATTTATTAACCCCTATCCTGCCGATCCCGTACCCCGCCACAACTAAATAAATTGTTTAACCCCTAAACCACTGCTCCCGGGCCCCGCCGTCACCTATATTAAACGTATTAACCCCTAATCTGCCCCCCCTACACCGTTGCCACCTATAATACATTTATTAACCCCTATCCTGCCCCCCCTACACTGCCGCAACTATAATAAAATTATTAACCCCTAAACCTAAGTCTAACCCTAACACCCCCTAACTTAAATATTAATTAAATACATCTAAATATTATAACTCTTATTAACTAAATTAATCCTTTTTAAAAATAAATACCTTTAAAATAAACCCTAATATAGCTACAATATAAATAATAATTATATTGTATCTATTTTAGGATTTATTTTTATTTTACAGGCAAATTTCAATTTATTTTAACTAGGTACAATAGCTATTACCTAGTTAAAATAAAGAGAAATTTACCTGTAAAATGAAAACTAACCTAAGTTACAATTACACCTAACACTACACTATCATTAAATAAATTATTTCTATTTAAAACTAAATACTTACCTGTAAAATAAACCCTAAGATAGCTACAATATAATTAATAATTACATTGTAGCTATTTTAGGATTTATATTTATTTTACAGAAACTTTGTATTTATTTTAGCTAGTTAGAATAGTTATTAAATAGTTATTAACTATTTAATAACTACCTAGCTAAAAGAAATACAAAATTACCTGTAAAATAAATCCTAACCTAAGTTACAATTAAACCTAACACTACACTATCATTAAATTAATTAAATAAATTACCTACAAATAACTACAATTAAATACAATTAAATAAACTAACTAAAGTACAAAAAAAAAAAAAAAAATAAGTTACAAAAAATAAAAAAAATAAGTTACAAACATTTAAAAAATATTACAACAATTTTAAGCTACTTACACCTAATCTAAGCCCCCTAATAAAATAACAAAGCCCCCAAAATAAAAAAATGCCCTACCCTATTCTACATTAAAAAGTTAACAGCTCTATTACCTTACCAGCCCTTAAAAGGGCCCCAAAGAATTCAGCTCTTTTGCCTGTAAAAAAAAAAATACAACCCCACCCAACATTAAAACCCACCACCCACATACCCCTAATCTAACCCAAACCCCCCTTAACTAAACCTAACACTACCCCTCTGAAGATCATCCTACCTTTAGCCGTCTTCAGCCAGCCGACCACCGATGGAACAGAAGAAGACATCCGAAGCGGCAGAAGTCATCATCCAAGGGGCGCTGAAGAAGTCTTCCATCCGATTGAAGTCATCATCCAAGGGGCATTCTATTGGCTGATCGGAACAGCCAATAGAATGTGAGCTCAATCTGATTCACTGATTGGATCAGCCAATCCGATTGAACTTCAGTGACGCCATCTTGGATGACGTCACTTAAAGGAACCGTCATTCGTCGTTCAGTCGTCGGTGGAAGAAGATGGCTCCGCGTCGCCTCTTCGGAAGATGGCTCTGCTCCTCTCCAGATGGATGAAGATTGAAGACGTCAAATGGATGTTGACTTCAATCGGATGGAAGACTTCTTCAGCGCCCCTTGGATGATGACTTCAGTCGGATGGAAGACTTCTTCAGTGCCCCTTGGATGATGACTTCTGCCACTCCAGATGTCTTCTTCTGTTCCATTGGTGGTCGGCTGGCTGAAGACGGCTAAAGGTAGGATGATCTTCAGGGGGGTAGTGTTAGGTTTAGTTAAGGGGGGTTTGGGTTAGATTAGGGTATGTGGGTGGTGGGTTGTAATGTTGGGGAGGGTTGTATTTTTTTTTTTACAGGCAAAAGAGCTGAATTCTTTGGGGCATACCCCGCAAAAGGCCCTTTTAAGGGCTGGTAAGGTAATAGAGCTGTTAACTTTTTAATGTAGAATAGGGTAGGGCATTTTTTTATTTTGGGGGGATTTGTTATTTTATTAGGGGGGCTTAGATTATGTGTAAGTAGTTTAAAATTGTTGTAATATTTTTTAAATGTTTGTAACTTATTTTTTGTAACTTAGTTTTTTTTTATTTTTTGTACTTTAGTTAGTTTATTTAATTGTATTTAATTGTAGTTATTTGTAGGTAATTTATTTAATTAATTTAATTTAATGATAGTGTAGTGTTAGGTTTAATTGTAACTTAGGTTAGGA
The DNA here is from genome assembly GCF_027579735.1 of Bombina bombina. Lineage (NCBI taxonomy): Eukaryota > Metazoa > Chordata > Amphibia > Anura > Bombinatoridae > Bombina > Bombina bombina. The sequence goes on along the minus strand of NC_069501.1, from coordinate 578,712,236 downwards.
TTTATTTTACAGGTAATTTTGAATTTCTTTTAGCTAGGTGGTTATTAAATAGTTAATAACTATTTAATAACTATTCTAACTAGCTACAATAAATACAAAGTTACCTGTAAAATAAATATAAATCCTAAAATAGCTACAATGTAATTATTAATTACATTGTAGCTATCTTACGGTTTATTTTACAGGTAAGTAGTTTTAAATAGGAATAATTTATTTAATGATAGTGTAGTGTTAGGTGTAATTGTAACTTAGGTTAGTTTTTATTTTACAGGTAAATTTCTCTTTATTTTAACTAGGTAGCTATTAAATAGTTATTAACTATTTAATAGCTATTGTACCTAGTAAAAATAAATTGAAATTTGCCTGTAAAATAAAAATAAATCCTAAAATAGATACAATATAATTATTATTTATATTGTAGCTATCTTACACCTAGATTTAGAGTTTTGCGTTAGAAGGGGTGCGTTAGCTACGCGTGTTTTTTTTCCCCTGCACCTTTTAAACAACGCTGGTATTTAGAGTTCTCTGAAGGGCTGCGTTAGGCTCCAAAAAGGGAGCATAGAGCATAATTTAGCGCCACTGCAACTCTAAATACCAGCGTTGCTTACAGACGCGGCCAGCTTCAAAAACGTGCTCATGCACGATATCCCCATAGGAAACAATGGGGCAGTTTGAGCTGAAAAAAAACCTAACACCTGCAAAAAAGCAGTGTTCAGCTCCTAACGCAGCCCCATTGTTTCCTATGGGGAAACACTTCCTAAGTCTGCACCTAACACCCTAACATGAACCCCAAGTCTAAACACCCCTAACCTTACACTTATTAACCCCTAATCTGCCGTCCCCGCTATCGCTGACCCCTGCATATTATTATTAACCCCTAATCTGCCGCTCCGTACACCGCCGCAACCTACATTATAGCTATGTACCCCTAATCTGCTGCCCCTAACATCGCCGACCCTATATTATATTTATTAACCCCTAATCTGCCCCCCCCAACGTTGCCGCTACCTAACTACACTTATTAACCCCTAATCTGCCGACCGGACCTCGCCGCTACTCTAATAAATGTATTAACCCCTAAAGCTAAGTCTAACCCTAACCCTAACACCCCCCTAAGTTAAATTTAATTTAAATCTAACAAAATAAAATAAATCTTATTAAATAAATTAATCCTATTTAAAGTTAAATACTTACCTGTAAAATAAACCCTAATATAGCTACAATATAACAAATAATTATATTGTAGCTATTTTAGCATTTATATTTATTTTACAGGCAACTTTGTATTTATTTTAACTAGGTACAATAGCTATTAAATAGTTAATAACTATTTAATAGCTACAAGTACAAAATTACCTGTAAAATAAATCCTAACCTAAGTTACAATTAAACCTAACACTACACTATCAATAAATTAATTAACTAAACTATCTACAATTATCTACAATTAAATCAACTAAACTAAATTACAAAAACAAACAAACACTAAATTACAAAAAATAAAAAAAGATTACAAGAATTTTAAACTAATTACACCTACTCTAAGCCCCCCAAAATAAAAAAATGCCCTACCCTATTCTAAAATAAAAAGTTAACAGCTCTTTTACCTTACCAGCCCTTAAAAGGGCCTTTTGCGGGGGCATGCCCAAAAGAAATCAGCTCTTCTGCATTTAAAAAAAAACATACAATACCCCCCCAACATTACAACCCACCACCCACATACCCCTAATCTAACCCAAACCCCCCTTAAAAAACCTAACACTAAGCCCCTGAAGATCTCCCTACCTTATCTTCACCATGCCGGGTATCACCGATCCGTCCAGAAGAGGGTCCGAAGTCTTCATCCTATCCGGCAAAAACAGGTAGACATGTTCATCCAGGCGGCGTCTTCTATCTTCATCCGTCCGGCGCGGGACCATCTTGAAGCAGCCGACGTGGATCCATCCTCTTTTTCCGGCGACTCCCGAAGAATGAAGGTTCCTTTAAGTGACGTCATCCAAGATGACGTCCCTCGAATTCCGATTGGCTGATAGGATTCTATCAGCCAATCGGAATTAAGGTAGGAAAAATCTGATTGGCTGATTGAATCAGCCAATCAGATTCAAGTTCAATCCGATTTTCTGATCCAATCAGCCAATCAAATTGAGCTCGCATTCTATTAACTGATAACTAGAGGCCACGGTGTCAGAAGTACTTGCCTGCGCTTCTGTTTCCTGATTAATGACGATGTCGAAATTTACCCCACCTGAGCCTTTTTGATTTCTCTCAGTCTGCAGCTTGGTCCACATGGCGTCAGCGGTTTCAATGCTTCAGGATTGCTTCCAAGCTGGACAAGGAGAGTGGTGAAGTACAAGTTAATTTTCTTTTATACGCTATGGGGAAAGATATGGAGCCGGTGTTTAATGCCTTTACATTCCAAGAAGGAGAAGAGTTTGACTTTGAAATAGTTATGAACAAACTCAGTGCTCACTTTGTACCCAAACGTAATGTGATTCATGAGAGGGCTTGTTTTCACAAACGCGTCAGCGTGTGGGAGAATCAGTGGAGTCAATTGTGCGCAGTCTGTATGAATTAGCTGAATTCTGTGAGTTTGGTGTTGCTAAAGAAGAGCAAATCAGAGACAGAATAGTTATAGGAATTGCAGATGCTGAGGTCTCACTGAAGCTACAGTTGTAGGCTGAATTGACGTTAGGGTTATTAGAATGGCCCGCCAGAGTGAACTGGTGAAAAAGCAAATTGCTGACATGAGGTCTGAAAGTATTGTGGATGAAGTGCAGCAGTTCAGGAGAGCTGCAGATGAAAGGCACAGGGTGAGCGGTAGACCAAGGGCAACAGATATGCCCAGAAGTGGATGGGTGCAGCAGGCTCACTGCACGCAGTTTAACCGTACCCATGATCAGAATGTTATATGCCCTGCTAAAGATAAAAGATGTCGAAAGTGTAACCGGATGGGCAATTTTGAAGTGGTGTGTAAAACTGAGCCCATTAAGGAGATGAAGGTGGATAGTGACCAGGAGGCCTAAGAAGTGTCCTTTGTAGGGTCTGTTGTTGAAGAAAGATGATGCCTGCATCTGGGGGCCTCCACAGGAAGAAGTTTTCTATACAGGTAAAGTCCCTGCAGGGGTCTGCCCCAGTTTTGGGGTTCTATGACCCTTCTAAAAAGACAGGGGTTAGTGCAGATGTGAGCAGTTATGGGCTAGGGGCAGCCTTCTTGCAGCTGAATCTTTCTTAATTTGGGCGTATTTTGATTCTGCAGCACTGATGGCTGCAGAATCAAAATACGCCCAAATTAAGAAAGAGTGTCTGGCTGCCGTTTGACCCTGTGAGCGCTTCCAGCATTACCTAGTGGGTTTAGAGAAGTTTAGTCTTGAAACTGACCATAAACCACTAGTCCCTCTAATCAATTCCTATGATATTGACAAGACACCCTTAAGATGGCAGATATTTCTGATGAGGCTGCTCAGGTTTAATATTCAGGCAGTGCATGTGCCGGGGAAACAACTGGTTGTGGCACATACACTTTCCAGGCTCCCGCTGGCTGCTGTTGAAGAATAATGGGTAACTGCACAGATTGCCATCATCTACGGAGTTCATCACCACCCATTGGAGCTCTCTGAGGACTTTTTGGGGCCACCGGAGTGAGATCTCTCAAAGGACTAGACTTGCTGTTTCAGCAGTCTCCCTGTTGGACATGTATAAGGTGAGTGATACTCCCAAAAACACAATAACACTCAAAGGCACCTGCCTCTATTGGATGAAAAATAAGGAATCTTACTTTGCACACAGTGACGCTCGTCGTAAAGTTATTGAGCCTGCAAAGAAGACCGCTGTCTGAGCTTAACTGGATAATAAGATTTCTACTTATACCTTAATGAGACCATCACGCTCCCACGGAGCCTACACATCTGAGACACTTAGCACAGCTAAGATTTTACTTGTTACATTCAAAACCTACCTCTGCTAGCACACAGTCTTATTGCTAGCACACAGTTCCTTCACAACATTGCACTATATTCTGCGCTCTTGAGTAACTCATTTTGTTTTATTGTATACAATAACCAGTTATTGATTTTAGATGTTTTATTTCAATGTATTTCTTGACTATTTATCTGTATCAATTATTGCATCAATATTTGCATCAAATCTCTGTTTTTAAAGGACACTAATTCATTGTTGTATTATCCCCTATCAGTAAAAATATTTTAATACAATTATTCTTTCATATTTTACATTCTTATCTCAATAGCTTCAGATTCCTGTCAGGGATTTGATTTAGTGCTCTCCTATACTGTACATTGATTAAATTTATTTTGATATAGACTTGAGGTGGTTTTATATCTTTTAGGAGTAACATTTTGAGACTCACTAGAATTGATAGATCTCTTTTTTTTCATAACCATAAACCACTAGTCCCTCTAATCAATTCCTATGATATTGACAAGACACCCTTAAGATGCCAGAGATTTTTTAAGAGATTGCTCACGTTCAATATTCAGGCAGTGCATGTACAGGGGAAACAACTGGTTGTGGCAGATACACTTTCCAGGCTCCCGCTGGCTGCTGTTGAAGAATCTTCAACTGAATCAGATGTGAAAATGTATGTGGATTCAGTTCTGGCATCGAATCCATCTCGTCAAGGAAGCTAGAGCAAATAAGAAAGGAGACATGTTTAGATACAGATCTTCAAGAAGTTATTAAATACAGAGAGCCAGGCAGCCTGCCTGGATGTCTTTGAGTTCTTACTAGTCAGAGAGGTCACAGCTCACAGAGCTGAACGGTTTAGTGCTGGTCCAAGACCGCATTGTCATTCCTGTTAGCATGAGGCAGGAGATGTTAAGCAGGATTCATAATGGTCACTTGAGCATTACAAAGTGCAGAGAAAGGGCAGCTACAGTGGTATGGTGGCCTGGGATTAGTACCAACATTGCAAGCCACATGTCAAAATGTGCCTTTTGCCGGGAATGCTGGCCTACTCAGAGAAGAGCGCCCTTAATTTCTACCCCGCTGCCTGCAGGCCCATGGCAGAAGATAGCTGCAGATTTGTGTGAACTTTATGGGAAAAAGTACCTGGTTGTGATCTACTACTATTCCAGGTATTTGGAGATTGCACCCCTGATTGAGACCAAAAGTCTGGCCATTATTACTCGTCTTAAAAGCTTGTTCACCCAGTGGGGCATACTGATGGAGCTAGTGAGTAATAACGGAATGCAGTTTGCTTCCATGGAGTTCAATTCTTTCAGCAGTCAATATGATTTCATCCATTCTACATCAAGTCTGCATTACCCGCAGGCCAATGGAATAGCCGAAAGGGCAGTTTAAACAACCAAGTTCATTCTGAGGCAATATGATCCATACCTAGCTCTCTTAGTCTATTGGACTCCCATCCAAGCCACAGGTTTTAGCCTGGCACAGTTAAGGCTAAGACGTCAGATCTGCACTACTTTACCCTCTGTGGGTGTCTTCCAGTCAGCCCCCTCTATTCCTTGGGACGAGGTCCTTAGGAGGGATAAAGAGGCGAAAAGGGGCTACCGATTCTTCTACGACAGAAAACACTCTCACCTAGATTACAAGTTTGTACGTTCGTCTTTTAATGCTGAAAATCTGGTATTTTCAGCTTTAAAACAGCACCGCAGCCATTACAAGTCTTGTCGGTATAGATGTACTGCAAGCCTTTTAGTCTGTAACGCAACGTCAGTAACGCACTCGTAAAAATCAAGTTCTTTTCCTGGGACTCCCATAGCACCAGTATCACGAGTTTTGCAGTGAGGCTAAAAATCTTGCATTACAGCCTAAAACCACAAGATCCGTAACACCATCTAAAGTCAGTAGTTATGAGTTTTACGCTACAAAGCTGTAATATAAAACTCAGAACTAATGTGTTACAAAGTACACCCATAAACTACCTATTAATCCCTAAACTGAGGCCCTCCCGCATCGCAAATACTATAATAAATGTATTAACCCCTAATCTGCCACTCCCGGACATTGTCACAACTATACTAAAGTTATTAACCCCTAAACCGCCGCCCTCCCACATGACAAAAACTATTTAAAGATTATTAACCCCTAATCTGCCGTCCGCCCACATCGCCCCCACTATACAAAAGTTATTAAGCCCTACACTGCCGCCACTATAATAAACCTATTAACCCCTAAACCGAAAGCCCCCACAACAAAATTTAATAAATTAAACTATCAACCCCTAAACCTAAAGCTCCCATATCGCAATAAACTAATTTGAACTAGTAATCCCTAAACCTAACCCTAACATAACCCTAACCCTAAAGTAACCCTAACCCTAACGTAACCCTAACACCCCTAACTTTAACATAATTAAAATAGAGCTAAATTAAACTTACAATTATTAACTAAATAATTCCTATTTAAAGCTAAATACAAACTTACCTTTGAAATAAAACTTAAGCTAGGCAAAATATATAACTAATAGTTACATTGTAGCTATCTTAGGTTTTATTTTTATTTCACAGGTAAGTTTGTATTTATTTTAACAAGGTAGACTAAAAAGCTATTAACTATTTACTAACTACCTAGTTAAAATAAATACAAACTTACCTGTGAAATAAAACCTAAGCTACCTTACACTAAAACCTAAAATTACAAAAAATAAAAAACTATCATTACAAAAACAAACGAAATTATCCAAAAAAAAATATTATTCTTATTCCAATACCCTTTAAAAAAAAAAACACCCCAAAATAAAAAAGCTTAATCTAAAATAAACTACCAAGGGCCCTTAAAAGGGCCTTTTGTAGGGCATCGCCCTAAGATAAACAGCTCTTTTGCTAAAAAAAAATACATACACCCCTAACACTATACAAACCCCCACCCCCCAAACTACCAAGGTCCCTTAAAAGGGCCTTTTGTAGGGCATTGCCCTGAGTTAAACATCTCTTTTGCTACAAAAAATAATACAACCCCCCCTAACATTAAAAAAACCTCTCCCAAACTACCAAGGGCCCTTAAAAGGGCCTTTTGGGGGGCCCTTAAAAGGGAATTTTGTAGGGCATTGCCTTAAGTTAAACAGCTCTTTTGCTAAAAAAAAAAAAAACACCCCCTAAAAATATATATTACACAAAATAACAAACAAATTATCAAAAATTAAAAAAAATTATTCCTATTGGGTGAAAATTTTGAATCAGCCAATAGGAATTAGGGCTGCTAAAATCCTATTGGCTATTCAAATCAGCCAATAGAATTTAAGCAGCTCTCATTCTATTGGCTAATTCGAATTATCCAATAGAATGAGAGCTGCTTAAATCCTATTGGCTGATTTGAACAGCCAATAGGATTTTAGCAGCCCTAATTCCTATTGGCTGATTCAAATTTTTCAGCCAAAAGGAATGCAAGGGGCGCCATCCTGAATCGTGTCCCTTGCATTGAAGATTCACTATACAGCAGCGACCGTATGAAGAGGATGCTCAGCACCGGATGTCTTCAGGATGTACCCGCTCCGCGCCTCCAAGATCAAGATAGAAGATGCCGCCTGGATAAAGATTGAAGAGGCCATCTGGATGAAGACTTCTCGCCGCTTGGATCAGGACTTCGCAGCTGGGATGAAGATTGAAGAGGCCATCTGGATGATGACTTCAACGCCGGGATAAAGATCATTCAAGCAGGACTTCAAAAACTGTAAGTGGATTGTCGGGGGTTAGTGTTAGGATTTTTTAAGGGTTTATTGGGTGGGGTTTCTTTTTTAGTTTAGGGTCTGGGCAGTAAAAGAGCTAAATGCCCTTTTAAGGTCAATGCCCATACAAATGCCCTTTTCAGGGCAATGGGTAACTTAGGTTGTTTAGATAGTTTTATTTTATTTTGTGGGTTTGGAGGGGTGGGGGTTTGTAATGTTAGTGGGTAGTTGTATTTTTATTTCATAAACAGAGCTGATTTCATAAGGGCAATGCCCTACAAAAGGCCCTTTTAAGGGCCATTGGTAGTTTATTCTAGATTAGGTTTTTTATGGGTATTAGAATAGGAATATTTTTTTAATTTTTGATAATTTGTTTGTTATTTTGTGTAATGTTTATTTTTAGATGGTGTTTTTTTTTTTTTTTTAGCAAAAGAGCTGTTTAAGGGCCCTTGGTAGTTTGGGGGGTGGGGGTTTGTATAGTGTTAGGGGGGTTGTATTATCTTTTGTAGCAAAATAGCTATTTAACTCAGGGCAATGCCCTACAAAAGGCCCTTTTAAGGGCCCCCAAAAGGTTTTTTTTGTTTGTTTGTTTTTTAAAGGGTATTATAATAGGAATATTTTGGATAATTTCTTTGGGGTTTTTTTTGTAATGGTAGGTTTTAGTGTAAGGTAGATAGGTTTTATTTCACAGGTAAGTTTGTATTTATTTTAACTAGGTAGTTAGTAAATAGTTAATAACTATTTACTAACTAGTCTACCTAGTTAAAATAAATACAAACTTGCCTGTGAAATAAAAATAAAACCTAAGCTAGCTACAATATAACTATTAGTTATATTGTAGATAGCTTAGGTTTTATTTTACAGGAAAGTATGTATATAGTTTTAAATTGGAATTATTTAGTTAATAATTGTAAATTTAATTTAGATCTAATTTCATTATGTTAAAGTTAGGGGGTGTTAGGGTTAGGATTAGGATTAGGGTTATGTTAGGGTTCAGTTTAGGGGTTAATCCAGTTTAATTTAGGTTGTTGCGATGTGGGGGGCTGGCGGTTTACGGGTTAATAGGTTTATTTAGTGGTAGTGATGTGGGAGGCCAGAGGTTTAGGGGTTATTAACTTTATTTAGTTGTGGCGATGTTGGGGAGCGGCGAAATAGGGGTTAATAATTTTAATATAGTTGCAGCGATGTTGGGGTGCGGTGGAATAGGGGTTAATAACTTTAGCATAGTGGCAGCGATATCGGAAGCGGCACATTAGGGGTTTATAATTTTATTTAGGTGTCAGCGATATCGGGAGTGGCAGATTAGCGGTTAATAACTGTAGGCCGGTGTCGGCGATGTCAGGGGCAGCAGGTTAGGGGTGTTTAGACTCTGGGTTTATGTTAGGGTCTTAGGTGATAACTGTATTTTCTTTTTCCCCATAGACATCAATGAGGCTGTGTTACGGAGCTTTTGTTTAAGCGATCACAAGTGTTAGACTTTTTTTTTGCCGGCTCTCCCCATTGATGTCTATGGGGAAAGCGTGCATGACCACGTCAAACCACTGCTTGTTTTTGGTGCATTATGAAACTCAAAATCTCCATATCGCCGTGCAAGCTGGGTTTTTTTAAACTTGTAATGGCAGCGCTATAGGGGTTAAATAACGCAACTTTTGTTGCGTTCTTTACTTTCCCTATAGCACTCAAAACTCGTAATCTAGGTGTCTGTGAGGCCTTTGCAGGAGCTGAATGTGGGTCAAAATGTTAAACTGGGTGATGAGAAGAAATGAAAGATGCCTACTTCCTTAATAGGATGCTCTCCAGAACCAAGGAGGGATGGAGGGACAGTCACACGTCAAAATAGAAGACATCTTAAGCCAGGAGCTGAGAGTTTGGGACTGGATGCCTCAGAGCCACAGCCGGTGGGATCCCCTGTTTTAAGAGGGGTACCTTCCCCTCAGCAAGACCACAGTGGGGATACTTCTTTGCTTCCTGCAGACTCTCAATCACTTTCTTCTGTATTAGAGGATAGTTCATGTAAAATGACGTCAAGTGGAAGAGTTGTGAAACTTCCAGCGCGCTACCGGGATTAGCACTGTAGCTACAGCAGTGACTAGAAGAATGGGCAGAATAATCCCATGGTCACTGTGGACTAGGGTAGTCTACCCCGATGTCCAAGACAGGATTGTATTTCTTGTTGTTCATATATATTCTCTTATAACTTGTTATTTGTTGTACAGTAAACAAAACAATGTTTGTATGCTTCTTGTATACCTTGTTATTTGTTGTACTTTAAAAAAAATTATGCTTTATCCTTTACAAGGGGAAGGGATGTGATGAGAGTGGAAGTGTGATGTCACCAGATGGGGGTGTGGCTTATAGCCGTTATAGTCTATGTCGCAGTTACTAGATCTAATGTGTTGTGAAGTCTGTATACTTCTATGCTCTTCAATAAAATAGCGTTGTACCTTTCTATGCTGTGTCCTGCATCTCATGACAAAAGCTATTACTGTTTTTCTGTGGCATACGCACGTATCCTGTGAGGGCCTGGGCACCTGTAATTAAACACTACACCTTCTCAGAGAGTCAGCAGTGGCTTGTATGACACAAATTGCACCTTTTATAGCAATACACACCACTTGCAGCTCTCTGAGCAGGTATGGTGTTTGAAAACAGGCGCAAAGACCCTCACAGTATATGTGTGTATGTTGCAGAAAAACTGTAATAACTTTTACTAGAAACATTTTTGGTAATGGAAGTATATTGCAAAAATCCTTCTATTTCAAATTTAAATCACATAGACACATTTTAGTTTTGACCTTTCTATCCTTTTAAAAGACTCATAGCGGGCACCAAAATTAATATTTTGAACTGGTCCTGCCAGAGAGTTGTCTATTGTTAGAATCCCGGGTAAGCAGTATATGCGGTTCTGAACCCCGTCCTTGGCCTCTGCATTGGCATGGGCTGCTCTGTGGGATAGTAGTCTTGAGTATAGACTTTGGTTACCTCTAGAGGTAGAGGGACTATATGGTAAAGCTTTTAAGAGTTCTTTTCTTTGGGTATCAAGCTATAATACTGAAGACACTAATGCAAAAATAACATGCTACAGTAAATAAGCATACTTTATTTTGCATACCAATAATGTAACACTGGTTATAACCAGAACAATTAATGATAAAACTGGGGAGGAGACTTATGAACCCCAATAAGGAAACTTAAAATGTTATGGTTAGGGGGAAGGCCTACGACTTGGGCCCAAGTAAACACTGTTAAGGGGAAGTTACAATTTCACAAAAGGTAAGGATCTTTAACTCAATTCCTAGATAAGCAGGAAGCACAAATACACAACATAAATGCTTCATTAGGTATTTTTAATATTTTAGGTATAGATTTGATTAAGAAAACAGAGTATTATCATGAGGCTTAAAATTTGCACCAATGTGTAAATCATTAAAGTGAATGTAAATTTTGATGCTAAAGTGCCCGGTTTTTAAAAATTTGACTAAAAACAGGGGCACTTTAATTCATCAAAATTTACATTTCACTCCTGTTGTGAAAAAAACTTACCTTTTAATCTTGACAGCAGCTCCAGCTTCCTCCACCCGTCGCAAAGCCTCTTCCTGGGTCTAAAATGATGAATCCTGCTTCCTCCAATCATGGGATTGAATCAGACACTGATTCCCCCGGGGGGGAGCTGTGATTGGAGAATGACCTATCCCTCATTTCTGACATCAGAAATGGCTTGCGACGACCGGAGGAAGCTGGAGTTGCTGTCAAGTTTAAAAGGTACGTTTTTTTTCACAACACGAGTGAAATGTAAATGTTGATGAATTAAAGTGCCCCTGTTTTTAATAAAAATATTAAAAACTGGGCACTTTAGCATCAAAATTTACATTCACTTTAACAAATAAGTACATCCACACAATGGAACCCCTCCATTATTTTTCAGGAATCTAAAAAAATGAAATACAAAGAGGAGTATGAACATACATATAAGTATGTTTGTATGCATATGTATGTAAGTATTGTAACAGAGTGCTGGGCAGAGTTGTGGATGGGGTGTATTTAGGACCCAGTGTCTTAAGGACCTACTACTCTGCTACGTGGGATAATAAAGCAGCCCCAGGTAAAGAGTGTGTTTAAACTAACCTGTATAGATATTGTGTATTATGGGTTATGAACTGGGTTGTCAGTACAAGACTGATCTTAATGTACAGGGAGTGCAGAATTATTAGGCAAATGAGTATTTTGACCACATCATCCTCTTTATGCATGTTGTCTTACTCCAAGCTGTATAGGCTCGAAAGCCTACTACCAATTAAGCATATTAGGTGATGTGCATCTCTGTAATGAGAAGGGGTGTGGTCTAATGACATCAACACCCTATATCAGGTGTGCATAATTATTAGGCAACTTCCTTTCCTTTGGCAAAATGGGTCAAAAGAAGGACTTGACAGGCTCAGAAAAGTCAAAAATAGTGAGATATCTTGCAGAGGGATGCAGCACTCTTAAAATTGCAAAGCTTCTGAAGCGTGATCATCAAAAAATCAAGCGTTTCATTCAAAATAGTCAACAGGGTCGCAAGAAGCGTGTGGAAAAACCAAGGCGCAAAATAACTGCCCATGAACTGAGAAAAGTCAAGCGTGCAGCTGCCAAGATGCCACTTGCCACCAGTTTGGCCATATTTCAGAGCTGCAACATCACTGGAGTGCCCAAAAGCACAAGGTGTGCAATACTCAGAGACATGGCCAAGGTAAGAAAGGCTGAAAGACGACCACCACTGAACAAGACACACAAGCTGAATTGTCAAGACTGGTCCAAGAAATATCTCAAGACTGTTTTTTCTAAGGTTTTATAGACTGATGAAATGAGAGTGAGTCTTGATGGGCCAGATGGATGGGCCCATGGCTGGATTGGTAGAGGGCAGAGAGCTCCAGTCCGACTCAGACGCCAGCAAGGTGGAGGTGGAGTACTGGTTTGGGCTGGTATCATCAAAGATGAGCTTGTGGGGCCTTTTCGGGTTGAGGATGGAGTCAAGCTCAACTCCCAGTCCTACTGCCAGTTTCTGGAAGACACCTTCTTCAAGCAGTGGTACAGGAAGAAGTCTGCATCCTTCAAGAAAAACATAATTTTCATGCAGGACAATGCTCCATCACACGCGTCAAAGTACTCCACAGCATGGCTGGCAAGAAAGGGTATAAAAGAAGAAAATCTAATGACATGGCCTCCTTGTTCACCTGATCTGAACCCCATTGAGAACCTGTGGTCCATCATCAAATGTGAGATTTACAAGGAGGGAAAACAGTACACCTCTCTGAACAGTGTCTGGGAGGCTGTGGTTGCTGCTGCACGCAATGTTGATGGTGAACAGATCAAAACACTGACAGAATCCATGGATGGCAGGCTTTTGAGTGTCCTTGCAAAGAAAGGTGGCTATATTGGTCACTGATTTGTTTTGGTTTTGTTTTTGAATGTCAGAAATGTATATTTGTGAATGTTGAGATGTTATATTGGTTTCACTGGTAAAAATAAATAATTGAAATGGGTATATATTTGTTTTTTGTTAAGTTGCCTAATAATTATGCACAGTAATAGTCACCTGCACACAAAGATATCCCCCTAAAATAGCTATAACTAAAAACAAACTAAAAACTACTTCCAAAACTATTCAGCTTTGATATTAATGAGTTTTTTGGGTTCATTGAGAACATGGTTGTTGTTCAATAATAAAATTAATCCTCAAAAATACAACTTGCCTAATAATTTTGCACTCCCTGTAGATATACAGGGAGTGCAGAATTATTAGGCAAGTTGTATTTTTGAGGATTAATTTTATTATTGAACAACAACCATGTTCTCAATGAACCCAAAAAACCCATTAATATCAAAGCTGAATAGTTTTGGAAGTAGTTTTTAGTTTGTTTTTAGTTATAGCTATTTTAGGGGGATATCTGTGTGTGCAGGTAACTATTACTGTGCATAATTATTAGGCAACTTAACAAAAAACAAATATATACCCATTTCAATTATTTATTTTTACCAGTGAAACCAATATAACATCTCAACATTCACAAATATACATTTCTGACATTCAAAAACAAATCCAAAACAAATCAGTGACCAATATAGCCACCTTTCTTTGCAAGGACACTCAAAAGCCTGCCATCCATGGATTCTGTCAGTGTTTTGATCTGTTCACCATCAACATTGTGTGCAGCAGCAACCACAGCCTCCCAGACACTGTTCAGAGAGGTGTACTGTTTTCCCTCCTTGTAAATCTCACATTTGATGATGGACCACAGGTTCTCAATGGGGTTCAGATCAGGTGAACAAGGAGGCCATGTCATTAGATTTTCTTCTTTTATACCCTTTCTTGCCAGCCACGCTGTGGAGTACTTGGACGCGTGTGATGGAGCATTGTCCTGCATGAAAATCATGTTTTTCTTGAAGGATGCAGACTTCTTCCTGTACCACTGCTTGAAGAAGGTGTCTTCCAGAAACTGGCAGGACTGGGATTTGAGCTTGACTCCATCCTCAACCTGAAAAGGCCCCACAAGCTCATCTTTGATGATACCAGCCCAAACTAGTACTCCACCTCCACCTTGCTGGCGTCTGAGTCGGACTGGAGCTCTCTGCCCTTTGCCAATCCAGCCACGGGCCCATCCATCTGGCCCATCAAGACTCACTCTCACTTCATCAGTCCATAAAACCTTAGAAAAATCAGTCTTGAGATATTTCTTGGCCCAGTCTTGACGTTTCAGCTTGTGTGTCTTGTTCAGTGGTGGTCGTCTTTCAGCCTTTCTTACCTTGGCCATGTCTCTGAGTATTGCACACCTTGTGCTTTTGGGCACTCCAGTGATGTTGCAGCTCTGAAATATGGCCAAACTGGTGGCAAGTGGCATCTTGGCAGCTGCACGCTTGACTTTTCTCAGTTCATGGGCAGTTATTTTGCGCCTTGGTTTTTCCACACGCTTCTTGCGACCCTGTTGACTATTTTGAATGAAACGCTTGATTGTTCGATGATCACGCTTCAGAAGCTTTGCAATTTTAAGAGTGCTGCATCCCTCTGCAAGATATCTCACTATTTTTGACTTTTCTGAGCCTGTCAAGTCCTTCTTTTGACCCATTTTGCCAAAGGAAAGGAAGTTGCCTAATAATTATGCACACCTGATATAGGGTGTTGATGTCATTAGACCACACCCCTTCTCATTACAGAGATGCACATCACCTAATATGCTTAATTGGTAGTAGGCTTTCGAGCCTATACAGCTTGGAGTAAGACAACATGCATAAAGAGGATGATGTGGTCAAAATACTCATTTGCCTAATAATTCTGCACTCCCTGTATTAGCACTCAATTTCCCTAAAGACTTTAACTAGAACAATGTTACAAATAAAGGAGGTTAAAATGTAACTGTTATTGTGTCAAATTAAAACAATGGAAACATTAAAACCACAGAGCAACTAAGCTGGAACATTAAATTAAAGTACTTAGATAAGTGTACTGGAAGGTGGAAAAGGATTATTCCTTTTGGACAGGCCTAGAATGTAGATTGTAATCCATGGTCTGTCTAGTTATATACAAATTAGCTCATAGTATCGCTAATATTAGCATGCATTGAGTAACAGACTGCCATTATAAGTGACACAATTATAGCCAGTGATTCACTTATTATAAATTAAACAATGGATTTTATCAGTCAGTAACAAGTAAAGTATTGTCAGTATTAGCGTTACAGTTTAACATAGCTATCAGATTTACAGTCTATCGAGTTATTTAGGACTAAAATTGCTGTTAATGTTCGCTCTTAAAAGACAATACAATGTCATGCTTGATGATACAACCTATATCAGTGATTCACTTACTCTAAATCATGCGTGTGATTTATATAGGTCAGTGATAAATGTAGTTCATTTAATACATACAGTAGCTTTAAACAACAATTTGAAAATTCATATTGAGTATGGTCATAACCTATTTCCACCTTGGTTACTGTAATTACCAAGTAAAATCTAAGGTACAGAAATAAATTTACTATATTAGTGAAACTATAAGTTACTTGCTACACCGTTGTTCAAATCAATTATTCTGAGCAAAATATACTCTATAATTCAAAGTAGTGCAAACGGTACGTAGCTATTACCAATTCATATCTTAAGCCCAGCGGTTGCTTGCCATTAAAAACACTTGGAGAGCCCATTAGTACTGCCCACCCTCCCCTGCTTTTTCAACGGGTGCAGTGGCGCCGCTTTAGCTGGTATTTATATGATCTCTGAATCCTCCTATCTCTTGTGATGTGTCAGACCATTGGACCAATAGGATTCTTTGTCTCAATAGCAAATCGTAACCCACATAGTAACTTCTGCTACCACTCTCTTGTTTCCAATTGGCTGTATATATTACATTGAAGTAATTACCTGTCAATATTTATTATAGTACTCCGGCTATTTCAAAACTTTATATTTATAAAGTAGTCTTATTCCTACTGTTGTTACTATAACTGCAGGGCTAGTGTGTTGATCTGGTAAGTTCTTATAATTACCATAACTGAACAATGTTTGAAATATACCTATGTCAATAAATTGCCATAAATACACATAATTTTGGTGAAGATAGCCGGATTACTTTAATTGTTCCAGCTTAGTTGCTCTTCAGTTTTAATGTTTCCATTGTTTTAATTTGACACAATAAAAGTTATATTTTAACCTATCTCCATTATTTGTAACATTGTTCTAGTTAAGGCCTTTAGGGAATTTGAGTGCTAATATATGTACATTGAGACCAGTCTTGTACTGACAACCCAGTTCATATTTGTATCAGTACATAGCACCTGGAACCCAAATCATTACTATATTACAAACATTTGTAAATATATAAGTATATAAGGGCATTCCCATATCTATTAAAGCTGTAGTGCCATTAGTTGTTTCTTTTTCACAGTGTATTATGGGGTGAAGTATTTGGAAGAGAAGGTTGGGCCAGTTCTCAACTCAACTATCAGGGTGATTGAATGTACAGATTTTACTGGGTTCTTTCTTTCTGGGTTAAAAAGTCTAATTAAGGTCACCTGGTGTGTGCTGAGGCTATAACGGTCTCATTAAGGCCCTGATATTTAAAACATTGTCAGACCAACAAAAAATTGCTTGTTTGGGTTTGCCAGGTTTGCAGTCCGTTGGTCTGTCAACAGATTCCAAAAAAGTGGGCTGATCCTTGTTGTGCTGACGAGTGTCTCCTATAGGATGTAATGGGGATCGAAACTTCAGCAAAAGTCTGCCGATATCACTACTGAGCTGCAATATAGGCGGTGGGGAGCAGTCTTTAAATTGTATTTACAAATAATAGACTGTGTGTTCACGAAAATAAAAAATGTATATTCAGTTTCACTGTACATTCACTAGATTTGTCACACTGGGAAATATTGCCACTGAAAAGCAGGCGAGACTGATATGGCAGGAAAAGTATTGTTAAAATGGGGACAGTGCATTGAATATTAGAAACCCACAGAGATGTTTCCCCATTAAAATACAGGTTACTCTCACGGAATGCCCTTAAAACTCCCACGTAATGCCAAAATATTCACCATGTCTGTGATGTACTTTGTTAATGCCTTAATAAAAAAATTAAAAAAAAAGTTATTCCTATTAAAGCTATAGAAGGGGAATTGTATTGTATAATGCTGGAATATAAATGTAAACTGTAAACGTGATTGTGTCCTTAGGCCTGAAATTTTACTCATTTTAAGATTGCTATTGCATGTTCTCAATATTCTTATTCACATTGTATTGAGAACGTGCAATCGCAATATTCATATTTCACAATCATAGGCATGTGCTGCCTATTGCATTAGAGTGTGCACCCAAAAGCACAAACACACACATAAATATATATATATATATATATATATATATATATATATATATATAAATATATATATATATATATATATATATACACACACACATACACCATCTTAAAGGGACACTGAACCCAATTTTTTTCTTTCGTGATTCAGATAGAGCATGTAATTTTAAACTACTTTCTAATTTACTCCTATTATCGATTTTTTCTTCATTCTCTTGCTATCTTTATTTGAAAAAGAAGGCATCTAAGCTATTTTTTAGTTCAGAACCCTGAACAACACGTTTATTGGTTGGTTAAATTAATCCACCAATCAGCAAGAACAACCCAGGTTGTTCACAAAAAATGGGTCGGCATCTAAACTTACATTCTTGCTTTTCAAATAAAGATACCAAGAGAATGAAGAAAATGTGATAATAGGAGTAAATTAGAAATTTGCTTAAAATTGAATGCTCTATCTGAATCACAAAAGAAAAATATTGGGTTTAGTATCCCTTTAACAGAAAAGCATTGTAAACAGGACCACACTAACAGCAGGTACAATTATTATTATTCTTTTATTATTATTTTCTACATTGTGGGCTTACTTTGAGTATGGAAACCACGTTAAAATCTTTTTTTAACCCCTAATACAAGCACTTTTGTTTTTTTAAACAATGAAAGATTTTTCTTTATTTTTCATTTATTTTTTATTTTACAAGAGCTTACTTAAGGGAGTTAGGGGAGTGAAAACAGGGATACTATGTTCACCTCTTTTTTTAACTACTAATGCAGGCACTATGTCATTTTTTGTAAACATCATATCATTTTTTTAATTTATTTTTATTTAAGTGGCTAAAAGAGCCAAAAAAGCGCCATGCTCAATTATTAGGACACCAGTGACGCACAAATGCCTTGGATAATTGAGTTATGACAGATATATATAGTTCAAAGTAATTTACAGATATTAGGTTTACTGATTTTAAGAATTAACACAAATAGTTCTGCTTTACTATAAACATAATTTCATTGCTAAAACTTTGTCTGTTACAGGTATATATTTTAATAATTTTGTCCAGTAGATGGCAGCAAAGATAAACAGCCTACAGTCAAAAAAAAGAAAAAAGAAAAAAACTGACTTAATGCTGCAAAGGATTACCAGAATTTACTTTTAGGGTAGATTAAAAAAATTAGTTTGAAGAACTAGATCTGAAAGATCTCACAGTTTTTTTTAGAACTTTAGGAAGCGAGAGGCATCAACTCACCTCTCTTTGACTAACAAATGGTTCTTAAAGCCCTGAGCTGGAACTCCGTTGTAAAATTAAACACCACCCTCACTCCTTGCAGATCTTTACTGGTACCATCCAACTAGACTACGGCTTCCTCACCTACACGGCATTTTAGTGCTTAAAGTTTCCAGCTTCAGCTCAAAAATATCCGGCTGCACAGAGCTACATTTTAGATGCAGCAGGCAGGAACAGGCAGAGGCCAGAGATGGCAAGTGGGGGCACACACTTGGGGGGTCCAAATCAGGGTGCCAGCACTCTCCTAGAGCACACTCAGCACACCCTGTGCGCACGCCTATGTTAACAATGTTGCAATCTAGATGTTGCGTTTTTCATATTTCACAATTTTGCTATTGCAATTGCATGATCGTGTTTTACTGATAATATTGTGATCGCACTGTAGCAAATGTGTTCTATGTGTGAATATTGCATTCGTGATTGCGTGTTCTCAATATGATGTAAAATTTGAATATTGATAATGTGCAATCGCAATCTTAAAATAAGTAAAAAAAACATGCCTAAGGACACAATAGAAATATTCTAACATTATACTATACAATATATATATATATATACATACATTAAACAATGTATACACATATAGAGTATGACTTCTGGTAGGTGTGGCAATTGCATAGACGGCAAGATCCGAGCCGCGATTCTGAAAACGGTCTTCTCAGGTGTTGCAATGTTCCCCTTGGGGAAAAGAGAAAGCAACGCTGTACTCTGTAAGCCACCGCTGTGGCAAACGCACCTCTCCTGAGCCTGTGACGGACCGACTTGCCACTGTGCTCCTCTCCCAAGGAGGGTGGAGCAATGACTAAGAGGCGGAAGGAATACCAACTTTGCCCTCTTACCCAGCCAGATTGGGCTGGTAAAATCTGTACCTGTCGTATTGCCATTACAGAAGTGAGAAGAAGCCTTCCATCCACTGGCCCTTTACAGAAAAGTATTGTGTTAATTACTCCCTGATTTTCTGTCTTACTGTGTGCAAAATTTTAAATAAAGCCTATAAAGTCTGGGTAAAGTACTTCTTTGAGATGTCAGAGAAGTCCATGCAAAGTAGGGTCCAGCAATTGGATAAGTAAAAAACACATTTATTCATAAACATCTAGTCAAAATATTCTTCACAAATGTTACAATAGGTTGTCTTATAGAAAATGCCATTTATCAATATAAACAGCAATACCTTGTATCTAATAATAATAATATAAAGGGACGTCTCCCTTAGTCCACAATATAAATGCTTAAATGTAGGCTCTTAAAAAACAAGCATCTCTTTAAAAACAACCATATTAAAGTGCATATAAAGGAGCGAAAAAATACCTAATATACCATCTTAAATCAAAGCAATGATACGTATAAAAAGAGAAAAAAAAATATGTGAAAATAGATAAAAGTATATATATATATATATATATATATATATATATATATGTTACAGTTAAAGTGCAGAAATCAGTTAATGTGCACATTACCTAGCTAATCTGCAGATTAACTAGGGTGATAAGTTAAAGTGCAGAAAAATTGTTTCATTTCTCAAATTACCTAGATAATCTGCACATTACCTACTAGGCACTAGTTAAAGTGCAAAAAATGTACTAGAGCGGTAACATATATATAAACTAAAGGGAGTCCCATGGTTTTTCCTATGATAATCAGTTCATATCACTTTTTTTTTAAGAGAGCCTGGGGCACTTTCTTCTGAAAATGGAGGTAAAAACAAAATCTTAAAGGGCAGTGCGGCGCACTTTATGCATCATTCATTGCCCAGACACACTTCAACTTCTTAACAAGTTTATAGTAGTTTTCCCAAGGGTATAACAACTGCTCTCATTCTGTTTTTGCATTTATTAGCATCTTGGCCTCTACACTTCTAAGCATTGTATATTTCGCATTCTGCATTCTGAATTGTTACAGAATCGACTTATGCAATGAGCACAAATAAATGTAAGAACATCGTACTGAGAATGTGAAATATCTGCCATTCTAGCTGTAATGTATCTGTGATAATACAGTTGAAAAACAAATAATACACTTTCAAGCACTTTAGCTTTTTAGAAAAGTTTGTTTCTCTCATGTAAACTGTTTATTGAAAAAGAAGCCGAAGAATGTTCCGATTTTGGCCGAGGGCAGATATGCTCCAGAGTGCTCTGTTCTAATCAGAGCCTCGGGCGCCGCAACTGCCTCTTGGAACCTTACCATGGGTCACAGCCCGCACGTCTTGAAATTCTCTGTCTGAGAAATTATCTATCTATCTATCGAATCTATAATAAATAGATAGATTTGATAGATAATTTCCTAGACAGAGAATTTCAAGACGTGCGGGCTGGGATCCATGGTAAGGTTCCCAGAGGCAGTTGCGGCGCCCGAGGCTCTGATAAGAACAGAGCACTCTGGAGCGTATCTGTCCTCGGCCGAAATCAGAACATTCTTCGGCTTCTTTTTCAATAAACAGTTTACATGAGAGAAACAAACTTTTCCAACTTTAACTACATGGAAGCCGTTAATGTGCACATTACCTAGGTGATTAGAACAGAGCACTCTGGAGCGTATCTGCCCTCTGCCGAAATCGGAACATTCTTCGGCTTCTTTTTCAATAAACAGTTTACATGAGAGAAACAAACTTTTCCAACTTTAACTACACGGAAGCAATTAATGTGCACATTACCTAGGTAAAGGGCAGATTCTGCACTTTAACTGAGCAAATCAGTTAATCTGCAGATTAGCTAGGTAATGTGCACATTAACTATTTCTGCACTTTAACTGTAACATATATACAAAGTTCTGTCTGAATAAGTCCTTGGAAATAGCATAATCTTAGTAACTGAACCTGATTGGGTGAGAAAAGCTGTAAGCGTCTCCAGACTATATTGAAGTCTGTTCGATTCAAATGTAAAAGTCAACTGTTACTGTAGCAGTACTTTCAATGAAAGCTATAGCCACAAAGTGGCAAGATGAAGAAATGTAAACAGGATAAACACTGTATCACAGACTCCTAGCTTCATTGTGTGTGTTGCAAGATACTCCGTCTTGGGAACAGAAAGTTCACAATCTATGTTGTTAACAATTCATATAATTCAGTGCACTCTTTGGCATCTATTTATCAAGCCGTCAACCGCAAATACGCTGGAATTCCGCATCGTATTTGTGGCGAGCCTGATTCCCCTTAGTTATCAAACCCTACAAACCGGCAAAAGTAGAAATCTGTGACGTAACATACGATCCGCCGGACTCAGTCCGACACAGATCGATGCTTACGTCATTACAGATATTCCGAATGCAAGTTCAGCACAATCTGACTACTTTTGCTAGTTATCAAATAACAATCAGCCAATAGAATGCGAGCTCAATCCTATTGGCTGATTGGATCAGCCAATAGGACTGAACTTCAATCCTATTGGCTGATTGCATCAGCCAATAGGATTTTTCCTATCTTAATTCCGATTGGCTGATATCAGCCAATCAGAATTGAAGGGACGTCATCTTGGATGACGTCACTTAAAGGACCCGTCATTGTTGAAGAAGACTCCGGATGAAGAGGATGCTCCGCGTCGGATGTCTTGAAGATGGACCCACTCCGCGCCTGATGGATGAAGATAGAAGATGCCGTCTGGATGAAGACTTCTGCCCGTCTGGAGGACCACTTCTGCCCGTCTGGAGGACCACTTCTGCCGGCTTCGTTGAGGACTTCGGCCCGGTTGGGTGAAGACTTCTCAAGGTAGGGTGATCTTCAAGGGGTTAGTGTTAGGTTTTTTTAAGGGGGGATTGGGTGGGTTTTAGAGTAGGGTTTAGTTGTGTGGGTAGTGGGTTTTAATGTTGGGGGGGTTGTAGTTCTTTTTTACAGGTAAAAGAGCTGATTACTTTGGGGCAATGCCCCGCAAAGGCCCTTTTAATGGCTATTTGTAAATTAGTGTAGGGTAGGGCTTTTTTTATTTTGGGGGGGGCGTTTTTCTTTTGTTAGGGGGATTAGATTAGGTGTAATTAGTTTAAAAATCTTGTACTTTTTTTATTATTTTCTGTAATTTACTGTTTGTGTGTTTTTTGTACTTTAGATAATTTTATTTAATTGTATTTAGTTTAGGGAATTTATTTAATTATAGTGTAGTGTTAGGTGTAATTGTAACTTAGGTTAGGTTTTATTTTACAGGTATATTTGTATTTATTTTAACTAGGAAGTTATTAAATAGTTAATAACTATTGTACCTAGTTAAAATAAATACAAAGTTGCCTGTAAAATAATAATAAACCCTAAGATAGCTACAATGTAACTATTAGTTATATTGTAGCTATTTTAGGGTTTATTTTACAGGTAAGTTTTTAGTTTTAAATAGGAATAATTTATTTCATGATAGTAATATTTATTTAGATTTATTTAAATTATATTTAAGTTAGGGGGTGTTAGGGTTAGGGATAGACTTAGGGGTTAATACATTTAATATAGTGGTGGCGACGAGGGCGGCAGATTAGGGGTCAATAAATGTAGGTAGGTGGCGATGGTGTAGGGGGAGCAGATTAGGGGTTAATAAATTTAATGTAGGTGTCGGCTGTGTAGGGGGGAAGATTAGGGGTTAGTAAGTATAATGTGCGTGGCTTTTTGACAGCTTTTTTGATAATTTTGGAGAACATATTCAGGTCCGCGGCAGCGATGTTAGGCAATCTTAGGCGAGTGTATTGGTGCCCTCGAATGCAAGTAAGTTGACGGCTTGATAAATAGATGCCTTTGTGTTTCAGTGCTCCTTAGATTATGAGATAGAATGTAACATGGGATTGCACTTGCCTTCTGGAGATCGATGTAGCGGTCTCACCCACCCCTCTTCCTCCAGACCAACGGCTTCCGTTTTCATCTTAGATCCCAGTACTCCGATCCTATGAAGTCGCCGAAATACTTGCAGCAGTAGATCTTGAAGTGATCAGGTGTTGGTGAATGACAAAACAAACAGGAATGCCCGCTCTAAGCGTGTATCACGCGCGGGATACTAGGTACCTAGTAGGATTGGAAAGTAAACGTATGCAGGTAAACAGCTTCAGCTTCTATGCGTTTCACCATGGTTTGGCCTTTTTCAAGATAGCAGCTGTTCCTGGAAACCAAGTTTAAAAACCTGCTGCTTATAAGACTTGGTGTTTATAAAAAAATGTTAGATGCTTCTTAAAATGGTATATTAATTAAGGTGGTATATAACACATCTTAAGACACTTTCTCAATTTGGACAAGAGAAAAAAAAATTATAATAGAAAAAAATATAATATATATATATATATATATATATATATATATGTATATATATATGCATATATTATCTTTGTGAATATAAAATATAACATAGTGTGTTAATTCCTGTTTTATTACATAAAATTACATAGCACAAAAAATGATTCCCCATATAGCATAAAAAATTCTCTAGGCTATAAAACACTGAGAATAGAATTAGCTATATTATCTAAATTGACTTCATATATATTTGAGATAGCCCGGCCAGATGTTCTTAAAATTTATGTGGAGGATGGAGTGATATATGATGTTTCAAAATGTATATAAAAAAATTATTACTGTCCCATAACCAGATTTAGTCCATAGTTGGATTGTTATCTAAACTCCCAAAAAAGAGAGACAGATCTAATTCTGAATTTAACCCATTTGGAATCTCTCCTTAGAAGTTTTGTTTCAAAGCTGCCCCCTCTCCAGTTCCCCTTTACTTTACATAAACCCCAAAATTGAAAGTGTTTGATGTTATTAGCATGAATCTCTCTAAAATGTTAGTATAGATGTGTATCAAGGTTGCCTTTCTCTATATTACAGAGATGTTCTCTGATTCTATCCCTCAAAATTCTAGTAGTTTCACCTATGTAAAACAAATTACATGAACATTTTACTATATAAACAATCCCTTTTTGGGAACATCTAATTGTATCTCTGACGTTAAATTTTTCTCCAGTTCCTGGGATAAAAATGGTCTTACTTTTTGTGCTATACCTACAAGCCCTACATGTGTGGCAGGGAAAGAAGCCATTTACATTTTTCCCTCTCAACCATATCTGCCTTATCTCATTTAAATTCGCTGGGTGCCAATATCTGCTTTAGATTTTTTGCCCTTCTGAATATAATTTTTGGTTTATGTGCAAGTACATCACCTATTAGCGGGTCTTTTTTTAGTATGTGGCAGTGTCTGTTTACTATTTTCCTAATGGCAGCATGGTTTTCACTATAATCTGTAATAAATGCTACATCACATTCCTTGTTTGGTTCATTTGCATAGGGCTCAGTTTTTTTTGTATTTCAGAAAAGTGCTTCTTTCAGTTTCTTTGGCTCTAGTTATGGCCCCTTGTAGTTCTAGATCTGTATATCCTCTCTCATTAAACCTTTTTTGTAGGATGTTAACCTGTGTTTCAAAGTCTATGGGGCCTATTTATCAAGCTCTGAATGGAGCTTGACGGCCCGTGTTTCTGGCGAGTCTTCAGTCTCGCCAGAAACACAAGTTATGGAGCAGCGGTCACAAAGACATACGCCATACTATATGGTAAATCTCTCTAGTCACAGGCTTACCAGCCTGTATCAAAGTCTCAACGACCGAATCTGAAAACCCACGCTTAGAGGGAACTAAGTGTTCAATGTCCAAGCAGACAGCTTCATAGAATCAAAACTTGGATAAGAGAAGGGACCCTGATCAGAAGATCAGAAGGCAGTCTCCAAGGTGAAAGAGATAACATCTCCTCTAGGTCTGCATATCAGGCCCTGCGAGGCACGCAGGGATAATTTGAATTACCTATGCCTCTCCTGTTTGATACGAAAAATGATGTGTGGAAGAGGAGCAAACCGAGTAACAGTGATGTGAGACTGAAATCCAAAGGAAACACCAGGGAATTTAACAGAGCAGCCTGCTGATCTCTAGACCTTTAACATAACTTGGAAGCTTGGCATACTGCCATCTCCAACTCCAGCACCCCCATTAAGGGTTAACCTAAAGAACACTTCCGGGAGAAGCACTCACTCCCCAGGATGAAAAATCTGACTGCTCAAGAAGACCGCTCCCGGTATTCACTCCTGAAATGTGAATAGAGGATAAACAATGAATTTGAGCATCCACCCACCGAACAATCCACATCAATCATGGCAAAAGAACTCCAGGTTCCTCCCAGGTGGTTAACGTAACCGCTGAGATGAAATTGTACAACCAGAACCGGAAAAAACGGTTAAGACAACTGAGGCAAAACCATCAGAGCAATGTAGATCACTTTCAACTCCAAAATGTTTATGGGAAGAGCAGACTCCTCCCAAGTCCATAATCACCATCCAACAGGCTAGTGACCGAGGTCACTATTACTCAGAAAAGTCTCCGGAAGCATGTGCCCAGAGACAGAAGCATCTGAGAACTAGAGAATGCGGGTAACAATCCAGATAGCTCTTGCAAGCTAAGCGAGTGCTCTATCACTAATTCTAGATCTATCCTGCAAGACAGAGCCACAGGATTCCCTGGTCCACTATCTGAACAGCAGACACTCAGATGGAATTGAGCCAAGGAATGATGTCAAATAAAGCAACCATCAGACCAATTACCTCCATACATTGAGCCACAGAATGGCCAAACAGTAGAATGCCAAAAAAAAGGCAAGAGGAAAAAATCCTCTATTTTCTTACCTCTGTCAAAAAAATATTTTTAGAGATAGGGAAACTAATATGGTCCCTAAGAAACTATCCCTTTAGCTGGAACAAGGGAACTCATCTTCAGATTCACTTCCATCCATGGAATGAAGAAAAACAACAAGATCTCTGTATGAGAGTTTGTTTGCTGAAAAGATGGCTCCTGAACCTTATGATGTCCAGGAAAGTCATCACAGCAATTCACTGAAACCTGATCACTGGCAATATAGCCCCCTCTGAGAGCTATGGCAAGACAAGAGGAAAGAGCCACAAACTGAAAGTGTTTGACATAAGGCAAAACTCTGGAGCTTGAACATACATGTCCTCCAGGTCTATGGTCACCATGAACTGACCCTCTTGGACCAACTGGAACTATCCCAGGTAAAGGAGGTTCCAAACGCACTTTAAAAAATGCCTCACTGTTATCTAGCCTGCAGATAAATTTGAGAGGAGGAACCTGTCTCTGAGAGGAAGATATGATTCTATGTAGAAAACCTGAGATACTAAGTCCATAGCCTATCTAGGATATCTCGTATCCTCTCTTTGAGACAAACCGAGAGATACAGCCTCCCACTTGTCCGATTCCCGGAATGGGGGCAAACTCTTCTAGGACTATTCATCTTGTCTTGTGGTAGCAAAGACCCTTTTCCACCCGTAATATCAGAAAAAATCTGACAGATCAGGACCAAAAAAGGTCTTACCCTTGAAAAGGAAGCGCCAGAAGCTTGGAGTCAAGGAAAAATCCACTTACCAAAATAAGGCCACAACGCCCCACGGGCTAGCACAGCTAAGCCAGATCTTCACTCTGGGCTTAAAAACTTGCATGGTAGCATTAGAAACAAAAGAATGGCTAGATAAAGATCCTTAATTCTTGTTCTGGATCTCCTCCAAAGGAGTCCCTAGCAATTGAAATCAGACAAGGCGTCACACCCTTAAGATGCCGCACTTGATACAGTGGCAACACAAACTTTCATGTACAGTCGTATGCAAAAGTTTAGGCAACCCTGACAATTTTCATGATTTTCATTTATAAATAATTGAGTGTTTGGATCAGCAATTTCATTTTAATCTATCAAATAACTGAAGGACAGAGTAATATTTCAGTAGTGAAATGAGGTTTATTGGATTAGCAGAAAATGTGCAATATGCATCAAAACTAAATTAGACAGGTGCATAAATTTGGGCACCCCAACAGAAATATTGCATCAATATTTAGTAGAGCCTCCTTTAGCAGAAATAACCGCCTCAAGACGCTTCCTATAGCCTGTTATGAGTGTCTGGATTCTGGATGAAGGTATTTTGGACCATTCCTCCTTGCAAAACATCTCCAGTTCAGTTAGGTTTGATGGTTGACAAGCATGGACAGCCCGCTTCAAATCACCCCACAGATTTTGAATGATATTCAGGTTTGGGGACTGGGATGGCTATTCCAGAACATTGTACTTGTTCCTCTGCATAAATGCCAGAGTAGATTTTAAGCAGTGTTTTGGGTCGTAGTCTTGTTGAAATATCCAGTCCCGGCATAACTTCAACTGTGTTACTGATTCCTCAATATTATTCTTAAGTATCTGATGATATTGAGTGGAATCCAAGCAACCCTCAACTTTAACAAGATTCCCATTACCGGCACTGGCCACAGAGCCCCACAGCATGATGGAACATCCACCAAATTTTACTGTGGATAGCAAGTGTTTGTCTTGGAATGCTGTGTTATTTTGGATCAGTAATTTGAGATCCTGATGGAAAAATAGCCACTAAAACAAGAGGGCTGGCCAAAGAGAAAGCGGGCAAGGATGGCAACTGGACATCCGAACAAGATCCACATATCAAACCTGTGAGGCCATGCTGATTCTATCAGAAACACATGACACTGTTCCAATATGATCTTGGAAATCACCATTGGAAGAAAAAAACAGAGGCGAAAAGATGTAGCCAGGTTGCGAAACCAAGACACTTCTAATGCATCCACCATCTCCACCTGAGGATCCCTGGACCTGAAAAGGTACCTGGGAAATTGAGATAATCCACCTCCCAAATGTCTAAAATCATAGAAAATAGACAGGAGATGAATTCCATCTTAGAATGTATTCAAGATACTTCTTAATTGCTAAGGAACTACGAGTCCCTATTGTTGATTGACATATGCCACAGTTGTGATATTGTCTGTCTGAAATCAAAAAATGGAAAAGTTCTTTCCTAAAAGAGGCCAAGCCTGAAAGAACTCTGAAAATAGCACAGAGTTCTAAAATATCAATTGGAAACCTCGCCTCTTGAAGTTTCCAAATCCCCTGTGCTGTTAAAAGACCCTCAGACAGCTCCCTAACCTCTAAGACTTGCATCCATTAAGAATACAGTCCAGAAAGTATGAACAAAAGGAGGCCCCCTGAATAAAATGATGATAGCCTTTTCACCAAAACAGAGAGAGTAGAGTGTTAGGATTTAAAAATATCAACTGTGATATCTAAAAACAATCCCTGTATCATTGATTCAGTATGCAAAGCAAAAAGAG
The DNA here is from genome assembly GCF_027579735.1 of Bombina bombina. NCBI lineage: Eukaryota > Metazoa > Chordata > Amphibia > Anura > Bombinatoridae > Bombina > Bombina bombina. The sequence continues at coordinate 578,683,343 of NC_069501.1, read as the reverse complement.
ATCTCAGATGAAAAATGAGCAAAGGGAAACCATGCCCAATGCTGCAGTTATGAGACCTAAAACTTCCATGCACATAGCCACTGAAAGAAATGTTATAGACTGTAAGTTAGACAGGCTAATGCCACTTACAATTGACTTTTGTCCGATAAAGACATGAACACAGAATCCATCTAGAAACCCAAAAAGGAGTGACCCTTGTCTGAGGAATCACAAAACTCTTAGGTAAATTAAATCCTCTAACCATGTCTTGAAGAAACAAAACTTAGTTGATTCATGAGGGATTCTACAAAAAGAAAAGTCCATATATTTGAATACTGCTCTTTCATATGTATTTATTGGGTACTTGTAAAGCATGTTGAATCACCCGTAAGGGACTCAAGACACTGCTCATTAATCAACCTCGGAAAGATGAAAGGCTGAATGGACATTGCTGGGAATCGAACCTGCAACCCTCAGGTTGCTACAGAGTTCAGCCACCGTGAATTAGCATGCTGAGCTACCTGTCCAGCTTTAATAAAAGAAAAGTTTAAGCTAGTACCAAGATACCATCCAAATAAGGAAGGACCACAATACCCTACTGTCTGAAGACAGAAAGAAGGGCACCAAGAACCTTTGAAAAGATTCATAAAGCTGTCACTAAACCAAATGGAAAAGTGACAAATTGGTAAAGCTTAAAAGAAAAACTCAGAATCCACAAGTGGTCTGAATGAAATAAAATATGAGGATAAACCTTCTTTTGCATATGAAAAGACCCTTTACACAAACAGGAGCAAGCTGGAAAAGGTAGCTGACGGTATTCAAATAAAACTTTGGGGCTTGGTTAGGAGTCTGAAAATCAGAGCAATGTTATTTAAAAATAAGCAAAATTATACATTTTTAAAAAAAACAAACTTTATGGGCTTTATAAATAGATCATCTACAAAACATTTATGCAAAGAAAAAATGAGTGTATAATGGCCCTTTAACAAAAAGGCATAATAGTCCTTATAATCGCCAACTTAAAAGTTGAGACTCTAACAAAACAATATAAAAGTCTTCAGATCCAAGAATGGACTGAATAAAGCTTTCTTCTTAGGAACAAAGAATAGAATTGAATAGAAACCCAAATCCTGTTACTGCAAAAAGAACTGGCATAATCACTCCTGAAAAAATTTCACAGAGTGTACTGAGAAAGAAAGATTCTTCCCATAGGAGGTCTCATTTTAAAAATCTATTCCAAAACCCTAAGAATACTATAGAATTTGGACTGAGTTCATCCAAAAACAATTTAATCTGCCCCCATCAGAAGAACTGGTTGAGAACCCACCTTCATGCAGTCTAAAAACTAGTAATTATATAGCGTTTTTCTCCCAGAAGGATACAAAAAAAAAATGCTTCTTCAGTGCTTACACTCAGTGTTAACCAAATTAGCAGCTGATAAAAACAGTTGTTATTATTACCCAAATAAATGGTACACAACAAATTGACCTCAAAGGCCAAAGAGCTGTATTAACCCTTGGATCTAGAACAAGTGTTTGTAGTCAGGGCATACACCAACTGATCTACATCAACGGACTAAAAGTAGGGCACAAAAAACTCTAAACCTCCAGAAATAGTGTAGATAATAGAAATCAAACAAATTATTATCCTAACAAGAGAGAGATAATAAAATAGATTTGAAATCATAATAATAGATATAGTAAACATAATTAAATGAATACATCAAAAGTAAATAAACAGAGTTATATACTTAAGAATCTGAAGCTGCTTATGCTAACTGTTCAACAAAGGTTGAGAGAACAGTAATGTCAGACACAGATAAAGCTGAGCTAAAAATATAAAAAGTATGTGAATATGCTCTACTAAGGTAATATTCAAATTCTAAAGAATCCTGAAAACAAGTACCAATTTCCATAGAAATAGTAGTACAGTCCCAAGAGGGAATCAGAATTACCATTCTCTATAATAAAGATAGTATATTGAATAGGGAAAAACCTCAAAAGCAAAAATGTTAAAATCCAGATTTGAAAAGGATTATTAACAATCAGCTAGATTACGAGTTTTGAGCGCTATAGAGATTTTAATGACAGCCACAAAGTGGCGTTATTTCACCTCCCTATAGCGTTGGTATTACGAGTTTTAAAAAAGCAGGCTTGTGTGGGCGAAATGGTTGCGTTGAGCTCCATACCACACCGAAATCAAGTGCTGCTTTTTTTTTTTTTTTTTTTTTTTTTTTAAGTATCTTTATTGAGGTTGTAAATAAATTATACAGGCAAATAATAACACATTTCCAAAATATACAAAAAATCACCCATATAAACAATGAAAAATTAACCTCAGAGTTTTAATTAAGATATATCCCCTTAAATTATAATGTTGAGTCAAATAAAATGAAATCCCACAATGGTAAATAGGGAACCTCTCTTGGGACCCTTAGCGAAAAATTTAAATCAGAATGGGAAATTGTAGGGGTAAAATACAAAATAACAAAATAAGCCGCTCTTGGATCCCAACTGAAACCCATTAACAAGTGGAACGTAGACTTAAAGTTAGAAATGAAACATATATGAGTGCCAAGGAGCTCTATATGAAAAATTAAGGAGAATAATTGCTTGTTCAAGGCACAAACTACATCCTAAACCTATTTTAGGATATAAGAGACTCTAGGATGTTATGAGTAACATTTAACTAGAAAACTTGCAGAACTTAAAGCCATCCAACAGCATTATGGGACCTTGGTGTAAACTGACGTGAGGCCCTAATGCCTTTAGCCTACGTCTGACTTATAGAAATAATGTATCTTATAAAAGACCACATATTTGGATATACACACTATATTAAGTATTATATAGAAGGGTGGATTACCACTATGTAAGGCTGAAGGATAATGCCTCAAAAGTACACTACACCTAGTCTATGTAAACAATAATGTTGGTACAGCGTAGGCGCCAGATTACCCACAAAATATAGGCTAACTAGGTATTGATAAAGTCCAAGCCTCTATAAGCCACCTCATCGTGCTGTGTATAAGATTTTTTTTTTTTTTTTTTTTTTTTTTAAGTTTTCAAAGCTTTATTTCATCTTAAGAAAAAAAAAATATTACAATAAATGGTAAATGCAAAAGGACCATGCCATGATGCATATTAATAAAGTGAACAGAACCCTCGTGGGGGTTACACATTGTTATCTTAACATATTCTACTCTTTACATCATGTTAGGTTTCTTATTTTAAACTTTGCAATAGCCATGTAGATAAATGGCAACATAACTGAAATGAAATTAAATTAAGGAAAACTAAAATAAATGTAATCATAATAAAATTAACATAAATGCAACCTGCTCCTGTTACCCATCAAACAGAATGTCTAATCTTTACTACTATTTTGTAATAAAATTCGTTATACAGTCTAGTTATTCCTCATTGAAGGTAAATTGCCCCGGCCACCAGGTTAACTGTCTCTGTCCTGTCATCTGTGTCATCAAGGATTATGAATTGTAGGGGTATTGTGTAAGGAGTCCTCCCATAGAAACTTTATATCATGTGCGAAGGGGAGTTTCTGTCTCTTTAGGTAACAATATTTCTCAAGTTCTATGAGTTCTCTCACTTTTTCCGTTCATGTCTGGCCAGACAGGGGCTTCCGAGTTTTCCAGTTTAAGTCTATTAAATATTTAGCTCCATTTAGGCCTAGCTGTAGTATTTTTCTGCGAATTCTGCAAGGGATGGCTGATAGATTATTTAGAATGGCCATGCTAGGTGTCAATTTAAAGTCGCTTTTCAATATTTTAAGAAAGTGGGTCTCAATATATTCCCATAGTTGTCTGAATTGTGTGCAGTCCCACCACATATGTTTAAAGCTCCCTCTTGTTTCGCACCCCCTCCAGCAGAGAGCACTAGCCGACGGATAAATAGAATGTATACGTGTGGGGGTTAGACTTTGTAGTTTAATTCAAGTATCTTGGGTGAGATGGATGACTTTTTTGTGATGCGGAACATAGAATCCCACTCCTTAGCTGAATAGGTTACACCTAACTCCTCTTGCCATTTTACCGTGTATGTTGGGGGATCAGTATGTTGTGGCTCCTGTTGTGAGATGTGGAGATTAGGTGCAATAGCTGCCTGTGTTTTAGCCAGGAGGCGTATATTCCACCTGCAACCTCAGTTAGTTGATCAGTCTCCAGCAATTTGCCATCATTGGTGAATCTGATTAAGGGTGTAGTATATGGCCATTCCGTGACCCCTTGATAATTATCATCTAGACCCCCTGTCAATTCTGCATTATTTGGGATTGGGAACAGAGGGGATCTGGGACTGGTGATGTGTCTGTTGCGTGTAACCAAACTGTCCCAGGATTCAAAGAAGTGTCGATTTTTTTTTTAAATTTATTTATGTATATATATTTTTTTTGTTAAGCTTAATTTAAATTGACCTATGCTCACAAGGACAAAAATGATATCTTCTGAAGACATTGAAAATAAATAATTGTCCCTGTCAAGGGCTCCCCCAAACCCCGGACCAGACATATGTACATAAGTGCTTACAAGATCCTTTTAGGCAGTATAGCGGTGACTTGTACCGTACTGATGGAAATTAGAAGCCATGGCATCTGTATCCCAATCAATTATATAGATGTCTCCCCCCAGGGCCCCCCACAAACTCTCAGGAGGGGGCTAAAAACAAAGGTGACACACGGATATCAGGATATACAATACATTAGAGAAACTGTTCAATATATATATATATATATATATATATATATATATATATATACATATATATATACACACACACACACACATACATACACATATATACACACATATTCATACACATATAAACGGCTAGTACTACCATACAGTAATTTTGTATATGTTGCGATGAGAGAAAATGGTAACCCCTCAACTAACTAGCTAAGTAAGCTGTGGATACTAGACTTTAGTGAGTTTATACTAAGTGTCTAGAAAGACTAGAGTAATGCATCTTCAATAATATATTGGCAAACTAGCGAAAACCCTTAAGGAATTTGTAGTGTGTATGCTTATCTACACCTAATCCATAAGGCCTTAAAAGTATATCTATGACCTAAACCAGCAATATGAGGTGGCAGTAGGCTAAAGGTTAAAGTTGTCTGTGTCCTACCCTGTGTATACAGAGTATGCTGGCTCGGCCGCAAGCAGCACAATTCCTCCCCACAGAACAGAACACAAATCAACCAGACCATCCGGTCTCACTGGCTATGAACTTAATAGGCAAGTAAACACAACATACCCTGAAAAGAAATTTAGAGATAAGAAGAACACAGGTCCCCTCTCCATCTTTGTTTACGGACAGTGTAGTTTTGATACTATAAATTTACTGGGGTATGGGTAGCTGAAGAGAAATAAGTGGCTAAAAAAAAAACTATATTGAGCAAGGTCCTAGGCTTTAGGCTTCAATAATTAACTCCAAAAAAGCATATACTAGATTCTAACAATTGTGTAACCCAAGCTGTGAGACGGCAAATTAAGAATGAACTTAGTACATGCAACCATTAAATACAGAAAGTTGAAAACATCATGTTTAAGGGTCTTGAGGTACCTGTATACTGACATTAGTAATCATTTCAAGAAGTCCCTCCAATGGCACCCCCAATTGTTATGGAAATAAGTGGAGCTAGGTTTCATGAGAAGGAGTTAGCCCTAGAGCATGTTAACCGGCAAATGTCTTGCAATACAACGTAGTTATAACAAACTCAAAGGTACACAATATAGCCACGTGTTATAGAGAGACAAGTAAAGTGGTAGCAAAATGAGTCACAAATAATGCAGGGGCTCAGACGGCCGTTTCACAAGGATGGTACGGTATTTGTTTTGTTGAATCCAATTCCTGCTTTAAAATTTAGGAGCCGTTCATGATACCTCTCTAGCAGCTGACAACTCTAGGTACCTGCCCATGCAAACGAAAGAAGTCCCTTAAAGGGACAGTCTACTCCAAAATAAACTTTCATGATTCAGATAGGGCATGTAATTTTAAACAATTTTCCAATTTACTTTTATCACCAATTTTGCTTTGTTGAAAGCATAACCTAGGAGGGTAATATGCTAATTTCTTAGACCTTGAAGGCCACCTCTTTTCAGAATGCATTTTAACGGTTTTTCACCACTAGAGGGTGTTAGTTCATGTGTTTCATATAGATAACACTGTGCTCATGCACATGAAGTTATCTGGGAGCAGGCACTGATTGGCTAAACTGCAAGTCTGTCAAAAGAACTGAAATAAAGGGGCAGTTTGGAGAGGCTTAGATACAAGATAATCACAGAGGTTAAAAGTTTATTAATATAACTGTGTTGGTTATGCAAAACTGGGGAATGGGTAATAAAGGGATTATCTATCTTTTAAAACAATAACAATTCTGGTGTAGACTGTCCCTTTAACCCACCCCTGTATGTGAGGTGCACTGTGGAAAATATACTGGATCTGGTCCCCTGAAGGAAGGTCTCTTGCATATAATAAAAAGTACATACTGTAAGATGAGGACTGTAGCAGCAAGGCTGACCTTAGCAGTATTCTCTATATATGGAAAGCTGTGTTGTGCTTGTATTTTGTTTTGTCAGCAAAGGGGCATTCCTCCTCTCATTACTCTCTGCTTGATTAGGAGGGTCGGGTAACCACTCGCATGACAAACAATCTGTCAATTGGTAAAGTACTTGCAATTCTGAGGCTGGTCTCAATTCACAGCAAACTAAATGTAGATTATGACCTCCATCTGGGTTGTCTGTCCCTGCATAGCCCCTCAACAAGGTATTCTCTCCAGATATAGGCCCACTGAGGTGTTGTCGATCCAGCTGCAGGACAAAGTCTGTGTCATCCACGTTAGAGAAGAACTCCGTCACAAGAACCCCATGGAGTGACTCCCTCCCCTGGACTGCCTCCAGTTCAGTCTTGAGTTTATCCAATATGGGAGCCTGATCGTTATTTATAGCCCCACATGTCTGGAAACAGTTTTCTACCAGCCGGTGTAGCTTATAGAAATGTTCCTCTAGGAGTGTGTAGAGTTCAGCTTGTAGGTACGGCATAGTAGGTGCCGTCTTTCTTTCTGTGTTTGTAGGATCCAAGAGTGGATGGTGCAGCCAAACAGTGATTGCCTAACCCGTGTTACAGGGGGGTGTTGATCTCTTCATGGTAGGCCACCGCATGAAGTTACAACGGTCCAGACCTGAGCTGGAGGGTCACAAACACAGTAATCCTAGGATCGATAGATTCAGTGGAACATAAACGTTCTTCAGACATGTTTTATGTGGGTATACTTTAGATTCCTCTAGTTAATCGGCGGATTAATAGGATCTCCTCAGCAGCCTCAAATATTGCGACCAAAGATGGCCGCTGCCCGGACACGCCCATCAAGTGCTGCTCTGACGTGCTCGTGCACGATTTCTCCAAAGACATCAATGAGGAGAGCCAGGGAAAAAAAGCCTAACACCTACGATCGCGGAATGAAAAGCTTCGTAACACAGCCCCATTGATGTCTATGGGGAAATAAAAAGTTACATTTAAACCTAACACCCTAACATAAACCCCAAGTCTAAACACCCCTGATCTTCCCTTCCACCGACGTCGCCGCCACCTACATACAGTTATTAACCCCTAATCTGCTGCCCCCGATATCGTTGCCACCTACATACAATTAACCCATAATCTGACGTCCCCGATATCGCTGCCACTTACATAGTTATTAACTCCTGATCTGCCGCCCCTGATATCGCCGCCACCTACATATAGTTATTAACCCCTAATCTTCAGCCCCCAACAATGCCGCCACCTACATAAAACTATTAACCCCTAATCTGCCGCTCCCGATGTCGCCACCACTATACTAAAGTTATTAACCCCTAAACCTCTGGCCTCCCACATCACTACCACTAAATAAATCCATTAACCCCTAAACCTAACCCTAAGCCTAACACCACCTGACTTTAACATAATTAAAATACAGCTAAACTAAAGTTACAATTATTAACTAAATAATACCTATTTAAAACTAAATACATACTTACCTGTGAAATAAAACCTAAGCTAGATACAATATAACTAATAGTTATATTGTAGCTAGCTGAGGTTTTATTTTTATTTCACAAGTAAGTTTGTATTTATTTTAACTAGGTAGACTAGTTAGTAAATAGTTATTAACTATTTACTAACTACCTAGTTAAAATAAATACAATTACATTAACATTACAAAAAATAAACACTGAAATTACTAAAAATAAAAATAACTAAATTACATAAAAAATCAAACACTAAATTACAAAAAATAAGAAACATATGATCAAAAATAAAAAAGAATTACACCTAATCTAATAGCCCTATCAAAATAAAAAAGCCCCCCCCCCCAAAATAAAAAAAACCTAGCCTACAATAAACTACCAATGGCCCTTAAAAGGAAATTTTGTGGGGCGTTGCCCCAAAGTTATCAGCTCTTTTACCTTTGTAGAATTGTGTTCCAGGGCATCATAGTTTCTACAGTAACACCAGAGTCAAGATCAGAATGAGATATCTTGCAAAATGTAACAGAAAAAGAAAAATAACATTAGGCAAAACATTAAATTTCCACAATGTAACAGTTTCAGTAGAGAAAAACAAAAGCAGGCATAATAGCTTTCAAAGTTCATGAAAACAGCGAGCAATAGAGGGAGAGGGGTAAAATAACTCAAATTTGGCGTCAAGAATGACGCATTAAGCAAAAAGAAGTAAAAAAATTTTGGCGCAAAACTAACACCAGGAAATGACACAACTCGCGTCATAACAAACGCAATTTCACGCCAAAAACAACTAGCGTCAACAAAGACGCAGGAAATGCCGAAAGGCGATACTCTCTTCACATCCCTCTGACAAACACTGTACTCTAAGAGGAAATGGGCTTCAGAATGCTTAGAAGCGCTTATCATAGAAGAAATCATAAAAAAACAAGCACAAACTTACTTCACCACCTCCATAGGAGGCAAAGTTTGTAAAACTGAATTGTGGGTGTGGTGAGGGGTGAATTTATAGGCATTTTGAGGTTTGAGAAACTTTACCCCTCCTATGGAGGTGGTGAAGTAAGTTTGTGGTTAGATTCTGCTTTGATATGCGCTTCTCAGCATTTTGAAGTCCGATTTCTCTCAGAGTACAGGGAATTTCAGAGGGATGTAAAGGATGTATCACCTATTGAATGCAATGGTTTTCCTCGCAAGAGATCTATTTCATAGGTTCTCTGTTATCGGTCGTAGAGATTCATCTCTTACCTCCCTTATTCAGATCGACGATATACTCTCACATTCCATAGCCTCTACTGATAATTGTTTCAGTACTGGTTTGGCTATCTTCTATATGTGGATGGGTGTCTTTCGGTAAGTATGTTTGCATTACTTAAGACACTCTCAGCTATGGTTTGGCACTTTATGCATTAATATAAAGTTCTAAATATATTTATTGTACTTATATTTGCCATGAGTCAGGTTTATGTATATTTCCTTTTGCAGACTATTAGTTTCATATTTAGGAAAAACATATTTAGGGAAAAAAATTCTTACCTGGGGTATAGTCTTTTCTCAATTGACTGCTTTTTCATTAATTTTCGTGGGCAAAATTAGGCTTGTGAGGGCGCAAAATGCCAAAGTTTATTGCGTCTTTTCCGGTGCGAGAATTTTTTTGGAACGAAGGTACGTATGATGATGCAAATTCATAATTTCCAGCGTCTTAGTTGACGTCGAGTTCCTTGCACAAAGTTGCGTCTACAATGTCGCGAGTGTGTCATTTCCAGATGTTGTTAGCGCCAAAAAAAATCAGTTTGCGTTGTGCGTCATACTAGGCACCAAACAATTTCATTATTTAAAATCCCATTCCTATATGCCTCTTGTCTTTTTCTATGTCAGAGGGCTATGCTGTTTGCATTTTTTCCCATTCCTGAAACTGCCATATAAGGAAATTGATAATTTTGCTTTATATGTTGTTTTTTCTCTTACATTTGCAAGATGTCTCAATCTGATCTTGTCTCAGAAACCACTGTTGGAACCCTGCTGCCTGATAACAGTTCTACCAAAGCTAAGTGCATTTGTTGTAAATTTGTGGAGATAAAGAGGCCTATTTAACAAAAGTCTTGTGGACCTGATCCGACAGTGCAGATCAGGTCCGCAAGACCTTGCTGAATGCGGAGAGCAATACGCTCTCCATATTCAGCATTGCACCAGCAGCTCACAAGAGGCTCTGCCGCTGGGGAGAGAGACCGACTGTCTCCTCTCCCAGGAAGGGGTTCTGTTTACAGGGAGGGAGGACAACTACCTCCGCTCCCAGGGGATGGCTCTGTCGCTGGGGAGAGAGAACGACTGTCTCCTCTCTCGGCTCCTGGCTCTGCCACTGGGGAGAGAGACCGACTGTCTCCTCTCCCAGGAAGGGGTTCTGCTTACGGGGAGGGAGGACGACTACCTCCGCTCCCAGGGGATGGCTCTGCCGCTGGGGAGAGAGACCGACTGTCTCCTCTCCCTGCTCCTGGCTCTGCTGCTGGGGAGAGAGACTGACTGTCTCTTCTCCCAGGAAGGGGTTCTGTTTATGGGGAGGGAGGATGACTGGTTCTGCTCCCTGGTTTCCTGGAGCTGTCACAGGTGCTGGGCAGAGGCCGGCGGCTCTCTGCCCTGTTGCCAGCGCTTCTGCATGGGTGGCTCCCTTGTCCAAGTCTATAAGCTCAGAGCCAGACTGCTGATCAGGATCCAGCAGCCCTGGTTCCCTTTTTCTTTGTTGCCACTCCTCCACGGTCGAGCTCCATGAATCCTAGAGGGCTGCACCCCAGATCTGTATGCCCTTGGCACGCTGCATAACAAAATCTAGCAGCCTCTTGTATTCCTTGACCAGTGCCTCTTCCTGATCAATTAAAAAATCCAGATCGTCTAGTAGCCAGGATTCCAACAAGAGATCCATCAGTTCCTCTTGGAGCCCAGAGATATCCTCCAGACCCTGGTCTGTCTCACTCCCAAACTGTGGGTCCTCTGTCCTTTTTATAAATAGCAATCCAGGGCTGCCGAAGCCAAAGCCCTCTGTGGGGGAGCAATCCTCCAGCCATGGCCGTGCTTGCATAGCGAGCCATCGGAGGTCCCGGTAGCTGTCCTCCACCCACATCTCTGCCTGGACCAGTCGATCTAGTTCCAATAGCCATTCCTCCATGGGCTGCTCTCCCAGGAAAAGCACTCGCAAGTCCCACTGGACCCAGTACCTCTCATCATCTGTGGGGAGGACTTTTTCATCACAATCCTTTTCTTGTTGAAGCCTCTCCCTCCATAGTTGCCGGCGGACAATGCTCCTGCAGCTCAGCTGGTCCAGTTCAGAACCAGGACCGTCCAGCTGGGTCAGTGCCTCCTGTACTCTCCTTAGGTACTCGGCTTCCATAGTAACCAGCTACTGTGGCCCTTCTCTGTCAGCAGGAATTGTGTGGAAGAAGCAGATCCCACCACTGCCAACCAATGTGACGGATACCCCGGCTACCCCGACTGGGTAGCTCCGCCAAACGGGTTCGGCTTCCTCCCTGCCAACTGCAGCTATGTAGCTGGCAATTGACCACAGCCTGTAGCCACCCCTGATTCCCGACAGCACCAGTACTCAGTGTCCCACCCTGTGGCAGACTCCAGCTACCCCGACTGGGTAGCTCTGCCAGAGGGTCCTTCCTTTGCCTGGAACAGGCTGATATGTAGCCCAGGAAAGTGATTCTAGCAGGAGCCCACCTAAATGACTAGACAGACTAGCATTCAGGTGAAATAAGAACTGCCTTTATTGGGACAAACACACATCTTTTATACACACACACATCTTGATAAAACAGGGAGACAATGCCACAGTTTTCCCGCCTTTCCTGCCCCTCCAAACTGACCGGCGCCTCCATATCAACTATAGTCACGCAGAATCCCAGGACACAGTGGTGACGATTTTGGGGTGATCCCGGAGGAGCGGCGGCAGGGTGTCATTTGAAAGCTCTCTTTCCCCAGATGCCGCGGTCCAAAAAGCGGCATGATTCGTTATTGGGGACCGGAGATACAGCCCTTTGAAGTTATGGGGTAGGGGTGTCCAAAACCCCCGGTTCCCAAAGCATTTCCCCTCCGGTAATTCCCCCACCTCTTGTCCTTTCTAGGGGCTACTAATCCCCAAAAGAGCGGAGCTCTGGGGCACATGGTTGCTTGAGCAACCAGGGGTAAAGTTAGCGGGTGTCCTGCTGTCCCGTGGCCAACCGGGAGTTCCAGGAGCCCGGACAGCCTGAGAGGGGTAAGGCGGGTGTCCATTGTGAGGCGGCCGACCAGGAGTTCCAGGAGCCCAGCCAGCCTAGGAGGGTTTTCCAGGTCATAGACCAGTTCTTCTCTTAACAAGTTTGGAACACAAAACCATGCAAACAAAAGCTTCCAGAGATTCTGGTTGCTCTGAGGAGCCCAAAACCACTGAATAACAACAGGGGTGAGGTTGTAGGGGGTGGGGGGTAGCCTTAGTTGTCTGGTATCCGTGACAATTATCTTCTCTGACCAACAAATTATAACCGACATTACCGGAAAAACTACCAAAACTTTCACCCTAAACAGACCCTCTGATACATCTGCGACCAACTATTGGGAAGCATATAAGTGTTGTTTCATAAGGAGCAAACTCATAAAACACACTAAAAGACAGCGCCAACAGAGAACAACCTTTTACAATCCCCTTACTACTAAATTGACACAAGCTGAATGCGCTCATCAATGTAATCCTCGGTCCAGTCAACTCTACTCTGATTTGAAACAAGCTAGAGAAGACATGAACAAATACCTCACAAAATGCGCACACTTACGCTCCATCACACTATGAGCTAAATTCTTTATTGAAAGCAATAAACCGGGGTGTATGCTAGCCAGATCGCTAAAAAAAAAGAGATTCAGGGGGGCGTGTCCGTGCAGCGATCAGGAATGGTCGCATTTTCTTAATACTCCAGCCGAAGTTCCGAAAAACCGCCGACATCGGAACAATATTACAGCAAATATACTACTGCAACAATATATATTTATGTGCTGTACATAGGCGCATTGTATATCAGATTACCAGCTGTGCTTTTGACGCAGGAGGACAAGATCGGGCGATTGAGGCCTGGAGCGGCGGCTCACATCAGGCAGCGCTACCTCCCTCGGTGAGCCGAGGTCTCCCGTCCTAATTTGGAGGTTAAAAATTCAAACATAATCCCTGCAACACTTCTCTGGATGGAACAATAGCGGACTGCTACTCAAACAAAAGAAAAACTAACCGACAGGGAACACCACAAATCTACAAAGATGGCTGCCGACAGAAAAGCCAGCCTTCTTGGTGGCTTAGACTACTGCATGGCAAGACTCAAAGGCATTTTTCAGAGCTTGTATGATAGAGCTCCCTGGGATCGTCTGACAGAAATTCATGACAAACATAGTAAGCGTAATACCTCTATCGGTACCATAGAAGCTGCACCCCTGCAGGATGATGTTAAAATCAGATATGCCCCAACGAAGCCTCTTAACCTGCAGGAGCAACTACCACCTAATAAGCAGTCATACAGTAAGGCGTCTTTTGAGAGGGGACATTATACTACTTACACTAAATATATCGATCTGGATGCCAGAAATCTCTCCGGCGCTACAACGGATCCACATACAACTACAGCAGAGCTGAAGACACCAGTCAGCAGAGCGGGTGAGAAAATAATTTCTGATGGGAAATTGCTGGGTTCCGTGCCGCAGCGGGAGTTCGGGGGGTGCTCCCGGGTAGTTTGGTTCCCCAAGATAGACTGTCCATCACCTGCTCCCACCAAATCAAATAGTTCCTATTTGGACTTTTCTGAGAAGCTAATTAACACATCGGACTCTGCTGAAAAGATTACTGCAAATATGTTTCTAACAGATGGCAATGTGAAGGTCCCAATATCGACCACATGGTCTCACAATAAACACACTAGTTTGAATATGGATGTGGGGACATTGCGCCTTCTAAATTCCAATCCTAGGTGTTGGAAATCACCTGTTGGCTCTCCTTTAACATATATGGTCCACTAGGACCTCAAGTTGAACATTGGACATGCAGCCTGTTGTTTGGTTCTATATTTAGTTAAGTTTATCTGTATTTTTTACATATTTTTTCAGCCTTGATAACATATTTAGAAGCCTTTGTGTACTCGCAAAGTGTCATATAACTATCTTTTGAAAGACAACAGTTTTTAGTTAATATTGTATTGACAGATACTTCACATACTTTTATATTAATTGAACCCATGCTCTGCGGCATGCGGCCGATGCCGCAGTCTGGGAAAAGTATAACAAAATATATACACTGAAAGCGTTATAATTAAATTTAATTTCTTGAGGAATGCAGAGTTGCAAGTGTACTGATAATATTACTCTCATAGCAAAATGGAGAGCCTTTAGCATCTTTAAAAGTTCACATATCTACTGCCAAGGAAACAGGCAGGTAATGGTAATGTGATGGCGTAGCTATTCTTTTATAATGGAACTTTGGGGAGCTTCTGTTCACTTGGTCCTTATCGCCTAAGATTTACTTACTACCCTAAATAGGACCATGTGGATAAAATTAAATTATCAGCTCTATAGTGGTGTGCCGGCTTGATATGCAAGAACTGTGTCTAACACTCCTAAATTTTCTCATAGAGTAACTATATGTTTATAACCTACCACTAATATATCTCAATTATATGCAGTACATTGGCTTGTTGACCTGTTAGTTGTTGTTGCTGTTCTACTGTTGTTCTATATCTAATTTATTTTTAAACAGTCCTGGGATACCCTTAATTTGAATAACCAAATTAGGCATTTGCATCAAATAGTTGTTATATACGATAATTGTCTTAGTACTAGGATTTAATAGGATGCAATTATGTTGTTTCTCCTTTTTTGTTTTGTGTCTGCCAAAGCTTTTACTTACTTTTCAATAACGATACGCATAAACCCCCGGACTTAGCTAAGAAAACACTACTTGGTCCAAGAGTGACCTATTACTTTGTTAAAAGGGGACAAAAAAGAGGACCGTAATCAACTGTAAACGCATTTGATCCAGTATGATATGTATATTTGAAAACTTGTATATATCATCCTTCGTATACTGTATGTTTTTTGTCTTCAATAAAAATTAATAAATAAAAAAAAAAAAAAAAAAAAAAAAAAAAGAGATTCAAGACTTTTATAAAAAACATAACAGACTCCTCAGGTCAAACCCTTTCTGATAGTACATCTATTGTTAATAACTTTGTTAAATATTATACCTCCCTCTATAACATATAAATCCCAGAACCTATTTCCAAGACGCGACTAATTAATGAATATTTTGCACAGATCGAACTCCTGTCTCTATCGGCAGAGGACTCCTTCTCTCTAGACAAACCTTTCCACTTACAAGAAATCCTAGATGCAATAAAAGCTCCACCACAGGGTAAAGCCCCAGATCCTGATGGATTTACCCCAAAATACTTCCACCTTTTCACACCTCAAATTAGCTGATTCTGATTCTCCTAAAACTTCCTTGTCTATACCGAAGGAAATTACTTCAATGCATGATTAATTGCCGCCAAACGTCTAATTCCCAGATTCTGGAAAAAACAACACGTCCCTACACCTCAAATGTGGATATATGAAGTTGACTATATTTTATCATTGTGTGCAACGCTAAAAAATTAATTTTGTTTCATTTTCATTAGTTAAATAATTTTGTTTTGGCAAATTAGTTTAGTTAAGTTTTAAAAAAAAATGTGCTTTGGCAAATTAATTCGCTATTTTGGATTCATTCGTTTTTTTGGATCCATTCTTTATTCATATGCATTATTCTATTCTGAAGTTTAGAATATAATAATGCATATGAATAAAGAATGGATCCGAAAAAAAACAAAAAGATTAGAAAAAAAGCGATTTAACTTAACATAAATAATATGGCGGCGATTGCCAAAAAAAATTATCTTAATCCGCCCCCGCCGCTGCCACCCACATGCCACCCAATAAATAAATAAAGCTATTAACCCCTAAACCGCCATCCTCCCACATCGCCAACACTAACTAAAACACTAACTAAACCTATTAACCCCTAAACCGCCATTCCCAAACATCGCCAACACTAACTAAAACACTAAATAAACCTATTAACCCCTAAACTGCCATTCCCAAACATCGTCAACACTAACTAAACATATTAACCCCTAAACCGCAGTTCCCCGACATCGTCGACACTGACTAAACCTATTAACTCCTAATCCGCAGTTCCCCGACATCGCTGACACTAACTAAACCTTTTAACCCCTAAACCTCCGTTCCAAAACATCGCCAAAACACTAACTAAACCTATTAACCCCTAAACCACAGTTCCCCGACTTAGTCAACACTAACTGAAACACTGAAAAAACCTATTAACCCCTAAACCGCAGATCCCAAACATCGCCAACACTAACTAAACCTATTAACCCCTAAACCGCAGCTCCCAAACATTGCCAACACCAACTAAACCTATTTACCCCTATTTAACCTATTTACCCCTAAACTGCCGGCCCTCACATCGCAACAACCTAAATTAAATTAAACTATTAACCCCTAAACTTAACACCCCTTAACTTTAACATAATTAAAATAGACCTAAATTAAAGTTACAATTATTAACTAACTACCTATTTTAAAATAAATACAAACTTACCTGTGAAATAAAAATAAAACCTAAGCTTACACTAAAAAACTAACATTATTAAAAATAAAAAACCTAACATTACAAAAAATAAAAAAAACCTAAGATTACTAAAAAATTAATACTACAATTATACAAAAAATAATAAACACTAAAATTACAACAAAAAAAAACTACCATTACAAAAAATAACAAATGAAATTATTTATTATTATTTAAAAAAACACCCAAAATTAAAAAAAAAAAACATTTCTATAATAAACTACCAAGGGCCCTTAAAAGGGCCCTTTGTAGGGCATTGCCCTTAAAGTTCACAGCTCTTTTGCAAAAAATAAAAACACCCCCTAACATTACAAACCCCCACCCCCCAAACCCACAAAATAAAAATAAACCTAATCTACCCATTGCCCCAAAAAGGGCATTCAGCTCTTTTTCGGCCCATTAAAAATAAAAAATGCCTAATCTAAAAAAAAAAAACACCACAAAAATAAAAACAATCCAATTACAAAAAATAACAAACAAAATTATCCAAAATAATAAAATATATTCCTGTTCTAATACCCCGTTTTAAAAAGTCCCACCCCAAAATAAAAAAAACTAATCTATAGACTTAGATACTTGGAAGAAGGGACCCTTTTCCTGGTTAGGTTGGATCCAAACATTAAAGATGACAACTCTTCCGAGAATACTGTATGTAATGCAGGCTATCCCTATTAGAATCCCCACTTCTTTCCTTACCAGATGGCAGGGCATATTAAATAAATACATATGGGGGTCGATAAAGCCCAGAATAAATAGAAATACATTATATAGGCCGCTAATGGAGGGAGGACTGGGTCTTCCATGCCTGGACACATACTACAAAGCTATAGGACTCCAAAGAATTTTAGACTGGCATAGGAATACACAGACTAAAGCCTGGGTAACAATAGACTCACATATTTTAAAGGCCCCAAATGTTGGAGTCCTGTGTTGGATCCCTAAGATGCATAGACCGGACTCTATTAATAGATACCCACAATATGAGAACGTCTTCTCTATTTGGGATAAGCTGATTACACATTCTAGCTACATCTCCACACCTCGTTCACCAATTTCACCAAACGCGGAGTTCTTGGGGGGACTAGATTACACAAAAGCTGTGCCAACCCGATTTGAAATTGGTTATACAACCCAGATATATAACTTGATAACAAATTCAAAAGTTAAACAGAGATGCGAACTAGGAGATTATCTGAACGGTGCCTTCACACAATGGCTCAAATACAAGCAACTGGTACATTTGGTAGAGACGTCTGAACACAGACAAGACTGGATGAGGCCACTAACACCATTTGAAACACAATGCATGGTTAAGGGAGCACTTAGGCACACATTATCTATAGCTAAACACATAGTGACTGCAGGTACGGGCTCGGAACTACCGTCGTACACACACAATTGGCATAAAGAATTGGATATTGAATTAGATAACACTACATGGAAGCGAATTTTCCAATCAACCAAAACTACATCCACATCAGCAAGAATTATTGAATTAAATTACAAAATAATGTCAAGATGGTACCTCACTCCATCACGCTTACGCAGCATATACTCAACTGCAACTGATAGATGCTGGAGAGGGTGTGGACTAAAGGGATCTATGTAACACATATGGTGGAGTTGCCCACAAATTTGTTTACTATGGGAACAAATTGAATACTTATTAAAGCATTTATTTACCCCTACCTTTATATTGAAAACAACTATGGTTCTCCTAAATTTACCAATCCCAAAAATGTGCCGAATTCGTCAGCACCTACTTCAATTTATCCTTAACTCAACCAAAACAATAATAGCCTGAAATTGGAAAAACCCCACAGCCCCCACAATACAAGAATGGCTATACCATTTTGAGGAAACACTAATATTACAGGAATATGGATATTTTAGAACTCAAAGATTAGAGATGTTTTTTGATATAAAATTTTATTGAGGTACAATTAAACAACAACATTTCTGCAGTCAGAAGAGAGAAACAAATACTCAGAATTCTTAAAAATAGATTGGTCTCCTCTCCTTTCTTCTCCTTTCTCCATTTCCTTTAGACTTCCGGACAGAGTGCTAGGGTGGTGTCCTGGTATGATAAGTGATAAATGACAAATGATAAATGACAAATGATATCTGATGACAAATTAATATTACAGTTGCAAAAGTTTATGTATATGACACTTATATGTTTTATATTTATTATGATGTTGGATTTTCCTTTTGTAAAATCAATAAAAAATATTTAAAAAAACAAAAAAAAACTAATCTATAATAAACTACCAATGTCCCTTAAGGGAGCCTTTTGTAGGGCATTGTCCTAAAGTTAACAGCTCTTTTGCTAAAAAAATTGCAACAAACACCCCCTAACGTTACAAACCCCCACCCCCCCCCCCCCACAAACCCACAAAGTAAAAAAAAAAACTAACTAAAAAAAAACTAATCTACCCATTGCCCTGAAAAGGGCATTTGTATGGGCATTGCCCTTAAAAGGGCATTCGGCTCTTTTTTGGCCCATTAAAATAAAAAAAGCCTTAATCTAAACCCCCCTCCAAAAAAATCCCCACTAACCCCAAAATCGGTACTCAAAGTTGCTGAAGTCTGACAAAAGATCTTCATCCCAGCGGTGAAGCATCTTCATTCAGGTGTTTCCATCTTCATCCATCGCCTGACCGGCATCTTCTTCATCCCTGTGGAGGTGGAGCAATCGATGAGTGGAGGCGGAGGTCCAGCTGGGGGTCCATCAGTTCGACGTGGAGGTCCTCTTCATGCGATCGTCTGCTGCACAGTGAGGATTCAAAGCAAGGTACCCCTTTTATATTGAGGTAGCGTTGCATTCCTATTGGGTGGAAAATTAAACTCAGCCAATAGGAATGAGAGCTGCTTAAATCCTATTGGCTGATTTGAAAAGCCAATGCGATTTAAGCTGCTCTCATCGGTCCCGCGATGGATGAAGATGCTTTGCCGCTGGGATGAAGATCTTTTGCTGGACTTCAGCAACTGTGAGTACTGGTTTTAGGGTTAGTTAGGTTTTTTTTTTGTTTTGCTTTTTGGGGTGTTTTTTTTTTTTAGATTATGGCTTTTTTTATTTTAATGGGCCAAAAAAGAGGGGAATGCCCTTTTAAGGGCAGTAAAAGAGCTGAATGCCTTTTTAAGGGCAATGCCCACACAAATGCCCTTTTCAGGGCAATGGGTAGATTAGGATTTTTTAGTTAGGTTTTTTTATTTTGTGGGTTTGGGGGGTGGGGGTTTGTAATTAGGAGTGTTTGTTTTTATTTGTTTGCAAAAGATTTGTTAACTTTAGGGCAATGCCCTACAAAAGTCCCTTTTAAGGGCCCTTGGTAGTTTATTATATATTAGGTTTTTTATTTTGGGCTGTTGTTTTTTTTTTTAAACAGGGTATTAGAATATGAATTTGGTTGTTATTTTTTGTAATGGAATCGAAAAAGCGAATAGGGGCGCCAAAGTTGGCTAAAGTATATATAAAACAGGATAAATCAGGAACAAAGCTGACTGAAAAGGAGGGTGATATTGACAATGGTATATCTAATAATGTATAATATATAATATAACACCTACATTTGGTCTTTCTATATAGGCAAAAAAGTATAGAAACTAGTAGTTTCAAAAATGATTAAAACAATTTATTTATATTAAAAATGTATATAAAAATATTATATTAAAAAAAAAATTATAATAAAAAAGGAGTGACTCAGGATTGGTCGCTCTCACATATATAATAAGTCAAGTCAAAAACTGTTCAGATAACATACAATACAAACGGATTTAATGCTATAGAAATACATATAATACAATTGGTATACAATGTAATAGATATAAAGTGCAAAAAATGAATACACTAATAGAAGAGACAATCTCAGAAGATCAAAATAGTGCAATGTCTTGATAGATCTCCGGTAAGGATACCGGTTGGTTACCTATGCAAACATGTACACGTGCAATAAAAAGTGGTAAACTGTGGAAAATACAGTCAAAAAATGGCCAAAAATTGCAAAAAAATGCAATATATATATATATATATAAACATTTTATTTAAAAATCATAACGTGAAAAAAAATATGTGAATATATATATATATATATATATATATATACAATTTATATATATATATATATATTATACTAAAGTGTCCAAATCAAAATTAATTAATTAAATTAATTAATATGTATATAATACCCCAAAAATATTTAAATATGTGTATGTGTCCAGTGGTATTATAGCACTGGACATATTCAATGGGACTTCCACAGCGCCGGTATTACGAGTTTGCCTGTCCGGCCAAAAAGTGATCGGTACAGCCTATAACTACAAGATCCACGCTAAATAGCAAATCGAAAGTGCCAAAAACTGGAAGTGGTAAAAAACGGAAGTGACGTTTAACCGCAAAATTTGGCGCCAAAAACAAAGGCGGACCTTCAGTTCAGATAGGAAACCGCTCACTTTTTGGCCAACAGGCAAACTCGTAATACCAGCGCTGTGGAAGTCACATTGAAAAAGGACTTTTTAAAAAGTGCGGTGCAGCTATACCTACAAGACTTGCTTTTTCACTCATGAAGCAAAACTCTGAATCTAGCCGACAGTTAGCTAAAATCCCTTTTTTGCCCCAAATCATAGCTCTAAATTGAGACAATAAGAAACTCTGTGTAAACAATGTTAATAAAACAAGAAACTGGTTTGCCCATAGTTAGCTGTGTAATAATGAAAGCATTCCCTTTCTCAAAATGGAGTCCACGCTAAATAGCAAACCGCAAGTGGTAAAAACCGGAAGTGGTGAAAACCGGAAGTGACGTCATTTAAAAACCGGAAGTGGCGTTTTACCGCAAAATTTGACGCCAAAAACAAAGGCGGACCTTCCTTTCAGATAGGATTTGATTGGAGAAGATACCATTTATAAGTTTAAGTTTTATGAAGCCTCATTATGTCTTGAAAAAGGCCCTATATAAGTGTTGAAACACGTCGACCAGTATCCCCACCAGGATTTATGAGGCTTTCTATTTCTCTCAGGATCGTTTATTTGGGTGATGGCAACAACAATAGCCTCTACCTATAAACGGCATTTTGTACACTGTTTTTTCTTTTTCTTTTTTCCCCTTATGTGGACACTTGGATTGTATCATCAGTACTATAATACCACTGGACACATACGCATAT
Source organism: Bombina bombina (assembly GCF_027579735.1). Classification (NCBI taxonomy): domain Eukaryota; kingdom Metazoa; phylum Chordata; class Amphibia; order Anura; family Bombinatoridae; genus Bombina; species Bombina bombina. The sequence goes on along the minus strand of NC_069501.1, from coordinate 578,661,504 downwards.
TTATATATTTATATATTTTTGGGGTATTATATACATATTATCATTGGCATTATACCTTTGGATTTTTTTCTTAATTTTGATTTGGATACTTTAATATACTGTAATATATATATATAGAACCAAGAGAAGATAAAATATAGAGGCGCTTAGTAAAAAGAGCTAATTACTGTATCTATAAGACACATATAGTGCAAAAAGTCACAATATTTGACTGCTGAATGATATAGGGGGATGGAAAAAATGGTTAGGAAAACAGATACATATATAAAACTATCACAGTGTATAGATTGAAATTATATTGCAAATATCAAATACCTGAAGCTATCTGTAGTATATATAGAGACTAGTCTAGCAGATGGTGTTGTTATTGCTAGAACACCACAGGTGACAGAAAAGGTTCACAGTACATACAATTAGTACAAGCAATTATAAAGGGAAAACCACAAAAATGTGCATGCAAATAGAGTCCATATGTGATACTTTTGTGCAAAAAAGGAAAAGGTGGAAATCCCAAAGTGGCGGATCACACTACCCCCTCAGGGGGTTCTACTTACTCTCATTTACCTCAATCTGTATGAGGTAAGTGTCGCGTGGGGTAAGTAGAAAGTCCTTCCTTGTAGTGGCAAGTATCCTATGGCTTGTTTCTTGTCTTCCAATGCTTTCACTCACATAGATGAAATGGGAAAAGCAGAGAGATAATAATAGTGCAACCCCGTTAATATGGATTTATATGCACAGTAATGTATGAAATAGCACTCACACTAGGCAACCTCAAATGGATATGAGGTATTTTATTAGCATAATGAGGTAAAACCAGATATTGGCATGAACATTGCAATTAGCATTAGCAGTATTCGTTTTTTGAAAACGGTTTAGTGCAAGACCAATACAGCACAGTTCAAGAGCCGTACAATGGCATAAAATATAAGTACATAAAAGTCCTAACGCGTTTCGAAGGTCTACAAACATACACGACCTTCTTCTTCAGAGGAAAAAAGATTACCGACTGTAAATAAGTCCATCGGCTTTAAAGCGGAGCTGCGACACGCCCCTATGAACTCCAATTGGATCCTCAGATCACATGTCCTTCAGTAGCGCGATACAAAGTGAAGTAAGGGCTGCCAAAGTTGTTACTGGCATTAGTGGAGAAGTATTGGCTGTTCAAATAATCCATTAGAACGACACTTTGGAGCTTGTAATAAGTTATAAGCAGCAGTGATTTAAAATGCCGCCCATACAAGCTTTGTCTACACTTATATAACTTGACAGATTAGAACACCCTTAGTAAACCACAATTAGCACATATTACGTGTAGTAATTACATAGAGAACATTTAAAAATATACATTAGTACGCAAGGTAAATAAATACATGGGTTTAAAATTCATATAATACAGTACATATAGGTATTTCTATAGAAAATTCAAATACATAACATTCCAATAAATAATTAGTAATATTTACATAAAAACATGAAATTCAAAAATACATATATTTAAAAATTAATATCAGAAATACAACTTAATATGATATAAATTTGATATAAAAATATATATACAAATAAATTTATTATAGAAAAAAAGAATATTTTAAAAGACCTTTATTATCAAAAATACAATAGGGTACCCCAGTATACCTACTTAATGTATAAATATAATGGAAAATTAATATATAGAGGGTAGGAATCCAGAAATCAATGAGAGATGCAATGGAACTAATATTGGTTAACTGTAAATGTTAATAGAAATTTAATATATATATATATATACATATAAAGAAATATATATACATACATATATATATACACTAAAAAAGGGGGAGGGTATTGTGAACCAAGATGCCAGGACTGCAAGGTTACAAAGAATAAAAAATATAAAAAATACAAATGAAAATCCAAATTAAAAAAGAGAGAGGGGGGGGTTGGAAGAGAGTCAACATTCCAAACTCTACACAAAAGCAACAGACAGCAATGGATATCTCCATGCTAAAAGCGGTCACTACAAGAAATAGATCCAGAATATCCCTATGGGACAGTTCCAAAGGCTGAAAAGAAACTGCTCAAAAAAACAGGATTATGATAGAGAGGCTAAGAATCTCAGTAAAAGATTCAAAGCAAGAGGGTTCAATACCTATAATCTATCGGAAGCAATGAAAAAAGTGAATACCATGGATAGAAAACGACTTCTTAATACAGGTAAACAAGTCCCCATAACAACAAAAAAACATGAAACCGAAAAGGAATATTCAGGACATGTTAATTTTGTGACAACATATAATGAAGGAACATGGGAAGTAAAGAATATAATAAAGAAACATTGGCATATTCTGAAAAAAAGACTCCTTTCTTGACTCAATTACTATGAGGGAGCCAAGACTAATCTATAGAAAAAATCAAAATCTGAAGAATATCCTGGCTCCAAGCCAGTTGAAGTCTAAGGGCCACTCAAAAACCAACTGGCTGAATAAAGAGACGATTGGCTATTTCAAATGCAACAGAAAAAATTGCATAGCTTGTACACACCATTTTTCATCAAATAAACCAACTAAGGAGTTTATATCCATGGTGACTAATAAAAAGTATAAAATTGAAAGCCTTTGCAACTGTCGGACGGATTTTGTTGTATATCTATTACAATGTGGGTGTGGCCTTCAATATGTGGGAAGAACCACAAGACCCTTCAAGAAGAGGTTACTCGAACACATCAATAACATTGAAAATGGTGAGAAGAACCACAGTTTGTCGGCCCACTACAGAGAAAAACATAATCAAAAACCAACCTGCCTCAAAGGAACAATAATTGAGTGTGTACAACAGGATAAAAGAGGGGGGGACAGAGAACTTAAACTCAGGAAAAGGGAAACGTACTGGATTTATACTCTAGGTTCCTTGAATCCTAAAGGTTTAAATAAGGATATCGACCTGGCGGCCTTTTTAACTTAGCATATTAACTTTAATATTTCCTACCAGAATAAGAATAAGAATATTGACTCTCTTCCAACCCCCCCCCCCCTCTCTCTTTTTTAATTTGGATTTTCATTTGTATTTTTTATATTTTTTATTCTTTGTAGCCTTGCAGTCCTGGCATCTTGGTTCACAATACCCTCCCCCTTTTTTAGTGTATATATATATGTATGTATATATATTTCTTTATATGTATATATATATATATATATATATATATATATTAAATTTCTATTAACATTTACAGTTAACCAATATTAGTTCCATTGCATCTCTCATTGATTACTGGATTCCTACCCTCTATATATTAATTTTCCATTATATTTATACATTAAGTAGGTATACTGGGGTACCCTATTGTATTTTTGATAATAAAGGTCTTTTAAAATATTCTTTTTTTCTATAATAAATTTATTTGTATATATATTTTTATATCAAATTTATATCATATTAAGTTGTATTTTTAAATTTAAATATATTTAAATATATGTATTTTTGAATTTCATGTTTTTATGTAAATATTACTAATTATTTATTGGAATGTTATGTATTTGAATTTTCTATAGAAATACCTATATGTACTATATTATATGAATTTTAAACCCATGTATTTATTTACCTTGCGTACTAATGTATATTTTTAAATGTTCTCTATGTAATTACTACACGTAATATGTGCTAATTGTGGTTTACTAAGGGTGTTCTAATCTGTCAAGTTATATAAGTGTAGACAAAGCTTGTATGGGCGGCATTTTAAATCACTGCTGCTTATAACTTATTACAAGCTCCAAAGTGTCGTTCTAATGGATTATTTGAACAGCCAATACTTCTCCACTAATGCCAGTAACAACTTTGGCAGCCCTTACTTCACTTTGTATCGCGCTACTGAAGGACATGTGATCTGAGGATCCAATTGGAGTTCATAGGGGCGTGTCGCAGCTCCGCTTTAAAGCCGATGGACTTATTTACAGTCGGTAATCTTTTTTCCTCTGAAGAAGAAGGTCGTGTATGTTTGTAGACCTTCGAAACGCGTTAGGACTTTTATGTACTTATATTTTATGCCATTGTACGGCTCTTGAACTGTGCTGTATTGGTCTTGCACTAAACCGTTTTCAAAAAACGAATACTGCTAATGCTAATTGCAATGTTCATGCCAATATCTGGTTTTACCTCATTATGCTAATAAAATACCTCATATCCATTTGAGGTTGCCTAGTGTGAGTGCTATTTCATACATTACTGTGCATATAAATCCATATTAACGGAGTTGCACTATTATTATCTTTCTGCTTTTTCCAATTTCATCTATGTGAGTGAAAGCATTGGAAGACAAGAAACAAGCCATAGGATACTTGCCACTACAAGGAAGGACTTTCTACTTACCCCACGCGACACTTACCTCATACAGATTGAGGTAAAGGAGAGTAAGTAGAACCCCTTGAGGGGGTAGTGTGATCCGCCACTTTGGGATTTCCACCTTTTCCTTTTTTGCACAAAAGTATCACATATGGACTCTATTTGCATGCACATTTTTGTGGTTTTTCATTTATAATTGCTTGTACTAATTGTATGTACTGTGAACCTTTTCTGTCACCTGTGGTGTTCTAGCAATAACAACACCATCTGCTAGACTAGTCTCTATATATACTACAGATAGCTTCAGGTATTTGATATTTGCAATATAATTTCAATCTATACACTGTGATAGTTTTATATATGTATCTGTTTTCCTAACCATTTTTTCCATCCCCCTATATCATTCAGCAGTCAAATATTGTGACTTTTTGCACTATATGTGTCTTATTATAGATACAGTAATTAGCTCTTTTTACTAAGCGCCTCTATATTTTACCTTCTCTTGGTTCTATATTTTTTGGTCTCTATTGGTCTTGTGGGGTTTGGGGATCCCACTTTTCTAATAAGTAATTTTGGGGCTGCATAGTGAGCTATCTACACTCCATTTATATATAAAAATATTTCTTTTCAGGACTTTTTTCTAGCATCACCTACTTTTGCGCCGTTGTCACAATTTGTTCTCTTTGTCCACATTGTATTCCCCAGTGATAGGCTGCAATATAGGTGTTTGCTAATACCAATTTAATTATATATGTTATTTATTTTTTATCTTAGCAATCTTACGTTTGATATACTTTCTATTTTATATTTTATATTTTGTATTTTCTTCTTTAATTAGCTCCTATTACAGAGTACAACTTTTTATCTCATAAACAAGAGATTTCAACTAGTTAATATGGATCTAGAATATGGAGATTATTTTAATCCTAATTCTAGATCAAGAAATCTATCCATCCCTGAGGATACCTTAGTAGAATCAGAGATTCTCCAACTTATAGATCCCAAGGTACTCCTGGGTGAATTGGAGAAATTGAGTAAAAAACAGATTCTAAACTGGCATGATGGAAATAATTTGGCCAGATATAAGAAATATAATATTATTCCTAAGGGTCTTAAATTAGAGAAACAATCAATAGTGGATAGCTCGGAAGTAGAACTACTCACTGAATGGGACACAGCACTGGAAGAATGCTCTAATAAAATGATAGACATCCTTGTGAGATTTAGAAATAAAAAAGTAGAATCTCTCTCACTACAAATCAAAGATCTGAGAGAAAAACTCAATATCTTTAAGGGGGACACTTACTATAAGGAGCTAGATAGGGAAAATAAAAATAAAATTGATAAATTTGACAAATTAGTTGAGGCAAGAAAACTCAACAAATTCTATAGAGATTATAATTTAAACAAAAAAGAGAAGGAAGATAACACAGATAATACTTTTTGGAAGGAACAACCAGTAGAGACTCCTAGGGGTGAAAAGGAAGATTTTAATTGGTTAGAAATAGAGTCCCCAAACTTCTCCACTAACACCCAATTTAGAGAACTCAATGAGAATGCAAATAATGGAAGAGATCATACAACCAACCCAATAAGAAAGGGGGAGGTACAGGGTGCCAGAAATGTAGGGAATACAAAATTTAATAACACCCATTATGGGTATAAAAAGGGTGGCCAAGGACATGGCCATCAAGGCCATTTTTTTTTCAAAGAAACTTTGACAAAGAAAGAGAGATGGGAAATAGAAATTCCAATTCAAGAAGACATTTTAACCCCTCACATAGTAACTATAACCACTCAGAATTGCATTTTGAACCCAAACAAGTATACAAAAATGGGTATCATAATCCAAAAAGAGGATATAACATGGAATATCCCAATCAACATTGGAGACAGAACTATCAGAACCGCAACTATGTATATAGTGAACGGCATGATAGAGGTTTTACTGGGGGTGCGTATCATAATTATGATCCCAACTATCACAGAGAGAGAACCTACAGTTCTAGAGCAAATAGTGAGAACCAAACAGGTCCATGGAGAGATAATGTTTTCCAAGAACCCCAGATAACAGATAATGCTGTAGGTAACAGATCTGTTCATTTTTTGGAGAACAATCCAAGGAAAACCGAGAAGAGGAAAAATACACTTCCTCAACCTCCAGCAGAGATACTCCAATGGAGAACAAGGGGGCAACAAAAAAGGGGAAACGGGGAACTAGAGGAGGCAGAGGAGGAAGAAAATCTGGGGGCAAAAAGAAGAAAACCGACACAGATTCTACAAACCAAGATGTAAAAATGAAAATTTTTAATCTTTCGAATCGTGTGTTATTACCCCATGAACAGGATCTTTTGGAAAAGGGTCTATCTTTTGCCCCCACTAGGGGACCAAACCCCTTTCAACTTTTCGTGGACTTCAATAAATTCACGAGAAATTTGACTTTAAAACGATACTTCGAAAAACAAAAATCAGAGCAAATTCAAAACTCTATGAATGTAGAAGAAGAAACTCTTCTTACACTTGAATCTCTAGAAATGGAGAGTATACAAACGGAAAATGGAAATACAATCCGAAAGAACATACATACAAATCTGAAACCAAATTCGACTTTTTTTCCCGTGAACGCAAAAGGCAATTTTATTCCTGTTTTTACAAAGTTAGTCCAGGAGGACTTAGACAATTTATGCAAACAATACAGAATTAGGAAAGACAATTTGACAAAAAAAGAAAGAGATTTCATTAAAACTCTTGAACATGATGATAATGTCATAATTAGAGAAGCGGATAAAGGAGGTGGAATTGTTTTCCAGAATAGAGTGGATTATTTAAGGGAAGCAAGGAGACTACTAGATGACAAAAATACATATCAGAAACTTAAATCCAATCCAACAGATGTATTTGTTATAAAATACAAACACCTTTTGGATGATGCCAGAGACTTAAAAATATTAAATGAGAATGAGTGGAAATACCTTCAAAATGACACACCAGTGGTGGCGTTATTTTATCACCTGCCTAAGGTCCACAAGAGCTTAGAACAACCTCCCGGTAGACCAATAGTATCGGGTATAGGCTCTTTAACAGCAAAACTCTCAGAGTACATAGACTTCTTTTTACAACCTCTGGTACCTAAACTAAAATCCTTTTTAAGAGACACCCCAGATACACTGGAGAAATTTAGCAATCTAAAATGGAAAGAAGGATACTTGTGGGCCACTATGGATGTTAGTGCACTATACACTAACATCCCACATGAAAAGGGTATTATATCTATAGGCTTTTGGCTAAAAAAAGACAATAGTCTACATGAAAACCTACAATCTTTTTTGCTAGATGCAATTAGATTCACTTTGGAAAAGAACTTCTTCCTCTTTGAAAGGGAATACTTTTTACAAGTCACCGGAACAGCAATGGGGACGAAATTTGCCCCAAGCTACGCAAATCTCTATCTGGGACTTTGGGAAGAAGAAGTCATCTGGCAAAACAATCTATATCTACCAAACATCGTAGCTTGGGGTAGATATATAGATGATATCATCCTAATATGGGATGGTAGTTCCACCCTCTTGGATGAATTTGTAAATAAATTAAACATCAATGATTTTAATTTATCATTTACAAGTAAGACAAACCCCCATGAGATAGACTTTTTAGATGTCATTCTTTTCCAGGAAAACAATGAGATCCATTCCAAACTCTACACAAAAGCAACAGACAGCAATGGATATCTCCATGCTAAAAGCGGTCACTACAAGAAATGGATCCAGAATATCCCTATGGGACAGTTCCAAAGGCTGAAAAGAAACTGCTCAAAAAAACAGGATTATGATAGAGAGGCTAAGAATCTCAGTAAAAGATTCAAAGCAAGAGGGTACAATACCTATAATCTATCGGAAGCAATGAAAAAAGTGAATACCATGGATAGAAAATGAATTCTTAATACAGGTAAACAAGTCCCCATAACAACAAAAAAACATGAAACCGAAAAGAAATATTCAGGACATGTTAATTTTGTGACAACATATAATGAAGGAACATGGGAAGTAAAGAATATAATAAAGAAACATTGGCATATTCTGAAAAAAGACTCCTTTCTTGACTCAATTACTATGAGGGAGCCAAGACTAATCTATAGAAAAAATCAAAATCTGAAGAATATCCTGGCCCCAAGCCAGTTGAAGTCTAAGGGCCACTCAAAAACCAACTGGCTGAATAAAGAGACGATTGGCTATTTCAAATGCAACAGAAAAAATTGCATAGCTTGTACACACCATTTTTCATCAAATAAACCAACTAAGGAGTTTATATCCATGGTGACTAATAAAAAGTATAAAATTGAAAGCCTTTGCAACTGTCGGACGGATTTTGTTGTATATCTATTACAATGTGGGTGTGGCCTTCAATATGTGGGAAGAACCACAAGACCCTTCAAGAAGAGGTTACTCGAACACATCAATAACATTGAAAATGGTGAGAAGAACCACAGTTTGTCGGCCCACTACAGAGAAAAACATAATCAAAAACCAACCTGCCTCAAAGGAACAATAATTGAGTGTGTACAACAGGATAAAAGAGGGGGGGACAGAGAACTTAAACTCAGGAAAAGGGAAACGTTCTGGATTTATACTCTAGGTTCCTTGAATCCTAAAGGTTTAAATAAGGATATTGACCTGGCGGCCTTTTTAACTTAGCATATTAACTTTAATATTTCCTACCAGAATAAGAATAAGAATATTGACTCTCTTCCACCCCCCCCTCTCTCTTTTTTAATTTGGATTTTCATTTGTATTTTTTATATTTTTTATTCTTTGTAGCCTTGCAGTCCTGGCATCTTGGTTCACAATACCCTCCCCCTTTTTTAGTGTATATATATATATATATGTATGTATATATATTTCTTTATATGTATATATATATATATATTAAATTTCTATTAACATTTACAGTTAACCAATATTAGTTCCATTGCATCTCTCATTGATTTCTGGATTCCTACCCTCTATATATTAATTTTCCATTATATTTATACATTAAGTAGGTATACTGGGGTACCCTATTGTATTTTTGATAATAAAGGTCTTTTAAAATATTCTTTTTTTCTATAATAAATTTATTTGTATATATATTTTTATATCAAATTTATATCATATTAAGTTGTATTTCTGATATTAATTTTTAAATTTAAATATATTTAAATATATGTATTTTTGAATTTCATGTTTTTATGTAAATATTACTAATTATTTATTGGAATGTTATGTATTTGAATTTTCTATAGAAATACCTATATGTACTGTATTATATGAATTTTAAACCCATGTATTTATTTACCTTGCGTACTAATGTATATTTTTAAATGTTCTCTATGTAATTACTACACGTAATATGTGCTAATTGTGGTTTACTAAGGGTGTTCTAATCTGTCAAGTTATATAAGTGTAGACAAAGCTTGTATGGGCGGCATTTTAAATCACTGCTGCTTATAACTTATTACAAGCTCCAAAGTGTCGTTCTAATGGACTTTCTACTTACCCCACGCGACACTTACCTCATACAGATTGAGGTAAATGAGAGTAAGTAGAACCCCCTGAGGGGGTAGTGTGATCCGCCACTTTGGGATTTCCACCTTTTCCTTTTTTGCACAAAAGTATCACATATGGACTCTATTTGCATGCACATTTTTGTGGTTTTTCATTTATAATTGCTTGTACTAATTGTATGTACTGTGAACCTTTTCTGTCACCTGTGGTGTTCTAGCAATAACAACACCATCTGCTAGACTAGTCTCTATATATACTACAGATAGCTTCAGGTATTTGATATTTGCAATATAATTTCAATCTATACACTGTGATAGTTTTATATATGTATCTGTTTTCCTAACCATTTTTTCCATCCCCCCTATATCATTCAGCAGTCAAATATTGTGACTTTTTGCACTATATGTGTCTTATTATAGATACAGTAATTAGCTCTTTTTACTAAGCGCCTCTATATTTTACCTTCTCTTGGTTCTATACATTTTGGTCTCTATTGGTCTTGTGGGGTTTGGGGATCCCACTTTTCTAATAAGTAATTTTGGGGCTGCATAGTGAGCTATCTACACTCCATTTATATATAAAAATATTTATTTTCAGGACTTTTTTCTAGCATCACCTACTTTTCCGCCGTTGTCACAATTTGTTCTCTTTGTCCCCCTGATATATATATATATATATATTTTTTTTTTCACATATTTGATTGGAACAGCCAATAGAATGCGAGCTGATTGGATCAGCCAATAGGATTTTTTCTACCTTAATTCCGATTGGCTGATAGATTTCTATCAGCCAATCAGAATCTAAGGGACGCCATCTTGGATGACGTCACTTAAAGGTACCTTCATTCTGTTTTAGTCGTCGGATGAAGAGGATGCTCCGCGTCGGATGTCTTGAAGATGGACCCGCTCCGCGCCAGATGGATGAAGATAAAAGATTCCTTCTGGATGAAGACTTCTGCCCGTCTGGAGGACCACTTCTGCCCGGCTTGGATGAAAACTTCTGCCCGTCTGGAGGACCACTTCGCCCGGCTTGGATGAAGACGTCTCCCGGTAAGTCGATCTTTAGGGGGTTAGTGTTAGTTTTTTTTAAGGGTGTATTGGGTGGGTTTTATTTTTTAGATTAGGGTTTGGGCGGCAAAAGAGCTAACTGCCCTTTTAAGGGCAATGCCCATCCAAATGCCCTTTTCAGGGCAATGGGGAGCTTAGTTTTTTTTATTTAGTATTTTATTTGGGGGTTTGGTTGTGTGGGTGGTGGGTTTTACTGTTGGGGGGGTTGTTTGTATTTTTTTTACAGGTAAAAGAGATGACTACTTTGGGGCAATGCCCCGCAAAAGGCCCTTTTAAGGGCTATTGGTAGTTTAGTTTAGGCTTATTTTGGGGGGGCTTTTTATTTTAATAGGGCTATTAGATTAGGTGTAATTAGTTTAAATTTCTGTAATTTGTTTATTATTTTCTGTAATTTAGTGTTTGTTTTTTTTGTACTTTAGCTAATTTAATTTAATTTAGGTAATTGTATTTAATTTAATTAATTTATTTAATTATAATGTAGTGTTAGGTGTTAGTGTAACTTAGGTTAGATTTTATTTTACAGGTACTTTTGTATTTATTTTAGCTAGGTAGTTATTAAATAGTTAATATCTATTTAATAACTATTCTACCTAGTTAAAATATTTTAACCCTCTACCTCACAGTCAGAAGACACATTCCAGCCAATCAGCAGCAGACACTCCCTCCCAGACCCTCCTACCTCCTGGACAGCATCCATTTTAGATTCATTTGGAAGCTGCATTCTTAGTGAGAGGAGGGACAGTGTAGCTGCTGCTGATTTAATAGGGAAATTGATAGCTAGGCTAGTGTATTCAGTGTCCACTACAGTCCTGAAGGATTCATCTGATCTCTGCTGTAAGGACAGCACCCCAAAAAGCCCTTTTTAGGGCTAAAACATCAGTCTGTTTTTTTTTTCCCCTGTGTAATCTAATTGCAGTTGCCTGCCTGCCAAGCCACTTGCCCAGTGCCACCACTCATATCTGGTGTAACAGTAGTGTAAATTATTAAAAAAAAAACTTTTTTTGACTGTGAAACATCAGTCTGCTAGTGTAATCTAATTGCATTTGTCTGCCTGCCAGCGTGTGTGCCAGGCCCACTTGCCCAGTGCCACCACTCATATCTGGTGTAACAGTAGTGTAAATTTAAAAAAACAAAAACTTTTTTGACTTTATAACATTAGTCTGCTAGTGTTGCCTGCCTGCCAGCGTGTGTGCCAGCCCCACTTGCCCAGTGCCACCACTCATATCTGGTGTAACAGTAGTGTAAATTTAAAAAAAAAACTTTTTTGACTGTGAAACATCAGTCTGCTAGTGTAATCTAATTGCAGTTGCCAGCGTGTGTGCCAGGCTCACAGCGTATACTGTGCCCACTTGCCCAGTGCCACCACTCATATCTGGTGTAACAGTAGTGTAAATTAAAAAAAAAAAAAACTTTTTTGACTGTGAAACATCAGTCTGCTAGTGTAATCTAATTGCAGTTGCCTGCCTGCCTGCCAGCGTGTGTGCCAGGCCCACTTGCCCAGTGCTACCACTCATATCTGGTGTAACAGTAGTGTAAATTTAAAAAAAAAAACTTTTTTGACTGTGAAACATCAGTCTGCTAGTGTAATCTAATTGCAGTTGCCTGCCTGCCAGCGTGTGTGCCAGGCTCATGGCGTATACTGTGCCCACTTGCCCAGTGCCACCACTCATATCTGATGTAACAGTAGTGTACATTTAAAAAAAAAAAAAACTTTTTTTACTGTGAAACATCAGTCTGCTAGTGTAATCTAATTGCAGTTGCCTGCCTGCCTGCCAGCGTGTGTGCCAGGCCCACGTGCCCAGTGCCACCACTCATATCTGGTGTAACAGTAGAGTAAATTTAAAAAAAAAAAAAAATTGACTGTGAAACATCAGTCTGCTAGTGTAATCTAATTGCAGTTGCCTGCCTGCCAGCGTGTGTGCAAGGCTCACAGCGTATACTGTGCCCACTTGCCCAGTGCCACCACTCATATCTGGTGTAACAGTAGTGTAAATTTAAAAAAAAAAACTTTTTTGACTGTGAAACATCAGTCGGCTTGTGTAATCTGATTGCAGTTGCCTGCCTGCCAGCGTGTGTGCCAGGCTCACAGCGTATACTGTTCCCACTTGCCCAGTGCCACCACTCATATCTTGTTTAATAGTAGTGTAAGTTTACATTTAAAAAAATAAAAACTTTTTGGACTGTGAAACATCAGTCTGCTTTTTTGTGTCAGGCTCACAGCATATACTGTGCCCACTTGCCCAGTGCCACCACTCATATATTGTTTAATAGTAGTGTAAGTGTACATTTAAAAAAAACAAGTTTTTGGACTGTGAAACATCAGTCTGCTTTTTTGTGTCAGGCTCACAGCGTATACTGTGCCCACTTGCCCAGTGCCACCACTCATATCTTGTTTAATAGTAGTGTAACTGTACATTTAAAAAAATAAAAACTTTTTGGACTGTGAAACATCAGTCTGCTTTTTTGTGTCAGGCTCACAGCGTATACTGTGCCTACTTGCCCAGTGCCACCACTCATATCTTGTTTAATAGTAGTGTAAGTGTACATTTAAAAAAATAAAAACTTTTTGGACTGTGAAACATCAGTCTGCTTTTTTTGGTCAGGCTCACAGCGTATACTGTGCCCACTTGCCCAGTGCCACCACTCATATACGCTAGATTTGGAGTTTTGTTGGTAACGACCCGAAAAACTAACGCCGGCTTTTTTCTGGCCGCACCATAAAAATAACTCTGGTATTGAGAGTCCACATAAAGGCTGCGTTAGGCTCCAAAAAAGGAGCGTAGAGCATTTTTAACGCAGCTTCAACTCTCGATACCAGAGTTGCTTACGCAAGCGGCCAGCCTCAAAAACGTGCTCTTGCACGATTCTCCCATAGGAAACAATGGGGCTGTTTGAGCTGAAAAAAAACCTAACACCTGCAAAAAAGCCGCGTTCAGCTCTTAACGCAGCCCCATTGTTTTCTATGGGGAAACACTTCCTACGTCTGCACCTAACACTCTAACATGTACCCCGAGTCTAAACACCCCTAACCTTACACTTATTAACCCCTAATCTGCCGCCCCCGCTATCGCTGACCCCTGTATATTATTTTTAACCCCTAATCTGCCGCTCCATAAACCGCCGCTACTTACATTATCCCTATGTACCCCTAATCTGCTGCCCTAACATCGCCGACCCCTATATTATATTTATTAACCCCTAATCTGCCCCCCACAACGTCGCCTCCACCTGCCTACACTTATTAACCCCTAATCTGCCGACCGGACCTGAGCGCTACTATAATAAAGTTATTAACCCCTAATTCGCCTCACTAACCCTATAATAAATAGTATTAACCCCTAATCTGCCCTCCCTAACATTGCCGACACCTAACTTCAATTATTAACCCCTAATCTGCCGACCGGAGCTCACCGCTATTCTAATAAATGTATTAACCCCTAAAGCTAAGTCTAACCCTAACAACCCACCACCCACATACCCCTAATCTAACCCAAACCCCCCTTAAATAAACCTAACACTAAGCCCCTGAAGATCTTCCTACCTTGTCTTCACCCTACCAGGTTCACCGATCCGTCCTGAAGAGCTCCTCCGATGTCCTAATCCAAGCCCAAGCGGGGGGCTGAAGAGGTCCATGATCCGGCTGAAGTCTTCATCCAAGCGGGAGCTGAAGAGGTCCATGATCCGGCTGAAGTCTTCATCCAAGCGGGAGCTGAAGAGGTCCATGATCCGGATGAAGTCTTCTATCAACGGCATCTTCAATCTTCTTTCTTCCGGATCCATCTTGCAGACCTCCGACGCGGAACATCCTCTTCTCCTGACGCCTACTAGCCGAATGACGGTTGCTTTAAGGGACGTCATCCAAGATGGCGTCCCTCGAATTCCGATTGGCTGATAGGATTCTCTCAGCCAATCGGAATTAAGGTAGGAATATTCTGATTGGCTGATGGAATCAGCCAATCAGAATCAAGTTCAATCCGATTGGCTGATTCGATCAGCCAATCAGATTGAGCTTGCATTCTATTGGCTGTTCCGATCAGCCAATAGAATGCGAGCTCAATCTGATTGGCTGATTGGATCAGCCAATCGGATTGATCTTGATTCTGATTGGCTGATTCCATCAGCCAATCAGAATATTCCTACCTTAATTCCGATTGGCTGATAGAATCCTATCAGCCAATCGGAATTCGAGGGAAGCCATCTTGGATGACGTCCCTTAAAGGAACCGTCATTCGGCTAGTAGGCGTCGGGAGAAGAGGATGTTCTGCGTCGGAGGTCTGCAAGATGGATCCGGAAGAAAGACCTCTTCAGCTCCCGCTTGGATGAAGACTTCAGCCGGATCATGGACCTCTTCAGCTCCCGCTTGGATGAAGACTTCAGCCGGATCATGGACCTCTTCAGCCCCCCGCTTGGGCTTGGATTAGGACATCGGAGGAGCTCTTCAGGACGGATCGGTGAACCTGGTAGGGTGAAGACAAGGTAGGAAGATCTTCAGGGGCTTAGTGTTAGGTTTATTTAAGGGGGGTTTGGGTTAGATTAGGGGTATGTGGGTGGTGGGTTGTAATGTTGGGGGGGGTATTGTATGTTTTTTTTTACAGGCAAAAGAGCTGAATTTCTTGGGGCATGCCCCGCAAAGGGCCCTGTTTAGGGCTGGTAAGGTAAAAGAGCTTTGAAATGTAGTAATTTAGAATAGGGTAGGGCATTTTGTTATTTTGGGGGTCTTTGTTATTTTATTAGGGGGCTTAGAGTAGGTGTAATTAGTTTAAAATTGTTGTAATATTTTTCTTATGTTTGTAAATATTTTTTATTTTTTGTAACAGTTCTTTTTTATTTTTTGTACTTTAGCTAGTTTATTTAATTGTATTTATTTGTAGGAATTGTATTTAATTAATTTATTGATAGTGTAGTGTTAGGTTAATTGTAGGTAATTGTAGGTATTTTATTTAATTAATTTAATGATAGTGTAGTGTTAGGTTTAATTGTAACTTAGGTTAGGATTTATTTTACAGGTAATTTTGTTATTATTTTAACTAGGTAACTATTAAATAGTTCTTAACTATTTAATAGCTATTGTACCTGGTTAAAATAATTACAAAGTTGCCTGTAAAATAAATATTAATCCTAAAATAGCTACAATATAATTATAATTTATATTGTAGCTATATTAGGGTTTATTTTACAGGTAAGTATTTAGCTTTAAATAGGAATAATTTATTTAATAAGAGTTAATTAATTTCGTTAGATTTAAATTATATTTAACTTAGGGGGGTGTTAGTGTTAGGGTTAGACTTAGCTTTAGGGGTTAATACATTTATTAGAATAGCGGTGAGCTCCGGTCGGCAGATTAGGGGTTAATAATTGAAGTTAGGTGTCGGCGATGTTAGGAAGGGCAGATTAGGGGTTAATACTATTTATTATAGGGTTAGTGAGGCGGATTAGGGGTTAATAACTTTATTATAGTAGCGGTGCGGTCCGCTCGGCAGATTAGGGGTTAATAAGTGTAGGCAGGTGGAGGCGACGTTGAGGGGGGCAGATTAGGGGTTAATAAATATAATATAGGGGTCGGCGGTGTTAGGGGCAGCAGATTAGGGGTACATAGCTATAATGTAGGTGGCGGCGCTTTGCGGTCGGCAGATTAGGGGTTAATTATTGTAGGTAGCTGGCGGCGACGTTGTGGGGGCAGATTAGGGGTTAATAAATATAATACAGGGGTCGGCGGTGTTAGGGGCAGCAGATTAGGGGTACATAAGTATAACGTAGGTGGCGGTCGGCAGATTAGGGATTAAAAAAAATTATTCGAGTGGCGGCGATGTGGGGGGGCCTCGGTTTAGGGGTACATAGGTAGTTTATGGGTGTTAGTGTACTTTAGAGCACAGTAGTTAAGAGCTTTATAAACCGGCGTTAGCCCAGAAAGCTCTTAACTACTGACTTTTTTCCTGCGGCTGGAGTTTTGTCGTTAGATGTCTAACGCTCACTTCAGAAACGACTCTAAATACCGGAGTTAGAAAGATCCCATTGAAAAGATAGGATACGCAATTGACGTAATGGGATCTGCGGTATGGAAAAGTCGCGGATGAAAAGTGAGCGTTAGACCCTATTTTGAGTGACTCCAAATACCGGCGGTAGCCTAAAACCAGCGTTAGGAGCCTCTAACGCTGGTTTTCACGGCTAACGCCAAACTCCAAATCTAGGTCATATTGTTTAATAGTAGTGTAAGTGTACATTTAAAAAAAACAAGTTTTTGGACTGTGAAACATCAGTCTGCTTTTTTGTGTCAGGCTCACAGCGTATACTGTGCCCACTTGCCCAGTGCCACCACTCATATCTTGTTTAATAGTAATGTAAGTGTACATTTAAAAAAAACAAGTTTTTGGACTGTGAAACATGAGTCTGCTTTTTTGTGTCAGGCTCACAGCGTATACTGTGCCCACTTGCCCAGTGCCACCACTCATATCTTGTTTAATAGTAGTGTAACTGTACATTTAAAAAAATAAAAACTTTTTGGATTGTGAAACATCAGTCTGCTTTTTTGTGTCAGGCTCACAGCGTATACTGTGCCCACTTGCGCAGTGCCACCACTCATATCTTGTTTAATAGTAGTGTAAGTGTACATTTAAAAAAATAAAAACTTTTTGGACTGTGAAACATCAGTCTGCTTTTTTGTGTCAGGCTCACAGCGTATACTGTGCCCACTTGCCCAGTGCCACCACTCATATCTTGTTTAATAGTAGTGTAAGTGTACATTTAAAAAAATAAAAACTTTTTGGACTGTGAAACATCAATCTGCTTTTATGTGTCAGGCTCACAGCGTATACTGTGCCCACTTGCCCAGTGTCACCACTCATATCTTGTTTAATAGTAGTGTAAGTGTACATTTAAAAAAATAAAAACTTTTTGGACTGTGAAACACCAGTCTGCTTTTTTGTGTCAGGCTCACAGCGTATACTGTGCCCACTTGCCCAGTGCCACCACTCATATCTTGTTTAATAGTAATGTAAGTGTACATTTAAAAAAATAAAAACTTTTTGGACTGTGAAACATCAGTCTGCTTTTTTGTGTCAGGCTCACAGCGTATACTGTGCCCACTTGCCCAGTGCCACCACTCATATCTTGTTTAATAGTAGTGTAAGTGTACATTTAAAAAAAAAAAAAAACGTTTTTGGACTGTGAAACATCAGTCTGCTTTTTTGTGTCAGGCTCACAGCGTATACTGTGCCCACTTGCCCAGTGCCACCACTCATATATTGTTTAATAGTAGTGTAAGTGTACATTTAAAAAAAAACAAGTTTTTGGACTGTGAAACATCAGTCTGCTTTTTTGTGTCAGGCTCACAGCGTATACTGTGCCCACTTGCCCAGTGCCACCACTCATATCTTGTTTAATAGTAGTGTAACTGTACATTTAAAAAAATAAAAACTTTTTGGACTGTGAAACATCAGTCTGCTTTTTTGTGTCAGGCTCACAGCGTATACTGTGCCCACTTGCCCAGTGCCACCACTCATATCTTGTTTAATAGTAGTGTAACTGTACATTTAAAAAAATAAAAACTTTTTGGACTGTGAAACATCAGTCTGCTTTTTTGTGTCAGGCTCACAGCGTATACTGTGCCCACTTGCCCAGTGCCACCACTCATATCTTGTTTAATAGTAGTGTAAGTGTACATTTAAAAAAATAAAAACTTTTTGGACTGTGAAACATCAGTCTGCTTTTTTGTGTCAGGCTCACAGCGTATACTGTGCCCACTTGCCCAGTGCCACCACTCATATCTTGTTTAATAGTAGTGTAAGTGTACATTTAAAAAAATAAAAACTTTTTGGACTGTGAAACATCAATCTGCTTTTATGTGTCAGGCTCACAGCGTATACTGTGCCCACTTGCCCAGTGCCACCACTCATATCTTGTTTAATAGTAGTGTAAGTGTACATTTAAAAAAAAAAAAAAAGTTTTTGGACTGTGAAACATCAGTCTGCTTTTTTGTGTCAGGCTCAGCGTATACTGTGCCCACTTGCCCAGTACCACCACTCATATCTTGTTTAATAGTAATGTAAGTGTTCATTTAAAAAAATAAAAACTTTTTGGACTGTGAAACATCAGTCTGCTTTTTTGTGTCATGCTCACAGCGTATACTGTGCCCACTTGCCCAGTGCCACCACTCATATATTGTTTAATAGTAGTGTAAGTGTACATTTTAAAAAAACAAGTTTTTGGACTGTGAAACATCAGTCTGCTTTTTTGTGTCAGGCTCACAGCGTATACTGTGCCCACTTGCCCAGTGCCACCACTCATATCTTGTTTAATAGTAGTGTAACTGTACATTTAAAAAGATAAAAACTTTTTGGACTGTGAAACATCAGTCTGCTTTTTTTGTGTCAGGCTCACAGCGTATACTGTGCCCACTTGCCCAGTGCCACCACTCATATCTTGTTTAATAGTAGTGTAAGTGTACATTTAAAAAAATAAAAACTTTTTGGACTGTGAAACATCAGTCGGCTTTTTTGTGTCAGGCTCACAGCGTATACTGTGCCCACTTGCCCAGTGCCACCACTCATATCTTGTTTAATAGTAGTGTAAGTGTACATTTAAAAAAATAAAAACTTTTTGGACTGTGAAACACCAGTCTGCTTTTTTGTGTCAGGCTCACAGCGTATACTGTGCCCACTTGCCCAGTGCCACCACTCATACCTTGTTTAATAGTAGTGTAAGTGTACATTTAAAAAAATAAAAACTTTTTGGACTGTGAAACATCAGTCTGCTTTTATGTGTCAGGCTCACAGCGTATACTGTGCCCACTTGCCCAGTGCCACCACTCATATCTTGTTTAATAGTAGTGTAAGTGTACATTTAAAAACAAAAAAAGTTTTTGGACTGTGAAACATCAGTCTGCTTTTTTGAGTCAGGCTCACAGCATATACTGTGCCCACTTGCCCAGTGCCACCACTCATATCTTGTTTAAAAGTAGTGTAAGTGTACATTTAAAAAAATAAAAACTTTTTGGACTGTGAAACATCAGTCTGCTTTTTTGTGTCAGGCTCACAGCGTATACTGTGCCAACTTGCCCAGTGCCACCACTCATATCTTGTTTAATAGTAGTGTAAGTGTACATTTAAAAAAAACAAAAACGTTTTTGGACTGTGAAACATCAGTCTGCTTTTTTGTGTCAGGCTCACAGCCTATACTGTGCCCACTTGCCCAGTGCCACCACTCATATCTTGTTTAATAGTAGTGTAAGTGTACATTTAAAAAAATAAAAAACTTTTTGGACTGTGAAACATCAGTTTACTTTTTTGTGTCAGGCTCACAGCGTATATTGTGCCCACTTGCCCAGTGGCACCACTCATATCTTGTTTAATAGTAGTTTAAGTGTACATTTAAAAAAAAATGACAGGCAGAGGCAGGCCACCCCACAGGTGCCGTCGTGGTTGTGGTGCTGTGATTCCCTTTGGCCCTAGAATAATGCCCAGTGTTCAGAGGCCACGTACCATCAACTCGAAAAGTTCTGAGGACATAGTTGACTTTTTAACACAGGACACCCAATCTTCTATAGCTTCCGCTCCGAACCTTGACGCACCATCCTCCTCCAGCTTATCTTCGGGCAGCACCTCTCAAGTTACCACTCGCCCGCCTGCCGCCACCACCAACACTAGCACCACAGCCGCTTCACTTGATCTGTCAGAGGAGTTATTTACACATCAGTTGGAAGAAATGAGTGATGCGCAACCATTATTGATAGAGGATGTAGATAACAGGGATATGTCTCAGTCAGGCAGCATTACACACATGGACGTACGGTGTGATGATGATGATTTATCCGCTGCGGGAGTTTGGTCTGTCACTGTGAAGCGGGCGTAACCCTTACACACTACCTATCGATACAACATCATACCTGATGTTTTAAAGCACGTTATTCCAAACAATTTAGGAATGTTAGGTGATTTATGCCTTTTATGGATTAAAACCAGACTCTGCATCAACTATGTAATTTTCCGTGGGAGTTTTGCCATGGATCCCCCTCCGGCATGCCACAGTCCAGGTGTTAGTACCCTTGAAACAACTTTCCCATCACTATTGTGGCCAGAAAGAGTCCCTGTGGGTTTTAAAATTCGCCTGCCCATTGAAGTCTATGGGGGTTCGCCGGTTCGCAAACTTTTGCAGGAGTTCGCGTTCGCAGTTCGCGAACCCAAATTTTTAGGTTCGCGACATCACTACTCCTAACGCTGCTTTTTTACCCTAACGCACAACTCGTATTCTAGCCGTGTGTTTGTTAACCTTTTGTCATCTGGTGGATTTTTCAGTAAATTACACTTTTCTCCCCCTTTCTGCTTGTTTGAAGTAAACGCCTTGATATTTGTATATAAAATGTTTAATTATGCATAACGAAAAAAAACTTTGCAATATACTTTCATTATTTATTCTGCCCCGTTTCTAGTAATTTAGCTCTGAAAACTGAGCAATTTCTAATTCTCAGATCTTAAACTGTACCTTATGGACTTTTCAAGGCTTACCCTGATGTAGGTTTGAAACATTGCTAATTTTGCTTTTGGAGTTTGTGGTCTTCTAATAAAGATTTTTTTCACTTTCTAAAGTTGTAGTGCTGTCACAGACTTGCTTATATGGGACTGTTTGGAGCAGGGGCGTATTATGGTGTAGGCTGACAAGGCACGGGCCTAGGGCAGCATATTTGAGGGGGTGGCACTTTTTGGACGCACTCAAGAATTGGCCCTATATTGGTGTCTGACTCCAGGGGCAACATTCAACATCATAGCGGTGCCTGTGCAACAAGCAGTGGATGCTGCTTAGAACAGATGGAAAAAACTGTCCACAATAATGCATGAGGCTACGGAGGTAAAGATTGCTAAAACGCTGCTCAAGGTCCTTTTTGAGCTCCAGCAAACAACTGACACTGATGGGCTTGTGAGAGAGGAAATAGAATTCCGGTTATCCTAGCTTTGTGAAGGAATAATCTAGATTTTATTAAAGACACAGAGACGAATAGTTGCATTATTTTCCTTTACTACTCGTGTGCAGCCTTTAAAGTACATATAACACATAAACAGTTAAAATAATACAGAGAAAAAAAGAGTCTATATAACTAGCCAATGAGAATGCTAGGTTAGAGGTAGGGGAGGTAGATGAACATCCGAAGATCCATCTATGTCTCCATGAAGTTGAAGATGTCTTGATTGAAGGAACAAATCCAGATTTAATTAATGATGTTTGAGTAGTTGGTAACTAAAATAAAATATATATCATTAGTATATAACAAGTGATATAACAGTATGGTTTGGGAGAAGACAGAAGAAGAAGAGGTGGGAAATATTCATCTCTGATGCCTCTCTCACAAATCCACCAGTGTTAGTTGTTTTATGGAGCTTGGATGATATATAGCAATTACATCAGAAATATCTTGTAATTAAAATGTGTTTACTATCCCTTTAACTGTGTATCTGAGAACATGCTGACATTTGCATCTCCATAGATATAACCAATATTACTACCTGAGAATTATAGTTTAGCACCTTAAAAGAGCTGCATTTCTCTACACTAAAACCTCTTATCTGCTAATAAAACGTAAACCACCAGACACTCCCCCCAACAAAAACATAATTTATGTAAGAACTTACCTGATAAATGAATTTCTTTCATATTAGCAAGAGTCCATGAGCTAGTGACGTATGGGATATACATTCCTACCAGGAGGGGCAAAGTTTCCCAAACCTCAAAATGCCTATAAATACACCCCTCACCACACCCACAATTCAGTTTAACGAATAGCCAAGAAGTGGGGTGATAAGAAAGGAGCGAAAGCATCAAAATAAGGAATTGGAATAATTGTGCTTTATACAAAAAAATCATAACCACCACAAAAAAGGGTGGGCCTCATGGACTCTTGCTAATATGAAAGAAATGAATTTATCAGGTAGGTTCTTACATAAATTATGTTTTCTTTCATGTAATTAGCAAGAGTCCATGAGCTAGTGACGTATGGGATAATAAATACCCAAGATGTGGAACTTCCACGCAAGAGTCACTAGAGAGGGAGGGATAAAATAAAGACAGCCAATTCCGCTGAAAAATAATCCACAACCCAAAACAAAAGTTTTAATCTTAATAATGAAAAAAAAACTGAAATTATAAGCAGAAGAATCAAACTGAAAACAGCTGCCTGAAGTACTTTTCTACCAAAAACTGCTTCAGAAGAAGAGAAAACATCAAAATGGTAGAATTTAGTAAAAGTATGCAAAGAAGACCAAGTTGCTGCTTTGCAAATCTGATCAACAGAAGCTTCATTCCTAAATGCCCAGGAAGTAGAAACTGACCTAGTAGAATAAGCCGTAATCCTTTGAGGCGGAGATTTACCCGACTCTACATAAGCATGATGAATCAAAGACTTTAACCAAGACGCCAAAGAAATGGCGGAGGCCTTCTGACCTTTCCTGGAACCAGAAAAGATAACAAATAGACTAGAAGTCTTTCTAAAATCTTTAGTAGCTTCAACATAATATTTTAAAGCTCTTACTACATCCAAAGAATGTAAAGATCTCTCCAGAGAATTCTTAGGATTAGGACACAATGAAGGAACAACAATTTCTCTACTAATGTTGTTAGAATTCACAACCTTAGGTAAAAATTTAAATGAAGTCCGCAACACCGCCTTATCCTGATGAAAAATCAGAAAAGGAGATTCACAAGAAAGAGCAGATAACTCAGAAACTCTTCTAGCAGAAGAGATGGCCAAAAGGAACAGAACTTTCCAAGAAAGTAATTTAATATCCAGAGAATGCATAGGTTCAAACGGAGGAGCTTGTAAAGCCCTCAGAACCAAATTAAGAGACTCCAAGGAGGAGAGATTGACTTAATGACAGGTTTGATACGAACCAAAGCCTGTACAAAACAATGAATATCAGGAAGATTAGCAATCTTTCTGTGAAAAAGAACAGAAAG
Source organism: Bombina bombina (assembly GCF_027579735.1). Classification (NCBI taxonomy): domain Eukaryota; kingdom Metazoa; phylum Chordata; class Amphibia; order Anura; family Bombinatoridae; genus Bombina; species Bombina bombina. The sequence goes on along the minus strand of NC_069501.1, from coordinate 578,637,641 downwards.
AGCAGAGATTTGTCCTTTCAAGGAACTTGCAGACAAACCTTTATCCAAACCATCCTGAAGAAACTGTAAAATTCTAGGAATTCTAAAAGAATGCCAGGAGAATTTATGAGAACACCAAGAAATGTAAGTCTTCCAGACTCGATAATAAATCTTCCTAGACACAGATTTACGAGCCTGTAACATAGTATTAATTACTGAGTCAGAGAAACCTCTATGACTAAGAATCAAGCGTTCAATTTCCATATCTTCAAATGTAATGATTTGAGATCCTGATGGAAAAAAGGGCCTTGAGATAGAAGGTTTGGTCTTAACGGAAGAGTCCAAGGTTGGCAACTGGCCATCCGAATGAGATCCGCATACCAAAACCTGTGAGGCCATGCTGGAGCCACCAGCAGTACAAACAAACGTTCCATTAGAATTTTGGAACTCACTTTTGGAAGAAGAACTAGAGGCGGAAAGATATAGGCAGGATGATAATTCCAAGGAAGCAACAACGCGCCCACTGCCTCCGCCTGAGGATCCCTGGATCTGGACAGATACCTGGGAAGTTTCTTGTCTAGATGAGAGGCCATCAGATCTATTTCTGGAAGTCCCCAGATTTGAACAATCTGAAGAAATACCTCTGAGTGAAGAGACCATTCGCCCGGATGTAACGTCTGGCGACTGAGATAATCCGCTTCCCAATTGTCTACACCTGGGATGTGAACAACAGAGATTAGACAGGAGCTCTGAAAATCGCACGGAGTTCCAAAATGTTGATTGGTAATCTCGCCTCCTGAGATTCCCAAACCCCCTGCGCTGTCAGAGATCCCCATACAGCTCCCCAACCTGACAGACTCACGTCTGTTGAGATCACAGTCCAGGTTGGACGAACAAAAGAAGCCCCTTGGACTAAACGATGGTGATCTATCCACCACGTCAGAGAGTGTCGTACATTGGGATTTAAGGATATTAATTGTGATATCTTTGTATAATCCCTGCACCACTGGTTCAGCATACAAAGCTGAAGAGGTCACATGTGAAAACGAGCAAAGGGGATCTCGTCCGATGCAGCAGTCATGAGACCTAGAATTTCCATGCACAAAGCTACCGAAGGGAATGATTGAGACTGAAGGTTTCGACAGGCTGAAACCAATTTCAGACGTCTCTTTTCTGTTAGAGACAAGGTCAAGGACACTGAATCTATTTGAAAACCCAAAAAGGTTACCTTTGTCTGAGGAATCAACAAACTCTTTGGTGAATTGATCCTCCAACCATGTCATTGAAAAAACGACACAAGTTGATTCGTATGAGATTCTGAAGAATGTGAAGACTGAGCAAGTACCAAGATATCGTCCAAATAAGGAAATACCGCAATACCCTGTTCTCTGATTACAGAGAGAAGGGCACCGAGAACCTTTGAAAAGATCCTTGGAGCTTTTGCTAGGCCAAACGGAAGGGCCACAAACTGTCTAGAAAAGAGAATCTCAGAAACTGATAGTGATCTGGATGAATTGGAATATGAAGATATGCATCCTGTAAATCTATTGTGGACATATAATGCCCTTGCTGAACAAAAGGCAGAATAGTCCTTATAGTTACCATTTTGAATGTTGGTATCCTTACATAACGATTCAATATTTTTAGATCCAGAACTGGTCTGAAGGAATTCTCCTTCTTTGGTACAATGAATAGATTTGAGTAAAACCCCAGACCCCGTTCCAGAACTGGAACTGGCACAATTACCCCAGCCAACTCTAGATCTGAAACACATTTCAGAAACGCCTGAGCCTTCACTCGGTTTATTGGAATGCGAGAGAGAAAAAAATCTTCCCGCAGGCGGCCTTACCTTGAAACCTATTCTGTACCCTTGTGAAACAATGTTCTGAATCCAAAGACTGTGAATCAAATTGATCCAAATATCTTTGAAAAATCGTAACCTGCCCCCTACCAGCTGTGCTGGAATGAGGGCCGCACCTTCATGTGGACTTGGGAGCTGGCTTTGACTTTCTAAAAGGCTTGGATTTATTCCAGACTGGAGAAGGTTTCCAAACGGAAACCGTTCCTTTAGGGGAAGGGTCAGGCTTCTGTTCCTTATTCTGACGAAAGGAACGAAAACGATTAGCAGCCCTGTATTTACCTTTAGATTTTTTTCTCCTGAGGCAAAAAAGTTCCTTTCCCCCCAGTAACAGTTGAAATAATAGAATCCAACTGAGAACCAAATAATTTATTACCTTGGAAAGAAAGAGAAAGCAAAGTTCACTTAGAAGTCATATCTGCATTCCAAGTTTTAAGCCATAAAGCTCTTCTAGCTAAAATAGCTAAAGACATATACCTGACATCAATTCTAATGATATCAAAGATGGCATCACAAATAAAGTTATTAGCATGTTGAAGAAGTTTAACAATGCTATGAGTATTATGGTCTGAAACTTGTTGCGCTAAAGCCTCCAACCAGAAAGTGGAAGCAGCAGCAACATCAGCCAAAGAAATAGCAGGTCTAAGAAGATTACCTGAACATAAATAAGCTCTCCTTAGAAAGGATTCAAGCTTCCTATCTAAAGGATCCTTAAAGGAAGTACTATCCGCCGTAGGAATAGTAGTACGTTTAGCAAGAGTAGAGATAGCCCCATCAACTTTAGGGATTTTGTCCCAAAACTCTAATCTATCAGATGGCACAGGGTACAATTTCTTAAACCTTTGAGAAGGAGTAAATGAAGTACCCAGATTATTCCATTCCCTAGAAATTACTTCATAAATAGCATCAGGGACAGGAAAAACTTCTGGAATAACTATATGAGGTTTGAAAACCGAATTTAAACGCTTAGTAGATTTAGTATCAAGAGGACTCCTCCATATCTAATGCAATTAACACTTCTTTAAGTAAAGAACGAATAAATTCCATTTTAAATAAATATGAAGATTTATCAGTGTCAATATCTGAGACAGAATCTTCTGAACCAGATAAATCCTCATCAGAAACAGACAAGTCAGAATGATGACGGTCACTTAAAAATTCATCTGAAATATGAGAAGTTTTAAAAGACCTTTTACGTTTACTGGAAGGAGGAATAACAGACAGAGCCTTCCTAATAGATTTAGAAACAAATTCTTTTACATTAACAGGAACATCCTGAGCATTAGATGTTGAGGGAACAACAACAGGTAATGGATTATTACTAATGGAAATACTATCTGCATTAGCAAGTTTATCATGACATTCATCACAAACTACAGCCGGAGGAACAGTTACCACAAGTTTACAACAAATGCACTTAACTTTGGTAGAACCAGCATCAGGCAGCGTCTTTCCAGAAGAAGATTCTGATCCAGGGTCAAGTTGAGACATCTTGCAATATGTAATAGAAAAAACTACATATAAAGCAAAATTATCAAATTCCTTAAATGACAGTTTCAGGAATGGGAAAAAATGCCAATGAACAAGCCTCTAGCAACCAGAAGCAAATGAAAAATGAGACTGAAATAATGTGAAAAAAAGGTGGAGACAAGAATGACGCCCACATTTTTTGGCGCCAAAAATGACGCCCACAATATTGGCGCTAAGTACAACGCCTATATTTTTTGGCGCTAAGTATGACGCCACATCCGGTGACGCCGAAAAAAATAACGCCCACATTTTTGGCGCAAAAAAACGTCTGAACACAAAAAACGTCAAAAAAATTACGCAACCAAGAACAACTTCCGCCGTCAAATTAGGGCGCCGGAAATGACTACATTTTTGCGCCAAAAAAAGTCAGCGCCAAAAATGACGCAATAAATTGAAGCATTTTCAGCCCCCGCGAGCCTAACAGCCCACAGGGAAAAAAGTCAATTGAAAAACTTTTAAGGTTTGAAAAAATAATCATTCATATGCATTATCCCAAATAATGAAACTGACTGTCTGAAATAAGGGATACTGATTACCCTGAATCATGGCAAATATAAGTTTAAACACATATATTTAGAACTTTATAAATAAAGTGCTCAACCATAGCTTAAGAGTGTCATAATAAAATAAGACTTACTTACCCCAAGACACTCATCTACATATAGTAGATAGCCAAACCAGTAATGAAACGAGAATCAGTAGAGGTAATGGTATATTAAAGTATATCGTCGATCTGAAAAGGGAGGTAGGAGAAGAAATCTCTACGACCGATAACAGAGTATGACGCCACATCCGGTGACGCCGAAAAAAATAACGCCCACATTTTTGGCGCAAAAAAACGTCTGAACACAAAAAACGTCAAAAAAATTACGCAACCAAGAACAACTTCCGCCGTCAAATTAGGGCGCCGGAAATGACTAAATTTTTGCGCCAAAAAAAGTCAGCGCCAAAAATGACGCAATAAATTGAAGCATTTTCGGCCCCCGCGAGCCTAACAGCCCACAGGGAAAAAAGTCAATTGAAAAACTTTTAAGGTTTGAAAAAATAATCATTCATATGCATTAGGAGAAGAAATCTCTACGACCGATAACAGAGAACCTATGAAATAGATCCCGTAGAAGGAGACCATGGTATTCAAATAGGCAATACTCTCTTCACATCCCTCTGACATTCACTGCACTCTGAGAGGAAAACATAATTTATGTAAGAACTTACCTGATAAATTCATTTCTTTCATATTAGCAAGAGTCCATGAGCTAGTGACGTATGGGATATACATTCCTACCAGGAGGGGCAAAGTTTCCCAAACCTTAAAATGCCTATAAATACACCCCTCACCACACCCACAATTCAGTTTAACGAATAGCCAAGAAGTGGGGTGATAAGAAAAAAGTGCGAAAGCATATAAAATAAGGAATTGGAATAATTGTGCTTTATACAAAAAAATCATAACCACCACAAAAAAGGGCGGACCTCATGGACTCTTGCTAATATGAAAGAAATGAATTTATCAGGTAAGTTCTTACATAAATTATGTTTTCTTTCATGTAATTAGCAAGAGTCCATGAGCTAGTGACGTATGGGATAATGACTACCCAAGATGTGGATCTTTCCACACAAGAGTCACTAGAGAGGGAGGGATAAAATAAAGACAGCCAATTCCTGCTGAAAATAATCCACACCCAGAATAAAATTTTAATGAAAAAACATAAGCAGAAGATTCAAACTGAAACCACTGCCTGAAGTACGTTTCTACCAAAAACTGCTTCAGAAGAAGAAAACACATCAAAATGGTAGAATTTAGTAAAAGTATGCAAAGAGGACCAAGTTGCTGTTTTGCAAATCTGATCAACCGAAGCTTCATTCTTAAACGCCCAGGAAGTAGAAACTGACCTAGTAGAATGAGCTGTAATCCTTTGAGGCGGAGTGTTACCCGACTCAACATAGGCATGATGAAATAAAGATTTCAACCAAGATGCCAAAGAAATGGCAGAAGCTTTCTGGTCTTTTCTAGAACCGGAAAAGATGACAAATAGACTAGAAGTCATTCGGAAAGACTTAGTAGCTTCAACATAATAATACAAAGCTCTAACAGCATCCAAAAAATGCAATGATTTCTCCTTAGAATTCATAGGATTAGGACATAATGAAGGAACCACAATTTCTCTACTAATGTTGTTAGAATTCACAACCTTAGGTAAAAAATTCAAAAGAAGTTCGCAGCACCGCCTTATCCTGATGCAAAATCAGAAAAGGAGACTCACAAAAAAGAGTAGATAATTCAGAGATTCTTCTGGCAGAAGAGATGGCCAAAAGAAACAAAACTTTCCAAGAAAGTAATATAACGACCAAAGAATGCATGGGTTCAAAAGGAGAAGCTTGAAGAGCCCCCAGAACCAAATTCAAACTCCAAAGAGGAGAAATTGACTTAATGACAGGTTTTATACAAACCAAAGCTTGTACAAAACAATGAATATCAGGAAGATTAGCAATCCTTCTATGAAAAAGAACAGAAAGAGCAGAGATTTGTCTTTCAAGAAACTTGCGGACAAACCTTTATCTAAACCATCCTGAAGAAATATAAGTCTTCCAGACTCTATAATATATCTCTCTAGATACAGATTTACGAGCCTGTCACATAGTATCAATCACAGAGTCAGAGAAACCTCTTTGACCAAGAATCAAGCGTTCAAACTCCACACCTTAAAATTAAGGTTTTGAGATCCTGATGGAAAAAAGAACCTTGAGACAGAAAGACTGATCTTAACGGAAGAGTCCACAGCTGGCAAGAGGCCATCCGGACAAGATCCGCATACCAAAACCTGTGAGGCCATGCTGGAGCTACCAGCAGGACAAACGAGCATTCCTTTAGAATATTAAGAATACCCTTGGAAGAAGAACTAGAGGCGGAAAGATATAGGCAGGATGACACTTGTAAGGAAGAGATAATGCATCCACTGCCTCCGCCCGAGGATCCCTGGATCCGGACAGATACCAGGGAAGTTTCTTGTTTAGATGAGAAACCATCAGATCTATTTCTGAGAGTTCCCACATTTGAACAATCTGAGGAAATACCTCTGGGTGAAGACCATTCGCCCAGGTGCAACGTTTGGCGACTGAGATAATCCGCTTTCCAATTGTCCATACCTGGGATATGAACCGCAGAGATTAGACAGGAGCTGGATTCCGCCCAAACCAAAATTCGAGATACTTCTTTCATAGCCAGAGGACTGTGAGTCCCTCCTTGATGATTGATGTATGCCACAGTTGTGACATTGTCTATCTGAAAACAAATGAACAACTCTCTCTTCAGAAGAGGCCAAGACTGAAGAGCTCTGAAATTGCACGGAGTTCCAAATATTGATCGGAAATCTCACCTCCTGAGATTCCCAAACTCCTTGTGCCGTCAGATACCCCTACACAGCTCCCCAACCTGTAAGACTTGCATCTGTTGAGATTATAGTCCAGGTCGGAAGAACAAAGAAGCCCCCTGAACTAAACGATGGTGATCTGACCACCATGTCAGAGAGTGTCGTATAATCGGTTTAAAGATATTAATTGAGATATCTTTGAGTAATCCCTGCACCATTGGTTCAGCATACAGAGCTGAAGAGGTCGCATGTGAAAACGAGCAAAGGAGATCGCATTTGATGCGGCAGTCCTAAGACCTAAAATTTCCATGCATAAGGCTACCAAAGGGAATGATTGTGACTGAAGGTTTTGACAAGCTGATATCAATGTTAAACTTCTCTTGTCTGACAAGGACAGAGTCATAGACACTGAATCTATTCTAGAAACCTAAAAAGGTTACACTTGTCTGAGGAATCAATGAACTGATTGTTAAATTGATCCTCCAACCATGAACTTGAAGAAACAACACAAGTCGATTCGTATGAGATTCTTCGAAAATGAGAAGACTGAGCAAGTACCCAGATATTGTCCAATAAGGAAATACCAAAAAAACCCTGTTCTCTGATTACAGAAAGAAGGGCACCGAGAACCTTTGAAAGAAATTCTTGGAACTGAGGCTAGGCCAAACGGTAGAGCCACAAAACTGGTAATGCTTGTCTAAAAAGAGAATCTCAGACACAAAAAGTGATCTGGATGAATCGGAATATGTAGATACACATCCTGTAAATCTATTGTAGACATATAATGCCCTTGCTAAACAAAAGGCAGGACAGTCCTACAGTAACCATCTTGAATGTTGGTATCCTTACATAACGATTCAATATTGATAGATCCAAAACTGGTCTGAAGGAATTGACCTTCTTTAGTACAATGAAGAGATAAAATAAAACCCCAGCCCCTGTTCCAGAACTGGAACTGGCATAATTACTCCAGCCAACTCTAAATCTGAAACATATTTCAGAAATGCTGAGCCTTTGCTGTGTTAACTGGGACACGGGAAAGAAAAAAATCTCTTAGCAGGAGGCCTTAACTGAAGCCAATTCTGTACCTTTCTGAAACAATGTTCTGAAACCAGAAATTGAGAACGGAATTGATCAAAATTTCTTTGAAGAAAACGTAATCTGCCTCATACCAGCTGAGCTGGAATAAGGTCCGCACCTTCATGGGTACTTAGGAGCTGGCTATAGGTTTTCTAAAAGGCTTGGATATATTCCAAACTGGAAATAGTTTCCAAACTGATACCGCTCCTGAGAATGAAGGATCAGGCTTTTGTTCCTTATTGTGAGGAAAGGAACGAAATGATCATTAGACCTAAATTTACCTTAGATTTTTTATCCTTTGGTAAAAAAGTTCCCTTCCTTCCAGAAACAGTTGAAATAATAATTTATTACCCTGAAAAGAAAGGGAAAGCAAAGTTGACTTAGAAGACATATCAGTATTCCAAGTTTAATCCATAAAGCTGTTCTAGCTAAAATAGCTAGAGACATATACCTGACATCAACTCTAATGATATCAAAAGATGGTATCACCAATAAAATTATTAGCATGTTATAGAATAATAATAATGCTATAAAATTATGATCTGTTACTTGTTGCGCTAAAGCTTCTAACCAAAAAGTTGAAGCTGCAGCAACATCCGCTAAAAATATAGCAAGTCTAAGAAGATTACCTGAACATAAGTAAGCTTTTCTTAGAAAGGATTCAATTTTTCCTATCTAAAGGATCCCTAAATGAATTACTATCTGCCGTAGGAATAGTAGCACATTTAGCAGGAGTAGAGACAGCCCCATAACCTTAGGGATTTTGTCCCAAAAAAACTCTAATCTGTCAGATGGCACAGGATAAAATTGCTTAAACGTTTAGAAGGAGTAAAAGAATTACCCAAATTATTCCATTCCCTGGAAATTACTTCAGAAATAGCATCAGGGAGATTAAACACTTCTGGAATAACTACAGGAGATTTAAAAACCTTATTTAAACGTTTAGATTTAGAATCAAGAGGACCAGAATCCTCTATTTCTAATGCAATTAATAATTCTTTAAATAAAGAACGAATAAATTCCATCTTGAACAAATACAAAGATTTATCAGCATCAACCTCTGAGACAGAAACCTCTGAACCAGAAGAACCATTATCAGTATCAGAATGATTATGTTCATTTAAAAATTCATCTGAAAAAAGAGAAGTTTTAAAAGACTTTTATGTAAACTAGAAGGAGAAATAACAGACATAGCCTTCTTAATGGATTTAAAAAATAAAATCTCTTAAGTTTATCAGGAACACTCTGAAAATTAGATGTTGACGGAACAGCAACAGGTAATGTAACAGTACTAAAGGAAATTTTATCTGCATTAATAAGTTTGTCATGACATGCAATACAAACAACAGCTGGAGAAACAGATACCAAAAATTATAGCAGATACACTTAGCTTGGTAGCTCCAGCAGTAGACAGCGATTTTCCTGTAGTATCTTCTGACTCAGATGCAACGTGAGACATCTTGCAATATGTAAGAGAAAAAACAACATATAAAGCAAAATTGATCAAATTCCTTAAATGACAGTTTCAGGAATGGGAAAAAATGCCAAAGAACAAGCTTCTAGCAACCAGAAGCACTGAAAAAATAAGACTTAAATAATGTGGAGACAAAAGCGACGCCCTTATTTTTTAGCGCCAAATAAGACGCCCACATTATTTGGCGCCTAAATGCTTTTGGCGCCAAAAATGACGCCACATCCGGAACGCCGACATTTTTGGCGCAAAATAACGTCAAAAAATGAAGCAACTTCCGGCGACACGTATGACGCCGGAAACGGAAAAGAATTTTTGCGCCAAAAAAGTCCGCGCCAAGAATGACGCAATAAAATGAAGAATTTTCAGCCCCCGCGAGCCTAACAGCCCACAGGAAAAACAGAGTCAAATTTTTGAAGGTAAGAAAAAAATGATTAATTCAAATGCATTATCCCAAATATGAAACTGACTGTCTGAAAATAAGGAAAGTTGAACATTCTGAGTCAAGGCAAATAAATGTTTGAATACATATATTTAGAACTTTATAAACAAAGTGCCCAACCATAGCTTAGAGTGTCACAGAAAATAAGATTTACTTACCCCAGGACACTCATCTACATGTTTGTAGAAAGCCAAACCAGTACTGAAACGAGAATCAGCAGAGGTAATGGTATATATAAGAGTATATCGTCGATCTGAAAAGGGAGGTAAGAGATGAATCTCTACGACCGATAACAGAGAACCTATGAAATAGACCCCGTAGAAGGAGATCACTGCATTCAAATAGGCAATACTCTCCTCACATCCCTCTGACATTCACTGCACGCTGAGAGGAAAACCGGGCTCCAACTTGCTGCGGAGCGCATATCAACGTAGAATCTAGCACAAACTTACTTCACCACCTCCATCGGAGGCAAAGTTTGTAAAACTGAATTGTGGGTGTGGTGAGGGGTGTATTTATAGGCATTTTAAGGTTTGGGAAACTTTGCCCCTCCTGGTAGGAATGTATATCCCATACGTCACTAGCTCATGGACTCTTGCTAATTACATGAAAGAAAACTGGGCTCCAGCCTGCTGCGAAGCGCATATCAACGAAGAATCTAGCACAAACTTACTTCACCACCTAAAACTGAATTGTGGGTGTGGTGAGGGGTGTATTTATAGGCATTTTGAGGTTTGGGAAACTTTGCCCCTCCTGGTAGGAATGTATATCCCATACGTCACTAGCTCATGGACTCTTGCTAATTACATGAAAGAAATTAAACTACCATAATCCCCAACTACAACACCCCTAAACTCTAATTGAAAAAAAAAAAAGCTACTTACTCCCTAACCACCATAACCCCTAACGCATATATACCCCCGTGCTATTAACATCTTATCTAACACCCATCAACAATCCCTCTGCTATTGAAACTTAAGCTATCATACATCCAAGCACTTCAGCCACTAGAAGAAATCTTTGTTTAAAAGACCTTTATTCTCATTTAGTTGGGTCCAAAAGTTTACAGGAACGTTTCGAACCTACAATAGGCTTTTAGTCATGTACATGACTAAGAGCCTATTGTAGGTTCGAAATGTTGTCCCTGTATTGAATTGAATTTTCAATGACCATTACTATTGGATGATTTGAATAAATTAGTCAATAAGAATAAAAAAACAACAATTACATGTAATAGCAACTCTATAGAAACTGACTTTGAGGGTAGAGAGCAAAGTTGCATGCTGCAAGCAATCTGTATGACAACCTATTATCTAGCACTTAGACTTTTTTTCTAAAAACAAATTCTAACAGCAGAAAATACAATTTTAATAACTGATGTAATCCTTATCTTCGCATAAAAAATACAAGATCATAAGTTTATTCTGTTTTTGCAACTTCCTCTCTCTACTGCTTCATCTATAGTGATCTTGAAAGCCTCTTCCAGTAGAGTCCAATATATAACACGTTTTAAATGATTGCTACCTGAAATTGCTTTCTTGTTTACACATGTTGCTCATGCACATTATGTGACATGATTTGTGTTTGATTTGCCTTCTGTTTTCATGACTTCTATGCAGCTTCTAAGTTAATTCCCATGGTGCACTGCTATAACAGATCATTCATGAATTCAATTTTCTTTGAGTGAAACAACTCAGTAGCAACTGTAAGATGCCCTCAGAAGCGGATCTACTTCAGTCGACATTACAGAGTGTACAATCTATACTCATACTTTTATTTGTTACTATTTGTGGGAGGTGATTTATAATTATTTTCTACAACTTCATATCTGTTACCAAGGGCCCCAGGAACAGATATGATTAGAAAAATACTATCAGAATAAGTAATTTTACTTATAAAGCTAATTTGAACGTTATCCAACTTTCATATTGCACATTATTCTAATTGTTTTACACTGCAGTCATTTTTCCTAACACATTTGTAAATGCATAACGCACAATGTAAAAGAAACGTTTCCACATCAAGGATAGAGCTTTTATTATACTTTCTTATACCCAGACTGCATCACACAGTCACTTCTGCATTAACTGTTTTGCTTAGTCATTTTATAAAATCATTGCAAATGATTTCTTCGCTATATTTACCTTTGCAGAATTTAAGTATATGAAAATGATAGATATTGATATATTATCTTTTATTAGGAAATAATATGGTTAATTGTATAATTCTGATATAGCATACGTTTGCTAATTATCAAATGGTTTTATGATTGCATATTCTTTTATTTTTATTATTGATTCACTATTGCAAATAAATTGCATTTTCACGAGCTAAGTAGACTTTGTGGGCATGGGCAAGAGCTTGGTAAGATTATTAATTTGAGTGCTGTCTATTGACTATTCAGAGTGCAAATGTATGTGTTTATATAGTGTGGGGGAAGCGTAAATACCATTACACAATATTCCTATTTTGTAGAGACGTATTATGACACTATATGGCAGCAGTGTTTGCAACAATGTATAACATTTTATTTATCATTCTTTACTGTTTCATCCCATCTCTACTTGGAATTGTTTGTTTAGTTGCTGGAGTCTAAAAAAAGAGCTTGTGCAAACAAACAATTACAAAAGGACAGCTAATCATATTGAAGGAGTGTGAACAGCAAACTTTTGAGGCAGCAGTGCCTCCTGAACAAGTTCACAGCTTATATATGCATGAGTAAGAAGCTGGATGATGGCTGTCATCTACTGACCATTTGAAAATGTTATTTTCTTTTTATTATGCATTTGTTGAGTATGGTATTCTACAGTATTTAATGGCTCTTGTTCTGAGCACCTCATTTGTGTAAAAACACCACAAGCACGGTGCAATCTATCAATATAGAGTTGTGCTGCATTTACCCATTGTATTTTATATTACTTTAGACTTCAGGTTTTGCCCTTTAACTACTTTCCATTTTGTGTTTTCATGCATTTAGATTTTTATATACAGCAGTGTATTTAGGATTGTAAAAAGAAAAAAAAACATACAGCAGTATGGTAATAGAGTGCGCCAAAGAGGTTCCGGTGAAGGCTTATTGGAAGATCAAACAAATTGATCTAGGCTCTATAGTGAAGCAGTGCAAAACTAAAAACAAATGTTAAAAATTGTAATATAAAAGTCACGGAGTGTGACAAGATTTTGATACAAAAAATGCGTGGTGTGTGATAGTGAAGTGAATTCTTGTGCATAAAAAGATGATGTAACCAATAAAAATAGCGACAATAATTAAAAATTGTAATAAATGGTGACAATACCATTCAAATGCATAAACAATAAAATAGCAACAATTTGTAAGAAATGCTTATCGTGCAAAAAAGTCCCAAGAGGTGCTGATGGGTGATAACTCAGGCCGTCAGTGTCTCTGAGGATTATATGGAGATTTTTGTCGCAATGATGATGTTTAAAGTGCAGCAGGCAGCTGGTCTTGGAACTGTCTGATCAAAACAGGATATCTAGAAATTGAACAAAAGAAGACAGCGCCTCATAGTGCAAGTAAGTTCCGGAAAGATGGGGTCACAATAGGAGACAACAAATGTAGATATACTCACAAGAGAATTGGCACTCTTATATAAAGAAGTGCGAATGGGCAGGCTGACGTTTTTGCAGCAGTCAGTACGCTGTAAGCAGGTGGTATCCAAACTTCCAAGGATGCAGCTGTGGGCTCTCCTCCACAGATTGAGAAGGGATCGTCTGGGGCCGTGCTGTATTGAAAACAAGCAGCTTTTCCCTGCGTGCAGCAAACACTTAGAACTACTGTTCAGGATAATCACTCCATGGTAAAATGGAGGAGGTAAACACTGTCTGGACAGTAACCAAATAACTTGGCAAAATAATAAGAATTGGCACTCTCAGGTTCATATAATTTAGTTAGGAAAGTTTTTTATTGTGTTATTTGTATTTTTATACAATTTGTTTTGACACTGTTACATTATAGATTTGTTTACAATGTATCATAGCCCAGGATTGGCCTGACACTGACCAATGAAATGCCTTGGCACCCTTTTTAAATTTGTTTTTGCTAACCTCATGTGTAATACATTTTACTTGATGAAACGGCCAGGAGCTTGTGGCCGAAAAATGCGTTTAAAGCTCATGCAATAAATGTTCTTATCCTTTTTTATCCAAGCCTGATTCTTTCTGGCTTCTTATTATTTTGTTAAAGTAATAGACGATAGTGATTATCTATTCAGTTGGGCAGAACTAAGCTCAAGTTTAAAAAAACTTATCCCAACGGTTTTGAGTGTAATTAGATCCAAAAATAGGTGGCGCAAGTTAATGCAATTCTGACTTTAGTGGTATAATTTAGTCTCCCTGTGGGTCCAATAATGTTCTCACTACACAACGTGCTAGGTTATGTGGAAAAGTAGGTTAAGTCCCTCTGGGACAATACAAATAAAATTCTCTAAACTCAAGTTCCACAATACAAACAAGTATTTATTGAATAAAGATTTTTAAAAATATATGAGATTTGATATAGCGGTCTATTCACATATTAAGATACTGTATACTATACAATTGTAAAACACCGGTGTTGTTCCATAAACAAAAAAGCTATAAAGAACTAAAAATAAAATAGTACAAACAAGCGGGTATGTATGCAAGATAAAAACAAGATAAAAAAGGGGGACTCCTATACCTCTAAGCAAAGGACTGGCAGTTAAAAAACATATGTGAATACATAAATGAATACATGCACCATGTGTCTAGTGTCCGTTAAATCAGCATAAATACTGCACAGGTATTAAAGGGTTTCACAAGTATTTAACAGTTCCTTATAGGCTCTTATTCTGGCAAACAGGGGTTGCTATTCTTCCGTCACTAGTATCGTATGTGGAAACAAATGTGACAGATGTAGCCTATTGCAGTATTTCAGATTCACAGCTAATAATAAGTTGCTGTAATATTAGTTCTTAAGTTTCAGCGTCTCTGTTATTTGACCAGAGGTAAATTACATACGGTTTCTCGCTGAGTGTAGGGATTCCTTCCTTCGAACAGTGCACTGTTGACGTCTTCCTTCTGCTATACAGAAAAAGCCGGTGGAGTGCTATATCCCTTAGCCTCCGTTTACCAGCGGTGTTAGTAATTATCTCCTCGGATTGCCGCTTCCCCAGTAGCGGGCCTTGGTAGTGATTTTGTGAGCTCCGATCCACAGCTTACTTCTGTCTTTGTGAGTGTTTAACCCAGACTCGGTCTTTGCTTTCACCGGTCTCCTCACTGTTATCACAGCCGACAAAGTCCTCCTCTGGAGCTAAGTTGTTTGGCTCACTTCAAGTGATCAGGTTTCAACGCGTTTCGGCGTTACGCCTTTCTCAAGATACCTGATTGAACCACCTGTTGCCTTTTTATCTAAGTCTCCCATGCTTCATCGCTTCAGCTTAACCCTTTATGTTCCTGTTTTTAATCAATTTGTTTAAAGTTTTTCATAATCTTAGTTCTCATGTAGTCCTTTGTGAAACATTTTCTTAAAATTATTTAATTTATTATTAAAAACATTATGGCCTCATGGTTTGTTTCACCATATAAGACATCACAGAAAAATAATTAATTCATAAATTTAGTGCTTATATTTACAAATAATCTTCATTCTTTTTTATCCTTTGCTTAACTTAATACAAGGAAACTTGCTATAGAGAAATGTTATTAAAATCTTTAGATTTTCCTAAGAAGTCAATCTTTGCAGTTCATGTTAATTAGAAGAATGCATATATATGTTTAATTTTGTACTATCCAAGCTTGTATATCTAGTATATATTATATGTGGAGCATACTATATGTGCATAGCATTTGCCTATACGATTGTGTATTTTTGTTGTACATATGCAATGAGGTGATCTCCACCTAATATGTACGGATATTTAGTATCTAGAAGTTCTAATAACAAATTAAAAAAAATAAACAGATGTAAAAATATTAAACAGATGTAAAAATATATATTGGTTAGTTGGTACCCATGGTGTACCTACAACAGATGGCTCTTATTGTTATATATTACTGACAATGTATATGTCAGCAATATATAACAATAAGAGCCATCTGTTGTAGGTACACCATGGGTGCCAACTAACCAATATATATTTTTACATCTGTTTAATATTTTTACATCTGTTTAATTTTTTTATTTTTTATTAGAACTTCTAGATACTAAATATCCGTACATATTAGGTGGAGATCACCTCATTGCATATGTACAACAAAAATACACAATCGTGTAGGCAAATGCTATGCACATATAGTATGCTCCACATACAGTATAATATATACTAGATATACAAGCTTTGATAATACAAAATTAAACATATATATGCATTCTTCTAATTAACATGAACTGCAAAGACTGACTTCTTAGGAAAATCTAAAGATTTTAATAACATTTCTCTATAGCAAGTTTCCTTGTATTAAGTTAAGCAAAGGATAAAAAAGAATGAAGATTATTTGTAAATATGAGCACTAAATATATGAATTAATTATTTTTCTGTGATGTCTTATATGGCGAAACAAACCATGAGGCCATAATGTTTTTAATAATAAATTAAATAATTTGAAGAAAATGTTTCACAAAGGACTACATGAGAACTAAGATTATGAAAAACTTAAACAAATTGTTTAAAAACAGGAATATAAAGGGTTAAGCTGAAGCGATGAAGCATGGGAGACTTAGATAAAAAGGCAACAGGTGGTTCAATCAGGTATCTTGAGAAAGGGGTAACGCCGAAACGCGTAGAAACCTGATCACTTGAAGTGAGAAGTGAGCCAAACAACTTAGCTCCAGAGGAGGACTTTGTCGGCTGTGATAACAGTGAGGAGACCGGTGAAAGCAAAGACCGAGTCTGGGTTAAACACTCACAAAGACAGAAGTAAGCTGTGGATCGGAGCTCACGAAATCACTACCAAGGCCCGCTACTGGGGAAGCGGCAATCCGAGGAGATAATTACTAACACCGCTGGTAAACGGAGGCTAAGGGATATAGCACTCCACCGGCTTTTTCTGTATAGCAGAAGGAAGACGTCAACAGTGCACTGTTCGAAGGAAGGAATCCCTACACTCAGCAAGAAACCGTACGTAATTTACCTCTGGTCAAATAACAGAGACGCTGAAACTTAAGAACTAATATTACAGCAACTTATTATTAGCTGTGAATCTGAAATACCGCAATAGGCTACATCTGTCACATTTGTTTCCACATACGATAGTAGTGACGGAAGAATAGCAACCCCTGTTTGCCAGAATAAGAGCCTATAAGGAACTGTTAAATACTTGTGAAACCCTTTAATACCTGTGCAGTATTTATGCTGATTTAACAGACACTAGACACATGGTGCATGTATTCATTTATGTATTCACATATGTTTTTTAACTGCCAGTCCTTTGCTTAGAGGTATAGGAGTCCCCCTTTTTTATCTTGTTTTTATCTTGCATACATACCCGCTTGTTTGTACTATTTTATTTTTAGTTCTTTATAGCTTTTTTGTTTATGGAACAACACCGGTGTTTTACAATTGTATAGTATACATTATCTTAATATGTGAATAGACCGCTATATCAAATCTCATATATTTTTAAAAATCTTTATTCAATAAATACTTGTTTGTATTGTGGAACTTGAGTTTAGAGAATTTTATTTGTATTGTCCCAGAGGGACTTAACCTACTTTTCCACATAACCTAGCACATTGTGTAGTGAGAACATTATTGGACCCACAGGGAGACTAAATTTACATTCATACCACTAAAGTCAGAATTGCATTAACTTGCACCACCTATTTTTGGATCTTCTTATTATTTTGCCAAGTAATTTGGTTATTGTCAAGACAGTGTTTACCTCCTCAATTTTACCGTGGAGTGATTATCCTGAACAGTAGTTCTAAGTGTTTGCTGCACGCAGGGAAAAGCTGCTTGTTTTCAATACAGCATGGCCCCAGATGATCCCTTCTCAATCTGTGGAGAAGAGCCCACAGCTGCATCCTTGGAAGTTTGGATACCACCTGCTTACAGCGTACTGACTGCTGCAAAAACGTCAGCCTGCCCATTCGCACTTCTTTATATAAGAGTGCCAATGCTCTTGTGAGTATATCTACATTTGTTGTCTCCTATTGTGACCCCATCTTTCCGGAACTTACTTGCACTATGAGGCGCTGTCTTCTTTTGTTCAAAATTTAGGATTGTGATCTGATGGTGCTTTGAATATTTCTGTGTAACTTTAAAAAAACATAATTTATGCTTACCTGATAAATTTATTTCTCTTGTAGTGTATCCAGTCCACGGATCATCCATTACTTGTGGGATATTCTCCTTCCCAACAGGAAGTTGCAAGAGGATCACCCACAGCAGAGCTGCTATATAGCTCCTCCCCTCACTGCCATATCCAGTCATTCGACCGAAACAAGACGAGAAAGGAGAAACCATAGGGTGCAGTGGTGACTGTAGTTTAATTAAAATTTAGACCTGCCTTAAAAGGACAGGGCGGGCCGTGGACTGGATACACTACAAGAGAAATAAATTTATCAGGTAAGCATAAATTATGTTTTCTCTTGTTAAGTGTATCCAGTCCACGGATCATCCATTACTTGTGGGATAGCAATACCAAAGCTAAAGTACACGGATGATGGGAGGGACAAGGCAGGAACTTAAACGGAAGGAACCACTGCCTGTAGAACCTTTCTCCCAAAAAACAGCCTCCGAAGAAGCAAAAGTGTCAAATTTGTAAAATTTTGAAAAGGTGTGAAGCGAAGACCAAGTCGCAGCCTTGCAAATCTGTTTAACAGAGGCCTCATTTTTAAAGGCCCAGGTGGAAGCCACAGCTCTAGTAGAATGAGCTGTAATCCTTTCAGGGGGCTGCTGTCCAGCAGTCTCATAGGCTAAGCGTATTATGCTCCGAAGCCAAAAGGAGAGGTTGCCGAAGCTTTTTGACCTCTCCTCTGTCCAGAGTAAACGACAAACAGGGCAGATGTTTGACGAAAATCTTTAGTAGCCTGTAAGTAAAACTTCAAGGCACGGACTACGTCCAGATTATGCAAAAGACGTTCCTTCTTTGAAGAAGGATTAGGACACAATGATGGAACAACAATCTCTTGATTGATATTCCTGTTAGAAACCACCTTAGGTAAAAACCCAGGTTTGGTACGCAGAACTACCTTGTCTGAATGAAAAATCAGATAAGGAGAATCACAATGTAAGGCAGATAACTCAGAGACTCTTCGAGCCAAGGAAATAGCCATCAAAAACAGAACTTTCCAAGATAAAAGTTTAATATCAATGGAATGAAGGGGTTCAAACGGAACTCCCTGAAGAACTTTAAGAACCAAGTTTAAGCTCCACGGGGAGCAACAGTTTTAAACACAGGCTTAATCCTATCCAAAGCCTGACAAAATGCCTGGACGTCTGGAACTTCTGCCAGACGCTTGTGCAAAAGAATAGACAGAGCAGAGATCTGTCCTTTTAAAGAACTAGCTGATAAGCCTTTGTCCAAACCCTCTTGGAGAAAGGACAATATCCTAGGAATCCTAACCTTACTCCATGAGTAACTCTTGGATTCACACCAATATATTTACGCCATATCTTATGGTAGATGTTCCTGGTGACAGGCTTCCGAGCCTGTATTAAGGTATCAATGACTGACTCAGAGAAGCCACGCCTTGATAGAATCAAGCGTTCAATCTCCATGCAGTCAGTCTCAGAGAAATTAGATTTGGATGATTGAAAGGACCTTGTATTAGAAGGTCCTGCCTCAGAGGCAGAGTCCATGGTGGAAGAGATGACATGTCCACTAGGTCTGCATACCAGGTCCTGCGTGGCCACGCAGGCACTATCAGAATCACAGATGCTCTCTCCTGTTTGATTTTGGCAATCAGTCGAGGGAGCAGAGGAAACGGTGGAAACACATAGGCCAGGTTGAAGAACCAAGGAGCTGCTAGAGCATCTATCAGCGTTGCTCCCGGGTCCCTGGACCTGGTTCCGTAACAAGGAAGCTTGGCGTTCTGGCGAGACGCCATGAGATCCAGTTCTGGTTTGCCCCAAAGATGGACCAGTTGAGCAAACACCTCCGGATGGAGTTCCCACTCCCCCGGATGAAAAGTCTGATGACTTTGAAAATCCGCCTCCCAGTTCTCTACGCCTGGGATGTGGATCGCTGACAGGTGGCAAGAGTGAGACTCTGCCCAGCAAATTATCTTTGAGACTTCTAACATCGCTAGGGAACTTCTGGTTCCCCCTTGATGGTTGATGTAAGCCACAGTCGTGATGTTGTCCGACTGAAATCTGATGAACCTCAGTGTTGCTAACTGAGGCCAAGCTAGAAGAGCATTGAATATTGCTCTTAACTCCAGAATATTTATTGGGAGGAGTTTCTCCTCCTGAGCCCACGATCCCTGAGCCTTCAGGGAGTTCCAGACTGCGCCCCAACCTAGAAGGCTGGCATCTGTTGTTACAATCGTCCAATCTGGCCTGCAAAAGGTCATACCCTTGGACAGATGGACCCGAGAAAGCCACCAGAGAGTCTCTGGTCTCTTGATCCAGATTTAGTAGAGGGGACAAATCTAAGTAATCCCCATTCCACTGATTTAGCATGCATAATTGCAGCGGTATGAGATGCAGGCGCGCAAATGGCACTATGTCCATTGCCGCTACCATTAAGCCGATTACTTCCATGCACTGAGCCACTGACAGGCGTGGAATGGAATGAAGGACACGGCAAGCATTTAGAAGTTTTGATAACCTGGACTCCGTCAGGTAAATTTTCATCTCTACAGAATCTAAAAGAGTCCCTAGGAAGGAGACTCTTGTGAGTGGTGATAGAGAACTCTTTTCCACGTTCACTTTCCACCCATTCGACCTCAGAAATGCCAGAACTATCTCTGTATGAGACTTGGCAATTTGAAAGCTTAACGCCTGTATCAGGATGTCGTCTAGATATGGAGCCACCGCTATGCCTCGCGGTCTTAGAAAAGCCAGAAGTGAGCCCAGAACCTTTGTAAAAATTCTCGGGGCAGTGGCCAACCCGAAGGGAAGAGCTACAAATTGGTAATGCCTGTCTAGAAAGGCAAACCTTAGGAACCGATGATGATTTTTGTGAATCGGTATGTGAAGGTAGGCATCCTTTAAGTCCACTGTGGTCATGTACTGACCCTCTTGGATCATGGGTAGGATGGTCCGAATAGTTTCCATTTTGAATGATGGAACTCTGAGGAATTTGTTTAAGATCTTTAGATCCAAGATTGGTCTGAAGGTTCCCTCTTTCTTGGGAACCACAAACAGATTTGAATAAAATCCCTGTCCTTGTTCTGTCCGCGGAACTGGATGGATCACTCCCATTACTAGGAGGTCTTGCACACAGCTTAGGAATGCCTCTTTCTTTATCTGGTTTGCTGATAACCTTGAAAGATGAAATCTCCCTTGTGGAGGAGAAGCTTTGAAGTCCAGAAGATATCCCTGAGATATGATCTCCAACGCCCAGGGATCCTGAACATCTCTTGCCCACGCCTGGGCGAAGAGAGAAAGTCTGCCCCCCACTAGATCCGTTTCTGGATAGGGGGCCGTTCCTTCATGCTGTCTTGGGGGCAGCAGCAGGCTTTCTGGCCTGCTTGCCCTTGTTCCAGGACTGGTTAGGTTTCCAGGCCTGTCTGGAATGAGCAACAGTTCCCTCTTGTTTTGAAACGGAGGAAGTTGATGCTGCTCCTGCCTTGAAATTTCGAAAGGCACGAAAATTAGACTGTTTGGCATTTGATTTGGCCCTGTCCTGAGGAAGGGTATGACCCTTGCCTCCAGTAATGTCAGCAATAATTTTCTTCAAGCTAGGCCCGAATAAGGTCTGCCCCTTGAAAGGAATGTTGAGTAATTTAGACTTTGAAGTCACGTCAGCTGACCAGGATTTAAGCCATAGCGCCCTACGCGCCTGGATGGCAAATCCGGAATTCTTAGCCGTTAGTTTAGTCAAATGATCAATGGCATCAGAAACAAATGAGTTAGCTAGCTTAAGCGTTCTAAGCTTGTCAATAATTTCATTCAATGGAGCTGTCTGGATGGCCTCTTCCAGGGCCTCAAACCAGAATGCCGCCGCAGCAGTGACAGGCGCAATGCATGCAAGGGGCTGTAAAATAAAACCTTGTTGAATAAACATTTTCTTAAAGTGATGGTAAACTCTCCCCTTCTTAAAATCAGATCTGGAATGTAAGCGCTATTTTAGATGGGGTTTTATTCATCATGTGCAATGAAGATGCACTATAACTTAGTTTTTAATATAGATATGAAATTCAAATACCCCATGTTACACCACCCACTTCAAAAGTCAATTTTTCTGTCAGCTAAATGATTGAATTACTCTCCAATCAATGCTCTAGCTACAACAAAAGTGCCAGATGGGGAGAGCGCTGATTGGACAACAATTCAATCTGTTAGCTCACAGAAAATTTTACTTTTGAAGTGGGCGGAGGAGCATGCAGTATTTGAATTTCATATCTATATTAAAAAGCATGTTATACTGCATCTTCATTACAGCTAATGAATTAAACTCCATCTAAAATAGCGCTTACATTCCAGATCTGATTTTAAAAAGGGGAGAGTTTACCATCACTTTAAGGTAACCCTCCAATTTTTTATCCATTGGATCTGAAAAAGCACAACTGTCCTCAACCAGGATAGTGGTACGCTTTGCTAAAGTAGAAACTGCTCCCTCCACCTTAGGGACTGTCTGCCATAAGTCCCGTGTAGTGGCGTCTATTGGAAACATTTTTCTAAATATAGGAGGTGGGGAAAAGGGCACACCGGGTCTATCCCACTCCTTGCTAATAATTTCTGTAAGCCTTTTAGGTATAGGAAAAACGTCAGAACACACCGGCACCGCATAGTATCTATCCAGCCTACACAATTTCTCTGGAATTGCAACTGTGTCACAGTCATTCAGAGCAACTAATATCTCCCCAAGCAATACACGGAGGTTCTCAAGCTTAAATTTAAAATTAGAAATCTCTGAATCAGGTTTCCCCGAGTCAGAGATGTCACCCACAGACTGAAGCTCTCCGTCCTCATGTTCTGCATACTGTGACGCAGTATCAGACATGGCTCTAACAGCATTTGCACGCTCTGTATCTCTCCTAACCCCAGAGCTATCGCGCTTGCCTCTTAATTCAGGCAATCTAGATAATACCTCTGACAGGGTAAATATTCATGATTGCAGCCATGTCCTGCAAGGTAATCGCTATGGGCGTCCCTGATGTAATTGGCGCCATATTAGCGTGCGTCCCCTGAGCGGGAGGCGAAGGGTCTGACACGTGGGGAGAGTTAGTCGGCATAACTTCCCCCTCAACAGAACCCTTTGGTGATAATTCTTTTATAGATAAAGACTGATCTTTACTGTTTAAGGTGAAATCAATACATTTAGTACACATTCTCCTATGGGGCTCCACCATGGCTTTCAAACATAATGAACAAGTAGGTTCCTCTGTGTCAGACATGTTTAAACAGACTAGCAGTGAGACTAGCAAGCTTGGAAAACACTTTAAAACAAAGTTTACAAGCAATATAAAAAATGTTACTGCGCCTTTAAGAAACACAAATTTTCCCAAATTTTTAAATAACAGTAAAAAAACATAATTTATGTAAGAACTTACCTGATAAATTCATTTCTTTCATATTAGCAAGAGTCCATGAGCTAGTGACGTATGGGATATACATTCCTACCAGGAGGGGCAAAGTCTCCCAAACCTCAAAATGCCTATAAATACACCCCTCACCACACCCACAATTCAGTTTAACGAATAGCCAAGAAGTGGGGTGATAAAAAAGTGCGAAAGCATATAAAATAAGGAATTGGAATAATTGTGCTTTATAAAAAAATCATAACCACCACAAAAAAAGGGCGGGCCTCATGGACTCTTGCTAATATGAAAGAAATGAATTTATCAGGTAAGTTCTTACATAAATTATGTTTTCTTTCATGTAATTAGCAACAGTCCATGAGCTAGTGACGTATGGGATAATGACTACCCAAGATGTGGATCTTTCCACACAAGAGTCACTAGAGAGGGAGGGATAAAATAAAGACAGCCAATTCCTGCTGAAAATAATCCACACCCAAAATAAAGTTTAACGAAAAACATAAGCAGAAGATTCAAACTGAAACCGCTGCCTGAAGTACTTTTCTACCAAAAACTGCTTCAGAAGAAGAAAATACATCAAAATGGTAGAATTTAGTAAAAGTATGCAAAGAGGACCAAGTTACTGCTTTGCAGATCTGGTCAACCGAAGCTTCATTCCTAAACGCCCAGGAAGTAGATACTGACCTAGTAGAATGAGCTGTAATTCTCTGAGGTGGAATTTTACCCGACTCAACATAGGCAAGATGAATTAAAGATTTCAACCAAGATGCCAAAGAAATGGCAGAAGCTTTCTGGCCTTTCCTAGAACCGGAAAAGATAACAAATAGACTAGAAGTCTTACGGAAAGATTTCGTAGCTTCAACATAATATTTCAAAGCTCTAACAACATCCAAAGAATGCAACGATTTCTCCTTAGAATTCTTAGGATTAGGACATAATGAAGGAACCACAATTTCTCTACTAATGTTGTTGGAATTCACAACTTTAGGTAAAAATTCAAAAGAAGTTCGCAACACCGCCTTATCCTGATGAAAAATCAGAAAAGGAGACTCACAAGAAAGAGCAGATAATTCAGAAACTCTTCTAGCAGAAGAGATGGCCAAAAGGAACAAAACTTTCCAAGAAAGTAATTTAATGTCCAATGAATGCATAGGTTCAAACGGAGGAGCTTGAAGAGCTCCCAGAACCAAATTCAAACTCCAAGGAGGAGAAATTGACTTAATGACAGGTTTTATACGAACCAAAGCTTGTACAAAACAATGAATATCAGGAAGAATAGCAATCTTTCTGTGAAAAAGAACAGAAAGAGCAGAGATTTGTCCTTTCAAAGAACTTGCGGACAAACCCTTATCTAAACCATCCTGAAGAAACTGTAAAATTCTCGGTATTCTAAAAGAATGCCAAGAAAAATGATGAGAAAGACACCAAGAAATATAAGTCTTCCAGACTCTATAATATATCTCTCGAGATACAGATTTACGAGCCTGTAACATAGTATTAATCACGGAGTCAGAGAAACCTCTTTGACCAAGAATCAAGCGTTCAATCTCCATACCTTTAAATTTAAGGATTTCAGATCCTGATGGAAAAAAGGACCTTGTGATAGAAGGTCTGGTCTTAACGGAAGAGTCCACGGTTGGCAAGAGGCCATCCGGACAAGATCCGCATACCAAAACCTGTGAGGCCATGCTGGAGCTACCAGCAGAACAAACGAGCATTCCTTCAGAATCTTGGAGATCACTCTTGGAAGAAGAACTAGAGGCGGAAAGATATAGGCAGGATGATACTTCCAAGGAAGTGATAATGCATCCACTGCCTCCGCCTGAGGATCCCGGGATCTGGACAGATACCTGGGAAGTTTCTTGTTTAGATGGGACGCCATCAGATCTATTTCTGGAAGTTCCCACATTTGAACAATCTGAAGAAATACCTCTGGGTGAAGAGACCATTCGCCCGGATGCAACATTTGGCGACTTAGATAATCCGCTTCCCAATTGTCTACACCTGGGATATGAACCGCAGAGATTAGACAGGAGCTGGATTCCGCCCAAACCAAAATTCGAGATACTTCTTTCATAGCCAGAGGACTGTGAGTCCCTCCTTGATGATTGATGTATGCCACAGTTGTGACATTGTCTGTCTGAAAACAAATGAACGATTCTCTCTTCAGAAGAGGCCAAAACTGAAGAGCTCTGAAAATTGCACGGAGTTCCAAGATATTGATAGGTAATCTCACCTCCTGAGATTCCCAAACTCCCTGTGCCGTCAGAGATCCCCACACAGCTCCCCAACCCGTGAGACTTGCATCTGTTGAAATTACAGTCCAGGTCGGAAGCACAAAAGAAGCCCCCTGAATTAAACGATGGTGATCTGTCCACCATGTTAGAGAGTGCCGAACAATCGGTTTGAAAGATATTGTTTGAGATATCTTCGTGTAATCCTTGCACCATTGCTTCAGCATACAGAGCTGAAGAGGTCGCATGTGAAAACGAGCAAAGGGGATCGCGTCCGATGCAGCAGTCATAAGACCTAGAATTTCCATGCATAAGGCAACCGAAGGGAATGATTGTGACTGAAGGTTTCGACAAGCTGCAATCAATTTTAGACGTCTCTTGTCTGTTAAAGACAGAGTCATGGACACTGAATCCATCTGGAAACCCAGAAAGGTTACCCTTGTCTGAGGAATCAAAGAACTTTTTGGTAAATTGATCCTCCAACCATGATCTTGAAGAAACAACACAAGTCGATTCGTATGAGATTCTGCTAAATGTAAAGACTGAGCAAGTACCAAGATATCGTCCAAATAAGGAAATACCACAATACCCTGTTCTCTGATTACAGACAGAAGGGCACCGAGAACCTTTGTAAAAATTCTTGGAGCTGTAGCTAGGCCAAACGGCAGAGCCACAAACTGGTAATGCTTGTCCAGAAAAGAGAATCTCAGGAACTGAAAATGATCTGGATGAATCGGAATATGCAGATATGCATCCTGTAAATCTATTGTGGACATATAATTCCCTTGCAGAACAAAAGGCAAGATAGTCCTTATAGTTACCATTTTGAACGTTGGTATCCTTACATAACGATTCAATATTTTTAGATCCAGAACTGGTCTGAAGGAATTCTCCTTCTTTGGTACAATGAAGAGATTTGAATAAAACCCCATCCCCTGTTCCTGAACTGGAACTGGCATAATTACTCCAGTCAACTCTAGATCTGAAACACATTTCAGAAATGCTTGAGCTTTTACTGGATTTACTGGGACACGGGAAAGAAAAAATCTCTTTGCAGGAGGTCTTATCTTGAAACCAATTCTGTACCCTTCTGAAACAATGTTCTGAATCCAAAGATTGTGAACAGAATTGATCCAAATTTCCTTGAAAAAACGTAACCTGCCCCCTACCAGCTGAGCTGGAATGAGGGCCGCACCTTCATGTGGACTTAGAAGCAGGCTTTGCCTTTCTAGCTGGCTTGGATTTATTCCAGACTGGAGATGGTTTCCAAACTGAAACTGCTCCTGAGGATGAAGGATCAGGCTTTTGTTCTTTGTTGAAACGAAAGGAACGAAAACGATTATTAGCTCTACTTTTACCTTTAGATTTTTTATCCTGTGGTAAAAAAGTTCCTTTCCCACCAGTAACAGTTGAAATGATGGAATCCAACTGAGAACCAAATAATTTGTTACCCTGGAAAGAAATAGAAAGTAAAGTTGATTTAGAAGCCATATCAGCATTCCAAGTTTTAAGCCATAAAGCTCTTCTAGCTAAAATAGCTAGAGACATAAACCTGACATCAACTCTGATAATATCAAAAATGGCATCACAGATAAAATTATTAGCATGCTGAAGAAGAATAATAATGTCATGAGAATCACGATGTGTTACTTGTTGCGCTAAAGTTTCCAACCAAAAAGTTGAAGCTGCAGCAACATCAGCCAAAGATATAGCAGGTCTAAGAAGATTACCTGAACACAGATAAGCTTTTCTTAGAAAGGACTCAATTTTCCTATCTAGAGGATCCTTAAACGAAGTACCATCTGACGTAGGAATAGTAGTACGTTTAGCAAGGGTAGAAATAGCCCCATCAACTTTAGGGATTTTGTCCCAAAATTCTAATCTGTCAGACGGCACAGGATATAAATGCTTAAAACGTTTAGAAGGAGTAAATGAATTACCCAATTTATCCCATTCTTTGGAAATTACTGCAGAAATAGCATTAGGAACAGGAAAAACTTCTGGAATAACCACAGGAGCTTTAAATACCTTATCTAAACGTTTAGAATTAGTATCAAGAGGACTAGAATCCTCTATTTCTAAAGCAATTAGAACTTCTTTAAGTAAAGAACGAATAAATTCCATTTTAAATAAATATGAAGATTTATCAGCATCAACCTCAGAGACAGAATCCTCTGAACCAGAGGAGTCATCAGAATCAGAATGATGATGTTCATTTAAAAATTCATCTGTAGGGAGAGAAGTTTTAAAAGATTTTTTACATTTACTAGAAGGAGAAATAACAGACATAGCCTTCTTTATGGATTCAGAAACAAAATCTCTTATATTATCAGGAACATTCTGCACCTTAGATGTTGAGGGAACTGCAACAGGCAATGGTACTTTACTAAAGGAAATATTATCTGCTTTAACAAGTTTGTCATGACAATCAATACAAACAACAGCTGGAGAAATAGCTACCAAAAGTTTACAGCAGATACACTTAGCTTTGGTAGATTCAGCACTTGACAGCAATTTTCCTGTAGTATCTTCTGGCTCAGATGCAACGTGAGACATCTTGGAATATGTAAGAGAAAAAACAACATATAAAGCAAAATTGATCAAATTCCTTAAATGACAGTTTCAGGAATGGGAAAGAATGCCAAAGAACAAGCTTCTAGCAACCAGAAGCAATAAAAAATGAGACTTAAATAATGTGGAGACAAAAGCGACGCCCATATTTTTTCGCGCCAAATAAGACGCCCACATTATTTGGCGCCTAAATGCTTTTTGGCGCCAAAAATGACGCCACATCCGGAACGCCGACATTTTTGGCGCGAAATAACGTCAAAGAATGACGCAACTTCCGGCGACACGTATGACGCCGGAAACGGAAATAGAATTTTTGCGCCAAAAAAGTCCGCGCCAAGAATGACGCAATAAAATGAAGCATTTTCAGCCCCCGCGAGCCTAACAGCCCACAGGGAAAAAGTCAAATTTTAAGGTAAGAAAAAATGGTCAAATCAAAATGCATTATCCCAAATATGAAACTGACTGTCTGAAAATAAGGAAAGTTGAACATTCTGAGTCAAGGCAAATAAATGTTTGAATACATATATTTAGAACTTTATAAACAAAGTGCCCAACCATAGCTTGGAGTGTCACAGAAAATAAGACTTACTTACCCCAGGACACTCATCTACATATAGCAGATAGCCAAACCAGTACTGAAACGAGAATCAGCAGAGGTAATGGTATATATAAGAGTATATCGTCGATCTGAAAAGGGAGGTAAGAGATGAATCTCTACGACCGATAACAGAGAACCTATGAAATAGACCCCTTAGAAGGAGATCACTGCATTCAAATAGGCAATACTCTCCTCACATCCCTCTGACATTCACTGCACGCTGAGAGGAAAACCGGGCTCCAACTTGCTGCGGAGCGCATATCAACGTAGAATCTAGCACAAACTTACTTCACCACCTCCATCGGAGGCAAAGTTTGTAAAACTGAATTGTGGGTGTGGTGAGGGGTGTATTTATAGGCATTTTGAGGTTTGGGAGACTTTGCCCCTCCTGGTAGGAATGTATATCCCATACGTCACTAGCTCATGGACTCTTGCTAATTACATGAAAGAAAACATAATTTATGCTTACCTGATAAATTTATTTCCCTTGTAGTGTAGTCAGTCCACGGGTCATCCATTACTTATGGAATATATCTCTTCCTAACAGGAAGCTGCAAGAGGATCACCCAAGCAGAGCTGCTATATAGCTCCTCCCCTCACATCTCATATTCAGTCATTCGACCAAAGCAGACGAGAAAGGAGAAACCATAGGGTGCAGTGGTGACTGGAGTTTAATTAAAATTTAGATCTGCCTTAAAGACAGGGCGGGCCGTGGACTGACTACACTACAAGAGAAATAAATTTATCAGGTAAGCATAAATTATGTTTTCTCTTGTTAAGTGTAGTCAGTCCACAGGTCATCCATTACTTATGGAATACCAATACCAAAGCTAAAGTACACGGATGAAGGGAGGGACAAGGCAGGAACATTAAACAGAAGGAACCACTGCCTGAAGTACCTTTCTCCCAAAAATAGCCTCCGAAGAAGCAAAAGTGTCAAATTTGTAAAATTTTGAAAAAGTGTGAAGTGAAGACCAAGTTGCAGCCTTGCAAATCTGATCAACAGAGGCCTCATTTTTAAAGGCCCAGGTGGAAGCCACAGCTCTAGTAGAATGAGCTGTAATCCTTTCAGGAGGCTGCTGTCCAGCAGTCTCATAGGCTAAACGTATTATGCTACGAAGCCAAAAAGAGAGAGAGGTAGCCGAAGCCTTTTGACCTCTTCTCTGTCCAGAGTAAACGACAAACAGGGAAGAAGTTTGACGAAAATCTTTAGTTGCCTGCAAATAGAACTTCAGGGCACGGACTACGTCCAGATTATGCAAAAGTCGTTCCTTCTTTGAAGAAGGGTTAGGACACAGTGATGGAACAACAATCTCTTGATTGATATTCTTGTTAGTAACTACCTTAGGTAAGAACCCAGGTTTAGTACGCAGAACTACCTTGTCTGAATGAAAAATCAGATAAGGAGAATCACAATGTAAGGCAGATAACTCAGAGACTCTTCGAGCCGAGGAAATAGCCATCAAAAACAGAACCTTCCAGGATAACAGCTTGATATCAATGGAATGAAGGGGTTCAAATGGAACGCCTTGAAGAACGTTAAGAACTAAGTTTAAGCTCCACGGCGGAGCAACAGTCTTAAACACAGGCTTAATCCTAGCTAAAGCCTGACAAAAAGCCTGAACGTCTGGAACTTCAGCCAGACGTTTGTGTAGAAGAATAGACAGAGCAGAAATCTGTCCCTTTAACGAGCTAGCAGATAAGCCCTTTTCTAAACCCTCTTGTAGAAAGGACAATATCCTAGGAATCCTAACCTTACTCCATGAGTAACTCTTGGATTCGCACCAATATAAATATTTACGCCATATCTTATGGTAAATTTTTCTGGTAACAGGCTTCCTAGCCTGTATTAAGGTATCAATAACCGACTCCGAGAAGCCACGCTTTGATAGAATCAAGCGTTCAATCTCCATGCAGTCAGCCTCAGAGAAATTAGATTTGGATGGTTGAAAGGACCCTGAATTAGAAGGTCCTGTCTCAGAGGCAGAGACCACGGTGGACAGGACGACATGTCCACTAGGTCTGCATACCAGGTCCTGCGTGGCCACGCAGGCGCTATCAGAATCACCGAAGCTCTCTCCTGTTTGATCTTGGCAATCAAACGAGGAAGCATCGGGAATGGTGGAAACACATAAGCCATGTTGAAGACCCAAGGGGCTGTCAGAGCATCTATCAGCACCGCTCCCGGGTCCCTGGACCTGGATCCGTAACAAGGAAGCTTGGCGTTCTGGCGAGACGCCATGAGATCCAGATCTGGTTTGCCCCAACGATGAATCAGTTGAGCAAAGACCTCCGGATGAAGTTCCCACTCCCCCGGATGAAAAGTCTGGCGACTTAGAAAATCCGCCTCCCAGTTCTCCACGCCTGGGATGTAAATCGCTGACAGGTGGCAAGAGTGAGACTATGCCCAGCGAATTATCTTTGAGACTTCCAACATCGCTAGGGAACTTCTGGTTCCCCCTTGATGGTTGATGTAAGCCACAGTCGTGATGTTGTCCGACTGAAATCTGATGAACCTCAGAGTTGCTAACTGAGGCCAAGCTAGGAGAGCATTGAATATTGCTCTTAATTCCAGAATATTTATTGGGAGGAGTTTCTCCTCCTGAGTCCATAATCCCTGAGCCTTCAGGGAGTTCCAGACTGCGCCCCAGCCTAGAAGGCTGGCGTCTGTTGTTACAATCGTCCAATCTGGCCTGCGAAAGGTCATCCCCTTGGACAGATGTGGCCGAGAAAGCCACCATAGAAGAGAATCTCTGGTCTCTTGATCCAGATTTAGTAGGGGGGACAAATCTGAGTAATCCCCGTTCCACTGACTTAGCATGCACAATTGCAGCGGTCTGAGATGCAGGCGCGCAAATGGTACTATGTCCATTGCCGCTACCATTAAGCCGATTACTTCCATGCACTGAGCTACTGACGGGTGTGGAATGGAATGAAGGACACGGCAAGCATTTAGAAGTTTTGATAACCTGGCCTCTGTCAGGTAAATTTTCATCTCTACAGAATCTATAAGCGTCCCTAGAAAGGGAACCCTTGTAAGTGGTAATAGAGAACTCTTTTCCACGTTCACCTTCCACCCATGCGACCTCAGAAATGCCAGAACTATCTCTGTATGAGACTTGGCAGTATGAAAACTTGACGCTTGTATCAGAATGTCGTCTAGGTACGGAGTCACCGCTATGCCTCGCGGTCTTAGTACCGCCAGAAGTGAGCCCAGAACTTTTGTAAAGATTCTTGGAGCCGTAGCTAATCCGAAGGGAAGAGCTACAAACTGGTAATGCCTGTCTAGGAAAGCAAATCTTAGGTACCGATAATGATCCTTGTGAATCGGTATGTGAAGGTAGGCATCCTTTAAGTCCACTGTGGTCATGTACTGACCCTCTTGGATCATGGGAAGGATGGTTCGAATAGTTTCCATTTTGAATGATGGAACTCTTAGGAATTTGTTTAGGATTTTTAAGTCCAAGATTGGTCTGAAGGTTCCCTCTTTCTTGGGAACCACAAATAGATTTGAATAGAATCCTTGCCCGTGTTCCGTCCGCGGAACTGGGTGGATCACCCCCATTAGTAAGAGGTCTTGTACACAGTGTAGAAACGCCTCTTTCTTTATTTGGTTTGCTGATAACCTTGAAAGATGAAATCTCCCTCGTGGAGGAGAAGTTTTGAAGTCCAGGAGATATCCCTGAGATATGATCTCCAACGCCCAGGGATCCTGGACATCTCTTGCCCAAGCCTGGGCGAAGAGAGAAAGTCTGCCCCCCACTAGATCCGTTTCCGGATAGGGGGCCCTCTCTTCATGCTGTCTTAGGGGCAGCAGCAGGTGTCTTGGCCTGCTTGCCCTTGTTCCAGGACTGGTTAACTTTCCAGCCCTGCCTGTAACGAGCAACAGCTCCTTCCTGTTTTGGAGCGGAGGAAGTTGATGCTGCTCCTGCCTTGAAGTTACGAAAGGCACGAAAATTAGACTGTTTGGCCTTTGATTTGGCCCTGTCCTGAGGTAGAGCATGGCCCTTACCTCCCGTAATGTCAGCTATAATTTCTTTCAAGCCGGGCCCGAATAAGGTCTGCCCTTTGAAAGGAATATTAAGCTTAAAATTAAGATAAAATTTAGATTTAGAAGTCACGTCAGCTGACCACGATTTAAGCCATAGCGCTCTGCGCGCTTGGATGGCGAATCCGGAGTTCTTAGCCGTAAGTTTAGTTAAATGTACGACGGCATCAGAAACAAATGCGTTAGCTAGCTTAAGTGCTTTAACACACCGGTACCGCATAGTATTTATCCAACCTACATAATTTTTCTGGAATTGCAACCGTGTTACAATCATTCAGAGCCGCTAATACCTCCCCTAGCAATATGCGGAGGTTCTCAAGCTTAAATTTAAAATTAGAAATCTCTGAATCCAGTCTCCCTGGATCAGATCCGTCACCCACAGAATGAAGCTCTCCGTCTTCATGTTCTGCAAACTGTGACGCAGTATCTGACATGGCTCTCACCTCATCCGCGCGCTCTGTCCTTAACCCAGAGCTATCGCGCTTGCCTCTTAATTCTGGCAATTTAGATAATACTTCTGTCATAACAGTAGCCATGTCTTGTAAAGTGATTTGTAAGGGCCTCCTTGATGTACTTGGCGCCACAAAATCACGCACCTCCTGAGCGGGAGGCGAAGGTACTGACACGTGAGGAGAGTTAGTCGGCATAACTTCCCCCTCGTTGTCTGGTGATAATTTCTTTACATGTAAAGATTGACTTTTATTTAAAGTAACATCAATGCAATTAGTACACAAATTTCTATTGGGCTCCACATTGGCCTTTAAACATAGTGAACAAAGAGATTCATCTGTGTTAGACATGTTTAAACAGACTAGCAATGAGACTAGCAAGCTTGGAAATACTTTTCTAAATAAATTTATAAGCAATATAAAAAACGCTACTGTGCCTTTAAGAAGCACAAAAAGCTGTCACAGTTGAAATAACAATGAACCAAAATAGTTATAGCAACCAATTTTTCACAGTAAATGTATTAAGTTAGCAAAGGATTGCACCCACCAGCAAATGGATGATTAACCCCTTAATACCCAAAAACGGATAACAATTTAATAATTAACGTTTTTATCACAGTCAAAACACACTGTCACAGGTCTGCTGTGACTGATTACCTCCCTCAAAATGAATTTTGAAGACCCCTGAGCTCTCTAGAGACGATCTGGATCATGGAGGATGAAGTAGACAGATTGTGACTGAATTTTTACTGCGCAAAAAAGCGCTAAAATAGGCCCCTCCCACTCATATTACAACAGTGGGGAAGCTCAGATAACTGTTTCTATGCAGAAAACAAAGATGGCCATGTGGTAAAAATCATGCCCCAAGAAGTTTTATCACCAAGTACCTCACAAAAAACGATTAACATGCCAGTAAACGTTTTAAACATACATTTGAAAAGTTATGAATTGTTATTAATAAGCCTGCTACCAGTCGCTTTTACTGCAGTTAAGGCTCATACATTATTTCAGTATTAACAGTATTTTCAGAATCAATTCCATTCCTTAGAAAAATACATTCAGTGTACACAGACTCATCAGCCTAATACCAGTCGCTATCACTGCATTTAAGGCTGAACTTACTTTACATTGGTTTCAGCAGTATTTTCTCAGTCAATTCCATTCCTCAGAAAAATAATTTACTGCACATACCTCATTTGCAGGGGGGCCCTGCATGCTATTCCCCTTTTCTGAAGTTACCTCACTCCTGAGATGAGAACAGCCAGTGGATCTTAGTTACGTCTGCTAAGATCATAGAAAACGCAGGCAGATTCTTCTTCTAATACTGCCTGAGAACAAACAGCACACTCCGGTGCCATTTAAAATAACAAACTTTTGATTGTAGAAATAAACTAAGTTAAAAAACACCACAGACCTCTCACAGCGACCTATCTTTAGTTAGGCTGCAAGAGAATGACTGAATATGACATGTGAGGGGAGGAGCTATATAGAAGCTCTGCTTGGGTGATCCTCTTGCAGCTTCCTGTTAGGAAGAGATATATTCCATAAGTAATGGATGACCCGTGGACTGACTACACTTAACAAGAGAAATGCAGTTACACTAACGAAATTTTTACAGTGTATGTAATAAGTTAGCAGAGCATTGCACCCACTTGCAAATGGATGATTAACCCCTTAATACCAAAAACGGAATAACAAAAACGTTTTTTTAAAGAGTCACAACTGCCACAGCTCTACTGTGGCTTTTTACCTCCCTCAATACGACTTTTGAAGCCTTTTGAGCCCTTCAGAGAAGTCCTGGATCATGCAGGAAGAAGCTGGATGTCTGTGTCTGTAATTTTTGCTGTGCAAAAAAACGCTAAAATAGGCCCCTCCCACTCATATTACAACAGTGGGAAGCCTCAGGGAACTGTTTCTAGGCAAAATTCAAGCCAGCCATGTGGAAAAAAACTAGGCCCCAATAAGTTTTATCACCAAACATATGTAAAAAACGATTAAACATGCCAGCAAACGTTCTAAAATACACTTTTATGTATCTCTATTAATAAGCCTGATACCAGTCGCTATCACTGCATTTAAGGCTTTACTTACATTACTTCGGTATCAGCAGCATTTTCTAGCAAATTCCATCCCTAGAAAAATATTTTAACTGCACATACCTTATTACAGGAAAACCTGCACGCTATTCCCCCTCTGAAGTTACCTCACTCCTCAGAATATGTGAGAACAGCAAAGGATCTTAGTTACTTCTGCTAAGATCATAGAAAACGCAGGCAGATTCTTCTTCTAAATACTGCCTGAGATAAACAGTACACTCTGGTACCATTTAAAAATAACAAACTTTTGATTGAAGAAATAAACTAAGTATAAAACACCACAGTCCTCTTACGACCTCCATCTTAGTTGAGAGTTGCAAGAGAATGACTGGATATGGCAGTGAGGGGAGGAGCTATATAGCAGCTCTGCTGTGGGTGATCCTCTTGCAACTTCCTGTTGGGAAGGAGAATATCCCACAAGTAATGGATGATCTGTGGACTGGATACACTTAACAAGAGAAATAAGAATTATATTCTGCATATTTGTGTCTCTTTTGCAAATTGCATTGTAGTTTCAATAAGTGTGTGTGTGTGTGTGGGCATTGCCTGAACCTCTCTTAAAAACTCATTATATTCTACACCTGCAGTTCTCTCACCAGCTGTAAAGGCAGAATTGGGCTAAAAGAGTCTGCTCCCAGGTGGCGATCTGCCAAAGAACAAGCTACTGAGCAGTTGTCCCTTCCTGGTTGTACTCTTCTGTGATGGTGAACCTTAATATCATTTTGCCATCTGGTGGATTTTTCAGTAAATTACACTTTTCTCCCTGAAGCCTCCTTGTTTGACGTAAACACATTGATATTTTTATATAAAATGTTTAATTATGCATAACAAAAAAAAATTCTAATTCTCAGAACTTAAACTGCACCTTACTGACTTCTCAAGGCTTACCCTGATGTAGGTTAAAACATTATTAATTTTGTCTTGAGATTTGTGGTCCTCTAATAAAGATTTGTCACTTTTTTAAAAGGGACATTCCAGTCAAAATATAAATGCACATAAATTAATTACATCTTTGAATAAAAACATATTTGTAATATACATGTATTAGCAAAAATGTTTCAAGTAAAAGTTAACACTGTTTTGGTGTTAACATTTTTTTCTGCACGTGCATGTGAAGCAAAGCTAGATATTCTCAGTGCACCAGCATTTAAAATACTGCAGTTGCTCAGAGCATCAGTGGGTCTTGTATTATGTCAGCAACTAACAAACTGAGACTTTACCAGATGGTACAAGCATCTTAGGCTCTCTGAGCAAGTGCTGTATTCAAAATGCTGGTCCACGGTGCATACTTAAATACACTTCTCCAACAGCTATAACTCTTACTGGAAGCGTTTTTGTATATTACAAAAAATTTCCGTCTATTCAAAACAAATGTATTCATGTGGATTCCAATTTTGGCTGGAATGTCCCTTTAAGTTGTAGTGCTTCAGAGGTGCTGGACTCTAATTCTGTTTATTACTGTAACCCTGTTATATATCTGTCCCTAATAACAACTGCAAACCAATGCACTCTGTACTAACATAGTCGGGGCTAGCCTATTTGTCTGCATACTAAATGGTACATAATGGTGGATGGCGTTTGGCTATTGAGAATTGCATTAAAAAGGAGGTTAATGTGTTTTAAAAATGTCAAAGCTTGGCTGATATGTAGCAATACATCAGAAATATCTT
Organism: Bombina bombina; assembly: GCF_027579735.1. NCBI lineage: Eukaryota > Metazoa > Chordata > Amphibia > Anura > Bombinatoridae > Bombina > Bombina bombina. The sequence goes on along the minus strand of NC_069501.1, from coordinate 578,600,614 downwards.
GTAATTAAAATGTGTTTACTATCCCTTTACAGGTGAAGTTAGTTCAAAATACACAGTACACTTATTAAAGTGAATGTCAATTTTTGATGCTAAAGTCAGTTCCCGGTTTTAAAAAATTTGATTAAAAACAGGGGCACTTTAATTCATCAAAATTTACATTTCACTCCTGTTGTGAAAAAAAAACACCATAACTTTTAATCTTCACAGCAGCTCCAGCTTCCTCAGAAATGATGGATAGGTCATCCTCCAATCACGGCTTCCCCCCTGGGGGAATCAGTGTCTGATTCAATACCATGATTGGAGGAAGCCAGATTCCTCATTTTAGACCCAGGAAGAGGCTTTGCGACAGGTGGAGTAAGCTGGAGCTGCTGAGAAGATTAAAAGGTAAGTTTTTTTTTTCTCAACAGGAGTGAAATGTAAATTTTGATGAATTAAAGTGCCCCTGTTTTTAATCGAATTTTTAAAAACCGGGCACTTTAGCATCAAAATTTACATTCACTTTAAGCCAACAGAAAAGCAATTATGCACTTAAAGGGACAGTAAACCTCAAAAATAATGTTATATAATTCTGCACATAGTGAAGAATTATATAACATTATATTAGCCTCATCTTTATAAAACGTAATATTCCCTTTGAATTTAAAAAAAACAAAAAACGGCTGTTTTACAGACCCGCTCTCTGCTGAGTGGGTCTGTTTTTTTTACACATCGCATCGGGCCAGCTGTATAGTCACAGCCCGGCCCAACCGCGCCATAACACTAAGTGCAGCTCGCTCCTGCTCTGTCTGACAGCAGGAGCGAGCTGCTCTTAGTGTTATGGTGCGGCCGGGCCTGGCTGTGACTATACAGCTGGCCCGATGCGCTGTGTGAATAAAACAGACCCGCTCAGAAGAGCACAGAGAGCGGGTCTGTAAAACAGCCGGGTTTTTTTTAAATTCAAAGGGAATATTAAGTTTTATAAAGATAAGGCTAATATAATGTTATATAATTCTGCACTATGTGCAGAATTATATAACATTATTTTTAAGGTTTACTGACACTTTAAGGGTTCCTTTCCTTGCTATAAATGCAAGGCATGTAAACACGTCCTTAAAACAATCATTTACACAACCAAAGAAAAATTCACAGTAAACCAAATGATCCGGTGTAAGGATAAAGGTAATATATACCTATTAGAATGCTCATGTGGATTGCAGTATGTAGGACAAACATGCAGACCCCTTAGAGACCGGATTAGAGAGCACCTCCTCAAAATAGAAGGAAACAAAGATGAAGTTCCTCTATATAAGCTCTTAAATTTATGGGTCTGCAAAAATTATATAAAAACTGGAGAGGCGGAAATTTTGAAGAAAAAAAAAGATTCTCCTAAATGAATGCAAATGGATTTTTGAATTAGACTGCATTTATCGCAAGGGTTTAAATGCAGACTTTGAAGTAACACATCTTCTGTAGATATGAGCAAATAAGCCGTTTATTTCTCATGCATCACCATACTCTTATTTTGGAGTTTCAGCACATAGTGTACGCAAGCATGTTTCTATATATATTTCTATCAGGAATTTCTTGTTTGCAATTTTTTATCTATATTTCACTTTACATTTACTTTTAGATCCAAGGTTTTATTTGTTATGGCTGACATATTCTCAATTTGTGCAGCTCTATACTGTATTATTTATATGTATACTTAACCATTGATAATCATTCCAGACATACAGTATATCCATAAATACTTTAGTCTTAAGGTTTTTTTCTTATACATATGCCTCACAAAATAATTATTTGTAGCTGATCCTTTATGAGCTCCTCATATAGACTCTACCACACATATCATTTTTTAATTCTTTATTTTTATATTTCTATATACACCTGGTTCTGCATATCATGTCAAAATATGTAAAAGTGTGTCTTCACCTCACTCGGGCTGATTTTTCAATGATATATATATATATATATATATATATATATATATATTTAATATACATATTCTTATTAACTTTACTAATTATCATTTTCTCTGATATATAAATAATAAACACATTCATTGTCTATATATGTATATATACTGCATTTTGTCCAATATTCCTCAGTCTTTTACAAAGGGTTAACTATACATTTTATCATCATTTTTAACTGTTAGTTTTAGTAATATATACACATGGATGCACATATATATACTTTTTAATAAGACAGAATACAATTGTTTCAATCCTAACATTGTGGAAAAAAATCCCATCAATAGTCAATATATTTTTTTAGATATTAATTTATGTATTTTTTTTAGTCATCTATACCTTTTTAGTAAGTAACTTATGCAAGATTATGTATATGAACTTCTTACGTGTTATTGCGAATAAGGACCAATTTAATACTGTATAACCTTTATTAAATTATCTGGTACTTATCGTTACAATTGCTATTCTGTGCATATCAGTCATGTTCCCATTAACAAAGTACATACAGAATATTTATTATTAATACTCTATATAGACGACTAGGTTTTAATATATCAGTAAATTTCTTTTATGTCATATTACATAAGTAACTTTAGGCTGCCGCTACAGTTGGTTTATTCTATCTTGCTCACAATAAAAATGGCAGCTTTTGAGTCCGGCTAGCCCACATAACAGACCCCGTGGCAATACGTCACAGCATCAACCCAACATTTTTGAATCTGCCAAAGAGGCAGTACATTACGAACATTTACAGTGTCTTTATACTTAGAGAACAACGAAAACACTTTCACCGACACGTTATCATATACACCATACAGCGTTACCTTTGACACACCCCTCAGTTTTTTGATAGGCTAATTAAGTCTTTAAATACTCTCACACAACTAGGAGCTGGTATAGTCTTGAAAAAGGCCTTGTTGTAGGCCGAAACACGTTGACCCCCACACACACTATTCTGACATACCAGCCCAAGTTTCACAAGGTGAGCACACTTCAGTAGCAATTCTGTTTGTTCTACAGTTTTTGGTGCACCTGTCCCCTTTTTTTCCCTTGCAGGTAATACATACGTCCCAGATTTTCCATAACGGACCAGTGTATTCCGTGTATTCTCTCCTTTCTTTTGGAAAAGAAAAATATCCATAATATTATCTGAATCTTTTTCATGATATTACACAACCTACATTTTAAAGAGATACTGTTTAACTTCATTGAACATTTTTGTTTATTTGGACATACCAGTTCATTTGGACATAATATTGACAAATTTTTATTGACATAACCATATTGCAGCAGCATTTTTTTCATGTTTCTTTTATATTTCTTACATCTTGGCCATGATATTAAATCTGTTCCCCAAATGGATTTGTTCCTTTAATGGATGCACATCGCTAGTATTGGTTTTAACTTTCTAATCAAATGTTCATTTAACCTGTGTGTATTAAACTGTTTAATGGAATATACATTTTAAGACTGTGTAACTATTCTCTTATCTAGAGGCTTTAAAGCACTTTGTAATCTCTTTTTTCACCACTTTGTAGCAATATTCTATAGCTTTCAGCAGCACTTTGTTTCTTTTTGTAGCACTTTGTCAGTAATATTTTGTAGCATTCCACATCGCTTTGTAGTGGTTTGCAGCACTCTGTAACTTTTTGCAGCACTTTGTTAGCAATATTTTGAAACATCTCGCAGCACTTTGTAACCTTTTTTAGCATTCTGTAGCTTTTTGTAACATTTTGCAACACACTATAGCTTTCCCAAGTACTTTCTAAAACTTAGCCACCTTTGTATGGCAGCTACCACATTTATTAATCTAAGTGTGTAAATGATACTAGCTAATTGCAGTCCTTCATAGCTTTCCGTTTAGAATAGTGCTTATGATTCCTGCAAACGCTTTATACACTACATAGCCTTTCACAGCACTTTGTAGCACCTAATTGGTATCTTGCCGCGCCCTCCCCCCCCCAGGGTGGCGCTCCTTATACTTATTAACTACTACACTAAGAACGATTTTGTTAGGTAATCGTTTACCTTAGTGAGCCTGTGCGTTCTTTCATTTGGAGCGGATCTCTATACATTTGTATCAGAAAAGTAATTACGCATAACTAGAATAAAATATAAATTAAAACTGTTTATCTTGTTTTTGCTTCAAACAGAGAATTTATATTAGTGCTGGATGCTCGCCAGATAACCGCCTCCTACCCCCTTGAGATTCTGCATTAGAGACTGTTTCAATACTTTCTAAGGGGATCAGCTCCATCTCTCTGGGACTCCGCTTCTGTCTGCAAAAATATTTCACTCCAGCCTGGAGAGTTTTGGAGAATTGGTCCCAAAGTCTTTTAATGGAACTATTATTTATTTGTTATATGTACAATATAAAGGAAAAACCAGCATGTCCCTCTTGAAGATATTTTCATGAACTACAAAATGATTCTTCAGAACATTTCCAAGTCTGCATCACGTATTCTCTCGGAAAAAGGCCACGTTTAACAAGGTATCTGTAAAGAAAAGTAATAAAGGCTTTCAGGTAACTGGAGGCTTTCAATATACAATTGCCTTTAAATTCATACATAAAGACAAGACAATCCAGCATTCGAACCCTCTTGTAGGATATGCACGCTCCCCTGATTACTGCATAAATCACGAAAAACAGTACCAAAAGTTAAAATGAGGACTTTTGTTTTAATACTAACAACTTAAATTTAAAATATCTGCTACAAATATTACAATTTTATGTTTTTATCAAGCAGTTTACAAATGTGTGCATATATATAATTTTTTTTTTAAAGGAGACAAATCCCTAATTTAAAGATAGTCAAAATTAAACTTTCACAATTCAAATAGAGCATTCCATTTTAGACAAATTTCCAATTTACACTTCTTATGAATTTTGTTTAATTTCCTGGGTATCCTCTAGGTACTCCTAGGTAGCTCTGGAGAAGCTGATGATTGGTTGATGTGCATTTTTGCCTTTGGTCAGTGGCTCACTTGATGTGTTCAGCTAGCTCCCATTAGTGTGCTGCACTCCTGAGCATACTCAAGTTCACTCTTAAACAAGAGATACCAAGAAAACAATTCATTAAAATTTAAATTTTGACTTATCTGCCCTTCTTAGCAAACAGGTTGCAACAAATATTGCATGAAGATCTGTGAGACCAGTTATGCTCATTATTTTCTTGTTACCATACTAGCTGGAAACATTTTAAAAATAAATTATGCTGACCTGATCATTTCATTTCCATCGTGGGGAGGAAAATCCACGGCTACATTCATTACTTTTGGGAAAATAAGAACCTGGCCACCAGGATTAGGCAAAGACACCCCAGCCAAAGGCTTAAATACCTCCCGCACTCCCCTCATCCCCACAAGGGAACAAGGAACAGTAGGAGAAATATCAGGGTATAAATACTGCCAGAAGATAAATTCATTTTAGGTCCACCCACCGGAGTTACGGGTGGGAGGCGTGGACTCTCCTCCCCACGATGGAAATGAAATTATCAGGTAAGCATAATTTATGTTTTCCATCTAAAGGGGAGGAGAGTCCACGGCTTCATTACTTTTGGGAAACATATACCCAAACTTTAGAGGACACTGAATGAAACTGGGAGACCCTAATCTGAGGACACCAGAGCCTGTAAAAACCTGTCTCCAAAAAACAGCTTCCGCAAAAGCAAAAACATAACATTTGTAAAAGTGTGTAAGGAGGACCAGGTAGCCGCCTTACAAATTTGCTCCATAGAGGCCTCATTCTTGAAGGCCCAAGACGAATCCACAGCTCTAGTTGAATGAACAGTGATCCTCATAGGCCAAACGAATAAAGCTCCTCAACCAAAAGGACAAAAAAAAAAGTAGAAGAGGCCCTCAGCCCCTTGCGCTTCCCGGAATACACCACAAAGAGAGATGTAGATGTATGAAATCCTTTGTAGCCTGAAGATAGAACTATATGGGCCGAACCACATCCAGATTATGAAGTAACCTCTCCTTAGAAGAAGGGTTAGGACACAAAGAAGAAAGGAACAATTATTTCCTGATTGATGTTACCATTAGACACCACCTTGGGTAGAAACCACCGGTGCGAAGAACAGCCTTAACCGCATGAAAGACCAGATAAGGAGGCTCGAATTGCAAGGTAGCCAGCTCAGATACTCTGCGTGCCGATGCAATGGCCAACAGAAATATAACCTTTTAGGACAGAATCTTAATGTCAATAGAATTCATAGGCTCAAACGGAACCGTTTGCAATACCTTAAGGACCAAGTTTAAGCTCCATGGGGTAGCAGACTGCCTAAAAACAGGTCTGATTCTAGACAGAATCTTAAAAAAAGAATGAATGTCAGGAAGCTCAGCGAGTCTCCAGTGCAACAAGACTGATAAAGCTGAAATCTGTCCTTTTAAGGGACTGGGGGCAAGACCCTTCTCCAAACCCTCTTGGAGAAAAGACAGAATCCTGGATACCTTCACCTTTCACCTTGTGCCAAGGGTATCCCTGTTTCTCACACCAGGACAAGTAAGTCCTTCACACCTTATGGTAGATGTGACGAGTGACTGGCTTCCTTGCCTGAACTAGATTGTCAATCACACTTTCAGAAAAAACTCTCTTGGATAAGACTAAGCGTTCCATCTCCATGCAGTTAGCCACAGAGAAATGAGATTTTGATGTTGAAAGGGACCCTGTTCCAGCAGATCCCTGCGACAGGGTAGCGTCCATAGCGGAGAGGATGATATCCCCACGAGATCCGCAAACCACATCCCCCGCTACCACAAAGGAGCAATCAGGATGGCCGAAGCTCGCTCCTGCTTGATTTGTGCCACGACACGAGGTAGAAGTGGTAATGGTGGAAAAATGTAAGCTAGGCTGAATCCCCAAGGCACCACTAAGGCATCTATCAGCTCTGCCTGGGGATCCCTCGACTTTGACCCGTATCGGGGTAGCTTGCAAATGAAACTGGACGCCATGAGATCTCCGGCGTTCCCCAAATCTCCGCAAACACTTTGGGGTGAAGAGACCATTCCCCCAGATGGAAGGATTGCCTGTTGTTGGGAAAGTCCGCTTCCCAGTTGTCCACACCTGGAATGTGAATCTCTGAGAGCAAACAGCTGTGGGACTCCGCCCATTCCAAAATCCAAGACATCTCCCTTATTGCTAGGGAGCTCCTTGTTTTCCCCTGGTAGTTTATGGAAGCCACCAAGGTAATGTTGTCGGTCTGGAATCTGATGAAGCTGAATGACCCCAGAGGAGGCCACGCCCTCAGAGCATGGTAGATTGCTCGAAGTTCCATAATATTTATCAGAAGCAGAGACTCCACCCGAGTCCATTTTCCTTGTGCCAATCTGGCACCCCAAACAGCTCCCCATCTTGCCAGACATGTGTCCGTGGTCACAATCTCCCAGGAAGGATGTCCCCAGGGAAAAATGCTCCAGACGGATCCACAAAGATAGGGAGTCCCTGGTCCGAGCGTCCATGGATATCCGCTGTGAGAGATCTGAATTGAAGAGGTCTGAGATGGAACCTGGCGAAAAGGATGACATCTATGCTGGAAACCATGAGCCCGATCATCTCCATACACTGAGCCACCGAAGGGTTGAGTAAGGTGGACGCAATCTTCCTGCGTTGTTGATCTGTGAAAAATATTTTCATGGACACAGAGTCTAATATTGTGCCCAGGAACTCCACCCTGTTGCTGGGAACCAGGGAACTCTTTCCTGAATTGATCTTCCAACTGTGAGATTGAAGTAATAAAAGAAGAGCCCTCGAATGATCCTCTGCAAGGCTGAACGACGGCACCTGTACTAGGATGTCATCCAAATATGGCGCCACAGCAATGCACCTGGATCTGGCCACTGCAAGAAGCGCCCCCAGAACCTTTGTGAAGACTCTCTGGGCCATCACCAGGCCGAAGGGAATGGCCACAAACTGGAAGTGTTGGTCCAGAAACGCAAAGCTTAGGGATTTGAAGTGGTCCCTGTGAATTGGAACATGAAGGTAAGCATCCTTCAAGTCTATTGTCATCATGAACTGCCCCTCTTGAACTAGGGGCAGAATAGATCTGATTGTTTCCATTTTGAACGATGGAACAGCCAGAAACTTGTTTATACACTTTAGGTCCAGAATCGTGCGGAACATGTCCTCCTTCTTTGGAACCACAAAGAGATTTGAGGAGTACCCTAGACTCCTTTCTGCTCGGGGTACTGGTACGATAACACCTAGAGAGGAGAGATCCCTCACATAATCTAGGAAACCCTCTCTCTTTTCCGGCCTTGAAGACATGTTTGACAGGAGGAATCTGCCCCTGGGCGGATGGGATCTGAACCCTATCCTGTAACCCTGGGCAACAACCTCCAGAATCCAAGGGCCCTGAACATCCTGCAACCAGGCTTCAGAGGAGACAATATGCCCCCTACTTGGTCTGGAGACCAGTCGGGGGCGGCCCTTCATGCTGAATTAGTCTCAGCGAGCTTCTTGTTCTGACTGGAATTGTTCCAAGACTGAGCAGGTTTCCAAGTTCCCTTGGACTGATCCGCTTTCGCGACGGGTTGCTGGCGCTGGGCCTTGTCCACGCGAAAAGGACGAAAAGTAGATATACTTAAGGCTTCACCTTCTTATCCTGCGGTAGGAAAGCTCCCTTGCCTCCCCGTAATCGTGGATATGATCGAATCCAATCCTCGACCGAACAATCTTTCCTTGAAAAGGCAGGGACAACAGCCTCGAGTAAGAGGTCATGCCAGCAGACCAAGACTTTAGCCACAGAGCCCTGCGAGCTAAATGGAAAATCCTGAAAACCTTTGTGTTCAGGCGAATAATTTGCATATTGGTGTCACAAATTAAAGAATTGTCGACCTTTAACGCCTTAATCTTATCCTGTATCTAATCGATGGAATTCTCCCTCTCAACCATATCACACAGGGATTCACACCAATATGTCGCCACTCCGGCAATCGTGGCTACAGCCGCTGCTGGTTGAAAAACAAACCCTATATATGTTGAAACATTTTCCTCAACATATTTTGTAACTTTTTATCCATGGGCTCTTTAAACGACGAACTATCCTCGAGAGGAATAGTCGTCCTCTTTGCGAGCGTAGAAATGGCACCATCCACCTTAGGGACAGTACCCCACAGGGAACAGTTTCTTAAAGGAAGAAGTAGAAAAGGAAGAACCTAATCGGTCCCATTCATTCTTAATAATATTAGCCATCTTTACCGGAACTGGGAAGGTCTGAGGCACCACCCTGTCCTCGTATACCTTATCAAGCTTAGGAATCGAAGGTTTAACCTGAAGATTCGGATCCGGAACCTCCAGAGTAGCAAGCACTTGCTTTAGAAAAAAAGCGCAAATTCTCCATCCTAAACCTAAAGTCAGGCTCCTCCGCAGCCGGAGGATGAGATGACATGGACTCCGACCCAGAAGGAGCCTCTTCCGAAGAGTCGGAGTGGGCCTCTTCATTGTATGACGCCTCAGATATTTCCATGGGTGTAGACAACCCCGCCATGATACGCCCTACGTTTGCGCTTAGCAGAACGTGGTAAGGCATGGATCACTTTCGATACCGCCATTTTCAGTTGATCCACAAAATCTGACGGCCAACGAATCTCTCCCGTGGGAGTAATGGTTGGACCCTGGGGCACTGCATGTGCACTTGGAGATGAAAGCAGGGAGCGCACCTCCCGGGATGGGGAGCCCTCAGAGGTGGACGGCTCAATAGTACTAGACATCCCTTTAGTTTTAGATGTCGCAACTTTATCAAGGCATGTGGAACACAGTTGAGCAGGCTGATCTACAAGAACCTCCTCACAATACACACAGGAATGAGACTTTGTTAAAGAGGGAGTGTCCTCTAATGCGTCAGAGTCCTCCATGGCTTGCACTTTTATTATGGATTAGACTAGCTTAAAAAACATGCACCTTTATACGCCAATGGCCGGGGCACTCATCACGTCCTATGACCCGGACTACAGAAACCGCTTCGTCTCCTATGCTGCTGATCAACATAGGAAGTAAAAATAACACCCGGTCACCTGGGATGCCTTGCAGGACCGCCCCTGCACTAAGGAGAAAACGCACCAAAATTGGCAGCGCAAATACTCCCGGAAGTCAACCTGAAGTTTCATCATTGCTAGAGACACATCTCGCACATAACACAGCAATAACACAAACATTATTATGTATAAACCCCCCCTGCTCAATAATCCCCACACTAGGAATATTAACCCTTGATTCCATAAGATAAAAGGCGCCACACTATGACCCTGTCTTCTGTGTAATCATAATGTATAAAAAAAAGGAAACAATCTTACAAGAATCAATGCCGTGGAACAGAAACACGACCCTTCAGGTGTGACAGGTAGAAGCATCGCTCCTGACATGGACTTGAGTGCAGAAAGCAGGCAGCAAAACGTGTCAATGCTGATTGCTTGGGGAGCTGAAATATACTCTCCCTGCATCTCTAGACTCTAACTTTCATCCAGGCTCTCACTGAGAGGCTGACAGGAAAAAATTTCAAGTCCTAAGCTATAAAACAGGGGACAATTTTACACTCCACTTCTAATCCCACCCATTACCTGCCCACACCACACCCACTACTCTTTGCAAATATTTAGCCACTGTGAAACACCTTAATGTGCAGTAATTTTTAATAATGTTTTTATTTTCTATCATTACAAATTAAATAATGCTACATACAGTAATAAATTACAAAAAATAAGTGCATAACAGTTATCAACATCAACTAGTGGTTTTGGGGAGACAGCTGGATGGAAAAAGGAAGTTGTTGAACTGAGAGAATGCAGAGTGCATTATTATGTTTCCCTTCTCTCTATTTTTCTCCACTCCCTCCCCTCTTCAATTTTTTATTTTTTACCCTCTCGCTTCTCTTTAAGGCAATATCTTCTCTTTACACTCTTTTTCCTGTCTCATATCTTCTCTATTTCTTTTTTTTCTCTCCACTCTCTCAACTCTTTCTTCTCCACTTTCACGCTTCAAAACCTCTCTCTGCCCCTGTGTATCCATTCAAAAGTAACAGTCTAAGTACTAATGGGGTCCCATCTGCTCTAGAGGAATAAGAGATCCTTGCCCTTTCATGGATATATAATATCCCTTCAGATAATATTTTTAGCTCATAGCGCAAAATGTGTGTCAGTGCTACAGTAGGAGTGTACATATTGCAAATAAAATGTGCTAACTTCACTCACCAACTTTCACTCGCCACAGTTACATTTCCACTCGCCAATGGCTAGCCAACAAGTGGAAATTTTGAGCCCTGGTTATATAATCCATAAATTGTTTAATATCTAGAGAAAAACAGAATTTATGCTTACCTGATAAATTACCTTCTCTTACGGTCTATCCAGTCCACGGATTCATACTTACTTGTGGGATATTCTCAATCCCTACAGGAAGTGGCAAAGAGAGCACACAGCAGAGCTGTCCATATAGCTCCCCTCAGGCTCCGCCCCCCCAGTCATTCGGCCGACGGTTAGGAGAAAAAGGAGAAACTATAGGGTGCAGTGGTGACTGTAGTTAACTAAAATAAATTTAAACCTGACTTAATTGCCAGGGCGGGCCGTGGACTGGATACACCGTAAGAGAAAGTAATTTATCAGGTAAGCATAAAGTCTGTTTTATCTTACATGGTGTATCCAGTCCACGGATTCATCCTTACTTGTGGGATACCAATACCAAAGCTTTAGGACACGGATGAAGGGAGGGAACAAGTCAGGTAACCTAAACGGAAGGCACCACTGCTTGCAAAACCTCTCTCTTAAAAATAGCCTCCGAAGAAGCAAAAGTATCGAATTTGTAAAATTTGGCAAATGTATGCAGTGAAGACCAAGTCGCTGCCTTACAAATCTGTTCAACAGAAGCCTCATTCTTGAAAGCCCATGTGGAAGCCACAGCTCTAGTGGAATGAGCTGTAATTTATTCAGAAGGCTGCTGTCCAGCAGTCTCATAAGCCAATCGGATGATGCTTTTCAGCCAGAAGGAAAGAGAGGTAGCAGTCGCTTTCTGACCTCTCCTCTTACCAGAATAGACAACAAACAAGGATGATGTTTGTCTGAAATCTTAGTTGCTTTTAAATAGAATTTTAAAGCACGAACCACATCAAGATTGTGTAACAGTCGCTCCTTCTTAGAAACTGGATTAGGGCACAGAGAAGGAACAATGATTTCCTGGTTAATATTCTTATTAGAAACCACTTTTGGAAGGAAACCAGGTTTGGTACGCAAAACAACCTTATCTGCACGGAACACCAGATAGGGTGAATTACACTGCAAAGCAGACAATTCAGAAACTCTTTGAGCAGAAGAAATAGCTACCAAAAACAAAACTTTCCAAGATAATAACTTAATATCTATGGAATGCAAAGGTTCAAACTGAACCCCCTGAAGAACTTAAATAACTAAATTTAGGCTCCATGGAGGAGCCACAGGTCTGTAGACAGGCTTGATTCTAACTAGGGCCTGTGCAAACGCCTGAACGTCTGGTACAGCTGCCAGACGCTTGTGTAACAGGATAGACAGAGCAGATATCTGTCCCTTTAAAGGAACTAGCTGACAAATCTTTCTCCAATCCTTCTTGGAGAAAAAACAATATCCTTGGAATCCTAACCTTACTCCACAAGTAACCTTTGGATTCGCACCAACAAAGATATTTCCGCCATACCTTATGGTAAATTTTCCTGGTGACAGGCTTTCTAGCCTGGATCAGAATATCTATAACCGATTCAGAGAACCCACGCTTAGCTAGAATTAAGCGTTCAATCTCCAAGCAGTCAGTTGCAGAGAAACTAGATTTGGATGCTTGAATGGACCTTGAATTAGAAGATCCTGCCTCGATGGCAGTTTCCATGGTGGAGCCGATGACATGTCCACTAGGTCTGCATACCAAGTCCTGTGTGGCCAAGCAGGCGCTATCAGAATTACCGAAGCCTTCTCCTGTTTGATTCTGGCTACTAGCCGACGGAGAAGAGGAAACGGTGGAAAGACATAAGCTAGACTGAATGACCAAGGCGCTACTAAAGCATCTATCAATGCCGCCTTGGGATCCCTGGATCTGGATCCGTAAAGGGGAAGTTTGGTGTTCTGACGGGACGCCATCAGATCCAATTCTGAAATGCCCCATAGCTGGGTTAGCTGAGCAAAGACCTACGGGTGGAGTTCCCACTCCCCCGGATGGAAAGTCTGACGACTCAGATAATCCGCCTCCCAGTTGTCTACTCCTGGGATGTGAATTGCAGATAGATGGCAGGAGTGATCCTCCGTCCATTTGATGATCTTGGTTACTTCCTTCATCGCTAGGGAACTCTTTGTTCCTCCCTGATGATTGATGTACGCTACAGTCGTGATGTTGTCCGACTGAAATCTGAAGAATTTGGCCTCCGCTAGTTGAGGCCATGCCTGGAGCGTATTGAATATCGCTCTCAGTTCCAAAATGTTTATCGGGAGAAGAGATTCTTCCCAAGACCATAGACCCTGAGCTTTGAGAGAGTCCCAGACCGCACCCCAGCCTAACAGACTGGCATCGGTCGTGACAGTTATCCGCTCCAGCCTGCGGAAACTCATTCCCTGAGACAGGTGATCCTGAGACAACCACCAGAGAAGAGTCTCTGGTTTTCTGGTCCATTTGTATTTGAGGAGACAAATCTGCATAATCCCCATTCCACTGTTTGAGCATGCACAGTTGCAGTGGTCTTAGATGAATTCGGGCAAAAGGGACTACGTCCATTGCCACAACCATTAGACCGATTACCTCCATGCACTGAGCCACAGAAGGCCGAGGAATGGAATGAAGAACTCGGCAAGTATTCAAAAGTTTTGACTTCCTGACTTCTGTCAGAAAGATTTTCATTCCTACCGAGTCTATTAGTGTTCCCAGGAAGGGAACCCTTGTGAGCGGGGACAGAGAACTTTTTTCTACGTTCACCTTCCACCCGTGAGACCTTAGAAAGGCCAGAACAATGTCCGTATGAGCCTTTGCTCTGTGAAAAGACAACGCCTGTATTAAGATGTCGTCTAGGTAAGGTGCTACTGCAATGCCCCGCGGTCTTAGTACCACTAGAAGGGAGCCTAGCACCTTTGTGAAAATTCTGGGAGCGGTGGCCAACCCGAAAGGAAGGGCCACGAACTGGTAATGCGTGTCCAGAAAGGCGAACCTTAGGAACTGATGATGATCTTTGTGTATAGGAATATGTAGGTACGCATCCTTTAGATCCACGGTAGTCATATATTGACCTTCCTGGATCATCGGCAAGATTGTCCGAATAGTTTCCATTTTGAAAGATGGAACTCTGAGGAATTTGTTTAGAATTTTTAGATCCAGGATTGGCCTGAAAGTTCCTTCCTTTTTGGGAACTACAAACAGGTTTGAGTAAAATCCCAGCCCTTGTTCTGCAATTGGAACTGGGTGTATCACTCCCATCTTTAGAAGATCCTCGACAAACGAGAAATGTGGAACCTTCCCCTTGGGGGAAGAGTCCTTGAATTCTAGACGATATCCCTGAGAAACAATTTCTAATGCCCAGGGATCTGGAACGTCTCTTGCCCAAGCCTGAGAAAGAAAGTCTGCCCCCTACTAGATCCGCTACCGGATCGGGGGCTACCCCTTCATGCTGTCTTGGCAGCAGGCGCAGGCTTCTTGGCCTGTTTACCCTTATTCCAGCCCTGCAAGGGTTTCCAGGTTGCTTTAGGCTGGGAAGGGTTTCCAGGTTGCTTTAGGCTGGGAAGCGTTACCCTCTTGCTTAGCAGCAGCAGAGGTTGAAGCAGGTCCGCTCCTGAAGTTGCGAAAGGAGCGAAAATTAGCCTTGTTTTTGGCCTTGAACAGTCTATCCTGTGGGAGTGCATGACCCTTCCCCCCAGTGATATCCGCGATAATTTCTTTCAACTCGGGACCAAAAAGGGTCTTTCCCTTGAAAGGAATGTTTAGTAATTTTGTTTTGGACGACACGTCAGCCAACCATGATTTGAGCCAAAGCGCTCTTCGCGCCATAATGGCAAAACCTGAATTTTGCGCCGCTAACTTAGCTAATTGGAAAGCGGCATCAGTGATAAAAGAATTAGCCAGCTTTAAAGCGTGAATTATATCCATGACTTCGTCAGATGAAGTCTCCCTCTGGAGCGACTCCTCCAGCGCCTCAAACCAAAAAGCCGCTGCAGTAGTTACAGGAATAATGCAGGCAATTGGCTGGAGCAGGAAACCTTGCTGAACAAACATTTTCATCAGCAAAACTTCCAATTTTTTATCCATAGGATCTTTGAAAGCACAACTGTCCTCTATTGGTATAGTTGTACGCTTAGCAAGCGTTGAAACAGCTCCCTCTACCTTAGGGACCGTCTGCCATGCGTCCCGCCTGGGGTCGTTTATAGGGAACATTTTCTTAAAGATGGGGGGGGGGGGGGACAAAGGGTACACCTGGTCTCTCCCACTCCCTAGTCACAATATCCGCCACCCTCTTTGGGATCGGAAACGCCTAAGTGTGTACAGGGACCTCTAAAAACCTGTCCATTTTACACAATTTTTCTGGGACCACCATGGGGTCACAATCATCCAGCGTAGCTAAAACCTCCTTAAGCAGGATGCGGAGGTGTTCCAGCTTAAATTTAAACGCTAAGGAATCTGACTCTGCCCGCTGAGAAACTTTTCCTGTGTCAGAAATTTCTCCCTCAGACAGACCATCACTGCCACTTCAGAGTGTTGTGAGGGTACTACAGATAAATTATTCAAAGCTTCCGATTGCTCATCCTCTGTATTTAAAACTGAGCTATCGCGCTTTCTTGGAAAAACTGGCAGTTTGGATAAAAATGCTGCAAGGGAATTATCCATTACTGCTGCTAATTGCTGTAAAGTAATAGGGGCCAATGCGCTAGAGGTACTAGGCATCGCTTGCACGGGCGTAACTGGTGTTGACACATGGGGAGAGGAAGAAGGACTATCCTCGTTACCTTCCATTAAAGAATCATCTTGGGCTACATTTTTAAGTGTCACTGCATGGTCTTTAAAATGCTTAGATGCTTTAGCACACTTTAAACACAAATGCAATGGGGGTACCGCCATGGCTTTTAAACACAAAGAACAGGGTCTATCTGAAGGCTCAGACATGTTTGACAGACTTAGACAGCACTACAATACAGTAAAAAACACTTTTTGAAAAAAAAAAACGTTACTGTGCCTTTAAATAATAAAAAGCACACACTTTTTTACCAAATCACCAAAAAACATCTGATCTTGATGAAATTTTCACCACATGATCCTAATGCTTTGAAATGATTGCACACACATTTTAAAATCAATTAACCCCTTATTGCCCAAACCGGAGCTAAATGAAGCAGGCTACCAGTTTAAAACACTACAGCACGGTGCCACAGTCTCTGCTGTGGCTTTACCTTCCTTAGGGATTATTTGTAGACGAAAATAAGCCTCCCTGGAGTCCTCCCTACAATCTCTGGACTTTACACGTGAAGCTGCATGAAGCTGTCTTGTAAAACAACTGCGCAACTGAGGCACGAAAATGAGGCCCCCTCCCTCTTCATTCCGGAGTAATGGGGCCTTCCTGAGACAGATTAGGTGTCTTACAATATGCCAAGCGTATTAAAACCCCAAAAAGTGTTCCAAACGTCTAACACACTTGAACAAATATGAGATTATACTAATAAAGAAATCGATTTAGCCCATAACAGTGTCCACCAGTATTTAAGCCCTTAACCTAAGCCATCCTTCTATACTGAGTCTCAGAAAATGGCTTACCTTCCCCCATGGGGATTTCTGTCAGTCTTCTAGCATTACCAGGTCTTGTTAGAAAAAAATGACTGAGCATACCTGAAGCAGTTAAGCCTGCAAACTGTTCCCCCCAACTGAAGTTCTTCGGTACTCAACAGTCCTGTGTGGGAACAGCAATGGATTTTAGTTACAACATGCTAAAATCTTTTTCCTCTCAGCAGAAATCTTCATCACTTTCTGCCTCAGAGTAAATAGTACAAACCGGCACTATTTTAAAATAAACTCTTGATTGAAGAAATAAAAACTACAAATCTAACACCACAAACTCTTTACCCTCCCGTGGAGATGCTACTTGTTAGAGCGGCAAAGAGAATGACTGGGGGGGCGGAGCCTTTGGGGAGCTATATGGACAGCTCTGCTGTGTGCTCTCTTTGCCACTTCCTGTAGGGATTGAGAATATCCCACAAGTAAGGATGAATCCGTGGACTGGATACACCATGTAAGAGAAATACATTTAACATAATGAGTACTTTTTGTTCATACTCTTTAATAATGTTAAACTTCTCGTAATATATTATGTTAACATATAAAGTACTGAGGGAATTTTAATGCTTTTTGATTTATGTTCTTAGATTTCATCATATCTGGACATCTTTACCTGGTCACTCGCTAATTTTCATATGTTTGAAGTTTCTGCGCCATCAATATTAAGTTTATAATGTAATAAGGGACAATTGGGTGTAACATGCGCTGTTAACTATAGATGCTGCAAAATTCAATAAAATAATAAAAGAAAGGGGAAGAAAACAAATAAGAGGGTTTGTACCAGTCCAATAATTTTGTTACGGAAGCCAAAAGTACTTAGTATTTAAAGAATTTGTGCAATACCACTTCAGCATACTAACTCCCCCTCCAACAAGACAACAGCCATCCACATAAGATAGGCTTCATTTATCAGGCTGCATTATTTTAGATAAATCACCCTGGATTCAGTCATCTATGGTGATTGACAAGTCCTGCTATTTTGCAGTTGGCTTCACAAAAGCAGGGAGTAGGGCTGCAAAAGCATCTGCTTGTACAATGATAAATCAGATGCTGCCTGCTTGCCCTAAACACAGGCAGACAGATTCTCTACCTGGGAACATTGTCTACCTGCAACACATAACCTCACTTATCTCCAAATAATCCTCTAACTGCCCTCTTCGATCAACCGCTGACCTATGTCTCTCCACTCTCTATTTCTATTTACCTCTCTCGCCTCTAAGACTTCTCACGTGTTGTTAATGTCCTCTAGAACTCTCTACCTAGCTCCATCAAACAATCTCCAACCTTGTATAGTTTCAGCCAATCTTTGAAGTTCAGACTAAGTGCTATTGCATTGTCTTGTTATCTTGCATTTGTTGATTATGAAAATCTACAGTATTGACGGGTCCTTTAAAACTACCCTTACCTGCTGCTCAACTACAATCCATGTGACAAGCTACCCCAAACCTCATGCCTCTGCACCCTTAACCTGTATACCGTAAGATCTTCGGAGTAGGGCTCACTTCCCCACAGTACCAAATCATTTTGTTTAGTCTGTTATGTATTTGTATCGTACCATAAATGTTTGTCATTGTATACCTCTACCTTTGTAACCAGCACTACAGAATATTGTGGTGCTGTAGAAATCGATAAGGCAAATGGCTCTGGCAATAAAGCCCCCAATCTCTTGCAACTTAATTTAAAGGGCCAGTAAACACAGTAGATTTGGATAATCAACAAATACAAGATAACAAGACAATACAATAGCATTTACTCTGAATTTCAAATAAATAGTAGATTCTTTTCTAACACATTTCAAAGTTATGTATATTTCCACTCCCCCTGTACCATGTGATAGCAATCAGCCAATCACAAATGCATATACGTATAGTCTGTAAGTTCTTGCACATGCTCAGTAGGAGCTGGTGACTCAAAAAGTGTAAATATAAAAGACTGTGCACATTTTTTTTAATGGAAGTAAATTGGAAAGTTGTTTAAAATTACATGCTGTATCTGAATCATGAAAATTTAATAAGACCTGAGTGTCCCAAAACAAAAAAAAAAGCCAGAGCCAGACATTTAGAGACAGTAGAAATATGGTTCCATTTAAATTGTTTAAAATAAAAAGTGTGCACATATTTAAATTTCTCTATAAAAGGGGCATTAAACACACCTATTTTGTGTGCTTGTCATGGGCTTCCTAGAAATGCTGAAAAACTAATTCTGCAATGATTGCCTAAACCATTTAGACCTAATTGGTTAGACCTTTTACAGCTCGACCTAACTGGTCACAATTGAGGGAGATGAGTTAAACATATACACAAAGGTTTTTGAATTTTTGTGAATCAAAATTAAGTTGACAATCTTAAATGCTTTTAAAACATTTATTTTCTACCTAAATCTTTGACTGACATACTGCATTTTGATCATATATAAAAACGTATATATAATATTTTAAACACTACATAAGACTAATGTAACAAAATGAATGTAATGAATCAACTTACATTATCTTTAACTGCTTTATGTTGTTGTCACAGGGCAATAAAACAGAAAAATAAATAATTTGATCAAAAAAAAAAAAAAAAAAAACCCTTACCCTCCACTAACTGATGTATAGATGGTGATTTGTCTCCTAATTTACCCCAGGTTTGTGGTAATGCCTGAATCTCTGCAAGACAATCACTACGTACTTGTAGAAGCAGCTTCATCCTTAGGTATATATAGGCAAGTTCAGGATAAGCTGTATGCATATTGACCATTTCTGCGCTGTGAGGGCCCTATTTTTTAAAAATGATCACAAGATAAATCATGCAGAACCTGAATATCCCAGAGTTGAGAGCGGACTTTCATAGAAAGTAATGATGCTCTATGGCAGTGTTTCTCAACTGCGGTCCTCAAGTACCCCTAACAGGCCAGATTTTCATTATAGCTGAATTAGAGCACAGGTGAAATAATCAGCCGATGGGTGAGAGCAGTTTAGTAACCATGGTTACTAATCAGCTGATTATTTCACCCGTGTTCTAGATTCAGCTATAATGAAAACATGGCCTGTTGGGGGTACTTGAGGACTGCGGTTGAGAAACACTACTCTATGGAATGCAAAATCTTGCAGGGAAGAGCAAATTTGACAGGGAGTACCTGACATTGAAAGATTTTTTTAAGGAACATCAAATTCTGCTGTTTTCAGACTAATATCCCTTGTATTTGATTCTAATTTTATAAACATGTCTTTTTCTTTCAGTTTAATAAGCACATTGCAAAACCAACATGGCTGCTTACATTCAGTACAATGAGACCTGCAGGCTTAACATGCTTAGAGAATTCAGGTGATAAATGCTAATAAATGCTGTACACTCCTAAGGAACATCCCAGTGCAGCCCTATGGACAAGTTTGAAAAAATAATTTTACAAAAAAATGTGAGGAACCCTTTGATCTCTGAAATCTTCATTATGATTTCAATTTTTTTTTTCCAGAAATTAAAGTTGTTCGTTAAATGCACATTTTACCATTAAAATTTCCTTTATTACCCAGTTTTGCATAACCAATACAGTTATATTAATATTTTTTAACTCATTAATTACGTTCTAAGCCTCTGCAGAGTGCCCCTTTATCTAGGTGCTTTTTGCAAATTTACACTTTAGCCAATTAGTTCTGGTGAACGGATAAACTCCATGGGAGTGCTATATGGCACACATGAACTAGCACTATCTGGCTGTGAAAAGCTAATAAAATGTACTGAGATAAGGCAGCCTGCAGGGGCTTAGAAACAGGCAGAGATTTATAGGTTATAAAAGTATATTACTATAACAATGTTGGTTGTGCAAAGCTGGGAAATCAGTAGTGATGGTGTTATCTACTATCTTTTTAAACAAAAACAAAATTGTACAAGTTATGATAGCATTGTATGAGTTTTATGCATAATTCCATTACGGTTTTTACAAAGTACATTAATTACGTTTTTTACATGCTTATTTTATTGCCTGTACCAATACACACAGCTATCAAGGTACAATTTGAATTAAGAGAATCATAAGGATCTTGAAGAACTTTTAAAGAATTTCACATGAGCAGCAACCTTTAAATAATCAGCCCTGAGTCTATAGAGGGTTGTTATTCTCCTGTTAGGCATTTTGGAGATTTATACAATTGTTACATAACTATCCAAAAGGATACTGGTTTCTGTAATGTTTTTCAATGTTCTGCAGCCACTCTAGCATGTCAGCAATGGATGGACTAATAGCTGAACGCTCCAGAGAAGCCTCAAGACCGATCTTGTCTGCATTAACTTCATAGACATAGAATACAGACCCCACATGATGACTCACAGCATCCTTCACTTTCTGCATAGATAATCTGTAATTAGAAGTACAAGGGTTAACAAATGTTCATTAAGAAGCCAGAAAAAGATTTATACACAGATATAAGGATTTAAAGAACAAAAACAAGCATAATAAATATGTCAGGGCATGTCACGGGTGGAACCAGAAAACCCACTGGAAACTAGGACATTGTTGAGATTATGAATGCCTATGTGTATTTGTACATAGTCAAAATTGATATAGTCTTGATTTAATCTCAATTTTTAAAAGCTTTACTTCTCATCATAACCAAAATTAAAACTTTCAAGATTTAGAGAGAACATGTAATTCTAAAAAACTTTACAATTTACCTCTAGTATCTAATTTACTTTGTTCTTTTGGTATTCTTTGTTTAAAGGCAAACCTAAGTAGGCACAGGAGCAGCAATGCAGTACTTTGGATCAAGCTGCCGATTGGTGGCTGCACATATATGCCTCTTATCAATAGCTCACTCAACGTGTTCAGATAACTCCTCATAATGCATTGCTGCTCCTCCAACCAAGGAAACCAAGAGAGAAGTAAATTTGATAATAGAAGTAAATTGCAATTATTTAAGATTGTACACTTTGTCTAAATCATGACCAAAAAACATAAATTATGCTTACCTGATAATTTCATTTCCATCTGTGGGAGGAGAGTCCACTGCTTCATTCATTACTTGTGGGAATTAAGAACCTGGCTACCAGGAGGAGGCAACGACACCCCAGCCAAAGGCTTA
Organism: Bombina bombina; assembly: GCF_027579735.1. Lineage (NCBI taxonomy): Eukaryota > Metazoa > Chordata > Amphibia > Anura > Bombinatoridae > Bombina > Bombina bombina. Next base: position 578,578,851 of record NC_069501.1, on the reverse strand, counting down.
AATACCTCCCCCACTCCCCTCATCCCCCAATCATTCTGCCAAGGGAAGAAGGAACAGTAGTAGAAATATCAGGGTAAAAAATGGTGCCAGAAGAATAAAATTAAATTTACGTCCGCCCACCGGAGCAAACTGACAGGAGCAGTGGACTCTCCTCCCAGAGATGGAAATTAAATTATCAGGTAAGCATAATTTATGTTTTCCATCTTCATGGGAGGAGAGTCAACTGCTGCATTCATTACTTGTGGGAACAAATACCCAAGCTCTAAAGGACACTGAATGAAAAAAACAAAAAACGGGAGGGCAAAAGAAGGCGGACCCTGTACTGAGGGCACCACAGCCGGTAGAACCTGTCTCCCAAAAACAGCTTCCGCCGAAGCAAAAACATCAAATTTGTAAAATTTAGCAAAAGTATATAAAGGAAAACTAAGTAGCCGTCTTACAAATCTGCTCCACAGAGGCCTCGTTCTTAAACGCCCAAGAAGAGGCCACAGTTCTAGTTGAGTGAGCCGGAATCCTCTGACGATGCTTATGTCGCGCTGTCTCATAGGCCAAACGGATAATGCTCCTCAGCCAAAAGGACAGTGAAGTGAAAGAGGCCCTCTGCCCACTACGCTTCCCAGAATACACCACAAACAAAGACTAAGTCTGTCTGAAATCCTTTTGTGGCCTGAAGGTAAAAGGCTCAAACCACGTCCAAGTTATGAAGTAACCTCTCTTTGGGCAAAGAAGGGTTAGGACACAAAGAAGGAACTACTATCTCCTGATTGATGTTACGATCTGACACCACCTTGGGAAGAAAACCCAACCCAGTGCGAAGCACAGCCTTATCGGCGTAAAAAAAAAAACAGGTAAGGGGGTTTAAATTGCAAGGTCACTAACTCGAAGACTCTGCAAGCCAAAAGAAACAGAACCTTCCAGGAGAAAATCTTAATGTCAAGCGCATGCATAGGCTCAAACGGAGCACTCTGCAAAACCTTAAGAACCACGTTCAAGCTCCAAGGATGAGCAGAAGGTCTAAATTCCGGTCTAATTCGAGACAGAGCCTGAACAAAGGACTGAATATCAGGAAGCTCTGTTAGCTTCTTGTGTAACAGCACCGATAAGGCTGAAATCTGTCCCTTTAAAGGAACTAGCGGCAAGGCCCTTATCCAAACCATCTTGAAGAAAAGCCAGAATCCTGGATACCCTAATCTTGTGCCAAGAATATCCAAATAGGTTCTCCACACCTTATGATAGATGCGAAGAGTGACCGGTTTCCTTGCCTGAATGAGTATCAATCACTCTCTCCGAGAACCCTCTCTTGGCCAAGACTAGGCGTTCAATCTACATGCAGTCAGCCTCAGAGAATCGAGATTTTGGTGAAGAAAAGGACCCTGAACTAGCAGATCTCTGCGACAGGGTAACCTCCATGGAGGAGACAATGACATTCCAACCAGATCCGCAAACCACGTCCTCCGTGGCCACAACGGAGCAATCAGAATGGTCGAGATTTGCTCCTGTTTGATGCAGGCCACCACTCGAGGGAGAAGTTGCAATGGTGGAAAGATGTAAATTAGGTTGAACTCCCAAGGTACCGCCAAGGCATTTATCAGCTCTGCCTGGGGATCCCTGGACCGCGACCCGTATATGGAATCTGATGAAACGGGACGACCCCAAGAAGGGACAAAGTTCTCAGAGTATTGAATATTGCTCGTAGTTCCAGGATATTTATCGGTAGGCTGTTCTCCTCTTGAGTTCACCTGCCCTGTGCCCTTCTGGCACCCCAAACAGCTCCCCATCCTGATAGACTTGCATCCGTGGTCACAACCTTCCAGGATGGTCTCAAGAAGGCAAGAAGGATGTCCCCTGGGACAGCTGCCCTGGACAGACCCACCAAGAGAGGGATTCCCACGCTAAATTGTTCAGAGAGATCTGTTGGGAAAGATCTAAGTGATTGCCGTTCCATTGTCTAAACATGCATAACTGCAGAGGTCTTAGATGGAACCTGGCACAAGGAATGACATCAATGCTGGAAACCATGAGTCCGATCACCGCCATACACCTGGCCACAGATGGCCTTGAGGTCTGAAGGGCAAGACAGCGCAACACGATCTTTGAACGCCTCTGATCTGTCAAGAATATTTTCATAGCTATGGAATCTATGATCCAGCGCTCCCAGAACCTTTGTAAAGACTCTAGGGGCAGTCGCCAGACCAAAGGGCAGGGCCACAAACTGGAAGTGTTGGTCCAGAAAGGCGAATCTTAGGAACCTGAAGTGGTCCCTGTGGATTGGCATGTGAAGGTAAGCATCCTTCAAGTCTATTGTTGTAATAAATTGCCCCTCTTGAACTAGGAAAATCGATCTGATCATCTCCATTTTGAACGATGGAACTGACAGAAACTTGTTTAGGAACGTGCCCTCCTTAGGACCACGAAAAGGTTTGAATAGTACCCTAGACCCCTTTCTGCTAGAGGTACTGGAACTATTTCTCCAAGAGAGGAGAGATCCCTCACGCACTCTAGAAAGACGTCTCTCTTCTCTGGTCTTGAGGATAGGTTTGACAGGAGGAATCTGCCCCTGGGCGGATGAGCAGGGCCGCCACTAGAAATTTTGGGGCCCCTGACTTAACCATTGATCAGGGCCCCCCCGCCCCCTCCTCTGACATGTGCAGTTTTTGACCAAGTGACTAAAACGTATATGCACTTTATTCTTAAGTGTCTATTTAAACTTGGAAATGTTGTAAAGGTAGTAACATACACTGAAACACACACACACTCACACATAAGGATTCACATATAGACACTCTAGCAAACACGCAAAGAAACTCAGACACAGACACGCAAACAGACACTTAGCACTTGTTTACATTGCCCTGACAAGTAATGAGGTAAACTACAGTTTTGTAAAAAAAGGAGATTTAGAAAACAAAATATGGAGTTCTGATTATCTTTTTGTAAAGGAAGATGCCAACAACATGCAGTGGCTGAAAGGAAGGGCCCTGAACTGCCTAAACAATAATTTAAAGGTTAAATGGTAGATTGGGGACTTCCAGAAAGGTCTCATTAGTCTCAAAGTCTGTAGAAAGATGTGAATAATCAGTAGTAAGGTCAAAATATCCTAAAAAGGAACAGATAATGGACACACACACACAAACTCAAACTTGCACATAAACCCAAGGAAACACCAACAGAGACAGCCTCAGAAAACACACAAAGACATACACACACACACACACAGAGACACCCACAGAAAACATATAAAGACATACATACACACCCTCACTGAGGCATCCACAGAAAACACACAAAGACATACACACACCCTCACAGAGACATCCACAGAAAACACAGACATACATACACACACACACACATATACCCTCACAGAGACATCCACAGAAAACACAGACATACACACCCACCCTCACAGATGCATCCAGAGAAAATACACAAAGACAAACACACGCCCACCCTCACAGAGACACCCATAGAAAAAGCTCAAAGACATATGCACACACCCTCACAGACATCCACAGAAAATGCACAAAGACATACACACCCACCCTCACAGAGATACCAACAGAAAAAAAATACACACACACTCAGAGACACAAACCAAAGCACAAAGACATAAACACAGACACCCACATAAACACTCACAGGAGGAAACATTTATGCACCTTGCATCCCCTAAATCAACAGTGTGTGACATGCATGATAAAACAAAATGCAGAAATTAAGAGATCCCTTTTTAAAGAATCATATTTGTAAATGTGCAAACAAAAATAATTCTGTAAATTCAAAATTGTACATTAATGATCTGGGTAGATGGCTAGATGAAGAAAAGTACTTTTAAAAGGTTGACATATGTTTGTTTGATATTTTCCCCATTTTCCCCAACCAAGAGCACCACTTCAAATATAGTGTACAACTGTTCCCATCTGTCAGCTGTACTTGTGGATTTTGAAAATGCTGTACTCTATATGGTCTTGGTGGAACCATAAGCTGTGGTACTCATACCATTAGATCTGGTTAAATGCAGGATTTAAGCTTGTTTGTATGCATTTCAAAATTAACTCAGCTGTAGAGTAAACTGAACAGTTTTAAGTTAACCTGTCTCATTTCCAACACTGAGCAATCTTAGTCTGAGATTATAACATGTTATGCAGATGTAAAAATCTTAGATAAAATGCCTCCTTGTATCTGGAAAGTCCTTGCATAAAGGAGCAGTAAACAGGAATGTAATATATATCATTTGTGTATTGAGGAGGAAACATTTCTGCATGGTTTTAGATATAGAATTTCTACAGCATTGTCAAATAATCATAAATACACTTCTGCTAAAAAAAATGTGTTTTTATGGACCCCTGGCCCCACCATACAACTACTACCACACTGAAGTTACAATCTGAAATTGCACAAAGAAATAAAAAACATTTGCCAAGTTATTCCTACCTCCTCTGCAAATGAAAGTGATCAGCAGTCTGACTTAGGCACACACTCTACAAAGTGCCAAGTCTGTCTCACACTGTGCATAGTGGTTTAGTGCACAGAAATCCTCTCAAATGCTAATACTTTACTCCTTGTAATAACATTTCCCATGCTCAATTAGCACTCTGCTGTAGTACTCACTGGTGGCTGCCAAAATGAAAAAAAAAAAATTTTTTTTTTTTTTTTTAGTTCTTGCCTCATGGGGCCCCCCTAGCCCATTGGGCCCCTGACAGAAGTCACCCCTGTCACCCCCTGATGGCGGCCCTGCGGATGAGTCTTGAACCCTATCCTGTAACCCTGGGTGATAACCTCCAGAACCCAAGGATCCTGTACGTCTTCCATCCAATCCTCTGTGAACAGATTTAGTCTGCCCCCTACGCGATCCAGAGACGGAACGGGGGCCGCCCCTTCATGCCGACTTTGTCTCGGCAGGCTTCTTGCTCTGCTTAAAATCAGGCTCCTCCTTAGCCAGAGGTTTAGAAGACGCCCCCTCATCGGATCTCTCAGAGACCTCCAATGGAGTAGATGACCCCTGGGATGGAACGCTATGTCTATCCCTTCGCTTGCGCTTCACAGGGCGTGGTAGAGCATGGAAGGCCGCAGAAACCGTTTCTTGCAACTGGGCAGCGAAATGTAGGGAACGCATCTTGCGGGACAGAGAACCCTCAGAGGTTGACGGCTCAGTAGTACTAAATATCTTGTTCTTCTTAGATATTGCAATTTTATCAAATCATGTGGAACAAAGTTGAGCAGGCGGATCAACATAAACCTCCTCACAATAAACACAGATATGAGCTTTAATTAAAGAGGGAGTATCCTCTAACATATTAGAGTCCTCCATAGCTTATGCTTTAATACTGACTAGATAGAATACATGGCACCTTTAAACACCAATGGCCAGGGCACTCACCACCTCTTATGACCCGGACACAGGGAAACCGTTATGTCTCCCGCAATTGCAGATCAGGAAAGAGGAAGTTGAGAGGCCACACCCGGTCACATGGAGTGCCATGCAGGATAGCCCCTGCACTATAAAGAAAATGCGACAAAAGAGGCCACGTCACCCTTCACCTGACTGTTCACACATTACTAGAGCCTCATCTCACACATGACGTAGCATCAAACACAATAAAAATATTATGCATAAACCCCCCCCCCCCCCCGTTCAATAATCCCATTTCCAGGGATATTAACCCTTGATTCTATACAGATAAAATGAGACACAATGTGACCCTGTCTTCTTGCGTTATTGATGTATATAAATGAAACAATCTTACCAGAATCTAAGCGGTGGAACAGGAATACGGCCCTTCAAGTGTGAAAGGTTAGTAGCATCGCTCCTGACATGGACTTGAGTGAATAAAGCAGGCAGCGAGATTCGTCAGCACTGATTGCTTAAGGAGCTGTTAATCATGAATCAGAATGGTTTCGCAGAAAAACTCTCCCTGCATCTCCGGACTCTAACTTTCACCCAAGCTCTCACTGAGAGGCTGACAGGACTACTTAAAACTCCAGTCCCATTTTGAGTACTACCCTCCATAAAAGGCTACTCCAATCTTCCGACACTTCTCTGCCAACCTCCTGTGATGAAAGGCAAAGAATGACTGGGGGATGAGGGGAGTGGGGGAGGTATTTAAGCCTTTGGCTGGGGTGTCTTTGCCTCCTCCTGGTGGCCAGGTTTTTAATTTCCATAATGAATGAAGCAGTGGACTCTCCTACCATTAAGATGGAAATGTGGGTTTCATATGTTTGTAAATGGAAAATGTACTGTAAAATTGTCTTCCTTTTTGACGTGTTATGAATGATCAATTCTACTAGTGTTTTATTTTTAATTTGTCATTTTAAAGTGCTGCTATTGCCTGTTGAAAGCGCCACTTATATTAAAAATGTCAGTACGGCAGCACTGGCTAAAAAGTTATGTAAAGAAGAAGCTGGAAAAAATAAAATCTCACCCAAGTGGAGAGTGGGAGAGATAGGTACTAAATTGTTCAATATTTAAAGGGAAAGTATACACTCATCCCCCTTCTTTTGCATATGAAAAGACCCTTTACACAAACAGGAGCAAGCTGGAGAAGGTAGCTGACGGTATTCACATAAAACTTTGGGGCTTGGTTAGGAGTCTGAAAATCAGAGCAATGTTATTTAAAAAAATGCAAAACTAAACATTTTTTTTTTTTTTTTAAAAACTTCATGGACTATATAAATAGATCTACAAAACATTTATGCAAAGAAAAAATGAGTGTATAATGTCCCTTTAATTGCTTTAAAAGGGACAGTCTAGTCAAAATTAACCTATCATGATTCAGATAGGTCATGCAATTCTAAATAACTTTCCAATTTACTTTTATCATAAAATGTTCTTTGTACTATTGGTAGTCTTTGTTGAAAGCTAAAATAAGCAGTATTGCAAGTGCCTGATCTAATTTAATTAACCCTTACACAGAGATTTTTGTTTTTTTCTCCATGTTAAATTTATTGCAAGACTACAGAAAAAAAAAATTAAATTAAAAAAGGTGTTAATGTCCCATTAAACGGACACAAAGTCCAATGCTAAATAACTTTCTAATTTACTTCTAATACCAAACATGTTTAATTCCCTTGGTGGAGAAGTAGCAATGCACTACTGGGAGCTAGCTGAACTCGTTAGGTTCAACAATGACAAGAGGGATAGACGTGCAGCAACTAATAAGCAGCTATCTCCCAGTAGTGCATTGCTGCTCCTGACAGTGTTAAAATTACATGCTCTAACCCCTACAAAGGGGATAAATGCATACTTAGGGCTAGATTTATTAAGCCCTTACGGCAGCAAGTTCTCACAAGAACTTGCTCGCCGCAATTTAACAAGCAGCGGTCACCAGACCGCTGCTTCCCTAAACTCTTCGCCACCTCTGAACTGGCGAAATTCAATCTCCTCGGTCGAGTCCGACCGAGGAGATTGACAGCTCCTGCCCGCGCGTGATTGGTTGTGCGCGGGCAGGGGGCAGGATTGCACGCGAGCGCAAAATTGCGCTCGTGTGCAATGTTAATTACCTACGGGTAATTTCGCCCCGCCACAGGCGAGCTGAGGCGTACAGGGGCGCGTATACGTGCCCCTGTACGCCTCAGCTATGATAAATCTAGCCCTTAAAATCTCACTCAGGACTCACAGAGTACTGCTAGCCCTTACCAAAAACTGTGTGACTAGTGCTGATAATTGGATCAGTGTCAGAGCAATGAAGGTCCTGAGCAGGATTTGAAGTATGTTTATCCCCTTTACAGGGGCAAAACACACAGCAATACATTGTTACTAGTGTTAGAGCATGTAATTTTAACACTATAATGGCCCTATTTTGTTCCTAGTTTCAGACGCCTCAGTTAAAAAAAAACTGGTAGCTACAGCAAAAAAGGCTGCATGATTTGATTGAGATATGACCAAGATGTTTTGTAAAAATCCCTTCAGTGACTTCTATTGATAGTGACAAGGTTGGCCCTCTAGGTGATTCAGCCTCTCCCTTTTCAATAACAACACAATAATAACCTAGCCTCTCTGGTTAAAACAATTCCATGCTCACATTTTATCATTTAGATTCTCAAGAGTGGCTTCCATAGCCCCCTCAAGCTTGTAGTGAAGACATTCCTGTAAATCTGGGAAGATACTCAGAGCTGTATTACTGAAACTGACTTTCTGACAGGCCAGTAATTGCTCTGCCAAGTTACTCAGAGTGGAGAGCAATGGTTCACATTCCTGTAAAGCAAGCTGCCAGGCTCCCTCCTGCTGTTCTATGACATCAAAGCATTTTCTCAAAGACTGGTGAACAGAAGCTATTGCCGCTTGATCTGTCATCCTGCAAGCAGAAGACAATAAAAGAGACAGTTATTCAACAGCATATTCCATATGCAGTACATATATAGAATGTGAGCAATGTAGTTGAAATTAGATGATTCTTAAAGGGACATGAAACCCCAAATTTTTCTTTCATGATTCAGATAGAGAATATAATTTTAAACAACATTCCAATTTACTTCTATTATCTAATTTGCTTCATTCCTTCGATATCCTTTGTTGAAGAAACAATGCACATGTGTGAGCCAATCACACGAGGCATCTATGTGCAGCCACCAATCAGGAGCTATTGAGCATATCTAGATATCTAGATATGCTTTTAAACAAAGGATATCAAGAAAATGAAGCAAATAAGAAAAAATAAGTAAATTGAAAAGTTGTTTAAAATAACATGTTCTTCCTAAATCATGAAAGAAAAAATTTGGGTTTCATGTCCCTTTAAGACTTATATTTTGAGGAAAGAAAAGAAAGTTAAGTAACCCAGTGAAATGACAAATGTTAAGCTAATTTCTTCAAACAAGAATTTTAAACAGAATTGAAAGTCTATGGTGGTCTATTCTAGTCTTAAAAATCACTTAAAATAACATAACTTACCACTGTTATTTGCAAATGCATACTTGCCCTCCCATGCAAGTGTGTGCATGCTTGAGTGACCAGTATAATAGATATGTATGATAGTGTGTGTCTCTCTCTGTTATAGTTCCAGAAGTTAAAGACACAAATTTGTCAGACTTTTATTATGGAATGTACTCTTACCACTAAAGGATTCCATTCATTGACTTTCATATGAGGTAGTGTAAAAAATTAAGACTCCATATGGGGGCAAAATAAACCTTATAGCATCAAACTGCAGTGCATGTGAACAGTCGGGCCTAAATGACGATCTAACATTTTCTTGTAAGTGGGACAGCTGAATGAAAAAAAACAAAATATTGAATTGCTGCATTAGATATTTTCTCAACTAATCAAAAGTGATTTTTCAGTTTCTTAGCTTACTGAACACCTTTAGCCAATGCGATGTACATATAAGTTGTGCGGTACTTTGCCTATCGTCCACACAACGTATATACGTTGGAGCTGCAGGAAGCTCCAGCAATCTCAACTGTTAAACTGACAATAAAACTCATTTTTCTTTCAATAATCAGATAAAACATAGTTTTAAACAACTTTCCAATTTACTTCTATTATCAAATTTTCTTCGTTTTCTAGTAATCCTTTTTTAAAAAGCAGGAAGGTAAGTACAAGAGTGTGCACATGTCTGCAGCACTATATGGCAGCAGTTTTGCAACAATGTTACAACAACATTAGCAAGAGCACTAGATGGCTAGCACTATTTCTAGTCATGTAGAGCTGCAGACCTGTGCTCGCTACCTATCTGGATATCGATTTAACAAAAGAATAACATGAGAATGATTTAAATTTGAAAATAGAAGTAAATTGAAAACTTTTTTTAAAATTGCATTCTCAGAATGAAAGAAAAATGTTTGGTTTCATGATACTTTAAGTTACCGCCGAGAGCTGGAGTTCTATGGAACCAGAGCAAGATCGGTGCTCCAGTTCCATATGAAGGCAAATGTCCGATCGTTATACTGACTCTGTGTGTGTCACTGGAAAACTAAGGGCCGGCACACCAAAAGAAATCTTGAAATGTTTACTTATTCATATAGGGCAACAGTACAGAGCAATGTTGTAGGGCTCCCGCCCCTTCCTCAAACTCAAAAAAAATTCCATCCACCTCTGCTCTGACATCATAGCTGAAGCACTCATCACAATACATAACAAATTAAAGTTATATCACCTGACCATATGTAAAGAAAATATTAAGCAAAATTTAAAAATAACAAAAATCATATATAAAATATGAATACTAATAATAAGATGCTGCAAAGATAAACATTTCATTAGCAACCCCAAAAACCTAAAGAAAAGAAAATAAAGAATATTTTTTGTTTACAGCCACATGGCTTCTTTTCTCAGTTACATTTTGTCCCTATCAAAGCCCATACTCCCCTTGGGGACATGACCTACCCTAACACCATAAAACATAATTTATGCTTACCTGATAAATTCCTTTCTTCTGTAGTGTGATCAGTCCACGGGTCATCATTACTTCTGGGATATTACTCCTCCCCAACAGGAAGTGCAAGAGGATTCACCCAGCAGAGCTGCATATAGCTCCTCCCCTCTACGTCACTCCCAGTCATTCGACCAAGGACCAACGAGAAAGGAAAAGCCAAGGGTGAAGTGGTGACTGGAGTATAAATCAAAAAATATTTACCTGCCTTAAAAACAGGGCGGGCCGTGGACTGATCACACTACAGAAGAAAGGAATTTATCAGGTAAGCATAAATTATGTTTTCTTCTGTTAAGTGTGATCAGTCCACGGGTCATCATTACTTCTGGGATACCAATACCAAAGCAAAAGTACACGGATGACGGGAGGGATAGGCAGGCTCTTTATACAGAAGGAACCACTGCCTGAAGAACCTTTCTCCCAAAAATAGCCTCCGATGAAGCAAAAGTGTCAAATTTGTAAAATTTGGAAAAAGTATGAAGCGAAGACCAAGTTGCAGCCTTGCAAATCTGTTCAACAGAGGCCTCATTCTTGAAGGCCCAAGTGGAAGCCACAGCTCTAGTAGAATGAGCTGTAATTCTTTCAGGAGGCTGCTGTCCAGCAGTCTCATAAACTAAACGAATTATGCTACGAAGCCAAAAAGAAAGAGAGGTAGCGGAAGCTTTTTGACCTCTCCTCTGCCCAGAGTAAATGACAAACAGAGAAGACGTTTGTCGAAATTCCTTAGTTGCCTGTAAGTAAAATTTTAGAGCACGGACTACATCCAGGTTGTGCAGTAGACGTTCCTTCTTTGAAGAAGGATTTGGGCATAAGGAAGGAACAACAATCTCTTGATTGATATTCCTGTTAGTAACTACCTTAGGTAAGAACCCAGGTTTAGTACGCAGGACTACCTTATCCGAATGAAAAATCAAATAAGGAGAATCACAATGTAAGGCTGATAATTCAGAGACTCTTCGAGCCGAGGAAATAGCCATTAAAAATAGAACTTTCCAAGATAACAACTTTATATCAATGGAATGAAGGGGTTCAAACGGAACGCCCTGTAAAACATTAAGAACAAGGTTTAAACTCCATGGTGGAGCAACAGTTTTAAACACAGGCTTAATTCTGGCCAAAGGTTGACAAAAAGCCTGGACGTCAGGAACTTCTGACAGACGTTTGTGTAACAGAATGGACAGAGCTGAGATCTGTCCCTTTAATGAACTAGCAGATAAACCCTTTTCTAAACCTTCTTGTAGAAAAGACAATATCCTAGGAATCCTAACCTTACTCCAAGAGTAACCTTTGGATTCACACCAATATAGGTATTTACGCCATATCTTATGGTAAATCTTTCTGGTAACAGGTTTCCTAGCCTGTATTAAGGTATCAATAACTGACTCAGAAAATCCACGTCTTGATAAAATCAAGCGTTCAATTTCCAAGCAGTCAGCTTCAGAGAAGTTAGATTTTGATGTTTGAAGGGACCCTGTATCAGAAGGTCCTGTTTCAGAGGTAGAGACCAAGGTGGACAGGATGACATGTCCACCAGGTCTGCATACCAAGTCCTGCGTGGCCACGCAGGTGCTATTAGAATTACTGATGCTCTCTCTTGTTTGATTCTGGCAATCAATCGAGGAAGCAACGGGAAGGGTGGAAACACGTAAGCCATCCTGAAGTCCCAAGGTGCTGTCAGAGCATCTATCAGGACTGCTCCTGGATCCCTGGATCTGGACCCGTAACGAGGAAGCTTGGCGTTCTGTCGAGACGCCATGAGATCTATCTCTGGTTTGCCCCAACGTCGAAGTATTTGGGCAAAGACCTCCGGATGAAGTTTCCACTCCCCCGGATGAAAAGTCTGACGACTTAAGAAAACCGCCTCCCAGTTCTCCACTCCCGGGATGTGGATTGCTGACAGGTGGCAAGAGTGAGACTCTGCCCAGCAAATTATCTTTGATACTTCCATCATAGCTAGGGAGCTTCTTGTCCCTCCCTGATGGTTGATGTAAGCTACAGTCGTGATGTTGTCCGACTGAAACCTGATGAACCCCCGAGTTGTCAACTGGGGCCAAGCCAGGAGGGCATTGAGAACTGCTCTCAATTCCAGAATGTTTATTGGCAGGAGACTCTCCTCCTGACTCCATTGTCCCTGAGCCTTCAGAGAATTCCAGACGGCACCCTAACCTAGAAGGCTGGCGTCTGTTGTTACAATTGTCCAGTCTGGTCTGCTGAATGGCATCCCCCTGGACAGATGTGGCCGAGAAAGCCACCATAGAAGAGAATTTCTGGTCTCTTGATCCGGATTCAGAGAAGGGGATAAGTCTGAGTAATCCCCATTCCACTGACTTAGCATGCACAGTTGCAGTGGTCTGAGGTGTAAGCGTGCAAAGGGTACTATGTCCATTGCCGCTACCATTAAGCCGATTACCTCCATGCATTGAGCCACTGACGGGTGTTGAATGGAATGAAGGGTGCGGCAAGCACTTTGAAGTCTTGTTAGCCTGTCCTCTGTCAGGTAAATCTTCATTTCTACAGAATCTATAAGAGTCCCCAGGAAGGGAACTCTTGTGAGTGGAACGAGTGAACTTTTCTTTTCGTTCACCTTCCATCCATGTGACCTTAGAAATGCCAGCACTAACTCTGTATGAGACTTGGCAGTTTGAAAGCTTGAAGCTTGTATCAGAATGTCGTCTAGGTATGGAGCTACCGAGATTCCCCGCGGTCTTAGTACCGCCAGAAGAGCACCCAGAACCTTTGTGAAGATTCTTGGAGCTGTAGCCAATCCGAATGGAAGAGCCACAAACTGGTAATGCCTGTCTAGGAAGGCAAACCTTAGGTACCGATAATGATCTTTGTGAATCGGTATGTGAAGGTAAGCATCTTTTAAATCTACAGTGGTCATGTATTGACCCTCTTGGATCATAGGTAAAATTGTCCGAATAGTCTCCATCTTGAACGATGGAACTCTTAGGAATTTGTTTAGGATCTTTAAGTCCAGGATTGGTCTGAAAGTTCCCTCTTTTTTGGGAACCACAAACAGATTTGAGTAAAACCCCTGTCCCTGTTCCGATCGTGGAACTGGATGGATTACTCCCATTAACAAGAGCTCTTGTACGCAGCGTAGAAACGCCTCTTTCTTTGTCTGGATTGTTGACAATCTTGACAGATGAAATCTCTCTCTTGGAGGAGAGTATTTGAAGTCCAGAAGGTATCCCTGAGATATTATCTCTAGCGCCCAGGGATCCTGAACATCTCTTGCCCAAGCCTGGGCGAAGAGAGAAAGTCTGCCCCCCACTAGATCCGATCCCGGATCGGGGGCCCTCAATTCATGCTGTTTTAGGGGCAGCAGCAGGTTTCCTAGTCTGCTTGCCCTTGTTCCAGGACTGGTTAGGTTTCCAGCCTTGTCTGTAGCGAGCAACAGCTCCTTCCTGTTTTGGTGCAGAGGAAGTTGATGCTGCTCCTGCTTTGAAATTACGAAAGGAACGAAAATTAGACTGTCTAGTCTTGGCTTTGGCTTTGTCCTGAGGCAGGGCATGGCCTTTACCTCCTGTAATGTCAGCGATAATCTCTTTCAACCCGGGCCCGAATAAGGTCTGCCCTTTGAAAGGTATATTAAGCAATTTAGACTTAGAAGTAACATCAGCTGACCAGGATTTTAGCCACAGCGCCCTGCGTGCCTGAATGGCGAATCCTGAATTTTTCGCCGTAAGTTTAGTAAGATGTACTACGGCCTCCGAAATGAATGAATTAGCTAGTTTAAGGACTCTAAGCCTGTCCGTAATGTCGTCCAGAGTAGCTGAACCAATGTTCTCTTCCAGAGACTCAATCCAGAATGCCGCTGCAGCCGTGATCGGCGCAATGCATGCAAGGGGTTGCAATATAAAACCTTGTTGAACAAACATTTTCTTAAGGTAACCCTCTAACTTTTTATCCATTGGATCTGAAAAAGCACAGCTATCCTCCACCGGGATAGTGGTACGCTTAGCTAAGGTAGAAACTGCTCCCTCCACCTTAGGGACCGTTTGCCATAAGTCCCTTGTGGTGGCGTCTATTGGAAACATTTTTCTAAATATCGGAGGGGGTGAGAACGGCACACCGGGTCTATCCCACTCCTTAGTAACAATTTCAGTAAGTCTCTTAGGTATAGGAAAAACCTCAGTACTCGTCGGTACCGCAAAATATTTATCCAACCTACACATTTTCTCTGGTATTGCAACTGTGTTACAATCATTCAGAGCCGCTAACACCTCCCCTAGTAATACACGGAGGTTTTCCAGTTTAAATTTAAAATTTGAAATATCTGAATCCAGTCTGTTTGGATCAGAACCGTCACCCACAGAATGAAGTTCTCCGTCCTCATGTTCTGCCACCTGTGACGCAGTGTCTGACATGGCCCTAATATTATCAGCACACTCTGTTCTCACCCCAGAGTGATCACGCTTACCTCTTAGTTCTGGTAATTTAGCCAAAACCTCAGTCATAACAGTAGCCATATCCTGTAATGTGATTTGTAATGGCCGCCCAGATGTACTCGGCGCTACAATATCACGCACCTCCCTCTGAGCGGGAGATGTAGGTACTGACACGTGAGGCGAGTTAGTCGGCATAACTCTCCCCTCGTTGTTTGGTGAAATTTGTTCAATTTGTACAGATTGACTTTTATTTAAAGTAGCATCAATACAGTTAGTACATAAATTTCTATTGGGCTCCACTTTGGCATTGCAACAAATGACACAGGTATCATCCTCTGAATCAGACATGTTTAACACACTAGCAAATAAACTTGCAACTTGGAAATACAATTCAATTAGAATAATATTAAAATGTACTGTGCCTTTAAGAAGCACAGAAGATCTATGACAGTTGACAATTAATAAATTAAAACAGTTATAGCCACAATCCTTGTAAACAACACAACTTTAGCAAAGGTTTAATCCCATTAGCAAAGATAACAAATTCTGAAAGCAGGAAACAAATTACAGAATAAACGTTTTTTATCTCAGTCAAACTATAATTCTCACAGCTCTGCTGAGAGAAATTACCTTGCAGGGAATACAATGAGTTGCTGACTGAAATATTTGATGCATAGAAAAAGCGCCAAAAAACGGCCCCTCCCCCTCACACACAGCAGTGAGGGAGAACAGAAACTGTCAGAAAAACAGATTAAGCAACTGCCAAGTGGAAAAATAGTGCCCAAACATTTATTCACACAGTACCTCAGCAAATGAAAACGATTTTACATTCCAGCAAAAACGTTAAACATAATCTCTAGTTATTAAACAGCTTTATGTATTTCTTACAGTGTAATTCTAGTGAAGTACCATTCCCCAGAATACTGAAGTGTAAAGTATACATACATGACATTATATCGGTATGGCAGGATTTTCTCATCAATTCCATTGTCAGAAAATAAAAACTGCTACATACCTCTATGCAGATTCATCTGCCCGCTGTCCCCTGATCTGAAGTTTACCTCACTCCTCAGATGGCCGAGAACAGCAATATGATCTTAACTACTCCGGCTAAAATCATAGCAAAACTCTGGTAGATTCTTCTTCAAACTCTGCCAGAGAGGTAATAACACACTCCGGTGCTATTTTAAAATAACAAACTTTTGATTGAAGATATAAAACTAAGTATAATCACCATAGTCCTCTCACAC
The DNA here is from genome assembly GCF_027579735.1 of Bombina bombina. Lineage (NCBI taxonomy): Eukaryota > Metazoa > Chordata > Amphibia > Anura > Bombinatoridae > Bombina > Bombina bombina. Next base: position 578,562,840 of record NC_069501.1, on the reverse strand, counting down.
ATCCTATCTAGTCGTTGGGTGCAAGAGAATGACTGGGAGTGACGTAGAGGGGAGGAGCTATATGCAGCTCTGCTGGGTGAATCCTCTTGCACTTCCTGTTGGGGAGGAGTAATATCCCAGAAGTAATGATGACCCGTGGACTGATCACACTTAACAGAAGAAAGTAAAGTTTATTCACTTGATGTCCCCTCTCAAAAAATGTACAGGGACTTGCAAGTGTCTCATTTTAGGATTACAAATAGTCGACTTATGGTGAGTTATGTGATCTTTTAACTGTTGGGAGGTCTACACTACATATATTAAGCCACACAGGCATTTTAAAATGTATACACAACATAAGTTGAATGACATGGAGATAGAAGAAAAAAAAAGTGCACATAACCATTCGTAATTATAACCATTCGTAATTACATATCCATATTTCAAACAGACCTATTCTTGCATACACAATATTAATTAAATTAATATTGTGTATGCAAGAATAGGTCTGTTTGAAATATGGATATGCAATTACGAATGGTTATATATGTAACTATTGCAATTTTTTATTTAAATCAATTTTAACATAACATTGTTTTAAACAAACCCATGGGCAGGGGCGAGTCCCTCGGAAGACTTATATAAAGTGAATGGGAGGCGAGCAAAACTATTCAATCCTCTTGAAAAAGTCCAGCCTTGAACCGGGAGAAACACGTAGGAGTTTTGTTGCTACTTCGTCTACACTTGGCCCCGAAATTGCATTGTAGTTTGTATACCACATGATCGTGAGACTGTTTGTCTCCGGAGAAGTCTAAGAACTTACAGGAGTGGAAAGTGATAAGACCTCACTGAAACTGCACAACAGGACCGGTCTTTAGGTGCTTTTTATCTGATATCTAGTAAGTGCATAATATATTTGTGCATTAAAGTTTAATAAAATCTTTTCTATCTCCATATTCTGCTAGTACTACAGAGCCAAGGGGAAGGAAGCTCGGCTGAAGGAGAGCAGCACCCAGGGATTCTGTGTGTGCATTATGCATTACCTCAGGATTAATCATTGTATTACTGAGAACGATACTCTTATAACCACAAATGTAAAAAGGTTACTGTTATTGGATATGACCAACAAATACTGAAATTCAGAACATTCACATTTATTTTTGTTTGTGGATATTATTGTATATTGAATTTTGTATGTACACTAGATAGAATTGCCTTGATTCTTTTTTTTCACAAGTATTGCATATTGATGTGTATGCTCTGAGGTAAAGCTTAATATTTATACTAAGAATCATTACAGTCTAGGGGATATAACGCACAACGTGTTTTATTGTTTTAATAAGTTGAATGACAAATAATGGACCTTAACAATATATTTTTTTGCAAGAAAAAGGGTGACTGATATTGTCACCTCTTATAATACTGTTACAATGAGAATAGTTAAGACATGGGAATGTACCATTATGTCTAGGTTTCAACACCATCTGTTAAACTCCAGAGGGCACTTGTCTAGCCCTAACCAACTGGTTACCTATAGTGTGTCTCTTTCAAAATGCTTAATATGGAGGGTGTGTGTCACCATCTGTAGTAATCATCTGCTGGTGCCTGCGGGACATGTGGGAGAGAATCTAGGAGGCAGGAGGGCTCTACACTACAGGAAAAAAAAAAATATAGGGAGGGATGGTGTACTACACTACAGAAAATAAAAATAAAATTATATATATATATATATATATATATATATATATATATATATATATATATATATATATAAATAAATAAAAGGTATTTTATAGGTAATGGCAGACAGCTGCCAGTACCTAAAATGGCAGACACTAGTTAGAGTGGGGAGGGTTAGAGAGCGGTTTGGGAGGGATCAGGAAAGCTGGAGGGTAAGGGGGATCCTACACTGCAGAAAATAGAAATTTTGTTTTTATATAAAAAAAAAATGCATTGAGGGGGTGGAGCCGATGCTGCCATGAGAGAGGCATAAATCCGGAGCTCCGTAACAACGGCTCTTAAACCACTACCTATTCTGGGTCTCAAGCCTTGAAAATAGACCCATAAAGATGCTAAATGCCCAACAGGGGACAAAAAAAGATAACCACCGCTTCTGGTATTGGCGACACACAGCATGGAACCCGTCAGGATCCTGGGCGGAAGTGAAGCAGCCGCCATTACCAAATAACCCTATACAACGCACATACGTCTGACAGGCAAGTTATCTCCCGTACTACTGGCCATTGCCCTTTAGAAGTACTTAAAGACAGAATTAAGGAGCAATCATGTGGCGGTAGGATAAAGTCTCCTACATAAATCAGATAGTACACGCACCCCAGCTGCATAAGATTCGCTATACTACAAAAAAAACAGCCATAGAGGAAAATAATACGCTGGAACATCTTTATACCCTCACAAAATTTCTGTGCCATTTTTGTTCAACTCAGCAGCAATAATAAACTCACTTTATATAGTGGCATAAGAACTGTATGCACAGCCAGCAACTACCTCATTTTGTGAAAGACCAAAAAGACCTGCAAGATCTATACATTTCCAAGAAGCTCTGAATGTACTGATTAACTATTACTACCATATACAATTTGGAGACCTCACAACTGTGTTAAGGACTGTATTTTGAATTCCTGGAGACAAATCCTAATGAGAGAGTATAGCACACTAAGCAACAGCAGGATTCTTATCTATCACTCAACCAGCCGTACACAATCCCTAATATGGCGACGAGACGCAACTTGAAACACGATAGACCAGTTAAAACCACTGCAGGGAAAACTCTTACTATACCATATTATACCACCCCGAATGGGTATCATTTACGTTTCTATGATATATTTACAGAGCCTGTTGGAAGTATCTCCCTATAAATTTCCCTCAATAAGACCTATTTTATAAAGAGAGACCTTCAGTTAAAGTTTTTTTTTACTGTTATTATACTCGTTTTATGTTATGAGTTGTTTTTCATTACTTGCATTGTAATCTTCACAAAAAAATTCTGTTGGCATTCTGTTGTACAAAAAGATCTCACTTCAGACTACTACAATGACATTCCTAACACATATACAGTTTACCTTTCACCCCTTTAATATCAATGGCCCAGTCTAAGCAACTGACTACAAGACAGTTAACCCTTATAACCCAAAATGTACAAGGTTTAAAATTCACAGCAAAAACGTTTCAAAAGGTCTAACAGATCTCGCTAAAAGACACGCCGACATACTTTTCCTACAGGAAACACATTTTAAACACAGTAAAGAACCAAAATACTTCGGGAACACCTTCACCACTCACTATCACTGCTCTGGACCAACAAAAAAGGAGGTGTAAGCATTCTGTTACATAAATCTCTTCCCTTTACCTTAACACGTAGTATCATGGATAAAGAAGGAAGATTCCTACAATTAACGGGTATGCTATATGGCAGACCTATTATATTTGTTAATATATACGCCCCAAATACCAACCAAGATGTTTTTTGTTTTTTTTTAAACTATGTTTACTAAAATCCTAGATCTTGCAATAGGCCCAGTATTTCTAGCCGGCGACTTCAACACTCCACTGCAACCCACGCAGGATAGTTCTAATCCAAAAATAAAAGTCCCCAAAAAAATTACTAATACCCTATGGAATGGGATAAAAGACCTTAAAAGGGACAGTCTACACCAGAATTTTTATTGTTTGAAAAGATAGATAATCCCTTTATTACCCATTCCCTAGTTTTGCATTACCAACACTGTTATATTAATATACTTTTTACCTCTGTGATTACCTTGTATCTAAGCCTCTGCAAACTGCCCCCTTATTTCAGTTCTTTTGACAGACATCCATTTTAGCCAATCAGAGCTTGCTCACTGGAACTCCACGTGCGTGAGCACAGTGTTATCTATATGATAAACATGAACTAACACCCTCTAGTGGTGAAAAACTGTCAAAATGCCCTGAGAGAAGAGGCGGCCTTCAAGGGCTTAGAAATTAGCATATGAACCTCCTAGGTTTAGCTTTCAACTAAGAATACCAAGATAAAGCAAAATTGGTGATAAAAGTAAATTGGAAAATTGTTTAAAATTACATTCTCTATCTTAATCATGAAAGTTTATTTTGGACTAGAATCTGCCTTTAATATGTATGACACTTGGAGATTCATACACCAAAATACCAGAGATTACACTTTTTTTCTTGCATCCCAATAAAACCTATTGCAGACTAGATTATATATTTACAAATCAAAAAGGCTTATAGCAAATACACTGATGTGATATATCCCCTACTTCCTGGTCAGACCATTCGGCGGTTAAACTAAAAATATCCTGGCCTAATATGCCCACTGAACCATATATATGGAAACTAGATAATTCACTTTTAGATCATTCAGACAAAACCACTAAAGTAGCCAACATAATCACTGAATATTTTGACATTAACGTAAATTCTTTTGATAACAAATATACAGTTTGGGAAGTTCACAAATGTGTACTAAGGGGAGAATTCATCAAAATTAAGGGTAGATACAGTCAGCAACACTGTAAACAATATGACTTAACGAGCCAATTCACAAAACTAGATCTGGCGTTAAAAAAAGAACCAAATAACCCTTCCATTACAAAAGATTTACAAACATATACGGAATTAGATCACTTTTTGGACATAGAATACCAAGCCTTTACGTAAAAAATCCAACAGTATGTTTTATTATGAAAACAATAGGGCTGGGAAATTGCTAGCACGAGCACTAAAAAAGAAAATGTTTAAGTCATACATCTATGAATTACACACACCGCATACCCCACCTCTTAAAACTACAAAAGATATTTTACATTCTTTCCATAAATACTACACAGACTTGTATAACCTAAAACAAAAACCCCCATCTCAATCCTACCTCTCTAACTTATTGGCATATATTGATGACTGTAAAATACCGAAATTAACATCAGACCAAAGACAGCAACATAGCAGACAGATTACTGTTCCAGAAACTTTGAAAGCCATTAAAACATTAAAATCTAGGAAAAGACCAGGTCCAGATGGCTTTACGGCTAAATACTATCGAACATTCTCCTCTACCATTGCACCTTTTCTTACTACTATATTTAATGAAACTGACATTGATAACCCATTACCATCTTCATGTTAGAGGCACATGTGGTAGTGATCCCTCAGCCAGGTAGACCTCCAACGACACCTGCACATTTTCAACCTATTTCCCTCCTGAATACTGATGTCAAATTGTATGCAAAAATCCTAGCCTCCCGTGTAAATTCCGTCCTTACCTCCATTATACATATTAATCAAGCAGGATTCACTCCTACCAGAGAAGCTAGAGATAACACCACTGAATACTTACTCTCATGAAGTATGCAGATAAGCAACGCATTCCATCGGTATTTCTTTCAATCGATGCGGAAAAAGCCTTTGACCATCTGGACTGGCTGTTCCTTAAACAAGCAATGATTAAATTTGGGTTTGACCAAAACTTTGTTGGAAATTTTTTTACTCTATACAATGCACCCCAAGCCAAAATTAGACAATGATTCTTTATCTATCCCATTTCGGATTTCAAATGGCATGAGACAGGGTTGCCCTCTGTCTCCTCTACTGTTTGTTAAAGCAATGGAGATACTGGCTTCAACCATAAGATGCAACCCCAATATATCTGGCTTTGCTATAGGACCTACTGACTATAAACTCACTCTTTACGCTGATGACATTCTTAAAGGGACACTAAACCCAAATTTTTTTCTTTCGTGATTCAGATAGAGCAGCAATTTTAAGCAACTTTTTAATTTACCACTATTATCAAATTTTCTTCATTCTCTTGGAATCTTTATTTGAAATGCAAGAATGTAAGTTTAGATGCTGGCCCATTTTTGGTGAACAACCTGGGTTGTCCTTGCTGATTGGTGGTTAAATTAAAAAAGTGCTGAACAAAAAAAAAAAAGAGAAATTTATAATAGGAGTAAATTAGAAAGTTGCTTAAAATTGCATGCTCTGAATCATAAAAGAAAAAAATTGAGTTCAGTGTCCCATTAACTTTGACCAAACCAGAAAAATCTATGCCCTCTCTTATTCAAACATTACACCTATATGGAACTTACTCTAACTTCAGCATTAATATAACAAAATCAGAGCTCTTAAGTATATACCTACCCCACACAGTCTTAGATACTATCAAAACACAATTTCAGTTTCGCACCCAGCAAAAAGCTATTAAGTATTTGGGAGTTTATATATCACTATTTAACAAAGATATGATATCTTTAAATTACACCACAATGAAATGCACCATCCAAAGCATATTGAGATCTTAGGGAACTAAACCACTTTCGTGGCTAGGGAGACTTAAATGCAATTAAAATGATAATTTTACCCAAGATTATATACCTTTTCCAAACTCTCCCAATACCTATATCAGACAAATTGATATCTGACTTACAAAAACTCCTAAATGCTTATATATGGATGCACAAAAGACCATGCATAGCTACTAATACCTTATACCGTCCCAAAAATATGGGAGATATAGGAGCCCCTAATTTAACATATTATAGATATGCAACCTCTCTCACCAGAGTTGTAGACTGGTGTAAACACTACCAACAAAGAGTGAATTTGTTTAGAAAATACCCTTGCCGATAATAATCATTTAGGGGGAAAACAGCTGGCTTCAAGCAAACCAGAGACAGTTATACTCTACGACATCCACAATTACTAGAGAAACATTTAAAATTTGGGACAAAGTAATCAAAAAAACATACACAAATATCCTCCATAATATCCCCGCTATCAAATAATCCTTCTTTCCCATTGCAAACTCTTCTTCCTAAAGCATTGTCAATAAATATTCATGATGCATTGCCACACCACATTCTAGTTCAAGACAACAAACAAATTTCATTCTGAAATGGTTATAATGCTAGGCCCTCACTTCCAGAGTTGGTATGCACGTATACAACTTACACATTATATATTGACCAATCTTTATAAATCCCAAATTAACCGCCCTTTAACAAGCTTTGAAAACATATGCTATAATTCTCAACCTACTAAAGGAATAATATCTTTGGTGCACAAGCAAAAGTTATCACATTCTTCATCACTTCCTACTTATGTAAATAAATGGGAACGTGAATGTGGCCAATCTCTACCCCAAACTGTAGAAACATGACTAAATCAACCCGATCAATATCAATATTAGAGATGAATATAAAACATGTGCAGATGGTATTACACCCCAGCACGTTTACATTCACTATTTCCTGGCACTCCAGATACATGCTGGAGGGGCTGTCAAGAAATGGGTACCTTTACGCATATCTGGTGGACTTGTACATTAGCTAAACAGTTCTGGCTTTCTATACAGGCAGAAATTGAGAAAGTCCTAAATATTACTCTCCCCTTAGACATATGGACATACCTATTTAATAAATTCCCAAAAATCACATGTAAATTAAAACGGACTTAACTCACTATCATGATGAGTACCATTAAATTGGGTAATAAGCTTTAGAAGCACCTACCATTCCAATAACACCATCAAACCCAATGAAGAGCAAGGACCCAGACAGACACCCAGATCTTTCTAAATGGCAGACAATTAAGCACAAGAAACAAAAAATAAAAGAAACAAGAGGGAAAATTTCCTAGAAAATCCTATGAAGATCTAGAATTGCAAATACGTATATTGCACACTCCTTGGAGTTGGGACAGCAATCAGGAGCGATTGAAGGAACAATAGACTGAGATAATCCCAGTTTATCTTCGGAACATATGAAGAGAAGGTTCTGTATTTTCCGATCTATTACAAGAACTTCCTGATTGTTCCCTATTCTCAGAGACTCCTTCTAGATTATGATTACAGAAGTTATATGATGTTGTGGGAATATAGCTTCCCCCAGTGTAACATGCTTTTTTGGTTGTTCTTATGATATATTACAGTTTAAATCTAGGGGTCCTATTGTTTATTTTTCTGTTGTCAACAATGTATCTTCTTTCTAGCTCCCTCCCCCTTCCCAGTGACGACACAATAAAGACCACGAACTATAATCCTTATTCTCTACAAACTATTCAACTAAGTATCCAGACCAGTGATCCACAGGTAACAAGATTCCTTTTGCACCATGCAAACACAGACATATTGATATGTTCCCTAAAATAAAGATATTATCCCACAATGTGAGGGGATTAAATACTGATGTCAAGAGGCGAATGGCGATGTCACAATACACATCCTTACATGCTAACATATTATTCCTTCAGGAGACCCACTTGCTTAAAGATGGCATCCCAAAATATTGGGCAAAATACTTCAACACTCATTACCATTCGACAGCATCTTCCAAAAAAAGAGGCACATCCATTCTAATACATTCTTCACTTAATTTTATACAGAAAGATATAATTACAGACACTGAAGGGAGATACATATTTATAAAGGGCCGAATTTCAGATTCGGAAATTACCCTGTGCAATGTATACGCGCCAAATGAGAATCAACACAGCTTCTTTCAACATATCTCACACCTGCTCACAGTGGTCACATACTAAAATATTTTTAGCTGGGGATTTCAATATTACCTTGATGCCTATTAACCCAAATGATACCAAACCCTTGACCAATAAACAAATTAGACATAACCGCATTGTTAAATCAATAAAGGAAAGTCTGTTACCTCACTCTCTGATAGAAACGTGGACTACATTATATGGCTTGACTAATGATACCACATTCTATTCGGCAGCACATAAGTCCTATATTAGACTAGATTACATATATATAAGCCAGATATTACAACCCCTATTAAGCAGCTCTCAGATTCATGCCTGTGTGTGGTCTGACCACTCAATCATCACCTTACAGGTGGAAGGAGTGTGTGATCAAAATAGAAGTAGAACTTGGACCTTTGACTCGTCATATATTAGAAATCCCCAAACACATGACAATATACTTAAGCTATTAACTGAATATTGGCACATAAACGCAGACACCGTAACTAACCCGGGGATCACATGGGTGGCACATAAGGCAGTCTTAAGGGGGATACTTATCAAGGAAAAAACATTTCAGATCAAGAAATATAGACAACAATTAATGCAACTTCATACAGAAATTGAAGAATTAGAAAGACGACACAAACATACTAAGACAATAGCCATCCAAAAGACTCTCCGCTCTAAAAAAACTGCATTAGCAGCACACCTTCACTCGCAAGCTACTAGGGCCATTCAAAAACTTCAGGCACAATATTTTATATTCGCGAACAAGCCGGACAGATACATGGCACATAAAATTAGGGAATGATGTAGAGCCTCTGTGATCTCTTTAATTGAGACACCAAACAATACTGTGACCTCACACCCGCAGGAAATAGACACCTTTGCGGCATATTAAGGAGAACTATATGACGGGAGAAAGGTCTTACACAGTGCAGAGACAGAGACACTTACCTCAACTTTTTTTACCCATAATTTATTGCAAACTATATCTAAAGAACAGGGGGAAATATTGAATGCACCTATTTCCACTATGGAAGTGCTAGGGGCCATCAAAGATCTCAAATCAGGAAAGGCAGCGGGACCGGATGGTTTTCCGGGCGAATATTATAAACTCTTTAAAACAACATTAATCCCACATCTTGTTAAGTTTTGTAATTATGTTATGGAAGGAGAAGATATTCCGCATGAACTACTGGCCGCTAAAATAGTAGTAATTCCCAAGCCAGCCAGGGATCACAAGGAATGCCAAAATTATCGCCCAATATCCCTGATTAACCAAGATCTTAAGATCTTCACAAAGATAATAGCGAACCGACTTAAGCACATTATACCCCACCTGGTCCACCCGGATCAGGTGGGTTTTATTAAGGGTAGAGAAGCCCAAGATAATATACGAAAAGTTACTAATTTGATTCAGACCCTGAAGGAGACACGAACGCCTTCTCTGCTCCTATCTTTGGATGCGGAGAAGGCGTTTGATAGAATTGATTGGGATTATATGTTCCTGGCACTACATAAGATGGGATTTGAGGGGGCAGTTATAAAAGCTATCTACTCTTTTCCGGGAGCACAGGTATCATCAGCGGGCTATAGATCTCAATCCTTCCCAATCCGCAACGGGACCAGACAGGGGTGTCCTCTGTCTCCGCTACTTTTCACCCTTTGCATAGAGCCGCTCGCGGCCAAAATTCGCTCACAGGTGGATATAACAGTGGTCAAGACAGCTACGACGGAATACAAATTAGCCCTTTTTGCAGACGATATCTTACTGACTTTGACGAACCCACTGATATCGTTACCAAATCTTTACCAAACACTAAAGACTTTTTCTACCATCTCGGGATTTAAAATAAATGCAGAAAAATGCGAAGCTCTCCTCATTGCGATTCCCCGACAGACTCAGACATTATTAGAGACAAACTTTAATTTTAAATGGATGAAACATACCCTAAAGTATCTAGGAATTCACCTCCCGACTTGTCCCACACAATTATATAAAGTAAATTATATTCCATTGGTTAAACAAATAAAGCAGGACTTATCGAAATGGAAAAGCTTTAATTTCTCATGGCTAGGTAGAGTGGCTGCGGTGAAGATGAACGCCTTGCCAAGGATACTATATTTATTTAGAACTCTGCCCATCAAAATAATAAAAGCAGATTTAGACGCATTACAAAAGGAGATATTAATATTCATTAGGGGTAACAAAACGAATAGAATAGCGAAATCGATCTTAAACAGACATAAAACGCTTGGAGGCATTGGGGCTCCAAACTTAATAGACTATTATAACTCTGCCAGATTGGCTCAAGACATCTTACTACTGAAGAGATCTAGAGAGATCATATGGCCTACCCTAGATGCAAACTTAGGCGGTTGGGGCGAGACAGATTCAATCATTTGGGACCCCGAGAAAACACTAACAAAGAGACACCCAGACCTTATACTACAAATCTTACAGTAGCGACTTGGAAGACAGCAAGAACTAAATACAGTCTCCTGCCTCAGTACTCCTTATACATCCCGATAAGATACATATTACCTATTGAACTCTGGGCTCAACTTAAGAAATGGGAAAATAAGGGTTTATATAGAGTGGCAGACTACATGGTGGGTGGAACTACACTTTCATTTAACCAACTTCAGACAAGATTAGACCCATTGAAACTACACTTGTACATGTATTTACAGGTATACTCGGCTATACAAACATACCTGAAAAACTCGAGAGAAGGCAATGTTACTCCAATAGAAAACTTCTGTAAATCAGAAGACCGTAACAAACATACCATTTCTATCCTATATGTGGCCTTACAATCTTCACAGAATACCACAAAAACCTCAACTATGTTGGCATGGGAAAAGGAACTACATATTTGTAAAGACATAAAAGAGTGGGAAACAAGATTTCAAAATGCGGAAAAAGGGTTTATAAGTGTTGATCTTAAGGAAAATGTTACTAAGACTATCTATCGATAGTATCTAACACCCACGAGAACGGCCCATATGCATTCACAGGGTAGTAGATTTTGCTACATGGGGTGTGAAGAAATAGGAACTTATAGGCATATGTGGTGGGATTGTAGGGAAGTCACGGGGATATGGAGACAACCATCTTCCTTTCTCAGCCAGATCCTAGATGAAACTATTGATCTCACAATTCAACAGGCTCTTTTGCATGAACATATTAGCATATACAATAAACATATTAACACATTTATTAAGATCCTCTGCACTGTCACAAGAACATGCATAGCCAGATACTGGAAAACTGGTATTCCAGCCTGGACAGAGATATTCAATAAAATTCACCACACATATACCATGTATGAGCTGGCATCAGGTATTCTAGATAATAAAGAAGTGGTCCAAGCGGTATGGTATTACTGGATAAGTAAATGAGTCTTATTTATAAAGGACTGTCGGGAGATGTAGCACTAAGTGGTCAATACAACATTAAAAACCTAAACCTATTGATGCACATATAGCACAGACTAAAATATGATGTCATCACTTTCCTCCCTCATCCCTGTTACCCCCCTCTTACCCAACTTACTCAACCCTACCTCCTCTCACTGTTGTACTCTCTAATTTAGGACACCTATAGACAGAGAAGATTATCTTTGGATAAGTGAGCTTGTTGTTATGTATTAGTATAAATAAATACAGAGTTAGGCATTCCGAAGGTGCAATACTTTTAGGGATGATGCTTGGTAATGAAGAAGACGTATGTACTAAGCATCACCACAGCTCAGCGATTTCAAGACTTTGCTACTACTCTTCAGCTAATGATCTGAAATAGTTGTACAAGTATAACCAGAAAATAATAGATTGTTATAAATCTTTATCTGAATCATTTGTCCTATATTTATGCATTATTGTAAACCTACTCTCCGGAGCACCTGATAATGGAGTTCAGCAGAGGGAAAGGTACTGTTAATTTTGTTAATTTTTTCCTTGTCTCTATTATTCTAAATTAATAAAAACTATTCAAACATAAATTGGGTAATAACAACAACTATTACTATTCAGCTGCCGATTTGGTTAATTCCGAGAGCGAGCGCTGAAAAAGCACCTTGAGTCCCACTGGGAGAAAGGCGCTATATAAATACTAGTTATTATTATGAACTCCGCAAAAAACTAATCCATCTAAATTGGAAACAGACAAAACTATCATCAGTTGTAACCTGGAGACACACAGTAACACATCTACTACACCTAGGAAAACACCATCATACACAATTCAAGCGCATATATGACTATCACTCTATAAATTTCCTCTGGGAAGAATATCTAAACTCATAATTTAACTGCATATTATTTTATGCTGTCCAACCAATATCCTGATCAACACCACCTACCTATCTCAGGACATTTTTTACTGATGCCTATTTCATTAAAGAATGTCATACTATTAATTATTCTTGTTAAATAACATGTTGTTTGAAAGACAACTGGTTACCTGTTGAATAACGCGAATGTCATGCTTAATCTATGCAATAAGTAAATTCAAATGTACAATGCTTGTTTTGAAACATTTTGTTTTAAGTATACATTTCTGAACCAATAAAGGAAAATAAAAAATAAAAAATGCCTTAAAAAACACCATTAATATTGGCAGATTGTCTGCCAGTGCATAAGATGGTGTGACCAGTGGGGGGGGGGGGTGAGGGAGGGAAGAGAGCTGTTTGGGGGGGGGGGGGAATCAGGGGGTGGGAGGGTAATCTCTACAGCTAAAATTAACCTTACCTTACAGGCTACCCGATTAACCCCATCACTGCCGGAAATAATAGACGTGTGGTGTACGGCTGCATTTAGCAGCATTCTAATTACCAAAAAGTAAAATGGCAAAGCCATGCATGTCTGCTATATCTGAACAAGGGGATCCCAGAGAGTTCTTTACAATTATTTGTGCCATGATGCACAAGCGGTATGTAATTAATTTCAGTGAGAAGCCCAAAGTTTGTGAAAAAGTTTTTTTTTTTGTATATGATCGCATTTGGTGGTGAAATATACCAAAATGGGCCTAGATCAATACTTTGGGTTGTTTATATATATACACACATACACGCAGGTAAATAAATAAAAACAATGCTCTATTTCTGTTTAAATGGACTGATAGCAAAAATGCTAAAAATTCTCCGGTATTTTGGGAATGTTCTTCTCTAAAAGTCCGGGGAGTGAAGGGGTTTAGATGCACTACTTTTTGTGACCACATTAAGTAAAACAGCCAAACACAAACAAAAAATAAAATATTTGCTGCTAAGCTCAGCATTAGAGATTTTCCCAACTTACCGAGAATGCTTGTTCTGTTTCCGGATATTAGCAATGTGGCAGACACTATTTTATTTATTTTTGTTTTTTAGCACAATACAAGCAGAATAAAAAAAAATACTGCTTGGTTTTTCAGTTACATATTTTCTTCACAATGCTTGTTCTGTTTCCAGATGTTAGTTCAGCAATGTGGTAACATCTTAAAGGGGTAGGAAAGTCAAAATTAAAACTTTCATGATTCAGATAAAGCATGTAATTTTAAGACACTTTAAAATGTACTTCTATTTTCAAAATGTGCTTTGTTCTCTTGGTTTCCCTTGTTGAAAACAAATACACACATCCTACACTAGTGCGAGCTACCTGACGATTGGTGCCTGCACACATTTATCTTTTGTGATTGGCTAACTAGATAGGTTCAGCTAGCTGCCAGTGGTGAAATGATGTTCCTTCAGCAAATGATAACAAGAGAATGCAGCAAATTTAGGGTTTCTAATGTGAGTGAACCCTCAAAGATGAAGAAATTACATGATGCAGAAAATATAGAAAAGGGCAGTCAATCTTTATTGTTATTTTTGTTTGCTTTTAAAAGGGACACAAGTCAAAATACACTTATGGTTCAGAAAGAGCATGCAATTTTTAAGTGATTGTAAAATGTAATGAATTTATGCCCAGTATCTAAAAATAATCTTAAAAAAGGGGCACTTTAGTTAAACTTTACAAAGAAGCTTCTTTTCTAAAATATTTACCATTGCGTTGTGGTAAACATACCACCGTTCCTCCGCACGCAAATCCGGCTTCCTCCAATCGTTGCATGCCCCACAAGCTGGACACCAAAGGGGGCACGCAACGATTGGAGAAAGCGGGACTTGTCCTCGCTGTGCTAAATACAGAAGGAGATGCGGGCAAGCTTTTAGGGACATAAAACTGTATGAACTAACATAAGTTAGTAAATATATAATGCAGCCAAAGCTTACCTGCAAATCAGTGTCTGTTTTAACCCCAATTAACCCCTTTAATTCAGGCATAGTTTTGTTTGCAGCAAGCCACACCTCCCTGGGCATTTCCATATATGGAAGATGCTATCCAGGCCATAGCTTCTGCAGAATGCATTTGTGCATGTGCATGGTAGGAGGCAGTCACATGGCATCTGACTAAAGCAGTGCACAGTATAATGTTGAAGCTTTCACATATCATGTGACATTATCCCCATAGAAATGAGCAAGCTTCTTAGCAACAAACAATAGCAGTACCTGCTGTCCCTCCATTGCTTGCATAAGTATTTATCTTCCCAAGCACACTTTGTTATATGATACCACAAGGTTTGGAGTAGGACACTGATTAGGGGGGTGGAGCAGGCTACACTTGGCAACACTAAAGTTTAATTTTGCAGGCTTTTGGAAATTTTATTTTCTTCACACACTGATTTATCTTAGCTGACCCTTTTACCCCAAGGCAGAACCTGCAGTGATCTGAGATGCCATCGCAGAAAATGCAGCACGTCTGCAGAAAGAATAGGACACATGCAGGAACTCTTAGCACTTTCCCTTTACAGCACTGCTCCACATTAGACTGTTCACTTCAAACAGAGCTTTGCTCTTTCTGCACTGTTAGTTTTCCTTAACAGTGCGTTCAGAGCAAAGTGCTGTTTGAAGAGAACAGTCAAATATGGAGCAGCAGTACATTTTATTGTTGACTGGCTCTCAGGGAATTTTTCAACCCTCCCCCTTAGCCTTTCCTGACCTACAAAGCTGTGACTTCTGATTGTACCTTTTTTTATTAATACATTTCTACCTTGTGATGTTAGATTAAAAGAAAAGTTATTTTTATTTTTTTTAATTTGAGATATTTTAAAAACTTTAGCTTTACTCTCCAGTTAATCAACACATTGCACTTGAGTTGGTGCTTTAGTGTAACTGCCTAATTTAAAATTAAATTTTATTTGCAAATGACCTGCAGAAAAATTTTCTCAAAAAAAAATCTCATCACAGAAAGTGAAGAAAAGTTCTGCATCTGGGCCCTTTTATAATATGCACAAAACTTAAAATATTTTATCGCAATATAATGTAGTATACGCACTACATGCAGACACACACAGGCAAATACATTTTCATGCTAGCTGGTAAGTTTTATTTACTTGCAGATGGGCAAGAGGATTTTTGGGGGTAATCATATGCCCTTAATCTGTGTACTTTTAAAAGGACAAACATCATGCTGCATCAGTAAATGCTTTTTTTTTTTTTAGAATTACAAAAAATGGGTATGTATTTGTTTTAGAGCTTTCAAACAACTGTGATAACAGTTGATTTTAAAAAGCAATGTGATCTTGAAAGAAAGTGGTTAGTAACTTCAGAATAATTGTTATGTTCCATGTTGGATGATGGAAACATTTTTAAAGACAAATATTAACAGTCATGTCTTATCTGTCAAGGTCTCATTTATAAATGTTGTCAAAGTCTCACCATTATCATCCTATAGCTTTTGAACTAAACTATTCAACCTTTATTAAAGGGACATCCCGGTCAAAAACATAATTTATGTAAGAACTTACCTGATAAATTAATTTCTTTCATGGTGGCGACAGTCCAACAATTTGTTACATATGGGATTTACATTCCTACCGGGAGGAGGCAAAGTTTCCCAAACCTCAAAGCCTATAAATACCCCACCCACCCCACTCTTATCTCAGTTTAACGTATAGCCAAGAAGTGAGGTATAAAAAAAAAGGAGTAAGAAAAAGCCATAAATAAAAAGGAACAGGAAAAAATGATGTGCTCTGTTAAAAACAACCCATAATAGGGAGAGGACCTCGTAGATTCTTGCCACCATGAAATAAATGAATTTATCAGCTAAGTTCATACATAAATTAAGTTCTTTCATATAGGTGTGGAGAGTCCACAATTTGTTAAATATGGGATATAATACCCAAGATGTGGAAGACCACGGAGTAACAAAATAAAAAAAAGGGAAGGAAAATATAAACAGCTTTTTTCACTGAAAATAATATCAAAATTAAAGTCTTTTAATAACTAAAAAAATCAGAGGAAATTTTTATAGGCAACAGAATCGAGTGACCACTGCCTGAAGAACCTTTTTACCAAAAGCTGCTTCTGAAGAGGCAAAAACCATCAAAATGGTGAAAGTTGGTAAAAGTATGTTAAGAAGACCAAGTGGCTGCTTTGCAGAATTGATCAACTGAAGCCTCATTCTTGAAAGCCCAAGATACGGCAACTGGCCTTGTAGAATGAGCAGTAATTCTCTGAGGCGGAGACTGACCCCCTTCCAAATAAGCTTTGTGAATCAGAAGTTTTAACCAAGAGGCTAAAGAAATAGCAGGAGCTTTCTGACCCTTCCGTGAACCAGTATGAATAACAAACAAACTAGAAGTTTTTCTGAAATATTTAGAGGCAGCAACATAGTATTTCAAAACTCTGACAACATCCAAAGAATATAAAGATCTTTCTGCATCATTTTTAGGATTAGGACACAAAGAGGGAACAACAATTTCCCTGTTAATGTTGTTCTAATTAACAACCTTTGGAAACATTTTTAAAGTAGTCCGCAAAACTGCTTTGTCGATGAAAAATCAAGTAAGGTGTTTCACAAGAAAGGGCGGATAATTATGAAACTCTTCTAGCAGAAGAGATAGCCAAAAGAAACAAACAAAAAAAAAAATTCCTAGAAAGTAGTTTAGTGTCTAAAGAATGCATAGGCTCAAAAGGAGGAGCCTGTAAAGACTAACACTAGATTGAGACTCCATGGAGGAGAAATAGATTTAATGACAGGTTTTATTCTGGACAAAGCCTGAACAAAACAATGAATGTCTGGAAGATGTGAAATCTTCCGGTGAAACATAACAGAAAGAGCAAAAATCTGTCCTTTCAAAGTACTGGCAGATAAGTCCTTATCTAAACCATCTTGAAGAAACTGAAGAATTCTAGGAATTCTAAATGTATGCCAAGAAAAATGATGAATGGGACACCAGGAAATATAAGTTTTCCAAACCTTATAATACATTTTCCTGGAAACAGGTTTTCTTGCTTGAATCATAGTATTAATTACAGAGTCTGAAAAACCTCTGTGATTGAGAACTAGGTGTTCAATCTCTACGCCATTAAGTTCAGAGATTTTATATCTGGATGAAAAAAGGGACCTTGAAACAAAAGGTCTAGTCTTAGAGGAAGATGCCAAGGCCAGTAGCTGGACATCCGAACTAGATCTGCATACCAAATCCTTAGAAGCCATGCAGGAGCCATCAGAAGTACAGATGATAGTTCCATCTTGATTTGTTAAATCACTCTGGACAGTAGAACTAGGAGGAAATATATAAGCATAATGGAATGACCAAGGGACTGCTAGAGCATCCGTCATTTCTGCCTGATGATATCCCTTGACCTTGCAAGGTATCTGGGAAGTTTCTTGTTCAGACGAGAGGCCATGAGATCTATTTGTGGAAGACCTCAGATTTGAACAATTTGTTAAAATACATCCTGATGGAGAGACCATTCCCCCGGGTGAAGTGACTGACGGCTGAGATAATCTGCCTCCCAGTTGTCCACACCTGGGATGTGAATCGCAGTGATGAGACAGGAATCCGGGATACTTCTTTCATTGCTAAGTAACTTCGAGTTCCCCCTTGATGATGATTGACATATGCCACTTCTTGTGATATCGTCTGTTAAAAACAAAGGTAAAATTCGTTCTTCAAAAGAGGCCAAGCTTGAAGCGCTTTGAAAAGAGCACGTAGTTCTAAGATATTGATTGGAATCTTTGTTTCCTGAATATTCCAAACTCCCTGTGCAGTCCAGGACCCCCATAATGCTCCCCAACCTGTAAGACTTGCATCTGATGTAATCACAGACCAGGTAGGGCAAACAAAGGTGGCCCCCAGAAGAAATTGGTGGTTTAGCCACCATGTCAGAGAAAAACGAGCGTTGGGATCCAAGAATATTAGTTGTGACATTCGAATATAATCCTTGCACCATTGGCGCAGCATGCAAATTTGAAGAGGTCTCATATGAAAATGAGCAAAGGGGATCGAGTCTAATGCTGCAATCATTAGGCCTAACACCTCCATGCACATAGCCACTGAAGGGTATGATAGAGACTGAAGGTTCAGACAAGCTGAAACTAACCTTGTCTCTTTTCTGTTAGAGAAAGAGTCATGGACACTGAGTCTATTTGGAATCCCAAATAAGTGACCTTTGTCTGAGGAATCAAGAAACTCTTTAGAAAATTGATCCTCCAACCATGATTTTGAAAAGACAATAGTTGAGTTGTGTGAGATTATAAATGAAAAGATTGAATGAGAACCAAGATATCGTCCAAATAAGGATACACCGCAATACCCTGCTCTCCGATTACAGATAGAAGGGCACGAGAACCTTTGAAAATATTCTTGGTGCTGTTGCCAGGCCAAACGGAAGAGCAACAAACTGAAAATGCTTTTCTAGAAAAGAGAATCTCAGAAATTGAAAATGGTCTGGGTGACTAGGGATGTGAAGATAAGCATCCTGTAAGTCTATAGTGGACACATAATGACCTTGCTGAACAAAAAGGTAGAATAGTCCTTATAGTTTTCTTGAAAGTTGGAATTCTTACAAATTTGTTTAGTGTTTTAAGATCCAAGATTGGGCTGAAGGAATTCTCTTTCTTTGGTACAATGAACATATTTGAGTAAAAACCCTTTCCTTGTTCCTGTAGAGGAACTGGGACAATCACTCCCATCAATTCTAGATGTGAGAGATTAGAAAAGCCTGAGCTTTCAATGGATGTTTTGGAACATGAGTTAAATAAAACTGTCCCCCTTGGGGGTTTGATTTTGAAACCAATTCAATATCCCTGTGAGATTATATTCTTAATACAGGGATTTTGGACAGATTCTGACCAAATTTTCTAAAAAAGTTTTAATCTGCCCCCTACCAGAACTGGATTAGGGGCCGCACCTTCATGCTGTTTTCTGGAAAGAATTAGGCTTCTTGAATTAAGATTTATTCCAATTGGAAGAAGGTCTTGAACTTCCTTTTAGATTTATAATCTTGAGGCAAAAAAAAACAGACTTACCTCCAGTAATGAAAGAAATTATAGAATATAATTGTGAACCAAATAGATTCTTACCCTGAAAAGAAAGAGATAGTAATCTCATCTTGGAAACCATATCAGCATTCCAAGTTTTAAGTCATAAAGCTCTTCTAGAAAGAATAGCTAAAGAAGTAGTTTTAATGTTAATTTTGACAATGTCAAATACTGCATCACAAATAAAAAGATTTATTTCTTGTAGTAAATGTATTATATTAAAGCATTCAGGGTCTGAAGAAAGTTGCTGAGCAAGATTAGAAAGCCAAAAAGTAGAGGCGGCTGCTACATCAGCAATAGATATAGCTGGTCTAAGAACATAACCAGTATGTAAATAAGCCCTTCTCAAAAAAAGATGCAAGTTTCCTATCTAGAGGATCTTTGAAAGGAATACTATCTTTTAATGGAATTGTAGTATGCTTATCTAGAGAAGAAATAGCCCTCTCTACCTTATGGATAGTTTCCCATAGCTCCAAATTAGCAACAGGTAAAGGATACAATTTTTTAAACCTAGGATTAAAAAAAGTACCAGGTTTAGACCATTCTTCAGAAATAATATTAGAGACTGCATTAGGAACAGGAAGTATTTCCGGAATAACAATGTTAGACGTAAAAAAAGAATTTAACTTGTTACATGGAATATCCTCAGAAGGTTTAACTTCTTCAATACCTAAAGTGACAAAAACTTATTTTAAAAGATAACAAATGTGCTCAATTGTAAATAAAAAAAAAAAAAGATTTATCTAGTTCTGTATCAGATGAAGGAGCCTCAGTATCAGAGGAATCATCATCATGAGAAGATACGTCAGTATTAATCTGATCAGCACAGATTTTACTAGATGAAGACATAACATGTTTCTGATCTCTTATGCTTATTTGAAGGCGGAAATTCAGTCAGAGCCTTTTCAATTGAAGCAGCAATAAATGTCTTCATTGCTGGGGGTACGCCATCTACATCCATCTGTGCAATTGAAACAGAAGGAGCATTTGAAACCAGAGAGACCTCAGTAGGTCTTGATAAAACAATATACATGAGTCACATAATTTTGCTGAAGATGGCACTTCAGAAGTTTTGCAAAAGATACACTTAGCTTTAGCAGAAATGTGTTCAGACTTAGGTCCTATGTTGATGTCAGGGACCGTAGTGGGTTGTTACATTATGGCAGAGGAAAAACAAAACATTCAGAAAAAATTAAAATGAATTACAATTTTATAGACAAAAACACTCTTAATGCTTAAAAAGACTGAGGATTTGGGAAAAAAAAATATTTGCAAAAATAATTAAAATACTCCTAAAAACACTTTAAAAAAGAGCTTTAAGTATAATAATTATGCAGGAAACAAAGCCCCTATCAATTTTGAGGCACAGAGAGATGTAAAAACAAAAATGACAGGAGCACCGGTAGATGAAACAACAGCGTTTATTAAAATAAAATAATGCACACAAAAGTTACTGATAATAACGATACTGTTCATAATGAAAAAGTGCTCTTCAAGCACTGACAGCAGCTTATTGCCAAAAATAAGATAGAGTGTCAAAGAACAGCTGACGCGTTTCGGCTAGAAAGCCGTAGTCTTAGCTGGAGCAGAGAGATGTAAAGCACATCTATTTAAGGCCAAATTATTGCGCAAAATTGCGGGAAAAAAGACGCGGAAAAACAGCACGAAAATGACGTCAGGTTTAAAAGACGCTATTCGGCGGCAGGCTTGCCAGATTCAAATGGCCGGATAAAAGTAAGCATCAAAGTTTAAGAACGAAAGTGCTCAAAGTTTCAAAAACCTTAGCGCATAGCAGCATATAAAAAAAAAAACATCCTCAAAAACAAATTTTGGCAAATATGTCTCAATTTAACAGGAGAAAAAAAACTAAAGTTCCTGGGCTGTAATATATTTATAATAAAGCAATAAACTTTCTCTATAAAAAAAAAGTGCCCAAATTAGTAAGGAGTGCCTTAGAAAAAAAATTGTACTTACCGTAATAAAGCAGACACTCATCCACAAATGCAGACAGGCTAAACCAGTGCTGAAAACAAATCAGCAGAGGTACAGATATAGGAGTATGTTGAACCATAAAGGGAGGAAGGAGATGAATCCCTGTGACCTGTTTACAGATAGTCCAGAAAAAAGGTTTTAAACAGAGGTAGAAACATGATAACCTTAGGCAAAACTCACTCCACGTCCCTCTGACAATCACTGTAACTGAGGGGGAAAAAAAAACGGACTTCAATATACACTTAAACACATCATGCTTTAACCACCTCCAAAGGAGGCAAAGTTTAAACTGAAATATGAGTGAGGTGGGTGGGGTATATATAGGCTTTGAAGTTTGGAAAACGTTGCCTCCTCCTGGTAGGAATGTATATCCCTCAGGGATTCTCGCCACCTATATGAAAGAAATATAAATCTATATAGATTAATTACATATTTGAACAGAAAGATATTTGCAGTATACACGTATTGGAAAATTTGCTTCAAGTAAACAATGTTTTAGTGTTAATATTTTTCTCTGCACATGAAGCATAGCCAAATGTACAAACATTTTAAATACTGCAGCTGATCAGAGCATTAAATTAACTAATTGAGATTACCAGATGGTACAAGCACCCTAGGTTCTCTGACCAAGTGCTGTGTTTAAAATGCTGGTGACCGGTGCATACTTAAATACACTTTTGAAACAGTTCGATTTTATTAGAAGCATTTTTGCTAATACTTATTATCATCAGGTATTTGTACAGCGCCAGCAGATTCCGCAGTGCTAATACATGTATATTACAAAAATGCTTCAATTCAAAACTAAAGTGTTTCCATGTGGATTTTAATTTTGGCAGAAATGTCCCTTTAAAGGGACATAAAACCCTAATATTTTCTGAGAACAGGAGTGCACTGCTGGGAGCTTGCTGAACACATCATGTAAGCCAATGATAAGAGGCATATATGTGCTGTCACCTATCAGTAGCTAGCTCCAAGTAGTGCTTTGCTGCTCCTGGGCTACCTAAGTATTCTATATAACAAAGGATAGAACAAGAACATAGCAACTTATATAAGTAAATTGGGAAGGTGATTAAAATTGCATATTCTATCTTAAAAAAAAATGTTAGATTTCATATCCCTTTAACTTCTTTGAGATCTCATCCGTTTGCTCACCTTTCGTCATACCTCTTTTAAGTCCTCAAATCTCAATGCTCACTCCCTGGACCTTCTTCAATCCCTAAACGCCATGCATCTAATCAAATAAGTATAAAAACATTAACTAGTAAGTTTACTCTTCCTTGGGACATATTTTCACTAAAAAAATAGTCATATTACCAAGACAAAAACTTAAATGTTTCATAAATTCATGCCATAAAAAGAGTTTTAAAGATACCACCATTCACGCATGTCAATGTCAACCCAAAATGCATGCAACACGATGACGACAAACGTAAGCACTTCCCATGCATTACGTAATATCCAGGAATAGCAAAGCCTACTGGGAAATGTAGTTCAAGTAGAAAATAACTCCAAATTCTCCAATTTTCCATGCACGTGCAAATCAATAAATGGTTAGTTAGCACTGCGTTAGAATAACAGTGAACGGTTAAATCTGAAAAACAAATTAATATTTTTACTGACGCATTAGTTTAAAAACGTGAGAGAGACGGTGTTCTATCGAGAACTCCAATCTGACGGGAAGGCTGAGACTCTCACCGAAAGCCATATATCTAAAAGCCACTGTATACTCATACACACCTCTAACCTAGCTTTTCTGATCCCGTGTGTATACCCTATGTTATATTTAGTTCATGGTTGTATACCTATTCTAAAATGGCGTTTTTTCCTACCAAATGTATATTAAAAGACGGGTGTACAAAGATGGCGTACTCCCCCTAAATGTGCAGATCAAAATTGTAATACTGACGCCATTGGCAAGAATCGACACGAACGTCATCTCCTTGCTTCGAAAACCAACAACTAGAACGCTGCCAGTTTCCGGTCTTCTGAAGCGGAAATACTAGTGCTAGCAAGTAGTCGGCTCTGTGGGGTTTTCGCTGGTGTTTTTAAGTAATTCGTAAGAATAATCCTTGGGGATGAAGGAGCTAAAGGAAGAAGAGGGACGCAGGAAACGCAGATCGCAAAGCTCTGAGATGGTACGGATAAAGGAGGAAAGGATTAGCCCTGTCAGGGGACACAGACACCGTCAAAGTCCCAGCGAATCTCCCCAGGAACATCATAAAGGTCGCAGGAGAAGCAGGTATGGCTTTACATGTCATAGTAGTTTTGTGTTTGAAGAACTGTCAGGACAATTTTAACCTGAAGGCAAATCAACCCCCCCCCCCCAAAAAAAAAAAAACTGAAGAGTAATTTATTAAATGAACTGATATTGATTGCTTTCCATATGATCATTTTTACTCAATCGATCTGCAAAGTTTTAATATGGTCAATTTATAAAACACTGCTATTATGTCCTGACCTATGTTTCTATGACTCAACTTGTTATTATGTTGCTCTATCATGCACTATCATGGTATTGTATAACAGGTAGTGAACTCAATTGAAAATATACATTATGGTTATGCTGACTTTTTTGTCAGCTGACATTTATCCAATAAATGGTAACACTTTTATATTGTAAAACTTTTATATGTTTTAAAATTAAGTTTGGAATCAGAGAAATATTTTAGATGGACTTTAAAGTGATTGTAAACTTTAATGCTTTAATCTACAGTATATAACATTATTTATAAAACCAGGGGCACTTTAATTCATTAAAATGGTTAATTACACTTCCTTTTTAAAATATTTACCATGTAGTGATGGTAAACATAGCGCCGTTCCTCTGCCCGCATCTCATACTTGTTTTCTGTCTTAGGTGACAAATCCGGCTTCATCCAATGCTTGTGGGGCAAGCAACCGTCGGATGAAGCCGGATTCGTCACCTAAGACAGAAAACCAGTATGAGATGCGGGCGGAGGAACTGTTAAATATTTTGAAAAGAAAGCTTCATTACAAATTTTAATGAATTAAAGTGCCCCTGGTTTTATAAATAATGTTATACAGGTGGCCCTCGTTTTACAACGGTTCAATTTACACCGTTTCAGAATAACAACCTTTTTTTCCAGTCATGTGACTGCTATTGAAAAGTATTGAGAAGCAGTGCATTTATTAAAATAGCCAGTAGGTGGAGCTGTCCGCTTGTGTTGAAGCAAAGCCAAGCAAGCTGAAATTAATCATTTTAACCAGATCTGAGCTATCGAGCAGATTTCAAAGGAACAAGATCGTCCTGTCTATAACTCAGTCCAGATTGGAATGCATAGAAATAACTGTTTGCAGAAAAATGTAAGTGAAGTCTGTGTTGTGTGATTATTTTATTAGGTTTATAATTCTGTTTAGCAAATATTTTTGTTTATTTAACTTAGTTTAATTATATATTTTGTGTTGTGTGATTATTAGGTTTATAATGCTGTCTAGCATTTAAAGTCTTCATTTCAAAGCTTTAAAAATAATGTATTAAGTATTACTGATGACAATTTTGAGAGGGGCCTGGGACCTATCTCCCTCACTTCCCATTGACTTACATTATAAACTGGGTTTCAATTTACAACGGTTTCGATTTACAACCATTCCTTCTGGAACCTAACCCCGGCGTAAACAGAGGGCTACCTGTATATTGTGGATAAAAGGTTACAATCACTTTAATTGATCACTTCCAATAAAGATGCGCTGTAGCTTACTTTTTAATCTAGCCGTGTCATTCTAATATCCAGCACTCCAGCTGCCCTCTTCAAAACTCATATTTTTTGTGCGCTAATGATTTGACCTGTTCTCCGATCAGCGCTTAATGTGAAAGTAAAGTTATGTGCTCCGCTCTCCTCAGTTACATAGTTCATTGAAAATAAATGAGTTTCAGTCATGATTTGGTACAAATTTGGATGTAAATGACATTTTCGCCGCAAATAAACTCAATATTTTCCAACTTACAATAGAACCCGTGTTTTTTTTTTTTTTTTTTCCCTGCTCATTTTACTTCCTAATCACGTTTATTGATCGACCAATTGACTTTCTGGCCGTTAGGCACCCGCAAGCCGACGTCATCCGCCTATGTGTTCAATTGCACATGCGGCAAATATTTGTTGTGCTCATTGTTTAGGACACGCGTTCACGATTCGCGCATGCGCACACCTTTTTGTTTGAGAACAGCCGAGGACGTCATCATTTTACACTGCGTCTCGGCAACATTGAATCACATCGCATTAATAGCGATCACTATTTAGAAGTAAGTATATAGCTGCTCTAAACAACAATCGGAACATCTATTATTGAACCAAATGTCAATGCGTAACACTTATGTAATCAATCGTTTTTAGTTTGCCCAAAAGAAAGATTTATTTGTCGGCTTTCTATTTATTACTATGATCGAAATGTAACCAATACGTGAATTGACCATAGAAAAAAAGTATCTTTTCATTTCACTTCAATTCAAAAGCGATGCTATTGTGTCATAGCTATTTGTTTTTAGCTATTATGATTTTTTCAAAATATATTTATATCATCAAACATAAAACTTATTGTCCAATGTTAGGTTTATACTATAAAATATTTAGTAACTGTAAAATTATATAAAAATATTAGACTTTTTCTAATCGGCTCCCATTGTCACAAATGCAGCTGTCAGTTGTGCAAATAGCATAATACTGAATGAATACACTGTGTCATTCATTGAGTACTATGTTTCCACCGTGATTCACGTATGCGTGTTGTAAACAGGCTCATCACAGAATCGCATGCGCGTTGAAGGGAAGATCTCCGATTTGCGCATGTGCAATGCATTCTTTGCTTGTGAACGCGCATTTGACATACATATAGAGCGGGTGGGACCGCTCTATACGTCAACACACAGAAACATAGGAAGTCTAAGATGGGCGGAGCATGAAGGATAACGGTAGGAGAAATACATTTTAAAATAAAAGTCAAAATTCACTGAATTTAAAAATAAAAATATAGCGATCTTACTATTTTGAATGTATACAATACTTGGATGTGTTGTAAAGGGCTAAAATTTACTTTCACTATAAGCCATACAGCACTTTTTTTGTAGCTAAAGCGCCCATTGGAGAACACTTCAAAAAGCTTACTTAAAAAATGAGTTTTGAAGTGGGTGGCCGGAGTGCAGGGTATTAGAATAGCATAGGTAGATTAAAAAGTAATGGCAATGCGCCTAAAAGAAGGCAGAGGTGGCTATAAATAATAAGTGTCAAAATGGAGGTCAAATGGACCGCTGAGGAAGCTCGTGGATGTCTATATGGTGGTAGGTAGAGTAGGATGATTCTCACTTCTTATCAAAAAAGAGTGTTTAATTACAGTACATCAATAAAATACATAAATAAAATATTGAGTCATTGACTCAATGCTTTTATCAAGTGTGATTTTATTTATATATTTTATTGTCTCCTTTATTATTTTCATATCAATATCATTTTCATTTATTTTATTTATAGTGTGGATAGTACTAAATTGTATTCACACGGACGAAGTTGCATCAACACATTGGAAGTTGTATTAATACTTGACAATAGGGCTGCAACAACTAATCAGTAAGTTTGATCATAAAAATAGTTGTCAACAAATCTCATTATCAATTAGGTGGTCAGCGATTAGTTGGTCAGTTGCACAGCACCAGCTGCTTTAATCTGGTGATCTACTGCAACTAAGATTGTGCAAAAAAAATTTTTTTTTTTTTTTTTTTTAATCTTTTTTTCTATCCGATTAATCGGACAATAATCATCCGATTAATCGGATAGAAAAAAAAAAAATGTTTGCACAATACCATGTGCAGGAGTTCATCGGATTGAAGTAGATGCTGCTGTGCAATTAACCAACTAGTCGCTGACCACCTAATTGATAATGAGATTCTTTGATAACTATTTTTATGATCAATCTTACCGATTAGTTGTTGCAGCCCTACTTGACAAGATGTATCAACACACACAAGATAGGAGTCTCATTCGCTTATCCTTAATCATTTCAACGCCAAGAGTGAAGCTGAGACAATCTATTGCATATTCATGAAACCACTCACATTGTTTATTCAAGCCATTTCAATTTAAAGGGTTAGAAATCTTTGTCTAAAAATACTTCACAAAAATACATTTTAATAAGAAGAAATATAAATGTAATAAAAAATACCTACTTTGCCAAGGAAACAAAGCTTCTACATATTGAAAAAATGTGTTTATTTTTCATAAAATAAGCGTCATTGACCGCCCATAAAAATAGGCAGAACATTATTAAAATGAATGACCGTGCACCATCCAATCTTTAAGTAACTGCACCCACTTATTTAAAATATTTATATGCCGCGATCTAGTCACAAATCCCATGAGCACTTATTACATATTGGAATCGTATGCGCCCGACTCGTGAATAACCAAAATATTAATCCGAAATATTTGTTTTACCCAAGGATCGCATGCGCAAATAACTTGCCGATATCATAACTGTGCCGCTGATCCCTTTAATGTTTATTTCTTGCGACCAGATAGTACTGCTAGTATTTGGGTACTACATTTCTCTGCTAGTGGTATTATAGCCAATAATAAATAGGATGTGACAAAAGTTTATAATTTACATCCAATTTACAAATATTTATAATCGGCGCTTAGATAAGAAATAATATGCGCATGCGTTAAGCAAGAAGGACTTCAACTGCTCATGTGTGCCGCCATGATATTTCTACCTAGGTAAAACATCGTTATAGGGCCTGCATAATGAGCAAAATTGTGGGTTTGGCAGATTTAAAATATTTTAAGAAAAATATAAGAAAAATTACAAGCAAACGAAAGAAATGCGTTGATAGGTACTAATTACAAATGTGTTTTATTTCTTTCAATGTTTGAAAAGAGGTTTAAATCCTTTTTGAGTTTCCTATCCCTTTAAGCATCATGGATCCATGATTTTTATGTTTATATGCTTTTATCAATTGTGATTTTATTGATGTACTGTAATTAAACGCTCTTTTTAGATAAGAAGTGTGAATCGTCCTACGGTCTACCACCATATAGACATCCACAAGCTTCCTCAGCGGTCCATTTGACCTCCATTTTGACACTTATTATTTATAGCCACCTCAGCCTTTTTTTAGGCGCTTTGCACACTACACCGTAATCCAATCCCTTATTTGGCCAGCTAGGGGGCCTTTGTGCATAGCCAGAGGTCCATATCCGGTCGTTTGGGCTCAACTTTTTCCATTTAGATTAAAAAGTAAGTTACAGTGGATATATATTAGAAGTGATTGGTTAAAGTTCTTATAAAATGATTTTAAAACATTTAAAGTTTACCATCACTTTAATGATTTACTTTACATGCACACACAGAAAAAAGTTAGAGCACACAATCTATATAAGAGGAGTTTATTTTCTGTCCATATCATCTACCTGTGTCCCTCTTTTAAAAGAACTTGCACCTTAAATTGACATAAAAAAAAAGTTAAATGTTTGTATGAGATTAGAGTTCTTTAAAGTTGTGCAGTAGTCAAAAATGAATTGTGCATAAGTGCTTATAATGCATTTTACCACATTACTTGCAACATATGCACACAGGCTGCAAGTATTCAGTCAACAACATTAAAATACCATGCTGCTCAGAGAGTTGGTAGTGGTGTGTATTGTGCGAGCAATTACTATGTTTGCTTCATATATGATGCCACTGACTCTGAGCATGTGTGATGTTTGAAAGCAGGTGTGTGAGGCACATATAGTGTGTATGTAATTTAAACTGGCATTTATACTACAACATTTTTTGCTAATATTGGTATATTTCAGAAATGTTTAAGACTAATTTCAGTTTTGAATAGAAACATTTAATTTTTTTTTACCCTCTCCAGCAAAATCACTTGTAAGAAGTCCTATTAAAAGTGTTTTAGAAATTGAAAGTATGTCTGCCTCCTTAAAGTGTTTTCTCATCAATTATCTCCATATCCGCTCTAGACTGGCAGAATTATTGCTCTATAAACACTGTTAGGTGATAGTGTCATTGTGGAAAACATGAAACGCAAAACATTTTCTTCTATGGTTCAAATAGATCATACAATTTTTAAAGCAATATTAAAGTGAAAGTCAATCCTAGCATTTTCGAAAATGCTTGGATTAACTATTGAAACAAATAAAGGGGACTTTCATTCATGAAGTATAAGATACTTCATGTAGAAAGCTCCTTTAATTGTTTCAATCGATCGCTGTTCTTAGCTGCTACAACAGCCCACGGCAAAAAATTTTTGTCAAGAGGTGACGTTTCACCTCTTAACCAATAGCCGTGTGGTAAATCCGTCTTCCAAGGGTGCCAAGCCGGATTAAGCGCATGGCTATTGACTAAGAGGTTAAAACGTCACCTCTCAAGCCAAACGGTGATCTGCCGTGGGCTGCCTGAGCAGCTAAGAACGGCGATCACTTGAAACAAATTTCAGAAAAATTATAATTGTAAAATCTTCTCTGGAATCCACTTTGTTCAGAAATGGCAGATGTGCATGGATTTGCCATTGGTTTTTGGTAATTAGATGACTGCAGCTGCGCACCGCACTTCTATTATTCCCGGCAGTGAGGCGGTTAATCAGGTAGCTTCTAAGGTTAATTTTAGCTTTAGTGTAGAGAAAACCACCCACCCCCTGATCCCTCCCAAACGGATCTCATTCCTCCGTCACCCCCATCTTAGGTACTGGCAGACAGTCTGCCAATATGAAAATTGAAGGCAATGTTTTTTTCCCCGCAGTGTAGGATTCCCCCTTACCCTACAACCTCCCTGATCCCTTTCAAACAGCTCTCTAAAGGAAGTATTAAGTGAGTCAGATTTGCTCATGCTCAGAACTGTCAGAATGAAATTTAAGTGCTAATTTTGCAAGAAAACAAGTAAGTTGTTGGCTGTATTTTACACAATCTATTTTTTTGCTTTTATGTTTTTTTTTATTTAACATTTGTTTTTTCCGAAGGAGCATTATTTATTATCCCTTTAAATAACTTTCCATTTTACTCCTGTTATCAAATTTGTTTCATTGTCTTGGAATCCTGTGTTAAAGGAGCATAAATGCATTATTGGGAGCTAGCTTAACCCTTTGAGTGCTAAGCACTTTCCCACCTGGGTGCTAAGGTTTTTTAAAGGTATTTTTTTTATTTTACATTTTTAAAAATATTTCTTTTAAACTTTATTTTATTTTTTTCAGATCCCCAAGACTTACACTGTTGGACAGGTTAGGTGATTGCCTTTCCAACAGTGGGTTTTGGGGGTCTGTAGCTGCTTAGATGCCTGAGATACAGGCTTCTAAGTAGCATGCCCCCTGCTCCTATATTTAACATTGTTAATGTTAAATAAAGTTGCGCTGTGACTTCACCGCGCGTAACGTGAAGCCCCGGCGATGCCTGTCACTAAACAGGCCCGATCGCCGGGGTAGGAGCGGTTGGGAGGCCCCCAGATCTCCCTCAAAGTGGGAGAGTGCTAGTGACGGCTCTGAGCCGTCATTAGCACCTGACTGAGACAATTTGCACTCAAGGGGTTAAAGGGTTACTAAATGCACTTTTTTTTTCTTTCATGATTCAGATAGAGCATGCAGTTTGAAGCAACTTTCTCATTTACTCCTATTATCAATTTTTCTTCTTTCTCTTGCTACCTTTATTTAAAAAAAAAAAAGGAATGTAAAGCTTAGGGGGCCAGCCCATTTTAGGTTCACCCTGGATAGTGCTTGCTTATTGGTGGCTACATTTAGCCACCAATAAGCAAGCGTAACTCAGGTTATGAACCAAAAATGTGCCGGCTCTTAAAGTGAAGGTAAACTTTGGTGAATGAAAGTCTGTCTTTTAAAAATACTATTAAAAACAGGGGAACTTTCATTCATCAAAGTTTACAAAGCAGCCATTTTGTTAAAGATTTTTTACCTTTTTTCCTTTCTCTGCTAGAGCAGCTTTCCCCACCTAGAGATCCTCTATTCACACGTCAGCAATGACTAATTCTGCTTCCTCCAATCACAGCTTTCCCCCCAGGGTAGTCATTGCCTGAGGTCATGCTGTGATTAGAGGAAGCAGGATTAGTCATTGCTGACGTGTGAATAGAGGATCTCTAGGTGGGGAAAGCTGCTCTAGCAGTGAAAAGAAAACCATTTTTTTTTTATTTTGTTTTTAACAAAATGGCTGCTTTGTAAACTTTGATGAATGAAAGTGCCCCTGTTTTTAATAGTAGTTTTAAAAAATGGGCTTTCATTCATCAAAGTTTACCTTCACATTCCTGCTTTTTAAATAAAGATAGCAAGAGAACGAAGAAAAATGTGGGTTTAGTATCCCTTTAACACATCAAATGAGCCAATGACAGGAGGCACATATGTGCCGCCACCAATCAGCAGCTACCTCCCAGTAGTTCCTTGCTGATCCTGAGCCTATCTAGCTATACTTTCTAACAAAGGATACAAAGAAAAATAAAGTATATTCGATAGAAGCAAATTGAAAATGTCCCTTTAAGAAGAAATTACTATTTTGAGAAACCAAGCAAGGGTGTACATGTTGAGAGAGAATACAAAAATGTCAGAAGCATTTGCTCCCAGACATCAAGCTACCTATACACAGTGTTTATCTGTCAACTCTTCCCTTTAAGTTGCTATACTTAAAGGGACACTGAACCCAAATTTTTCCTTTCGTGATTCCGATAGAGCATGCAATTTTAAGCAACTTTCTAATTTACTTCTATTATCAATTTTTCTTCATTCTCTTGCTATCTTTATTTGAAAAAGAAGGCATCTAAGCTTTTTTTTTGTTGTTGTTTAGAACTCTAGACAGCACTTTTTTATTGGTGGATGAATTTATCCACCAATCATCACTGACAACCCAGGTTGTTCACCAAAAAAATGGGCCGGCATCTAAACTTAGATTTTTGTATTTCATATAAAGATACCAGGAGAATGAATAAAATTTGATAACAGGAGTAAATTAAAAAGTTGCTTAAAATGTCATGCTCTATCTGAATCACAAATGAAATAAATTGGGTTCAGTGTCCCTTTAAATGTTTCTAATAGTTTGTCAGAATAAGCTAACTTTAATTGCAATTTTGTGCAGAGGGAGCACAAAGGGACATCCCTTTAAGCAAAATCAGTATAAAATGCAATAAAGGCTTTTCAGAATAGCCTCTGAACAAAATATACAAAATTGCTTCTTCTTTTTGTTTTAAACAACTTTATTTTTGTGTGTAGGCATTTTGCTGTCCACCAGTAAGCAATTATCAGTTAAGTATTTGTTGTTCAAAAACATGTTTTTTGTTTCAGTATTCATACTATTAAAAGATTTATTTATTTTTGTATGCTAAATATTTTGGCGGGTTAAATTGCTCATGTTACATTTGAATGATGGGATACATTTCATTTTAATGTCCATTTGAGGCAGCAAAAATCAATAGCATTTTACATGTGTGCCCCTTTATTCTACAGGTTTTTATATTTGTATTTCCATTTTATGTAGATCACCATCAAAACGAAAAAACAAGTCTAACAAACGGAGCAAATCCCCTAAAAGAAAGAAGCATCAGAGCAATAGCAGGAGTCCTTCTTCTCCCATAGCAGTTAAAATAAAACAGGTACATTGATGTAAGAATGTGTTCTGTTATAAATCATGGTTGATTTCGTGGTTCATTTTTCAAACCTGGGAAGTAATGGTGGTAAATGTAAACCCTTTGGGATATGCTTCCATTTTATTGCATAATTCCCAAGAGAGCAAAAAAGAAGAAAAGGGTTTAGTGCACTATTTCATTATCTATTAATAAAATATAACATTTCATTAAATATTATAAATATAGAGTTATGGCTAAAGATAATATTTGAAGACACAATCTTTGGAAACATATCCTTAGTCATCTGGAAAAGACCCAATTACTAGAAAAACTAGACTCAGAATTCCCTAGTATTCCTGGCGAATAACCGGAAGCTCGGCATCACTGTAAGAGCCATCACAATGTGGAACTCTTTGCCTATGGCTAGAATGACTGGCAATACATTTAGATACAATTAAAAATGGCTATAGATACATTTCCTAATTGTGTTTAAAGGGACAGTCTAGTATAAATTAAACTTTCATTATTCAGATAGGACTTTTAATTTTAATCGACTTTCCAATTTACTTTTATCATCAAATTAGCTTTTTTATCTTGGTATTCTTAGTTTAAACTAAACATAGAAATTAGCATATGAGCCTACCTAAGTCTTTGAGGGCTGCCTCTTATCACATGCTTTTTAAATCTCTTTTCAACACAAAGATACAGAAAGTACACATGGGCCATATAGATAACACTGTGTTCAGGCACAGGGGGTTATTTAAGATTTAGCACAAAACAATGCTGAATTTAAGACAATAGATAATTCACAGTCATGTGATCAGTGGGCTGGAAGAAGGTTCCTAGATACAAGGTAATCAGAGGTAAAAAGTATATTAATATAACTGTGTTGGTTGCGCAAAACTGGGGAATGGGTAATAAAGGGATTATCTATCTTTTTAAAACAATAACAGTTCTATGGTAGACTGTCCCTTTAATGTAAGTTCAATTGGCTGCTTCTTACTGTAAATCAGGAAGGATTTGTATAGACTGAACTCCAGCAGCTCCAGCTTCCTCCACCCGTCGCAAAGCCTCTTCCTGGGTCTAAAATGAGGAATCCGGCTTCCTCCAATCACAGCGTTGAATAAGACACTGATTCCCCCAGGGGGGAAACCGTGATTGGAGGATGACCTATCCATCAATTCTGACATCAGAAATGTCTTGCAACGACCGGAGAAAGCTGGAGCTGCTGTGAAGATTAAAAGGTAAGTTGTTTTTTTTTGTTGTGTTTTTTTTTTTTTGTTTGTTTTTTCTCTCTCAACATGAGTGAAATATACATTTTGATGAATTAAAGTGCCCCTGTGTTTAATCCCATTTTTTAAAACCACGCACTTTTGCATCAAAATTGACATTCACTTTAAAGGGACATTAAACACTAAATAAATGCTAGATAGAATGATGCATTCAAAGAAACGGTTAGTCTAAGAATAACACGTAGATGTATTTTTATTTTTTTAAAGTTTCATTAGCTGTTTAAATATTGACAGAATATGTATAAAGTTTCTTTTTTTTAGTGTCTCTAAAACAATGGGTGCTGCCATATTGTAACTTAGGTTACCTTTTCTGCTATAGCCAATTAGGGACAGTTATAAATAGGTTACTAGAGTGTGCATCCAATGGCTGTGTGGAATATAACAGTGTTCTGCGCTTCCATTTCTAGCAGAAATTAAAAGCTCACAGTTTCAGAATAGAATTAAAGGAAAAGGGGACAAAATAATGAAAGCATATTGCTGAGTTTTTTTATTTTTTTATTTACAATATATTTTATATTGACATCTCAGCATGTTTAATGGACTACTACTATAGAGTTTGCAGATAATTGTTTTTATCACTTTCATACCTCTTAAAGGGACAGTACAATAAATGTAATTTAATTTAAAAAAAAAAAAACAGTTTACTTATCAGTTTTGCCTAGTTCTTTTTGTATCCTTTTTTTGAAGGAGCAGCAATGCCCTACTGGGAGGTGAGCTCAGTAGGGCGCCCGAGTATATAGCCATTTGGCAGCATAGAGTAATAAAGACACATGCACGCTCCTAAGCTTCTATCGGCCTTCCTAGATTTACTCTTTAACAAATTATACCAAGAGAGCAAAGCAAAGTTGATATTAGAAGTAAATGGGCAAGTTGTTTCAAATTGCATGCTCTATCTCAATTCTGAATGTTTAATTTTGACTTTACTGTCCCTTTTTAAGCTTCATTTGATCAGAGCAATAATAAATAGAACTTTTTATGGTTTTTCTTATGGTGTTTGTAAAATCTTACCTGTGTGAAAGATGGAGGTCATTTAATGGTACACAACCAAAATAAGCACAAATGGACTAATAATTATTTCTTGTAGATAATAGACTGAAGGGATATGAAACCAAATATTTTTCCTTCATGATATAATTAGAACATACAAATTTAAACAACATTTCAATTTACTTCTAATATCAAATTTGCTTCATTCTTTTGGTATCCTTTGTCGTAGGAGCAGAAATGCACTGGTAGGAGTTAACTGAGCCGTCAAGTGAGCCAATGAGACGAGGCACATATGTGCAGCTAGCTCACAGTGCTTTGCTGCTCCTGAACCTACCTAGGTATGCTATTGAACAAAAGGGACCAAGAGAATGAAGTAAATTTGACAACAATAGCAAATTGGAAAGTTGCTTAAAATTGTATAGTCTACTGAATGATCAGTTCTTTATTATTTATTTTTTCCTTTACTGCCCCTGTAACTTCTAATGATCATGGCAAATAGGGTGTTTTGCAAGTGCAAGGCCAACATTTTACCACATTTCGCAAACCTTGAAAACCCCAAGTCTACAAAAAAAAAATCTGAATTTGACTTATCCTTGGTACTTACTACACCCAGTGGTATCTCACCAAGCTCATCCACCTACAACCTGACATCCAAGAAATTTGCTTTACCAAATACTACATTTCTGTCCCGTTGTCTAAAATAATAAATGCTATTGAAGACATGCAGAGATAATCACACATATTTTCCTAATTGGCCTAAATTTCGAACCACAAAATGCATGTTGCATAATCTAGGTATTCATTGCTGACTAGATGAAGTTAAAGTTAAAGGGACCTAAAACCCCAAAAAATATTTTTATGATTAAGGTAGAACATACAAGTTTAACCCCTTCCCTTACTGACCAGGCAATTTTTCAATTTTCTTACCGTTAAGGACCAGGGCTGGTTTTACATTCCTGCGGTGTTTGTGTTTAGCTGTAATTTTCCTCTTACTCATTTACTGTACCCACACATTATATACCTTTTTTTTTTTTCTCACCATTAAATGGGCTTTCTAAAGATACCGTTATTAATCATATATCATATAATTTACTAAAAAATGTTGTTATAAAATATAAAAAAATTGAAAAAAAAAGCACACTTGTTCGAACGTTGAACCCCAAATTCTGTTACACATCTACAACCACCAAAAAACACCCATGCTAAATAGTTGATAAATTTTGTCCTGAGTTTAGAAATACCCAATGTTTATATGTTTGTTTTTTTTGCAAATTATAGGGCAACAAGTACAAGTTGCACTTTGCTATTTCCAAACCATTTTTTTTTTTTTTTCAAAATTAGTGATAGTTACATTGTAACACTGATATCTGTCAGGAATCTCTGAATAACTCTTCACAGGTGTGTATATATATTTTTTTTTTAGTAGACAACCCAAAGTATTGATCTAGACCCATTTTAGTATATTTCATGCCACCATTTCACCTCCAAATGTGATCAAATAAAAAATAATAAAAAAAATCGTAAATTTTTTCACAAACTTTAGGTTTATCACTGAAATTATTTACAAACTGCTTGTGCAATTTTGGCACAAATGGTTGTAAATGCTTCTTTGGGATCCCCTTTGTTCAGAAATATCAGACATATATGGCTTTAGCATTGCTTTTTGTTAATTAGAAGGCTGCTAAATGCCGCTGCGCACCACACTTGTATTATGCCCAGCAGTGAAGGGGTTAATTTTAGATATAAGTGTAGAGATCAGCCTCCCATCGACCACTCTCAAACAGCTCTCTTTTTTTGTTTTTTATATATATATATATATTTATCTGCAGTCCCAGTACTAAAACGTTCATTCGATTAGTCACACAAGACTTGGATATAGAGAGAACACAAAAACCATGGAAACACAATCTATCTAAGGAGGAAAGGGAAGCCATAAAATCCCTCCAGGATGACCCCTCTATAGTCATCAGACCGGCCGACAAGGGCGGAGCAATAGTTCTTTTGAACTATTCTGACTATAGAGATGACATCCTTGAGCAGTTAACAGATAAGACCACCTATATTCCATTGCCTTCAGAAACAACTGGACACTCCTAAAACTTGGACTAGAGCAGGGATGTATTTCAGAACGAATTAGTGAGTTTTGTACGACTATGTATCCTAGGATTCCAATCCTTTACACCATCCCCAAAATTCACAAAACCTTAGACAAACCTCCAGGCCGCCCCATAGTGTCTGCTGTTCAGTCACTACTACAGCCGGTAGCCCAGTATGTGGATATCTTACTACAGCCTGTGGTTAGGGATATCCACTCTTTTTTATCCTTGACACAAATGACCTAATAAGACAGCTCAAAGGTGTAGTTATTCAGAAGGGTGACATTTTTGCCACCTTAGACGTTAATAGTCTATATACCATCATTCTGCATCAGTTAGATGTTCTCCAATTGCTGTTAGACCTAACACATAGCCAGGTATATGATGGTCCTCCTGTGGAGTTCTTGCTGACCTTGATAGATTTTTGTTTACAAAAAAATTGTTTTCGGTTCGAACAGAATTTTTACTTGCAAATTGCCGGCACAGCGATGGGGTCTTCTATGGCCCCATCCTATGCCAATATCTTTGTCACATTTTGAAAACCAATACCTATGGGGGGAAATGTGATGAGTCTATCGTTTTTTAGCGAAGATATATAAACAACATATTTTTATCTGGCGTGGGGGTCAGCAAGGACTCCAGGATTGGTTCCATAACTTTAACACTGATACAACGGTTAGCAGTGAACAGAAAATACATTTTTTAGATCTTAGTATCTACAAGGAGGGACACACCTTATTCACAACATTATACAACAAGTCCACAGATAGGAACTCGATTCTTAGAGTGGACAGCTGTCATCCTCCTGCACTTTTGAAAGGCATAGTTAGGTCCCAAATGATTAGGACGGTACGAAACCATTGAAACAGACAGGTATCTCCCAGCTGACTGGACTGGGGGGAAAATTCCTTCAAAGGGGATATAGACCAAGTTTGGTTAATGATATGATTGGGGAAGTATCACTTCTTACCCATACCGACCTAATTACTGAGAAACCAAAAGTAGCAGCCAGGGATAAGCTAATTATGGCCGCAACATTTACACCAAATACCACAAAAACTGGACAAATACTAAGAAAACACTGGCCAATTGTAGCATCCGACCCAAAACTACACTTTACTAAAAACGTGGACCCCATGGTGGGATACAGAAGGGGGACTAATCTGAAGGACATGCTTGTTAGAACAGACCCCAAACAGAGCTATACCACAAGGCCAAAGTGAACATAAAAGGATCCTACCGTTGTCTGGGATGTACTACATGCAATGGACTAATAGGTACCAAATAATTTCACCATCCTCATACTAAACAGAACTATATCATTAGACATTCTCTCACATGTACTACCACACACGTTATATATCTGCTCTTTTGTCCATGTTCCAACTTCTATGTGGGTAAAACGACAGGAACACTATGAGAACGCATGACAAACCATAGGTACGCAATTTGCCTGGCCTTACAAAAGGGCGATTCGGACCAGCCGGTGGCAAGACACTGCGCTATCAAACGCTATTTGGTATCATCAATCCGATATATTCTAATTGATCATGTCCCCATTTTGGATAGGGGAGGTGATAGGAATAAGATACTCAGTGGATGTACAGGTTGGGCACAATCAACTCGGGAGGGATGAATACAGCACCGGACTTTAAAGCACTGATCTAGCTCTGGGTAGTGTGACACATACCGGCAGTGCAATCCCGTGCCGCTGGGACTCTGTTGGAGCATATGGAGGCTCGGCAGTCCCACTGGTTGGGGCCGCTGTCCCCCATGGCACCAATAGCACAGAGCAATAGGAACATTTTGTATCTGAGATGCGGTGTGGAAGTCCAGGTGTACATGGGGGGTCACTCAGCATCCCACACTTCCGGATCATATTTTGGTGGGAGAGTATTATTTCATGTATATGTATAAGCATACTTACTCGCGTATGTTCTTTATAATTCATGTAGGGTACAACAAACCAGGGGTGCATATGGTCACTCAACGAGTGTACCCGCATATGGACATAGTGGGTAGAAACATGAACATCTAGCTCTAGTTCAATCTTAACCTTGTACTAACTTAGATATGTGCTTAAGGAACATTGAGGTATGGTTGTTGTTAACGATTTGATGAATTAGCATGTTGTAGGCATTCATGCGGAATGAAGGAGGATACGTACTAGTAAAACTTCCAAATATTGGAGGTCTAGTGTGGAAAGTTTGTTACAATATATCACAATATATTAATGTGGGGATCTTGACCATATGAGTTGTTCAATCCATATACAACAAAGGAATTAGATTTAATCTTCTATGACAGTACACAGTGTAGTCCTATAGTGTATTTTTGTTTTTGAGTATATATATATATATATAATTTTTTTTTTTTTTTTTTTTTTTTATCTTTAAATGGCATATAGTGGGAGAGAGGGACACTGAGTAGTCCCGACCAATACAATCAATGGGATGAATCTAGTTGACAGAATTATGTGCACTAGGGTATTGGCTAGTCATTAGGGGTTTGATCATTTAAGTTGGCATTTGAAATTGGGTAATGTATGAGGTATTAGAGTCGCTCATGCCAGTATTTGAATATGTGTATTTTAAGCACAGTAACTTTGGGTATGTGTTAGCACATTTATGTTAATGAAATTTATTTTGATTTTTTTTTTTTTAGTCACTCATACACATTGTGAGATAGTATTGGTCCGTTGGCCTGAGGTAGGTACTATGATTGGATATAGTACTAATATCTGGGATCTCTATGGCAACGTACTAATGAACAACACACATAAATTAGGCACTAGAATAAGCACTGTGTAAAGTTGCTGTATGAATAGCACAAGATTATATCCTCATTTATATGACCCGAGGTATAACTAAAAATGCCAATACTGATTATTGAATCTATATGTTAGGGTTTATTCCTTACGACATGGTTTCCATGGTAATAGTTTAACAGACTTACAATGTAATATGCATCACACGTGATTTTTTTTTTTCTGTTGACAATAGCACATTAACATCACATTTGCATAATAATATATTTACTTATGAGAATATGTTACATACACAGATCCGGAAGCAGTGTAACTATACTTCCAGTTGCACGAGACAGTGGAACGCAGTGTGCGTTCCAGCACTAGTGTTTGGTGCCACTGACACGCTTGGTAGGAGGTTTGTATTTTGATTTGTTTACTATAAATTGTGTATTTTTTCACATTTGTTATGCTGATGAAGGGGATAATATACCCGAAAACGTTCCATTAAAGTATATTAAGTATTTGTTAAAAAGTCCTGTGAGTGCAATCTTTCCTTTGAATATTGCATTGCATTGTTGCACCCAGGCAGGTGACTATTGGAGGGTCGGGCTTCTGCAGATTGGTTACATATATATCTATATCTCTATCAATTAGCCAGTGGCCCAGCACTCCAACCTTGATGGTGTGATGATGACCTGGGTGCAATCCTCAAAAAACTTGTATAGATGTGTATTTGTAAAGAAGAATAAAAAGTAAGCCCAGCACTCACCTCCAGACAACAGCTGCACGCTATGGGGGTTCATGCACTAACCCCAATAATAGACTGTAACATAAAGTAGAAAGCAGCACCAAATTGTAGAGATATTAATTCCTTTTAATCATCAGAGACATAAAAACAAACGTTTCGGTCAGCACCTGACCTTAATCATGATTAAGGTCAGATGCTGACCGAAACGTAGTTTGTTTTTATGTCTCTGATGATTAAAAGGAATTAATATCTCTACAATTTGGTGCTGCTTTCTACTTTACGTTAGTCTATTTGTAAAGAAGGGCACTCTCAGAATTTTTGTATCAAACTTTAAACATATTTATTCTGATAGTTTCAGAACTTTAATTACAGAAGATCATAGTCAACGTTTCGGCTCTTATGTGAGCCTTCTTCAAGATAGGAATTATGTAGAAAAAGAACATGGGGGGGGGGGGGGGAGAAAGGAAACTTACTCAAAATGTAATCAGTGATGACATACAACAGAAACACCCAGCACCATACATACACTTAATACAATTTAAAAACGCTACCAGATAAACTGTAACTCAGTCTAGCCGAGAGGCCAAGCAAACACAGCCTATCGGAATTATAGAATCACAAACTCATGGAAAACAAAAATAACACACTGCCAGGGTACACCAGCCCATAAGAGCGCTAATCACCACCAGTCAGAATAAGCTTACTCATCTGGCATACAAATGTATAGAAACAAGGCCTCTATGATACCGGCATGGTTCATCAGAGCACCATAACATACAGTGACAGCAATGGCCTATAAATACTAAGTTACTAGCTACTCATACAAGGATAACCTATATACACTATAGCTACCATCTGATGCCAAAAGAAGACCATATGCCCGGACAAATAGAGACATAAAAATTCACAGAACAAAATGACTCAAATTTACAAATCACAGCAGAGCTGATACTGTACTGCAAACTAATGGCCGAGCATACCTGAACAGAGCCGTTCAAAGAATTGGAGCATATTTACTCATGCCTACATGAACCCTAACTGAATAGATGACAAATTGTTAATCACCCAGCCAAAATACATGTAAGTCATCAAAAACCGCCAGTCAGACTAGCTAGAAATAGCAGCCCCTTGGTAAGCTCTCCCAAGGCTAATAATGTATAACGTGTGTAGCCCAAGCACGTACATGCTGCATCCGTACTCTGGCACATTAATATGTATGTGATCATGTGAATCCAAAAGCACTACTTGACACATGACGTACAACAGACATATATGAATAGTAACAGCCACCAGCGGGAAAATGGACATACAATACATGAGCCACCGGCACACCCTTCACGAAAGTCAATCCCGTAACGGATAAACAGTAATCAGCTGTCTACAGTACCGCCGCTGTCAAAACATTTGAACACAGACTCAGCCCAAAGCCCTGTTGTTCCCACACAGATGCCAAATGGAAGTAAATCAACCTTGTAGTGAGGTGTAACCCAGCTAATAAAGTGACCCCGGAGTGCGGTCATACCTTAAACCACTAGCTTATGTAAATAACAACAAAAATGCAGCACTTACCATTAGTCGGCTATTGAGCCGTACTCCCAGAAGAGAAAATAGACATACACAGCATGAGCCGCCTGCTCCTCCTTAAATAGCATCAGCTGTAAACCACCTGATCACATTCCCAACCCAACACCCTGATGCAGTGAAACAACCCAGAGATAACGTTACCGCAAGAAATGCATTGCTAGTATTTTATATATTTTAATAAAGTAAGTTTTACATTATTATTTGATCTACCCATTTATCCTGGATTGCTGGGAGTTCCTGCTATACCGGTGATCAGTCTACTGGGTGACTGGTCCCAGTTTGCTTCTAGTGCACCAAGGGAGGTGCTCCACCAAATGTGAGTGCAATTTTTTCACATATCCTCTTATTTGCCCATACAATACTAGGCCATATTTGGCGTTGTTGTTATCTGCTTACATCACCTACAGATTGCTGAACATGCACTGGAGGTCAGTCTGCTGAGTGACTGAGTTTGATCCCAGTCTGCTCCATCTGCACCACTAGGGGTGTTTCACCAAATGTTAGTGTTTCCATCACACTAAGATTGGTTACTTCTGTCAAACAATATTGGGCCATGTGGTGCTTCTGTCCTCTTTTGTCGTCCACAGATTATTGATCCAGGATCTGGGCCTTAATCCTCACACAGACAGCTGCCTTAACCCATATTATCCACTGTATCACTGTGATACCACCATCTCCCCTCTTACTTGGGACTTATATTATTGCCACATCTGTTGAGATGAACACTGACTGAATTACTATAAATATTTGAGACCAACTTTGACTGAATTATTATCATATTTAATTAGATTTTATTTTATTATCAATCTCTATTATTCATTTTATACTACTGGTTATTGTACCTTTACTGATATTCAAATGAGGATACCCCATTGCCTCTTTTAATTGCGATATACATTGTGCCTAGTCTAGCTCTCTTATCTTATTACATTATACTTATCTGGTTCTCCAAGGGCGCCCCCTATTTTCCTCTCTCCTAGTTTGATACTTTTGTATTTTGGGAATAGTGTAGATTATTGGATACACCGGGTTTTCTGTATGCAAGAAATCAAATGTTTGTTGGCAAATGTGGTCACAATTTAATGCAAATGTCAAACTATCTTCCAGCTTCATTTTATACAACAGGGTGGGATTGTGTGTAAGCTTTTTGTATGTGGAACCATCTTCCAGTTGCTTCAGTAGCTCCATTTGATAGGAGTAATCCAAGACTACTACAGCTCCTCCCTTATCCGCGGGGGATGGATGATGATGGAATCATCTTTTTTGAATCTCTGTAGCTGTAAAGGTCTTACCTGGATTGGAGTCTGTAGCAGAGATATATGCTCATCCTTACAGGTATCACAGCCCAAAGTGATTATGTAAGAAAACCACCTGGGCTGTGAATAAATGCACGGGGGCTGTGTGCAAAAAAAAGGATCCAAGTATACTGTACAAACCAAAATCCAAGAGAGTAGTCAATGTATTACAGAGATCAAAGGAAGCCAGAGGTGCAGGTATACGATGAACAGAGCTGGGGTCACAAGCCAGGGTCAGTCTTGGGGATTCAGGAACAAAGACACCTAAACAGGAAACATGAAACAAAGCACTGACACTGAGCACAGGAAAAGGCAGGGTTATATAGCCAGATAATGGATTGCTAATTGGTAGGAAGTCCCAGGTAAGCCTGACTGACAGGTTGTAAATGAGCACAGGTGATCCAGGTAAAGCAATATCCAGAGTCCAGCCCCAGTGCTGCAGGCAGGATAAGG
This sequence comes from Bombina bombina, assembly GCF_027579735.1. Lineage (NCBI taxonomy): Eukaryota > Metazoa > Chordata > Amphibia > Anura > Bombinatoridae > Bombina > Bombina bombina. The sequence goes on along the minus strand of NC_069501.1, from coordinate 578,518,252 downwards.
AAAGGTAATGAAAGGCTTACATACACACACAAATAGAGAAAAGCAGTTGTGGCTTAGAGGCAAGAAAACAAGTCTAGGATAAGAGAGGACCCAGGTTCAAGTCCCTCGCTTGCCCCCAAAGGGGCGACCATGCCTGTCTGTATGGAACGGTGGGAACCTTGACAATTACCTTCCCTTAAAATCGCCCCCTCCCCCCGGGCATGAACAGTTTGGGAGCAAAGTCAGCTTCGTCATCTGGCAGGATGTCGACTCTCCCGTGGGCATCCAGACCTACAATTTGGTCGTCCTCTACATTACTGGAAAACACTGCGCCAATAGTGGCCTTAGCAGCCTTCTTCCTATTCTTTTTCATCTTAGTTGCTGTCAAAGTACTCGCAGGTGAGGCATTCACAGCTTGCAATGCTTTCTCGAACATCACAAGATCCTCCTTGCAGACAAGGGTACCATTCGAGGCATAAGTGCAGTCAAGGGGCACTACTTTGGCAGGGCAGAAAGTAATGCTGGTGCTTGCCTGTGCAGAGGTGATGATGGTTTCCGGATTAGGCATATCATCAGAAAGTTGAGAAGACGCTTCAGGAGCAAGAGGTAGAGGCATAATCTGGGTCTCAGTGATTTCAGGACTAACAAGAGCAGGTTCCGTAGGTTTACAGGAAATAACAGTCTCAGAGGTTAGTAGACTCCTCTGAACAGCAGAACCTGGACAGCCATAACAGCAACCTTGGAAGCTCACAGAATTGCATATAGAACAAAGAGGGTGAACAAAAACAGTGCCTGTTTGGAGAGCTGGAGACCGAGGTGGGCGAATAGGGCAATTGAAGATAAAGTGTCCTCTTTCCCCACAGCAAAAACTCCTCCTCCTGGCTCTTGGGGAGCCTGCCTATTCTGGATTACCCCTATCTCCATGGGCTCCTCAATGTCCTGAGGAGTATACGATTCGCCAGGAGCATCAAGGTTTGCGGCTGAGTACTGGTAAAAAGCAACCCAGTCACGAGGAAGCCGTGATCTGTGGGAATGTGGAACATACCTAGGAACCTTAGTTTGCCTTGTGGTAGCACACAGAGTGGCCATGGCTGTTATGAAAGCCCCCCAGTTGTCTAGGACAGGACTCTTAGCCAGGAGTATCTGGTGTGCCCATTTTTTTATCTGCCCAGAAAGCAGGTTGATGGCTGAGTGGATCATGATGAAGTCAGGGGCATGCGTAAGAGGCTTGAGGGCAAACAACAGCTCACAATCTACCTTAAAGGACAAGAAGGAGGAACGACTATGATTGAATCTCTCAGGTAACGCTACAAAAGGTTCGCGATACGCTGGTTCTGGGTGTACTTTACCTTTAAGAGCACAAAAGTCCCGCTGCAAATCCAGAACAGTCGGAGACAAGTTGGATACTTGCTGGGTCAGGGCAGTGGAGTCTATGCAAGTCAACAAGGTTATCAAAAACATCCACTTTAGGAGTTGGTACATAATTCAAGCCTTTACTCAAAATATTAATCTCATCCAGTTCTAGCGTTCTGCTGCTTAAATTGATGACATTTTCTCCGGTGGTTAGCTTCTTGGAGGCATCTTTTCCACCAGCCCCCTCTTCCGTTGGCTGGCCGGTGTCTTTTGTTTTGTTTGGCGGGTTGCCATTTTTTGAAGGCATCGGAGGCTTTCTTTGGGATCTGGTAAGAATTTTCTCATGTTGTTGGGGTCTATTAGTGCCTCCTGTTGCGTTCTCTGAGCCACTAGTGTCAACCATATTGGCCAGAGACGTCATTCTGTGTTCAATTCTCCTACATCTAAAGGTATTGTTCTTGCCAGTAAGCCATTGATATGCATTTCTTTCTCTGTAGTCAATCTCTACAGTATTGACCTTATTTTTAAAATTGATGAGGTCTCTTTTGTATTGGTCTAATTGCGTGCTCAATTTATTCAGCCAGTCCTCGTTGCTGTCGTTTCGTAATATATGTACGTTTTCCCTCTCGATGACTGTCAATTCCTCCAGAACTTGCTTCTTCAACCGGGTCACCTCTTCAATGACCAACAAAATCCAATCAAAGGAGCATTTGTTTGCTATGTAGCACCACTTGCAGCAAAATTCATTATTGTTTCTTCCAATATTCATTGTTTCTTCCAATATTCATTATTGTTTCTTTTGAAATAATTTGCATGCAACTTGTAATCCACCTCCTTTCTCCTGAGATTCAAGATCTTATAGTAGATGTTTATGGGGACTTCTTCAACTGTTTCAGACTCACAAAGGTTAAGGATCCTTATTGCGTCCTCATCATTAAATGCAAAGGTGACATCTTCCGTGTTAGTCTCATACCCTACTTGCTGTGAGCCAGCCCCTAGTAGGAGTTTATCCATACCTGTATGACACTGTGAAAATACTCAGCCTCTCAAGTTGAGTCAATAGTCAGTTTATCGTATAAACACCACTAAAGTGTATTAAAAATAGTCAATTGTGGGAGATGAGTGAGTCAAACGGTCAGCCCGTTGTGCGAATGATCCCGGGTGCTTGGGAATCTTCATATATATGTCAATTAGCTGGTGGCCCAGCACTTCAACCTTGATGGTGTGATAATGACCTGAGTGCAATCCTCAAAAAATTTTGTTCTGTGATTTTTTTTTATGTCTCTATTTGTCCGGGCATGTGGTCTTCTTTTGACATCAGATGGTAGGTATAGTGTATATAGGTTATCCTTGTATGAGTAGCTAGTAACGTAGTATTTATAGGTCATTGCTGGCACTGTATGTTATGGTGCTCTGATGAACTATCCCGGTATCCTAGAGGCCTTGTTCCTATACATTTGTACACCAGATGAGTAAGCTTATTCTGACTGGTGGTGATTAGCGCTCTTGTGAGCTGGTGCGACCTGGCAGAGTGTTATTATTTTCGTTGTCCGTGCGTTTGTGATTCTATCGTTTTGAAGGACTGTGTTTGCTTGGCCTCTCGGCTATATTGAGTTACAGTTTATCTGGTAGCATTTTTAAATTGTATTAAGTGTTTGTATGTTGCTGGGTGTTTCTGTTTTATGTCATCACTGATTACATTTTGAGTAAGGTTACTTTTCTAGATAATTCTTGTCTTGAAGAAGACTCGCATAAGAGCCGAAACGTTGACTATGATCTTCTGTAATTAAAGTTCTGAAACTATCAGAATAAATATGTTTAATGTTTTATACAAAAATCCTGAGAGTGCTTTTCTTTACAAATACACACACACACACATATATATATTTTGTGTGTGTGTTGTTAATACGATCTGAGTATTTTAAATTATATCAAAGTTATAGACAAACCATTTTATATGACTTTCTAATTACGCATTCTGCTATTAAGATTTAACCTGTCAAAGTCTGGGGTTCTGTGTATTCAACTCGGCATAGAGTAATTAACTCTTGCATATACTTGGGCTTCAAAAGATTAGCTCTATACCGAGTGACTGTTGTTCCTTCAGATAGAAAAACTCCTTATACAGGCTTCCTTTGAGATAAATTAGACATCCTGGCCTGTAATGTGTATCTGGTCACAGCAGGGGGGGGTTTGTGTTGCACAGACCATCTGACAAAGAATTTCAACTTACAGTATGGGAATTACACATACATAGATGAATTAATCTATGCACATAGCTTCTAATAATATCTCATCTTTTACATGACAAGATGGTACATTTTTAGTTACTACTGCTATGAAATATATAGTTTTGCAATATAAAAAGTACTTAAACTTAAGTAAAGTTGATATAAATCTGTTTTAAAATATTTTTGTTTATACCTCCAGACAAGGCTCCATTACACATTGGGCGCCATTTATTAAAGGGACACTGAACCCACATTTTCTTCTGTTAAGTGTGATCAGTCCACGGGTCATCATTACTTCTGGGATATTACTCCTCCCCAACAGGAAGTGCAAGAGGATTCACCCAGCAGAGCTGCATGTAGCTCCTCCCCTCTACGTCACTCCCAGTCATTCTCTTGCACCCAACGACTAGATAGGATGTGTGAGAGGACTATGGTGATTATACTTAGTTTTATATCTTCAATCAAGAGTTTGTTATTTTAAAATAGCACCGGAGTGTGTTATTATCTCTCTGGCAGAGTTTGAAGAAGAATCTACCAGAGTTTTTGTTATGATTTTAGCCGGAGTAGTTAAGATCATATTGCTGTTTCTCGGCCATCTGAGGAGAGGTAAACTTCAGATCAGGGGACAGCGGGCAGATGAATCTGCATAGAGGTATGTAGCAGTTTTTATTTTCTGACAATGGAATTGATGAGAAAATCCTGCCATACCGATATAATGTCATGTATGTATACTTTACACTTCAGTATTCTGGGGAATGGTACTTCACTAGAATTACACTGTAAGAAATACATAAAGCTGTTTAATAACTAGAGATTATGTTTAACGTTTTTGCTGGAATGTAAAATCGTTTTCATTTACTGAGGTACTGAGTGAATAAATGTTTGGGCACTATTTTTCCACTTGGCAGTTGCTTAATTTGTTTTCTGACAGTTTCTGTTCTCCCTCACTGCTGTGTGTGAGGGGGAGGGGCCGTTTTTTGGCGCTTTTACTACGCATCAAATATTTCAGTCAGCAACTCATTGTATTCCCTGCATGATCCGGTTCATCTCTACAGAGCTCAGGGGTCTTCAAAACTTATTTTGAGGGAGGTAATTTCTCTCAGCAGAGCTGTGAGAATTATAGTTTGACTGAGATAAAAAACGTTTATTCTGTAATTTGTTTCCTGCTTTCAGAATTTGTTATCTTTGCTAATGGGATTAAACCTTTGCTAAAGTTGTGTTGTTTACAAGGATTGAGGCTATAACTGTTTCAATTTATTAATTTTCAACTGTCATAGAGCTTCTGTGCTTCTTAAAGGCACAGTACGTTTTAATATTATTCTAATTGAATTGTATTTCCAAGTTGCAAGTTTATTTGCTAGTGTGTTAAACATGTCTGATTCAGAGGATGATACCTGTGTCATTTGTTGCAATGCCAAAGTGGAGCCCAATAGAAATTTATGTACTAACTGTATTGATGCTACTTTAAATAAAAGTCAATCTGTACAAATTGAACAAATTTCACCAAACAACGAGGGGAGAGTTATGCCGACTAACTCGCCTCACGTGTCAGTACCTACATCTCCCGCTCAGAGGGAGGTGCGTGATATTGTAGCGCCGAGTACATCTGGGCGGCCATTACAAATCACATTACAGGATATGGCTACTGTTATGACTGAGGTTTTGGCTAAATTACCAGAACTAAGAGGTAAGCGTGATCACTCTGGGGTGAGAACAGAGTGCGCTGATAATATTAGGGCCATGTCAGACACTGCGTCACAGGTGGCAGAACATGAGGACGGAGAACTTCATTCTGTGGGTGACGGTTCTGATCCAAACAGACTGGATTCAGATATTTTAAATTTAAACTGGAAAACCTCCGTGTATTACTAGGGGAGGTGTTAGCAGCTCTGAATGATTGTAACACAGTTGCAATACCAGAGAAAATGTGTAGGTTGGATAAATATTTTGCGGTACCGACGAGTACTGAGGTTTTTCCTATACCTAAGAGACTTACTGAAATTGTTACTAAGGAGTGGGATAGACCCGGTGTGCCGTTCTCACCCCCTCCGATATTTAGAAAAATGTTTCCAATAGACGCCACCACAAGGGACTTATGGCAAACGGTCCCTAAGGTGGAGGGAGCAGTTTCTACCTTAGCTAAGCGTACCACTATCCCGGTGGAGGATAGCTGTGCTTTTTCAGATCCAATGGATAAAAGGTTAGAGGGTTACCTTAAGAAAATGTTTGTTCAACAAGGTTTTATATTGCAACCCCTTGCATGCATTGCGCCGATCACGGCTGCAGCGGCATTCTGGATTGAGTCTCTGGAAGAGAACATTGGTTCAGCTACTCTGGACGACATTACGGACAGGCTTAGAGTCCTTAAACTAGCTAATTCATTCATTTCGGAGGCCGTAGTACATCTTACTAAACTTACGGCGAAGAATTCAGGATTCGCCATTCAGGCACGCAGGGCGCTGTGGCTAAAATCCTGGTCAGCTGATGTTACTTCTAAGTCTAAATTGCTTAATGTACCTTTCAAAGGGCAGACCTTATTCGGGCCCGGGTTGAAAGAGATTATCGCTGACATTACAGGAGATAAAGGCCATGCCCTGCCTCAGGACAAAGCCAAGACTAGACAGTCTAATTTTCGTTCCTTTCGTAATTTCAAAGCTGGAGCAGCATCAACTTCCTCTGCACCAAAACAGGAAGGAGCTGTTGCTCGCTACAGACAAGGCTGGAAACCTAACCAGTCCTGGAACAAGGGCAAGCAGACTAGGAAACCTGCTGCTGCCCCTAAAACAGCATGAATTGAGGGGTCCGATCCGGGATCGGATCTAGTGGGGCGCAGACTTTCTCTCTTCGCCCAGGCTTGGGCAAGAGATGTTCAGGATCCCTGGGAGCTAGAGATAATATCTCAGGGATACCTTCTGGACTTCAAATACTCTCCTCCAAGAGAGAGATTTCATCTGTCAAGATTGTCAACAATCCAGACAAAGAAAGAGGCGTTCTACGCTGCGTACAAGAGCTCTTGTTAATGGGAGTAATCCATCCAGTTCCACGATCGGAACAGGGACAGGGGTTTTACTCAAATCTGTTTGTGGTTCCCAAAAAAGAGGGAACTTTCAGACCAATCCTGGACTTAAAGATCCTAAACAAATTCCTAAGAGTTCCATCGTTCAAGATGGAGACTATTCGGACAATTTTACCTATGATCCAAGAGGGTCAGTACATGACCACTGTAGATTTAAAAGATGCTTACCTTCACATACCGATTCACAAAGATCATTATCGGTACCTAAGGTTTGCCTTCCTAGACAGGCATTGCCAGTTTGTGGCTCTTCCATTCGGATTGGCTACAGCTCCAAGAATCTTCACAAAGGTTCTGGGTGCTCTTCTGGCGGTACTAAGACCGCAGGGAATCTCGGTAGCTCCATACCTAGACGACATTCTGATACAAGCTTCAAGCTTTCAAACTGCCAAGTCTCATACAGAGTTAGTGCTGGCATTTCTAAGGTCACATGGATGGAAGGTGAACGAAAAGAAAAGTTCACTCGTTCCACTCACAAGAGTTCCCTTCCTGGGGACTCTTATAGATTCTGTAGAAATGAAGATTTACCTGACAGAGGACAGGCTAACAAGACTTCAAAGTGCTTGCCGCACCCTTCATTCCATTCAACACCCGTCAGTGGCTCAATGCATGGAGGTAATCGGCTTAATGGTAGCGGCAATGGACATAGTACCCTTTGCACGCTTACACCTCAGACCACTGCAACTGTGCATGCTAAGTCAGTGGAATGGGGATTACTCAGACTTATCCCCTTCTCTGAATCTGGATCAAGAGACCAGAAATTCTCTTCTATGGTGGCTTTCTCGGCCACATCTGTCCAGGGGGATGCCATTCAGCAGACCAGACTGGACAATTGTAACAACAGACGCCAGCCTTCTAGGTTGGGGTGCCGTCTGGAATTCTCTGAAGGCTCAGGGACAATGGAGTCAGGAGGAGAGTCTCCTGCCAATAAACATTCTGGAATTGAGAGCAGTTCTCAATGCCCTCCTGGCTTGGCCCCAGTTGACAACTCGGGGGTTCATCAGGTTTCAGTCGGACAACATCACGACTGTAGCTTGCATCAACCATCAGGGAGGGACAAGAAGCTCCCTAGCTATGATGGAAGTATCAAAGATAATTCGGTGGGCAGAGTCTCACTCTTGCCACCTGTCAGCAATCCACATCCCGGGAGTGGAGAACTGGGAGGCGGATTTCTTAAGTCGTCAGACTTTTCATCCGGGGGAGTGGGAACTCCATCCGGAGGTCTTTGCCCAAATACTTCGACGTTGGGGCAAACCAGAGATAGATCTCATGGCGTCTCGACAGAACGCCAAGCTTCCTCGTTACGGGTCCAGATCCAGGGATCCAGGAGCAGTCCTGATAGATGCCCTGACAGCACCTTGGGACTTCGGGATGGCTTACGTGTTTCCACCCTTCCCGATGCTTCCTCGATTGATTGCCAGAATCAAACAAGAGAGAGCATCAGTGATTCTAATAGCACCTGCGTGGCCACGCAGGACTTGGTATGCAGACCTGGTGGACATGTCATCCTGTCCACCTTGGTCTCTACCTCTGAAACAGGACCTTCTGATACAGGGTCCCTTCAAACATCAAAATCTAACTTCTCTGAAGCTGACTGCTTGGAAATTGAACGCTTGATTTTATCAAGACGTGGGTTTTCTAAGTCAGTTATTGATACCTTAATACAGGCTAGGAAACCTGTTACCAGAAAGATTTACCATAAGATATGGCGTAAATACCTATATTGGTGTGAATCCAAAGGTTACTCTTGGAGTAAGGTTAGGATTCCTAGGATATTGTCTTTTTTACAAGAAGGTTTAGAAAAGGGTTTATCTGCTAGTTCATTAAAGGGACAGATCTCAGCTCTGTCCATTCTGTTACACAAACGTCTGTCAGAAGTTCCTGACGTCCAGGCTTTTTGTCAGGCTTTGGCCAGGATTAAGCCTGTGTTTAAAACTGTTGCTCCACCATGGAGTTTAAACCTGGTTCTTAATGTTTTACAGGGCGTTCCGTTTGAACCCCTTCATTCCATTGATATAAAGTTGTTATCTTGGAAAGTTCTATTTTTAATGGCTATTTCCTCGGCTCGAAGAGTCTCTGAATTATCAGCCTTACATTGTGATTCTCCTTATTTGATTTTTCATTCGGATAAGGTAGTTCTGCGTACTAAACCTGGGTTCTTACCTAAGGTAGTTACTAACAGGAATATCAATCAAGAGATTGTTGTTCCTTCTTTGTGCCCAAATCCTTCTTCGAAGAAGGAACGTCTACTGCACAACCTGGATGTAGTCCGTGCTCTAAAATTTTACTTACAGGCAACTAAGGAATTTCGACAAACGTCTTCTCTGTTTGTCGTTTATTCTGGGCAGAGGAGAGGTCAAAAGGCTTCTGCTACCTCTCTTTCTTTTTGACTTCGTAGCATAATTCGTTTAGCTTATGAGACTGCTGGACAGCAGCCTCCTGAAAGAATTACAGCTCATTCTACTAGAGCTGTGGCTTCCACTTGGGCCTTCAAGAATGAGGCCTCTGTTGAGCAGATTTGCAAGGCTGCAACTTGGTCTTCGCTTCATACTTTTTCCAAATTTTACAAATTTGACACTTTTGCTTCATCGGAGGCTATTTTTGGGAGAAAGGTTCTTCAGGCAGTGGTTCCTTCTGTATAAAGAGCCTGCCTATCCCTCCCGTCATCCGTGTACTTTTGCTTTGGTATTGGTATCCCAGAAGTAATGATGACCCGTGGACTGATCACACTTAACAGAAGAAAACATAATTTATGCTTACCTGATAAATTCCTTTCTTCTGTAGTGTGATCAGTCCACGGCCCGCCCTGTTTTTAAGGCAGGTAAATATTTTTTAATTTATACTCCAGTCACCACTTCACCCTTGGCTTTTCCTTTCTCGTTGGTCCTTGGTCGAATGACTGGGAGTGACGTAGAGGGGAGGAGCTATATGCAGCTCTGCTGGGTGAATCCTCTTGCACTTCCTGTTGGGGAGGAGTAATATCCCAGAAGTAATGATGACCCGTGGACTGATCACACTACAGAAGAAAGGAATTTATCAGGTAAGCATAAATTATGTTTTTTCTTTTTAATGACACGATGAGTCCAGGAATCATCTTAATTACTAATGGGATATTCTCCTGGTCAGCAGCAGAGCTGATAAATATCGCCTCCCTTCATTCCCAACCCAGTCATTCTCTTTGCCTGCATTAGTGTTAGGAAGTGGCAAGGTGAGGTGTTCTTTAAGATTCTTCAATCAAGAGTTTATTATTTTTAAAGTGGTACAGGATCGGGTTACTTTTTCCTAGGGTGTAGCTGTAGTCCATGTCAGTCTCTGCAGTAGAGCTTTGGTGGCTTTAGAGTAATGGGAACTTGTAGGACACAATTCTCACTGCGCCTCACATATTTAATACTGCCCTAATTGTCTCTAGTATGAGGGATATGACTCAGTCTCTGTTTTCTACAGGTCGATGTGAGGAAGAGGACCTCTCAAACCTGTGAACTGCCTTGCTGTCAGGCAGTACCCTGAGGTAAGTGCTATTTTCTTGTTCTGGGGCAGAGAGATCAACTCAGAAAAAGTGGGCACAGGAAAATACCTTATTTATTTAGTAAGGGGCTCTCATGTAAGGGGCACTTTATTATTGACAATACTCTCCTAGGCAGGAGAGAAATATTTGACAGCCATATGTATTTTGTTGGCACTGGGGTTGGTCTGAGATCTGAGGCATTGAACATTTTTAGGGCTCTGGTGGTTCCATGTTCTGTGGGGTTAATTTTTCTCCGGGAAACAGGCTTTGCATTTTAGACACGCCCACGATGGGCGGATTTACTTCTCCCACGCGCCTTTCCATAGTTGCGCTTACAGTGAAGACATTTTGAGGCATAAGTGAGATATCATCTCCGGTTTGTTGTTTGTAGGAGCGCATGTTTACTGCTGTTACGTGTGTTCCTAGAGACCGGGCTGCATCTGCTCTCTTTTGGCAATGGGCCAAATTTTTGCTGCGCTATGGGATTTGTTTCAGCTGAAGAGCGGGAGAGCAGCTTCACACCTGACAGCGTATCATCTCTGGGTCAGGAAGGTAGGCGCCTCAGCAGGGCTGAGGTGTGGAGGTGACACTGGGACCAAATTTAGTGCGCAGTAAAATAGTTGCGGTTTAAAATTTAAAGCCACAGTAACGTTTTTTGTATTTAAGTTTTGTTTTTGTTAATTTTAAGGTTTATTGTGTCAAAGTGTGAGTTATTATAGTTAAAGAAACCTTGCAAGATGTTCCTTGCTCTTTATATTTTAATGCTTTTGTGGAACCACCAATACCCTTCTGTCCTTCTTGTATTGAGAGGACTTTAGGTCATAAAGATAAAAAAAAAATTCTGAGCCAACTTCTTCTAAGTATGTTGTTCAGGATTCTAATGATGAGGTACAATATATGCCGCAACTTTCTCCTCAGGCGCTCCAAGTGTTACCACCCTCCCAAGCAGTGCCCTGCATCTCCTCTGTAACTACCACTGGAGTTACTTTAAAGGACATCACATCTCTCATGTCTTCTACAATCTCTGATGGGCTGTCTGCTTTTCCAATGTTGCAGGGTAAATGTAAGAGGAAGACAAGCCATTCAGTAAGCGAGGTTTCTGATGCAATTGTTGCGGTTTTCGGAGTCGTCCTCTCTCATGCCTGAGGAGGAAGAGGCCGTGGTAGCATCTGAAGGAGAGATTTCAGATTCTGAAGGTGTACTTCCTCTCGCTGATACTGAAGTGGTATCATTTAGATTTAAGCTGGAACACCTCAGTCTATTGCTTAAGGGGGTTTTAGTTACTTTAGATGATAGCGACTCCACGGTTGTGGTTGTCCCTAAGAAATCCAGTAAGTTAAACAGATATTTCGAGGTTCCTTCCTCGACTGATGTAGTTCCGGTTCCTGACCAAGCTTCTGAGATTATTCCTAAGGAGTGGGAGAGCCTGGGTATTCCTTTTTCTCCATCTCCTATTTTCAAGATGTTTCCCATAGCCGACTCTGTCAAGCAAGCTTGGCAAACAGTACCTAAGGTGGAAGGGGCTATTTCCACTTTAGCTAAGAGAACTACTTTTCCCATAGAGGATAGTTGTGCTTTCAAAGATCCTATGGACAAGAAATTAGAGGGCCTACTCAAAAAGATGTACGTAGACCAGGGTCTACAATGGCAACCTGCCGTGTGTATTGCTACAGTCACCAGTGCGGCTGCATATTGGTTTGATGCCCTGTCTGTGCTATCAGAACGGAGACATCCTTGGATGAGATTCAAGATAGGATTGAGGCTCTCAAATTAGCTAATTCCTTTATCACAGACGCTTCCCTTCAGGTTATCACACTGGGAGCTAAGATACCAAGTTTTTCTATTTTGGTCCGCAGAGCCTTATGGCTGAAGCCTTGATCTGCGGATGTCTCCTCTAAGTCCAAACTATTGGCTATTCCATATAATGGAAAGACCTTATTTGGTCCTGGTCTATCGGAAATTATTTCTGACATCACGGGAGGTAAAGGTCATTTTCTCCCTCAGGATAAGAGAAATAAGACGAAGGGACACCATAGTAATTTTCGTTCCTTTCGTAATTTCAAGGGAAATAACTTTATCTTCCGTTGTCAAACCAGATTAACCCAAGCCTGCGTGGAGATAAAGCCAGCATTGGAATAAGGGAAAACAGGCTAAGAAGCTTGCCGTTGAATCCAAGTCAGCATGAAAGTTATGCCCCCGATCCGGGACCGGATCTGGTAGGGGGCAGACTTTCCTTCTTCGTTCAAGCTTGGATCAGAGATGTTCAGGATCCCTGGGCATTAGAAATTGTGTCCCAGGGATACAGGTTGGATTTCAAAAGTTTTCCTCCCAGAGGAAGGTTCCTACTGTAAAGATTGTTTGTTTGCAGACCAGACAAAAAGAGAGGCGTTCTTACATTGTGAGAGACCTCTCCAATCTGGGAGTGATTGCTCCTGTTCCGTTACAGGAGCAGGGTCAGGGTTTTTACTCCAACCTATTTATGGTTCCAAAAAAGGAGGGAACCTTCAGGCCCATTTTAGATCTCAAGAGTCTAAACAAGTTTCTCAGGGTACCGTCTCAAGATGGAAACTATACGTTCCATTGATCCAGGAGGGTCAATTTATGACAACAGTGGACTTAAAGGACGCGTACTTTTCCCATTCACAAGAACCATCACAAGTTCCTAAGGTTCGCATTTCTGGACAAACACTTAAAGTGTGTGGCTCTTCCTTTTGGTCTTGCCCCTGTTCCCAGAGTCTTCACAAAAGTTCTGGGATCTCTGTTAGCGGTACTTCGTTCTCAAGGCATTGCTGTGGCGCCCTATCTGGACGACATTCTAGTCTAGGCACAGTCCTTCCATCTAGCGGAATCCCACACGAGCATGGTGTTATCCATCCTTCGCTCTCACGGGTGGAAGGTAAATTTACAAAAGAGCTCTCTTATCCCAAGTACAAGGGTAACTTTCTTGGGAACTATAATAGATTCCCTGTCAATGAAGATCTTTCTGACAGAGGTCAGGAAATCCAAAAATTATCGATACTTGCTGAGTCCTTCAGTCCACTCCTCGGCCATCAGTGGCTCAGTGTATGGAGGTAGTCGGACTGATGGTGGCAGCAATGGACATCATTCTGTTTGCTTGGTTCCATCTCGGACCTCTGCAGTTATGCATGCTCAGGCAGTGGAACGGAGATTTATACCAATCTGTCCCCTCAAATACTACTGGAGCAGGAGACAAGGGATTCTCTACTATGGTGGTTGTCTCTGGATCATCTCTCCCAGGGAACCTGCTGTCGCAGGCCTTCCTGGGCGATTGTGACAACAGACGCCAGCCTTCAAGGGTGGGGAGCAGTCTGGGGCTCGCTAAAAGCTTAGGGAGTTTGGACTCCGTCAGAGTCTGTTCTTCCCATAAACATCCTGGAGCTGAGAGCGATATTCAATGCTCTTCTGAACTGGCCTCCGTTAGCTTCGGTCCAGTTCATCAGGTTCCAGTCGGCCAACATAACGTCAGTAGCTTATATCAATCATCAAGGAGGAACGAGGAGTTCCTTATCGAGTTCCTTAGCGATGAGAGAGGTATCCAAGATAATTCAGTGGGCGGAAACCCACTCTTGTTGTCTGTCGGCGATCCACATCCCATGGCATTGCGTCAGAATGCCAAGCTTCCGAGATATGGATCGAGGTCCAGGGATTCCCAGGCAGAAATAAGATGCCTTGGCGGTTCCTTGGACCTTCAGTCTAGCATACCTATTCCCTCCGTTTGTGCTTCTTCCTCGGGTGATTACTCGAATCAAGCAGGAGAAGGCATCAGTGATACTCATTGCACCGGCCTGGTCTCGCAGGATTTAGTATGCAGATCTGGTGGATATGTCATCTCATCCACCTTGGAGTCTTCCACTGAGGAAGGACCTGTTAATTCAAGGTCCCTTCCTGCATCCAAATAGAGTTTCTCTGAAGCTGACTGCTTGGAGATTGAGCGCTTAATTCTGCTTAAGCAGGGTTTTTCTGATTTGATCATTGAGACCATGATCCAGGCTCGTAAACCTGTGACCAGAAAGATTTATTATAAGATATGGTGTAAATATCTATATTGGTGTGAATCCAAAGGTTACTCATGGAGTAGAGTTAGAATTCCTAGGATTTTGTCTTTTCTCCAAGAGGGTTTGGAGAAAGGATTATCGACAAGTTCTTTGAAGGGTCAGATCTCTGCTTTATCTATTTTGTTGCATAAACGTCTGGCAGATGTTCCAGATGTTCAATCTTTTTGTCAGGCCTTGGTTAGAATTAGGCCTGTGTTCAAACCAGTTACTCCTCCGTGGAGTCTGAATTTAGTTCTAAATGTTCTCCAACGGCCTCCGTTTGAGCCTATGCGAAGTTAGATGTTAAGTTGTTATCTTGGAAAGTTTTATTTCTTGTTGCTATTTCTTCTGCTTGTAAAGTCTTGGAACTCTCGGCATTGCAGTGTGAATTTCCTTTCCTTATCTTTCATTCGGATAAGGTAGTTATGAGTACTAAGTTAGGATTTCTTCCTAAGGTTGTTTCTGACAGGAACATTAACCAGGAGATTGTTGTTCCTTCCTTGTGTCCTAATCCTTCTCAGAAGGAACAGCTTTTGCACAATTTGGACGTGGTTCGTGCTTTAAAGTATTACCTACAGGCGACTAAAGATTTTCGTCAGTCTTCCTCTTTGTTTGTGGTTTTCTCAGGAAAATGTAAGGGTCAGAATCCTACGGCTACTTCCCTTTCTTTTTGGCTGAAGAGTATCATCCGATTTGCATATGAGACTGCTGGACAGCAACCTCCAGAGAGAGTTACGGCTCATTCCACGAGGGCTGTTGCTTCCTCATGGGCATTCAAAAATGAAGCTTCTGTGGAACAGATTTGCAAGGCTGCAACTTGGTCCTCTCTTCACACTTTTTTTCAAAGTTTTACAAATTTGATACTTTTGCCTCAGCTGGTGCCTTCCGTTTAGGTTCCCTGTCTTGTCCCTCCCGTATCATCTGTGTACTCTAGCTTTGGTATTGGATCCCATTAGTAATTAAGATGATCCGTCGACTCATCGTATCATTAAAAAGAAAACAAAATTTATGCTTACCTGATACATTTTTATTTCTTTTTTAACACGATGAGTCCACGGCCCGCCATGTTGTTATTGGAGACAGGTTGTTGGGTTTGTAAACTTCAGACACTTCTGCACCTTATTACTTCCTTTCTCTCCTTGACTTCGGTCGAATGACTGGGTTGGGAGTGAAGGGAGGTGATATTTATCAGCTCTGCTGTGGTGCTCTTTGCTGCCTCCTGCTGACCAGGAGGTGAATATCCCATTAGTAATTAAGATGATCCGTGGACTCATTGTGTCAAAAAAGAAATACATTTATCAGGTAAGCATACATTTTGTTTTCGTGATTCAGTTAGAGCATGCAATTTTAATCAACGTTCTAATTTACTCCTATTATCAATTTCCTTTGTTCTGTTGCTATCTTTATTTGAAATAGAAGGCATCTAAGCTAAGGAGCCAGACAATTTTTGGTTTAGCACCCTGGACAGCTCTTGTTTATTGGTGGGTGAATTTATCCACCAATCAGCAAGAACAACCCAGGTTGCTCACCAAAAATGGGCCGGCATCTAAACTTTTTCTTTTCAAATAAAGATACGAAGAGAATGAAGAAAATTTGATAATAGGAGTAAATTAGAAAGTTGCTTAAAATTGCATGCTCTATCTGAATCACAAAAGAAGAAATTTGGGTTCAGTGTCCCTTTTAAGCAGTGAATTCTGCTTCGGAGTCCCATAATTTCAGGCTCGCCTGAAACAGAAGTTAAGAAGCAGTGGTCATAAGACCGCTGCTGCTTAACTTGTCCACCACCTTTTAGTTGGCAGATTGAAATCATCCCGATCCGATCGAGATGATTGACAGCCCCTGCTAGTGGCCGATTGGCCGCCAGTGAGCAGGGGGCAGCATTGCACAAGCATTTCACTAAAAAAGCATGTGCAATGTTAAATGCTGACAGCATATGCTGTTGTCATTTAGCAAGGTCGAGCGGACATGATTTGCTACAGCGAATCTCTTCCGCTCGTCTATTAATAAATCTACCTCTTTATGTCCTCTTATCTGTGGAGCTGCATATGGGTCTAGTTTTATAAATACAGTTTTGTAGACTGTTACGAATTGTCTAGGGTGAAATGCAGCCCATAGTACAAACATTTTAATGTATTGGTCTTCTTGCATCAACAGGAAAAAGATGAACACTCACGCAAGGCATATGACGACAGACAACCTAGGGACAGATGGGAAGAGGAACACCGAAGGGACCGGCACAGGGATCACACAGACAGAGATCGTGATAATCAAAGACACAGAAACAGAGACCGAGAGGAAGAGCAGCTTAGACAACAGAGAGAAGAGAGGGAATTTAATGATCACCGCAGGAGAGAGAAGCGTCAGCGTAATGAGGAAGGAGGCGGAGAATCCGAGAATAATGAAACAAATGATTCTAATACCCAGGAGCCAGCTAATAAAGAGAAACCCAACTTTGCGTTATCTGGGGCATTGCTTGAAGATACAAACACTTTTAGAGGTGTTGTAATAAAATACAGTGAACCGCCAGAAGCACGCACTCCAAAGAAACGCTGGCGCCTCTATCCTTTTAAGAATGATGAGGTACTTCCTGTAATGTACATTCATCGGCAGAGTGCATATCTCCTAGGCAGACAACGGCGTATTGCGGACATACCAATAGATCATCCATCTTGTTCAAAACAGCATGCTGTATTACAGTATAGGTAAGAATACCATCATCTGTATAGGACATTAAATAGTCCTTATAAATGTCTGAGATTATACAAGGTGAGTGTTATTTAAAAGCACATACAAGTGCAAAAGGAAAATGCTCGAATGTGGCAAAGCATTTTATTATTGCACCACTGCTTGCTTTTAACAAAGTATTACCCCCTGCATAACAAATGTTGCTCCAAAGCAGACTTGCACTACTCTGACCTAGCTTTACAATAATATAAAAGGTACAAGAGGCATATGTGTGTAGCCACCAGTTAGGTCTCAGTAATGCATGGCTGCTCTTGTATGCTAAGGGAGAAGAATGAAGTAACTGATAATAGAGCAATTTTAAGAGACTTCAATTTACTTATGTTTGAACCATGGATGCTTTCAATTTTAAAGAGACAGTATACACCAATTTGCATGTAACTCCATATAATAGACACTACTATAAAGAATATGCAGCTGTTGATCTAAAAATCCAGTATAAAACATTTTAACCCCTTAATGACCACAATGTACCCTGTACATCGCCGGTTGCGAGACCATGCTAGTAAAAATCTCACACCCATAGAAAGACCGTCATCGTAAGGGTACGTCGCTGATCTTTAAGGGGTTAAAAACGTACTTAGTAGCTCCCAGTTTAGCATTTTTGATGAGGTTAGGTTGGAACACCCAGTGAAAGGGGCTGGGAAACCTGAAAGAGCAGACCCCCCCCCCCCCCCTTTTGAATATGAAAAGACAGATTACACAAACAGGACCCAGCATGAATCTGTAGACATCCGTATACATCTGACACTTTGTTGCTTGGTTAGTAGTCTGAATCCTGTCATGGTAGCACCTTTCATTCTTCAGGAAAAAGAAGACCAGCATAAAAACTGCAGTGTGAAGTTCTCCCCATGCACTCGTATTTAATTAGAACTTGCTTGTGAATGCCTTTTCTGAAACCAAGTTTACAAACTGAGTTATTTTCACTATATTTTATGCTATTGGTTACAGTGTATAGCTTTTTCTTTCTTGCTCGATATTACTGCTTTATTGACTAGTGCTACTAAATTATCCTGGTTTAAACATTGTGTTATAAATACATACGATGGAAATGCAAACCGCTATATGTATAAAATTCCATGAGGGATGCCCCGGCAAGTGTTGGCGTGGAAAACAACATCTAGACCGGCAAATTTGATAGAATCGGATCCTAAATTTGGCCAGGTTTTGTGGCTACAAAAAACTCTGGACATACCCCATTTGGAATACCCTGGTTGTCTACTGTTGCAAATGGTATGCCATCATGGGGATCATTTTCTTTCCTGGGCTCCCATAGTGTCCCATGTAATATGGGCAGGACCCATATTTTGTGTGTGTAACATCCCAAAAACATAATTTATGCTTACCTGATAAATTCCTTTCTTCTGTAGTGTGATCAGTCCACGGGTCATCATTACTTCTGGGATATTACTCATCCCCAACAGGAAGTGCAAGAGGATTCACCCAGCAGAGCTGCATATAGCTCCTCCCCTCTACGTCACTCCCAGTCATTCGACCAAGGACCAACGAGAAAGGAAAAGCCAAGGGTGAAGTGGTGACTGGAGTATAAATTAAAAAATATTTACCTGCCTTAAAAACAGGGCGGGCCGTGGACTGATCACACTACAGAAGAAAGGAATTTATCAGGTAAGCATAAATTATGTTTTCTTCTGTTAAGTGTGATCAGTCCACGGGTCATCATTACTTCTGGGATACCAATACCAAAGCAAAAGTACACGGATGACGGGAGGGATAGGCAGGCTCTTTATACAGAAGGAACCACTGCCTGAAGAACCTTTCTCCCAAAAATAGCCTCCGATGAAGCAAAAGTGTCAAATTTGTAAAATTTGGAAAAAGTATGAAGCGAAGACCAAGTTGCAGCCTTGCAAATCTGTTCAACAGAGGCCTCATTCTTGAAGGCCCAAGTGGAAGCCACAGCTCTAGTAGAATGAGCTGTAATTCTTTCAGGAGGCTGCTGTCCAGCAGTCTCATAAGCTAAACGAATTATGCTACGAAGCCAAAAAGAAAGAGAGGTAGCGGAAGCTTTTTGACCTCTCCTCTGCCCAGAGTAAATGACAAACAGAGAAGACGTTTGTCAAAATTCCTTAGTTGCCTGTAAGTAAAATTTTAGAGCACGGACTACATCCAGGTTGTGCAGT
The DNA here is from genome assembly GCF_027579735.1 of Bombina bombina. Lineage (NCBI taxonomy): Eukaryota > Metazoa > Chordata > Amphibia > Anura > Bombinatoridae > Bombina > Bombina bombina. The sequence continues at coordinate 578,499,176 of NC_069501.1, read as the reverse complement.
AGACGTTCCTTCTTTGAAGAAGGATTTGGGCATAAAGAAGGAACAACAATCTCTTGATTGATATTCCTGTTAGTAACTACCTTAGGTAAGAACCCAGGTTTAGTACGCAGGACTACCTTATCCGAATGAAAAATCAAATAAGGAGAATCACAATGTAAGGCTGATAATTCAGAGACTCTTCGAGCCGAGGAAATAGCCATTAAAAATAGAACTTTCCAAGATAACAACTTTATATCAATGGAATGAAGGGGTTCAAACGGAACGCCCTGTAAAACATTAAGAACAAGGTTTAAACTCCATGGTGGAGCAACAGTTTTAAACACAGGCTTAATTCTGGCCAAAGCCTGACAAAAAGCCTGGACGTCAGGAACTTCTGACAGACGTCTGTGTAACAGAATGGACAGAGCTGAGATCTGTCCCTTTAATGAACTAGCAGATAAACCCTTTTCTAAACCTTCTTGTAGAAAAGACAATATCCTAGGAATCCTAACCTTACTCCAAGAGTAACCTTTGGATTCACACCAATATAGGTATTTACGCCATATCTTATGGTAAATCTTTCTGGTAACAGGTTTCCTAGCCTGTATTAAGGTATCAATAACTGACTCAGAAAATCCACGTCTTGATAAAATCAAGCGTTCAATTTCCAAGCAGTCAGCTTCAGAGAAGTTAGATTTTGATGTTTGAAGGGACCCTGTATCAGAAGGTCCTGTTTCAGAGGTAGAGACCAAGGTGGACAGGATGACATGTCCACCAGGTCTGCATACCAAGTCCTGCGTGGCCACGCTGGTGCTATTAGAATCACTGATGCTCTCTCTTGTTTGATTCTGGCAATCAATCGAGGAAGCAACGGGAAGGGTGGAAACACGTAAGCCATCCTGAAGTCCCAAGGTGCTGTCAGAGCATCTATCAGGACTGCTCCTGGATCTGGACCCGTAACGAGGAAGCTTGGCGTTCTGTCGAGACGCCATAAGATCTATCTCTGGTTTGCCCCAACGTCGAAGTATTTGGGCAAAGACCTCCGGATGAAGTTCCCACTCCCCCGGATGAAAAGTCTGACGACTTAAGAAATCCGCCTCCCAGTTCTCCACTCCCGGGATGTGGATTGCTGACAGGTGGCAAGTGTGAGACTCTGCCCAGCAAATTATCTTTGATACTTCCATCATAGCTAGGGAGCTTCTTGTCCCTCCCTGATGGTTGATGTAAGCTACAGTCGTGATGTTGTCCGACTGAAACCTGATGAACCCCCGAGTTGTCAACTGGGGCCAAGCCAGGAGGGCATTGAGAACTGCTCTCAATTCCAAAATGTTTATTGGCAGGAGACTCTCCTCCTGACTCCATTGTCCCTGAGCCTTCAGAGAATTCCAGACGGCACCCCAACCTAGAAGGCTGGCGTCTGTTGTTACAATTGTCCAGTCTGGTCTGCTGAATGGCATCCCCCTGGACAGATGTGGCCGAGAAAGCCACCATAGAAGAGAATTTCTGGTCTCTTGATCCAGATTCAGAGAAGGGGATAAGTCTGAGTAATCCCCATTCCACTGACTTAGCATGCACAGTTGCAGTGGTCTGAGGTGTAAGCGTGCAAAGGGTACTATGTCCATTGCCGCTACCATTAAGCCGATTACCTCCATGCATTGAGCCACTGACGGGTGTTGAATGGAATGAAGGGTGCGGCAAGCACTTTGAAGTCTTGTTAGCCTGTCCTCTGTCAGGTAAATCTTCATTTCTACAGAATCTATAAGAGTCCCCAGGAAGGGAACTCTTGTGAGTGGAACGAGTGAACTTTTCTTTTCGTTCACCTTCCATCCATGTGACCTTAGAAATGCCAGCACTAACTCTGTATGAGACTTGGCAGTTTGAAAGCTTGAAGCTTGTATCAGAATGTCGTCTAGGTATGGAGCTACCGAGATTCCCCGCGGTCTTAGTACCGCCAGAAGAGCACCCAGAACCTTTGTGAAGATTCTTAGAGCTGTAGCCAATCCGAATGGAAAAGCCACAAACTGGTAATGCCTGTCTAGGAAGGCAAACCTTAGGTACCGATAATGATCTTTGTGAATCGGTATGTGAAGGTAAGCATCTTTTAAATCTACAGTGGTCATGTATTGACCCTCTTGGATCATAGGTAAAATTGTCAGAATAGTCTCCATCTTGAACGATGGAACTCTTAGGAATTTGTTTAGGATCTTTAAGTCCAGGATTGGTCTGAAAGTTCCCTCTTTTTTGGGAACCACAAACAGATTTGAGTAAAACCCCTGTCCCTGTTCCGATCGTGGAACTGGATGGATTACTCCCATTAACAAGAGCTCTTGTACGCAGCGTAGAAACGCCTCTTTCTTTGTCTGGATTGTTGACAATCTTGACAGATGAAATCTCTCTCTTGGAGGAGAGTATTTGAAGTCCAGAAGGTATCCCTGAGATATTATCTCTAGCGCCCAGGGATCCTGAACATCTCTTGCCCAAGCCTGGGCGAAGAGAGAAAGTCTGCCCCCCACTAGATCCGATCCCGGATCGGGGGCCCTCAATTCATGCTGTTTTAGGGGCAGCAGCAGGTTTCCTAGTCTGCTTGCCCTTGTTCCAGGACTGGTTAGGTTTCCAGCCTTGTCTGTAGCGAGCAACAGCTCCTTCCTGTTTTGGTGCAGAGGAAGTTGATGCTGCTCCTGCTTTGAAATTACGAAAGGAACGAAAATTAGACTGTCTAGTCTTGGCTTTGGCTTTGTCCTGAGGCAGGGCATGGCCTTTACCTCCTGTAATGTCAGCGATAATCTCTTTCAACCCGGGCCCGAATAAGGTCTGCCCTTTGAAAGGTATATTAAGCAATTTAGACTTAGAAGTAACATCAGCTGACCAGGATTTTAGCCACAGCGCCCTGCGTGCCTGAATGGCGAATCCTGAATTCTTCGCCGTAAGTTTAGTAAGATGTACTACGGCCTCCGAAATGAATGAATTAGATAGTTTAAGGACTCTAAGCCTGTCCGTAATGTCGTCCAGAGTAGCTGAACCAATGTTCTCTTCCAGAGACTCAATCCAGAATGCCGCTGCAGCCGTGATCGGCGCAATGCATGCCAGGGGTTGCAATATGAAACCTTGTTGAACAAACATTTTCTTAAGGTAACCCTCTAACTTTTTATCCATTGGATCTGAAAAAGCACAGCTATCCTCCACCGGGATAGTGGTACGCTTAGCTAAGGTAGAAACTGCTCCCTCCACCTTAGGGACCATTTGCCATAAGTCCCTTGTGGTGGCGTCTATTGGAAACATTTTTCTAAATATCGGAGGGGGTGAGAACGGCACACCGGGTCTATCCCACTCCTTAGTAACAATTTCAGTAAGTCTCTTAGGTATAGGAAAAACCTCAGTACTCGTCGGTACCGCAAAATATTTATCCAACCTACACATTTTCTCTGGTATTGCAACTGTGTTACAATCATTCAGAGCCGCTAACACCTCCCCTAGTAATACACGGAGGTTTTCTAGTTTAAATTTAAAATTTGAAATATCTGAATCCAGTCTGTTTGGATCAGAACCGTCACCCACAGAATGAAGTTCTCCGTCCTCATGTTCTGCCACCTGTGACGCAGTGTCTGACATGGCCCTAATATTATCAGCGCACTCTGTTCTCACCCCAGAGTGATTACGCTTACCTCTTAGTTCTGGTAATTTAGCCAAAACCTCAGTCATAACAGTAGCCATATCCTGTAATGTGATTTGTAATGGCCGCCCAGATGTACTCGGCGCTACAATATCACGCACCTCCCTCTGAGCGGGAGATGTAGGTACTGACACGTGAGGCGAGTTAGTCGGCATAACTCTCCCCTCGTTGTTTGGTGAAATTTGTTCAATTTGTACAGATTGACTTTTATTTAAAGTAGCATCAATACAGT